>NW_024429213.1:4315648-5705648 GCF_017639785.1 Mesocricetus auratus
AGCACAAGCCAGACCTAGTAGCTCTCTTCTTGCTGTTTATGGATCTGGATGTAGAACTCTTCTCAGCTATCATGTCTGCCTGTATGCTGCCATGCTCCCCACATTTCTTTTATAAAAATTGGAATGGTCACAAATCGTGGAATTATTAAGCTACACAAAATAGGGATGTCATATGATATTTTATTGAGGGAGAAATCACTTACGTGAGAAGCCATCTCCGGGGCACAACCAGAATCCAAACAGACAGCATCTCCTTCCTCTCAGCTCTTTTAACCCCAATACGTGCTATGTACCCGTGACCATGCCTAAAGCTACGTGTACATAATGTTTCTCCCCACAGTCACAATGTATCTTCACCAACTAAGACATGGATCTGACAGCGTTATTTGATAAATACATGTAAGATATGGCTCACATTCTCCTCAATGCCCAATACCTCTTCAATTTCTTGCCAAATTACAAAAGAACCTCATGGTTCAATCTTGAATTCTTTTCCCAATCTGTTCCCACCCCTTTGTATTCTTACCCAGTCTCAATTGCTCTTCTACCTTATCAAGATATTTTAAAAATAGACTCTTCTTTCTCACACTCCATTTTGTCATTTTAGTCTCTTCTTATACTCATTCTATCTATATACACTATCTACTACTATAAAGTGAGGCATTTTGCTTATGATGCCACCATAAATTATAAGTGGATTGCAATTTATTTTCTTCTTTATTGGTAAATCTCCCAGATTATCTCCATCTGTGGAAATATTATCAAGGAAAGAAAATATATGCATAAATGCTGAATTGAAACATAACAATGACATTGCAGGGCCGGCCATATAATTAATTATAATTAACGTGTACAAACCAAATAAAGGCAAACTATTATATGAGAAGTCAACCAAAGCAGTTAGACTTTCTATTACCTGAGTGGAGTTAGAGAGTTGGTTTTTCCACGGCTCCTCTGTGCTGCTGGTCAGGTTTGTGCGGTTATGAGGTAGAGTGGGTGCGTTTCGCTGCAGGTAAGGCACGTTTCCATTACTTCCACTTCCTGTTACGTGATTATTGCCTATGGAAATAGTGTCTGTACTTCCTGGTGTTCTTGATGTGCTACAGGGAACATGGCCTGCAGAAAAGGGTCCATTGGCCAAAGCCTGTCCGGGACAGGCAGGGCGGACTCCAGGTTGAGAGACGCTAGGCATTCTGGTCAGAGCAAGCTGTGACTGCTGGCCAGAGACTGAGTTTGTAGGCAGTGATGAGTCAACTGTTGGCCCATTAGGAATTCCAGTAGGTCGTACCTGCGCAACTCCTGTTTGTCTCATCTGCAGGTAACAAATGAAAAGCAAATAAATGTAATCTGTACAGTCCACAGGAGAGACTCAGAATGTAAAAATAAACAATAATGGGCTCTGATCTGACCAACATTTCATTTCTCTAGGTCAAAAACTATCAACTTCAAAAACAAAACAAAAGCCTGTTTATTTATATGCAAGCTGTCCAGGAAAAGCAGAAGTAAGTTTCATGTTAGGGAAACATCTTGTTAGTAATGACATAAAAAAAAGGCAGCTGAAACCTATGGAAAACTCAAGAATTCATAATTCTTCAAGGAACATCATGTTTTTATACTGAGTCGAGTGGTGCAAGCCTGTAATCCCACGTATTGAGACTGAGGCAAAAAGGATCTAAACTTCAACATCAACTTAGTTAGACCTTGTCTGTGTGTGTTGGGTGGGGGTTGTGGTTGCTGTTGGGATGGAGGGCAAGGCAGGGCAGGGTTACAGCTTAGCAACAGTGTTAGCTCCTGTAACATTTACAAGTCCCTGAGTAAATAATTAATAATAATGACAGAAAAATTTAATGAAAAAGTTGGAGACATATAAAACCTTAACTAGGTTTAGTATAGCTACAAAACTACAAATGAAATACCATGGAATTAAGTAACAACAACAACAACAAAATGCTTAAAATAAAGCATTAGCTGTTCGTTTCTTAAAAACTCCACTTCCTGGTATTTTAATTAGCACAGATCACAAAATTCTACCATATAAGCAGACATGAGTATGGGTGAGTTCTAAAACGATGCTACAGTCAACAATAAGTACACAAAATTATATCAAATTTTAGAGGAAAGTGCTATACATACTTGGTGTTGCTGCATTAAGACAAACTGACTTTCTAGCTGTTCCAGCATTAGTTTCTGTGCTGGATTTAAGTTATTTCTATTTGTACGGAGCTGTTCCAAATGCTAGAGAAAAAAAGGGAGAATATAATTGAAGACATATCTAAAAAAAAAAAGATAAGAAAGCTAACAAATCTGCGAAACCTTTATCTGAAACAATTAGAAAAACTCAGAACCACTATCAGGTTAGACACTGATTTCTGATCAACAACAATCTTTAGGTCTTTTAAAAAGTTTAAGAAGCAAAAGGAAGAACTAAGTATTCATCCAAACATGGCTTATTATGATGTGATTTTTGGGAGAGAGGGGCATGAAATTGTACTAATACAGCAATTTTCCATGTTGATACAGAAATGCTTCAAGCTTAAATTGATTGGAACAGGAAAAGTTTGAAGACACAATGAAAATCTAAAATTAATGATCAACTTAGACAATAGTATGGTATATATAAAGAAATATCATCTGTTCATATAGCAAGTAGGCTATATATTGATTTGAGGTCTATAAAGGACAGTAATAGAGGTGGCATCTTTTAAGATCCCCTAGTGGATTTCTAAAAAACAAGAAAAGCTAAATTTACAATTTAATCCCTTTTCAGTCCTAACATGATATTATGGCGATAGCTTGGGAGGCATTAGGCTTGATGGTAAAACTAGTATTAATGTCTCTTCATTCACAACTTCAGGTAAGAATGTAACCCTTCCATTGACCTTAGTACCCTCAGCATATGATCTTCTTTCTGTATTTTCTCTTAGTAAGTAAAAAAAACTTTACCTGTTCACTTAGAGGAAGCACTGTGCAGCTTCTCTTTGGTATTCTGCACATGTTGGTATCATTATTCTTGTGGTTTGTGGTCATACTAAAACAGTTGTTTTGATAAATGAGATGGCTACTAAGTGATTAATGTAACAGTCTGAACACATTGGAAAACGAGATGATTGATGTCACTGGTAGTATAGAGTGGGATTTCATTATATCACTAGGGTGTTATAATTTAAAAATTTATCAGGGGTTTATTTCTGAAAATTTTCATTGGACCATGAGTGACCATACTTAAGTTAAATAACTTGGACATACATAATACATCTCTGCAAAAACAGGTAAGAAACAAGATCAGAGAATTATTGCAGGGGAGGGGATCAGTAAGTTAGAATAGAAGCTGAAAGAAGATTTTATCCTATGTAATCTATGTTGATACTTTATACATATGAATACATTGGCTTATCCAAAAAGAGAAGCAAATGGGGAACAAAACAGAATTATCTTCATTATTCTGGTAAATGTTGTGTCCTCAGTTTCCTATCATTCAACTTTGAGAATTACTAACAGTTCACGATTTGTGTTACATAATTTTTCTTTACAACATATTTAACATACCTGTAATTTCTGTGGTGTCAAACACCATGAATGAGTTTGTTGCTGTACTGGAGGATGTGGCACAGCATGGCCACCACTCCAATTATCAGAAGTATTCTGAGGAAAATTGATAAAAAGAAACATTAAAGAATATTTGGTTAAGGAATAGACTAACAATAACTAAGGACTAACGAAGGCTAAATGACTATGAAGTAGAATATTTACATATGAAAAGATATTAAATTCATTAAAAATAATTTATATGCACATTAAACTTGATATTAATTTTTCTTAAAATGCTGATTATGTAATAAGCCACCCCAAAAAAAAAGCCCACCCATAAACTATGGCCCAAATGACTAGCCTATAATACCACACTATCCACTAGGCTTCAATGTTGGTAAAAAGTGATGATGAAAAGTGTGCTGATACCTTAACGGCAGGGAAATGGATAAAATGATTTGATGAATGCAAATCTATCCCTATTTTATTTAATATGATTGTTAAGAGTTTGGGAAGGGAAAACTCAAACCTTTTATTCTTCTGATGTCCACAGATTTAAAGTAAAGGACAGGAAATGTTCAAACTGCACAATTAGAGGGCAGTTGGAGCTCCCTTTTTTTGACTGGGATTTTCTATTTCTCTAGGACATATACCTTTGTTGGACTAGATGTTCTTTTCCTCTTGGCAGGACTGGACAGGTCATCTACTTGGCTAGGAGGAATCATGTGTAGTGGAATAGACTGCTGTGAAACTGGTGTTTGACTGAGGCCTAACACAGGTTCAGTATTTGGATGATGAGGTTTACATGCCTAAGAATCACAGAAGGAAGACAAAAATAGGGTGCTATATATTCTTACTTCATTCCTTCAAATTATAAAATTATACAAGCTGTATACTTTTCAAAATTATGTGGACATCTCTGCAATTATTTAAAGTCAAAAATCAATGAATCATCATCAATGGAGTAATGTGTACCTTCCTTTGAAAATCTTCTTTGAAAAATGAAATAAACCACTGCAACATTATTTAAGAAATCTTGCAAAATCATGAAAATGCATAAAGGTTCTAAGTTGGTGACCCCAGATTTTTATTCCCGTACCAGAGGGACTTTTATTTTATCTAAATTCCCTTAGCACTTCAATGAAAAGGCTATTTATTATTCATTTTAAAAAAGCCTGCTATGCTTACTTAAAATAAGCTTGAATACTACAGATTGTAAAGAACCCTTAAAGCTGGGCACCTGCAGAACATAACCCAACTTCTCACCTGCTGTGCTGTGTTCATGGCACCCTGCCTGGAGGTAAGCTCTGCGGGGATTGGTAGGCTCCATGCCTCCTCAATACTAGGAAGTAATTTAGTTTTATTCTGTAGACTACCTTGTGGAAGGTTACACAACTGAGCCTAGGAAAAATTATGTAAAAAGCAAATTTAACACAAGCCTACTTGAGTAAGAGTTAAGTCCACTAAATCTTTCTAAGTGCTATTTTTTTTTTTTTTTAAAGAAAATAGATTCTAAATTTGGGGCCTTAGAAAGATACTAAGTATAAGGAGGGTAACCAGAATATAAACCTTTGTGAGAATTAAAACATAACTAGGCTGTTTCCAGGGTCCTCATTAGCTGTCTTCTCGTGAAACTTGAAGCAAGAGTGAAAGACAGTGTTTGTGTTCTTTTCCTTAAAATGCTATGACAACTTAAAAATGTAGACAGTACACTGAAAAAAACTTACACAAATTAACATGCATCAAAGTGCAAAAGAGCATTTAAAAATATTGCTTATCTCACTTAAAATGAAAAGTAAGACAATATTATAAAGCTATGGTATGTTTACAAAATATGGAAACAGATTATAGACATCCAAAGACAACTAGACAAAATTTCCAGCCACCCTATTCCTGCCTGAATGTTCTGGGGGAAAATGGGGCTTTAAAAAAAATCGCTATTTAAAAATTTTACCTGTAAATATTTAATCCGTGCTGCAAGCGCAGAGGTATTACTACAATTTTTGCTTCTAGATGCATTTAAATAGCATTTAATAGCATCCTGAGGCTGGTTGCAGGATTCATAGAGAGTGCCTAGATCCATCCAAGCTGCAGCATGGCCATGGTCCAATTGTACAGCACATATATAGGCCTGTAAAGCATCCATAGGCTGATTTTGCTGTTGATAGAGCACACTAAAAAGAGAAATGAAGGAAAAGTAAGTTAACTAAGAATAACTGGTTGTATAGCATGATTTTTATTACAAAGTAAATTACATGACGAAACCATCTTTTATGCCAATATTAATTTTAGACAAAGTCTTACCCTATTGAACACCATGTATCTGCGCTTGCTTCTGATTTATCAATAGACTGCCTGTAAGATATAAACGCATCCTGAACTTTCCCAATACTTGAATAGCACCTGAGAAGAAGAGGGAAGGGGGGTTAAGAAAATTCCATCAACACCAAAACAAATTATATTTATTTGCTTAAAAAGGGTTATACATCAAAGCAAAAACTCTTAAAAATATATTATGCTAACAGCTAGGTACATGGGTATATATACTGAAGGCAATTGCAATATATGACAATTAGAAAATCAAAATTGTATTAT
Organism: Mesocricetus auratus; assembly: GCF_017639785.1. Lineage (NCBI taxonomy): Eukaryota > Metazoa > Chordata > Mammalia > Rodentia > Cricetidae > Mesocricetus > Mesocricetus auratus. The sequence goes on from NW_024429213.1 coordinate 4,321,772, forward strand.
AGTCTTTCTTAAGTGTGCTAAAGTATACTGTAATGATTCAATCTATTAAAATAAGTATAAGCCATACCACTTCCAAGATTACAATACTGAAGAGTTGAACAAAGATCCTTCACATTCTGCTTTTTTATCTTGACCTCCAGTTTTACAGACAGAATAGAGTTCAAGACCCCAAAACCACATGTTTTTAGTAAGAGCTAATGAATTTCTCTTTTCTTAAATAATAAAAGGCAAATACTCTTTTATTTATAAAAATGCTAATGTAATAATGGTTAGTCTGTAAGTATCATTAACAAGTGAAAGTGTGACCTGAGGTCTGCTACGTATCAAATGCTAGCACTCATGAGGAATGGCACACAAGCAGTTCACTGAAAACAGTAGTGTGTGATAGGACCTTTTTAAAAAACTAGCAACAATTCAGGTTAAATGAAAAATTAAAATAGGAAATGTCTTCTAAAGAAGACAGGCTATGAGAAAAATATTATAGTTAAAAGCTTTCTTCTATCATTTACCTTTGAGGAATCTTTATTATAATGTATTAAAAAGAGGAAATATAATGTTCAAGGTATAAATGTATGCTAACATTTGAGGTTGTAATTAAAATCTCTTAGCTATAACTATCAACAGCAAAATCTAATTCTCTGGTTAAATTTTACCTTCCAAGGAAATACCAGGACTGGCCAGAATTTGGATCTGCTTCCAATGATTTCTGGAGATACTGAATAGCAAAACTTTCCTTGGTGGCTTTATCTCCCAGGAGATCCACAGTGTGATGCATCCAACCTTTAAGACATTAACATACTTTCATTTTTAAGAATATGAAGCAGAAAATTAACAAAAATAACCTTTTCCATCAATGTATTATTGATCTACTTCAGAAAACACATTGTGGTATTTTAGAACTACTAATTCTTGCAATAAGAAAGTCTTTCTCGTACGAAGGTAATGCCTAAGAGATGAACAGCTTTTAAAAGAAATTAAAAGTTTAAAAATAATCACTTAACACATAGTAATTAAATTCTAGATAAATCCACAAATCTACCATTAATTGAAAATGTCCACTCTAAATGTATACATTATCGATCAAAATAATAAATAACAAGACTGTATTATCTACTAATACAAAGAACATGGGAATATAATACATACTATTCCACATAAAAATTAAGTATAAAGAGTGTCCAAAACATTCTATTGGTTCTATATTTACTTCCAAGGAATAAATATGAAAGTGCATAACTAATGACAGTTCTGATTAAGATGCATGCACAATCCCACCTCCCTGGCAAAAAAAAACAAATTCACTTAATTTTGAAAAACAGAACTATATGAAAACTGTATCCAAATACTTACTACCACAAAATACCTAATAAACTTTTCTAAAGAATGTGATCAGGGGACTGGAGATGGCTCAGCTGTTAAGAGTACTAGATGTTGTTTTGGAGATAGTTCCATGGGATGTGTACCCACAACTGTTTAGTGGAGTCTTGTGTCTGTAAGACTGGTTTCATCTGTGAGGCTGTTTGATCTGGAAATACCTATAAAACGGAATGTGCATATACCACTGTAGCCAGCACTTCCTTTCCTTGGGATCTGCCCCAGTAGAGGCCTCACAAGCGTGCACAGAGAGACTTTGTGTGTGAAGGTGCACACCACAGCACCATTTATGAGGCAAAGAACTGAGGGCAGCACTCCCCCTCCCCCCACATTGTTTTCTGGGAGGCTGCTTAGCTGAGCTGTGGTACTTCACCTCTAGAGGCATTTTTCAAAGCAGACTTTTGAAGCACACATAGATCAATGTTAACATGTTTGATTCTGCTGGTGGGTATATGTATGTCTGTTACATAAATGAATACCCCTCAGTATTTATGAGGAGCTCAGGTGAAAAGTGAACACAGAAAGTTTGAAAAAATAAAAGAGTACTAGATGTTTGTTTAAGAGAACCTGGGTTTAATTCCCAGCTTCTATAAACTAATTCCAGGGATGAGATGATTGCTGGGTTGTTTTTTTTTTTGTTTTGTTTCGTTTTTTGGGGGGGTTGTTTTTTAACCTAGGCTAGGTGAACTCAGAGATCTGTCTGCCTCCCAAATGCTGGGATTCAAGGTATGTAAGCTCAGCCTGATGACATCATCAGAACTTGGAAGGAAACATATCATACGTACACAGACATAGATATAAGGAAAACGACCATACACATAAATTATAAAATTAAAAAAAGAAAGAATTTAAGTAGCTAACCAAGCAAAAACGACACCATAGACTACTATATTCTAAATCTTTGAAATGCATAATATCAATTGAAGCTTGCCAGTAGAGCACATTTCAATCACTCTATAAAATTAGTTTTGTTCTTTGTAGTCTATAGCACATGAACCAATGACATTTGAAATTTAACCAAATATATTTTACATTAAAACCAATCTCTCCCTCCCTCCCTTCCTCCTTTTCTCTCTCTCTCTCTCACACACACATACACACAGGCCAGGGCTTCTCTGTATAGCTTTGGAGTCTATCCTGGCACTCACTCTGTAGACCAGGCTGGTCTTGAACTAACAGAGATCTACCTGGTGCTGCCTCCCAGGAGTGCTGGGATTAAAGGCTTGAGTCACCATGCCCGGCCTCCAATCTATTTCTTACATTTAAACAATTAACTGATAAATAATTTTGAAGGCACCACACTTGGTTTTCTCTTACCTAAAAACCCAAAACATTTTCATTGTACTAGCAACATATTTAAATCTAAAAGTAAAAATTCACATTACTCAAACACTAAGTATTTTGATATGCTTATAATTCTTAAAAATATAGACAGTTTCAATAAAATTCTAATAGCTAACAGGTAAAACCAAAGGTTTCATACGAATGTTTGGTGGTTTGAATGAAATGAGCCCTAGAGTCTTGGGCACTTAAATATCTGGCCCGCAGTATATGACACTGTTTGGATAGGATTAGGAGGTATGGTTTCCTTGTAGGAAGTAGGCTTGAGTTTTCAAAAGCTCCCTGTGATCATTCTCAGTTAATGCTCTTGCTCTCTGTCCCCCCCTCCCCTACCTGCCCCTTCTGATTTTGGTTTATGTTTGGAGATGTGCGCTTTCAGTTATTCCTCCCAACACACATGCCTGCTTCCATGTTTCCCTGCCATGACATGATAGATTCTTATCCTTCTGGTGACATAAGACCAAAATAAATCCTCCTTTATACAAGTTGCTTTGTATAAAGTAACAAAAGTAACTAATACAGCAGGCAAAGTATTCATTATGTATAGTCAATAACAATAGATCTGTTCAACTGACTTAAAATTACACACACACAAAAAAATACTACACACGCACACGCGCACACACGCACCCGGCAGCATTAGTTAGACGAAGATGGTAAAAGCTTGACAGACGGTTCCAATTTTTATCAACTCTGCAAAATATACAGGAAAACACATTAAGACACACAAGTACTTACCTAATTGTTGTAAGACAGTTGCTTTTACTTGTGCAGAAAGGTTTTCTGCCTGCAAAAGTTGCTCATAAGCTTCTTTTGCAGAATGATACTTCCTCTAAAAAACAGAAAAAGAAATTTAGAGAAAAATAAAACCAATAATATTTAAAGAACTATATAATATTTATTCTTCTTTGGCACATTTTAAAAACCTAGATGAAAGTAAAAAGTACTGATTTGATTACTGAATATTTCTTTTTAACACTAAACAGGTTAAAAAAGGAATGTTCCATGTACCTAATGCTAGTAATAATACCCACTATAACAAAGTATCATTAAAATGTGACCTTTTAAGTATTTGCTAATAGCTAAAACCATCTCAAATTATTTAATAATGAAAATCATCTCAAATATACTTAAAAACATTAACACAACCAGAGTAGTCTCTTTCTAGTGTAAAATCTGTCTGCTTAGAAACAAGCTTCCAAGAAACTTGATAGTGTAGAACACATGCAAAAAAGAATGCTATAATAAAATCACAGGCACAAATGTAATTAGAACATAAGTTATAAACATATACTTTCCAGAATATGAAATCTTACGCAAATATAACACCTACAATTTCAAATATATCACAACACCCATAAATATAGTATAATAATGCTTACAGTATTTTCAAGTTCCATAGGCAAACCTCTAAATGCAACAATTTACCCACAACACTTTCCTCAAAGTTTCAACATGACTAAAAGCTATTATCACAACAAAGTTTAAAGCTACACTTTCAAAACAAGAGGAAAGGCTAAAAATGAAAAGCTTGCAAACAGTGCATTTAAATTATACTTTGTAGAACAATAGGTTGCAGTGGCTTTTATTTTTATTACTATGCTACCATTTAACTGCCTGAGTGAAATAAATCTTAAAAACAATAGAGAAAAATACAAAACTGGCTAGCAAATCACTTACACTATGATCTAACATCTACAAATTAATATAAAAGGTAATGTCTAATTTTTCTATCTACAGAATCATTCTAAGAATCAAATGAATTTAATAAACAGCATTGAAAACAACTAAGGAACTACACTATATATAAAACACATTATTTCAAAATTGAGGGAACATTTTAGACAACTGCAGGGTAAGATTATCGGCACTTATTAACCAAACTTCTATTTATTTAATCTTCAAAGGTTGAGTAGGCAGTTACTGAAGTATATTGAATCTAATTGCTTCAGTAAAAAAGTACTCGTTGAACATCTAATACGTAATGGAAATGTTTGGGACTACAATGTAGCTTGAAGACTGAAGACAGAAAAACAAAAAATAGTGATAGCATGTTTTGGAGAAAAATGTACAAATGGTTAGAATACTAGAACTCTGATCATTTGCCTGCGTTATAATAATATAATGGAGACAATGAGCTATTTCAACAAATACAATCAGATTTATACCTTAGAAAGATTATACCTTGTGAACTATCTCAATGCTACTACACACCCAAAAACTAGAAATACAAAACAATGACATACTCAAAAATATATTTGCACCACAACAAGAAACAACGTTGGCTTTTTGCCTCATATTACATACAAAACAATGAGAACTGCATTAAGTGAATTCAGTGAACATGACAAAACAGCACAAATTACCTAGACTGCACTGTGATATCGTTTCTCAAAACAATAAAACTTTAAATTTAAAATAAGTTGGAGAGATGGTTGAGTGTTTATTGCTGTTGAAGAGGACGGGGATTCCATTCATAGCATCCACATCAGATGGAACAGCCTATAAATCCAAGGGCACCTGAACACATACATGTGCACACAACTCAGATAGGCAAGCAGGCAAACGTATTAACAAGGGACGCACACTTACACATGTGGTGATATTTTGTTTATGGTCTAACAAATAATGCTTGCCTAAAGATCAGAGTACAAAACTAGCCACACTAGTCAGCCTTAGAAGTCAGGCACTAGGGAGTCAAAGGTAGACGATATCTGTGAGTTCAAGACTGGGCCTTGAACTCAATCGATCCAGTCTAAAAGAGAAACAGAGCTCACACAAAGATGATTTCAGTACTTGGGCTCCCACGCCTTTAATCCCAGCACTAGAGAGGAATATAAGGGAGGAAGAGGCAGGCACTCAAGGAGTCTGAGAACAGTGCAGCCAGTCAGGGGCAGTCTGAGGTTCCGGGGATCAGCCTGAGCATTCCTAGCGGTTGGCTGCTTTGCTTCTCTGATCTTCAGCATTAACCCCAATATCTTGACTCTAAGTTTTTATTAAGGCCAAAGAGAATCCGTGTTACCTATACAAACACCACACTTACACACCCACACATAAAGAGGGCAAAGATGAGAAATATGGGTTCTAAACAACAACAACAAAATCAACATATAAAAGATTAAATAAAGTCTCTTAATAAAAATTAGGTAAACATAGCTTAAAAAGGAAAAAGCACATTTGGGAGGGGGTTGTTTGGTGCTTAAAGGAAGGGTTTCCCTGTGTAAGCTCTGGCTGTCCTGGCACTCACTCTGTAGACTGGCATGGCCTCAAACTCACAGGGATAAACATGATTTGCCTCTCCAATGCTGGGATTAAAGGCATGAGTCATTGCTGTCTGGCCTTAAACACAAATTAGTTGGAGATGAAACAAAATGCTACTTGACACACACACAGTGACTGATAGTATCATTTAAAAACTTGTATACCCGCTGATGAAGCAAGTAAACGAGTATAAATGCATAACATAATGCATTAAGTGAACTGAATACAATTAATTTCATTAGTGCATGATATATACATGACACCGTATATTTCTTTTTGATTTGGGTGAGATTAAAGCACTTACCTGAGTTTCATATAAGTGGGCAATGTGAAACTGAACTGCAAAGGACGATAGAAAACAAAACCCAGTCAGTAACAATACAGAAAACTTTGGAGAAAATTAGGAAAGGATAACAAAACAGAAAATAAGCAAGCATGGCTTATATTACAGTTTTAAGGATAGGAACATAACATTTATTTGATTTTAATAAAAAATATACAATCATACTGAAGAAACAGAATAAACTATATGTAGCCACTGTTGGTCATCATGAAAGTAAAAATCGCTAACTATTATTAGTATAATAGTTATAGCAAGTAAGTATACATAAGTCAACAATACATAAATTAAAACTTACATTTCAGGGTTATATTACACAGAAACAACACTTATTAAAGTTATAGACCAGTATATGGTAGTAACAAGGGGGTTGACGGGTTAATTTTTTTAAGTCCTTCAGAGTTAGATTGCATCATAAACAAAAATGTTGAAAAGAAGAGGAAAATCGCTTGGCTTTTATTTTCCCATCTTCCTGATACACGTGCCTGAGTGCGTGCGTGCGTGCGTGCGTGCGTGCGTGCGTGTGTTTACCTGGATTTCAAGGACTCTTGAGAGTTTATGTAACTCTGTAAAAATAAGGTCCAAAGATGTCATTAAGTGTTGAGGGAGGCTTGTTATCAATGTAGACTTTTGAATTTACAACTCTGACACTATGGGCAAAGTTTGAAAGGCTGCCTTTTTATTCATTTCTGTGGGTGATTCTTGATGCCTCAACACTAGGTGAACAATGTCATACAAGCAAGGTAAGAGAACAAAGCAAAACATATAGAGAATTTTCAAATAATGTGGGGTGATAGTTTTATTATATTATGTTAAACATCAGATATGTGAAAATTAAAATATATTTAGAAAATGAAAAACACAAAAGTAATAAATTATAAGTTAAACAGAAGGGAATGAAGAGTTTTTGACCATTCTTCACTATCTACTCTTGTAGAGAATTCCAGTTGTCAATTTCCTTATTGTGTTGAAACTTCTTACCAGGAACATTTTTTTTCTATACTGTTGTCTAAAACATCAACAGCTAATTGGCGTTATATACTACCATTCTAAACTAGGTATTACAAAAGTAATACCAGAAAGAAACTATTTTATCCCAAGACAATCTTACAATGAAAAGTCTCATATCACTATGACTCTGCTTTTCAAATGATAAACTGCAACTTACACTTCTTAAATAAATACTGCTTGACGCATTTCTCCTAGAGAAACTGTTTTCAAAGCTCACTTTACTTATTTATAACTTAGACTTCTTTTGTGGAGGGGTGAGTATGCTCCATGACAGAGCTACCACTGCAGCTTGCTCAAGCTGTCAATCCGTATTATATTAAAAATTCTACAATTTCTCACTAATCTAAAACCCTGAAGCTACTTTTCACTAACACATTTCTATACTGCTGTCTAAACAAAAGAAGATTGGGGTGTGGGTGCTAGACGTGCTCAACTCTTTGCTTTCTCTGCACAGAATGTTTAACTGTTCTCTTTCCACTTCTCCCTTAACAAGGAAAGAATACTAAGGAGGAAGAGATGGGGCAAGATAAAGAAAAGGAGAACCCCAAATCCACTGAATAACTTGAAATTTTCATGCAGTGTTAGTTTTATTTTTCAAAAATTTAAAAATCTACATCAAAATAAAAATAACTCTTCAATTATCTATTAGTTACTTTAAGGTATACTGCATGAATACATTAGAACATATACAGTGATAAACATATCAGCCCATCAGCTCCTAGAAAGAAATTTATACAAAAACAGAAAACCACCGGATCAAAACACACATCACAACATCATTCTTCTTTAATTAACTGAAAAATGTCACCTCAAACTTTGTGCATGACGTATCAAACTACAATAATGTCAAAGTATTTTTAATAATTTTAACGTCACATATCATAGTGAGCTCCCACATTAATTTTTGCATATCTGCTAAATGACTGGCAAACACTATTTGTAATCCATTTAAATCATTTTTTAAAATCAACCTTATTCATCAGACCATTTCACTACCTATCTGTTTCAGACAAACTGGTGACAATTCTATATGTACAAGTAGCCGTAGCAGACAATAGTTACACTCAATAATTCTAGAAGAAATAAAGCGCCCAGCATTTGTTAACATGATAGTAAGTACTGTCATCAATTTTAACAAACTGATCTTTACAGATATATCGATAAGTATTTAATACTTACTTTCAGCATTGGACAAAGTGCAGGGATTACAGTCAACCAGAGCTAACTGAAAATGCTGCAAACAAAGGAAAGAAGAAAGTCAATGCATAAAAAACATTTATCCTATGAATAGATCTTAAAATATTTTTCAAGTATGTTCCAAAAATAGTGAATGAGAATTACTTTGGCCATTTACTGCTCGCTCATAACTGAGATATGTTTACTACTGGGTATTGTCTTGAAACAGGTCAGAGTAGATAACTGGAAGAATCAATCTCATCAAGTTACCCTATGTATCATTTTATTTATGAAAAGGCTTTAGATTTTAAGTATCTAAGTAAATAGGGAGTGTTATTAAGCAATTTAAATACAACATATATTTTATTAATTTCTTTTTTGGAAAAATTCTGGGGAAGCAAACCTAGAGTCTCCTGAGTGCCAGGCAAGCACCCAATCAACTGACTTCCATCTCCACCTCTGTATCGCCATTTTTAAGAATGTTAAGTCCAAGCAAGTCTAATAGTACTTACTGTCCAGGCACTTTTTATCTCGAAGTGAAACAAACTTTTGCAAGCAAAACTTTCATTATAGAAACTGTCATGAAGGATAAAACTACCTGCCTTCACTGATTCTTCAAGTAACTGTACTTAGGTGCCTTATAATTAGCCCATATTCAAATATAAAATATGATTTTTCCTTTAAAATGTATACATACAATTTGCTTAATTTCTCAGGCAACATTAAACGTACTACAAGCATATATAAAATACATGCTAACATCAGCACTTAAAATAAATTTTTTAAAATTTAAGAACACTTAGTGACATACCTAGTTTAGCAAAAATTATATTGAACATACAAACAAATTTGAAAAAGATAAGCAAGTATTATAGAGTTGGTATAAATTTAAAGTTAAATAAACAAAAAATCTCTACAATACTCTGAAAACATTACACAAATATATAAATATATATTCTAATTTTCCAGACTTCCACAAAACTTTTTAAAGTAATAAAAAATCATAAATCATTTTTAAAAACATAACCAACTTTAATAGACATATTTTATTTATACTCAAACAATCTATAATAATTACTTTTCGTGGTGGCAATTATTATATGTAAGCACTAAGAGAACTAACTTTCATCAAGAGAAATTCTATCAACAAGTATTAAGTATTGGATTTCAACATGAAAACAACAAAACTGCACTTGATGAGTTTGATCCCCTCAAGTAATAAGAATAAACTGTCAGTTACCTATCACTATATGGAAAGTGAGAAAAGTAATTTGATTAAGAGTAGCTTAAATGTACAATCACAAATGTCTATTACATACATGGAAACTCAAGCTAGCCTCTGCATTTGTAGCTTTCTTAAATCTTAGGGCTTGTAGTAATTTCTGAATGGCTAAACTAAAAGAGAACTAACTACAAAAGCAAGTTCAACATCTGATACTTCAAAGACTGCTTGGCCTTTCTTTGGTCTAGCAAACAGATTTTTATGTCTTCACCATCCCTTTAGTATACCTCCACAGCAATGGAAAATAGCCGATTTTAAGAAGCACCAGTAGCCTGAGAGTAAAGCAGCCTTTCCTCTAGACAGAAAGAGAAGCAGGCAGAGCAATCACACTTTCAGTATGCACTGTCAATTAAGTTTGATCTAGCTTATAAGTAGAAATTCATATATGACAGAAGACAGTCCTTCTGAACTTAGGAAACAAAGGCAACAACTGAACTAAAAGGAAACAGCCTTGAAAAGACAGTCCAAGTTTTCCTGATTTCACAGAAATGCTGAAAGGAAGATCATGTATCTGCAGTCAAGATTCTGCATAAAAACCTGGCATAAATCATTTTGGTCACATATTTATATAATGATTGAAAGTATTAAAAGCAGAAACCAAATTACTGGTGCATTGGTTGGGTCAAATCTCTAAAGAGAAAAGACAGAGGAAAATCACTGAGCAAAAGAATATATATTCAAATCATACATTAAAAAAATGGAAAACCAGCACTCAGCAGGCAGATCTCTGTGAGTTCCAGGTCAGCCTGGTTAACAGAGCAAGTTCCAGGACAGACTCCAAAATTACACAGAGAAACCCTGTTTCAAAAAACCAAAACAAACAAACAAACAAACACACACACACACACACACCTATTAACAGATGAACCATAGACACAATTGAGAAACATTTGTACATCACACCAAAATACTGCAATGCTAAAATGACTTGGTAGTATAGAACAAATATCAGAAGGGGCTTCTGCAGTCAAAAGAACTATATACAAACACAAAGACTTAATTTCTTTATTTGTCTACAAAAAAGAAAAGTTTTCAAGCAAAAAGGTTTACCTAAGATATGCCCTTAATATTACAGTGATTTTTTTTTCCTCACAATTTTATGCAGTTTGAAGCACTGCAAATTCTGTTGGCATTTATGAGTACCTGTGCCTGGTACCTAGAGAGGTCTGAAGAGGGCATCAAATCCTTGGGGGAGGGGGGACACAACACGGATGGACACGACACACAACTGAAATTATAGACAGCTGTAAGTTATCGTGCGGATGCAAGGAATTGAGCCTAAGTCCAATCCAGGCCCTTAATACCTTTATGACCAACATCAACTTTTGTTCTAAACGGTTTGGACTTACTCAATATTTCACAATTATGTCATTTGCTCTAATACCCTATGGAACTTGACTTCTAATTGAAGGCTGAAATCTATACTCAACATAAAATGAACTTTTAAAATTTCTCTTTAAAGTGCTTCATTTGTAGCTTTAGAGTCTGTCTATTCACAATTCCATGGAAAGTGTGAATTTTTTCCTATTTACTTGAAAATTATTAATTTAAAGCAATATTTGGATTATAAACCCAATCCAGGATGTTTTGATTCAATAAGTGTTGGTGGTATTCAAACAATCTGTATATGGTTCCAATACAAAAACAGCAGTTTTAGATGGCACTATTCTGAGGTTTTTATTTTGTGTGCTTGTCCCTAGAAACAATCATTTCAGAAGATATAAACAAGGTAGGTCCATAGGGAAAACTGTTATCTGCATTCAAGGAAGACGGACATAGAGTTACATGTTAGCACTGAGCGAGGTGGTACACACACCTTTAATCCTAGCACTTGGGAGAATTGGTCAAGTGGATCTGTGTGAGTTTGAGGCCAGCCTGATCTACAGAGCAAGTTCAAAAACAGCCAGTGCTACACAGAGAAACCAGGGGTGGGGGTGGGGTGGGGTGGGGGGTACATGTTAGTAACAGGCTATTATAAGTTTTGACTCTATTCCAAGGACTCTGCTATGAATAGCTACAGTACTAATGACAATGTTCACTAAAGTAAGTGTGCTACAAGGTTTTTGCTTTGTTTCTATTTTAACTTGTTAAGGGAATACAGTGAATAGATCATTAACAGGGCACCCCATCTCCCTACCCCCAACAATTAAAATAAGAAATACTTCAGGCTGAAGAAAATATTATTTTTGTAGGACCCTTAAAAACAGGGCTTTATGTATTACCCAAGAGACAGAAAGGTATGCCAGATACTGTTGCGGATCAAAGAAAATTATTTTCTTTTCATTGTTATAGTCTTCTAAGAGTATAATTTAAAATAAAAAGGACCATCTAAAGCAAGAGAAATGTAGGATGAAAGGATTTGGTTCTAGAAGGGCATGAGAGACATTCTTGACTAACGTGACCTAAGGTCCTCTCAAAGCCCTCAAACTCAGCTCATTTGGGTCTTTAAGTTACTGCTGTGACTGCTGCTAGGGCAGACTATTGTACATTATAGATCCTGACTAAGTTCAGTGAAAAAGGGATGATTCTCCTTTGAAGCTATGATCTCTTAAGTTTCTCTAACAAAAATGAAAGACAAAACACAGTGTTAGACTACTGATATTCCAATAATATTTCTAGCTATTCTTCCTGGCTCTTGGTTAACTTCAACTCAATATATTCTTAAATCAATTCTCACCTCCCAATCACAAAACCTGCTACTACTTTTCTTTCTTTCTTTCTTTCTTTCTTTCTTTCTTTCTTTCTTTCTTGTTTTGTTTTTTGAGTCAGGGCTTTTCTGCATAATAGCCTTGGCTGTCCTAGAACTCACTCTGTAAACCAAACTGCCCTTGAACTTAAGAGATCCAAATCTCTCCATACTAAGTAATGGGAATAAAGGTGTGTACCACAACCTTGTACTGTTACTTTATCACTTATTTTAGTCAACAAACTAAGTGTAGTAATTTAGATATAAAATATCCTCCCACTGGCTCATATGTTTGAATACTTGGCCCTCAGCAGGTAGAACTATTTGGGAAAGATGTGAAATCCTTATTGAGGTAGAATTTCTGCATCCTATCCACTCTCTGTCAATTCAGGTTTCTGCCCCCATGTCTTCTATTCCATGACAAATTGCAGCTCAAACTGTAACCCAAACAAAGCCTTTCTTCCTTTGAATTGCTATTCTATTACAACATCAAAATACGTAACTAATACAGGAACCGCTTCCCATATCAAGTAACTAGTTAGTAATCTCCTTAAATTCTGTAGCCTGAATTTGTGGCCACATCTACCCATCAATTCATCTTTAAGAACTTGTTTGTTGTGTTTTTTAACTCAGGTTTTTCCAATGTAATCATTCCATTTAGTCTCCTAAATCTTCACTGTTGCCGGTATTTTTTCAATGCAGAAGTGGCTCATTAAAATCTTAATAGCCTAGGAGTGTTAGTGCATGCCTTTAATCCCAGCACTTGCCAGAGGCAGGCGGATCTCTGAGTTCGAGGCCAGCCTGGTCTACAAAGTTCCAGGACAGCTAGGGCTACACTGAGAGAAACACTGTGTCAAAACATCAAAAAAAAAATCATAATCATCAACTGGACACAGTATGTATCCAATATGCACAGACAAATACCAGAATGAGGAAACCGGATTCTTCAGTTCTTTCCACTAAGTGAACAACTTGAAGCTATTCAAAATGAGGCTGATATGCAAAAACTTGTAATGTAAAAACGTTATTTTGGAACATAACCTTCTTTAAAGAGAAATTAAAACATACTGATTGCTTCATAAATTACAGTTTAATGCCAAATATAACTAAAAACTGATCATATTTACTACCACATATATAAGCAGTTAGGACCTTTTCAAATACTTTTCATAGATACTGAAGTATTTCAGACATTTTACAACTTTCCATATTGAGGACACATAATCAAACTGAGAAATAAATGTCAAATACAAAGAAACCTTGACAGGTAGAGTGAAGTAGAGAAATGCACCAGTTATTAAATGTCTACATAAATCACTTGAGTTATCACCAGATAATGTTAACAAGTAGTAGGGAAAAGAATGAACAAAGAAAAGATATCACCTTCACAAGTGAGACAAAATGTATGGAAAGCAGCCAGGAATAGCATGTCAAAAGGAGCAAGCGTGTACTATCCAATTGAAAACAGGGTTTAATTCATAAGAAAATGAAGTGGTTTCCAATATCCATAACCAAAAATCAAATACCTCCTAACCATAAAAGTCAAGCAAAGTCTTAAAATATAAAAGAACCACTAGTTGTTCTGAAGGAAGAAATACACACTGTAATTAAAAGTAGGAAAGAATTACTAAATATTCTACTAGAATACTGCTCTAATGGTTTAATATATGCTTAAACAAAAGAAACAAGTATTAACACTCACCTCACAACTTGGAAGCAACCTAGATGCCCCTCAATTGAAGAGTGCATAGAGAAAATGTGGTACTTTTACATAATGGAGTACTTCTCAGTGGAAGAAAAACAATGGAATCTTGAATTTTGAAGGCAAATGGATGGAACTAGAAGAAACCATCCTGAGTGAGGTAACCCAGTCACAAAAAGACAAACATGGAACATACTCACTCATATATGGACTTTAGACATGGATCAGGGGAGTGCCAACCTGCAATCCCACTGTCAGAGAGTTTGGGAAACATGGCACCCCAGAGAAGGGGAATGGGGAAGAGGGATGGGGGAACGGGAGAGGTATCTGGGGAAAAGTAAAGGGGAGAAGAGGAGGGGAGAGGAGGATATAGGGGAACAGGAAGGTTGAGTCTGGGGAAGAATAGAGGAGAGAGAAATCATAATAGAGAGCCATTGTAGGTTTTAGGAGATATCTGGCACTAGTGAGATTTCCAGATATCTACAAGGATGGCACCAACTATCAAACTAAGCATTAGTGGAGAGGCTACCTTAAAAGCCCTTGCCAAGTAAAGAGTCTGACAACTACCTTATGTGCCATCCTAGAACCTTCATCCAGTGGCTGATGGAAGCAGAGGTAGACACCCACAGCTAAACACTAAACTGAACTCCTGGAACCCAGTGGCAGAGAGGGAAGAGTGATGAGGGCTCATGAAACCACAGAGACAGCTGACCTAAACAAGGGGGAGCTTGTGGATCCCAGACTGATGGCTGAGAGGCCAGCAGGGGACTAATCCAGACCCACCTGCATGTGGGTGTCAGTGAGGAGGTGTCCGCAATCTACAGGACCTCAGGTACTAGATCAGTATTTATCCCTGGCATACAAATGGACTTTGGGAGCCCATTCCACATTGAGGGATGCTCTCTCATTCTGGACACATGGGGGAGGGCCTAGGCCCTGCCCTGGATGAAATAACAGACTCTGGAGATCCCCCCATGGAGGGTCTCACCCTCCCTGGGGAGTTGAGTGGGAATTGGATGGAGGACTGAGTGGGTTGATGGAAGGGTCAGGGGAGGAGGGGAGGGAGAGGGGGCTGGATTGACATGTAAAGCAAGTTTATTTCTAATTTAAATAAAGATATAAAAAAACAACAACAAAGAATCACCTCAGAAGGCTTAATACGTGGTAACCTCATCCTGAACATAGTGGTATTGCTACCAATAATGGACACACTTTAGTGTGGAATTCATTAAAAAAAAAAGGGGGGGGGATTAGAAATACAGAGCAGACCTTTCTCATAACATATACAGCTTCTATGACATACCAATACAATGTCAATTCTTTAGTGAAGAATTTCTAACACTAAGTCTTAAGCTTTCAACAAACTTTCTAAACTACTGGAGGATAGGGGAACTTTCCAATCACCTTTTTAAAAGCTAAATCCTATGCGTAAGATACTCTTTCAATTCACTTCAAGACTAGAAGTTCCAAACTGTCAGAAGAGGTAAGATAGGAACAACATAAAATAAAGAGAGAACACATCAGTATGAAGAAGGGACAGTTGAAATAACAAAAATATAAGGTCAATAAAGAAACACAGATAATGAAGTCTTATTTGGGTAATATAGTAAACCAGTTTACAAATTCAGAAATGTTGTGTCCATCACGAATTAACCACAGGAGGTATTTGCTGGCCAATTTAATGGGGAAAAATGACATAAGGACTGAAAAATGAGGTCATTAACTTCATATTCTGAGGATGGGCAGACTGACAAAAAAAAAAAGATACACAGTCGATGCATGGTAGTATACACATCATCACACATACCATAGGACTTAGGAGACAGGAAGAAAGATCAGGAATTCAGGGCTAGGGACTGAAGATATGGCTCAGGGATTAAGAGCACCAGCTACTCTTTCAGAGGATCCAGATTCAACTCCCTACATCCACATAGTAACTCACAAATTCTAGTCCCTCGGGCACCAGAACACACCTGTGAATCCTCGCAGTGGAGCTTGAGACAAGAAGATAGCAAATTCTAGATCATCTCAGGTTAATAAGGTATTCTTATAGCTGGTTTAAAAAAAAAAAAAGAAACAAAGAAAGAAAGAAAAGAAAAAACACTACAAGATACAGAATGATTGAGTATATGAACATAAATATTTATCCACATACACTTTTGTAACAATATATGCTTGCTATGAGAGCTGTTAAAATAGTTCCAAATAGATTAAATCAGTTTTAGGGATAGTGTGAGAGTCAGTGAAGAGGACTAGGCAACCTATGGGGCCCTGGACAGTGGATCAGTGTTCATCCCTGGCATATAAACGGACTTCGTGTGTCAGCCTGGATTCTTAGGGAAGTGCCTGGACCCTGCCCTGAGTGAAATGACAGACTCTACATATCCCCTATGTGGAAGGAAATGGCAATAGGGTGGGAGGCTGGGGGGGGGGGGGGGTCAGTGGGAGGGGAGAAGAAACTGGGATCGACATGTATAACAAGCTACTTAAAATTAAAATAAAATAAAAAATGAAACACTGAAAAACAAACCAGGAGGCTCTGGAATCCATTTCTTACCTGGACAAAAGAAATCTATTAAGAAAATAAAATTTTTTATTTTTGTTTAACTTCGAAAAAAGCTAGCTGTACATGTCAATCCCAGCTCCCTCTCCCTCCCCTACTCCCTCACCCCCAACAACTTCCAACTCCCTCCCCATTGCCCTTCTGCTCCCCAGGGAGGTTGAGGCCCCCCATGTGGAATCTCCAAAGTGTGTCATAGGCCCTCCCCCATGTGTCCAGGCTGAGAGAGCATACCTCCATGTGGAATGGGCAAGTCCATTCGTAAAATAAATTATTTTTATATAAATGTTTTTATCATTTAAAAAGTAGCATGCAAACATCTTTCTTCAGGAAAAACAAGCAAATGACAAACAAGAACTGATCAGAGGCTAGATCTATATAGCTCAGTAGTTATGGGTGTTTGCTGCACAATCAGGAAGATTGCAGTTCAGATGGCAGCTCCCATGTAACAAGCAGGGTTTCATGTGAATGTCTGTAACTTCACTTGTGAATAGGACAGAGAAGGAGAATTGCTGGGGCTTGCTGGCTTCCAGCATGGCTGAGAAACTATGAGCTCAAGGGTTTAGGAAAAGACGATGCCTCAAAGGAGTCAATGGAGAGTAAAGAAGACATCCTCTTCCGGGTTCCAAACCGGCACACATATGCACATACTTCCACAAAGTTAATTTTTAATAAAATCTGATCTGCAATGGAAGGAATATGTACAGTACCCTCACTACTATTCTTTTTTTTCATCTCACTCCTCCATGTGTAGGAATAGTATATTTAGTGATTGAACCTACTCAAAGACTGAGATAACTTTTCTAAAAATGACATTTTCTTTGATAAACAATTAGGAATGGCCACCTGTATTATTTCTAGCTAATGAGATGAAAGGTGAAATACTTCTGAAAAGATTAACAAGAAGATAGAATCATTCTCCTGAATGAAAGAATGATGATCACTACATACTGAGCATTACTCATAAATGATAACACTATATTAGAAACATACACTACTAGTATCCCTTCTCCCCTAAAAAAAAGTTAAGATACAACTAAAAGGAAAGTTTCTTTCATGAAACTTTGGGTCAATTTACTCAACTAATTAATCCTAACGGGTTGACCTCACACATGAGCTACTTAATTAAATGTATTTGTGTTTGTGTGTGCATACATGTGTGGAGGTCAGAAGACAACTATGTTGATACTCTTGAACTAACTCAAGTCATCAGGCTCTGTAGTGATATATTATTTGTGATTTATTAAAGCTTGCCTGAGGATTCAGAAAGCAAAGCCTTTTTTAAATCCTAGGACTCAGGATTAAGAGGCAGATGGATCTTTGTGAGTCCAAGGCCACCCAGACCTACAAGAGTATGGCCCACATCTTTAATCCCATGAGAGGTATATAAGACAGGAGCAAGGACTCAGTATCAGGCATTAATTCTTCAGCCACATTGAAGTCTCAGGGTTCTCCAGCCAAGCTGAGGAGAGGCAGCAGTCTGAGGATAGGTGAAAAGCTCATGTGTGGATCAGCCCTTTCTACCTGAGCTTGAGGTGAGAGCTAGTGGCCAGCTGTTTTGCTTCCCTGATCTTCAGGTTGAACCCCAGTATCTGTCTCTAAATCACTGATTTTTGTGATACAAGGCTCAATGAAAGATCTTCACCTGCTAATGCTGTAGCCTAAACCATTTCTTCCAACACACTGTGGTACAAAAAAATCTGATGTGGTAGAAGAGTCATCAGAGGTTCTCTTAGCCAGATGGAAGTAAAATACCAGCGAAAGAAAGAAAGAATGAATGAGTGAATGAATGAATATGTGGGTGAGTAAGTAAGTAGAAACTGGAGGCAGTCTAAGGAAGTAGACACACCCTCCTCCTTCCAATTCCCCCCTCCACTCACTGCTAAGCACTTACAATCATACACTAAAATAGCTGCTCTTGAACCAAAAATGCTGAGATCAATGAAGGGAAAAATCAAAGCCATCAAGAATTCTTAAAGTCACCCATGTTAGTGGAAATTTAATAAATATTTGGATACTATCTATTATTTTAAATAAATGACCAAAAAATATAAAAGAAAGCTGCCTTTATTTAGAACACTTTTGGTAAGATAAACATCATCAAGATTAATAGCCTTTTAGCCCTGAAAAACTATACAGGAATATTTGAGATGAGTGTGAAACATGAATGCTTCTAGTTAGCTTTGGAACACTGTCCCTCCTGATTTAAGGGAACTTTTTAATATTGTTGCTTTCTTGAAACCAGAGATTTTTATCCATACAATTACTAACCTTATCATTCTACATTTAGGAATAGTTATATTATATAATTTGGAAAACATCGAATTACCATCCCCAATGCATACCAGAAATAAAAATTGTTAAACTACTATGAACCCTTCTGCAACTTAAGAGGGATATTTTAATGATACTGTGAAGTGGTCAACTTTATTTTGTGTGATAAAAACATAGTTAAGAGTCTTTAATAGCTAATAAAAACTGACTATCCAGAAGGAACTTTTATAAAGTGATATATCTAAATTTATTTTCCACTTCAAAACCAATGATATATCACAGCATATTAAAAAAATTTTTTTCACAAAGCTAAGGAGAACTGTAAATTCAAGGTATTACACTCCCCACACTACTAAAGGTATTCTGGGACCTATTCCTCTACTGAGCTTACCTTCAACTAACATGGTCTAAATTTTTTACAATCTATTTGTCTTAATGTTCTTGATTGCATAACCTTCATCAGCATTGTTCCTTATGAAAGCATTAATAATTGGAAAAAATCAGTATTTGCATAATTTTCTACTTTAAAACCCTAGAACAATTAGGCAAACTTATAGTTGAAAAAACAAAAAACAAGACACCTCTTGGCAGTTCCTCACTAGTGAGTGCAAATTATAGCCAAATGTGAAGTTATTCTTTATCTCCCTTGTCTACCCTTCCCATAACCTTTAGAATCATAACCAATATAAAACAAATCTCAGCAACCATTATAGTCATAAAACCTTAAGTGCATAAAATCTTAAACGTGTCCCTAAAACTTGTAATCTTTTCAAATTAAAAAATGTTGTTGTTTTCATGAAAGTCTACTAACGATGTCAATGAAGGCAGATGGAATTCAATTTAAAATGAAAATTGGGAGAGATATTAAATGTCCACTGGTAGGAAGATACTCAACCAACAACATATTATCTTTAGCCAATAATATTTATACTTACAAACAAGCAGTCCAAATGCCATGAAAATACTCTTATTTAAATACAAAACGTCTTGCTGGCTGAAGTAGACAAATCTATAGTCATGTAAAGAAAAACGGTCGATAGCCGGGTAAAACATTAAGTAGCTGTCTGTGACCACTACATAGAGGACAATCGCTTCTTCAGGGAATTTCAGGTGCCCCAATATCCTTTCCTGACAGCCTTTAACAAAACTTAAAATGAAAGCTTAATTATGGTATGATTAGTTACCAGGCAGCTCCCAGTATCAAACACATTGCATTCTGAAACCCAATTTTCTTCCAATTCATTTGATGTAGTTCCTTTATCTAAATAAATTTTCTATGAAAGTGCCAATATAAGTTTCAACATTTCTCAATGCTCTAATATTAAACAACAGAGAAACAGAACATTGTACCTTGAAAAAAAAAAAACCCACAACCTACCTTTAAACTAGACTCATAGTCTGTGTTCACTTTGAACATAAGCCCAAGTCGTAAATGAATTTCCTTGGCTCGACAAAAGCTGGGATCAACATAAAGCACTTCCTGAAATGCTTTAATTGCCCTGAAAGAATATAGACATAAGATATCTTAAGTTTTTAACACGTGCATGCATTTCTGCTCGGTAGTACAGTAAAACTTATTTTATGCAAAGCTATTTTTAAATGTCAGATTTATAAAAATAATGTAAATTTAAATGTCAGATTTATAAGTAGAATGTGAGTGTTATTAAAAACTGAAAAGGAGTACCTACGCTTTTAATAATTAAATGTATATGATTCAATTCTATATAAAAGGGGAAAGATAAATTTAACTACAAATTATCCAAGCAAACAATATTTCATGGTTTATTAAAATTCTGTGTAAATAACTAGTTTCACTGCTTCTGGAACTTCTTGAGAGAGTTAGAGTATATAAGAAAGTTTGATTTTAAAGGAAGAGGGAAAGTTGAGGAATTAATCCTATTTCGATTATATAAGTCTTTTTAAAAATTTGTGGTTTGCTTTTCCATGTTTTGGAGTTCAATTCATTTGCATCTTACTTTTATAATGCATTAGTAACGAGTTTTCGTTTCTATAGTAATGTCTAAGAACTTCCACACTATATATAAGACCATCGATACTTTCCTTGGTCTATCAGTTTCTTGCCCTAAAATTATCATTGTACACCTTCTTTCCTTTCTTCCCTTCCTTCCTTTCTTTTAATGGGACGGGAGGGTTGATTTCAAGCAGAACAAATTCAGGAAAGAGAAGCTTCTTGCTCAATGGACTTCTATTTTGTCACTGCTTAAATTGATCATGTTAACCACCCTTGTTCAAAACGAGTAAACAATGGCAAAATGCTTTTGTTTAAAAGTTATAAATCTATTGGAATGAGGATGTAGTTCAGATGGTAGAGTGCTTACTCAGCATGACTGAAGCTAGAGGTAGGGAGACAGAAGGTAGAGATCAAGGAAGATGATGAGTTTGGGGTCAGTCTGGGCTATGAGACCCTGTCTCTAAAAATATAAATGTCATAAAATTCTTGTAATTACATAAAGGAAACAGTAAAATAAAAAAATCATCTACTGAGTTATGCTGAATAGTATTGAAATCCTATTGGTTTAAAACTTCTACCAGTATCATATATTCTTTGCAAAGCTCTTTAAGAGTTAGCACTAGTCCTACAGTCATTTTGAATCTTAAGAGTTTTCAAAAAAAAAAAAGGCTAACCCTTTGTACAAGAATATTAAACCACAAAGTATTTCATGTGTCTTTAGTAAACTTATTCTGATGAATCACGCTTTATCTAGTATTTTTTTAAAAACTATATGCATGTTTATTTACAATATTAAAAGACTTCTACCAGGCAGTTTATTTGGCAGGAGGAACATAGGTTTGGCATCAGACCTTTATACCTCTATATTGCAGTAGTTGACTTTCTTCCTGAATAAATAGGTATTCAGCTGCTAGATGATTTTTAATAAGTGTGTGGGAAACGTATAATATGAGAGGGGTCAATAAGTGTGTGGGAAATGTAGAATATGAGAGGGGTCAAAGGGTTGACAGAAAAGAATGGGGTGGTTTAAATTCTTACATCAAAATGTGTCAATGAATGCAAGCACAATAAGAGAAGACAGTGCATGTCTGTGGATAGAAGCATCAAGAAGGTTAAAAAAGGGACTAAGAGCTCAGTGCAAGAGTGTATGAAGCCCTGGGTTCAGATCTAGCAGCAGTCCCTTGCTCTCCACAAAACAGGCCAAGAAGACAAAGAATACTTACCAACAAAGTATACCAATTGCAACACATACAGCATGAAGAAAGAGTTCAGAAGCGTCTATGATGGTGGTAATGTATTGCTTCTTCACCCAAATGATGGTTATATTAATGTCTATTTTTTTAAAGATACCAGTGTCATGATATATATTTATTATTTAAACCATTTAAAGTGTACTTGTACTAAGAAAAACAATGAAATAAAGATGTAGCTGAGCCTAGGTTCCAGCCTCAGCACTAAACAGACTAGAGGTGCTGGGAAAAACTGACAATCTCAATGACGAAGCAGAGGCAGGAGGATTAGAAATTAAAGGTCATCCCTGGCTACCTAGCCAGTGATTAAGGTCAGCCTGGGATTCATGAGATCCTGTCTCAAATAATATAAAAATCATGTCCTTATGAGTTGAGTCAGAAAAACTGCTAAGCAATGTCCACAAGTGCCAATAAAAACTCCAGTCAGGTCTGAGGCACAGACATGAAAGAAAAATGGAAAGGCAGAAAAATTAGCAAAGACAAAAAAGTTTGAGAGGGGGAAAAACTAAAAGGTAAGATTGCATGACACTGTAACAACACGCCTGCAAAAGTGTTTCCTGTCTAAATTAAAATTCTAGTTCTTCCCCTAAATGTAGTGCTTTTGGATGTGGACAAGGATGGTTTTGTTTTAACATAATTCCTGAGTAGATAATCAGCCTAGATTCAGAAACACTAAATACACATCCGTAGAATATTGATAAAATTCCTTAAAAACTTTGTGTGTGTGTGTCTGTCTCTTGCATTTATTTTCTCAAATAGGTAGGTCTTGTAATCGCCTAATAACTGTAACACTAATAACTTAATAAGCATACCTTTGTGTTACATTTAACATCTGTGGGTAGTTGCCAGTCAGCTCCAATCTCATCTGGCTGCTGCTGTTTTTCCCTAGTTGTGAAATGGCTTATTTCTTTCTGCAAATACTGGCACTCGTATCTTCACTACTTCTTTATGCTATCTATATTCTCCTGACCTAGAATATTTTCGTTCTTTAACTTCCTTCTAAATTGATATCAAGACTCACCATGCAAATTGAGTATTAACTATTTTCCACTTAGTGGAAAAAGTAATTAGATCCTATCTATATATAATCAAATCATGTTGTTTTCTACCCATGATGCACTGTCTCCAGTTTTTCTAAGTTTGTTCCTTCAGGTCTGCATCATTCTTCTTCTCTGTATCATCCTCATCATCAACAAGAACAAATCAACTTAACAGATGTTAAATGATGCCATCACTTGAATACAACCAATGGAAGAACCGTCCTCACCTAACAGACAATACATGTATTCACATATCTAAGTTTGGTTTTCTGCCTAACCTTTGGTGTCTTTTCTCTTGTATGATACTTGAGCATTCCACATCCTAGGAAAATAGAAAAGGGGGGTACCACTAAGGTTACCTTCAAATTTTGGTTATTGTTATATTTTATTCCTATGTCTCCAAAAATAGATGGAGCCAGAATATGGTCTCTGTAGCATAAACTAGAGAACATTACTATTAAATATTTTATCCTGATCGAATTTTAAAGCATGGCAAGTGGCTACTAAAAGAAATACTTTGAAAAAGCAATGCTTAGAAAGTTTCAGTTTTCAAACTGGTAAAGCAGATGTTCCACTGGGAAAAAGATTTTTTTGAGGAACATCTCTCTGTGCCTAGAGCTGTTGCTAATTTTTAATAGTCTAGAAACAAGTTTTATGTCACCAGATTATTTCACTTAATCATAAATTTAAAAAGAAAATTATAACAGCCTAAATCCCCAATAGCACTAAATTCCACAAAAACACTCGTGCTAAATATACATTAAAATAATGGTTACTTTTAAAGCAGATTTCTAGAAAAATCGAAGGAAGGAAGGAAGGAAGGAAGGAAGGAAGGAAGGAAGGAAGGAAGGAAGGAAGGAAGGAAGTCTAGATCTATAGCAAATAACAAAATGCCCCTACCATTTTGACACATTTGTAACAACAAATAAAAAAGTTGAGGTCTCTAGGGCTAATAATGCTACGTTCAGTGTATTCCCTCAAAAACAGATGAAGGGTCAGTGAACAAATTATATAATATTTCATATAAATTAAAGAATAGTCTAGCTCTAAATTAGCAGTAAAATATATTTTTATAGTATATAAGGAACATATACATAATACATTCAGAAATTTCCAGGCTCTTTTAAAGAGAAAATTGGAAAGATTTGATGAAATAATCAGAGACAGGTGGAAAAGATTTTCAAGGATGGAAATGGAAAAGAGAAAACAGATCAAATAGGAAATGGCATGAACAAAGTACAGTGGTAACAAATGTTTCTGGTCTCTTTAGGAAATGCTAATGTTGTGTGACTAGCACAAAAAATAAACTCGGGCAAGAACTGGGCTACAAGGATCATTTGAGGTTGAATTAGAAGAGGCAGGAAATGTGAGGCTTAGAAAGAGCACGTTGCAGGTTCGTTGTTAGTGAATCACTCCTTCCTCTCTAGCCCTCTTTAGAAAATCTTCAATCACCACTCAATAAGTAGGGCACATTTTCTCCGCCTGAACTGTAAATTTCAAATACTTATCCCTAATTTCCCTTTAGTTTAACTAACCAAACTCTTACAAATTCTTTCTGGTAAGCGTTGTGTTACTAGTAAACTGATATTGTCAGAACTGCCTTAGTGAAATTTTCTCCCCTTCCCCAACAGAACAAAATAGCTCAATAACCATTAAATGTGAAGTTTTCCCCAACTCCATGCCAGACAAACCTCGGGATCAACGGTATCAAAACTGCATTAGGTTTACTTCCTTTTCTCTTTCATCCTATCAGAAAGCTTTGAAACCATCACTAAAGCCACCCACTCAGTGAAATGAACACACAGGAGGAACAGAAATTCCCTCACCCTTAGGAACATACAGGACTGAGAACTATAGAAATGAATCCTAAAAAGCAGTACTATTAATGTGTTAACATATGTCCTTTAAAGTTCATCTCACCTTACTCTCCTTATGATATCCTATCATAGCTGTCATTTATGTTTGGGAATCTAAATTCCAAACCCCATGCATGTAGTACAGAACTATTTATCTTTTACATTTGATTCAGTAAGACCATGCTACTATTGATCAATGAAAAGGACACTAACAGAACAAGCCAGAAACAGCTGCTAAGGGCTTTTAGAGAGGTATATATTTAATGATATGGCTATAACCTATACTAAAACAAAAGTTTCTATTCCTTCAATTAAACTTAGAAATAGTTCATTTTCCTCATCTTTTCCTGCCTGTCTAAATTTCTTTATACTACCACTTGAGGATGCAAGTCTCAAAGTAACCCTAGCAATTGACCACTTTCATGCACATATGCATGTACAAATAAAGGAACCACTTTAAAAGACCAATTTCTAGTTCTCTACTATGCATATTTTATCATGTGTTTCCATCTTTCTTTCTCATTCTGGGCATCTTAGCTTAAGCTCCTAGATTTGAGTATTAATAATAACAGAGCCAAATAATCAGAATTCAAATGAGGATCTAACATTTGCTCCAATATATTAGTACCCACTATGGGTTCCTCTTCCTAAGAAGAGGCTGTCACTAAAACTAGAAAAGTTAACAAATGTATGAAGAAGACCCAAAAAAAAAAATCAACTCAAGAAAAAATGAACAGCATAATCTGTCAAGAAACTGGTTAACAGTAAAAACGTAGTCAACAAAGTTGCTCCTAGTAATATATTAAGTGAACATTACCAACCTAAATACAATACTCTAAGACATCTATTTATAAAGACAATTAAAGGAAGAAAGAACCTTTCTAACACTTCAACAAATTTCAAGGAATTTGGTGTTCAAGTAAAAGTTCCTAATAGCAGTCAATATTTATCACCAAATATGTATAAAATAATTTTAATCTAAGAAAAGTATTATCATTTCAGTCTGCACTACGAAAATCTCACCAAGGACTAGTGTGTGTTTTCTACTTTTGCAGTTGAAAACAAACTAAATCAAAAATCAGAGGTGCCGATGGTGGGGTGTGGGGATTGACCAGCAAGCAAGAGAACACATCGCCAGGGAAGTTTTTTGAATGAATGTATTATTTCAGGCAGCAGCCACAGCACTGAAATTTAAGAGATAATGGTGGTGACCAAGAATAAGCCAGGTAAGGTGATGTATGCCTGTAATCCCAGCACTGGGAAGGAAGACATGGATGATCTTATGTTTCATACTGACACTGTCTACTTAGTAAAAATTCTGGACTAGCCAGGACTACCTAGTAAGTCACTTCATTGGATTGAGTTTCCCCCGCCCCCTTATTCTTTTTAATATTTTTAAGGGGGAGTTGCATGGAAGGGGCTTGAGAGAAATGGTATAATTATTATTTTAATTTCAAATAATAAAAATAAATGTTTTAAAATGGAAGTTTTATAAAGATAATCATAGCTTTGCAATGTTGACAAAGCAAAGCATCTTCTGGATGCTTAAAATACTCTATATTAGAGCACAAAGGTGTACACTAACTTATATGATCAAAATTCAACCAACAAAACTAAACGCTGAGAAGAAACTCCAAACTCAAAAAAAGTTTCCTTTTTTAAGAGAGATGAAGGAAATCATTGTCAATATAATATTCAGTACACACATCAAGTATATGACAGAGTTGTAATCTTTGGCCAGTCATCAATCCCCTTCCTAAAAACTTTTTAACCATGTCCACTTCACTTAAAAAAAAAAATCTAGCACACAGAAGAGACAAGAACAAAAATAAGATACGCTTCAAATTAAAAATACCTACAAAGGGATTTATAGTTTAGAAAACATGCCACTCTTGAGCGACCTTCAACTTTTTCAAATGGCAAATGATTATACAGTAGCTTATTTTTGAAGTTATATTATACAGTTTAAAGTTAGAGTATGAATATTGCTACTCAAATTCTATCTTCTTTTTATTAGAGCATACACTAGCTTGTCCGGTAAACAAAAAAGCAGTGATAGAAAGAAGGTCACAGTAGCAGGGTCCCATATTTGACATCTATTAAAACTTAGGTTCTACTATTATAACTCATTTTATAAGAGAAAGAAAACAGACATTTAATCTAGTACTCAGCTGCTAAAAGCTAACAAATGTGGGACAGGAGAGTGTGGACAACTTTTTAAGGAAGTCAGAAAAAGTTAACAAATAAAAATCCTAGCCATCATGGACATTTCTCCCACAGAGAATGAGTTTAATCATATTCATTTTCCAGTTTAAATAATGTAGAGGTCACCAGTCAACAGTGAGTAATGGAGAAATTCTTTATGCTCTTTGACTAGGATCTTATACCATGAATAGTCTTTGAAAAACACAAATAGCTCTAAATAATCTAAGGTGTGTCAATACTTCTGCAGGAACAACCTAATCACCTCAGAAAATTACTAAAAACATAAGATTTACTGACAGTAACATACTTTATATTTAACATACAAACCAAAAAATACAAATAGAAGCCAAAAAAACTAAAACAAACTATTTATTAGAAACAACTGGAGCTAATTGTCTGTATGGGTATGTCAACTTACCACTGAAATGCATTGTAATGGAAGTAGACCAAACCAAGACCGTATAAAAATGCAGCATTCTATAAAGGAAGGAAAAAAGGAAAGCATTTTATGGAAAACATTTATTATGTAATGTATATTATACTGTTATAAAATATGGTATTCACAATATTTTAGTTCGTAAAATTATTAGCCTGTGTAACAAACACCAAAATGACAATTACGAGTAAGCAGATGGCACAGAATCCAATCAACTTGGAAAACTACTCTGGTTTCTATTTAATAAATTTGTTGGGGTGAGGGAGGGAACTAGCAGAATTTCATCAGCAAATTTAAAATAAACACCTATTCCTCAAAAGAAAGAAAATGCTTGGATTGTGCTATCCTACTTTCTCCCATATGCACATGTATGTGTGTTTTCTGTGCCTCCTGCCCCAGCCCCCAAATCTTGAACTACCACCAGAAAAGCAAAAGTTCAACAGAAATTCATAAAATACATCTACAACAAATTTTACCATTAATAAAAGCAACACCTAGTGAATTACATTTATAGGTTTAACCACTGATTTCTTTTGTAGTTTAAAAAACAGGAACTAGCACTTATTCTTACCCATTTCATCTCCCTGTCACATCCAAATAGCTAATTACTTTTACGTTTTTTGTTTGGGTTTTGTTGTTGTTGTTGTTTTATTTAGTTTTGTGGAGATAATAGACTTGCTATGTGCCTGGCTCATCTTGTACTCACTACACAGTAAGGCTAGCCTTGAATTAGAAGCAATACTCCTCCCTCAGTTTCCCATGTACTGGATGCATATACCATCACACTTTACCATACTCATAGTTTACAAAAATGGCAAACGTTTGAGCATACATATATACTATACCAAAAATACAAATCTGCTTTAGTAAATCGTTTCTAGAAGTCAAGCTTTCATACTCTCCTTTTCTCAAAACTTCTATTAAATTGTTATAAATTTCTCTACTTCTTTAAGCATTAAAAAATTTAAACTATGAGTGGGAGAGATGCTCTTCCAGAGGACCTGGGTTCAATTCAATTCCCAGCACCACATGGCAACTCACACAGTTCAAAAGAGATACAACTCCCTATTTTGGTCTTCTTCCTTGGGCATCAGGCACATACATGGTACAGAGATGTACATGCAGGCAAAACAACACAAAATAAAAATAAATCTCAGGAAAATTCAAACAATTATTAAATTGCTTCTTTTTTCAGTTATATTGAAACCTACAGGTTTCAGTACTGGTTAGTAGTTTATTTAGTGAGTTAAGCTAGTTGGACACCTGTGAGGAAGTGAAGTGGTAAGGAAGGAAAGAAAGAAGGCTAATATAGGGTGAATTATGGAGCACATTATACTTGTTGGTAACTGGGACTCAATCTTGCTGGAGATCTCTGGTAAACAGTGTGGAACATTCCTCAGAATCATCTTGCCACTAGGTGTAAGGGGACCAGGGCACACAGTCCAACAATGGTTATAAAACACTAGTTTGAGAAAAAGAAAAGGTGTAAACGGGTTCCGCACATGATTTTTTATAAAAATTTTACTAAGACCATTCTGTACATTTCCTTTGAAGTCTATGTGCCTTCTGAAAACATTAAAAAACATTTAACTGTAAATCTAATAACGTGGTGATTTACTTTCATTATATCCTCATTACCCCCAATTTTCTAAATGAGAACATTATGTGACTAAGGGATACACAAAATTAAAGAGTTAAGAAGGTCTCAACATCCATTTTGAAAATTGATATTTAATTTTCTTTAATTTCATTAAAATTGTTTTTAATAAAAATCATTCATTTCCTATTTCATCTTCTGAAGGAATCTGAACAATACTAAAGAGGCTGCACAAAACTAAAATAAAATGCATTTCCCCAATTCTCAAAAAGAACATGTAATATATGATACGATAAACATACTCCAAATTAAAAAAGTCATGAAATGCAGTATCTATAAAGACAACTACTATCTTGGAAGAAGGAAACACTAAATCAACAAGTTACTCTGTGTGTGCGTGCGCGCGCGTGTGCGTGCGCGCACGTCTTCTATTTCAAGAACAATCTTACATTCATTCTCCCAATATCTTTACTTTGTTTATACTTCACCTTTCTCTCTTTTTAGGAAACTTGCCACACTATAAATCAATTTAAATATATAGTATAAAGATCTCAAGGAGAGACTACAAAAGGACAACAAATACATGAGCAAAGAGGGGGAAATGTAGTTCAGTTGTAGAGTGCTTGTCTAGCAAGTACAAGGCCCTCAGCACCACACAAACGAGTAATCCAAGCACATGAGAAGTGAAAGCTGTTAGTTGGCTTATTTTTCACTTATCTCACATGCATTCATGGTTGGTCAATAAAAAGTCAGCAATCTAATACCTTTTAATAAAATAGTTAATAGTAGTTAATTAAAAGACAACAAACAAAACAATACTGATTTCCCTTTTCTAATCTCTTGCATTTTCAAATAATAATAAAAGCAAAACACTGAAAAGAGCGCTACATTTTTTATAACAATAACCAACAAAAACAAATAGGAAATAGGCATGAAAATGTACACCAACCTTCCAGTAGTCAGACTGTAAACTGTAGTACCTCTGGTATGCGGACAATGCTAAAAGAAGGAGAATAAATTATGAGTCACAATCTTTAAAATCAATGAAAAGTTTTAAGAAACATTATTATAGTGTTTAAAAGCTGCCTTGCTGATAAGCACTGATTTTTCTCTTGAATTCATAAGATAAATTAAAGCAGGATAAAACCCTTCATTTTAAGATCCTAATAAATTTGTGTTTCTTAATCCACAGAAGTCAGTGATATAAAGGATATACAAGTACCTATCACCTGAGTCATTCTAGTAAAATCTTCTTAAAGCATTCCTTATTTCTAATCTTTATCTATTAAAAAAAAAGGTTTTAGATATTTTAAAAAATGGAGAACGATATACTATATACTATTTGCCTTTAGTTAACATGACTATAGCTTAGAGTTTTATTCAAATATTTTCTAGTTAAGATGGACAAGATTTACAGAAAAGACCAGGAAGAACACTAATTTTTTACTACCTTTCCTGTAAGCCCTGGAGGAACTTTTCCTTCCAATTCACCCCTCACTGGGGTCCTAAAATGGCTAGGCAAGCACTATCACTGAGCTAAATTTCAAACACTAAGATAACAGCATTTAAAGGAGGGGTTTTCATGGAACAAAACAAAACCACAATGCAATAAGGTTGTTTTTTGTTGTTTTTTTTTTGTTTGTTTGTTTGTTTTGCTGAGCTTATTTTATTGATGATTTACCTGGAGCAAATCATCATTTCCCACTTCCATCTACTCTATTTTTTTTATAGTTTACTATAGCTCATGAGCTTATAGCTGCTTACAAATAAAAGTGGCAGCACCCTGCATAATTATCATTGCTTTAAATGCACATCTGATTCAAAGAAATCAATAAACAGAAAAACAAATTACCTTTTGGATAATCTTCCAATAAGAGGTTGAAATGACCTAATTGACAAAAGAAATCAGACTCCACTTTTCCTTCAGCTTTTAAGATCAGAGATTCGTAGCAGCGAACAGCCTGGAAATAAAAGAACACAAATGTTTAAGAGATAGGTTAAAAAAAAAAAAAGTCAGGCGTTGATAGCTCACAACTTTAATCCCAGCACTCAGGAGGCAGAGGCAGGTAGATCTCTGTGAGTTAGAGACCAGCCTGGTCTACAAGAGACAGCCTCCAAAACAGAGAAACCCTGTCTCAAAAAACAAACAAAAACAAAAAGAGATAGGTAAAAATCCTAAGAATATATGAATATATTTCCTCCCTAGGATAATGTATATATATCCTCCACTAAATCATCATCTACAAAAATCAATATATCTTTCTTATATCTCAATACAACCGGGGTGTCATTCTTTAAAAATAATAGCTTTGTTAAGTATTTATCAGAAGTTCCACTGATATAGGCATAAATGTCTTTCCCATCTACAAAACTCCAAAAATGTTTGATAAAACAAAGGAGCACTTTGACAATTCTGTTCATAAATTACAAATCTAAACTATTAACGTATCTCTGTCGATACAAATAAATTTATTCTCAAATCAAACATTATCCATCTTTCATACAAGATTGAAGAACTTAACTGAATTAGGTGAAAACTCATGCAATCTCTGTAGTAAGAACAGCCACCATTTAATACTCAACAGTTCACTTTTTGCCAAAATCTATACCAGATTTAAACTGCCTTCCAATTACCTTTTCCTTATTATAAAACATCAGTCAAACACATTAATTCTAACTATCTCACACTCCCCAAATATTTATATACCCTTACTCTCCTATTTCCTTTCTCAGAAAACACAATCTTTAAGGCTGTTAACTCCCTTGAACACTGAAGAATACAAATGACAGAGTTTGGTGACATATTCCAATTGCCATATACTACAGATCATGGGAAACTTATCCTCTCCTCTCTTACCTTCATTTTTAAGAGACCTGACAAAATGATTAAGATGTCAAAATTGGTCCCCAGAGATGGCTCATTAAGTGCTTGCAGCATAAGCCTGACAACCTGAGTTCAGATCTCCAAAACCCACGTGTAAAAAAAAAGGAAATTTCTCTTTAAGAGGTCACACAGTACTTGGCACAGGACTAGATACACTTGTTTCTTCCATTCACAGGCAACGACAAAGTTCTTACTCTTACAGTCTTTTTATCAATGTCAAAATTTCCTTAAATACTCCATAATGTTTCTGTTGTAAGGCATCCTAGAGTCATCAAGGCCAAAAGAAAAATATATATGTGTGTGTGTGTGTGTGCGTGTGCGTGTGCGTGTGTGTGTGCGTGTGTGTGTGTGTGTGTGTGTGTGTGTGTGTGTGTGTGATTTCTCAAATCTCTGGGTAGCCTCTCAGGTTTGGCATGTACATTAAAAACACAATTTCAATATTTTCATCAAAATTTCATGGAATGTCTACTTAGAAGGCCTTCATTTTTCCTCATGTACAGCCCTGAAGTGTAGAGACTGGAACAGTTTCAAACTGTGTATACTGAAATTTACTATCTCAAGAAAATGTATCTGCCAACAAGTTTGGAGAACCTATCCCAAACGATGTAAATACTTAAAAGCTTAAGAGCTACAAAAGGGTTTGAGTATCAGAATACAATTTATTACATGCTAAGAAAAACCAGTTGTTGAGTACAGTGTGGGAAGTACTAATTTTACAATGTTTTTGTAGTTGTTTTTTTTTTTAAGATTTATTTATTTATTACATATACAGTGTTCTGCCTACATGCCAGAAGAGGACATCAGATTGAATTGCAGATGGTTGTGAGCCACCATGTGGTTGCTGGGAATTGAACTCAGGACCCCTGGAAGAGCAGTCAGTGCTCTTAACCTCTGAGCCATCTCTCCAGCCCTACAATAAAATGTTTTTAAAGCTACTAACAGTATTGTAAATAAAACTTTCATTGAAATCATTTTGTATTCTTTTAAATTACGTTTTTATTCCCTCTTCAATGTCTATGTTCACCCATCCTATGATGTGTATGCAGAAGTCACAGGTAACTTGCAGAATCAGGCTCTCTCCTCTCTCCATGTAGGTTCCAGGGATTGAACTCAGGTCATCAGGCTTTGTAGCACGCACCTTTACTCACTGAGCCATTTCTTGGGTCTCTGGTTTTTGAAACCCTAGGTAAGGTATATAGACACTTCTCCTGACTATCTCTCGTTATTTACTACTATTAACTTGATAAGCAAATACATTTCTTCGGTGAAAAGTATTCAGAATATAAACACAAAGAAATCTTTAATGGTTTTAGCAAAGAAAAAAATCCTATTGCCTTTAATGCCACACTATTACTATGATTGCATACATTCTATTTCTCATAAAAGAGTGACTGGTAGAGCACATAGCTATGTATGAGGCCCTAGATTCCATTCCTATCACAGGAAAAATTACTTAGGTGTTAAGTATGAATCTTTTATGTTCAGTATCTAACAATAAATACTTCAGATTTTGGAATATTTTACAGGCAATATTTAAACAACTTTATTCAATTTAAAAGATTAAGTGAAATGGCTGGGTGGCATAAGTACAAGAAACAATATAAATGTAAATTAAAGAGCTAGGGATATGGTTCTGAAGACTCACGTTCAGTTCCCAGCACCCAAATCAGGTAGCTTACAACCGCCTGTAATTACAGCTACAGGGGAATTCAATGTCCTCTTCTGGCCTGTGCTGATATCTACACACATGCACATACACACATAATGAAAAGTAACAATCTTAAATGTAAATTAAAATACCACAATGGTTTTAAATGAACAGAATCTCTTAAACTGCATCAAGACAAGCGTGTGGTCTTGCTCATAATTTGTACAAGTCAGTCACAAACATTCAAGATGGTTTAGAGACATTAGGGCACATTGGCAGTGATAAATCAGATGAAATATGACAGCTAAAAGAGCATTTATAGCCCAAATTAATAATAAAATAGATTTTACAGCTCAAAAGCAGTCACCAGCTCCTTAAGGTCTAGTACTAACAACATTATCTAAGTTATTTGAGTGCTATTTTTTTTTCTTTCTTAGAGAAACGGGGTTGTATACAATTCAGGTTGGCCTCAAACTAAGGCTATTCTTAAACTCCTGATTCACCTGCTTCTACTTTTCCAGTATCAGAATTATAGGCAGTAGCCACTGCCCTAGATGCCTCAGTGTTACATTTTAACAAGTGACATACAGGGCTAAAATTTATCGTATTAAAAGTTATCTGGAGTGGGGTAAGGCGGTTGTTTGTTAGCTCCGTGGTTAAGAGTAGTGGTAAGGTGTTTGAATAGAAAGAATGCCTAAGGCTCTGGGTTCAATTCTAGATATTTTAAACTGTCAGGCGAGAAAGTTAATTAAAACATCAACAATAACAATAAGAAAGAAGACGTAAACACAACTAAAGCAAATGGCGCATCTAGAAAATGGTCAAGGCAAAACGAATAAATTGTAAACTACTAAGATCGGGCAAACAAGATGGCTCTGCCTCTAAAGGTACTTGTTGCCAAGCTTGATGACACAAGTTTGATGCTCAGAACCAACATGGTAAGAAAGAACCTGGCCCCCACAGACATTGTGAAATGTACATTCACACATACACAAAATTTTAAACTTAAAAAAATTAAAATATATACATATATTAGAGATGGCCCAGTAGGTAAGAACATATGTTCTAGAGGAACCAGTTTCGGTTCCTATCACTCACATGCCAGCTAACAGCCATCTGTTCTAGTTCCAGAGGAACCAATAACTTCTTCTAGCCTAAACACAAGGCACACATGTGGTATACAGATTAAATGCAAGAAAAACACCCATAGACATAAAATAAAAATAAAGTAAATCATGTATAAATATATATAAAATAAAATGGAGTTAGCCCACAATGAGAAGACAATACCCCCCCCAACTACATACCCCATGCTACCAGATATAAACCCCAATGTCAGGAACAGGGTACCTGTTTTTGAGTTGTTGGCCAACAGGGTCAGATAGAGCCCTCCACCCCAACCATTACAGACTATTGCCAAAACTCCTGACTACCCTCCAGAACCTGAGAGTAAGACCCTATTGCTGAAGACACCTCAAACTTGAATCACAGAATATGGAGACATCAAATTGGTATTCACCTGCATACTTTATCCCTACTGGCTAGCATCCATGCAGCTGGAAAGTTCTATGCATGCTGCCAGAGGAGAAAAGCAAATCTCAATCTCACCCAGCTATGAAACCTGCAAAGTACAATGACTGGCATGACAAAATAGGTCCACTAGCACAAATGTTATAGGAGTCATCAACCACTTTTTGATGGCATCAAAGGCCTACTTCATAATATGGAACTGAAACACTGCACTATTAAAGGGGTCAAGAACCCATGGCTACATAGGTCATGGGACCTAGGGGAAACCCAATACTATTACTCTGCTAAATGGACATAGTATTAAAACAACTCCTAATTACTGAAATCACCACATCCCTAGACCCTCAACAGAGAAACTTCTTGACAGTTAACACAGAAGCCCCCAGCTGGCCAATGAGCAGAGAATAAAACCCTACTGAATGCTCAACCCCAAATCAGACATTCATTATCTCAGTACAGAGTTTAGGGATCTTTGTAGAAGGGAGGATGCTACGATTGTTAAGAGCCAGTGGTGGGTAACTTCATGGAAATAGTGTTTTCCAGACATAACAGAGCAGATACTCACGTGCACTCAAAGTTGTGACACCATGTACAAGACCTGCAAAAACTCCAGCCAAACAAAACCCCAAAATAGAAGTCAGAAAGTGGATATGTAATCCCACCACTAGCTAAGGTGCTACTAACATCTAATGGCTACTGAAAGGGGATGTGACCCATATACCAGAGCAGGTCCCAACCCCCAAACTAGCTGGTGAAAGTGCCTGCATGCGCATATGTGACTGCATTTTCTGTGGGATGTAGGGGGAAAGCAAGTATTAAACTACTTGACTGAGAGAGAGACTCTTATTTGGGTAAAATATATTGCATTTTGAAAGATTTCTTAGGTTTTTATGAATCTATATAAAAGCCCTTTAAGAATTATACGAGAGAAAACTGTAATGTGAAAATTTACATAGCATCGATAGTATAGTAGAAACGAGAGGACTTGAGCCAGACCAATGACTCTTTACAATAAACACTTACAAGATTTATGGACAAAGGAGTTTACTGTGTCACACTGCAGCTTCCATGAAATTTTAATTTCCCACTTTTCTGTCTTCCTTTTTTTTTATTAAATTTTGTTTTATTTTGGGAGGGGGTGCAAGGGAGAAAGGAGGGCAGATGCGATGGGACAGGGAAATGAATGGGATCAAACTACATGATGTAAAAGATGCATACAATAAAAAGTAAAAAAAAATCATTTTATAGGCTGATTTTTCTCAAAAAAAAAACAATTCAGTAAGGCAATTTTAATGCTTATTACAGGTTATCAGAAATGTGTGAAGCCACAGCTAGCTTGATCCTATAATATCAATCAGCACTCAGGAGGCTGAGGGGAACTACCATAATCAAGGCCAGCCTAGTCTACATAGTAAGACCCTGCCTCAGGAAACAAGCAAAACAAAAATGCTTGAAGGGGAAAATGTTCCCAATCTGAAATGTTTTTAATTTGGAAATATTTGCATATACACATAATGAAACATCTTAGGGAATGGGTTTCAGCCCTAAATAGTAAATCCATTACAACTTGCCGGAAAAGAATTTCATATATATATTTGGTTGGTCTTGTTTGTTTGTTTGTTTGTTTGTTTGTTTTTCGAGACAGGGTTTCCCTGTGTAGCTTTGAAGCTTATCCTGGCACTCACTCTGTAGACCAGGCTGGCCTCACAGAGATCCGCCTGCCTCTGCCTCCTGAGTGATGGGATTAAAGAATTTTGTGTTTTAATGTACTTACATTTTGTCTATGAAAAGATGTAGAATTTTCCATTTGTATACCCAAAAGAATTCCAGAGTTTGGAGTATTTTCGATTTTAAATTTTCAGTTAAGGATGTTAACCCTATTATTTTAGAAAAATGACAAGCCTCTATATTATCTTAAAGGGTATAGATGTATATACAAAGAAAGTCTGCTTAGGTTACAGGAATGGTTTAATGGTTAGGAACACTTTCTGTTCTTCAACAAGACCTGGGTTTGGTTCCCAGCACCCACATGGTGGCTCACAATCATCTACAACTCCAATTCCAGAGTATCTGGTGTCCTCTTCTAACTTTTGAAGGCACCAGGCACACACTGGGTGCACACACATATATGCAGGTAAAGTATTCATACACACACAATAAAGTTTTTTTAACTTAAAGCCTATTGCACCAGTTATATGCAAACCACACCTTCACGATAATAGAAGATATCTATTATTCCTGCTGTATCCCAAACACACAATTCAAACTGATACCTTTGGTAGCAAAAGTATGTATTCCTTTGCCCTATATGCATTTATAAATACATGTACAGATAAAAGGGCAAACACTTATGATGACATGAAATACTGATGAAATGATATTTATGAGCATGAGTTCCACTGAAAACAATCTGCTTTCATTCTGCAATTTCTAATATGTAGTAATCACTTATTTCATATGCTGAATAAAATAGTACTGCCCCTTCTCAAAATACTTAGTTTTCATTCAATCTGACTACGCCCTTCAGACCATTCTTTGTAATCTCCATACATACACAGAAATTGAACAAATCTTCACATTAATATTTCTTTCATTGACTATGCTAACGGTCTAATGTTGTGAAATATTTGTCTAACTATGCAAAGATGTGTTGTAGTTGTTCAATTATGTAAAGATGTGTTGCTATTTTACTTTTTGTGCCTAAGGCACCTTACTGGTCTAATAAAAAACTGAATGGCTAATAGTGAGGGAGGAGGTATAGGTGGGACATCTGGGCAGGGAGAGTAAGTAAGAGGAGAAATTTAGGCTCGGGGAAGAAAAAAAGATACCAGGGAGATGCCAGCAGACAGACAGCCAGACACAGAGGAAGTGGGAAAACAGAATACAGAATTAAAGAAAAGTAAAAAGCCCTAAGGCAAAACATAGAGGAATAAAAAAAGTAGTACAAATCTAAGCTAACATCGACTATTCATGATTAATAGTAAGTCTCCATATCTTTATTTGGGAGATGGTTGGTGGACCCAAAAAACATTCCAACTACAGTTTGACATATCAAAATATAAAGATCAAATCAAGTGTGGTGATCCCAACTCTGCTTCCAACACTTAGGAGACTGTGACAAAAGCATAACTGCAAGTTCAAGGCAGTCTGGGCTACTGAGACTGTTTCAAAGAACATTACTACCTCCCCCCAATCTATTTCAAAATTAATATCTGCCGCCACCCTAAAATACATTATTTCAAAATTAGTATCTGTGTAGCATAACTTGTTTCTACTAAAAGCTAGTTTTTGCTTGTTCCAGGAAATGACAACTGTGTCTTATTTAATGAAGTTGTTAAGATCACCTTCTGACTTTATTCTAAAAAGTTATGAATCCTTGTTATAACCACCTTGTTATGATTGCCTAGCAACAATCTCTTTGTTTCAGGAAGTTGTTACAACCAAACCCCCTACTCCTAAATTATAGAAACCCTTGTCTTCCCCATATCCAAAGCTAATTGTTTGAACTCCACTTTCAGGGAGAGACAACCTGTGTATATGAATAAGAAGCTTGCTTTAATTTGGCCCATGATTTGAGTCTTTCTCCTCACATCTATGCGATTAACAATAAGGACCTCGCCAGGTGGTGGTGGTGCACACCTTTAATCCCAGCACTCGGGAGGCAGAGGCAGGTGGATCTCTCTGAGTTTAAGGCCAGCCTGTTCTTCAAAGAGTGTTCCAGGACAAAGAAACCCTGCCTGGAAAAAAAAAAACCAAAATAATAAGGACCTCATTTTACACCTCATTTTACAAATTGATTGTGTGTGTGTGCATACGCATACTGGGGGGAGGGCTCAGAGGACACTGTGTGGAAGTCAGTTCTCTCCTTCCACCATGTGGAGGATGGAATTCAGAGGCCAAAGGTGAGGCACTTTTACCCACTAAGCTCTCTTGCTGACCCCAAATAAAAGCTTTTAAAACTAGAATTAAAAATTAAACTTGAAGTACTAACAAGCCTGGATTGAAGTCCTATAACCAGCCTCCCTTGTATCCCACCCTTTGGCTATCAGATCACTGAAACAATGGACCCCAAGAATTTAGAATTCCAGGGGCATGCCTTTGATCCCAGCACCCAGGATGAGAAGGAGGCAGAGTGAGTTGCAGGACAGACAGTCAGAAAGATAGCCTCCTCCAAATGGAGGAGGAGGAAAACTCAATATGAGTAACTTGGAATAAATAAAACAGAAACAAGGGAAAAAAGAAAAAAGGAAAAAAAAGAATTTAGAATTCCACCAAGAATCTCCTCCCACTAAAGGCAGCCAGAGGGGAAACTTGAGGAAAAACTCAGAACTTGCATGAAATACCAGAACTGAGAAAGTGGTGGTCACACTAGGTATATGTATACTTCATGCCTTCTATTTAAACTGACCCTGGTGTGCAAGACCCTAGAACAAGTAGCTCTCCACATGTGGGCATGACCACTTTGGGGGATGTGTATCAGGTATTTACAAGTCATAACAGCAGTAAAACTACAGTTATGAAGTAGCAGTAAAATGTTATGGTAGATCACCACAACATGAGGAACTGGATTAAAGGGTAGCAGCATTAGGAAGACTGAGAGCCACTGCCCTCCTAGGCAGACCTGCAAGGAGGGGGTCCCACTTGTTCTCTTTATCCCCCTTCCCAATGTGGCCACATTACATAAATTAATTTCCTCTTTTATGCTTTTCACTTTTAATTTGGATCTTTTAATTGGCTTACTGAGGATGAGTGACAGAACCTGGC
This sequence comes from Mesocricetus auratus, assembly GCF_017639785.1. Lineage (NCBI taxonomy): Eukaryota > Metazoa > Chordata > Mammalia > Rodentia > Cricetidae > Mesocricetus > Mesocricetus auratus. The sequence continues at coordinate 4,361,961 of NW_024429213.1, forward strand.
TCATTTGGGCACAAGCTATAACCTTATGTCTGGTAACAAATCCCAACTTCACTATCTGTTAAGTGTGGGATCTTAAACTGTTTAAAAATCTTAATCCTGAGTTTCCTCATGCATAAAATAAAATACTCTGAACTCTGACTCTAACACAGTATAAAATGGGAGAAACAAAACAAAAAAAAAAAAAAAGTCCACACCACCATCATGCTTTATGGCCAGAAAATGCCAAATAATGTGCACAGTTCACTTCAGAAAAACATCAAAACATAACAATCTTATTACCATTTTAAAAACAGATTTAATCCAGGTTGTACATTTATTACACAGACAGAAGACATTTGGATAAAATGAGGAAATATAAAAAAGAAACATGTTCTCTTAAGGCATGTGTGCAATAGAAGACAGGTACATTTATACAATTTGACTATTAGGAATATGTACAAAATAAAATGCTATCCCAATACAAGTTATCATTAATAATCGCATACTGGGGGTACCTGTTATGTGGTGGGCATCAGCACTGTAAGTACACATTCAAGATTAAACAAGACAAGCATTACCTTCACAGAAATAGCAATCAAGAAGACAAAAGAAAATTAAAGAAGCATGCATGACACCAGAGTAAACTGTGGCAAAATTCACACAAGTCAGGAGGGTACAAACATACATTAAGAAGAAAAAAATTTCAATTTCCTTCATTCTTTGTGATGGTTAATCTTTATTGTCAACATGACAGGATTTAGAATCACCCCCACCCCCGAGATCCATGAGGCACACCTGGATGTGTCTGTGAGCACTTTCCAAAGGATTAACACCTACCCTGAATATGTAAGACACCATTCCACACCCTAAGAATCCAGAGGAATTAAAGAGAGAAATAGAGAATGCCTGTTAAAAAGTGCATACTCGCCGGGCGTTGGTGGCGCACGCCTTTAATCCCAGCACTCGGGAGGCAGAGGCAGGTGGATCTCTGTGAGTTCGAGGCCAGCCTGGTCTACAAGAGCTAGTTCCAGGACAGCCTCTAAAGCCACAGAGAAACCCTGTCTCGAAAAACCAAAAAAAAAAAAAAAAAAAAAAAAAGTGCATACTCTTTTTCTACTTTTCTTGGCCTGCCACATGGCAATCTGGCCAGCTTACTACAAACAGTAAAAAAAAATAGCTTTGTTATTATTTTTTTTTATTTTAAGATTAAAAACAGCCCAAATATTTGAAATTTTTTAACTTAAAAAAAATGTTAAAATTGGTGAGCCTGAGCTGGAGAGATGGTGTAGTGTTAAGAGACATTCAGGTTTGATTCCCAGAATCTACATGGCAGCTGGCAACTGGCTATGTAATTCCAGTCCCAGGGGACTCAACTCCTCTTTGGCCTCCATGGGCATCAGGAACCAGGCACACAATGTGGTGGATGACATACACACAAGCAAAATACCCATACACATAAAATAAAAAAAGCTTTAAAAACAAAAGTAACTAAACACTGTACTTTTTCTTATTTCTTCCCTTCAGACATCATTTGATACCCATGTTCAACTTAAGAGTACCTTGTCATATACAACACTTGTCAGGGTATAGTATTAAAAACGCAATTATTCCTCACCACACAGAATACAGATATTGCTCTAATACATTTACTCCTCCAAATATATTCATATTAAACTTGAAATACTTAAAAATGCACTGGAACCAGATGTGGTAGCATTTGTCTCAGCTACTTTGCGAAGCTGAGATGGGTAGATCATTTAAGCACAAGAGCTTGAGATGAGCCTGAACAACACCTAGAAGCAAGCCTGTGTCATTTAAAGAGGAAGGGAATGGCACTTATTACACCTAACCTGTCAGGATCCTACCTTGGCAACACAATGCACCTTAGAGCATAGGATGTTCCATGGCTGACTGGAACCTGTGGTTCACTCCTGTGACCAGTATCATAAAGACACCAGACAGTAAGGCCTGGAGATGATCCAAATTCAAAGTACATATGCATATCAATTTTGTAAGAGGAGTTTTTCCCATCAAATACTAAACTTGTTTTTAGGACAAATTAAAATTTTTCTGTCTCCCCCACCTTAAAAGACTTGCAAAATGTTTTAGTTCTCCTCACTCAGAAAAACCTTTGTTTACACAAAGGATTTGTTGACCTTCCCCTTCCTCTTCCATGTCCTAAGCACCAATTCTTTTTAGACTAGCCAAAATGAGTAAGACTGTGAGCTGCACCCCAGCCAGTGAGGAAAAGAGACAACGGCAACCTTTAGACTAAGAACCAAGAGCACTTCCTGTCTAGTGAGTTTGCTCTTCCCCAGCACACCTCTTGATCAAGGGTAAAGTTTGCTTCGTCCAGGCACTATAGTTAGAATGGTGGTCTCTTACTTCAAATCCCAAAGTTGCTCCTAACATGTTTCATACCACTGGAAAAAAATCAAAACATTTTAAGGTGAATTTATCTTGAGTTAGCCATGTCTTTTCTAGCCTGCATAGTCCACAGTGAACTTTAAGTATACGTTCTGTTTTGTTTTGAAAGATTTATTTATTATGTATACAGTGTTCTGTCTGCACACCAGAAGAAGGCACCAGATCTCATTATAGATGGCTATGAGCCACCATGTGGTTGCTGGGAATCGAACTCAGGACCTCTGGAAGAGCAGCCAATGCTCTTAACCTCTGAGTCATCTCTCCAGGCCCTTAAGTATGTTTATGAAAGATTACTCAGTTCTTTTTGAATGGAAACAACAAAAATTAACCAATTGATTCCAGGACAGCCTCCAAAAGCCTCGGGGAAACCCTGCCTCAAAAATAAAAAAAAAAATTAACCAATTGATTAGCATTGCTTCTCTCCCACAATTAAAGCATATTTTGTGAAAACAGACATTTCTTATCACTAAAAGCAATGAGAATACAAATCAAAGGTCAAGTATTGGTGTATAATACCAGACATTGATGAACACTGCAAAAAATTAAGCTAGGTCTCAGAACCTAAGTGTCGCTGTCTAGTATAAGAAAAAAAGGCACATCATTTACAGTCTATTACTTTCCAAAACTGCATTTTTTGCCCTTTTCTTATTCAAGTAGAAATGGCAACAAAAAATTATGAGCAGTAATGTAAAAAAGTTAATGGTAAATAAATACTTTTCAATATACACATCTTATCACCACCAAAGTATTTTCACTCTAAGCCAATTAATGGAAAAAAAGAACTGTGAGTCAGGTTTAATGTCTTTAAAAAGACCACAAGTTGTTAAACTAACTAAAGCAGATGTCTATATTGTGGGAAACTTTGGCAGCTGCAGATGTTTCTGATAATGTAACATACAGTAGTACAGCAAACAGACAACATTAAGATATTTATTGCTATGAAAAATTAATGCAGGGGTTAGCAAGATGGCTCAGTGGGCAAAGGCAGTTGCTGTCAAGTCTGAAGCCTTAGTTCAATCCCTGGAACCCACATAGCAGAAAGAGAAAAGGGATTCTGGCAAATTGTCCTCTAACTTCTACCTGTTCTATGACACATGCATGGACACACACACAAATAAATAAAAATAATTTAACATTGTTAGTTAACTCAAGATTATGTAAGATATTGAGTGACTCTGTGACTTTGTTGGAACTATAGCATGCCTTCACCATAACACACAGGGTATAATAATAAAGAATACCCATGATTTGTTAGCTTTGCTAATACTACTGACCATCCAATAACAAGAGAAAACATACTAGATACAAACAAATAACAGGACTGTTATTATAGAGAAAACATTAAATTCTACTTATTTTCTAAAAGCAAATCACTTAACCAGTTTTGACACAAAACTAGTGACAGTAAAGTCTGATGATAGGGCCGGGGGATATATATATATATATATATGTATATATATATATGTGAGACTATATCCATATATTGAAGTACATCTAGAACCCGCAATTGTTAAAATACTACTCTTTTCTACCCATTCCTCCAGATAACAACTTTCTTAACACTTCCTTACAGTGTTCTTCCCTGAATTTCCTTACAAAATCCTACACAACAGCCCACACCAGACATCATTCTATCATATATCAGAACTACTAGTACAACACTTACTAAATGCTAAATACAGTGCATTTTACATGCATTCATTGCTGCATGTCAGTGGAGTCTACTATCCTATTTTATAGATGAGGAAGGAAAGGCTTAGAGGTGTTAAAAGACTTATTTAAAAGACAAAGAGAGGGCTGGAGAGATGGCTAAGGAATTTAGAGCACCTGCAGAAAACAGCAGTTTCTAGTACCCACGTGGCAACTCATTACAATCTGTTAACTCCAGTTCCAGGAAACCCAATAACCTCTTCTGACTTCCAGAGGCACCAGACACAAACATGGTATATACATATACATGCAGGCAAACATGCACATACACAAAATAAAAAAAAATTTTTATGAAGACAAGGGCTAGTGGAGGTTCAACCATGAGGGCAGATACAATTTTAAAGTTTTAGTAAAGGCTTTGTCTTTTTGTTGAGACTTATCTTATTTTTTAAAATGTGTATATGGGGAGTGGGGGGCAGAATCAGATACCCCGGAGCAGGAGTTATGGGCTGTTGTGAGCCACCTAATGTAGGTCCTGGGAAACAAGGTCCTTATGGAGGAGTAATACAAGATCTTAACTACTGAGCTACCAGGCCAGGATACAGCATTTTATTCTTAAGCAAATCATGTACAAATTCACTTCCAGGTGATAAAAGTGTTACAGAATTATAATCAGATTATAACAGGGCAAATAGAGTCACCATTAAAAGTAGATAAAAATGATGAGGAAAGAAAAGTACTCTTGTCACTGCTTAGAAATAAAGCAAGAGAGCAGCTAGGGACCTAAAAGTAGCCACAGCGCTAAAGGAAAAGTGACAGCAACAAAAAAACTAATTCATGTTTCAAAACAAAACTTGTACATAAAAGGGAAAATCATATTGACCACACTTACATATAGCCATAATCTAAGTATTGACTTAACACAAAACCATTTTATAGAGACAGAGGAATAGGGAGGCTGAGTAGGGACACAAATGTCTAAAGTAGAAGGGAGAAACAAAAAACAAATACCAATTATTGACAATATGAGATGTGATAAATCTGAAAAGAAACAGCTGAAGGATTAGGAAGTTACCAGGAAGCCAGGGTTTCCTTTTGTGGGTTTGGATATATTAGTCTGAAATGGAAGCTTAAGAACACAATCAAGTTTCAAATCCTTAAAAAGCATAGTACAGACCCAAAAAACTAGGGTAAGTAAATAAGACATAAATCCTGAGAATCCAAGCACATGGATATGGACTTCTTGGCTGGCCATCTTTTCCTGTCAATAGTTTTAATGTGTCATCTCATTGGATTCTGCCCCCCCCCCCCCAAAATCAAGTATTTTTTTTAAAATTCTGTATATGAGTTGCTATTGTTGTTCCTTTAAAGATTCTCCCTTTTGGCAATTTTACTGTAATGTATATTAATGCGCAGCTCTTTGAATTTAATCTACCTGGAGTATTAGCATTTTCATGGGACTCCCCAGTGTGTGAATAAGTGGGTCTCTGATTGTGCCTTCTCTTGGACTTTTTCTTCTGTTGGGCTGCCCTGTCCAACTATGATGTGATGTTTTTGTCTTATTATAGAAGTTTGTTCTTTTCTAATGAGAGACAGAAAGAGAATAGATCCAGATGGGAAGGGAAGTGGCGGGGGGGAAATGGGAGGAAAACTATAACCAGAATATATCTTGAGAAAAGAATCTACTTTCAATAAAAGGGAAAAGATAAAATGTTTATTTAAAAAAATCAATTCCCAATGTAACAGCAAAAGTTGGAGGCTTTGGGAGGTGATAAAGACATGAGGGCTGAAGTTTCTTAAATAGGATTAATAACCTTAGAAAAGAATTAAGATTTTCTGCCAGGTATGATGGTGCGTGCCTTTAATTCCAGCACTTGGGAGCCAGAGGCAAGTGGAAGCCTGAGTTCAAGTATAATCTACAGTACGAGTTCCAGGACAGCCAGGGCTACGTGCAGAAATCCTGACTCCAAAAATATATTATAATAAATTGGGGGCTGGAGGGATGGCTCAGAGGTTAAGAGCACCAACTGCTCTTCCAGAGGTCCTGAGTTCAATTCCCAGCAACCACATGGTGGTTCACAACCATCCATAATGAGATCTGGTGCCCTCTTCTGGCCTGCAGACATACATGGAGGCAGGGTGTTGCATTCATAATAAATAAATAAATCTTTAAAAATATAAATTATAATAATTATAGTAGTAGTAGCAGCAGCAGCAGCAGCAGCAGTAACAGCAGCAGCAGTAGCAGCAAGGCTTTTCTTAAAGAAATAAAAAATTCTAAAAGCAGGAGTGAACACTTTTAAGATTTTCCTATGATTTTTTTCTATCTCTGTTGACCAGGATAGCCTTAAACTCAAGATTCTCCTACCTCAACTTCCAGAATGCTTGAGAATATAACCATAGCTTACTCAATTAGACTTTTAAGACGTATGTTCACTAAAATTTTCACTTTAAAAATCAAGGAAAAACTTCCAACTCAATAAAAATTAAATGGCTTCAATTCTCCCAAGCAGCAGGAGTACTTTAGTAGATCCAAACCAAGGAATGGTGCAGAGAACACACCACATAACAGACATTACAGATATTGGGGGGAGGGGTGAAAGGCCATCTTGGAGCAATGAGAGAGAGAGAGAGAGAGAGAGAGAACAAGAAAAGGAGAGGAGACGAGAGAAGGAGAAGAGAGGAGAAGAGAACGAGAGAGAGTGAGAAGGAGAGGAGAGAGGAGAGAACGAGAGAAATAGGGAACGAGAAGGAGAAAACGAGAGGAGAAGGAGAGAACGAGAGGAGAAGGAGAGAACAGTCTGTAATGGAGGGACCCTTTGAAAGGGCATTTGGTGACTGGTGATAACATAGCTGGAACTGAGTTGTAGCTGCTGGCGTTAAACCACTGAAGGCAGGCTAGGGGAGCTCCTGATTTCTAACACTTCTAAAAATAAAAATACAAAGAACCCTCAGATGATGGCATTGGCTCAGCCAGAGGTAGAATGCTTGCCCAGTGTACACCAGTCTCTAACATTTTATCTCCAGCATTTCTAAAAGACACTTAAACAGCTAAAAGCCAAACAGCAAAAAGGAAACAATCCAAGTAAGAAGGAAGATACCTGAATAAATATCCCCCTTCAAAAACAAATATACAGGTGAAAATAATATGATAGATGTTGCCAAGTGTGGTGGCACACAATTGTAATATCAGCATAAGTGGCTGGGGCAGGAAGATTACCACATGATCCCAGTCTGTACATAGTGACACCCTGTAAGAAAGGGGGTGGCAGGACGGGACACCACTGCAGAGAAGGCTCAGCAGTGTATTAGTAAGTCTTCCAGAAAACCTGAGTTTGGTTGCCAGCACCCATATGGCAGCTCATAACTATCTGCAACTCCAGTTCTAGGATGCAACACCCCCTTCTAACCTCTGAAGACACTGCATGCACACAGTACACACAAATACACACAAACACCCATACACATAAAATAAAAATCATTTTTAATAACATATGCACCTACCAGCAACTGTACTGGGAGGCAAAAGCAGGCAGATCTTGGAGTTGTAGGCCAGCCTAACCTACACAGTGAGTTCCATAGTGAGAGCCGGGCATTGGTGGCACAGGCCTTTAATCCCAGCACTCGGGAGGCAGACGCAGGCAGATCTCTGTGAGTTCGAGACCAGCCTGGACTACCAAGCGAGTTCCAGGACAGCCTGCAAAGCCACAGAGAAACCCTGTCTCGAAAAACCAAAAAAAAAAAAAAAAAAAAAAAAAAAAAGTTACATAGTGAGACCCTGTCATACCAAAAAAAAAAAGTTGAAAGAGTTCCTAAATATAACTCCCTAGGAGTTATACTATCTAATTTACAATCTTCCAACTGCCGTTTTAGATAAACTGTAATCGAAATATAATCATACAGCCGGACGTTGGTGGCACACGCCTTTAATCCCAGCACTCGGGAGGCAGAGGCAGGCGGATCTCTGTCAGTTTGAGACCAGCCTGGTCTACAGAGCAAGTTCCAGGACAGCCTCCAAAGCCATAGAGAAACCCTGTCTCGAAAAACCAAAAAAAAACAAACAAACAAAAAAATAAAAACCACTTGTTGCTCCTTGCATCGATACAATTACTAACAACCATCTGTAACTCTAGTTGCAAAGGATCCAATGCCCTCTTTTGGCCTCTAGGGCATTGTACAGGATTGTGGTGGTACACACCCTTAATCCCAGGACTGGGGAAGCAGAGGCAGGTGGGAAGCAGAGTTCAAGGCCACCCTAGTCAAGACAGCCAGGGCTGTTAAACAGAGAAACCCTGTCTAGAAATAAAGTCTAAAAAAGAAAATTTAAAGAAAGAAATGAACACGGAAAAAAACAGATCAGTGGTTAAGAGAGCTATCATATGGCTCTTGCAGAGAAACCAGGTTCAGTTTCTAGCACCCACAAAAATCAGACAATTCACAACTACTGGAACTCCAGCTACAGAAGATCTGACACCCTCTTGTGGCCTTCAAGGGAGTTCCAGGACAGCAAAGAGGACCCAAATTCAATTCCCAGCATCTACATGGTAACTCACAACGATCTGTAACTCCAGTCCCAGGGGATCCAATGCCTTATTCTGACCTCTGAAGACACCAGGAACACACATGGTACACACCACATATGCACATGCAGGCAAAATATTCATACATAAATAAATCTAAAAGAATTTTTACAAGGGAGACAGGAATTCTATAAAGTTCAAAAGTTTAAAATCCATCTCCCCAGTTGTGTTCTTGCACTCTAAAATAGTGATTATTTAACTACTTTGTGATTACCCTTCCAAAACTGCCAAAGAGCTTTTTTTTTTTATTGTGCATATAGCCTTTAGTCTGCAGGCCAGCAGAGGGTACCAGATCACATTCAAGGTGGTTGTGAGCCACCATGTGGTAGCTGGGAATTGAACTCAGGACCTCTGGAAGCACAGTGCTGTTCCACTGAGCCATCTCTCCAGCCCCACCAAAGATCTTTTAAGCTGGCAGACAAATTAAAGGACTCATAGAAAAGAAAGACCATGAGGTACATAACAAATAGATGATTATTTGAAGAGCTGAAAAAGCTAAAATGTGATTTTTTGATTATTTTCCTAAACAAAATTAAAAGCAACTTGTTACTATCTAAAATGAGATTTGGTATCTCCAAAAAATAATCCCCATCCTTTTAAGAGCCTTGTAATCTGTTAAACAGACCTTTATTACACATGTTCATAGTTCTGGACACTGTGCTTCTACCAATGATAATCACAAGCCGTTATCCTTACCACACTCCATTTAAGGAGTTTCAAGTTTAACATAGTGATAGCCATATTACCTTCATATTTCCTACACTGACGACTTGAACTTGGTGTATATTCAAATATTACTATCATAACTTACAAACCAATTTAGAAAGCATGTGCAATTATATGACAAGTTTCAGTAGGAATATATGGTTATCAATTATGCATTCATTAAACTCAAATAATTAGTCTATAAACAATTACATGTAGGCCCTAAACAGCCCAACCATCATTTTAATTTTTGGACAATGTGGTAGGTAGTTTGTCTGTCTGTAACATAAATTAGCTCCCTAGATATCACATTTCAAAAATATTAATAATACACAGTGTTATCAGTCATTAACATCAATTTCAAAGAACTCAAAGTATCACCAAGTTATAACGCAAAAATGAACAAAAACCCCTTTCAAATGTGCAGAACACTGGTAATATACATAAACAAAACTAAATGTTACATGATCTAAGTCAGAAAAAGACTGCAGCCTGCCAAGCAATAAACCTTAGGCATGAGACCCATCATTCTACTCAAGTAACATAAACATGAATCTGAAACAGTTTTTTGTTTGTTTGTTTTTGTTTTTTGGTGTTTTTGAGACAAGGTTTCTCTGTGGCTTTGGAGGCTGTCCTGGAACTCGCTCTTGTAGACCAGGATGGTCTCAAACTCACAGAGATCCACCTGCCTCTGCCTCCCAAGTGCTGGAATTAAAGGCGTGTGCCACCACCACCCAGCCTAAAGCAGTTTTTAACAACCTAAATTATGTAGAGTCAAATGTTGCCTTATCTTTTTGCAACTGAGTCTACAGAAAATCTATTCAGAAATTTAAAATTATCAGTTTAGAGCCAAGCATTTTTATGACTCTTATAAATCCCAGTCCTAAGGAGGCTGAAGAGTGAGGATTACCTAAAAGCTATCTGGGGCTAGAGTTAGACCCTGTCTCAATAAGCAAAACAAGTGTCTACATATGTATTGCTGCAACTCTATTATTCAGTGACACACATGTAAATATGTTCTATAATCTTACTATAATTTTGTTGCAAGGAACATATAAAAAATGCTAGCAAATATGTAGTGATTGCATAAAACTTCTTACAATTGTGACCATAATTGTTTAGAAAATAATTTTCCAAACTAGAAAACATTTTTAAAAATCCATCAAATTAAAAATCTAATTTCCAAGCACAAGACATTTTTTAAGTGTGTCTGGGCATGCATGCATGCGTGTGTGTCTGTGTGAGAGAAAGGGAGGGAGAGAGAGGAGGGAGACAGAGGAGAGAGAGGAGAGAGAGGAGAGGGAGAGGGAAGTAAATTGGTTCTCTCTCCCTCCTCCATGTAATTCCAAGGAATCAAACTCAAGACCTCAGGCTTGGCAACAAGTGCCTTTTCCTGATGAGTCATCGCACCAGCCCTCATGATACTATTTCTATAACTACGTTTTCCAACCAAAGCTCTGGAAATGAATATCCCCTTTAAGTCCTTACAAACAGAAAGTACACATTTGTTTCCACACATCAGCAATAATCCAAATATTATAATACAGACAAAACAGACCTAATAATTTTCTCATATATGAAAAGCCAAGTTCAGGAAAATATAAGCTTCAGTGGATCTTAAACTTTTTCATTACCCACCCCAAAAATAAAAACATCAAGTATTTTCTTTTAATATCACTTTAAGAATACATTTTAATTTTTCAAAAAATGAATTTATAATTCCCAAGTATTCTATAAAATCTACTAAAAGAATTATCAAAGAGAAATCCAACCAGAATAGTTAGACAAACTTAACAATAAAGATTTTTTAAAATAAGCAACTATAGGACCTGGGATATGGCCCAGCGCCTAATTACTGTCCAGCTGGGTTCAATAGGGGACACAGAAGAAGGCGAAAATAAGAAGTCCTGACTTTCCCCTGGAGCTCGCTAGTGTGCCTGCTCTATCTAGCCTGCATGCTTGCATGCATGCTCTGGCTCTCCCTCCTCTCTCACACACACAACACACACCAAATGCAACAAAAAAGCTATAGATTTCATTTTAAATATTTGCCTTATTTTAAACTCTGTGTGTGTGTGTGTGTGTGTGTGTGTGTGTGTGTGCGCGCACGCCTACGTTTAGAATACGTACACGTATGGTGCAGATGCCCATAAAAGCCAGAAGATCAGAGGCCTGAAGCTGGAGTTCTAAGAATATTTATTGTAAGCTGCCCAATGTTTGTGCTAGAAACCAAACTCTGGTCAGTTGCAAGAGCAGTACTAGCTCTTAACTGCTGGATCATCTCTCTAGCTCCACAACTATGTATTTTAGTGACTTATTACCTCACACACAGATAAGATACCCCAGAACAACAGAGCCACCCTCCCCATGCTGCTACCGTATTATTACTCTAGTGATCCGACAGTTGTATCAAATTTATTATACTCTTTACTTTTCTTCTCTTTATATCTATAACTAACTCAAATCCTTCCTAACTAAAAAGTATGCCCCAAAAGTTTCCAAATCTGTAAAAAGTCACCATACTTAATTTATGCTAAAATGTTTCACTTAATTATTCCACTGCAGTTAGGAAAACAAGAATAATGAATTATTAGTACTGGAGAGACAGATGGCTCAGTGGTTAAAAGCACTGACTGCTCTTCTAGAAGATCCAGGTTCAATTCCAAGGGCCCACATGGCGACTCACAACTGCTGGTTCAAAGGGATCAGGAACATCTGGCCTCATCAGTCACCATCCAAATGGTACGCAGATATATATGCATGCAAAATACCCAGACTCATAAGTAATAATAATAACAGGCAAAACACCCACAGGCATAAATAAGTAATAATGATAATAATGAATAATTAAACTATCCCAAAATTAAGGGTTAGCATTAAAGAGAAAACTTAAAGATCACACCATATTACAAAATTTCTAAAGCTCTCGTTCCTTACAGCCTAATTTAAGGTTATTACTAGAAAAATACTGTATTAAAGTTTTTAAATCCAAAACACCATACTATATTATCAAAAACAATCCTGTAAAGAAAACTTCTTTCAATGACTCTTACATAATGAAACCTTACAAAAGAATAGAGTCCAGCGGAAATTGCCTGAAATACAGCAGCCTCACACATGAAAAAGTAGCAAGTCTGGGAACAAATAAAAAATACTTATGTAATGCTTTCAGTTTTCCAAAACTTTTTAGACTTCTGTTTATAAATGTGCACTTTAATACTGTAAGGATACAATAAAAACATAAGGACAAAAAATTAAGTAGGAATGGTTAAATTTCCACAAGGTGAAACATGTTTTGGCACAGACTAATTTTTTTTGAGAATAATACAACAAAATTCATAGACAAAAAAAAAAGAAATTCTGGCAATTATTCAATGTATTATGTGTTCAGTTAAACTGCCTGAACATACCCCACCATAGAGAAAAGCCAACACTTTTTTTTAAAGAGTTACATTACATAGGAAAAAATTCTAAAACCAACATAACTAATCATTCCACTCCCCAAACTTCACATCCAAAAATACTGATTCTCAGGACACTTATATCAAGGATGGATAAAAATTCAATACTTCTTTCCAAGGACTGTAGTTCACTCATTCTACTCAGAATCCAATTCAAACAAAAGGTTACATTTCGTGAAGCATAGATTTCTATTACACATTTTACTTTCAGGCTAATAAGGACACAACCCAGGTAGGTCCATGTGAGCATTCAAAGTACATAATATAGAATGTTTTAGCATTAAGGCTGTTGGTCCTGATCTAAATCGCTAGGACTCTAAGGAGCACTGAGTCAAAGCCAATGAAGAATTTTTTTTTTGTTCAATATACTCAGTTTATCAAACTACCCTATCCTTATGAAGACATAATTCTTCCCCCCCAAAAAATGAAGCTTCACAAATTGTTCATGTTTAAAATGTTACTGTAGTCAAACACCAGTAATGCATTTAGAAATTTTTGGAAATGCTGTAGGTTTCACTACAATATAATATCCAGTGTTAAGCACCACCCGCTGTGATTCTGATTCCAAGCAGTCTAAGATATGAAATTATGAACTAGCATATACATAAAACAGATTCCACTCACTTCTTCATAACCAAAAGCAATACATTTGGTCAAACTTTTCCATATGAATTCTTCCTGCTAGCAACTTTACTAACCCAACGTAGACTAGTAAAATAAAATGACCCTTCAATTTAGACACTGTATATTAACTTTGGAGTGACAGCATCACAGTAATCTAGTACATAAAATACTTCAAATAGGTTGGGAAAAAAACCTTAAAAGCCAAGGACCAACAACCATTGATGTTTATATCAGTCCAGAACTAGTCATTGCACATTTTTTCCAGCGACAATTTTAATGAAACCAATTAATACCCACATCGTCAAAAGTTTAATTCACATGTTCTTACCGTTCAAAGAAACTGTACTTACTGAAAAGGATTATGTCTGTTTTGCTTTCTGGTCATTGTCTGCAATCAAAACTTCTTCTATTTAGATAGTTTTAAATAAAAACAAGTGTGATCACGGACAAAAAGCAAATAATGCCATGCCGCTAAACCAAACTACGGGCAAAAATAAAGATTGAAATAATCAACTTTTAAAAATGCTGTTAGGTTTTAGTTATCTCTTAAAACTTCTCAACTGCAACAAAAGAGCTAACTGTCAAATGCAAAGCTAGAGATTTCAGCCAAAGAAGAAAATGTCTAATTAATGCAATACCTATCACATACACTCCAAGTTTCACAGTCCCAATTAAGAAGAAAGCCTCCTGATACCACTCCAATCACACTTGGGTCAGAAAATCTAAACTAAAGCAGACTGAAGGAGATTCCAGCCTTTGTTCAAGAGCTTACGATGGGTAACTAAATGTGCTACAGGTTGATAACCATTTACTAGGCTTATGCATGCTGTTTCCAAGCTAGAGAAGGGTACCAAAAAAATCTACATGCAAATAATCTATGATAATTTTTACTGAGCACCGAGCTACACACTCCAAAGGAGAGGCCTATTCTTCGACACTATTTATTTCCATGTTTACCTCTTCTCCCTCCCCAAGGCCCCCCCTTCACTTTCTCCTCCCACCCTGTCCCGCCATCTTGGGCCGACAGAAGCAGCCATTACTTAACTAAATGACAGTACCAACAACTTTCCACACAAACAAGAGACTACACCCCGAATCCTCCCCAACCGGCCCTGACAGACTCACAGGAAAGCAGGCTCCAGAAAACGCACTCACACATAACCGGATCTGTGGCAGAAAGACCCAAAAAGTAAACAAGTCACCTAAGTTCAGGTAACGCACAGACCAATTGAGATCCACGTCAACAGCCCAATGCAAAACTCTTCACCGACCTAAAGTACGTCCAACTTCCTCCTTTAGGGAGCAGAGACCAGAAGCCATCCCCAAATGTTTGCTTAACAGCGGACATCACGAACAAGCCGACTAAAGGAAGAGCCCAAAAACCAAAGGAGGTAACAAACGGGGAATTAAGAAATCTGCACCCGTTTCCGATCTCCTGGCCCTCCCGGGGCACGTCGGGGATCACCGGCCTGGCTCCCGAGGGCGGCAAAACCCGAAGCAATTCGGTCGCCCCAAAATGCGCCGCTGCCTCTGTCCCTCTGCTTGCATGAGAAGTGATCCCCCAGGAGAGCAAGCGAGGCACCGGGGAGTGCGGGGAGCGCGGGGGCAGGAGGTAGTGGCCGAAGACCGTCGGCCGAGGCCACAATGAGCGCTGACCCCCGCGGGGCGCGGGGCCCGGGACGAGCGCGCCTCCCGCCCGAGCCCGTGTCCGCACTCCGGCCCGCAGCTGCCTTACCTTGCCCAGCAGGGCCTTCATCCTGGCGCCATCTTCATGAAACCTCACGAAGCCAAAGAGGCGGCTGCAGAGAGAGACACACTCGGCTCGTTAGTGCTCCCGCAACGCCGCCGACCGGTCCCTGCCGGAGCCCGAGGCCCCGGCGTCGGCGCGGCGCCGAGAGCGCCGAGCCCAGGTGCCCGCCCCAGCGGCCGCACAGACGAGCCACGCTCCGGCCTCCGCCGAGAGCCGCGCCTGCCTGTCCCGAGCCGCCCCGGCCGGGGCCCGCGCCCCGTACCTGTCCAGTTCGCCGAGCGCCTCCCTCTCGTCGCCTGTCAGGCTGGGGGACGCCTCTTCGCTCTCGCCGCTCGCTTTTCCCGCCGCCATTTTCTTTTCCTCATCACCGAAAGCGGCGGCGGCGGCGGCGGCGGCGGCGGTAGCGAGCGACACTCCGCAGGATTTCATGGAAACGCAGCGAATTCACAACTCCAACGCCGGCAGCCCCCCTCCCCGGACCGGGGCCCGCAACGACGCCCCCACTCTCCGCACGGGACCGGCACACCAACTTTTAGCTCTGCCTCCTCCTCCTCCGCCGCGAAAGGCGGCGGCGAAAAAAAAAAATCCCAACGCGGTAGAGGTGAAGGCAGTGGCAGCAGGGGCTCTGGAGCCACCGAGGGGTCGGTAGCGGCGACGGCTCGGCTGTAGGGTCACATCGCGGGGACGGGAAGGGGGCAGCCGCGGGCAGGGACGGCGGGAATGGCCGGAGCGCGCGGGGATCGGGAGCTCTGAGGGGATTCGGAGGAGACACAAACTTCCCCGGCACCAGGACAAAGTTGTTGTAATTGTGTCACACAGCGAACCCCACGCCGCCGCCGTGACCCCCCCTCCCTGCCCGGCCTCTGCCGCCAATCGGCGCGGGCCGCCCGCCTCACGTGACTTTTGTTGACTCGCGTCAGCCGTGGCTCCACTCAACTTGCTAGCTGCTTCGGCCCGCCCACCGAGGCCGCCACAGACCCGGGAGCGGGATGCTCGGCCGTCCCGCTCGCCGGTTGGCTGACGGGCGCGTCCGTCCTGAGAAGGGTTGGCCCAGAGTGGCGGCAGCCGGTTAGGTTGTGCTACTTAAATGCACGGGCAGAGAATGGAGGGTCCGGGCCGTGGCGCTCCGGGAGTCGTGGCGGTCTCGGGAGGGGGAGGGGAGGGCTCGGGCAGGGCGAGGTCCGGCACCGCCCGCGGCGGGCGAGAGCGGGGACGCCATGGACTTGTCTCTGGCTGCCCGGAAGCCTTGGGGTGGGCCGAGACTGGGGCTTCGCTAGACCGGCGCGTGCCCGCGCACTCCGGGAATATCGATCCCCTCGGGGCCGAGTCGGCCCCGACCTCTGCCCTCGGAATAAGGCGCCCACTTTGGCCCTGCTGGAAAGAAAGGCCTCCGCGGGGAGTGCGCCAGAGGAGCAGCAGCCCGCCCCGGAGCCCGCAGCTTGGGCGCCGCCCTACACTAGGCCGCAATGGCAGTTCGAAGCCCCACACCCTCCAAGGTGAAGGGGAAAACGTCCCCTGACCCCCGCCCACACACCCCAGGCCGGAAGGAGGAAGAGTCGCCTGCGAGGGTCTGGCGCGCTGGCCGCGGCACCCCACCGCCAAAGGTCTGTCTGTTGGCAGCACTTTCGGGCCAAATATAACGACTGCTTGGATTTACCCTTCGCCCTTGCAGAAATTCACTATGTTGTTTAAAAAAAAAGAAAGAAAGAAAACCCCAGTGAAATTTGTTGAGGGGGATATCCAGAATGTTAGGTTCTGTCGCTGTCATCTCAGTGGGACGTCATGGAAGAGTTGTGGCTAGCTGCATGTATGTGAACTGGCCTTAGAGGAACAGGACACTCAACGTAATTTGCTGCCCAGAAAAGCCTTTTCCTGCTTCCACTACATACGGAAACCCTTAGTAGTGAGATTTGCTTGTTCTACCCCTCAGGAGATACAAATAAAAGTCTGGTGTTCGATCCATTGTATAATAAGGAGAAAAACTAAGCCTTCAGTCGACTATTTTGGAAAGGCAGATTCAGTATGTATCTCATACAGCAGGGCACACCACCAGTCTTAGGAGATAGGGAAATATTAATTATTGAAGGATGACTATATGAAGAAAAGGATCCCTTTATAAGTGGAGTTTTAGGTTTTAAATAGTAAGTTTGCACCTGTAATCAATAGGGTATATTTAAATTTGGATTTCAGAATATGTAAGTGCTGAGTCAGTAAATCCTAGCTGTATTCAGTGAGAGACTAAGAAAATCCTGATTTTTGCAAACAGTGCTTTAAATTGCTGCCTAGAGATTAGTAACTAGATGAACAAACTCTAGCTTTATATGAATTATATTTCATGTTTAATTACAGTTTTAGAAAACATCTCTTCCATTCGCAGGTATTCCATTTTACTTGAATGAGTGAGTACAGGGGACTGAATATTTTCTATAACTTAATTAGCACGTGCATTGTTAAGTGTCACAAATGATGACCTTCAAAGCCTGGGAGATTTCTGGCCTCACTACTACACACTCACTCGCACAAACAGAAATCAAATCTGCCAGTATTTGGTCATATTCCCAGTTAGTGGTTCCCGATTCACTACCTTCCCAAAAAAGATAGAAAGCCACCCACTACCCGTGCCTCAACGCCTTCCTGTCCTCCATTGCTAGGATAGAGTGTTAGACGTACAGTGACAGGGAGGGGTTGGAGTCTAGCTAGTACAGCTGGTTTCTGATCCTTTGTACTAGCCGTGTGACCTCTAAACCAAAGCTGTCGTTTTTGCTTTGGAGGGATTCTTTGTTGGGGCACAGGTTTTATGAGATAGGCTCTTGCTCTGTAACCCAGGCTGGCCTGTGGGTTCTCCCGCCTGAGACTCCTCAGTTCTGGGATAATAGATATGCATCACCATGCCTGACTAAAGCAGCACTTTGTTTATTCCAACTACAAGGATTTATCCTCCATCAAGCATGAAGCAGTTTCCACATAGTAGCATAAGTCTTACATCACTATGTAATTCTTTGGCTTTTTTCATAGTTTATCATCTGTCAAATGTATGTAAAGTAAGTTTGGACCCTTTCTCATTCACTGTTGAGAAAATGATTCAATTTTATTTGAAATTTATGACATAAAATGGGAAAGTTTTATTTTATATTATTACTGTGAAGAGTTAGGGCTGACTTAGCTCAGTTAGTATAGTGCTAGCCTATCATGCATGAAGCTCTTACTTATCCTGTTCCCCAGCACAGCATAAAGTGGGTGAGGTTGCACAGACCCCTAATCCCAGCACTCAGAAGGTGGAGACAGGAGAGTCAGAGGTTGAAGGTCATCCTGGGCTACAGAGGAGGCCATCAAAATGTGGACGGCTGAGTGGTGTCACAATAGGAACCTGGTCTGTGTTACACCATACAAATCTAATCTCTAATCCTATCTCTACCACTTAATAGTGGGGCAGCCAACCTTCAATAACTTAGTTCCTCAAAGTATTTGCCACTAAGCCTGACAACATGAGTTCGATTCCCAGAGCCCAGAAATGACTCTTGCAAGTTGTCTTCTGAGCTCCACAGGCTTACTATGACATTATTTTAAAAATTACATGCTGTGGCCAGGTGTGGGGGCACATACCTTTATTTCCAGCATTCAAGAAGCAGAGGCAGGTGGATCTCTGAGTCTGAGGCCAGCCTGGTCTACAGAGCAAGTTCCAGTACAGCCAGGACTACACAGAGAAACCCTGTCTCAAAAATCAAAGAAAAAGAATGAAAAATTAGATGCTGTAAATAGGTGGAGTACTAGATACATAATATAGAATCCAAAACCTTATTAGGATTCAGAGTGTGACTAGCATACTTAGGGCCTTAAGCTCAATCTCCAGCATCAAAATAAACGAAATTTTAAAATTTGGTATTTGTGATCTTTTCTTGCTTTCACATACAGGGTCTAAAGTTTTTATCACTATGCTACAAATCACTTGCCCCTATCCTTCACCCTCCCTATAAGCCAACACAAAAGCAATCCTAATCTATTTCATATATTTGGGGACTATAACCCCAGTGTTGCTATCCCTTTCATTTTTTCCAAGATGAAAGTTATATCAATCCCAGATTTTTTTTTGTAGTTCTGACAACACAATAGAAGCTGGAAATTTTTAATCTGAATTTGCCAACCTGATAAAACTTGCATGGTTAAATCAACTATATAAAACATGATAAGTCATTTTACGGACTAATTGCTATGTAATTTGAAGCAGTGTTACACATAATATATGTTCCATCAATATCAAACCAGTTACAAGAAAAGGAAGTTCACCTATTTTAAACAACTAGATGTGTAACCTTAAACAATTAGAAAAATCTAATTTCTAAGGTTAGTACCCTAGAACCTATACAAATAATAGAAACTCACAATAACAGTCTTGTTTTTGTTTTATTTTGTTTTGTTTTTTGGTTTTTTGAGACAGGGTTCCCCTGTATTGTTTTGGAGGCTGTCCTGGAACTCGCTTTGTAGACCAAACTGGCCTGGAATTCAGAGATTCACCTGCCTCTGCCTCCTGAGTGCTGGGATTAAAGGTGTGTGCCACCAACGCCCGGCAACAGTCATTTTTTATCTAGTCTAAATAAGACTATCTTTGCTCGTGCTTATAATCCAGCATTTAGGAGATGGTGGTATCATGGTGGTATCAGTAGTTCAGGGTCTGCCTGGGATACGGTGTCCCTCCCCCCCGCCCCCCACCCCCCACCCCCATCCCCCCCAACCCCCGCCCCTGCAAATAAGAGTTCAAAAAAGTTTGCCAATTCTAGCCATAATTAGTGATTCATAAAGATTACACTGATTACACTGCTTAGTGAGTTAAAGGAGCTTGACACTACCTGAGTGAGCGATCCCTGGAACTCACAGGTAGAAGGAGAGAGCCAAATCCTGGAAGTTGTCTTCTGACCTACACACACCTAGTAAATAATACATTTAAAGTAATATTTTCTAAGAAGATATCCAACTCACAGTAAAAACGAAAAATGGGTTAAAGTTATACCGAGATCGGGAGCCATTATAAAAACTTCAGTTGTGAGAATAGATCAGGGATTTCTGGTTTATCTTATCAATTGAAATAAAGTATCCAATTTCAGTATGCAGCCTGAACTTCTACCACACCCAACAGTTATAGGGGCTCATTCCCCCTCCCCCACTGAATTGGTGTCAAAGGAGGTCAAGTGGAGAATCAGAATTTTCACTACAGCCACCATCCCCGCTTTGTCAGTAGAAGCAATACGAAGATCAATAATTCCTTTCTTTAAAAAGGATAAAAAAGATTTGGGGGCAAGAGAGGATGGGAGGGAGAAGAAACTGAATTAAGATGTAAAATAAGAATGTTTCTAATTTAAATTTTTAAAAATTGGACATAAAAAGATTTATTTAGTATACAGTGTTCTGTCTGCATGGATGCCTGCAGGCCAGGGAGGACATCAGATCTCATTATAGATGGTTGTGAGCCACCATGTGATTGCTGGGAATTGAACTCAGGACCTCTGGAAGAGCAGCCAGTGCTCTTAACCTCTGAGCCTTCTCTCCAGGCCCAATAATTTATTTCTTATTCCTCCCAACCAGCTTACTATAATTAGAGGCCAGATTTCCCATCCTCATGAAGAAATGACCAGGAGACACTGCCTCTCCAGTGTCAACAAAGATTGGGGAACTAAGACATCTACCGAAATAGAGCATGAAGGAGATAGGGCCCCTCCCTAAAAACACTAGAGCAAGCAGAGGGTCCCTACTACAATGAAAGACTTATTTTATACAAGATCCCAAATCACAAAAGATCCAGGTTTCAATTTTTCGAAGTCATTTATCATACCAAGATTCAGGATAATCTTAAATGACAAAAAGATGATCAATAAATGCAAACAGTAAGACAGTTTGGTATTTTAATTGTCTGGCAAATATGTTGAAGCAGTAATCATAAAATGCTTCAATAAGTGCTTATAAACCCACTTGAAATAATAAATAAACTAGAAAGTATCAGCAGAAAAAGAGGAAGTTTCATTAAAAAAATACAAAGAATTATTTTCAAGCAAGTGACACACCTTTTTACTAGAAGTAGTTTAGGTAATTTTACTCACTATATCTTGGTATCAGTATCTAAAAGAAAATACTGCACAGTCAAGAACCAAATAGAATAATGCTTTACACAAAGACATATCAAGATCATTTTTAGTAGTGGACATTTATCCCACATGGCCAGTGGGTTCCTGTAGCTACCAACACACACACATTCCCCTTGTGCTGCAACAAAGGACCTTAGCCCCACCCTGCAGGGAACAGATACTGAACTGGGGATGGACGAGGTGTCCGATAAGTCACGTGCTATGCAAAATAAAGGAACATACATTTAGCCTGAAACAGGGAAGCGTATTCTCAAAGTAACAATCCAACATAGGTAGGATTTTTTTTTTAAGGAACCCAAGCTCCTGCCTTAGCATGCCTAGATCTTGGAGTACAAGCTTATGTTACCATGCCCAGAAGATCCTCTGTTGTAAAGGGAATGCCCCAGATACAAGACCTACCCTTACATTGCTGCAGGGTGGGGTGGGAGACAGATAGTAACAGGGTCCCACCCAGAGTGGCAAATGGAATGTTTTTTCTTACAGTAACCATTTTTTTAAATTGCTGTATGAGCTCAATGGCAACATGGAGGGAAAGAAATGGAGGGCAAAAGAAAAATATCAGTGAATGGACAATAAAACTTCCAAAATTGGTATGATCCTTATCTTGAAGCTACTCTTCCTTTGAGAATCATATAAATAAATGTTGTACTGTAATACAGAGCATTATGGGGTACGTTCGAATTCCTATGGGATGTCTGAAGAAACATCTTTGTTAACCTAGAGAGATTAGGGAGGGCACCTAGTGAATAGAAATTAGATTGGTAGGAGCTGAGAAGGAGAGAAAGGATTGTGTTCCACACAGAGGCAGTATCCTATCCATAAGAGTACAGAGCCTAAAATTATGGAAATTCTGATTAACTCAAAAAGTCAGGAATGAGACCTGGGGTTCAGCAGTTAGGAGCACTTACTGTTCTTCCACAGGACCTGAGTTCAATTCTGGGCATCCACATGATAGCTCACAACCAAATATAACTCCAGTTCCAGGAGATCCAATGCATTCTTCTGGCCTCTGCACATACACACATGTTGTGTATAGGTGAAACACACATACAAAGCAAAATAGTAATTTTTGAAAGGTTTTAAAAAAGAAGTTGAGAATGACTGAGGCCAAGAAGATAAGAAAGAACCCTGAATGTAAATGAAGTTGGAAGTTAAAGCAATACTGTGAGTCTACAATGAAATGCTAAAGTATCATACCAAAAGTTATATGAAACTATTAAAAGAACTTAGGCCAGGAAACAATAACCATAACCATAGAGTTATCAGTGCTGCTAGTGCTGTCACATTAAACTGCAGATTTCCTGGGTGGGGTTGTAGCTCTGGTGGAGGATTTACCATGCTCAAGGTCCTAGGTTTAATACATATACTGTTAGGTAGGAGAGTAGCTCTTGGAGGGACTGGGACTGATTAACAGTCCCTGAAAGACAGTTGATAAAGAACAATGGGTGAGCTAAAAAATATAAAGTACTAGCACTCATCATAATGTTACCAATTGACAGGAAAATAACAATGGAACAATTAGAAAGTTTAATACAATATTTCATCACAGCATATTTATTCATGAAATTAACTCTACAAAGTAATTCTCTAAGTGACTTATTTCTTAACCAAATTGTGTTTGATTATAACAGCCAAAATAATAGGTCCAGAAAAAAGAAGCTTAGGACTAATAGCCTTTCATCAATGGTTTCTTGACCGTGCGTGATGATACATGCAGGTGGGCAAATGTTGAAGCAGATGAGGAAGGACTGTAAACTTAAGTCCAGCCTGGCTACATATTTAAAAAGAAAATAGTTTAAAGATAAAGCAATTATAAGAATGTGTTGTCTAACCTTAAGGCCACCAAATAAAACCTCCAGTACCAGGAATGAGTTACTTCCTGTTGAGTCACTGGCCAAAGGGATCCCATAAACTCTTTCCCTTCAAATATCACAGGTTATTGGTTACTCTCCACAACTTTAGGTTAAGGCCTTATTGCTGAAGACACCACTTACTTATGCCATCAAACGTGGAGAAATAGAGCTAGTGCCTACCTTGAAGCTTTACCCCTAGGGACGAGCGTGCATGGTGTGGAAGGTATTCAGTATACTAGCTACTAGAGGAGAAATGGAACCATCACCTGGGGCATGGGAGAACCAGCAGGAGAACATGAGTGTAGGAGAGCTGGCCCGGCCTCTCTCATCTGACTTAGTGTGGTAAGGTAAAGATGACACCTCCACGCACACACTATTTGTGGCAAGTGAGCTGGCCCTGAGGTCATTGAAAGGGGTAAACTAAACTCAAGGGCTTCACTTGTAATAATTTAGAAACAAAGAGACCCTCACTCAGCTCTCTGCTTTAGCAGCCATGACAGGCTACAGAAAAGACACGTTGACACAAGGAAACTCCAGATCCTCTGGCCTCTCAGAGCCTAGGGCCAAAACTGAACACAAGGAAACTCCAGACCCTCTGGCCTCTCAGAGCCTAGGGCCAAAACTGAACACAAAGAAACTCCAGACCACCACCACCCCCAGCCTCCTAGAAGCTGGGCTCCTGGGAACTGTCTGGCCACAAAAGAAATTCCAGGGTGGGCCAAAACCTCCCCAAGATATAGTTCTAAAAACTATTGGTATCTGTGTACAACAGGCCACCTGCAAGTAACAAGACAATGCCATAGAAACTACAGAATGTTCCCTCTCAGCACTAATCATTGTAAACAAACAAGCTAAGGGCAATGCTCTTGCCAAGAGAACTAAGGTGTGGATTGAGCCTATTAAGTGCTGTAAGATCCAAGGCAGCTTCCTGAAATGGGTGAAGGAAAATGACCAGAAGAAAGGAAGCGGGAGACAAAGGTACCTGGGTTCAACAGAAACACCAGCCTGCTCCACCAAGAGAAGCACACGTGGTGAGAACTAGCAGAAGGAACCTGAGCTGCTGCTGCCCATTCCTTATGAATTCACCACTTAATGTACAAAAATAAAGACAAGACCTAGACTGGCAAGAAAACAACAACTAAGAGGCACTAATTCAGTATAAAATGAAGTAGAATCTTCTAAGATGTGATATAGTTGATGGTAGTAAGTATATGTTGAAGAAAAAAATAGTGGAATGAATTTGCCAAACTTTAAGAATGTAGCATTTTTTAAAATCCTATGACTATACGTAGACTGTTTCATATGTAGTTACTTTACAGTAGTATTTGAATCTGGGGCGAGTTACTGAAGCAGTGGTAACTTTGTTCATGCTCATGAATCTACCCATCATCATTTTAATGAATTTTAGTCAGAAACACAAACTGTGTCCTCACTAGCAGTTGAGTGTTTTAGCAGAAGCAAAGTTCTGCTGTGATTCTTTAAAGCTTAGACCAAGATTGAAGTTTGTATAAGAACTACCCTTAGTCCCAGCTTGCGCTGCATACATGAACTTGGCTGGCTGCATTTCCTGGGACCTAGCACAAGCAGTGAGCCACAGGTGCTGGTGCTTTGTCTCCTTGGCCCCATCCACTTCCTTATGCCACTTTGTACAATGGAATAACTACTCACATGGTCATCATTGTCTAGATACCCTGGCTCTGTCCCACTACCTATCCTGAAACCTTAGCCAAGCATTTACACAACTACCGTCACCCCAGTGACATCCTAGGTAGCCACCAAATTGGGATTACCCCAGCCTTCCCACTCATGGATCAATACAGAGTATCTGAAAGACTTGGTTTCAAGTACTTTCTACCTCACCAAAAATCATCCAAAATAGTACAGCTGAATCAAACTCATACTTAACACAAGTGGATTAGAAATTCATATCAAATGAACACCTATTTACCTATATCAGATGCCCAGATCCCACATCAAAAACATAGAAATATGAAAAACTAAGGCAATATGTTCACCATAAAGGTCATCATTCCTGCAGCAATTTTCCCCAGTAAGGACAACTCACAGAGAATGGAGAGAATCAACTCCAGAAAGCTGTCCTCTGACTTCCTCACCTGTGCAATACCACCTAGGAACTCTCCACCTCCCACAAAAATAAGTAAATGGATATTAAATATAATTTTTAGTAGGGAAAAGCTTATTTTGGCTCACCGTTCAAGGGTACAGTCCACCATGACAGGGAGATTATTGCAGCAAAAAAAAAATGTGGAGGAGGTCATGTGTCTGTGATCAGGAAACAGAAAGATGAATGCTGGTGTTCAAGTCACTTTCTTCTTTTTCCTTTTTATTCAATTCAGGATCCCACCCCATTTATAGTATCACTCACACTCATAGTGAAGAATGTTGTCCTTCCTCAACTAAATGCAGACACACCCGAAAGTTGTTTCCATGGTGATTCTAAACCTAGTCATATGTACAGTGAAAATTAACCATCACACTGACACTAACAGAAAAAGATGGGAAACCATTTGTTAATGACCCATACCCCCATCTCCAAATGGTCTCCCAATTTAAAGACGATACCAAAAGCAAGAAGAAAGGTCCGTTTGGTCATTCTTGAAAGTGATTCACATGAACACTTGTCCTGATCTCTCTACTTCCTCTTTACTATTGCTAGAGAGGCAAGAAATAAGGGAAAGACTAAGAGGAAAACTGATGAGATTTCTATTTATGGACATGAGTTCCCCTTAACTGTGGCTATTTTCATAGCTATGAGACCTGGGCAGTCACACAGGATCCCACGATAAAAAGACTCTGTGCTTATTTATCGGTCAGGATAAGACTCCACATACAAGGTGGGTCAGATTAAATTGAAAATGCCATACTTTGAAAACTAGCTTTAAAATAAACAAGAAAGAAAAGGGTTCCAGGGTTGATTTGATAGTCTGTTCTTGCTATCATGAAAGTCTTGATTTTTTAACAACGGGTTCCAAAATATACTTTTCTTGCAAATTATATAGCCCATCCTGTCCAAAGTTAGTTAGAGAAAGGTCAACTACTTGAAGGTATCTGAAAGGAGTCTGTGATAGGAACTATGTTGTGTTCTGTATCATATTAGTAAAATAAGAGGTCCAAAGAAGGAATAAAATATGATGCATACATAATCAATGTGCCCTTCAGTCATAGACTCGAGATAGTGGTTCTGTCGATACTTCCAGAGACTTATGGTGGGTCCAACGGGATCCAGCTCAGTCACCTGCACACACATACTAATTCTAGAGAAAATCCGTCTTATTTGAGTGCAAGAGAAAAGCAACACCTAAACTAAGGGGAAGATAGCACTATAGTTAAGAAAAGTCAGAGAAAATAATGGACCTCTTCTCCACCAGAAGAAAAGTTTAGAAGCCCCTTGTCAACCATTAAAACTTCTGCAAAAAAACTAACAGAAGGAAGTGAAAGGTTGGATTGAGATGAAAATCCAACAGAGTGAAATGGAAGAGAAATGTACAAGGTGAGAAATATTAACCAGTACACTTTTAAGTAGAACAATAAAAAGCAAGTACACAATGGAAATAGTCAAGAGGAAAATTCACAGGCATAAAGGAATTGGTGTCAAGAACAAAGCCTAAGCTTAGAATTTACTGTACTGGGTCGGGCATTAGTGGCACACGCCTTTAATCCCAGCACTGGGGAGGCAGAGGCAGGTGGAGCTCTATGAGTTCAAGGCTACCCTGGTCTCCAGAGCGAGTTCCAGGACAGCATCCAAAGCAAAAAACAACAACAACAACAAAAAATTTACTGTGCTGGTCCTATACAGGTTCCCCAGCTGTCAGACTGGGGTCAGAGAGCTTCTACTTGCTCAGGTCAGCTGTTTCTGTGGGAGGCCTGGGCAGTCTATGGGGCCTCAGGCAGTGGAACCAGTAATTATTCCTAGTGCACAAATGAGCTTTGGGAGCCCATTCCCCATTCCCTATGGAGGGATACACTCTCAGCCGAGACACAAAGGGGAGGGCCTAGACCCTGCTCCAAATCATGTGACAGACTTTGAAGATCCCCCATGGGAAGCCGCACCCTCCCTGGGGAGTGGATGGGGGGTAGCATGAAGGGTTGGTGGGGGGCATGGAAGGATGAGAGGGAGAGGGAACTGGGATTGGTATGTAAAATAAGATTGTTTTAATTTAAATTTTAAAAGAAGTTTAAAAACATACTTTCTCAAAGAACATAAGATTT
Source organism: Mesocricetus auratus (assembly GCF_017639785.1). Classification (NCBI taxonomy): domain Eukaryota; kingdom Metazoa; phylum Chordata; class Mammalia; order Rodentia; family Cricetidae; genus Mesocricetus; species Mesocricetus auratus. Next base: position 4,389,354 of record NW_024429213.1, read on the forward strand.
CAAGTGAAAGTGTGACCTGAGGTCTGCTACTACGTATCAAATGCTAGCACTCATGAGGAATGGCACACAAGCAGTTCACTGAAAACAGTAGTGTGTGATAGGACCTTTTTAAAAAACTAGCAACAATTCAGGTTAAATGAAAAATTAAAATAGGAAATGTCCTCTAAAGAAGACAGGCTATGAGAAAAATATTATAGTTAAAAGCTTTCTTCTATCATTTACCTTTGAGGAATCTTTATTATAATGTATTAAAAAGAAGAAATATAATGTTCAAGGTATAAATGTATGCTAACATTTGAGGTTGTAATTAAAATCTCTTAGCTATAATTATCAACAGCAAAATCTAATTCTCTGGTTAAATTTTACCTTCCAAGGAAATACCAGGACTGGCCAGAATTTGGATCTGCTTCCAATGATTTCTGGAGATACTGAATAGCAAAACTTTCCTTGGTGGCTTTATCTCCCAGGAGATCCACAGTGTGATGCATCCAACCTTTAAGACATTAACATGCAGTATATAATACTTTCATTTTTAAGAATATGAAGCAGAAAATTAACAAAAATAACCTTTTCCATCAATGTATTATTGATCTACTTCAGAAAACACATTGTGGTATTTTAGAACTACTAATTCTTGCAATAAGAAAGTTTTTCTCATAGGAAGGTAATGCCAAAGAGATGAACAGCTTTTAAAAGAAATTAAAAAGTTTAAAAATAATCACTTAGCACATAGTAATTACAAATTCTAGGTAAATCCACTAATCTACCATTAATTGAAAATGTCCACTCTAAATGTATACATTATCGATCAAAATAATAAATAACAAGGCTGTATTATCTACTAATAGTAATTTTCTCATACTGATACAAAGAACATAGGTCTATCATACATACTATTCCACATAAAAATTAAATATAAAGAATCTCCAAGACATGGGGGAGGGCCTAGGTCCTGCTCCAAATGATGTGACAGACATTGATGATCCCCTTTGGGATGGGGGGACAGTGAGGGGAATCCGAGGACAGGACAGAGAGGGAACTAGGATCGATACGTAAAAGACGCTTGTTTTTTAATTTAAATAAAAATATATTTAAAATTTTTATTGTACTGCAGAAGACAGAAATGGGAACAGTAAGACAGTTGATATCTGTGGATAAAAAAGAATGAAGAACCTGGAAAACTAATATTTTTGGTTATTTTCTGTTTCTAAAAGAGGAACAAAGGCAAATGGAAGGAAAGCAAAACCGTATAATAGGAAAAAAATGTCCCTCTATCGAAGAGCAGTATTGATTAAAAGAGCCCACTATGGGGAGCAAATGAAGTCCTAAATCAATGTGTATTGTTGACATGGATACCACCATGTCAAAGACCCAAGGGAATGGCAAACACCTTCTGATCTGTGGGGGGTGTTGTCAGTGTGTGCAAAAGCAAGGAACTGACTTCCTCTGCCTGGTTGACTGAAACCTTAGACTTCTCCCCTAAAGACACCTACATAGAGAGACCTACTACTGAGAATACCAACTCCTTCCCCTCTTCCTCGCGTTGTCCATAACAAAAAACAATGAGATTCTAGGTAGCTCTGTAGATGCCCTCTATCAGTGTATGCTTGTCTGCCGTTTGCTTAGTGTCTGTCACGTCTTTATTCTTGTTTTGTTTCAGTCAGGTTTCCAGGACCAAGCTGTATAGGGTGAGGCAGCTCACCGTTCTGTGAAAAATCAATCAAAGGAGACAGAGCTAAACACATCATGGCAGAAGGCAAGCTACAATATTAAAGTTTCTATGTTGGTTCAGACAAAAGTGTGAAATCATGTTACCCAGGTTAAAAACAAAAATTAATCTCGGAGACCCACAACTGGACAATGTGCAGAGAGTGAGAAATATTGGAACACTCTGTTCTAAATGTGATGTCTTCATCAAATTCTCCCCTCAGGGTTCAGGGACTTTATGGAAGAGGAGGTAGAAAGATCGTAAGAGCCAGAGGTGATGGATGACCCCAAGGAAGCATGTCTTCCAGACACAACAGACTGATGCCCACGTGAACTCACAGACACTGTGGTAGCATGCACTGGGCCTGCATAGGTTCAAGCAAGATGGGAGTCCCAGGGCTGAGAAGGGGAAATAGACACAGGGTCCACCCCTAACCAAAGACGCTATCTGCAATTGGTACCCACTTACAAAGCAAAAATTACTTCTATTCAATGGAGTCTCACTGAGTGTTAAAACCACATTTAAGAATAGGCCCCATGCCCAGGAATAGACGACCAGCACAAGATGAATTCTGGTATTTTTTTTTTTTTTAGTTTTTTTTTTTTATTTTAAATAGCTTGTTTTACATGTCAATCCCAGTTCCCTCTCCCTCCCCTCCTCCCGCACTCCCCTTCCACCCTCCCTCCCACCCTATTGCCACATACTTCCACATAGGGGATGTCTAGAGTCTATCATTTTACTCTTGGTAGGGTCAAGGCACTCCCCTAAGAGTCCAGGCTGAGAGAGCATCTCTCTTTGTGCTATAGGCACATGAAGACAGATTGTATGGTATTTCTTTTTTTTTTGTTGTTTGTTTTTTGGTTTTTCGAGACAGGGTTTCTCTATAGCTTTGGAGGCTGTCCTGGAACTCACTTTGTAGACCAGGCTGGCCTCGAACTCACAGAGATCCGCCTGCCTCTGCCTCCCAAGTGCTGGGATTAAAGGCGTGCGCTACCAACGCCCGGCTAAATTCTGGTATTTCTGTAGACTTTTTGTCTCATATAGGTTAGCTTTGTTTGGGCTTTTTTTTTTTTTGTCTTATTGGTCTTTTGCCGGCATATTTTAGTTTCTGATTTTGCATTTTGTGTGTATTTGTGGTTTTTGGTTTTTATATTCATTTTTTAAAGAGAGAGGAAGGGTGTGCAGTTGGGTGAATGGGGAAGTGAGGAAGATCTTCTGGGAGTTGGGAGAGGAGGAAAGCAAGATCAAAATATATTGTAAGAAAACCAGGTTTTTATCAATAAAAAAAACTGAAGATAAATTCATCTCCCTGACTTCTTACGTATAGACATTTAGGAAATGTTTATGACCCTAAAATATAACACACATAAAGCTGCCTTTCAACTATAAAGATGCCAGAAATACACTCTACTACTTGAAGGACTGTGAAAGATAACACCATCTTGTAAGCATTTTCTTTTCAAACTTTTCAAAATGCATTGTCCCCCCCCCGTGTGTGTGTGTGTGTGTGTGTGTGTGTGTGTGTGTGTGTGTGTGTGTGTGAGAGAGAGAGAGAGAGAGAGAGATGTGGGAGGGGTACATGGATGTTCTGTGCTTTGGTGTGTGTGTTGATTGGTCTGTTTGTCTGCCTGTAGGCTAGACTATAACTGTGGAGTTGTTCTCTCCTTCAACCTTTATGTAAGTTCCTGGGGCTTGACCTCAGGCCATCAGGCTTACATAAGAAGTACCTTTACCTGCTGTGCCATCTCACCAGTTCAGAAGAGAATTCCTGTTTTTTTGTTTTTTGGGTTTTTTTTTTTTGTTTTTTTGTTTGGTTTTTCGAGACAGGGTTTCTCTGTATTGTTTTGAAGACTGTCCTTGAACTCGCTCTGTAGACCAGGCTGGCCTCGAACTCACAGAGATCCACCTGCCTCTGCCTCCCGAGTGCTGGGATTAAAGGCGTGTGCCACCACCGTCCGACTCTGCCAAGAGATTTTTAAAAAGCTCAACAATTAGTATGAGGCTGGGGGAGGTATGTCAGTCAGTTAAATGCTTGCCTTGCAAGCATGAAAACCTTAGTTCAGTCACAGGAGTCGTGAAAAAAATGTTTGGTGTGGTGAGGTGTGCTTGCAAAGCCAGCACTGAGAAGGTGGAGACAATAGGACCCCTGGGACTTGTTGGATTGCCAGTCTAAACTACTTGGTGAGCTTCAGGCCATTGAGAGACCCCGTCTCTCAATGGCCTGAAGATGGAAATCCTGAGGATGACATGTGAGGATATCCTGTGGTCATCATACACATGTGCACGGACATGTGTGTGGACTCCCACAAACACATGAACAAGCATAGACACACATACCTAAAACAAGAAAGCAAGTGTCCTGGAGTGAAGTGTTGCCAAACTGTGATGGCTAATCTTCACGGTCAACATGATTCCATTGAGAATCTCCTAGGAAATAATGCCTAGTCAGGTGTGTGAAGGCATTTCCAGAGATGTCTAACGCAGGAAGGAAGACATCTTTTAACTCTGAGTGGTACCAAAGGAGAAAGCTAGCTGAACACCAGAAGAGAAAACTAAAACGTAAAAAAAAGGACTTAGCCAAGTAATAGATTTACAACATAAATTTAGAAAGAGGACCCTGGGGAGATGGCTCAACAAGTAACAGTATTAGCAGTGAAAGCCTTCAGTCCCCACAACCCACATAATGTGATACTGCGCATCTGTAATCCTAACACTAATAACGAGATGAGAGGTGGAGACAGGAGAATTACTTGGAAGCTGGTGGGCCTGCTAGCCTAGAGTATGTAGTGACAGAAATCAGTGAGACTCTGCCTTAGAAAGACAAGAACTGACTCCCAAGACTCGCTGTCCTTTGCTCTTCACACACATGCCATGTCACACACATGCCCACGCTTGCACATACATACCTATGTGTATACATCTACATGTATGCACATCACCAAAGAACCCCTGCCTGAATAGCTAGCTGGGCTAATTTCTAGGATTTAGACTGAAAAAATTGCAAAAGCAGCTTTTATTAGATTCCAGCACGTTGGCCAAGCCTGTGGATTTCAGACTTGCCATTTAAAACAATGGCATGGGGCAATTCCTTAAAATCTCAATCACTCTCTCTGTCTCTTTGTTCCATCTCTATATTGTGTTCTATATACATATTTACATATCTACCTTTCATCTATTATCTCTCTTTGTATTGGATAGGTACTATGAGATTGTACACACACACACACTCCTTTATGTTTATTTTTTAATTTCTTTATTTTTATTTTATATACATTGGTAGTTTGCCTGCATGTATGTCTAAGTGAGGGTGTCAGATCTTGGAGTTACAGACAGTTGTTAACTGCCATGTGGGTGCTGGGAATTGAGCCTGGGTCCTCTGGAAGAGCAGTCAGTGCTCTTAACCTCTAAGCCATCTTTCCAGTCCCTCCTTTATGTTTATATGCACTGCTTTTGCTCCTCTAGTGCTATACTCTGTGCTCCAGTGGTCCATGCAATAAACTCTAGTTTAATCTGTCTCCCGAGTGGTGCTATTGAGGGGTACTGTGGTCCTTTTAAAAAGCAGAACCTTTTTGCAAGTTCATGGGTTACTTGAGGCATGCCCTTGAAGGGTGCTATAAGACTTTGGCCTTGCCGGGCGGTGGTGGAGCACACCTTTAGTCCCAGCACTCGGGAGGCAGAGGCAGGCGGATCTCTGTGAGTTCGAGACCAGCCTGGTCTACAAGAGCTAGTTCCAGGACAGCCTCCAAAATAATACAGAGAAACCCTGTCTCGAAAAATCGAAAAACCAAACACACACACACACACACACACACACACACACACACACACACACACACACACACACACACACACAAAAACAAAACAAAAAGACTTTGGCCTTGTCCTCTTCTGCTTCCTTGCTTGTGATGTGAGTGGTCTGATCTCCCCCACTTCCTGTACTTCCCATGACATACTACCCTCACCAGAGACCCCACCAGATACAACCCTGATTCTGGACTTACATCCCTCAAACTGTGAGCTAAATAAACCAATTTTTCCACTAGTTCTTATCTTAGGTATCTTGTTGTAGTAATGCAGCTAATGCTTATTAATACATCTGATGAATGTCTAATAATTTTTCTTCATGTACTTTAAAAATTTGTCTTTATTTAGTGGTGAATAGGGATGGAAAGTGTGCCAGGGTGCACATGAGGAGGTCAAGAGACAACTTTTGGGAGTTGCTTCTCTCCTTCTACCGTATGGGTCCTGGAGATTAAACTCAAGCAAACACCTTTCGTAGCTGAGCCATCCCATCCATGGTCTTCATATATTTCTATGGTGTGATGGTTTGGCATTGAACTTCAGGACTGTTACGATTTAAGTGGTGGAAGGTACCTTGATGGGTTGGAGCAAGGAATGCCACAAAATCACACCATGTGACAGATCTTGCAAGAGAGGTTTACTGGGGCGGAGGGGGGCGGCGAGGGGGGATGCAGAGGCTGCCTCTGAAAGAGGGTGGAAGGAAAAGAAAGCGGAGAGAGAAGGCACTGGCTTTTTACAAAGGGACATAGTGCATGCACAAAGGACGATACACAACTTATGGTGACAGTGAAAATGTGTCTCATCTTGGTGGTTGGTGATTTTGTGTCCTGCTGTCACTAGGTTACTGGAGGTCAGCTTAGGGGTGAGGCTTTCCAACAAAGACAATAAGAACTTTATTTTTATCCATTATTTGTATAAAATGGACTCCTTATGTGGTTAATGCTTTTTGCTTGATCATTTAAAATTACTAACTTAATATCCCCCCTTTCGGTTCTGCATTTGGCTATTATCCTTGTTTCTTACGTAATTTTATTGCTTTGCCTCTTATAACTGTTATATTTAAATTTCTTTAACTCAGCTAAGTCTTTAAATAGAGGATACCATTGTTAATTATCATAAAAGTAATTGAAGAACCAAGGGACACTTTTAAAATATCTAGAATATGAAAAGCTTTTCTGAGAATGGCATGGAATCCTAAAGTTGTATGATAAAAGGACTCATAAATTTGATTAAATTACCATAAATAGTCACTGTCTGACAAAAGCATTGCACAGCCAGCTCATACAAAGATTGGTTGTTACTTTTGGTTTGTTAGAACTCTTTGCAAATTGAATCATTAAAACATTGAAAACTGTCAGGTGGTGGTAGTACACGCCTTTAATCTGAGCACTTGGGAGGTAGAAGCAGGTGGATCTCTGAATTTGAGGCTAGCCTGGTCTATAGAATGAGTTCCAAAACAGCCAGGGCCACACAGTGAAACCCTATCTTGAAAAAAACAAAAAAGAAAAACAAAACAAAAAGCAAAACCAAAAGATTTAAAATGACAAAACTTACAAACGTAGAATCTTAACAAAATGTATGTTTCCCGCTCAAGAAACAATTATTGTGGGTTAAGGACACAATGCAGTGGTAGAGCATCAGCCTAGCATATGCAAGACTCTGGTTTTCATGAAAAGCAAAAAAAAGCACAACTACCTACAAAAATCTCAATTTTATAAGGCAAAATTTTATACGGCCACATTCTTTGGCCACCATATAAGGAAGTGAGAAATGGACGCAAATCATCTTAGCATAGGCCCCAGTCCTGCCTACATTTGGCATTTCTAAACTCACTGAAGACTTGGTAACAAACTGGTCATGGTCTCGCACAAGCAGGCAATGTCAACATTGTGAGAAATGAGTACAAAGGGGATTGTTGGGGCATGTTGGCTGCAAGTCTACCTTTAAAAAAAAAGTTTCAGGAGCCGGGCATTGGTGGCGCGCGCCTTTAATCCCAGCACTCGGGAGGCAGAGGCAGGCGGATCTCTGTGAGTTCGACGCCAGCCTGGTCTACAGAGTGAGTTCCAGGACAGACTCCAAAACAATACAGAGAAACCCTGTCTCGAAAAAACCAAAAAAAAAAAAAAAAATTTCAGGGAGAGAACCTACATTAAAGGAATAAGCTGGAAAGTCATAGGGGAGGATACTTGACACCTTCCTCTGGTATCTACACCAGCAAAGGTACACACATAAGGAGAGAAGGAGGGAAGAAGGGAATCAGGGAGAAAGAGAGAGGGAAGGAGAGGGAGGGAGGAAAGTAAGGACAGAGAGAGGGGGGGAAGAGAATGATGCTAAGCTGAAATGGTCACAGAGGCTTTCTTGGCAAATCCCACACTCACTTCATTCCCTTACTGTATACGCTGTTGAGAAGAGATGCTAATCCATGCTTGGGTTCTAACATTCTTACAAGCTCTGCTGTGGCAAACCATAATAAATACACTTCATAAGGCCGAAGAGAAGGTGCAGAAGTTAAGGAGAGCACTTTCTGCTCCTGCAGAAGACCTGAGTTCAGTTCCTAGCACCCACATCATGGATCATAACTTCTGTAACTTCAGTTTCAAGAGTTCCAAATCCTCCTCTGGCCACCAAAGATACCAGGGACATATGTGGTGCACATACATTCAGGCAAAACACTCATATGCGTAAAATGAAAACAAATATTGATAAATAAGTAAATAAATACATTTCTTGAATACAGTTTTGTGACTGAGGCTTTGATCCATATGTTCTAATTCAATCTAATCAATACATTAATAGCAATTTTAGTCAAAATCTTATTCAAAAAATCTAGGGACTGGAATAATGGCTCAGCAGTTAAGAGCACTGACTGCTCTTCCAGAGGACCTGGGTTCAATTCCTAGCACCCACAGGGCAGCTAACAACTGTCTGTAACTCCAAGATCTGATATCCTCACATGGACATAACATACAGGCAAAACACCAATGCAAATAAAATAAATTATAAAACACCCTGTCACAACTATTAAAATTATTCATTAGGGCAAAAAGAATCTAACAAAAATCTAAGAACCCAACATAGTTTCTCTCTCTCTCGAACATGCACTATTAGGAGGAATATATTTTCTCTTCTAGATATTATAGGCTATAAAACTATGTCAATTTAAGGAATGTAATATGGATATGGGCAAACACTGTGAACCAAGGAAGAGTAAAGTCAAACACAAGTATGCATAATGCCATTGTGAACTCTCAAAAGTATTGAAAAAGATTAAATAACTTCAACTGTAGAATATTCAAAATTGGTTTAGGATATATTTAAGTGTTAACTGTTCTCCAGTGTGGTAAAAAGAATCATTAATGGATTTTTTTCATTAATGGATTTTAATATCAGTCTATGAATTACTTTTTTTCTTTTTATGGACAAGGTCTTGCTATGTAGCCTCGGCTGTTATTGACCTTGCAATCCTCCTGCTTCAACCTACCCAGTGTTACAATTGCAGGTATGTGCTGACACATTCTGTTACTTCCTTACTATCATCATCATTATCATCATCATCATTATCATCATCATCACGATCATAATCATTATTGAGACAGGGTCTCATTGTGTAGTCCTGGATGCCCTGGAACTTGTTGTGTGTATTGCTTTCGCCAAGATTGCCATTTTTACTATGTTGGTCCTACCTATCCAAGAGCATGGGAGATTTTTTCATTTTCTGGTATCTTCCTTAATTTCTTTCTTTAAAGACTCAAAGTCCTTGTTAAACAGGTCTTTCACTTGTTTAGTTAGCATTACCCCAAGATATTTTATGTTGTTTGTGGCTATTGTAAAGGGTGATGTTTCTCTGACTTCTTTCTCATCCCCTTGATCGTCTATATATAGTAGGGCTACTGATTTTTTTTGAGTGAACCTTGTATCCTGTCACTTTGCTGAAGGTATTTACCAACTGTAGATGTACCCTGGTAGAATTTTTCAGGTCACTAATGTAAACTATCATAGCATATGCAAATAGTGAAAGTTTAACCTTCCTTCTTTCCAATTTGTATCCCCTTGATCTCCTTTTGTTGTCTTATTGCTCTAGCAAGAATTTCAAGTACATTATTGAAGAGATATGGAAAGAGTGGTCAGCCTTGTCTTGTTCCTGATTTTAGACAAATGGAGTTGAATTTCTCTCCATTTAGTTTGATGTTGGCTGTTGGTTTGTTGTATATTGCCTTTATTATGTTTAGGTATGTTCCTATTATTCCTGATCTCTCAGGACCTTTATCATGAATGGGTGTTGGATTTTGTCAAAGGCTTTTTTCAGCATCTAGTGAGATGATCATGTGGGTTTTTTTTCAGTTTGTTTATATGGTGGATTATACTGATGGATTTTCGTATGTTGAACCATCCCTGCATCCCTGGAATGAAGCTTACTTGATCATGGTGGATGATTTTTCTGATTTGTTCTTGGATTCGATTTGCCAACATTTTATTGAGTCTATAGTCCTCTTTTTTAGTTGTGTCTTTGTGTGACATGGATACCAACGTATTTGTAGTCTCTTGATAAGAGTTTGGCAATGACCTTTGCGCTTCTATTGTGTGGAACACTTTGAGGAGTATTGGTATTAGCTGTTCTTTGAATTTCTGATAGAATTCTGCACTGAAACCATCTGGCTCTAGACTTTTTTGGTTGGAAGCCTTTTGATGACTGCTTCTATTTCATTAGGGCTATAGGTCTATTTAAATTGCTTATCTGTTCTTGATTTAATTTTGGTGATATCTATCCAGAAAATTATGTTTCCTTTAAATTTCAAATTTTCTGGAGTAAAAGTTGTCAAAGTATGACCTGATGATTCTCTGTATTTCCCCTGTTTCATTTCTGATTTTGTTAATTTGCACATTCACACTCTGCCTTTCAGTTAGTTTGGATAAAGGTTTGTCTATCTTGTTGATTTTCTCGAAGAACCAACTGCTTGTTACATTGATTCTTTGTATTGTTTTCTTTGTTCCTACTGTATTGCTTATTTCCTGGCATTACTCTTCTGGGGTGAGTTTGCTTCTTTGTGTTCTAGAGCTTTCAGTTGTGCTGTTAATTCTCTAGTGTGGCTATTCTCCAGTTTCTTCATGTGAGCACCTAGTGCTATGAACTTTCCTCTTACCACTGCTTTCAAAGTGTCCCAGAAGTTTGGATATGTTGTGTCTTCATTCTCATTGAATTCTAGGAAGTCTTTAATTTCTTTTTTATGTCTTCCTTGACCCAGGAATGGCACAATTGTGTATTATTCAATTTCCATGAGTTTGTAGGGTTTCTTCAATTTGTATTGTTGTTGAATTCTAACTTTAAAGCATAGTGGTTCAATAAGATACAGAGGGTTATTCTATTTTTTGTAACTGTTGAGGTTTGCTATGTTGCCAAGTATGTGGTCGATTTTAGAGAAGGTTCTATGTGGCACTGAGAAGGTATATTCTTTTGTGTTTGGATGGAATGTTCTATAAATGTCTGTTATATCCAATTGGGCCATAACTTCTGTTAGTTCCTTTGTTTCTTTGTTAAGTTTCTGTCTGCTGGTCCTATCTAGTGGTGAGAGTTGGGTGTTGAAGTCTGTCACTATAAGTGTGTGTGGCTTTATGTGGGATTTAAGTTTTAGTAATGTGATCCAACCCGCGGGACATTCAACATAGGTCTGGGGGACACCTAGGAGAGAGATGAAGGACAAGAGATATGAGGAAGGGTGGATAGACAAGATTCTGATCAAGCTGACAACCTTTATTCATCCCAAAGGTATTTATATAGGGGAAGTGAGGAGGGGAAGGAATGGGGAGTGTACTGTAGCTGCAAGGAAGCTGGCGGGGCAAGAGGTCAGTGGGATGGGTAGGTAGGTCATCCTGTGTCCTCTGGTAACCTAAATATAGGTTCTAACTTTATCTTTCACAGTCTTCCCTCTATTGTTCAAGCCTATGCCCTAGTGACTTGGTAATTTACACTAGGCAGATAAGCAGCAAGTCTGTTTTCTCAGAATTCGCTTCCTATCTTAAGAGGCCCTATTTCTACAGTGTGGCCTGGAGTCATGTCTTCTCCCATCCAAGTACTAACCAGGCCCAACCCTGCTTAGCTTCCGAGATCAGACGAGATCAGGCACGTTCAGGGTGGTATGGCCGTAGACGAGTCACGTCTTCTCTATGAGGATGTGATGGCTGGATTATGGTTGAGGTCCCTGACAGTAAGGTTTCTTTAATGAGTGTGGGTGCCTTTGTATTTGCGGCATAGATGTTCAGAATTGTTCATCCTGATGGACTTTTCCTGTGGTGGATATGAAATGACCTTCTTCATCTTTTTTGATTGGTTTTAGTCTGAAGTCTAATTTGTTAGATATTAGGATTGCTATACCATTTGATTAGAAAATCTTTTCCCAACCCTTTACTCTGAGGTACCATCTGTTCGAAGTTGAGGTCTGTTTCTTGTATGCAGCAGAAGATGAATTCTGTCTTCATAACCATTCTGTTAGCCTGTGTCTTTTTATAGGAGAGTTAAGACCATTGATATTGAGGGATATTAATGATCATTAATTGTTAATTCTTGGTTGTTTTGGATTTGTTGTTGTTGTTGGTATTGTGTGTGGATCCCCCCTTTTTCTTTTGGTGGTGTTTGGTAAAGTGGAATTATCTATTGCCTATGTTTTTGTGAGTATAGACAACTTCCTTGGGTTGGAGTTTTCCTTCCAATACTTTCTTTAGGGCTGGATTAGTGGATATGTGTTGTTTAAATCTGGTTTTGTCATAGAATATCTTATTTTCTCCATCTATATTGATTGAAAGCTTTGCTGGGCATAGTAGTCTGGTCTGGCATCCCTGGTCTCTTAGTATTGGTAGAATATCTATCCAGGACCTTCTGGCTTTCAGAGTTTCCATGGAGAAGTCAGGTGTAATTCTGATAGGTTTGTCTTTGTATGTTACTTGGCCTTTTTCCCTAGGTACTCTTAATATTCTTTCTTTATGTAAGTTTGGTGTTTTGATTATAATGTGGCGAGGGGACCTTTTTTTGTGGTCCAATCTATTTGGTGTTCTGTAAGCTTCTTGTACCTTTAGTGGCATGTCTTTCTTTAGGTTGGGAAAGTTTTCTTCTATGATTTTGTTGTATATGTTTTCTGTACCTTTGAGCTGTATTTCTTCACCTTCCTCTATACCTATTATTCTTAGGTTTGGCCTTTTCATGGTGTCACATATTTCCTGGATATTTTGTGTTAGGGATTTTGGACTTAAAATTTTCTTTGGTCAATTACTCTGTTTCTTCTATTGAGTCTCCAACTACTGAAACTCCCTCTTCCATCTTTTGTATTCTATTGGTTATACTTGCATCTGTAGTTCCTGATCATTTACCCAGTTCTCCTATTTCCAACATCCCCTCATTATGTGTTTTCTTTATTGTTTCTATTTCAGTATTCAATCCTTGAGCTGTTTGAATTGCTTCCTTCACTTATTTGGTTGTTTTTTCTTGGCTTTCCTTGCTTTCTTTAAGAGTTTTATTTATTTCTTGAATTTTTTGGTTCATCTTTCCTACATTTCCTTTATTTTTTGTTTGTTTTTTCTTCCATTTGTTTAAGGAATTTTCTCATTTCCTCTTGAGGGTCTCTAACATCTTCATAAACTTGCTTTTAAGGTCCTTCTCTTCTGCTTCATCTGTGTTGGGATGTGTGGGTCTTGCTGGTGTAGAGTCCGTAGATTCTGGTGGTGTCATATTGATCTTTCTGTTGTTGAATGTGTTCTTACACTGTTGTCTTCCCATTCCTTCTTCCAGTGGGTGCAGGTGGGCTCTCTCCCTCTCCTCATCTCTCCTGGTGAGTGTAGGTGGGCTGAGACTTCTATGTGGGCAACTTTGGATGGTCCTCACACAGAAGGCGTAGGGGGGGACAAGACTGTGATTTGGGCAGACTTCAGAGAGTCCAGGCTGGTAGGGTGGGTTTACTACATGCTGAGCAGACCCAGGAAGCTCCAGGAAGGGGATAGGGGAAGTTGGGTCTGGGTGGAACCCAGACTCACCACAAGCAGAAGACATAGGTTGGTGCCAAGACTGCAATGTAAGCAGACTCTGGATAATCTGGGCTGCTGGGGTCGATACACTCCATGCAGAGAAGGAGGGGATGGGGGGAGTTGGGTCTCAAGCAGAGGGCATAGGGAGGCCAAGCCTGAAGTGCTTTCTTATCCTTCTTTTTATTTATTCTTTGTGTCTTTTATATCATGCATCTTGATCCCATTCATTTCCCATCCCCTCATATCCACCCTTTGTCATTGCAAATCCCTCCAATAAAATAAAATAAAATTTAAAAGAAAATAAGGAACAAAGGGAAAAATCTTGTCATGGAAGGTGTAGTGTGACACAGTAAAGCCTTTTATCCATATATCTTTACTTATAAGTGTTCATTGCAGAGGGTCATTGGTAAGGTTGGAGGCCTCTGGTTTCTGCTACACTATCTATTCTGGGCCCTCACTTGAACTCTGAGATTCCATCTCATACTGATCACAACAGTTAAGATCAAAAACACCAATGACAGCTTATGCTGGAGATGATGTGGAGAAAGGGGAGAACAATTTGCATGTGTTCTCATTTGGGAATGCAAACTTGTGCAGCCATTGTGGAAATCAGTATGGCAATTTCTCAGAAAATTAGGGATCAACCTACCTCAAGACCCTGCAATACCACAGTTGGGCATATACCCAAAGGAGGCTCATTCATACCACAAGGACATTTGCTCAACTATGTTCATAGCAACATTATTCACAATACCAGATCTTGGAAACAACCTAGATGTCCCTCAACTGAAGAATGGATAAAGAAAATGTGGTATATTTACACAATGGAGTACTATTCAGAGATAAGAAACAATGACATTCTAAAATTCGAAGGCAAAAGGACAGAACTAGAAAAAAAAACATCCTGAGTGAGGTAATCCAAAACCAGAAAGATAAATATAGTATGTACTCACTCATAAGTAGATACCAGACATAAAGCAAAAGATACCCAGTCTACAATCCATAGCTCTAGAGAAGCTAGACCCTCTTCCCGAAACAGATGAAAGCAGATGGTCCAAGCTCCTGGAGTACAACTGAAATGAAGGAAGAGCAATAATATGAAGAAAGGAGTCAAGACCATGATGGGCAAACCTACAGAATCAGCTGGCCTGAGGTAGTGAGAGATCACTGACTCAAGTCTGACAAATGGGAAATGTTGCGGAGTTTTCTTTTTTCCGCCTGGTCCTGCAACTGCCTTGTCCCAAATAAGGACACAGATGCTATGTTAATTATGAAACTGTTGGCTAATGGCTAGGGTTTCTTATTGGCTAGCTCTGCCTTAATTATTAACCCATTTCTATAAATCTACGTATTTCTACATGGCCTTATCTTACCAGAGAATACCTAGTGAGTCCTATCCTCCTGTTAACGTACCTGGTGACCCTTCTGTGCCTTCCTCCTAGGCTTCTCCTCATCTCCTAGTCCCTCTAGTGGCTATTGGCTGAACAGTGTATTACTCATCAACCAATAAGAGAATCATATATACAGGACATCCCCCATAAGGAGAACCTGTGTAAGACAGAACTAGACTCCCTTAAAATAGGTGACAATGGTGTGACTGGGACAATATATGAGGCCACTGGCAGTGGGTCCAGGATCTAATAAGAATGCACAAACAGATTTAGTGGAGCCCATTCTATATGGAGAGATACCTTGCTCAGCTTAGACACATGGGTGGGGGCGTGGAGAGGTGCCTTGGTCCTGCCTCAATGAAATGATGGGACAGACTATTAGTAGACTTCCTCTCTTTGAGGAGCAGATGGGAGGTATGGGAAGAGTAGGGAATGGGAAGAGAGGAAGAAG
The DNA here is from genome assembly GCF_017639785.1 of Mesocricetus auratus. Lineage (NCBI taxonomy): Eukaryota > Metazoa > Chordata > Mammalia > Rodentia > Cricetidae > Mesocricetus > Mesocricetus auratus. The sequence continues at coordinate 4,404,715 of NW_024429213.1, forward strand.
GAGAAACTGGGATTGGAATGTAAAAAATGAATTAATAATAAAAAGATGATCAGAAAGGAGAATTACTTTAGAGACCTAGAAAGTTTATAACAAAGGCCCAAGCTAAAATTCTACAACTGACTGTTGTCTTATCCTGGAAGAAGAGACACACACAATTTGGTCTTTGACCTGTCTAAAAAAAAGAGTGAGGACCTAAGTTCAGATTCCCCATTGTATTTATAGAGTTCAGGAGGCAGAAAGAGTTCATTAGTCAATCAATGGAGATGGATTGGTGAAGTCCAGGTTCAATAACAGAATACCAGCGTCTGCCTCAAAAAACCAAACCAATCAAACAAACAAAAAAAATCCAAAAAAACTGCCCCCCAAACCCGTTGGAGAGTAACTAAGTAAGACACCAGACATCAACTTCTGGTTTCTACATACATGGGTACACATCTAAAACTCTCTCTCTCTCTCTCTCTCTCTCTCTCTCTCTCTCTCTCTCTCTCTCTCTCTCTCTCTCTCTCTCTGTCTCTCTGTCTCTCTCTCTCTCCTCTGTCTCATACATAAAAACAATTAAAAAGAAAAATAAATATCAAATCTTTTCAGAGTCTTCTCTGGAATCTAATGTGGCTTGTGGTCCTGGTCCTGTTGAAATGCTTCAAAGGTTTACTAAGAATGCCTGGGTCAGAACTTCTGGACCTATCACCATCCCTGACTTGAGCTTCTATTACAGAGCTATAGTAATAAAAACAACTTGGTATTGGCATAAAAATAGGCACTTGGATCAATGGAATCAAATTGAAGACTCTGATATCAATCCACACAGCTACGAACACCTGATTTTTAACAAAGAATCCAAAATTATACAATGGAAAAAAGAAAGCATCTTTAACAAATTGTGCTGGCATAGCTGGATATCAACATGTAGAAGACTGCAAATAGATCCACATTTATCCCCATGCATAAAACTCAAGTCCAAGTGGATCAAAGATCTCAACATAAATCCAGCATCACTTTACCTCTTAGAAAAGAAAGTGGTTAAGTACCCTTGAAAGCATTGGCACAAGAGATCACTTCCTAAATATAATGCCAGCATCACAGACACTGAGAAACAATTAATAAATTAGTAAACGGGACCTCCTGAAACTGAGAAGTGTCTGCAAGGCAAAGGATACTGTCAATAAAGCAAAACAAGGGACACAGAATGGGAAGAGATAAGCCGGGAGGTGGTGGCGCACGCCTTTAATCCCAGCACTCGGGAGGCAGAGGCAGGTGAATCTCTGTGAGTTCGAGACCAGCATGGTCTATAAAGCTAGTTCCAGGATAGTCTCCAAAGCCACAGAGAAACCCTGTCTCAAAAAACAAAAAACAAACAAACAAACAAACAAAAAAAGAAATCTGTATGGCAGTTTCTCATAAAACTGTGAATCAATCTACCCCAAGACCCAGGAAAATCACTCTTGGGAATAAACCCAATCATAGCACAAGTACATTTACTCAGCTATGTTCATAGCTGCATTATTTGTAATAGCCCAAGCCTGGAAACAAGGTAGATGCCCCTCAACTGAGGAATAGATAAAGAAAATGTGGTACATTACACAATGGACTATTACTAAGTGGTAAAAAACAATGACATCTTGAAATTTGCAGGGAAATGGATGGAACTATAAGAAACCATCCTGAGTGAGGTAACCCAGACCCAGAAAGACAAACTCATAAGTGGATAGTATCTGTAAAGTAAGGGATGACCATGTTGCAATCCATAGCCCCAGAGAAGCTAGATAACAGATAGGCCCCTAAGAGGGCCACATGAATTTCCCTGGGAAGGGGTAATAGATGAATTCTCCTGGGAAAACTGGGGGCAGGGTAGTGGTGGCAGTGGAGGGGTGGGGGGAAGGGGAGGGGAACACAGGGATCTGGTTGGTTGATTTGGGGGGCAGGATGGAAGGGGAGAGCAATGAAAGAGATATCTTGATAGAGGGGACCATTTTGGGTTTAGGAAGAAACCTGGTCCCAGGGAAATCCCCAAAGATCCACAGGGGACTCCAGGTAAGACTGCTAACAATACTGGGGAAGGTGCCTGAACTGATCTTCTGTAATTAGATTGATGACTACCCTAATTGTCAACAGAGAGTCTTCATCCAGTAACTGATAAGAGCAGATGCAGTGGCCCACAGCCAAGCACTAGACCAAGCTCCGGGAGTCAGTTGATGAGAGGGAGGAGGGATTATATTAGCAAGGGGGCTCAAGATCATGATAGGAAACCCACAGAGCTTGTGGGAGCTCACAGACTCTGGACAGACAGCTAGGGAGTCAGCATGGAACTGACTTAGGCCCTGTGCATGTGACTGACAGTTGTATAACTTGGTCTGTTTGTGGGGTCCCTAGCAGTGGGATCAAGACCTGTCCCTGGTACATGAACTGGCTCTTTGGAACATATTCACCATGCAGGGATGCCTTGTTTAGCCTTGATGCAGGGAGAGGACCTTGGTCCTGTCTCAAGGTGATATGACATGCTTTGATGACTCCCATAGGAGACCTTTCCCTTTCTGAATGGAGGAATGGATGGGGGGATAGATAAGAGGTGGGGGAATGGGAAAAGAAGGAGCATGCCTTTAATTTCAGCACTCGGGAGGCAGAGGCAGGCAGATCTCTGTGAGTTCAAGGCCAGCCTGGTCTACAAAGCTACATAGAGAAACCCTGTCTTAAAAAAACATAAATAAATAAATGAAAAAATGCCTGGGTCCCACAAAATCCTACTATACCCATGTTTACCGAGAAATTTGGGTGGGAATGGGGTTAGGGGTTAGCGGCCTCAATCCTTTATAAAATCAGGAGTGCTTATAAAAGAAGTAAAGCTTTGAAAGTCACCAGTCCTGCCTGCACCTGCTTATGGCATCATCGATTCAAAACGAATCGTGGCAGCTAAGTGAGCTGTGTTATATGGAAACATTGAGCACATATCTAATCACCATTTACAGTGTGGTATCAAGAAAAGTATCTGAGATGCAAAAATAGACAAGTATCAAAAAAGTTACTTTAAAAATAGAGTCATCTGATCTATAGTCAAATGTATTAATGCAAAAGGAAAAGGAAAGAGGAGGCACATATAACAAGGATGTTTGAAAAAGTCATAAAGAATCATATTATTTATATTTACCCAAAATTGCATATACATTTATGTACACACACATGTATATACATATTTAATGGAAGTCACAACATATGGAGTGATAATACTGTCTCCAAGAGCCATAGATCATTTAACAACAACAAAACAATATCAAATATGTGAAACCTCCTTTAAAGCTGTTGGTCAGGGGAGTCCAAGAGACTCCCAAACAATACAGGCTGTTGCTGTTGCTCTTCAGTGCCTCCCAGAACTTGAAGTTAAGTCGCTGTTGCTGAAAACACTATGTACTTTGAAGACAGAACTCAGAGGATTGGAGCTGGCTCTGACCCAAAAGCTTCCTCGCTGAGCACTAGCTTCCATAATACTAGAAGAAGAAAAGCAATTAATAGTACTACCCAGCGGGAGGAAGAGGGGGCAGAGGACCAGGAAGAGCTTCAAAATTGTAAGACCCAGAGAACCAGGAAGTCAGCTTCAGAAGTGTATGGAGCCTCATGGCTGCTCTGAAGAGCCTGAGAGACCCATAGGGGCCTCTTGGAGAGTCGTAGCAGCTGAGGGTGAGCCTGCAGATTAAGAAATATCCTGAAAACGAAAAAAAAGGCAGGTCTTATAGGAAGATGCCTGTTAAAGTGGTTTCATGGAATTGGATGCTGAGTAGGACTGGTGTTTGGAAGGCTTGCACCACAGACCCTCCTCAACCCTGTAGCTTCCTGCTAGGCCAGTGCCTGTGGCTTACATTCACCACTGCTGCTGTTGCTGCTGCTGCCACTTGCTCTGCTTGATCTGCTTGGGGTTGGAGAGCACAGGCCAGGGGTACCAGCAAGACACAGGAGCTGAGGTGTATAGCAACCCAGAGCTCATGCAGGTCCTGTCTTCAGAAACACTGCCCGACCACATGATCACTCTGACTCTGGGCAACAACAAGATATTCGATATGAAGAATGGTTCATTTTCTGAATTAGTCTCCTAGAAAGACCATGTCTGTGCTGTCTCTGGAGGCCATGTTGATATCTGTGATCCATGCCACCTTTGGGGACCATGTTGATGGTTGTGATCCGAGTTATGGGCAGATGCTATGGGCAGAGAAGCTTCTTTTGCAGTGTTATTGATGACTGCAGACTCATAACTGAGAATGAGAGACATTGAAGGCTTCTGTGACACTCCCTCCAAGAAACAGTCAGGAAGTTACTGAAGAGAGGCCTTTAAAACAAGGGTTAGAGGGTAGACCTGGAAGGAATGGGAAATGAGTTTGACCAGGCTGAATTCTATGAAATTCTAGGAAAAGTAAAATAAAATAAAATACTTAAAAAAAGAGACACAGATTTAGGTACATAAAAATTGAAACTTCAGGGAACTGGGGGCCTGATGGGTGGCAGGGGAGGAGGGGAGGGAGAGGGAGCTAGGATTGACATGTGAAGCAAGCTTGTTTCTAACGTAAATAAAAAAGGGAAGAAAAAATTGAAACTTTAGAATCACAAACAAGCATCATAAACAAGTTATAGTTAGAAATATATGAAACATATTTGAACTAGTCAATTTCACTTCTTCATTTCTGGCCAGTGTGCTTAACCACATTAAAAACAGTGTGGATACTCGCTATCTTGAAGGGTTCTGTAAAGATTAGAGTTCCTGTTCCTAAAATGTCCAATGCTCTGACTGGACATGGAATACTTGCATATTCTTTTTTTTTTTTTTTTTTTTTTTTGCTTTTTCCAGACAGGGTTTCTCTGTGACTTTGGAGGCTGCCCTGAAACTAGCTCTTGTAGACCAGGCTGGTCTTGAACTCACAGAGATATGCCTGTCTCTGCCTCCCAAGTTCTGGGATTAAAGACATGTGCCACAATTGTCTGGCTCTGACTGGCATTTTAAGAATAGAAGAAACTTGAATAAAGATACGCACAGAAGGAAGATGGATGTAGACACATAAGAAAGATAGCCGGGTGACAAAGCAGAAATTGGAATGACGAATTAAACAAAGGAATGTGTGCCAGGATCAGTAGCAAGGAACAGACAAGGAAAGACTCTCCTATGCAGGTCCTCAGGAAGTGTGGCTCTGTCAACATCCTGACTTTGGACTTTTTGCCATGAGAACTGTGGGAAAATAAATTACTGTTGTTCAAGGCACAGTTTATTTGGTATTTTGTTACAGCATTTCCTAGGATTATAGTATAAAGTCTCATATCTTTATATAGAATATTCCAACATAAGAGTCCTGATATCCTCATATTTTGACATAGAATGAACTGTGCTACACCCACACTGTGAAACTCAATATGAGGGAATCTTAGAGACATTGTGCTGAATGAAGGAAGTCACTCTTGAGAGATTACATCTGTGTGGCTTCATTTATGTGACGTTCAGTTCAAAGCAAATCTACAGGGAAGGAAAACAGATCAGCATTTGGCAGAGGTTAGGTTTTATTTACTATGGAGAAGAATGATGGAAATTTTTGAGGCGTGGAATTGCTTGGTAGCTTGGTTACGTTAGTTTGGTTTTATCTAGATCTACGCATGTGTTACAAATCCTAGCATAATATGTTCCCAAAGAGTTCATTTCATGGAATATTAAAGATTCAAAAACAAGCACACACACACTTTTGCTGACCCTGACCCCTGACAACAGGCGGGACATGCATATCAGCATTCAGGCAGATACTTAGGCAGCTCAAAGGGTCCTGCGTTGCATGGCTATGTCATGCGTTACGGGCTGCATAAGGACTCTGTACGCATGTACAAACTTCCCTTTTTAAGCGAGCATCTCCACATGTTCGCTCTCTCCCTTCACCCCCTCTCTTCTGTCTCTCCCTTTTCCACCCCTCTCTCCCCCTTCTCCACTTCTCTCTCTCTCTCTCTCTCTCTGCCCCTTCCCCCTTTTCTTCTTCCCCTTTCCTTCAATAAACTCCCCATAGGTTTGTTGAGTCTCGTGGTTCATGTTTTCATCTACTCGTTACTGAAGCATGGTTTCCTGCTCTACTCGTAACTGAAACAAAAGAACAACACACACTCACATCATTTTCTTTTGACCAATACATATAAAGAAATTTTCCACCTTGGTTTCTGCCAGAAAGGTTATTTGATGGAGATTTTGCCACATCAGCCTTTATGTTCTGTGGACCTGTTTTTGTTTTCCACTCATAAAAAAAAATCTGTCTAAAGTAGTGATTCATTTGATGAACCCTCCCACAATGTATTTTCTTTGTGGTAGCAGGGATCAGAGTGAGGGCCGGCCTGAACAGAAGGGACTTTTGGATTTCATTGGTCTCTGTACACGTAGGTTGGATTTATCCTGAACAGTCCTAATCTGTCTGTCTTTCTGTGTCTATCTAAAATCCTCTGAAGTACAACAGCTGGACCTGAGTCAGAGCCCCAGGTATCTAGAACGTTGTAACAACTTTGGATTCTAGGGCTTACTTTTGAGTCTCATTCATGCATCCTTTTGATAAGTGCACCACCCAGATCCAGTAACTAGCAAAACTGCACCACCCAGATCCAGTAGGCTTGGCTGGGGGTGGGGGTGGGGGAGGTGCACTCAACACAGTGAAACCTCTAGAAAGGTTCTATATCTTGGTCTCTTTTCTGGTTGGGTCTGACAAGACCTTAAACCAGTTTCTACACAGTGGATGATTTTGTTTTGGTTTTTCAAGACAGGGTTTCTCTGTGTAGCTGTACTGGCTGTCCTGGAACTCACTTTGTAGACCAGGCTGGCCTTGAACTCACTGAGATCTGCCAGGCATTGGCCACCACACCTGGCCATGGCTGATTTTTTTTGGAAGAGTATCTTGCAAACAAAGAGCTGCAGAGTCTGAGAAAGGATGTGAGGTGCATGCTTATTGCTCTCTATTCTCAGCTGAAACCTTGCCGGTGCCAGGTTGGACTAAAGGGCTCTGTCTTCAGAAGGACTCTATGATGAAGGTCTGTGGTTGTTTTGATGGAAAAATGAGGCTGAGAGGAGACCCCCAAATGGCAGTTGTTGACAGGACTGACACATGGCCAGCAATTCCAGCCTTCCAAGTTGTGCTGGCTAGATTTATGTCAACTGACACAAACTATAGTCATCCGAGAGGAGGGAACCTCAACTGAGAAAATGTCTCCATAAGATTGGGCTGCCGGCTAGCCTGCAGAGAATTTTCTTAATTACTGATTTATAGGGGAGGGTACAGTCCATTGTTGGTGGTGCCACCCCTGGGCTGTTGGTCTTGGGTTCTATAAGAAAGCAGATTGAGACGGGTGTTAGTGGTGCACGCCTTTAATCCCAGCACTCGGGAGGCAGAGGCAGGCAGATCTCTTTTTGAGTTCATGGCCAGCCTAGTCTACAGAGCGAGTTCCAGGACAACCTCCAAAACAATACAAAGAAACCCTGTCTCAAAAAAACAAAAACAAAAAAGCCAAACCAAACCAAACAAAAAAGAAAGCAGATTGTTCAAGTCATGGAGAGCAAGTCAGCAAACAGCATTATTCCATGGCCTCTGCATTATTCCTGTCCTGTTTGAGCTCCTGCCCTGGCTTCCTTCAGTGATGGACTACAATGTGGAAGTGTAAGCCCAATAAATCCTTTCCTCCACAACTTTTTTTTTTGGTCATGTGTTTTGTTGCAGCAATAGAAACTCTAAATAAGACACAAGTCATGGCCCATGAAAGGCACCTGAGGACCAGTGTCAGGTCAGCTCATTCTCGGCACATAATCTGGAAAGAAACTACTGTCCCTTTGGGAGGCTGCTAAGGGGGTATCCAAGGACCTCTTGAGGCTTTGATGTTTAATACATTACTCAAAACCAAAACAAACCAATCCAAACAACAAACCCAAAACTGTTAAAAGTAGAATGATTTCTTCAACAAATGCATACATTCAAGCTACAAAATGAGAGTTGGATTACCAGAGTTAGAGCAGACAGGGATGAACTTAGACTCTGAGGCTTCCCAGAACCTGATGTGAAGGCTTGGAAGCCATTTTTCAGTAGGTTCTTACATACCTGAGACGTAGTGATGTCAAAGACTCTGAGCTTGAGCTAGAGTGGGAAGAGAATTTATTTACAGGGTAGTCAAGCCAGGCAACCGTAGGGTCCCAAGTCTTCTGTATGTCCATGGTGACATTGGCAGGTCTGTTTATGATGACCAGCCACCTGCCCTGCAGGCCCTACTCTTCCACATCCCTGCCTCACAAATCCAGTCCACTATCATCTCCTGTGTCCCTACTCTCCAACCCCCATCTCACCCCACTCCATTCCCACACCTCTACCTCCACACTGTCCTACCTCATAATCCAACTTTCTCTTCCCCAACCTCTACCTCCACACACTCATATTCCATAATCCAACTTTTTCCTCCCCCACCTCTACCTCCATACAGTCCTACCTCATAATCCAACTCTCTCATCCCCTACATTCCATTACCTCCACACACTCATATCCCATAATCCAACTCTCTCCTCCCCCACATTCCATTACCTCCACACACTCATATCCCATAATCCAACTCTCTCCTCCCCTACATTCCATTACCTCCACACACTCATATCCCATAACCCAACTCTCTCCTCCCCCACATTCCATTACCTCCACACACTCATATCCCATAATCCAACTCTCTCCTCCCCCACATTCCATTACCTCCAAACACTCATATCCCATAATCCAACTCTCTCCTCCCCCACATTCCATTACCTCCACACACTCATATCTCATAATCCAACTCTCTCCTCCCCCACATTCCATTACCTCCACACACTCATATCCCATAATCCAACTCTCTCCTCCCCTACATTCCATTACCTCCACACACTCACATCCCATAACCCAACTCTCTCCTCCCCCACATTCCATTACCTCCACACACTCACATCCCATAATCCAACTCTCTCCTCCCCCACATTCCATTACCTCCAGACACTCATATCCCATAATCCAACTCTCTCCTCCCCACATTCCATTACCTCCACACACTCATATCTCATAATCCAACTCTCTCCTCCCCTACATTCCATTACCTCCACACACTCACATCCCATAATCCAACTCTCTCCTCCCCCACATTCCATTACCTCCACACACTCACATCCCATAATCCAACTCTCTCCTCCCCCACATTCCATTACCTCCACACACTCATATCCCATAATCCAACTCTCTCCTCCCCTACATTCCATTACCTCCACACACTCACATCCCATAATCCAACTCTCTCCTCCCCCACATTCCATTACCTCCAGACACTCATATCTCATAATCCAACTCTCTCCTCCCCTACATTCCATTACCTCCACATTTCACCGTTTTACATTTACTGAATTTTATTCTGTGCAAATAAGACTTAGAAACATTTCATCATCTTACATTTAACTTTATTTGAAGATATGACATTTAAAAATTCCAATCCCTTCTCTTCCCCTTTCCCCCCCATCTACAAGCCCTCTTCTCCATCTTTTTTGGTTTTTGTAAACAACTAAAGGTCCAAGGTCATTCTTTTATCTTGATGTAGAAGCCAATGCAGATGTCAGGGGAGGGATGGGTGGCTCACATTGCCTCCATTACTTGGGCCTCCCTTTCATAGATGTTAGGGATCAGACCCACAGGAGAGTTGATCATATGGACAGTATTCTTACTAAATAGCTTGAATTCGTAATGAATAAGTTGCTCCCAAAAGCCGTTGTTGGGACGGATGATGGGACGGCAGGACTTGGTCCAAGTATGCGCATCCAGCAGGGTCATGGTGTGGTATTTCATGAGATAGGCAAGGCAGAGGGCTGCCGAGCGGCTCACTCCTGCGGCGCAGTGCACCAGTGTGCGACCATTCCTCATTTCTACGCCGTGGATGTGATCCGCTATGGGGTCAAAAAAGTCATAGAGGTAGGAATTGGGAGCGTCGCTTATCGGCACTTGCACGTACTGAATGTCTTCAAAGAACGTGTTCACTACTTCCTCCGAGGCATTGATAATCGTGGTGATGTGGTTGTTGGACAGGGTGAGTTTGTCGTTAGCGATCAAAGCATTACTGATAAAAAGGCTGTTAGTTATTTGAGAGATTCCATAAATACTATCCTGCTGGATAGCTTGAGACGGAAGGATACAAGATGCTGTTGTCATCAAGGCGTCAGGTCAGCTGTCTCTCGGCACTAGGTTCTAGGGCACCAGCCTCTGCAACTATAGGTAAGCGGCTGCTCTGCTGAAATCTCAGGCAGAGGTATGGGGGAGAGTGGTCCAAGCACCAGTCTTTAACCTGTCTCTCCCTTCACTACCCATGCGTCACAATGATGACCAATCTGTGTCTCTCCTCCAAGGCCCAGGCGTCACAATCCCCAAAGGCACAAGGCTCAGGTTTCTAGGGCAAAGGTAACTTTAGCTGCCCCCTAGCTAGGTGGCCACACCTTCACCTATCTTCCCGTTTCTCCCTTCGCGTTTTCTCTTTCCCCTTTCTTTTTCCTTTTCTCCTTCCTTCCTTCCTTCCTTCCTTCCTTCCTTCCTTCCTTCCTTCCTTCCTTCCTTCCTTCCTCCCTCCCTCCCTCCCTCCCTCCCTCCCTCCCTCCCTCCCTCCCTTCCTTCCTTCCTTCCTTCCTTCCTTCCTTCTCCCTCTCCTGCCTCCCCCAACTCCCCTCCCTCCTACCTCCCTCTTTCTTTTTGCAATTGTTTGTTTGTGTTTGAGACAAGCTCTCAAAATTGTGGCCCAGGCTGGCCTCAGCTACCCCAGGGATTGGGAGTGCAGGCCTGTTTGCACGACCATGTCCAGTCCCTGATTCTTCTTCATAGTGTATAGTGTATTTTTGAGACAGGGTCTCAGGTATTCCAAGCGGATCCTGAACTCATTATGTAGTCAGATGTTCTTGAACTTCTGTTCCTTCTACCTTTACCTTCTGAGGACTGAGATTACAGGCTTGAACACATTTATACAGTTCTGGGGATTGAATCTAGGGAGTCAGTAATGCAAAACAAGCACTCTATCAACTGAGCTAATGCCCAGCCTTAGTCATTTGTAAAACAAAAAACGATTACTTTGGTCTTTTTTTTTTTGCCTTTAAAAATGTTCTGTTACGACATATCTGATTTATGCTTTAGTTATTCTACCACACTGAGCATAACACCTATGAATGTTTGTATTTCATTAATGATCAAGAACAGAGATTATGCTTTCCATGCAAAGCAGTAGTCTCATATTTGAAGTCGCAGCAGCCTTTGGCTCACGTGATGTGGCAATTGCTCTAAAAATGCAGTAAGAATAGGGCTTGGCTGTGCTTGGTGGAGCTGCCATGCACTTCTTTGTCAGTTGTAACCACAGAAGTTTGTTCTTGCTTACAAATACATTAGAGCTGGTTGTAAGGAAGCGTGGCTAATAGATTTCTAGTGGTCAATTGTGACTAATTCAGCTGTGTCACTGTTTATTTATACACACATCTCAGTTGATTCATCTCTGCACTCTTAGTCTCAAAAACAGAAGCTCAATTTCATCTGCTTTCTTTAAAAGAACACCCATATGCTTTGTAAACTACAAATCATTTTGATTCTCACCAAGATGTCCTGTCAATAATGTTAAAACACTTTGGAAAAAGTTAATGCCACCTTACAGTTAGGTCAAAAATTTTAAAATGCTACCCTAGACTTGCATTAGCTTTCAGTTATAATTATCTTATAGTCTGATTGAAATTGTAAAGAATATCTTAAAAATAATGCATTGTTTCGTATATAGTCCAGTATTCATTTTCATTTCATCATCATTTAAAAATATTAGAGAGAGAGAGAGAGTGTGTGTGTGTGTGTGTGTGTGTGTGTGTGTGTGTGTAAGGGCACACATGCCATAGTGTGCATGTGGAGATCAGGGGACACGTTTGAGAGCAGGGGAATCAAACTTAGACCATCAATCTTGTACTCCAAGAGTCTTTACCCACTGAGTCATCTCACTGGCCCATCATTTGAAACAGCTGATATCCTCCTCATAATGATGAAGGAAATGATAAACACAGGATGCAATACAATTTTCTTTTTCTCAGATGGGGTAATCAAAATTTTCATATTATTTAAATTATTAGTTCCCACAAAATAAAGAAAATAAAATATAATGCAAATATGAAATAAATATGAGAACTACTTTTTGGGATATCTCAATTTCACTTAAAGTTATTTAAAAAGGATTAGTCTAGGACAGGATGTAAATATACTTATAGCTATGTACTTAAAAAGCAGCAGGCTCTGGGTTCTATCCCTAGTATCAAAAATAATAAGTAAACAAAACAATAATAAAATAAAAAGGCTTATGTGGAGATACAGTGTATTCTATATAGTAATAGGAAGACCTGATAGAGCATTAGACTCCAGTGATCTCAAAATTATGCACTACTTGAACTTGTAAATGTAGCATAATTTACTAACATAAATTCAGACTTGTTTTCAAAGGAACTTGTGACCAGTATTAAAGAAATGGTTATATTCTTTCAGCCACTATTCTGTCTTAGTCATTGCTATATTGCTGTGAAGAGACCATGACCCAGGAAGGCAACTCTTATAAGAGAAAGGCAACCTGCCAGCAAGAAGGTCATCACCAGATGTGGGTCCATGAACTTGGACCTCTAGAGCCATGAGCTCAAATCAACTCCTTTTCTGTATAACTTGCAACTCATGCTGTGGTAATCTGTTACCAGCAGTAGAAGATAGGCTAATTCAGTTAGGTGACATTAGTTAAGTCTGAGGGACCCTGCCGTCTTTCTCTCAAGACCCTCGCCCCAAAGACCACCAGGGAGCTGAACTTCGCTGCAAAACACAAGAGGATTTTTATTAAGCTGGAGCGACGGGGTTCAGCAGCCTTGGGAAGGAGTGAACCCCAAGCAGAAATTACAGCAAGTTCTTAAAGCCTAAAACCACAAACAGGGTGGTGGGGGTACAAGGAGTGTTTGGTAATCGGTGGGAGGCCTTCATGCAAACACGCACGCTTGTGGCTGACAGGCTCGTTATCTGTCTTAGGCAACGTCTGGGCCCTGGCTGAACTTTGTGACCAGCCTGGAACCTTGAGGTCTGGGGAGTGTTCCCAAGTCCTTGAGGACTGAGGTCTGGGAAATATTTTCAAGTCCTTGAGGACCACCAGGGGAAGATGTTTAAGTGTAGCTGCTCACGTCCAAGGACAGGACAGCTTAGCAATTTTCCAACTATTGGGGGGCTAACTGTTGGGGCTCTTTAAGTCTTTCTATTGCAAAGGGAATTTTTCCACTTCATAATGAATATGGGAGAGGTTAAGTGCTACCATCTTTGCAGGACAATCTTTTTTTTTTTTATTGAGACAGGGCTTCTCTATATTGTTTTGGAGGCTCTCCTGGAACTCCCTCTGTAGACCAGGCTGGCCTTGAACTCACAGAGATCCGTCTTCTTCTGCCTCCCGAGTGCTGAGATTAAAGGCATGGGTCACCACCACCCGGCAGCAGGACAGTCTTCTGGATAGGATTTTATTTTATTTTATTTTATTTTTTGGTTTTTCGAGACAAGGTTTCTCTGTGGCTTTGGAGGCTGTCCTGGAACTAGCTCTTGTAGACCAGGCTGGCCTCGAACTCACAGAGATCCGCCTGCCTCTGCCTCCCAAGTGCTGGGATTAAAGGCGTGCGCCACCAACTCCCGGCAGGATTTTATTTATTTTTTAAACACTAGTTTAGTATGTTTTAAAAGTTAATTATATGTGTGTGGGGGGAGTATGTGCACATGTGTGAATGTTCTCTTGTAAGCTGTTGGATTTCTCTGGAGCTTGAATTATAGGTTTTTTTGAGTCAATCGATGTGGGTGCTGGAAACTTTGCAAAAGCAGCGAGTGCTCATAACTGCTCAGTCATGTCTCCAGGTCCCTGAGTCAAGACTTTGAAGGATGGCCAGTTTCCCAGTGGACAAGGAGGAGGAAAATATTTTAGATAGTAAGAGGAAAGTAGGGCAGTGGTGGTACACATCTTTAATTCCAGCACTCAGGAAGCAGAGGCAAATAGATCTCTGAGTTCAAGGCCAGCCTGGTCTATAGAGTGAGTTCCAGGACAGGATCCAAAGCTATACAGAGAAACCCTGTTTCAAAAACAAAACACAAAAACCCCCAAACAAACAAAAACCACAAAAAGCAACATGGTCATTCCCACTTTTGGGACTATAGAGATGGCTCAGTGGTTAAGAGAACTGGCTGTTCTATAGGACCTGAGTTCAATTCCCAGTACCCACATGGCAGTTCACAACTGTCTGTAACTCCAAAGTCTGACACCCTCACATAGACATACATGCATACTAATGCACATAAACTAAAAAGTAAATAAGCTATTTAAAAAAAAGAAGAGAAAAGCACATGAAAAGGTACAAAGGCATAGAGTTGCGTCAAGAGATGCTGTAGTGTGGATGTGTCTCTTAAAGGCTGCTGAGGGCCTTTTAGACCACTGAAGGAGGCATGCCTTTGAAGCAGACAGTTAGTCCTTAGCCTGGTTTCCTTCCTGCTTCTTTACATTTTGTTTCCTGGCTACTTCCCTGCCATGGTTTCCTGCCTCACCAAGACCCAAAACAATGGAATCAATTGGTAACGAACCATGAACTAAAACCTCTGAAACCAAGTGCTAAAATAACCCTTTCCTAAGCTGATTTATCTCAGATGGATTCTTTTTCTTTTTCTTTTCATTTGTTTTGTTTTTGTGAGACTGGGTTTTTTTTTCTGTGTAGCCTGGGCCATTCTGGCCTTGAACTCAGAGATCTGTTTGCCTTTGCCTCCCAAATGGGATCAGGATGCAGGAGGGCTATCTAGCTTAAAGAATTGAATGTTAGGTTATATGATAGACATCTAAGACATGAGTTTCCTGGCAGAAGGTCCTGTGTCAATGTTGGCAGTTGGCCTCCCTGGTGTTGAGTCATTTGTATTATTACATACAGACAGGCAGCCAGGAAGCTTGCTACTCTAAGGCTTGTTTCTGGACTGAGCCTGGTCCTTGGTTTATGGATAGGGAGGGAGACAGATGGGTATGAATGTGGAAATCTTCAAATAACACCCTCTTGTCTTGAATACAGATAGCATGAGAAAATAATTATGGCTTTTTTGATGAAAAAGAAAAAACAACCCAGGATGGGTTTGTGAGGTGGCTCAGGCAGTGAGAGGAACCTACTATCAACCGAGCCTGAATCTGAGTTTGATCTCCAGGACCCATATGGTGAAAGGAGAGGAAATGATTCTCACAAATTGTCTTCTAACTTTCAAGTACACCTACAGAAACACACACACACACACACACACACACGCGCGCGCGCGCGCACGCGCGAATAATAATGCATTTTAAAAGAAATATACTTAATTGATGTATCTTGTATAGTTTGGTTCTGAAAATCTGACCCGGTTAATGAGGGAATGAAGAAATGATAGATACTGAAGAAATGACAGATAGACATACAGAAAAGCTAGGATAGGGTGAGATGTGTGCTCACTCTGATGGAGAGCATCTACTATGTAACAATCTGAAATTTAGCGGGTTTATTACATACAGCACAAGGAGGAGGGGTTACCTAGTCTCTATTTCTGTGGGGGAGCAGTCTTAGGTTGCAGTCATCTGGGAGGAGGAAGTTATAGTTACAGGTTTTTGCACATGCTTGTCAGTTGTTGGTAAACACTCATAGTTGGACCAGCACAAACCTTTGCCATTCCTCTGAGCCTCATATAGGGAAGGCATTGCCACTCCCATGGGTCTGCGGCACTGGGTTCCTTGACATGACTGTGCCAATGTCAACAATACACTTTCACCCCGTGCTTCCTCAGCTCTCTACCCTTTGCTATTTAAAAAGGCTAATGTATTTTTATAAACATACATTTTAATATGTACTCATGCCCTATATCATGCTTACTAAATATTTGAATATCTCGTTATGAACCCTATTTGTGAAATACTAAGTGCCTAAAGCAACTTTGGGTACATAGTAAGAATTCAATAATGTTTTTTTTCTTTTGTTTGTTTGTTTTTTTTTTTTTACATATAGTCTCATGCAGCCTAGGCTGACCTTCAATTTGCTTTGTAGCTGGAAATGCCCTTGAACCACTGATCCTCAACCTTGACAATTCTGGGTCATAGGTATGTGCCACCATATCTGGTTCTTATACTATGCTAAGGATAAAACCCAGGATTTAAATAGATAGTGGGAAAACATCCCAGAAACTGAGATGCATCCCTGGATTCTGTAAGCTACAAAACTATAAAGATTTTAAACTTTTTCCTTTCCATCCTTTTCACTTCCTTCTTTCTCCTCTTCCTCTCTTTCTCCCTCCCTTACCTTCTGTATGTCTCGCTCTCTTTGTTTTTTTGAGACAGGGTTTCTTTTGTATAACCCTGGCTGTCTTGGAGCTTGCATTTTAATACAGGTTGGCTTCAAACTCAGAGATTCACCTGCCTCTGCCCTTCAGTTACTGGAATTAAAGGCACAGGTCACCATGCTTGGATCTTTCTTGTTCTCTTAAGAACCCAGGGCCTTGTGCATGTTAAACAACTACTCTACTACTGATATACGGCCCCAGACCACATTCTAATTCTAATCTTTAATAATCATTCAAACTGACAGATATTTTTGTTTGTTTTTTAAATTGGTAATTAACAATTTGTGTATATAACATTATGCTTTGGTATATATATATATATGATAAAATCAAGTTAATTTACATGCTTATTGCCTCATAGTTATTGCTTCTGTGAATCTTAGACATTAGGTATCTTATTTGAGTGGCAGAGTTAAAAAGGAGTGTTTCTTTTTTTGCATGTTATACTTTTTAACTTATATAAAATAAATTGTGTCACTTTATTTTAAACTTTTATTCTTCTTTCATAAATTACATACTGACAGGAGTTTCCCCTCCCTCCACTCCTTCCAGTCCCTCCCTCCACTTTATTTCTACCCCAGATCAACTCCTCCAGTGTTTCCCTTAGAGAGAGAGAGAGAGAGAGAGAGAGAGAGAGAGAGAGAGAGAGAGAGAGAGAGAGAGAAGGCTTTCCAGGGATATCGACCAACATGGCCTAACAAAACATAAGACTGAATAGAAACCCTCAAGTTTGGATGAGGCAACTCACTAGAAAAGGGTCCCAAGTACAGGCAAAAGAGTCAAAGACACCATAACTCCCACTGTTAGGAGTCTTACAAGAACACCACACTACACAACCATAAGGTATATACAGAGGACCTAGCTCAGACCCATACAGGGTCTTTAAGTTTGTCAATGTTTCTTGCTTCAGTCTCTGTGAGCCCTATGAACCAGCCCTGCTTGGTTTATTCTGTGGACCATGTTCTTGTGGTGTCCCCAGACCCCTTGGGTTCCTACAGTCCTTCTTCCTCATCTTCCGTGGGGTTCCCCAGCTCTGCCTAATGTTTGGCTGTAGGTCTCTGTGTCTGTTCCCATCAGTTGCTGGATGACATCCCTCTCTGATAACTGTTGGGCTAGGAACTGATATGAGCACAGCAGAATATCATTAGGAATCATTTCATTGACTTTTTTTTGCCAGTTGTGTTCAGTTCTATCCTGGGTCTTTAGGCTGTCCTGCCTCTGGTTCCTGTCCATTCAGACAGTGTCAGGCATGGGCTGCCTCCTGTGATGTGGGCTTCCAATTGGGCTAGTCATGGGTTGGCAACTCCCACAAGTCCTGCTTCACCATTGCCCAGTACATCTTTCAGGTAGATAGATTGAAGGTTTTGTGGTTGGACTGATGTCCCAGTCCCACTGCTGGAAGCCTTGCCTGCTTATAAAAGATGTCCAGTTTGAGCTCTGTATCCTCCATTATTAGGAGACTTCATTAGGGTCACTTTGGTAGAATCCAGGTAGTTTCCACTGCCCTAAATTTCTACGCTGCTCCCCAAATCCTGTTGTCTCCCCTAGTTCCTCCCACCTCCCCATATGATCCCTCCTGTTACCATCCCCTCCTGTACCCAGTGGACCTACACAATCTATTCTATTTCCCCTTCCCAGGGAGATCCACCTTGAGCCCTCCTTGTTACTTAGCCTCTTTGGATCCGTGGATTGTAGCATGACTATTCTTTACTTAGTAGTTAATGTCCACTTATAAGTGAGTACATACCATGTTCTTCTTTCTGGGTCTGGGTTACCTCAGATCTTTTCTAGTTCCATCAATTTGCCTGACAATTTCATGATGTCATTGTTTTTAATTGGTAAATAATATTGTATAATAATACAATAATAATATTGTATAAATGAACCGTATTTTCTTTATCCATTCTTCAGTTGAGGAACATCTAGGTTGTTTTCAGCTTCTGACTATTCATAATGATAACCAGAAACTGATCATGGTTGAGCAAGTGTTTTTGTGGTAGGATGGAGTGTCCTTTGGATATAGGCCCAAGAGTGGTATATCTGGGTCTTGAGGTAGATTGATTTCCAATTTTCTGAAGAACTGCCATATTCATTTCCAAAGTGGCTGTACAAGTTTGCACTCCCACCAGCAATAGAAGAGTGTTCCCCCTTGCTTCACATCCTCTCCAAAATAAACTGCCAGTTGTGTTTTGATCTTAGCCATTCTTTTTTATTTTAATTTTAAATAGTTTGTTTTACATGTCAATCCCAGTTCCCTCTCCCTCCCCTCCTCCTGCACCCCCACCATCCCCCCCAGCCTCCCACCCTATCCCCACTTCCTTCTACATAGGGGATATCCAGAGTCTGTCATTTCACTCAGGGCAGGATCCAGGCACTCCCCTAAGAGTCCAGGCTGAGAGAGAATCTCTCTTTGTGTTATGGACACACAAAGTCTGTTTGTATGCCAGGGATAAACACTGATCCACTGCTCAGGGCTCCATAGGTTGCCCAGGCCTCCTCAATGACTCTCACACTCAGGGAGTCTGGATCAGTCCCATGCTGGCTTCCCAGCTGTCGGTCTGGGGTCCAAGAACTCTCCCCTGTTCAGATCAGCTGTCTCTGCTGGTTTTGCCAGTCCATTCTTTGCCAATTTGCTCATTGCTCCTCTCTCTCTGTCACTGGGTTCCTTGGGTTCAGTTCAGTGTTTAACTGTGGGTGTTTGGCTCGGCTTCCATCAGTCACTGGATGAAGGCTCCAGGATGGTTATAGACATCAAGTTCATTATCAGGAATGGGCATTCGAGGTGGTCTCTACACTATTGCTTAGCTTGCCAGTTGGTGTCATCCCTTTAGATCACTAGAGGTCACACTGGTGCCTGATCTGTCTTCTAACCGATGATTCCCTCTTCCCCCTATTCTACCCCCCCTCCACTCAACCTTCATGTTCCCCCATGACCTACTCTCTCTTCCTCTTCTCCCCCCTCTCTTCTTCCCAGCTCCCACTTGCCGTGCTCCCCATCTGTTCAGAGGATCTTGCCTCATTCCTCTTCTCTTGGGTACTATGCATATCTTTAGGTTCTTTCCTGTTTCCCAGACTCTCTGTCAGTGGAATTGCAGACTGGCACTCTCCTGATCCATGTCTAAAATCCATATATGAGTGAGTACATACCATGTTTGTCTTTTTGTGACTGGGTTACCTCACTCAGGATGGTTTCTTCCAGTGCTATCCATTTACTTGCGACTTTCAAGATTCCATTGTTTTTTTTCTGCTTCAGTTGAGGGGCATCTAGGTTGCTTCCAGGTTCTGACTATTACAAATAATGCTGCTATGAACATAGTGGAGCAGATGCCCTTGTTGTATGAGTTTGCCTCTTTTGGATATACGCCTAAGAGTGGAATTGCTGGATCTTGTGGTAGATTGATTCCCATTTTCCTGAGGAATCTCCATACTGATTTCCAAAGCAGCTGTACCAGTTGGCACTCCCACCAGCAGTGGAGGAGTGTTCCCCTCTTTCCACATCCTCTCCAGCATAAATTGTCTTCGGTGTTTTTGATATTAACCATTCTGACAGGAGTAAGATGGTATCTCAGAGTTGTTTTGATTTGCATTTCCCTGATGGCTAAGGATGTTGAGCACTTTCTTAAGTGTCTCTTGGCCATTTTAGCCTCCTCTATTGAGAATTCTCTATGTAGTTCTGTAGCCCACTTTTTAATTGGATCCGTTGGTGTTTTGGAGACTTGCTTCTTGAGTTCTTTGTAAATTTTGGAGATAAGCCCTCTGTCAGATGTGGGGTTAGTGAATATCTTTTCCCATTCTGTGGACTGCCTTTTTGTCTTGTTGACTGTGTCTTTTGCCTTACAGAAGCTTTTTAGTTTCAGGAGGTCCCATTTGTTAATTGTCGATCTCAGTGTCTGTGCCACTGGTGTTATGTTCAGGAAGTGGTCTCCTGTACCAACTCGTTGAAGAGTATCTCCCACTTTCTCTTCTATAAGTTTCAGTGTGGCTGGATATATGTTGAGATCTTTGATCCATTTGGACTTAAGTTTTGTACAAGGCGATAAACATGGATCTATATGCAGTCTTCTGCATACCAGTACCCAGTTATGCCAGCACCATTTGTTGAAGATGCTTTCTTTTTTCCATTGTATAGTTTTAGCATCTTTGTCAAAAATCATGTGTTCATAGGTGTGTGGGTTAAAATCAGGGTTTTCAATTAGGTTCCATGGGTTTACCTGCCTATTTTTGTGTCAATACCAAGCTGTTTTCAGGACTATAGCTCTATAATAGAGCTTGAAGTCAGGTATGGTGATGGCTCCTGAAGTACTTTTATTGTATAGGGTTGTTTTGGCTATCCTGGGCCTTTTGTTTTTCCATATAAAGTTGATTATTGTCCTTTCCAGGTCTGTGAAGAATTGTGCCTGAATTTTGACAGGGATTGCATTGAATCTGTAGACTGCTTTTGGCAAGATTGCCATTTTTATTATGTTGATCCTACCAATCCAAGAGCATGAGAGATCTTTCCATTTTCTGGTATCCTCTTTGATTTCTTTCTTTAAAGACTCAAAGTTCTTGATATACAGGTCTTTCACTTCCTTGGTTAACATTATCCCCAGATATTTGATGCTGTTTATGGCTATTGTAAAGGGTGATGTTTCTCTGATTTCTTTCTCAGTCACTTCATCATCTGTATATAATAGGGCCACTGATTTTTTGAGTTTACCTTGTATCCTGCCACATTGCTGAAGGTGTTTATCAGCTCTAAGAGTTCTCTTGTGGAGTTTTTCATGTCACTTATATAAATTATCATATCATCTGTAAATAGTCAAAGCTTGACTTCTTCTTTTCCTATTTGTAAGCCCTTGATCTCCTTTTGTTGTCTTATAACTTCAAGTACAATATTGAAGAGATATGGAGAGAGTGAACAGCCTTGTCTTGTTCCTGATTTTAGAGGAATTGCTTTGAGTTTCTCTCCATTTAGTTTGATGTTAGCTGTTGGTTTACTGTATATTGCTTTTATTATATTCAGGTATGTTCCTGTTATCCCTGATCTCCCCAGGACCTTTATCATGAAGGGGTGCTGGATTTTGCCAAAGGCTTTTTCAGTATCTAGTGAGATGATCATGTGGTTTTTCTTTCACAGTTTGTTTATATGGTAAATTACATTGATAGATTTTCTAATGTTGAACCATCCCTGCCTTCCTGGGATGAAGCCTGCTTGATCATGGTGGATGATTTTTCTGATGTGTTCTTGAATCCGGTTTGCTGGTATTTTATTGAGCATTTTTGCATCGATGTTCATGAGGGAAATTGGTCTATAGTTCTCTTTCTTAGTTGTGTCTTTGTGTGGCTTGGGGATAAATGTGGGAACACCAGACCTTGAGCAGAGACCCACTTCCCCTTCTGCCTGGGAGTAGGCAGCTGTAAGACAATGTTTACTAAAAACATGTTTACTAAAAACAATACAATGCCCGGGGCAATAAGTTCCTGGAAAAGGCCTGCCTACAGAAACCACCCTGACCTCGACCTTGTCCAAAGACTAGCCGCCTCTTCTGCTACGCCCAGATCAGTTTTTGGTGTCAGGGCAGAACCAGCCAGGGTAGAGGAGAGAGCAGAAGCTTCTCTGGTGGGAGCCTTTCTTAGGAAGTTTTCTTGAACCTTTTTGGGGCCTGCTTAAAGTTTTCTTTACATCGTTGAACAAGTCTCTGTGTTGTCAATCCCCGACACCCTCCGCACGTTCTCGGACACAGGCCGCGCAGCAGACGCGACACACAATTAATACATGGGACCTCCTGAAACTGAGAAGCTTCTGTAAGGTAAAGGACACAGTCAACAAGACAAAAAGGCAGTCCACAGAATGGGAAAAGATATTCACTAACCCCACATCTGACAGAGGGCTGATCTCCAAAATTTACAAAAAATTCAAGAAGCAAGTCTCCAAAACACCAACGGATCCAATTAAAAAGTGGGCTACAGAACTAAATAGAAAACTCTCAATAGGGGAGTCTAAAATGGCTGAGAGGCACTTGAGAAAGTGCTCAACATCCTTAGCCATCAGGGAATTGCAAATCAAAACAACTCTGAGGTACCATCTTACTCCTGCCAGAATGGCTAAAATAAAATACACCGAAGACAATTTATGCTGGAGAGGATGTGGTGAAAGGGGAACACTCCTCCACTGCTGGTGGGAGTGCCAACTCATACAGCCACTTTGGAAATCAGTATGGAGATTCCTCAGGAAAATGGGAATCAATCTACCACAAGATCCAGCAATTCCACTCTTAGGCGTATATCCAAAAGAGGCAAATTCATACAACAAGGGCATCTGCTCCACTATGTTCATAGCAGCATTATTTGTAATAGTCAGAACCTGGAAGCAACCTAGATGCCCCTCAACTGAAGAGTGGATAGAGAAAATGTGGTACATTTACACAATGGAGTACTACTCAGCAGAAAAAAAAAACAATGGAATCTTGAAATTTGCAGGCAAATGGATGGCACTAAGTGCCAGCCTACAATCCCATGGCCAGAGAGTCTGGGAAACAGAACCTTCATTCAGTGGCTGATGGAAGACAGACTCCCACAGCTATGCCACAGCTATGGATCAGTATAGTTCCAGTCTGCACTTCCACTGACAGAGAGTCTGGGAAACAGGAAAGAACCCAAGAGAGATATGCATGGTACCCCAGAGAAGAGGAATGAGGCAAGATCTCCTGAACAGATTGGGAACATGGCGAGATGTGGGGGGGGGGGTAGCGGGAGCTGGGAAGAACAGAGGGGGAGAAGAGGAAGAGAGAGTAGGTCATGGGGGAACAGCAAGGTTGAGTGGGGGGGGGTAGAATATGGGGAGAACAGGATCAGAAATACCATAATAGAAGGAGTCATGGATTAGAAGAGAGATGTGGCATCAGTGAGACTTCTATTGATCTAAAGGGATGACACCAATTGTCAAGCTAAGCAATAATGGAGAGTCTACCTTAGATGTCCATTTGTGATAATGAACTTGAAATCTACCCTGTATGCCCTCCTAGAACCTTCATCCAATGACTGATGGAAGCCGAGGCAAACACCTACAGTTAAGCACTGAACTGAACCCATTTAACCCAGTGACAGAGAGAGAGGAGTGATGAGCAAATTGGCAAAGAATGGGCTGGCAAAACTAGCAGAGACAGCTGATCTGAACAGGGGAGAGCTCTTGGACCCCAGACCGACAGGTTGGAGGCCAACATGGGACTGATCCAGACCCCCTGAGTGTGAGAGTCAGTGAGGAAGCCTGGGCAACCTATGGGGCACTGGGCAGTAGATCAGTGTTTATCCCAGGCATACAACCGGACGTCGTGTGTCCATAACACAAAGAGGGATGCTCTCTCAGCCTGGACTCTTAGGGAAGTGCCTGGACCCTGCCCCCAGCAAAATGACAGACTCTGGATATCCCCTATGTGGAAGGAAGTGGGGATAGGGTGTGAGGTTGGGGGAATGGTGGGGGGGGGCTCGGGAGGAGGGGAGGGAAAGGGAACTGGGATTGACATGTGAAGCAAGCTATTTAAAAATTAAAGTAATAAAAAAGTAAAAAACAATTAATAAAAGGGAAGATGGATATAAAGCAAATATGAGAAAATGTTAAGGTGTGATAGGCTAAATGTTAGTATATAGGTATTTATTATCATCTCCAGTAGACTTTTAAGATTGCTTATGTTTTTTTTTTTTTATTTTTCGAGACAGGGTTTCTCTGTATTGTTTTTTGGACCATGTCCTGGGCTTGATTATCTTATAATAATAATATATGAGAATAAATGTACCTGTGTTTTGAATTAGAAATTTCCATGTTAGTAATTTATGTATTTAAAAATATTTTTGATTTATTTATTTATTTTATGTGTGTGATTGCTTTGCTCACATATATGTCTGTTTTCCATATACACGCCTGGTGCCAGAGGAGGTCAGAAGAGTATGTCAGATCCCCTGGGACTGGATTTACAAATTGTTGCTACTTGTCATATGTATGGTTGGAATTGAACCCAGGTCCTCTGCAAGTATAATAAGTACTGTTAACTGCTGAGTCATCTCTTCAGACTGGCAATTTACTTATTTATTCTAGGGAAATCTTCACAAATGTGTGTATATTTATCTACCAACATATCATTGTAAATGTTATTTATAAATAAAAAATTGAAGAAACATCTTCTGACTATAAGGGTTGTTTCAAGTATATTACAGGACTCCATAAGGAAATACAATGCACTTCTTAACCTGGTAACCCATAGGGATATTTATACTTATGTGCAAAAGTTTATAGTATTTTTTAAAGAAAAATACAATAAATCAGTTTGATCTCAATTTATAAAAGTACAAATCCATATGTAGATTCATGAATAGAGAAAAGCAACGAAGGACATGTGTTTATTAGTTATCTTTGAACATTGCTATTATAAAGCTTTTCATTTGGGGATTTCCCCTTGAATTCTTGATCTTTTTGCCTTTACATCCCAAGTACTTGAATTATAGGCATCTGCCACCATGCTGGGATACTTTCCCATAAAACAATAACAATAACACTTTGTGGCCTGTCATAGCTTGAATAGGTAAGGCTCCCATAGACTAATGTGTTTGAATGCTTGGCCTATAGGGAATGGCACTTTTAAGAGGTGTGTCCTTGTTGGAGAACGTGTAGTCTTGTTGGAGGAAGTGTGTCATTATGGGGGCAGGCTTTGAGGTATCATATATGCTCAAGCTATGGCCAGAGTGGAATAGTTTACTTCTTGTTGCCTGCAGATCAAGATGTAGAACTCTTGAGTTACCTCTCTTCCACCATGTCTGCCTGTGTGTCACTGTACTTTCCTCCATGACAATAATGGACTAAACCTGTAAACCTGTAAGCCAGCCCCAATTAAATGTTTTCCTTTATAAGAATTCTTGTGGTCATGGTGTCTCTTTGCAGCAATAGAAGCCCTAACTAAGACATGGCCCATGCCTTTAATCCCAGCACTTGGGAGGTAGAGGCAAGCATATCTCTTAAGTGTTTGAGGCCACCCTGAACTATATAGCAAGTTTTAGGTAAGTCAAGGCTTCAGAGGGAGATTCTGTCTCAAAAATAGAACAAAGCAAAATCAGAAAAACAGCCAAAGCCCCAGATTTTCAATGAATTACATTGCTCTATTTGCTTGTTTGTTTATTTGCGTGTCACAGCTCTCATGTGGAGACCAAAGAACTTTCAAAAGTAAGTTATTTTCTTTCACTATGAAGTGTCATCAGACTTTATCAGGCTCAGTGACAAGTTTCTTTTCCTGCTGAGTCATCTTGCCAGCCTTTACTTTTCCCATTTTTGTGAGATATAATTTCACTGTGTAGTTCAGTGTGGGAACACCAGACCTTGAGCAGAGACCCACTTCCCCTTCTGCCTGGGAGTAGGCAGCTGTAAGACAATGTTTAGTAAAAACATGTTTACTAAAAACGATACAATAAGTTCCTGGCCACTTCCCCTTCTGCCTGGGAGTAGGCAGCTGTAAGACAATGTTTAGTAAAAACATGTTTACTAAAAATGATACAATAAGTTCCTGGGAAAGGCCTTCCCACAGAAACCGCCCTGACCTCGACCTTGTCCAGAGACTAACCGCACCTTCAAAAACCCACACACATCCACCTCTGGGTCAGAGCAGAACCAGCCAGGGGAGAGGAGAGAGCAGAAGCTTCTCTGGTGGGAGCTTTTCTTAGGAAGTTTTTCTTGAACCTTTTTGGAGCCTGTTTAAAATTTTCTTTATATCATTGAACGAGTCTCTGTGTTGTCAATCCCCGACACCCTCCGCACGTTCTCGGACACAGGCCGCGCAGCAGACGTGACAGTTCAGGTTGGTAGCAAACTTGCTATCCTCTTGCTTCAGCCTCCTGAGTCCTGGGATTATAGGCATGTGTCATGCCGCTGTGCCTGACTGTGATAGTGTCACAATTAGAAAACGTTTTTCTTCAAAAAGGAACTGTTCTAGTTTTCCATTGCTATGATAAACGCCATCACTAGCTGAGCAGCTATTGGCATTTGATAGTGTCTGGGTGAGGGAGAGTCAGCTTTCTTTAATGGCATGATCCTTGGTAGGTGGATCACACTCCAGGGCAGGCCCTGATCATAAGAGTAGTTGGACAACACGAACTGTACTTGATGGGAGAAAATAAAACAAAACAAAAAAAAAAAGAAGAAGAAAACTCAACGTTGGGTGGGTAGAGAGGTGAGGACAGAGAGTGTGGATATGAAGGAGTTGGGGAAGGTGAGCATGATCAAAACACATGGTATGAAATTCTCAAAGATCTAATAAAACTATTATTTTGGGGCTGGAGAGGTGACCCAGCAGTAACTGAATGCTCTTCCAGAGCTGCTGAGATTCTCCAGGGGATTCTACATCCTCTTTGGACCTCTGTGGGTACTGCATGCACACGGTTCACAGACATACATTCTGGAAAAACACCTATGTACATAAAAATAAATAACTAAAATATTATTTAAAAACACAAAAACCAAACAAGCAAGGAAACAAAAACCCATCATGATCAAAAGCAACTTAGGAATGTCTTAGTTAATCCCATCCATTAAAACATTTTGTAATGTAAATACCACTTTCTGGAACAGAACTGTATCTTGCTGTGCTGAAATTTATGAGTGATTTATAAATAGTATCATACAAAAACTTTCCTTAGCCCATTTGGCCTGCTATCAGAAAGCAATATAAATTGAAAGACACATAATTAATGGCACTTATTTCTCACAGTAATGGAGGCTGGCACATCTAAGATCAAGGTGACAGCATATTTGATGAATCTGGTGAGCCCCATTTTCTGGTTCATAAATGACCATTTTATTACTGTAGTGTCTTCACTTAGTGAAAGTGGCAAAGGTTGCTAATCTCATTCATGAGGTCTGATCTCATTATCTAACCTTTCACCAAGGACTTTACCTCTTCATATATCACCTTGGGGGTTGGAATTCCTACATGTGACGTTTTGTGGTGCTCAAACATTCAATCTATAGCAAATCTCTATATTTAATGGATTAAGTAAATTATTTTAAGATAAAAATTTAGATAGGAACTATAAAATGCACATAGTATCTTGTGATTTTTGAAGTTATAACATTTTTAATTAATAAAAATTAATTTAATTCTTTGAGAATCTCATACATTCATACAACATATTTGATCATATTCACCTCAACTCCTTTCTATAACTCACAGAACCTACCTTTCACCCCCCCCAACTTCAAGTTCTCTTTTTTTAAAAAAAAGCCTACTAACTCCATTTGATGCAACAAATATTTTCATGGGTATGGAGCCATCCATTGGAGTCTGCCTGATCTACTAGGGGTCACTCCTTTCAAGAAAACTGACTCCTCCTCCACAGAAGCCATCAACTGTCAATAGCGCCTCAGTTAGGGGTGGGGGTTGGTGAGTCCCTCCTCCTTCCATACTGGAATGCCCACTGGCTTGAGTTTGTGCCGATTTTGTGTAGGCAACCACAGCTATTTCATGAACAAGGTGGTCTTGTCTTGTCCAGAAGACACGTTTTTTTCTGGTCCTCCCTGATCTCCGGCTCTTACAACCATTCTGTTCCCCTCTCCTTGATGGTCTCTGAGTCTTGGGTGGAGAAAGTATAATGTAGATTTGTGGCTAAGTAAGGAAAAAAATTGAGTCATTATTATTATTATTTTTTTTTGGTTTTTCGAGACAGGGTTTCTCTGTATTGTTTTGGAGGCTGTCCTGGAACTAGCTCTGTAGACCAGGCTGGCCTCGAACTCACAGAGATCCACCTGCCTCTGCCTCCCGAGTGCTGGGATTAAAGGCGTGCGCCACCAACGCCCGGCCAAAAATTGAGTTCTTATCTGGGTAAAATTTCATTATGTGCATCATCAAGTAAATTGCCTTAGCAGTACCCACTAGATTTATTTACAAAATGATTGCAATCTCAATCAAAATCCTAATGAGAATATATGCAAATGTTAAACCCCTAAGAGCAATCTGACAGATTCTCCTACCCCATCAAAAAGAGCAACCATCAGATTCAGTAATTCCTCATCTGGGTAGACACCCCAAAATTAGAAAGCAAAGATTCAAGTAGATAACTTTCATCCTAATTACCATAGCAGCATTATTTTGCAAGAGTCAAGAGATAGAAATAGCTCAAATACCCACCAACTCGTGAATGTATATGGTACATTCAACAAGTGAATATTTTCATCCTTAAAAGTAAAATTCCAATGTATGTTACAATATGGATAAATATTGCTAATATTACAGTAAGTGAAATAGGTCAGATACAAGAGAGAGATGCCACATGGTTTCATTTGTATGCGGAACCAAGATTAGTGAGATTCATAGGCACAGAAAGTAGTCTAGTGGTTAGTAGTTACTGAATTGGAAGCAATGGGGTTAGTGTTCAGTGGTGATAGAGATACAAATTGAGATGATGAGTAAATTTTGACAATGGATAATGGTGTGATTATACATTAGTGTGAATGTATTTAATGCCACTAAGTTGTACATTAAAAAATGGTTACAATACATTTTTATCATTTATATTTTATATCAATAACAAATCAATTCATTTATTAAGATACATTCTTTTTGTGCATGACCATAACCAGTATGCCTTTTGGTTATTTATGCACACATACTTTAAAGAAATAAAACTAACATAAAATCCAAAATGTGATATCCTGAAAGCAAGCTGGGTGTGGTGTGGTACACAACTATAATCCTAGCACATGGGAGGCTGAGCCAGGAGACTAAGGAGTTCAAGGCCAGCCTGGTATACATGACAGCCTATCTCAAAAAGAAAACAAAAAATTAATATTCAGGCCTGGATAGATGGCCCAGTAGTTAAAAACAAGTACTGTTCTTGCATAGTACCCAAGTTCCATTCCTAAGAGCCACATTGGGTAGCTCCCAACTGTTTGTAACTTCAGCTCCAAGACATTCAAAAATCAGTCTTGAAGATGATATTTAATGCAGTCAGACAAATTTAAGGATATTTTATTAAAAATCAAGACAGGTGAATCTAGGTGTGTGGTTCCCTTGTCCTCCCATGTTTTGTAATGGAGTTCTATACAACTCTAGTTAGCTTTAGAGCTTACTATATAACTGAGGCTGGGCTTGAACTCCTGATCTTCCTGCCTCTATGTCTCAAGTGCTGGAATTACAGGCATGCACTATCATGCTAGATTAAACAAGTCTACTTTTCCAATTGTGAATATTATGATAAATACAGATCAAGTATTATCAGCCAAAATTCAGCATCTTATTTGAAGTATAAAAAGTTACAACGACTTAGCCCCAAACAAGTAAATGTCTCAATGATTTGTTATATTAACAACCTGCTTATAATATTTTTGCTTTATTTGCATTTGGATACACTGTAAAACTGTCTTTCCACTATGGGAATCAAGTATATAGGATAAGGTATTTTTCTCGGCACTGAAATTACTATATTTAATGCTTTTATAATATTTTCTTTAGTTTTTTTGTTATCATCATCATCATCATCATCACTGTGTGCGTGCTCCCTACCCTTCTAGCAACTTTCAGTGCTCAACTGCAATCCAATGAGATTCTTTGAAATGGAACTTTCCTGCTGAATCCTCTCTGAATTTCTGGTTGACAGAAGCCATGCAAAGTATTAAAATGACTATTGCTATCGCTATCATGTCTTTAAGTTTGACTTGATAATGGAGTGCAACAATAGTAACTACACTGTATAGCATAATTTCTCTATGACATTTTGGTACCACATCTCTGGATAATATTCTCTTATGAATATGAATACATACATACATACACACACACACGCACAGGCTGGGGAGATTGCTCAGTGGTTAATTGTTTTCCAGGAGAGAAGGAAAACTGGAGTTCAGATCCCCAGAACTCCCAAAAATGCTGGGTAGGCTTGGTGGTCTACTTGCAATTCTAGCCTCATAAGGAAGGATGAAACAAGATTTCCAGAGCAAGCTGGCTAACAAGAATAGATGTGTAAGTGATCCCTTGAGACATCCTGCTTTTAAATAAGAAAAGAAAGAGCAGAGCATGGTGGAACATGCCTTTAATTGTAGCACTTGAGAGGCAGAGGCAGGTAGATCTCTGTTAGTTCAAGGCCAGAAAGGTTTACAGAGTGAGTTTCAGGCTGCATAGTGAGACCCCTGTCTTAAAAATAAAAAAAAAGAGAATAAGAGTAACACAGGAAGAGCAGTTGAGAAAGATTTTTGACATTTGCCTCATGTGTTCACGTGCACACAAGCACATGTGAACATTCTGTTATGTAACAAAACTTTTCCTGGGGAGATACAACACACACACACACATCTACTCACCCCAGACAGGGATCCCAGAACAGATCAAATTATGGGTACTTACTACCAAAGTCCAAGTCGAAGAACCAATGAGTTTTATTGGGGTTACTTAAAGGAGTATGAATGAGAGGTTAGTTACAGGAGCAGAAATGACGCAAAGACAGTTGTATCACCAAAGCCCACCGCAGCTTGAGTGACAGCTCACAGAAGCTGGGAGCCTGGAGCACACTGCATAGCCTGCAGACAGCTCAACAGGCTGGAGAGTGCCTTTTCCAATTGACTTTAGTTGGTCTGAACCTCTGCCAGGCAGCTTGACTGTTTCTGCTTCTTCCAGGCAGCTGGTCTGGTCTCAGAGTCGTCTTTGTAGTTCAGCGTGTCTGACAGTGAACCCCAGAAGTCTTTATTGTTTCCTCTGGAAGCACTGAGCCCTCTAAATCTGGTAAGTCTCAGGGACTTCCTGAAGCAATTTTGAGTTGTTTATCTTTTGCCTTAAGGAGTCCTTGGGAGGTGGAATGTTTCAGCCTTGGTGGAAACTGCTACACAGCACAGGTCAGCACACATGCATGCCTATCACACACACATACCACAAAAGGGAAAAATATAAAATAATTTATACTATGTTGTATATTTACAAAGCATTTTTAACTTCTCAAAACTCTTTTAACTCTTTTATAAGCAATATCTAATCCAATCCTTCCAATGGAACAATGGGACAATTGTGCTGGGTATTAATGAGCAAAACATTAAAAATCCAAGAGAATACCATGCAGACCAGATACTTGGGTAACAAACTGGAGGAATTGGAAGACTCTTCACTGAAGATCCTGTGAAATTATGATAAGGAGACTAAGGCACAGAGATTTTAAATGCCTTGTTCATATTCAAATATATAATGGAAAGCTGGGATTAAAACTAAAACCCTTTGATTTTTTTGATGGTTTGCTTCATCAAAAGCTTACTCAATTTTTGCTTTAGATTAATGCTCATATTATGTCCAAATTTATCTCACCCTGAGTTGTTAAATCATGTGGCATTTGACAGAAGCCTGCTGTTCTTATAGTAATCATAATTTTTTCTTTCTTCTTCCTTGTTTGTTATCTTTAAAGCTTCATGGGTGTCTACAGTATTTCACCAATGTGTTTCATTTTCAGTGTTAACTCCAACACAAGTGATGATAATTATGTTCCAAAGTTTAGAAAATTATGCACAAATTATCAATTAAGCAAATGCTGCAACAGTTACATGCCTCATCAAGAGAAATTATGCAGACTCTGGGAGAATGACAATTTTACACAAGATGTTTATATTTATCACATTTCCTAAATTGTTGTGGATAACTTACAATGACTTTATCAAAATATTATACCTTTTATAGCCCAGATGAAATTTTGTGATCAGAGATCTTTCTCAAATGTTGTAAATATGACATCCGCATGTCAATCTGAGGTGTAGGTGTGAAGTATGCAAAATTCCAAACTCAATGTGACTTAGGCTGCATGCTTTCCATTTCGCTCTGAGCTGTTCTCACGTCAGTGCTTATTGTGTTGGTTAGCACTGTCTATCTGAGTTAACCACTTGGGATCAGTGCTGAGGTTTCCCTTGCCTTTGCACACCCACCCACCACCATGAGCAAATGTCACCCAGTACCACTGACTTATCTGTGAAGTGATTCTGGACTTTGTCCTTCCTGTTCCCTTTTGACTTAAGTTCCAATTCATGCAATAGGAAAGGATCGTGACAGCTTTGAGAGGTTGGCTCTTAGTGTTTGAAATACACTCCTCTTGAATTTGTTCGCGTGTTTTTGTTCCAGTCCACTTGGCTTAATGAAACCAACCTTTACAGGTACCTATATTGTGTGCTTGGTAATTTTTTAGGTTCTGGAGGGTGCAAAGATAACTTTGAAACATGGTTGAGGCCCTAAAGGGGATATAGGTTGAGATAAATAATTGCAATATATATGTAAAAGCACAATAGACACGTGCCTATCATGGATGTAATTTGTCTCTAAAGAGGTCATTTAAACATGGGTAACTTAGAAACAATTTTCTCTCTCTTTTTTTGAAGTTTGGGTGACTAAACTTGGG
This sequence comes from Mesocricetus auratus, assembly GCF_017639785.1. NCBI lineage: Eukaryota > Metazoa > Chordata > Mammalia > Rodentia > Cricetidae > Mesocricetus > Mesocricetus auratus. Next base: position 4,437,486 of record NW_024429213.1, read on the forward strand.
GTTTCATGAATTCTAAGCAAATACCCTATCTCTGGGTTACACCCCTAGCTCTTGAATGCAGTTTCAGATACTTAGAGTAAGAGTAATGCTGAAAATGTGTTTCAGACAAAGGAAATGTGAAAAGTTATCAAGCTTGCTTCCTGGTAAGACATCCCTACAGACTCATGTGTCTGTGTTTCAGAGAATAGAGGGGAATCGTAGGTGGCCTGTCAGTCACTTCATGTCTTATTCTTTTGTTGAACCTGTGGTAAGGCTGGTGGCCTGAAAACCACAATGACTCTGCTCTCTCTACCCTCCACAGTTCTGCGGTTACAGGCATGTGTGGGTTTTTACTCATTTTTAAAAAGTAATAACAATGTACTTTATTTTGATAATTACTAAGAAAATAGATAACTGTTTTCAACACACATTCATTAGCTCAAGTAAGACATTCCACAATATGTATGTATATTTCAACAGAAGTTATGATACATGTATACAAATTTTACTTTTCACCTGAGAAAAATTTCAACCTGAAAAATGAACTGCCTGCTGCAGGGTCAGTATTGGGGAGGGCATCTTTCCCTCTCACCACCACATGGCAGACAGGTGGGGGGTGGGCAGGGTCAGGTCTCCTGCTCTTATTCCCTCAGGGCCGACTCGCTTACGTCACAGCCAACAGGGTCAGCTCTAGTGTGCTGCCCAGATAAGGCACAGGGCCCACTCTTCCCAAATGCTGCAACTGTTGAGGGTTAGGGGCAGTTCTTCCATTCTAGTGACCCTGGGACCCTTTTTCTTGCCTGTAGTAAGTGGAGGGGCAAGGGCATGCTACCTCCTCCTTCTCCCAGTGTGACAGATAGTGGGGCTAACTCTCCCACTCTCACACTTTCAGGGCTGACACACCCACACCCCTGCCAACCAGGTCATCTCTACTATGCTGTTCGGATGAGGTGCAAGGCTAACTTTCCTGAGTGCTGCAGTTGGTGAGGGGCACGGTCAACTCTGTGCAGCTCTATCCTCACCGACTTTGGTGGTAATAGGAGTCACAGACATGAACACAGGCCCAGGCTGTAACAGTGCCACAGACCCAAGTATGGCCCTTGGCAGCAGCCCACATTCAGACGACACCATGGCCTTGGGTAGCAGTGCAACACACCCAGATCTGTGTGGCCCCAGCAGCAGCATGGCCCTTGGACACTAATGTTGCCCTAGGTGGCAGCCCAGATCACAGATGTCCCTGTGGCTCTTGGTGGCAACATAGGCAATGGACACCAATAAAGACCCAGGCTGCAATCAGACCACCGACCCAAACATGATGCCTGGCAGCAGACCGTGCCCAAATATCATTATGGCCCGATCTGACATTGCAGGTCACCCAGATTGGTATGGATCCAGTGGCACCATGACATTCTAATGTTAATATGTCCCCAGGTGGCAGCCCAGACCCTGGACATCTACTTTTCTTTTGTGTTAACAGGAGCCATAGACATCAACATAGACCCTGGCTGTCTAGGACCACAGACCCAGGCATGGTCCCCAGCCACAGTTTGGGTCTGGACATCACCATGACTCTAGGTGAGAGCACAAGCCACCCACAGACATAGCCCTCAGCGTCAGTGTGAACCAGGCATCACCATGGACTCAGGTGGCAGCACAGGTCTCCCAGATTGGCATGGCTCCCATTGGGGCTCATCCTCTGGACACCAGCATGGTCACAGGTGGCAGGCCAACCTTCCAGGCACCCACAGGGCCCTTGGCGGTAACAGAAGTCACGGACATCAACACAGACTACTGCATCTGAGTCAGGGCTGTGGACCCAGACATGGCCCCAGGCAGCAGCCCTGGGGCCTACATGTCAGTGAGTCCCTCACTGCCCTCCACTCCCCAGATCCACCTCTTTCCTAATCACATGAACAGTTCTGCCTCTCTCTTTCTCCCATTTCCCCAACATATACTCGCCTACCACAATGGTGCTGGACCATACAGTGCCTAAAACACTGGGTAGGTTCATAGCTGATTTCTGCCAGCTCAGGGCAGGTGTCCTGGGGTGGAGCTGTAGCTGTAGCTGTCCTCCTTGCATCTGGGCCTCATGGCACCAGGTGCCTCTGGCTTTTTACTCTTATTTGCTGGGCTTTTGTTCTAGCTCTCAGGTTCTTAACATCTATAAATGTAATATAAAAACAAGAGCTTTAAAAGCAGGAGAAACAACTGTCTGTACAGAGCATGAACACAGGTATAAAATGAGCAGGACCCAAAGGCTGACTGGGGAGGTTCTGGGTCTGGAAACTGACAGCGACTCTGCAGGTTTAAAGGAACTAAGTGAAGTCTACAGAAAAGGATAACAGTTATCAGTAGCTGAGATGGCATCTCCTCATCTGGGGGATGTCTTAGTTTCCATTGCTGATATTGTGAGAAAATATCTGGAGAAAAAGCACTTTAGGGAAGAAAAATACAGCAACAGGCTATAGGCTGTCAGTTCAGAGAAGTACAGGCAGGAACTTGAAGCAACTAGTCATTCCATAGGCAAGAGCAGAAGGGGAGTAAACTCATGCATGCCTACTGCTCAGTACATTTTCCTAAACCCATATCACATATGTTTTCTTTTAGCAATTTCAGGTCTTACATTTAACTCTTTGATACACTTGGAGTTTGTTTTTGCCAACACATGCATTCCTAAGTGGGCACCTGCAAACCGTAGCAGAATAAAAATAAAAACATAAATTATACGGGTTGCACACCTCATTTGGAAGTTGTTTTTGTTGTGGTTGTTGTTTTGAAACAGGCTCTCACTCTGCAGCCCTGAGTGGCTTGTAACTTGCTATGTAGCCCAGGGTAGGCTTGAACTCAGAGATCTGCTTCATGAGTGTTGAGATTAAAGCAATGCATGACCCCAGGAAATTTATGCTTTATGAAAATTTAACTGATCAACTCAATCAAATACTTAATGTAAAACGTTGTGTCTAAGAAATACAGAATATATATTCATTTCAATACCCAGCTCATTACACGAGTTCAGATAAAACCAAAGCAGGGCAAGGATAATATGAGAAAAGATTACGAGTCAATTCCATTTATGAACAATAATACAAAGTTTTAAAATAAAATGCTAGAAACTCAAATGTATAATGTGTATTAAAACAATAATAATTTGTGACCAAGTAAGATTTGCCATGGAATGTAATACATCAGAAAATCTATTACTATAATACTTTGCTTTTTATAATCATTTTTTATTTAACCTTTTACACATGTTACTCCCAGCTCCCTCTCCTTTCCCTCCTTCCCCTTCCCCCGATCCCCTCAACAACCCACTTCATTCCCCCTCCATTCCCCAGGGAAGGTAAAGCCTCCCATGGGGGATTTTTCAAAGTCTGTCATATCATCCTGGGCAGGGCCTAGGCCCTCCCCCATGTGTCCAGGCTGAGAGAGCATCCCTCCATGTGGAGTGGACTCCCAAAGTCCATTTGTGTGCCAGGGATAAATACTGATCTACTATCTGAGGCCCCATAGATTGCCGAGGCCTCCTCTCTGAAATCCAGGTTCAGGGGGGGTCTGGATCAGTCCCATGTTGGCCTCTTAGTCATCATTCTGGGGTCCATGTGTTACCCCTTGTTTAGGTCAGCTGCCTCTGTGGGTTTCACCAGCTGGGTCTTGACCCCTTTGCTCATCAGTCCTCTTTGCAACTGGGTTCCAGGAGTTCAGTTTGGTTTTCAGCTGTGGTTGTCTGCCTCTGCTTCCGTCAGCCACTGGATGAGGCTTCTAGGATGGCATATAAGGTAGTCATCTCATTATCAGGGAAGAGCATTTAAGGTAGTCTTAATGCCAGTTGGTGTCATTCTTGTAGATCTGTGAAGATGTCACTAGTGCCAGATCTCTCCTCCAGCTTATAATGGCTCCCTCTATTATGGTATCTCTCATCTTGCTCTCCTCTATTCTTATCCTGACTCAACCTTCCTGCTCCCCCATGTCTTCCTTTCCCCTTCTCTTTCTCCCATTTCTCTCTTCCCATGCTCCCAATCTCCTCAGGAGATGTCATCACATTCCCCTCCTCTAGAGTACCATGCATATCTCTCTTAGGGTCCTCCTTGTTTCGCAGACTCTCTGGTGGTGGGATTGTAGGCTGGCACTCCCCTGCTCCATGCCTAAAATCCATAGATGAGTGAGTACATAACATGCATTAAAGAGAAAAAGCAGTATGTATCACTTCAATAGATGCAGAAAAATTTAAAATTCACACCTAATGAATTTCTTAGATTCATCTATACCTGTTATATTTTCCCTAAAAGATCTGGAACAGCAACATTGGGGAAATGTTGGTAATTATTGAGGCTGGGTAATAGAAATGAATTTTACTATTATCTATTTTCATGTTTTTTTTTCAAAATTCTCTGTCTCTCTTCATTTTACTCACATCTCCCTATTTTGCCTTCCTTTTTCCCTTTATTTCCTTTGTGTTTTGAAATGGTGTCTCATGTAACTGAGGCTGGCCTTATGTTCCCCATCCTGAGTGCTAGAAACAATTGAGCCAAATATGACAAGATGCCGGATGAAGTAGGCAGGTATATAAGATACATACTATCATCTACACCTTTATGTTTTAAATGCCTCATAACTAAGAACACACAAAAGAAGTCATAGAATATGCATGCATGCACATGCTGGTACACACATACACACACATACACACATACACACACAGACACACGTACACACACACTTGGGCCTATAAATAATTTGCAAATAATTTGGCCCTATGCCTGGTACTGTAAACCTACCTTGTTAAGAGCTTGTGGTTGGAGGTGTCATAAGCCCTAGTGAAGATTTATTTTATTTTAGAGACACTCTTATTTACATATCCATCCCCCATTCCCTTGCCCTCCTATGCTTCCCACCAACCCCCCAACCCACCACCCACCCACTCCCCAGGGACAGTGGGACCCTCTAAGGGGTATCATCAAAGTCCATCACTTCATTTGGGGGAGGCCCCAGGCCCTCCTTTCGGTATCTGGGCTGCAATAGTATCCCTCCATGGGGAATGGGCTCCCAAAGTCCATTTGTGACCTAGGAATAAACACTGGCTCCACTGTTAGAGGTTCCATAGACTGCCTTGACCTCCTAGCTGGTACCCACATTCAGAGGGCCTGGTTCAGAACAATTTAGGACTAGGGTCTGTGTGCTCTCACTAGGTCAGGTCAACCGTTTCTGCAGGTATCTCCAATTCCGTCTTGGTTCATTTGCTTATCTCATCTCCCTCTCCACAACTGGATTCCTGGAGAATGGCTCAGTGCTCAGCTGTGGGTGCTTGTCTCTGCATCCATCAGCTACTTGGTCCAGGCTCTAGGAATGGTAACCAACCATAGTCAAAAACACCGAAGACAATTTATGCTGGAGAGGATGTGGAGAGAGGGGAACACTCCTCCACTGCTGGTGGGAATGCCAACTCGTACAGCCACTTTGGAAATCAGTATGGAGATTCCTCAGGAAAATGGAAATCAATCTACCACAAGATCCAGCAAGTCTACTCTTAGGCATATATCCAAAAGAGGCAAATTCATACACCAAGGGCATCTGCTCCACTATGTTCATAGCAGCATTGTTTGCAATAGCCAGAACCTGGAAGCAACCTAGATGCCCCTCAACTGAAGAGTGGATAGAGAAAATGTGGTACATTTACACAATGGAGTATTACTCAGCAGAAAAAAAACAATGGAATCTTGAAATTCGCAGGTAAATGGATGGCACTGGAAGAAACATCCTGAGTGAGGTAACCCAGTCACAAAAAGACAAACATGGTATGTACTCACTCATATATGGATTTTAGACATGGATCAGGATAGTGCCAGTCTGTACTTCCACTGACTGAGAGTCTGGGAAACAGGAAAGAACCTAAAAGATATGCATGGTACCCAAGAGAAGAGGAATGTGATGAGATCTCTTGAGGAGATTGGGAGCATGGGGAGAGAGAGATGGGAGAAAGAGAAGGGGAGAGGAAGACATGGGGGAGCAGGATCCTCTGAACAGATGGGGAACATGGCGAGGGGTGGGGGGGAGCGGGAGCTGGGAAGAAGAGAGGGGGAGAAGAAGAAGAGAGAGTAGGTCATGGGGGAACAGGAAGGTTGAGTGGGGGGGTAGAATAGGGGGAAGAGGGAATCATAGGTTAGAAGACAGATCAGGCACCAGTGTTGTTACCTCTAGTGATCTAAAGGGATGACACCAATTGGCAAGCTAAGCAATAGTGGAGAGAGCACCTCGAACCCCATTCCTGATAATGAACTTGATGTCTATAACCATCCTGGAGCCTTCATCCAATGACTGATGGAAGCAGAGGCAAATACCCACAGTTAAACACTGAACTGAACCCAAGGAACCCAGTGACAGAGAGAGAGGAGCGGTGAGCAAATTGGCAAAGAATGGGCTGGCAAAACCAGCAGAGACAGCTGATCTGAACAGGGGAGAGCTCTTGGACCCCAGACCAACAGCTGGGAGGCCAGCATGGGACTGATCCAGACCCCCTGAGTGTGAGAGTCATTGAGGAGGCCTGGGCAACCTATGGGGCCCTGAGCAGTGGATCAGTGTTTATCCCTGGCATACAAACGGACTTTGTGTGTCCATAACACAAAGAGGGATGCTCTCCTAGCCTGGACTCTTAAGGTAGTGTCTGGACCCTGCCCTGAGTGAAATGACAGACTCTGGATATCCCCTTTGTGGAAGGAAATGGTGATAGGGTGGGAAGCTGGGGGAGATGGCTGGGGGGGGGTGGTGCGGGAGGAGGAGAGGGAGAGGGAACTGGGATTGACATGTAAAACAAGCTATTTAAAATTAAAGTAATAATAAAAAAAGAAAACAGATGGTTATGAACCACCTGGCATCGGTGCTGAGAACGGAGCTAACCAGAACACTTTTAGGAAGTCTAATTTTCTTTATTTTTTTAAAAAAATATTATTATGGAGGGGTGCACAAGTGTACATGTGGAAGTCAGAAGGCAACTTACAAGAGTCAATTCTCTTCCATAATATGGATCCTAAGGACTGAACTCAGGTCCTTAGGCTTGGTAGCAAAAGCCTTTATCTACTGAGTCACCTCATCATTTTGAAGTCTAAATATCTGATCATGATCCAAATTCTTAAAGAGCTTCTCCCTCTTACATCGCCAAATTATTTTCTCTATTTCCTGACTCTTAAACTAAGTTACTGAGTTACCTTATTTTTTATTCAGCAATGTATCAGTACACATTTTTCGACATTACTTGAATTAACTACACTTATCTTTTCTGGAATATTTGTTTTTTATTTACTTATTTATTATGTGCATTGGTGTTTTAGCTGCATGTATGTCTGTGTGAGGGTGGAGGCAAGACCTCCTCTAACTGGAGTTACACACAGTTGTGAGCTGCCATGTGGGTCCTACGGATTGAACCCAGGTCTCCTAAAGGAGCAGCCAGTGCTCTTGACCAATGAATCACCTCTCCAGCCCTAAACTTGTCTTTACTTACTATTTTATTCTTTGACAATTTCATATATGTGTATAGTGAATTTTAGTCATTTACCTCCTTATTACCCTCCCTCTTCCTTCCCCTCCCACTAAAACCCTTCTTCCCAACAAGTCCTTATCCTACTTTTATGTCTTTCTCTTTACATGTATATGTGTATGGGAGGGGCCTGAGTTTAATTAGGTCTGCTTGCATGGGTTTGGTTGGGAGGACTCTGACTCCCCTTCCTCCAGCAATCCTTACCCGCCATTATCTCCTCAGGGAGGGCTGGTACCTCATGAGCCCTTCCCCAATCCATGAGAGAATGTGGGTGTAGGACCAATCTTAAGCTAGCAAGATTTGTTTATTTCTTGAAAATTGTCCCCCATTTCATGGATTTTTTGTTTGTTTTTTCTTCTATTTCTTTAAGGGATTTCCTTGTTTCTTCTTTGAGGGTCTCTATCATCTTCATAAAATAATTTTTAAGATCTGTCTCCTCTGCTTTGTCTATGTAGTGCTTTTCGGGTCTTGCTGGTGTTGGATCCCTAGATTCTGGTGGGGTCATGTTGATCTTTCTATTGCTGAGTGAGCTCTTATTCTGTCTTCTTCCCATCTCTTCTTCCAGTGGGTGCTGGTGGGGTCTTTCTGTCTCCACTGGTCTCCTTCCTTCCTGAAGCTGAAGCTGGGGATGCTGACACGGAGTTTGGGGTTTGGAAGGGCTGATGTCTTTCCTGAAGCTGGGCTCGCTGGGGTTTGGGGCTTGGAAGGGCTGATGTCTTTCCTGTGTGTGCGGGTCTTCTGGATGCCAGGAGTGGCCCGGAAGATCGAGGGGATGGGTGTTGGGCGGAGGATGGGGAGTGTCCCCCCTCCAGACCCAAGCTCACCTGAAGCTGGGATCTGACACTGACACTGAAGCTTAAGCTGATGTCTTTCCTCCTAAATACTTTTGATATTCTTTCAACAAGATTTTTCAAACTTGTCATTGGGGGGCTTTGAGAATAGATCTTGATTGAACTGAGAGTCACCTAAGAGATTAGTAAAGCCCATTTTTAGATGTGTTTGGAGGGCATTTCCAAAATGAATTAGATCAGGAGGACTTCTGACATTATGATTGGCCTTATCCATTAATGGATTCAAAATTTGACTCGAGCATTGGGAGGTGATGGAACTGTGGAAGGTTGAACTTAGCTGGAGGAAGTAGGCCACTGAGGGCATGCTTTTGAAGGGTCTGTCTTGTGCCTGGTCCATTCCAGTTACTTTTCTTTGCTTTCTGGTTACCATGAGGACAGCAGCCTGTGTCCTGCTCCTGCCATCTTGATGCTCTGTCTTGCCTCATGCCTCAAACAATAGATTCAGTTGACCACAGATCAAAACCATGTTCCAAAATAAACATTTTAAATGATTTTTTAGGAATGTTGATCCAAACAAAAACATAACATAACAGACTGGAGAGATGGCTCAAAGGTTAACACTACTTGCTGCTCTTACAGGGGACCTGAGTTCAATTCCTAGCACGCATGGCAGGCAGCTCACAACCATTTGTAATTCCAGGACCTGACACCATTTTTCTGGCCTCTGTGGGAACCCAGACACATATGGCATTCACTCACACAGACAAATACACAGAAACATAAATAAAACAAAAACTAACCCAAAACCAAACCCAAGATCTGTTTTGTGTATTTCAGAAGGGCTACTGTGTCGCATCTCTTGCCTTAGACCTGCAGTAGCACCAACTTGTGACAACTTTTGTCTCTATATTAGCCAAATGTCTCTTGGAGGTACAAAATCATCCTTGGTTTCGACTCACAGATGGAAACAATAACTCACTGTCATAGATGTAATTTATATTTTGATTTAGTCTCAAATCTATACAGATATTCTTTGTTTTCTGGATTAATGTTTTACCACTGCTTCAGTCATTCCAGCGTGTCCATGGAAACCTGTCTCAATGAGGTCAGTATTATGTACACAGTAGCAGTAGATAAAACCCAGACATTATTATGGTAATAGTTGTTACTCCTGTATCTAGGTGAGATTTTCTTTTGTGGCTTTGAGAAAAGGGGAAATTCATAATAATGTTTACATTTCTCTCATCCTACATGTTACCCTGATTTCTAGTTCCAGAGATTAATTTTGGCTGTTTTTGAACTTTATTTTATAGCAAGGGTTGGCTAACTTTTTCTTAAAGAGCCAGAGAGCAAATATTTTAGGCTTACAGGCCAGATGGTCTCTGTCACAACTACTCAATTCTGCAATTGTAGCACTAAAGCTGTCAAAGACAATATACACACAAATGAATGTGGCTCTCTTCCAATAAAACTTTAATTACCAAAACAGGTGGCCAGCCCATGGGCAGTAGTTGAACAGCCTTTACTTTATTTAAATTGAATCATATAGTATGTATTATTTCTTGTTGCATGACTTCTTTTGCTCCATATTATGCTATAATATCCCTGACATTATTTGTAATTATAGTTAATATTCTCATCATTTTGCAGTTTTCAATGGATTTCCTTATCCATTCTGTTGTTGGTGAACATTTGAATAATTTCCAGCTCGGAGCTTTTATGAAAAGGACTACTGTGAACATATGTTTAGACATTATACCTAAAAGGAGTTGATGGTGTGGGTATATTCATTTTTAGTAAATATTGACAGATGATTATCCAAATCAGTCGTACACATTCACACCAGCAGTATATGTGAAATTCAGAGGCTCTGTAGCCTTGCTGGCACTTGGCATTATCTATAATTTTCCAGTTGATTCTTTCTGGAGTATGGGGTATCAATGTGGCATTATTTTCCTTCGCTTTAAGCTATCATTTCTTAAAGCTAAACTTGTTAGTGTGTAAGTGGTGTGTGTGTGTGTGTGTGTGTGTGAGAGAGATGTGGGGGGAGTACATGTATCACAGTGCATGTGTAGTGAGAGGACAATTTTGTGGAGTCAGTTCTTTTTCTATCTTTATGTGAGTTTTGGGGGTTCAAGTCTCCAGGTTTACATGGCAAACACATGTACCTGCTGAACTATGTTTCTGACTTTAATCTATTGTTAAGAGACACATTCAAATGTCACATGCCAGCACCTGAGCATTAGGAATATACTGGAGAAAACCAAGCCAAAGTAAAACATTTGTCACTTTTTTAGAATTGCTTTCTGTGTGTGCTTTGCTTTTCTTTTTTCTTTTTTCTTTTTTTTGCTGTGACCAAATAACTGACAGAAGCAACATATGGGAGGACAGAATTATGCAGTGTGTCACAATTCGGAAGACAGGTCTGTCATGATGGGAGTGGGAGGCAGCAAGTTACATTGTGATGTCCTACAGGAATCAGGGTCCTCAGATTTTGGGTCAGGATATAATCCCCAAAGCCTGCCCCTCATGGTCTATGCCAGCCAACTGGACCCTGTGTCACAAAGGTTCTATATCCTTTCCAACAGTTGAGCCAGTTGAGTATGAGTGTTTGACTACATGAGCCTCTGGGGCCACTCAATATAAAAACCATAATATTCCAGCATTTTACTACTTATTAGTTCAGTCCTCCTAGGATGGGCTGAAGCTTAAAAGCTGTTCTTCAAAAAGGAAGTCATTTCATGATAAGTGCTAATCAAAATATTTTTCTTGCTTGGAACTGTAACTGTGTTTTTTTGGTTTTTATTTCAGCTGTTTATTGTTGTATGAGTGTAGTTATTAACTTTAGCTCTACAAATTGTTTAATGATATTGATATTATGCAAATTACATGGAACTACATCTTATTAATGTATTTGAAAAACTTGTTTTTGCTATCAAATTTCTTTGTATGATTATAGGAAACATTGTCTAAGATATTTTGTCACTGTGTTTTTGAGTTAGTTTAATTCTCTAATAACTATTCACTGAACCAATACTTATTATTGTCACCTTCTATTTATGATTTTGTTTTGTACTTTAGATAATAACATCTCTATGGCTTTAGTTGCTCAAATCAGAAATATGAGAGTCACTGGGCCGGAGAGGTGGCTCAGTAGGGACAACAACCTAAGTTGAATTCCCAGGACCCATATAGTTGGGAGAAAGAACTGATTCACACACACACACACACACACACACACACACACACACACACACACACACAGAGACACACACGAGGGGGGAGGAGAGACTAATAAAACGTAAAAAGAGAGAGAGAGACCCAGAGAGATTAACATTTGGCTTTTCTTTGTTTAACTCCAGTGTTGTCTCTACCATTGCAACAACTGTCATCCATGAACTAAACCCCCAGTCACTTTAGACTGACTCATCCCAAGGGGAGTGCTGGAGTCTCAAAATATTTTGTCCACGCCACAACTCATGTTGGGCTTAGACTCTCACCCAAAGTCGTTGTCTTGAGAGGTAGTGGGTTTTTGGGTCTTAGGGACACAGCCCTTGGAAGGGAAAGGGTTGTGTGAGCCAGATAAACTTCTTTCTTTTATACGTTATCTGGCCTCAGAGTTTTTTTATTTGTATTTGTTTTTTTGTTTTTCGTGACAGGGTTTTTTGTTTGTTCGTTTGTTTTTGTTTTTCATGACAGGGTTTCTCTGTGACTTTGGAGGCTGTCCTGGAACTAGCTCTTGTAGACCAGGCTGGCCTCGAACTCACAGAGATCTACCCGCCTTTGCCTCCTGAGTGCTGGGATTAAAGGCGTGAGTCACCAATGCCAGGTGGCCTCAGAGTTTTTGTGGCAACACAAAAAAGTCCAAGAAATAGGTATAATTTGATGACTTACCTTGTCCTCAGAGATCATCCAGATGCATCTTATCCTTATAGTCCTTAGCTACCAACAACGGTTAATGTTTACATGCAAATCCTCTGAAGATTTCCTAGTGTGACTTGGTCTCACACCATGCCAACCCCAAGCCTTTCCACTGCATGTTTTGAGAGTCCTGGTGAGTCATCAGCCGAATAATCTCACCTTTCCCCCTTTTCTATAAATATATACCCTACTTTCATGTTCTAACTGAAGGGTACTGCTACATAGAGTCTAGAGAAACGGCTGTAAGTGCTGTTTCTCTCCAACCCCTCTCATCACTGAGATTGAAGATGGACTGGCTGTCCTTCTTACCCTCCTTACTATTTAATCAAACACTCTGAGCTTCTTTCCTCCATTCAAACTAATCCCTAACAGTTGCTTCTGGCTTCTTCAATGTCAGCTCATAAAAATCCCCTCTCCACTGCTGTTGATCTAATTAAGGCCTTCATCCCCTTGGTGTATGAATGAAACATACATAGTTTAAAGTACAATTTTATGAGGAATATCTCAACAAATCCAAATCTGGGCATCATTCAAAGATATCCATGAGTTGACACATCCCTCTACTGCATTTATTTCATTAGATTTACTCCCTAGTGCTTCGTATTTCATGGGGATAATATAAACAATACTTTAAACATTTCACTGTTACTACTAACACACAGAAATGCAAGTGAGTTTTGCAGATTGTTTTTATACTCATAACTCTGGATACTTTTGTATAAATTCATTTATACTTTCAGTGTATACACACTATTTTCAAGTATGTTTGCTTATTCCTTCTCAATCCCTATGTTTATTTTGAGTCTCATATTTCAGAGGGCAGAGTCTGGAACACAGTGCAACACTAGGAATGGTTGTCTATTGCTAAGGAGAAACTTTGATTTGTTTCAGCTGTGAGTAAGGTGATTAACATAGGTTTTTGTGTAGAGCAGCTTTATGACCTTAAGGGAAGCCTTTCTGTTCCTAGTTTGCCAAGAATTTTTAATGAGGAATGGGTCTGAAGTTATTGAAAGGAGCTTGCATGTGTTGATATAAGCATAGGATTTTCAACAGTTGGCCAATTTACGTCATGGATTATATTAATAGATTTTCTTTTTCCTTTTTTGAAGGCAATTTTCTTCATGAAAGATGTTCACAGAGTGTAGATAAAATATACGTACTACATTTAAGGCATATCTCTGCAACCCCAGCCACCATTGAGAAATAGAAAATCACTGCTTCCCCACCCATGTCTAACCCCTCACTCTCCTTATCTAACATTTATCATTATTGTAATAATTTTTCTTCCTAAAATAATATTTCCTTTTATGTATTCTTTGGCACTATACATTCATTCTTCTTTTAAAATATTTGGTTTTTAATTTATTTTCTTCAAAAATGTTTGTTTTGAAACAGGATCTCATACAACCCAAGATGTCTTCAAATGGACAATCTTCCTCCTTCACCTTCTTTTTCTTGAGTACTTAAATCTTTTATTTGTGACCTGTTTCTAAGAAATAGTGAGCACTCATGTGTTTTCCCTACCAATCTAATCTTAACAGTTGAAAGATGCACAGCAAGAAAATACACCAAGTCAAAAGAAGAAAACACCAAAAACCAAAAACCAACCAAACAAACAAAAAGTAAAAAAAGCTGGGCGTTGGTGGCACATACCTTTAATCCCAGCACTTGGGAGGGAGAGGCAGGTGGATCTGTGTGAGCTCGAGACCAGCCTGGTCTACAAGAGTTAGTTCCAGGACAGCCTCCAAAACAATACAAAGAAACCCTGTCTCGAAAAAACCAAAAAAAAAAAACCCAAAAAACAAACAAATAACACATGGATATTTAGGGTAATAGGGCCAATCAGAAATGAAAAGGGGAACATAACAACAGACACTGAGGAAATCCAGAGACTCATCAGGTCATACTTTGAAAACGTGTACTCCACAAAATTCAAAATTTAAAGGAAATGGATGACTTTCTGGATAGATATCACCTGCCAAAATTAAATCAAAAACAGATAAGCAATTTAAATAGACCTATAACCCCTATGGACATAGAAACAGTCATCAAAAGTCTCCCAACCAAAAGAAAGCCCAGGGACAGACAGAAGCCTCAGTGCAGAATTCTACCAGAAATCCAAAGAGCAGCTTATACCAATTCTCCTCAAAGTATTCTATGCAATAGAAACAGAAGGGTCTTTGCCAAACTTTTTTTATGAGGCTTCACTAACCTTGATCCCCAAGCCACACAAAGACACAACTAAGAAAGAGAACTTCAGACCAATATCCCTCATGAACATTGATGCAAAAATACTCAATAAAATACTGGCAAATCGGATCTAAGAACACATCAAAACAATCATTCACCACTATCATGTAGGTTTCATCCCAGGGATGCAGGGATGGTTCAACATAGGAAAATTCATCAACGTAATCCACCATATAAACTAGTTGAGAAACAAAAAAAACCCACATGATCATCTCACTAGATGCTGAAAAAGCCTTTGACAAAATCCAACACACCTTCATGATAAAGGTCTGAGAGAGATCAGGGATAACAGGAACATACCTAAACATAATAAAAGCTATATACAGCAAATCAACAGCCAACATCAAACTGAATGGACAGAAACTCAAAGCGATTCCTCTAAAATCAGGAACAAGGCAAGGCTGCCCATTCTCTCCATACCTCTTTAATATTGTACTTGAAATTCTAGACAGAGCAATACAACAACAAAAGGAGATCAAGGGAATACAAATTGGAAAGGAAGGGGTCAAACTTTCACTATTTGCAGATGATATAATAGTTTACATAAGTGACCTGAAAAATTCTACCAGGGAACTCCTACAGCTGATAAATACCTTCAGGAAAGTGGCAGGATACAAGACCAACTCAAGAAATTCAGTAGCCCTACTATATACAGACGATAAAAGGGTTGAGCAAGAAATCAGAGAAGCATTACCCTTTACAATTGCCACAAACAACATATAATACCTTGGGGTAACCCTAACCAAACAAGTCAAAGACCTGTATCACCAGAACTTTGAGTCTTTAAAGAAAGAAATTAAAGAAGACACGCCTATTCTCTTGGGTAGGTAGGATCAACATAGTAAAAATGGCAATCTTGCCAGAAGCAATCTACAGATTCAATGCTATCCCCATTGAAATCCCAGTACAATTCTTCACAGACCTTGAAAGAACAATTCTCAACTTTATATGGAAAAACAAAAGACCCAGGATAGCCAAAACCACCCTGTTCAACAAGGCAACTTCTGGAGGCATCACCATCCCTGACTTCAAGCTCTATTATAGAGCTATAGTCCTGAAAACAGCTTGGTATTGGCACAAAAAATAGACAGGTAGACCAATGGAATCGAATAGAAAACCCTGATATTATCCCACACACATATTAACACTTGGTTTTCCACAAAGAATCTAAAATCATTCAATGGAGCTGGGTGTTGGTGGTGCATGCCTTTAATCGCAGCACTCGAGAGGCAGAGGCAGGCAGATCTCTGTGAGTTGCTGACTAGCCTGTTCTACTGAGAGAGTTTCAGGACAGGCTCCAAAAAGCAGGTCAGAGAAACCCTGTCTTGAAAAATCACAAAAAAATAAAATAAAATTATCCAATGGAAAAAGAAGGCATTTTCAACAAATGGTGCTGGCATAACTGGAGGCTTGTATGTAGAAGACTGCAGATAGACCCATGTCTATCACCATGCACAAACTCAAGTCCAAATGGATTAAAGACCTCAATATTAATCCAGTCACACTGAACCTCTTAGAAGAGAAAGTGGGAGTTACCATTGAATGAATTTGTACAGGAGACTGCTTCCTGAGCATAACACCAGTAGCACAGACACGGAGATCGAAAATTAATAAATGGGACCTGCTGAAGCTGAGAAGCTTTTGCAAGGCAAAGGACACAGTTAACAAGACAAAAGGGCAGCCTACAGAAAGGGAAATGATATTCACTAATCCCACATCTTACAGAGGGCTGATCTCCAAAATCTACAAAGAACTCAAGAAGCAAGTCTCCAAAGCACCAAAGGATCCAATTAAAAAGTGGGATACAGAACTAAATAGAGAATTCTCAATAGATGAGTCTAAAATGGCTGAAAGACACTTAAGAAAGTGCTCAACATCCCTAGCAACCAGGGAAATGAAAACAACTCTGAAATACCATCTTGCCCCTGTTATAATGGCTCAAGTCAAAAACACCAATGACAGTTTATGCTGGAGATGATGTGGAGAAATGGGAACACTCCTCCACTGCTGGTGGGAATGCCAACTCATACAGTTACTTTGGAAGTCATTATGGAGATTCCTCAGGAAAATTGGAATCAGCCTATCACAAGACCCACAATTCCACTGTTAGGCATATACCCAAAAGATGCACATTCATACAACAAGGACATCTGCTCCACTTTGTTTATAGCAGCACTAATTGTAATATCCAGAACCTGGAAGCATCCTAGATGCCCCTACACTGAAGACTGCATAGAGCAAATGTGGTACATTTACATAACGGAATAATGTTCAGCAGAAAAAAACCAATGGAATCTTTAAATTTGCAGGCAAATGGATGGCACTGGAAGAAGCCATCCTGAGTGAGGTAACCCAGTCACAAAAAGACAAACATGGTATGTACTCACTCATATATGGCTTTTAGACATGAATCAGGGGAGTGCCAGTCTACAATCCCACTGCCAGAGAGGGTAGGGAAACAGGAAGGTCCCTAAGAGAGATATACATGTTACCCCAGAGAAGGTGGAATGAGGCAAGATCACCTGAGCAGATTGGGAGCACAGGGTCGGGGAGGGGAAGTGCAGCCAGGAAAAAGAGAGGGAGACAAGAGGAAGGGAGAGGAGGACATGGGACATCACAAAAGTTGAGTTGGGGGAAGAATAGAGGAGAGCAGGTTGAGAGATACCATAATATAGGGAGCCATTCTAGGTTTGAGGGGAGATCTGGCACTAGTGAGAACTCCAGAGATGTACAACGATGACACCAACTTGCAAACTAAGCAGTAGTGGAGAGACTATTTTAAATGTCCCTCCCTGATAATGATTTTGGCGACTATCTTACATTCCATCCTAGAACCTCCCTCCATCCAGTGACAGACGGAAGCAGAGGCAGATACCCGAAGCTAAACATTGAACTTAACTCCTGGCACCCAGTGACAGAGAGGGAGGAGTGATGAGCAAAGGGGTCAAGACTTGGCTGGTGAATGCCAGATAAACAGCTTATCTTAACAAGGGGGAGATCTTGGATCCTAGACTGATGGCTGAGAGGTCAGCATGGGATTGATCCATATACCCTCAATGTGGGTGTCAGTGAGGAGACTCAGGCAATCTATGGGTTTTTTGGGTAGTAGATCAATATTTATCCCTGGCACACAAATGGACTTTGGATGCCCATCCCACAATGGGGGATGCTTTCTTAATCTGGACACTTTGGGGAGGGCCTGGGCCTTCCCTGGAACTAAATGACAGACTCTAGAGATACCCCATGGAGGGCGTTACCCTCCCTGGGGATTGGAGTGGGGATTGGGTGGGGGACTGGGAGTCCTGGGGGAAGGGGGAGGGAGCTGGGACTGACATGGGAAGCAAGCTTATTTGTAATTTAAATATATAATAACAAGTGTAAAAAAAGAAAATATATTTTTTCACACACTATATTTGGAATATGGTTACCCTCCCCAACTCCTTTCAAATCCTCCCCACTTCCCCTCCCATCCAAATCTGCATACTTTCATTAGAAAACAAACAGGTATCTAAAAATAATAATAAAATAAGATAAAGCAAAAGCAAACAACAACCAAGCAAACAGAAGTAAAAGAGGCAAAGAAAAAGCACAAGAAACAACTATTGATTCAGAGACACACATGTTCACACACACAGAAGTTCATTAAAAACCCAGAACCAAAACCCAGAATATCATCTCAAAATACCTGTAATGTTAACAAAAATTAAAAGGCTCCAACAATGCATTGTGAAGCAAAGAACCCCCCCAACTCAAAATGCTATTTTTTAATATTCATTTACTTCTAGGTGTGACAAAAACACAAAACATAGAACTAGTGTCTTAACATTGCTATATGTACAGTTCTTTAGGGTTAGTCATATTCACACTGTTTGAAGAAGATCCAGAACTTTCTCATCTTGCTGATTGGAAAGTCCATATTTGATGAACAATGGCTGCTCATTCTTCCTCCCCCTAGCCCCTGGGAACACCCAGTTTTTACTTTCTATTTATATGATAACCTCACAAAAATGGAGTCATACAGTTTTTGTCTTTTTTCCAAGAGCCTCAGTCCACATAGCATCATGTCTTCAAAGCCCATCTGTGCTGTCTCACATGTCAGAATCCCCTTTTAAAAGGCCAGATCACATTCCATTGTGCCCACATTCCACATATAAAGCAGTTTGTTCATCCATTCACCTGCCAATGGATACTTGGATTGCTCTCATCTCCCGCCTATTGTGAATATGTGTTCATGAACTTGTGAGTGCTTCTGAAACTCTGCTTTCATTTCTTTTGGATTTATATCCAGGAGTGGTATTACCAGATCATGTACATGATAGTTGTATTTTACATTTTCTGAGGAGTTGCTGTATTATTTTCGATACTAATCATACCATTTACATTCCTACCTATGGTTTATAGAGTTTCAGCATCTCCACATAGTTACCAACTCTTGTTCTTTATTTTATTTTATTTTGATACTAGCTATCCTAATGGGTATGCGATACTCATTGTAGTTTTGCTTTGCATTTCTCTAGTGATTTGTGATGACTGCCCATTTTTTCATGTCCTTGCTAGCCATTTACATATTGTTGCTGGACAAATATCTGCTAAAGTCCTTTCTCTATGTTATAACTGAGTTATTTGATGTTTTCATTCAAATTGTAGAATATATACACATACATATAATATTTTGGGTTACTAATCTCTTTAGCAAGTATATAATTTTGAAATATTTTCTTCAATTCATTATAGCCATAATAGCATTTCCATTTTGTTGTGTCTGTATTTTTTCTTTGATGCATAAAATTTTCTGAGTTTGATGTTCTCTCATTTGTCTGTTTTTGATCTTGTTGCAAGAAATCATTCCTCAGGGCAATGTCATGACTTGCCCTCTATTCTACTGTCTTTAGCAGTTTTATAATTTTGTGTGTTAGCATTAAGTTTTTAGTCTATTTTGAGACAACTTTTATATGTGGCATAAAAATTAGGGTCCAACTTCTTTCTTTTGCAACTGTTTGTCTAGCTTTTCTAGCACTATTTATTGACAAGCTGTTTCATAGTTTTTCTTCAAGTACTCTGTTACTAACCTCTTGTCAGTTATGTTTACAATGACTATACACCCTAGTTTATCCAGAAGAGTTCCAGCTTATACCTGCTGATCCCAGGCATTTATTTATTTTTGACATTTAGTCCATCCATTTTATTTTATTTAAATGATTTTTGGAAATATTTTAAAATTTAATTTAGAAACAATCTTATTTTACATACCAATCCCAGTTCCAGTTCCCTCTCTCTCCCACCCTTCCATGCCTCCCATCGATCCCCCTATCCCACCCCTATCCACTCCTCAGGGAGGGTGAGGTCTTCCAGGGGGATCATTAAAGTCTGTCACATCATTTGTGTATCTAGGCTGAGAGACTATCCCTCCATGGGGAATGAGCTACCAAAGTCCATTTGTGAACTAGGGATAAATACTAGTTCCACTGCTGGAGGTCCCATAGAGTGCCCAGGCCTCCTGACTGGCACCTACATTCAGGGGGCCTGGTTCAGTCCAATTCTGGTTTCACAGCTTTATGATTGGGGTCTGTGAGCTACCACTTGCTCAGGTTAGCTGGTTCTGTGGGTTTCTCCAGTATGGTCTTGAACCCTTTGCTCATCCCAGTCCCTTGTATTTAATGGTACCCTGGTGACCAGGAGTGGGATCCTGAATTTCCACGTAGAATGACAAAAGCTTTAAAGGAATTTTAGAAACAAAAGAATGGAGAAAAGCATGGGTTCTTGGTAGCAGCATTTTTCTCAGGTGGGCTCTGTTTTGCTAGAGACAAGCAGAGACTCACGGGGCTTGCTTAAGGGAGTCTTTCTGACTCAGCATAAAAAAAAAAAAACACCTAGCAAGGTTTTTTTTAAGAGGCTCTGCTAACTATTGAAAGGTGTGTACGTACAGCTGGAAGTGGCAGTGACCACATCTCCAAGCTGACAGCTTTTGCTGGATGTCAGCATAGACTGAGACAGTGAGCTGGAGTCATGCTTACGCCCGCCATTTTGGAAAAACTGCAGTTTTAACAGATAAGACACGTGGCCAGAAAAACATAAAGATTTACAGTAAAGTCAGATTCAGATGAAGAAAAACCTCTAAAGGTTTACAGTGTGTTAAAAAAATATATGTAAGATTGAGAGAGAAAAAGAAACAGCTTAGTGGTAAATAAATAGAGAAGCCGGCTGTGGTGGCACACACAGGTAGGATTTGCTCCAGAGGCAGAGGCAGGCAGGTTTCCACAGAAATCCTGTCTCAGAGAAATAAATAAAGAAAGAAAAGTAAAAGAAATAGAGTAATAATAACAGATAAATAAATAAGCCACGTAAAGATGGAAAATACATAGAATGTCTGGATACTGTATGCTATTGTGTTTTTCAGTTTTTTGATTGCTCAGGAAGGAACAACTGCTAAAGTACACTTGATTATAAATTCTGCTGAATTAATTCAACTTATCTATTTCAAAAATGCTTTGACCTCTAACTTTAAGTATGAGGACTGGTTACTTGGGGAAAGAGTTTTTGTTTATGTTTCCACAGAAAATGAAAAACTGAAGATTCCTTCCAGGCTTCTGTGGTTTGATGAACCAAGACCCCCCGGAAGCAATGGGCCAGGTGTTCCAACAATTAAGACAGCTAAGATGATGCAGCCTTACAGACTACAAAAAAAAAGACTTGGCCAAGGTTTCTGAGTTTTATCATGATTCCCATGGTATGAACAGCGCCCCCTTCTAGCATGAAGCAGTTTGAAATGAGCGACCTCCAAATCCCTATATTGTTTATAAATCTTTGTTTTCATTTGAATGGGGTTGCTTATAATTGGTTAATGATCACAACAAATCTCTTTTTAAAGGAAAAAGAGGATTATGGTATGGAAATGAGTACTTGGTATTGGTATGTTTTTTTCCCTCCCTCCCTCCCTCTCTGTTCCTTCCTCTCTGTACCTGTGCCTGTGCATACAGATGCCCACAGGGACAGAAGCTGTTGGATCTTCTGGAACTGGAGTTACATGCACTTGTGAGCCACCCAATGTAGGTGCTGAGAACCTAACTCCAGTTCTCTGACATAGCAGAAAATGCTCTTAACTGATGAGATATCTCTTAGTCCCTTTACATAGAAATTCTTCATGTAGGTATGGCTGAGATCCAGCATGTAAGGCAAAGGCAAATCAGATCTGGATATTAAGTCTTTCCTAAAGTGTGATCACAACCACTAAAGGCATCCCTCCATAATGAAGCTTCAGCAAAGTAACTTGGCAGGGGATGGCTCTGCATGTATCATTCCTATTTGCCCAAGTCATGTTCTACTTAATGCCTCAGTGTATTAAAAACTGTGATTGTTCATTAATTCACAGTAATTCCTAAATGAAAAGAAAATCACTCTTTTATTCTTTGAGTATCATTTCTGCAGGAACAATTGATTTCGGGCATTATGTTGGACTTAATAATTATCAGAGAGAGGCTCACAAATAAACAGCATGGGTGTTTGATGTGTTATTGTTTCTCCTTGTGGAAATTTGGAAGATTCATTCTTGATTGTACCAATGGCTGAGAGTTCCCAAGCGATGTTCCCAGTGATATCTGCAGCTGCTGTTTTGTTGTTCACAATGGTTTTGGCTCCATTTCTTTGTTCCATTATACTGCAGAGCATAAAATATGTTATACAATTATGCAGGTAGCCCACAAATGAAAGAGTGCATGCATTCCAACGAAGTATGGTGAAAAGTAAATTCAGATTAAGTGAAGCTGACTTACCCATTGACATCAACTATAAAATCAAAAATTCATACTGCAGGGTTTCAAAAACTTGGTCCTTGAATGTAATACATTTATACTCAATATTGCAGCAGTGCCTGTAATGAGACATATTCAAAGAGAAAACAATAACTCTCTGATAAAATATTAACAACAATACATTTGTTCTGACTACATGTCATATTATTTTAAAACCATTGTGAGAACTATGAAGCAGTGCCAAATTCTAGAAGCCTGATTGCTTCACATGTGGTTTCCAAGATATAATCACCTGTTAAACCTCTATCACTTACCAGCCTTAAAGTGCAAAATACTTCTGACTTTATGTCCAAAGAAATCTTTTTTTGTTTGCACCTTATTGGATGGAGAAGGAAAAGAAGTATTTTTTGTAGCTTTGAAAATTTCATTCATCATTCATTAGATGATGCATTCATTCATTTATTCACATAGTCATTCATCTGTGTGTCTACGTAGTCTAATACTAGTCCAATGGCTACAAAATGCCATGCAAAGTTTCTGCATTCAGGGAGAACATCAGGAAAGTCAGTACTCAGGCAGTCAGGCACATGGTGTTAGTCAACTGGGAGGAAAATGATGCCAGACTTAGACAAATACAGAACCTCAAACTGGTGATCCTATGAAGGAAGCTGCCTACTGAGTGTAAAGAATAGAGCTAAAATTTATGAACTGAAAGATTTCACATACAGCTAAAAAATTTGGACTTTTTTATAAATGCAAATGGTCTGACAGTATTAAGCATGCATTTGTGGGCTAAAGCATGTGATAGAATTGAGTATTGGCTATCTCTTTTGAGAAATAAATGATGAAAGTTCACAAGCTCCCAGCAATCCTCATCACTACCCTTTGTTGCCACAACGCTGGCATGGTGAGTTGCCACTGTCACCACTCTTGATTTTGACCTTGTTGTATCAGAGAACCGTTCTTTGGAACCTACATCTGCATCTGAAGTAGAAAAATGAAAAGCAGATCAATCTGGTGACCACTTGTTTGATGAAAACGGGAATAAGCATATTAGTTACATATCCTCTATTTGGTTTTCATTTTGAAAGATGTGCTAAAGGTAAGTAGGCTTTAGTCAACGACGAGAGGCAGTGGGGAGAGCACAGTACACACCACGAGCACAATGACTCTGGGCCAGCGTGTGAGGCTGCAGACAATTCAGCATGACTGGAGAGTGAGGGTATGTGTGATGAAAAAGCAAGAGACAAGATGAAAAGAAATCTAAGCTCGTTCTCTTCATTGACCTTGAGGGAGCCATTCTGCATCAGCCCAAACTTACTTGACTCTAGAAAATACCAAATCAATGCCATAGACTTGCTTGATTTGGGTTTCAAATAGGATTTCCAAGGAGCATACAGAATATTAAGATAATTTTGAATTTCAGATCAATAGATAGTAATTTTCGTGCTAGCCAAGCACCAAACCACTGAGCTGCATTCCCAGGCCACTAAAAGTGACTCACAGTACCTTAATACTTGATACATACCTACGCTTTAAAATTATTCCTTGTTTACCTAAAGCTGAAGTTTAACATGCTGTCTTGTATTCTTGTTTGCTAAATTTGGTGATATTTAATAGCTAGGTCCTGTGAGAGCTATTACTGACATTTTCCCCAATGTATAGCTTTGCCTATGTTTATCTTTTTTTCCTATATTGAAACATACTGGAGGAATTACTGGTGGAATTTCTTTTTTCTTTTTTCTGCTTCAGGTCCCATAGCAAAAGCTTTCAGAATTGATAGCTTATTAAACAGAATATAAATTAATAAATACATACAACATTGGAGATAATTGTATTTACTAGTATTTCAGGGTCAGAACAAGGAATATCTCCAAGAAAAAACCTGGTTCCTGAGGGAATTTCTAAGTTCTTGGTGGCCTCCATGGAGAAGAAAACAGTGGATTAGACAGAACAAGAGAGATATATTTTAAAAACAAAAGACCAACTCTCTGCACTAGTTTTAGTCAGCCAGGGAAGGATTTTCAGTTCTTAAATATTTAGTGGTCTTAACAAGAAAAGACTCCAGTACATTACCTGATGAATGTGAAGGCCTTAGTTGAATATCGGTCACATATTATTATTAAAATGTGTCTTAATTAACCTCCCACTTAAAAAAACTTATTTATTGAATCTTTGGGGGTTTCACATCATGCACTCCAATTCTGTTTACTTCTCCATCCTCCCACATTCCCCCCATCTCTGCTGCATCCCTCTGCCCCCAGAAGAAAACAAAGCAAGCAAGCAAAAACAATAACAATAACAAAACCCCCATTTAATCAAAACAACAACAACAACAACAAAAAAAAAACAAAAACAAACCAGAAAGAGCAAAAACTCTGCTTCTCCTTCTCTCCTGCTTCTCCATCACCTCTTCATTTGTCCTGATGGCATTAGAGGCTTTGGTGTGTCATATACATATACCCCTTTGTCCTGTCAGCTTTATTGACAACTGTCCATTGCAATGAATCATTGGTCTGGTTCAAGGCCTCGGGTTTTTGGTACACCATCCTCACTGAATCTCCACTGGAGCTCTTCTGGGTTATCCTGTGTCTTTGAAATCTTGCTGGTATTGTTCTGCAGGGTCAGTCCCTTCACAAGCTCCAGCAGGACCTAAATGGGATAGATGATAGGGTGGGTCAACCCAAGACCCAGTTGTGGGCCTGACTGCTAGTCAGGCAGATCAGATCGAGTCCCTGGGTCCACCAGTGTGGTGATGGAGTCAACTCTCCTACAGGGTCGATTCAGCCTCACTTGTGGTAAGGGATAAGGGCCCTCTCTTCTGGGTGCAGGGGACAGTGAGAGATAAGACCAACTTTCCCAGGGCAGTGAAGGGTGGGACTGGCTCACCACAGCACTCTGATTTCATCTTGCATGATTCCTAAGGCTTCCTGAGGTGACAGAGGCCACAAACATCAACGCAGATCCCAACTGCAGCTGGACTATGGGCCTAGACATGGCCCTTGGCTGCAGCTTAGACCGGGAGGACATCCTGACTCTGGGTGGAGGGACTGGCCACTCAGGTGGGAATGGCTCAGTCAGCCATGTGGTCACCGACACCACCAAGGCCTCAAGTTTCACCCCAACCCTGGGCCTCTAAGTGATCATTAGTGGCCCTCACACTTTTTTTTGCCTTACCATTTTCCAAATCACTTATAAATAAAGATGGATATCTGGGATGATATCCAGGATCTATTGCTAAAGAAAAAACAAGAAGGGATGACAAAGGAAGATTATTTATATGTAGCAATCCTAAAAGAAACTGAGGGCTGGGGAGAGAGTTTGGTGGGGGGTTGGGAAGCACCTGTGATACATATGTGAGGATCAGAATTTACTTCCACACACACCCAAGTAAATGCAGATGGGTGTGGTTGGAGGAAGCTGGCTAGTGAGACTAACCAAAATAGTGATCTCTGGGTTTAATTTCTTCAATGAATAAAGTAGAATGATTAAAGATGACTCCTAACATTAGCCTTTGGACTCCATTCTACATAGTGCATCAGCTGAGGATGCCACTGGACTCTGCATCTTCCTGCCTCTACTACCCAGTGTTGGTATTGGTGCCATGTACCACCACATCCCATTTACACACTGCTGAGGATGCCACTGGACTCTGCATCTTCCTGCCTCTACTACCCAGTGTTGGTATTGGTGCCATGTACCACCACATCCCATTTACACACTGCTGAGGATGCCACTGGACTCTGCATCTTCCTGCCTCTACTACCCAGTGTTGGTATTGGTGCCATGTACCACCACATCCCATTTACACACTGCTGAGGATTGAATTGACTTTGTGCATGCTAAGCAAGCGCTCTACAACTTTTTCAGATGTAAACAAATATGTTTTTGCAAATGGCTGTATAGTAAATATATTGTACTGTGCTTCACATTTTTCTTAATACCATTAGAAGAATGGCACATGCTTCATGTTTATATATATATATATATATAATTTAAACTAGAAACAATCTTATTTTACATATCAATCCCACTTCCCTCTCCCTCCCATCCTCCCATAGCCCCCAACCACTCCCCATTCCATCCCCCATCCACTCCCCAGGGAGGGTGAGGCCTTCCATGAAGGATCATTAAAATCTGTCAAGTCATTTGGGGCAGAGCCTAGGCCCACCCATTTGTATTTAGGCTAAGAGAGTATTCCTCCATGGGAAATGGGCTCCCAAAGTCTGTTCGTGCACTAGGGATAGATACATCCTGTTTCCACTGTCAGAGGCCCCATAGACTGCCTAGTACTCCTAACTGATACCCACGTTCAGGGGACCTGGTTTGGTCCTATGTTGGTTCCCCAGCTGTCAGACTGGGCTTCATGAGTTCCCACTTGCTCAGGTCAGGTGTTTCTGTGGGTTTTCCCAGTGTGGTCTTGACCCCTTTGTTTGTCCCTCCTCCCTCTCTGAAACTGGATTCCAGGAGATTTACTCAGTGTTTAGCTGTGGGTGTCTGCTTCTGCTTCCATCAGCT
The DNA here is from genome assembly GCF_017639785.1 of Mesocricetus auratus. Classification (NCBI taxonomy): domain Eukaryota; kingdom Metazoa; phylum Chordata; class Mammalia; order Rodentia; family Cricetidae; genus Mesocricetus; species Mesocricetus auratus. The sequence goes on from NW_024429213.1 coordinate 4,464,221, forward strand.
ATTGGATGAAGGCTCTAGGATGGCATTTAAGGGAGTCATTATTCTCATTACAGGGGACTAAGAATTCTACCAGGGAACTCCTACAGCTGATAAACACCTTCAGCAAAGTGGCAGGATACAAGATTAACTAAAAAAAATCAGTAGCCCTACTATATATAGACAATAGGGGGGCTGAGAAAGACATCAGAAAAACATCACCCTTTACAATAGCCACAAACAACACAAAGTATCTTGGGGGTAACGCTAACCAAACAGGTGAAATACCTGTATAACAAGAACTTTGATTTATTAAAAAAAGAAATTAATGAAGATACCAGAAAATGGAAAGATCTCCCATGCTCTTGGATAGGTAGGATCAACATAGTAAAAATGGTAATCTTGCCAAAAGCAATCTACAGATTCAATGCAATTCCCATCAAAATTACGGCACAATTCTTCATAGACCTTGAAAGGATAATTCTCAAGTTTATATGGAAAACCAAAAGACCCAGGATAGCCAAAAAGACCCTGTACAATAAAGGAACTCCCGGACACATTACCATCCGTGACTTCAAGTTCTATTATAGAGCTATAGTAATGAGAACAGCTTGATATTGGCACAAAAATAGACATGTAGACCAATGGAATCGAATTGAAAACCCGGATATTAACCCACACACGTATGAACATCTGATCTTTAACAAAGAAGCTAAAATTATACAAAGGAAAAAAGAAAGCATCTTCAACAAATGGTGCTGGCATAACTGGATGCTGACATGTAGAAGACTGCAGATAGATCCATGTCTATCGTCATGCACAAAACTTAAGTCCAAATGGATCAAAGACCTCAACATAAATCCAGCCACACTGAACCTCTTAGAAGAGAAAGTGGGAGGTACCCTTGAAGAAATTGGTACAGGAGACGGCTTCCTGAACATAACTCCAGTAGCACAGACAGTGAGATCAACAATTAATAAATGGGACCTCCTGAAACTGAGAAGCTTCTGTAAGGCAAAAGACACATTTTTCTTAATAATACCATTAGAAGAATGGTACATATTAATATCCATAGCAACACTTTATTCATTTTGATGGGTGGGTAGTATTCCATGGTATACATTTATTAAAATTTTTTTAACCTCTAAGTGAGGGATATTTTCATGGTTTTCAAACTTCGGCTGTTACATACAGTGCTGCATATGTCTTTATGTGTATGTGCAAGTGTGTCTACTCTATTCCTAGAAGTAGAATTGGGTCCTCTTACAATAAACAAGTTTTTAAATTATTACATTATTTCGTGTGTGTGCGTGTGTGTGTGTTGTGTGTGTGTGTGTATTTGCTGGCCTGCATTTATAATTTTGACAGGTATTATACCAATTGACAGTTCCAACAAGCAGTACCTGAGAAATCCAGTTTCCCCCACATCTTTGCCAATTATCAGAGTTGTGAATCTAAGTGAAGAGAGTTTCTCCGGGTCATTTTCTTGCCTTCTTTCTCTTATGATCAGTGATGTTGAACATCTTGTTGTGTATTTGAGAGCCATTTGTGTTTCATTCCCTGTGAGCTGTTCTATCCCTTTTTCTTTTGACTGTTGGTATGTTATCTTTGATATGTAGAGCTTTTTATATATGCCATATGAATTGCAGTCTTTTTTCAGCTTGCTGTTTGCCCTTTGGCTTTGCTATGATGATATTTGCCATGCAAAAATATTGAATATGTAGTCATTAGTATTAATCATTTCCTTTATGGAATTGAACTTGGACTTAGGCTATTCTGTAATTATAAATGAGTGCTTGTATGCTTCCATCTATTATGTTATGGTTTCATTTTTGACATGTGAATCTGGGATCTATTTGTATTAGGCAAGGGCTATGAAACTACCATATGCTCACCAATAGTCACCAATTTATTGAGTAATGCAACATTTCTATGTTGCTTTCAACACATGCTAAATTTATATAATTGTCAAATTCTGGGTCTTCTAGTCTGTTGAAGCTATCAGTTCATGAATTATTATAATGTGTTATCCATAATACCTTCATAATATATTTTAGTTCCTTTTTGAGACAGGGTCTCATGTAGCCTAGCCTGACTTCAAACTGCTAGATAGCCAAAGATAATTCTGGACTTCTGGTCTTCCCCTCTCTACTTCCCAAGTGCGAAGGTTGCAGGCAGGTACCATCCTTGGAACTAATTCCTTATGTTATTTTGAAAAAACATTCTGTTTATTTTTAATTATTATTATTTTTGCTCACGGTTGTAGTTTGCTTTTGTGTGGCTGTGATAAACACCATGTCTAAAACCAACCTGGGAAAGAAAGGATTGATTTCATCTTACAGAATACAGTTTCTCTTCGAGGGAAGATAAGGCAGGAACTCAGGGCGGGAGGTTGAAGCAGGAGGAATGCTGCTTACTGGCTTGCTTTCAGGCTCATGGTCAGCTATCTTTCTTACACAGCCCAGACCCAACTACCCAAACATGACACTGCTCATAGTGAGCTAGGCTCTCCCACGTCATGCGTTAATCAGGACAACGTCTCACAAACATACCCACAGACCAGTCTGATTTATGTGGTTCTTTACTTGAGGCTCCAACTTTCCAGATGATCCTAGGCTTGTGTTATTGACAGATGAAGCTAATTATAACACCCACAAACTCCAGAGACATTTTTTATTTTTCCAGAGTAAACCCTGCTGGCGTTTACTTGGGCTCACATTAAAGATATAGATTAATTAAGAGAAAATGCACTGTTTCTATAATGCTGATTTTCCTTATTCAAAACTTTGCTATTCCTTCCCATTTTAAGTCGTTTTCGTCCCTCACAATACTTAAGAATTCTCTTCATATAAACCATGCGTATATTTTAATCATACTCTTAGGAATTTTATCTTAAACTTTAAATTAATATGTATGTATGTATGTATGCATGTGTTTGTATATGTATGTATGCATGTATGTATTTAGTGGGAAAGGGTTGTGCCCATGCCACAACATGTATGTGGAGGTCAGAGGACAACTTGTGGGTATGGGTTCTCTCCTTCCATCATATGGGTTTCAGAATCAAACTCTGATAGTCAGCCTTGACAGCAAACACCTATACCTACTGAGTCATGCCTGTGGTCTAGGTATTTTATTTTTTGTCATGTCTTCTGTGAATGTATTTTTTGTTGTTGTTCTAAGGACATGCTTTAACTTTGTACACCATTTCTTTTTATTAACACTTGTGGTGCTTTGAAAGAAAATGGTCTCTATGGGAAGTGAGCAGGATTGTTAGGAGGTGTGACTTTGTTGAAGTAGGTGTGTCATTGCTGGAGGAAGTATGACTATGGAGGTGGGCTTTGATGTCTCCTTTGCTCAAGCTATATCCAGTGTGGACACAGACTGCTTCTGCTGCCTCCAAATCAAGAAGTAGAACTCTCAGCTCCTTCTCCAGCACCATGTCTACCTGCATGCCGCCATGCCACCCACCATGCCAATAATAGACTAAACATCTGAACTGTAAGCTAGCCCCAGTTAAACATTTTCCTTCATAAGAATTGTTGTGGTCATGGTGTTTCTTCACAACAACAGAAATCCTAACCAAGGCAGCACTGAATCTTTATATTTTAGTAAATTACGTTATTTTTGTGACAGTTTTTAGTTGATTTCATTTGCCTTCTCTGAGTTATACAAGTGTATCAAATGGAAGTAATGATAATCTCATTTTCTATGCTTTTACATTTTACTTATTTTTTTGTTAATTATGTTAGGTATTGAGATGGGCTTGGTGGCACATACCTTTAATCCCTGCAGTTGGGAGGTAGAGGCTGGAAGATCTCTGTGAGTTTAAGGCCAGCCTTGTACATATAGCGAGTCCCAGGACAGCCAGGGTTACATGGAGAAACCATGTCTCAAAACACCAAAACCAAAGCAAACCAACAAAAAATTATGTTAGGTATTATTTTAGGTTAAGGGTAAATAACAGTAATTATGTGAAGGTCTTTGACTACTGCTAGTCTCAAGTGAAGAGGTCACTGCTATTTGCCCATTAAGTGTGATACTGATCTTGAGCAACATATATACAGCACCGCAGAAAAACCAGAAGTGGATATCAGATGTTTTGTGATCCTTTTTTAATACCTGTGAAGAAACTGATATGAATTTACTGGTTTCATCTGTTGATGTAGTCAATTTTTAGTAAGTTTTCTGAAACTGAATCATTCTGGCATTCCTGGGATTTGTGGGGACACCAGACCTTGAGCAGAGACCCACTTCCCCATCAGCCTGGGAGTAGGCAGCTGTAAGACAATGTTTACTAAAAACAATACAATGCCCGGGGCAATAAGTTCCTGAAAAGGGCTGGCCCACGGGAACTGCCCTGACCTCGACCTTTTCCAAAGACTAACTGCCTCTTCTGACACACCCAAGTCAGTTTTCTGGTATCAGAGCAGAACCAGCCAGGGGTAGAGAGAGAGCAGAAGCTTTTCTGGAGGGAGGCCTTTCTTGGGAAGTTTTCTTGAGCCTTTTTGGGGCCTGCTTAAAATTTTCTTTAGATCGTTGAATGAGTCTCTGTGTTGTCAATCCCCGACACCCTCCGCACATTCTCGGACACAGGCTGCGCAGCAGGGCGCGGCAGGGATTAACCTGTGTACGTTGCATGTGCTATTTTTATTTTTATTTTATTTATTTATTTTTTTTAGATTTTTATTATTTTAATTTTAAATAGCTTGTTTTACATGCCAATTCCAGTTCTCTCTCCCTCTCCTCCTCCCGCACCCTCCCACCATCCCCTCCCAGTCTCCCACCCTATTGCCAATTCCTTCCACACAGGGGATACCCTGAGTCATTTCACTCAGGGTAGGGTCCAGGCACTCCCCTAAGAGTCCAGGCTGAGAGAGCATCCCTCTTTGTGTTATGGACACACGATGTCTGTTTGTATTCCAGGGATAAACACTGATCCACTGCTCAGGGCCCCATTAGGTTGCCTAGGCGGCCTCCTCACTGACTCTCACACTCAGGGGGTCTGGATCAGTCCCATGCTGGCCTCCCAGCTGTCGGTCTGGGGTCCAAGAGCTCTCCCCTGTTCAGATCAGCTGTCTCTGCTGGTTTTGCCAGCCCATTCTTTGCCAATTTGCTCACCACTCCTCTCTCTCTGTCACTGGGTTCCCTGGGTTCAGTTCAGTGTTTAACTGTTGGTGTTTGCCTCTGCTTCCATCAGTCACTGGATGAAGGCTTCAGGATGGTTATAGACATCAAGTTCATTATCAGGAATGGGCATTCGAGGTGGTCTCTCCACTATTGCTTAGCTTGCCAATTGGTGTCACCCCTTTAGATCACTAGAGGTCACACCGGTGCCTGATCTGTCTTCTAACCTATGATTCCCTCTTCCCCCTATTCTACCCCCCCCACTCAACCTTCCTGTTCCCCCATGACCTACTCTCTCTTCTTCTTCTCCCCCTCTTTTCTTCCCAGCTCCCACTCCCCGCCACTCCTCGCCATGTTCCCCATCTGTTCAGAGGATCTTGCCTCATTCTTGGGTACCATGCATATCTCTTATGTTCTTTCCTGTTTCCAAGACTCTCTGTCAGTGGAAGTGCAGACTGGAACTATCCTGATCCATGTCTAAAATCCATATATGAGTGAGTACATATCGTGTTTGTCTTTTTGTAACTGGGCTACCTCACTCACGATGGTTTCTTCTAGTGCCATCCATTTGCCTGTGAATTTCAAGATTCCATTGGTTTTTTTTTTCTGCTGAGTAGTACTCCACTGTGTAAATGTACCACATTTTCTCTATCCACTCTTCAGTTGAGGGGCATCTAGGTTACTTCCAGTTTCTGGCTATTACAAATAATGCTGCTATGAACATAGTGGAGCAGATGCTTGTTGTATGAATTTGCCTCTTTTGGATATATGACTAAGAGTGGAATTGCTGGGTCTTGTGGTAGATTGATTCCCATTTTCCTGAAGAATCTCTATACTGATTTCCACATGCGCTATTTTTTAAACATGCCCTTTACTCCGGTAATTACGATTTAGCACATATCTCTAGCTCTACTTACGTCATAGGGAGTTTTTAAGGGAGCCTGTGAGGTAGGGTTGTATCAGAATTACCCGATAAAATCTTTCAAAGTATATATTTTAAATGTATGTGGTAGAACCTAGCTGTGTATAAACTTCTGATTCAACAGAGTAGAATGAGCATATGCATTTCCTATCCTTTCTGAGACTACTTTTGTCTCAGTTCATTTTTTTAATGAGACCGGATCTCTTTGTGTAGTTCTGGCTGTCTTGGAACTTGATAATATAGACCATGCTGGCCTTGAACTTACAGAAATCCTTTTGCCTCTGCCTCCCAAGTGCTATGTCTCAGCTCATTTTATTACTATAATGAACCACCCAAGGCAGAAAACAGGAGAGATTTATTTTGCATACAGTTCCAGAGGTGTGGTCTAGGGGCTGCAACTGATGACAGCCTTCATACTGGCAGTCTCAAGGTGGTATGGAGTATCATGCAGCAAATGACAGGGAGCGCCTCTGTATGTGCTTCTGTTCATGCCTTTCCCTCTTCTTATGATGGATTTGATGATAGATGCCCTATTCTTATGGTCTTTGATCTTAATCCCCAGGGTCCTACCTCTAAGTACCACAGTCAGATTAAATACCCCTTAAAGAGAATTACAAGTCAACATATGAAGTCTTAGGGGACATACTCAAGCCGGACCTAAACTCTAGCATCATTAAAATGATTAAAAAGGAATCTGGAAAATGTTTAAGCCAATAACAAAGAAGAAATCCGAGGAAAATCAGGAGTTTGTGGTAGTGATGGAGTGATTTGTGTGTGAGGGATGCCAGTAAGAACTGGGAAAGGAAAACCAATAGAAGGTTGATTGATAGCTGATATGGAGAAGCCTAGAACATAGCTTCTTGAACTGTGACTTACGAATATATAACTGGGGATTTGGAGAGATAGGATCTTACTCTGAGGACCCCTTTCTCTTTGCTCCAAAACAGATTAAGCTTTTCCTTAATGATGCTAATCTCCCCCCCTTTCAACACAAAACTGATTGTAACATTAAGCTTGGTGTTTTTAATATTTTTAAATTATACATTTAAAAAATTTTTCAGCCCCATTTCCTCCTTCTCATTGTAGACCGGCATGAGTAACTAACCATGTGACAGTTACCATGTGATTAATAACCATGGACAAAATCAGTGTTATGATGTCTTGGAATATACAAAAGAAATTCATCCGTTGCTTTTAAATTTAGCTGAGTCAAGTTCTTAGGACAGGGGCAAAAAACAGCTACCTTCTTTGCCAAAATATTACACAGATGGTCTCCAGCCAAGTTGCTCATTTTGTTCTCTTTGAAACCTCTAGGAACTCCACAGTCTGCCTTGCCCTCAGCACTACTAGCTTCTACACTCTTATTTTTTAGTCTAAAGTTCCAAAATCTTCCACATTCCTTCAAGCAAACAACCTAGTCATGTTCTTCACAGCAACACTCAACTCCTGGTATGAACTTCTGTATAACTTACTTTTCTGCTGCTGTGATATGACACTATGGACAAAGCAAATTAAGTAAGGCAGAGTTTATTCTGGCTTCCAGTTCTAGAGGCTGAGTCCATGACGGCAGAGAAGAGGTATGGTGCCTGAGAGCTCACATCTTCAAACTGCATGAACAAAGAAGAAAGAGAGAGAACAAACTGCAAGGAGGATGATGCTTTAATCTTTCAAAGCCTTCCTTCAGTAACATACTTCTCCAGCAAGATTACACCTCCTAAATCTCCTCCACAAACAGCTCACATGGGGACCAAGTGTTCGAATGCCCAAGGGTATGGGCACAATCTGTTGTATATCTATTTTATAAACCTATATTTTGTAGGTTATGTAAAAATTTCTCAGGTGAGTGGGCGTTGAGTGAAAACATTTGAAGAAACTCTGGCCTAGAATAGGGGCAGACATAAAAGAACATACCTGGAAAGCTGAGAGACAGTAAGGTCTCAGAAAGGAAAGTCAGCATTCTTAGGATTTCTATTGCTGTGGCAAAACACTAACACCAAAGCAACTTGGGGAGGAAAGGATTTATTTTGTTTACCCCATGTTACTGTACATCATCAAAGGAAGTCAGGACAGGAACTCAAACAGGGCAGGAACCTGGAGGCAGCAGTTGATGCAGAGGCCATTGAGGGGTGCTGCTTACTGGCTTGCTCCTCGTGACTTGCTCAGCCTGCTTTCTTATAGAGGCAAAGATCACCAGTCTAGGACTAGCTAAAATCACTAACAGTGGCCTGGGACATCTCTTTATAACCCAGTAGTTAAGAAAATGCCCTATGGGCCTGCCTACAGCATGATCTTATGGAGACATTTCCTCAGCTTTTTGATGACTCTAGCTTGTGTCAAGTTGATATAATACTAGCCAGGACAGCAGGGATCACTACTTTGCTTCACAGAATATGTGTTGCTTCTTTATCTATTTCCCATTCTGTCCCACAGATGTTCAACAGCCAGGTATTTAGCAGATTGGCAAAATAGATAGCAGCAGCAGCAATAATAAAAAATTAAGATATGTCTTGTTGCTTTCTAAATATTTTTAGAGAATGGCCCAGAGAAAAGGAGGACAGTTGTGGGCAGGAACAGAATCAGATATTGAATGCAAAGGTGGTAGCTTTTAGCAATTAGGTTTCTGTAGGAGAGCTCATTTACTCTAAGGTAAATGAAATTTGGGTTAGAAATATTCCTATAAAATGCTCATGTGTTGAAGGTGAGAGATCCCAACTCAACATTTTTAGACCCCTAGTGACTAGCCTATCACAGAGTGACTTGCCCTTCTGCCCTCTTCTGAGAAACCGGAGACCTCAAGATAAACTTAAAAGGTAACCCTCCCTGATCCAGGAACTAGCTCACCACATTCCTGCTCAATGTTTAACTGCACAATGCCTAAAGAATGCTTGCTTAAGATAACCTTCCTGTTAAGACATAAGCTATCATTTATCTTCCTCATCCTTTATAATGTTTGCCTAACTTCCCGATTCAGTTTTTCCTTTTAAAAAACCCCCAACTGCAGCTACTAGGAGTCAAACTCCTCTGCCCCTTCGAGGGTCATGAGCTCGGCCCCAGGGCACTGGTTCCTTGAATAAACCTCTTGTGCTTGCAGCAAGAACGGTCTCTCTTGAATTATTGGGGCGTTGGCTTATCCCGAAACTTGAGTGAGGGTCTCCCTACTCTGGGGGTCTTTCAAAGGCTTTGTGGGTTTCTATATAACCCGCAATATATGAGTTTATAAAATGAGTATACAACTAGCGGTGGTTTCTATCATCTCGGGCATTTGAGCACTTGGTCCCCAGCTGATGGAGCTGCTTGTGGAGGAGATTTGGGAGGTATTTTGGTGGACTCAGTCATGGGTCCGGTAATCAATAAAAGGTCTGGTAATCAATAAAAGTAAATCTGAGATTGGTAAGTGATAGTTTGCCCTGGAGAGGGATGTGTGCATCTGGCTAAATTTGTAATACTCAGCAATTCTGAAATAAATAGCAAGGTAGAAAAAAATGGGATAAGGGACCCAAAACAATGAACTGCCCCAAATCCTAAATTACAATGCTAAAGAACTTGGAGTACAACAGAAAGGGATGAACCCCCTGCTGAATGTGATTTGATCTTCCCAACTTCTAAAATTTTCTTTTACAAGGTCTTTCCTAGCTAGGCAGTGGCTCTTCTGATCTCATCTTAAAAGACATTACAGCCAAAGGCTATTGATTAGTTTCTGGTATGAGGCACTGGAGACACTGCCCCCAGGGGATGATGAGGTGGACACAGATCACAAGGCACGAAGCAGATAACACTGCAGGTTGACTTTGCTAACATACGTGAGACTAAGTTCAGACCAAATAAACAGATTTCTTTATGCACAAAAGTCCCAGAAAAGAACCCACTGCTATGATCACATTCCATTTGAAATCAGGATACATTTTATTTTTCTTTATTTTAGTCATTTTACTATGTGGCTGTGAGTATGCACCACCATGTCCAGGTTTAAGTAGTATGATGTACTTAACCTATGGCTTAATGCACGTTGGGAATTCTAGAATAGGCACTTCTGAAATGGTAATGAAGAGAAAATGTGGGAAAAAAGACCCCATCAACTCCCAAAAGCTTTTAACTGAATTATAATGGTACATGGTACCTACGTGTTTTCAAGAGTACCTTACCTAGGAAAAGCTGAAGCCCCTATTTACAACAAAAGGAATATCTGACTAACAAGTGTTCTATTGTAGTTGGGATTTTGGGAAGTAGAAGATTGCACAACTAACTGAATATCAGGTATATTTTTTGTGGTCTGTGGTTGGGGACATTTGAGAACATTTCCTAAAAGGAAGGATTATTCAATATGAAGGCTAGATGGCTTTCTGTGGCCAGCCATTTTCTAGAAAAGAAATGGAAATGATTTGCCTGCCTTTTTTGCAGTTAAACTGTCACCATGGTCAATACTGGGGTTGGGAGACAGAGCCTACCAGGCCAGGCTAATGTGGTGTTTTTATTTTTCTGATTCTCTTAGTTGCAAATGTGGGAATACCTTGCATTTTACCTGAGCATGCCGCAATGTGATTGGAAAATTTGAGGTGGGTGTGTGTCATGATCTTACAGGCTTTTAAAGGATCAGTGTGAAGTGTAGACAGTTGCCTACTAGGGATGCAAGAGTGAACACTGGAGAAACAAGGGAAATAGTAGGAGCACAGACTAGGGTGGCAGCAGAGGAAGTGATATGCCTCACTCTGGATAGAATTCAGAGGACAGGCCAAGAGGATTTACTTTAAATTAGGAGTGGGGCATGAAAAGAAGAGGAATTGAAAAAGACATTAGTGTTTTTCACATGAAAGGATGCTCTTTCTTTTGAAAGGAGAAACACTAAAGGAAGCAGATTTTGGGCAGGAAGATAATTCAAATTTTAGTTTTGGACACTGAATTGGAAATGACTGTATTCAAATGAAGCTATTGAATAGCTAGGTGGATATATAAATTGAGAATTAGGGAAAGAGGTCAGGTTCAGAGATGAAAACAGGAATCTTTAGCGTACATGTGACATTGGGAAGATGATAAATAATTTCTTTCTCTTTATTACTCAATTTTCAAAAGGATGTGTTAATTCTCCAACATTATCTTCAGGTGAGCAACGAATTATTTTTCTAATATCTCTTGTCAGGAACCCATGAATTTAAATCTATGCTATATGAGCTGGCTGTACAATTCAGTGGTAGGTCACTTGCCTAGTGTAAGCAGTGTTCTGGGCTCTATCCAAGCATTTTCATAATTAACAAACAAAAAATACATACGCATACACATGCACACACTTATGCATAGATATGTGAAATTTCCCAATATGTCTCCGCCTATGCAATTATAATTCCCCCTGATGTTTCTTACTGATCTTTGACCAGTAATAGTACCTGTACAAGGGCAGTTTTCACACTCTCACAGCACTATTTTAGCTTCCTTAATTCTTAATGTGACAATATACTTCAAGCTTATGTTGTTCAATTCTTACTCTAGATGTGGAACAAGCTATTTCTTTATAAGGAGACCTTGTCTGTTTCAGAGTGGGAAGTTGTTTGAATGCCACAAGCTAGGCATTTTTGTTCCTGGGTTGATCACTGTTTCTATGCCTTTTCAAACTGGGAGCTTAGAAAAAGATCTCTCCCCCACCAATAAAATGTATTATGAGTTCATAGAAAATACTTATTCAAATTCATAACTACAAGGTTTTACTTAACCTCTTTAATGTGAAACTTGGATTTCTGGTTATTCTTTCTTACCAAAAAATCTGGTCCCCAATCTCATCAACATGTTGCTTAAAACAGCCTCAAACACCATCCCTGTCGCTCCCAGAACATGATAGCTACAAGGAGTTGAAGCTGTTTTTGTATTTCCTTTGCCTTTAGAGTGTATCCCATTAGGGATATATGGATAAATGACTGTATTTAAAAATAACTCAAAATAATTATGCTCTGTGGGATTTTTCACCAATTTGGGAGACACTTATTTTCATATGACTTTCAGTTTTTAAGAATTGCTTCTTAAAATTTTAATTTTGTTTTTTATAAAGTAAAATAGATGATTTCAAAAAGCAGTAGACCAAGCAAGGTATATTCCGAGAAGTCAAATATTCATCCTGACTCTCCTTTATTCCCTCTACTTTATATAGGTAGTTAAAAATGTTTTTGTTTATTTTTCCATTAAAAACAGAAACATGTACTGACAGACATTTTTCTGTGGTGCTTTCATTCGTTTGGGTTTTTGTTGTTGTTGGTTTTTTTTTTTCCGAAGCAAAGCTTTGCCATGTTTACTGCCTTGAGTTTACTGCATGAGGATGAAGCTGGCCTCACACTCCCAGAAATCTTACTGCTTCAGCTGCCAAGTGCTGGGATCGCAGCTATATACTGTGGCATCCCGCTCCTGCCAATTCTGTAAATAGGGCCACTATATGCTTTGGTTGTGAATTATCATTTCAAGAGTGATCAAATGTTAACAACCCTGGGAAATAACAGCAGTGTCTCCCTTTGGAACATAAGGTACACATGCTCACTGCCTGTCATCAGAGACTAGCACAACCTACCATGTTGACAAGTGTCACTTGATCTTCTTCAGGCCACCCTTTAGGAACTGACTCAGACACTGGTTCTCAAACTGCTGCTGTTCTTATGAGTAATAAATTACTTTGTTACTGATTCTAATCTTATACCATCTACCAAAATCCATGAAGGTATGTCATGCTAACTTGTTACAAGTAAGATAAAACTTCAGACCCTTCAAAGTTCTTGAAAAAATATGTATGGATGTATTATGTATAGTCAACCATATCCATATATAAACGATGAGGGTTTCTGGATATAATTTGCTCATTTAAAATGCAGGTCAGGTACTGGGTGCATAGTTTAGGTGGTAAAGTACTGGCTAGGCATATATCAACTTGACACAAGCTAGAGTCATCAGAGAGGAAGGGGTCTCAGTTGAGAAAATGCCTCCATGAACTCATCTGTAATGCATATTCTCAGTTAGTGATCAATGGGGTGGGGGGGCAGCCCATGGTGGGTGCTGCCATACCTGGACTGGTAGTCCCGGGTTCTAGAAGAAAACAGACTGAGCAAGCTGTGAGAAGCAAACCACTAAGCACTACACCTCTATGGCCTCTGCATCAGCTTTCGCATTCATGTTCCTGTCTTGATTTCCTTCAGTGATGAACAGTGATATGGAAGTGTAAGCCAAATAAACACAAATTGCTTTTGGTCATGGTGTTTCATCACCACAATAGAAACCCCAAGACATCTAGCATATTGTCTAGCTGTGGAACTCTGTATTTGTTTCCATTTGGAGCAAGAGGAAGCTTCTCTGATCTATGTAAGCAAGGTTCTGGTCTATGTATAGCAGAATGTCATTAGGAATCACTTTGTTACTATATTCTTTCATTATTTTGTTTTACCTTATGTTCCTGGGCTATCTAGTTTCATGTTTTTGGTCATCTAAGCAATGTCCTGTATGGGTTCCATCTCATGAAATGGGCCTTCATTTCAACTCAGATTGGATGGTTACTTCTACAAGCTTCGTGCTACTGTTGTGCTAGCATATCTTGAAGGCAGGACACCATTGTAGATCCAAGAGATTGTGACTGGGTTGGTGTTTACATTTCTCTTTTGGTAGAGTGCAGAGTACCTTCCTGTACCAAAGAGGGTAGAATGTAAGGGTAAAGGATCTACGTAGGCACCAACTTGATTTCTCCATGTTCAATGAGTTGTATAGGTGCTGTCTTCAGCAATAGGGCCTTGCCATCAGTTTGTGGAGAGAAACCTATCATCTTGACAATGCCTGGTTGTTTGGAAGTTCCCATGGGACCCCTTTGGTCAACAACACAATTAGATGTAACCCATGTAACCCAGTACTGAAAGCTACTTTTGATGACAAGGGATGTCTAGATGGGTCTCTGTATCCCCCATTATTTGGTGATTTCATTTAGATCACCTTCATATATGTATATATTTTAGGACACTTCTACTTGATTAGGTTTCCATACTACATCTCAAATGGATCTTATTTTTAGTTGTCACTTTCTGTGTTCCTTCCCTCATTCCCATTTTCTTTTTCCCTGTCTACTTGATTCTCCTGGTCCAGTCTTCTATGCCCATCCGTCCAGAACTATCTATTATATTTCCTAGGTAGATTTATCTGTACCCACCCCTAGTCCCTTATTCTAGACTCTCTCTCTGTGGTTCTACTGATTGTAGCTTGGTTATCATTGACTTAACAAGTACTATCCGCATATAAGTGAGTGTATACAATATTTGTCTTTCTGGGTCTGGGTTACCTCACTCAGGATGATTTTTTTCTAGTTTGATCAATTTATCAATGAATTTTATGATTTTATTTTTAAATGTCTGAGTAATATTCCATTTTATAAATGTGCCACATTTTCTTCATCCATTTTTTGTTGAGGGGCATCTAGGTTGTTTCCAATTTCTGGCTATTATGAATAGAGCAGTAATGAACACAGTTGAGCTAGTCTCTGTGGTAGGATGAAGCATCCTTTGGATATATGTACAGGAGTAGTGTAGTTGGATCTTGAGGTAGAATGATTCCCATCTTCCTGAGGATCTTCCACATTGATTTCCATAGTAGCTGTAAAAGTTAGTAGTTCTACCAGCAATAGATCAGTGCTCCCCTTATTCCACATTGTTACCACCAGTTGTCATTTGTTTTATTGATTTTAGCCATTCTGAATGGTGTAAGATGAAATCTCAAAGTGGTAGTTTTTTTTCTTTTTTGGTTTTTTGAGACAGGGTTTCTCTGTGGCTTTGGAGGCTGTCCTAGAACTCGCTCTGTAGACCAGGCTGGCCTCGAACTCACAGAGACCCGCCTGCCTCTGCCTCCCGAGTGCTGGGATTAAAGGCGTGCGCCACCAACGCCCGGCTTCAAAGTAGTAGTTTTGATTTGCATTTCCCCGGTGACTAAGGATGTTGAACATTTCATCAAGTGTTTCTCAGCCATTTGAGTTTCCTCTTTTGAGAATTCTGTTTAGATCTGTACCCCATTTTTAAATTGTGCTATTTGCTTTCTTGATAGTTTTTTGAGTTCTTTGTATATTTTGAATACTAACCCTCTGTTGTATGTTTAGTTGGTAAAAGTCTTTTCCTGTTCTGTAAGCTGGTGCTTTGTCTAAATGATGGTGTCCTTTGTCATATAGAAGCTTTTTAGTTTCATGAAGTCATATTTATTAATTGTTGATATTTGTGCATGTGCTAACAGTGTTCTGTTCAGAATGTTGTTTTCTGTGCTAATGCATTCAAGGCTCTTCTCCACTTTCTCTTCTATCAGGTTTAGTGTATTTGTTTTTATGTTGATGTCTGATCCATTTGGAGTTTAGTTTTGTGCAAGATGGTGTATATGCATCTATTTGGACTTTTGTTTTTACATGTAGCTATCTAGTTTGACCAAAACCATTTGTTGAAGATGTCCTTTTTCCAGTGTACATTTCTGGCTTCTTTACCAATAAACAAGGTCCATGGGTATGTGGATTTATGTCTGGGTCCTCGATTCTGTTCCATTGAGCTATCTGTCTATTTTTTATGTCAGTACTATGTGGTTTTTATTACTATAGTTCTGTAGTAGAGTTTGAAGTCAGGGATGATGATACTTCTGGAAGTTCCTTTATTGTACAGGATTATTTTAGCTATCCTGGATTTTTTTTTTGCTTTTCCATGTAAAGTTGAATATTTTTTCAAGGTCTGTGAAGAATTGTTTGGGATTATAATGGGGATTGCATTGAATCACTTTTTAGGATGGCCATTTTTACTATATTAATCCTACTTATCCATGAGCATGGGAGGTCTTTTCATCCTCTGATATCTTCTTTAAGTTCTTTCTTCAAAGACTTGAAGTTTTTGTCGTACAAGTCTTTCACTTGCTTGATTAGAGTTACTCCAAGCTATTTTATATTATTTGAGGTGATTGTCAAGGGTGTTCTTCTTTCCCTGATTTCTTTCTCAGTAAGTTTGTCATTTATATATAGGAAGGATACTGATTTTTATGTCAATTTTGTACTCATCTATTTTGCTGAAAGTATTTATCAGCTGTAGGAGTTCCCTGGTATAGTTTTTTTATGTTCATTTGTATATACTGTCATATCATCTGCTCATAAAGATACTTGACTCCTTCAGTTGTCTTATTGTTCTAGCTAAGATTTCAAGTACTATATTGAATAGACATCGAGTGAGTGGAAAATCTTCTCTTGTTCCTGACTTTAGTGAATTTACCTTGTGTTTCTCTCCATTTAGGCTGATGTTGGTTATGGTCTTGCTGTAAATTGATTTCATTATGTTGAGTTATATCACTGTATCCCTAATGTCTCCAGGAATTTTATCATGAAGGGATGTTGGATTTTGGTGTTTGGTCTTTGGCAAATATAATGCGATGATCATGCGGTTTTTATCTTTTAGTTGTTTATGTGGTAGATTGAATTTATCAATTTACATATGTTGGAGTATGCATCAGTTCTGCGATGAAGCCTACTTGGTCATCATGGATGATCTTTTTGACATGTTCTTGGCTTTTGTTTGCAAGTACTTTATTGAGAATTTTTGCCATCTATGTTCATAAGGGAAATTGGTCTGTAATTGTATTTCTTTATTGAGTTTTTATATGGTTTGAGTATTAGGGTTAATTTGGCCTTGTAAAAGGAATTGGACGATGTTTCTCCTACTTCTACTTTGTGGAAATAATTTGAGGAGTATCAGCATTAACTCTTCTTTGAAAGCCTATTATATTACAATTCTGTACTAAAACCATCTGACCCTGTGGTTGTCTTGTTTTGTTTGGTTTGTTTGATAGACTTCCAGTGACAGCTTCTATTTCTCTAGGGATTATAGATTTGTTTAAATTGTTTATCTGATCTTGATTTAACTTTGGTAAGTGGTATCTATCAAGAAAATTATTAGTTTCTTTTAGATTTTTTTCCAATTTTGTGTTTTATAAGATTTTTTCTCCTTTCTTGTGTTTTCTTGAATGTGTTTAACTGCTTTAGAATGGGGTTTTCTTTCTAGCACCTTTTGCAAGCCAGGATTTGTATATATACATTGCTTAAATTTGGTTTCATCATGGAATGTCTTATTTTCTCAATTTATTGTGATTGAAAGTTTTTCTGGGTATAGTTGCCTGAGTTGTTATCTATGGTCTTTTAGAGTCTGTAGAACATCTGTCCAGGCCCTTTTGGCTTTTAAAGTCTCCATTTGTCAATGGAATTTCTAGTGGAGTTGTGTTATTCTTAAAGGTTTGCATTTATATATTTCTTGTTATTTTTCTCTTGCAGCTTTTATTTTATTTTTGAGACAGGGTTTCTCTGTGTTGCTTTAGAGCCTTTCCTGGAACTCGCTCTGTAGACAAGGCTGGCCTCACATTCACATAGATGCACCTGCCTCTGCCTCCCAAGTGCTGGGATTAAAGGCGTGTGCCACCAACACCTGGCCCCTTGCAGTTTTTTAATAGTCTTTGTTCTATATGTTTAATCTTGTGCTTATTATGTGCTGAAGACTATTTCTTTTCTGTATTGCATGCTACCTTGATAGGAATCTACTTCTTTAGGTAGGGAAATTTTTTTCTATAATTTTGTTGAAAATATTTTCTGGGCCTTTGACCTGGGTTTCTTTTCCTTCCTCTGTTCCTATTACTTTTAGATTTTGTCTTTTCATAATGTCCCAAGTTTTATTGTGCCAAGATGTTTTTAAATTTAGCATTTAAATTTCTTTGCCCAAGGTATCCATTATTTCTATTGGGTTTTCAGTGTCTGAGATTCTGTCTTCCATCTCTTGTATTCTGTTGCTGAGGCTTGCCTCTGTAGTTCCTGTTTAAGTTCCTAAATTTTTCATTTCCAGATTTCCCCCAGTTTGGGTTTTCCTTATTGAGTGTATTTCCATTCTCAGGTCCACTGTTTGTATATTCGTAGTTTTTTTTACAAAGAGATTTATTCATTTCCTCTTTAAGGATCTCTATCATATTCATGAAGGCTATTTTATCTTTGTCTTGTGCTTTAGCCATGTTGCAGGTCTCAGGGCCTACTACATTTATTACTGGTTTCAAATGCTTCATAGTATTTATAACCATCTGAAATCATTTTTTTTACTACATCGAGCATTTCTTCCATCAGAATGGAGACTTGGTCTCAAAGTCATCCTCTCCCAGCAACTGAAACAGATCCTGACATACAGTAGGCACTCAACCAGAAAGAAGTGTGATGGTTTGGGGAGACAAGTCCAGTTGACAAACTGTTCGATATTCAAACATGAGAATCTGAGTCTGATCTCAATCTTCCACTGTGATCCCCGTGATTGGAAGTGGAGACAGGAAGATCCCTCTAGCTCACTGGAGAGCCAGTTTAGCCAAATTGGTGATCTTCAGGTGCAGTGAGAACCCTGTCTTAAAATATATGATAGAGGGCAAATGAGAAAGACACACAAGGCTGTCCTCTGTCCTTTACCCTTATATGTACAATCACACATGTGAATACACACAGTTTGGGATGAATGAAGGCAGGCATGCGTGAACGGATGAGTGAGTACTTTATGAGTGAGATCTACCTGAACAAATTCCTTGATATGAAAAAAATAAATGAAGTCAGAGACAGATATTGGGGTTCAACCGGAAGATCAGAGAAGCAAAGTAGTTGGCCACTAGCTCTTACCTCTACCTCAGGTAAAATGGGCTGATTCTGTCTCCACAAGCTGTCACCAAGTTTCAGACTAATGCCTCTCCTCAGCATGGCTGGAGAATGAATGCCTCCTACTGAATGCTTGCTCCTGTCTTTTATACCCCTCTAGTGCTGGGATTAAAGGTGTGAGCTCTAATTCTCTTTTAGACTGATTCTGTCTTGTGTAGAACTGGGTGGCCTTGGACTCACAGAGATAGGTCTACCTCTTAATCCTGAGTCTTATGATTAAAGGTGTGTATCACCTCCTCCTAGTTTCTGGCTGCTGTGATTGAAGGTGTGTATCACCACTGTCTGATCTTTATAGATTGTGGCTGACTTTGCTTTTCTGAATCCTCAGTCAAGGTTTAATAAATGGTAAATAATATATCACTACAATTCTCACCTTTTGTCTAATACAAAAGGAAGAAGGCTTCAATTAACATAAGAAAAACTATATGCAATAAGTGCAATAAGTATATAATATATACAGGCAACAGGTTAATTAACAATGCTTAGTCCATTTACATTTGATAAGTTCAGAGAAACTACTTTATTATATATCCTAAATTGGTGAGTCCAAAGTCTTGTATCTAATTTGCTTTCTATTCTAATTTACATTATCAAAATATCTTTTATTGTCTCTCAAATCATTTACACTTTACACATCTTTAGGGAGTTTCTTTTCTGAATCTGGTAAACAATGAAAACTATAACTATACTATCTTGTCTTCAACTCCTTAAGATATCTGAGAAGGAAATAATATTAACCAAGTAAACAGGATGTATGATCAAGTGACTTCCAAAAATGTGAGAAATAACAAAAACAGCTGGCTGCCTGGACAGTCACCCAAGTTTCCTCTGCAATGTTGCCCTTCGGCCTATCTTCCCATTTGTGTGTGTGTGTGTGTGTGTGTGTGTGTGTGTGTGTGTGTGTGTGTGCATGCTCACATGTGTATGTGTGTTTTTTAAAAAGAAGACAACCTAAGGAATTAGAAATATCAAAATACTTGATAAAATATCAGAAACTTCATGAACCAATAAGTTTTCCAGCATCAAAGAAAGAAAAACTGAATGTGTGGCTACCATTATGGTCCCATGTTGAGCCATTCTGCCAGCATGTTTATGTTTTGTGTTCTAAGTCCATGTCATGCTGCTCCTAGGAAGGTGCTAGATGCTATCTATTCATTAAGGCTTATATGTCCTCCAGCATACTTTTCCAATCACCAACCCTGATGGATAAAGGTTACAGCTACTGTGTCCGAGAACACCTTCCTGCTTGTCAAAAGTGTATCAGGGAGCCCAATCATATTCATTACTACTCCTTAGAATTGGTAGCAGCCTGTGAGAGAGGAAGTGGGCATAATGGTGTAGAAAACAATAGGATCACAGGGACTAAATAGGCACAATAAAGTCAAGGAGGGGAAAGGCGTGATAATACCTTGACTCAGGGATCATTTATGCACAGGAAAAGATTCCATTCATATACCATATGGCACTTGACAAATATAATGAATGACCTAGTTCTGGTTATGGGGCTTTTACAGCAGAGTTTGTCTGGCTTAATTAATTCTTTTCATAACTAAGACTCTTTTCAACATATAACACCTTTAGGAGTTATTTTATTTTGTTGGTAAGTATAATTAATATCTTCTAAAATAAGAAAACACAAAGAATTAACGCAGATAGAAGCAACGTATGCCATTGTCTAAACAGTCATCAATGTTAGTGCCGAATAGTACTTAATACTGGCTCACCTATGTGATCCTTATTTTGTCTGAACCTCAATTTCCACCGCCATAAGATGGAGACAATAGTAACTAATTTCTAGAGTTGTTGTGAAGAATAAAGAAACTTGAGTTTTCTATTTAGATACCCTTTCCATAACAAAGCACCTAGAAATCATGGCTAAAATATAAACTCCCAAGAAAGCAAAGGAAGCCTCTAGGACCCAGAAAAAATAGAAAATAGAAATCAAAATGATAGGCATGCCTTCAAATTATCTGATGCCACTATTTGGAATGTAGAACTCTGATTCTTTGAAATACAACTTTTTACCTTTATTATTCTGTTTGTGTGGGGATTGTTGTGCATTCCGTTGCCTACATATGGAGGTCAGAGGACAATCTGTGGGGCTTAGTTCTCTCTTTTTACAATGTGGGAATCAGGGAACTAACTCAGGTTATCAGTTCTGGTGATTTCACCAGCTCCTTTTATTCTTTTTAATTTTTGGAGACAGGGTCAACTATGAGGTCCAGTATGGCCTGGAACTATGTAAACCAGTCTAGCCCAGAACTCACAGAGATCTACCTGCCTCTACTTCTAGAGTGCTGGGACTAAAGGTGTGTACCACCAAGCTTGGGTCCAATTCTTAATATTTACACAAGGGTACAAAGCACAGGGTCCATGGCTGGGGTTGGTGTTCAAAGTGCAACTTCACATGAAATCAGAACCCTTTAAGAACTGTAGCCCAGGAAAATTAGACCAGAGAAATAGTCTGCTAATGGCAGGAGTATGTTTGTCTCAGTTTTCCCTCGAAGGGGAAGGATGAAGTAACCTCTAAATATTTATAAATATAAGCTTGTCCTCATGTGTGTTTGGAATTTATAATTTTCTCACTTGTTATAATGCACGCATTCTCACTCATTCATTCACATAGCTATAGCAAATTGTCTAATATGGAGAAATTTATAAACAGCAGAAATCTCTTTCTCACAGTTTACAAGTCTAGGAAGCCCAAGATCAATGCACTCAGCAGTTTAGTGTCAGGTAATATCTCCTACCTGCTTCCAAGATGTTAGTATCTTATTGTGTTTGTAAGAAGGTGAATGTCATGTTCTTACATAGTGGAAAGGATGGATCCCCCCTCAGCCCTATGTATTTACATATATATTTATTTACTCATTTTACATATCACAGTTCTACCTCCCTCCTGTCCTCCCACTCCCCCCACCTCCCCTCAATCCACCCCTCATCCACTCCTCAGAAAGGGTAAGGTCTCCCATAGGGAGTCAGCAAAATCTTCCACATTAAATTGAGGCAGGACCAAGCCCCTGACCCCTGCATGAGATGGGTTCTCATGTATCCCAGGCTGGCCTCAAAATCACTATGCAGTTGAGTTAGTTCTTGACTTCTTGATCCTCCTCCCTTTACATCCAAATGCTGAGATTACAGGCAGGTGCCACCATATATGGCTCTCAATCTCTTTCATAAGGCAGTAAACTATTTATTTAGTTGCTATAATTGAATTCAGGACCTCAAGAATGCTAAGCACATATTGTACCACTGCAATTAGCCTGCACTAATTCATGACAAGGCCCGCATGACCTAAATACCATCTCTATTTCTTCACTGTATTAGGGTTTAAATTTCAAATGAATTTTGGAGGGGACACACACATTCAAAGCATAACACCTATGAAATTCATGAGATAGATAGATGTACTGGGTGTATGTTCATAACACTTCATCTTTATTATACATGAATATATACATGCATATATATGTATAAGTGTATATACAGATATATAGGAGATTTTCTTCAAAATAATTTTACCAAAACAAACAAACAACATAACAAAACAAAGCAGCAAAAAGTAACCTTCTTGGATTTCCTATTTAGATAAGACAAATTCAAGCTATAAAATGATATATTTTAAAAGTTGTTTTAAATTTAATTTTATTGATTTATTCAATAGACCTGAAAGCACATCCGAAACATGCAATGAAAAACCTTTTCTAATTACATTCCAAAGTCACACAATCCTGTTTTCATGGGCAATTAGATTTATTGCCTAGTTAATATGGTGAAACACACACGCACTCTACAATTACATTGTGACAAAGGAATAGAAAAATACACTAAAAGGTAATGGAAATAACTGAATAAACTTGAAAAAGATCCAAATAACACATTTAGAAGTGAAAAATATTACAATTAAAACTGAAGAACTGCAAGGACACATTACTAATTTAGTAAAAACATAAAATATACTCCTACCCCCCCCAAACCACATATATCCCTAGTGAAACTTCAGAACACAAGACCATAGAACACTATAAAATTTCATATAATTTTGCTGGGCATGGTATCATAACACTATAATCCTAGCACCCAGGAAGCTGAGAAAGAAGCGTTGTTAGAAATTTATGGCCACTCCAGCAGCACAAACACTGAGATCGACAATTAATAAATGGGACCTTCTGAAACTAAGAAGCTTCTGTAAGGCAAAGGACACAGTCAACAAGACAAAACGGCAGCCTACAGAATGGGAAAAGATATTAACAAATCCCATATCTGACAGAGGCCTGATTTCCAAACTATGAAGAACTCAAGAAGCAAGTCTCCAGAACACCAAAGGATCCAATTAAAAAGTTGGCTACAGAACTACATAGAGAATTCTCAATAGAGGAATCTAAAATGCCTGAGAGACATCTAAGAAAGTGCTCATCATCCTTAGCCATCAGGGAAATGCAAATCAAAACAACTCTGAGATACCATCTTACTCCTGTCAGAATGGCTAAAATCAAAAACACCAATGACAGTTTATGCTGGAGAGGATGTGGAGAAAGGGGAACACTCCTCCACTGCCGGTGGGAGTGCCAACTCCTACATCTACATTGGAAATCAGTATGAAGATTCCTCAGGAAAATGGGAATCAGTCTATCACAAGACCCAGCAATTCCACTCTTAGGCATATACCCAAAAGAGGCAAATTCATACAACAAGGACATCTGTTCAACAATGTTCATATTATTTGTAATAGCCAGAACCTGGAAGCAACCTATATGCCCCTCAACTGAAAAATGGATTAAAAAAATGTGGTACATTTATACAATGGAGTACTACTCAGTGGAAGAAAAAACCTTGGAATCTTAAAATTGGAAGGCAAATGGATATAACTAGAAGAAATCATCCTGAGTGAGGCAACCCAATTCCAAAAAGACAAACATTGTAAAGGGAGGCTTTTTCCTTGAGAGAAGCCTTCCCCCCATCCTGGTTCTAGAGCTGCATCAGTCCCAAATAAACACACAGGAGGCTATATTAATTATGAAGCTGTTGGCCTTGCTTGTTTCTTCCTGGCTAGCTCTGACTTAAGTAATTACCCCATAATTGTTAATCTATGTATTTCTCTTACCGGAGACGTTTCCGGGCTTCCTACCCCATGGTGTTACTTCTCGACTCTCCTTCCCAGAGTCCTCCTGGACTCCTAGTCCCTCCTATCTTGGTTCCCTATTGGTTCAACAGTGCTTTATTGACATAAGACTTCCCCAACAAAACATGGTTTGTCCTCACTCATATACGAATTTTAGACACAGAGCAAAGGACTACCAGCCTACAATTCACACCACCAGGGAAGCTAGGAAACAAGGAGGACCCTAAGAGAGACATACATGGTTCCCTGGAGAAGGGGGAAGGGATGAGATCTCCTGAGCTAATTGGAAGCATGGAGGGAGAGGCGAGGGAGGATAAAGGAGAGAAGAGGAGGGGAGAGGAGGACATAAGGGAACAGGAAGTTTGAGTCAGGGGAAGAATAGAGGAGAATAAGAAAAGAGATATTATAATAGAGGGAGCCATTATAGGTTTAAAGAGAAATCTGGCTCTAGGGAAATGTCCAGAGATCTACAAGGATGACCCCAACTGACAATCTAAGCAATAGTGGAGAGGCTACCTTAAATGCCCTTCCCCTATAAGGAGATTAATGACTACTTAATATGCCGTCCTAGAGCCTTTATCCAGTAGCTGATGGAAGCAGAAACAGACACTCAAAGCTAAACACTGAACTGAACTCCTGGAATGCAGTTACAATGAGGGAGGAGTGATGAGCAAAGGGTCAAGACCAGTCTGGAGAAACCCACAGAAACAGCTGACCTGAACAAGGGGGAATTCATGGATCCCAGGCTGATAGCTGGGAAACCAGTATAGACTGTTCCACACCCCCTAAACCTGGGTGTCAGTGAGGAGGCTTTGGCAATCTATGGGGCCTCTGGTAGTGGATCAGTACTTATCCCTAGCATACAAATGAACTTTGGGAGCTCATTCCACAAAAAGGGATACTCTCTCTGTCTAGACACATGGGTAGGGCCTAGGCTCTGCTCCAAATGATGTGACAGACTTTGAAGATCCTCTGTGGAAGGCCTCACCCTCCCTGGGGAGCAGAAAAGGGATGGAACAAGGGGTTAGTGGGGAGCAGGGGAGGAGGGGAGGGAGAGGGAACTGGGATTGACATGTGAAACAAGCTTGTTTCTAATTTAAATAAATAAATAATAAATAGTTTTTTTCCCTATTGAAGTTAACTAGTCCACCAAGGGCCCATAGTCCATTAATCTTCCCCCTCCTTCTAAAAATTTTATGCAAATCTTTATACTCCCCCCCCAGACCTGGTAAAAGTTTTGGAATCTGGTAGCAAGGCAAGTTATTTTTTGACCTGGCATTAGCCTCAGGAAATGAGGCCAGTGGCCTGAGTTTTACTTATGAAGAAAACTGATATATAAGAAAATAAATGATAACATGTAAGTTAGGAGATGGCCAATTGGACTTAGAATAGTCTAAATTTCTTACACTGTTGATGAAGAACAGAAAATAAACAACATTAGATATTTTTCTGTTAAGGATTGAATTTAGGGCCTTTTACATGCTAAGCAAGAGTTCAACCACTGAATTACATCCCAGCCCATGCAATTATGTTTTAAGGTCAGTGAGATAGCTCAGTAGGCAAAGGCACATATGCCATGATTCTCAGTTACTTCCTCACTATAGATATAGTATGCTTCATACCAGATAAAAGAGAGAAAATATGCTTACTCCTGAAATGAACAAGACAGGAGAATAGGGAAGCATGGGTCCATGTGAGAAAATGAGAGTGTATAAAATAAAATAATCAGGCAGAAATAATTCCCAGTGCCCCATCAGTTAAGTCACACACCAACCACATCAATCAATTAAGCGTCAGAAACTGTGAAATGAAGAGAGGAAGCAAAGTCTAAGTTTGGGCTGTGCACCAGTGATGCACAAATGCCTCTCAGAAAGATTAAAAATGAGAGCTTCGGAAACAATACTTAGATTGCAAGTGTTACCCAATAGAAATGTTGTGTAGTTACAGTAATATAGGCAAACGTAGATTTTATGAGCTGACAGAGTTAGCTCACCATTACATCTGGGGGTATGTCTGATCTATGAAGAATTCAATTTCCAAATGTCCTTCGATGACTCATGTGTTGATGTCAGCCTGTGGTGCTTTTTAGGTCACTGGAGGGAAGAGGAGAGAGGAAAGGAAGAAAGAAAAAGAAAGGAAGAATGAATGAATAAATATATAAAATAAATAAAAAATAAATACATGACAATAATCTTGGCCTGGGGATGTGGCTCAGTTGGTAGAGCATATACCTAGCATGCCCTGGGCTCAGGGCACAGTCCCCACATAAAGTGGAAGTAGTGGCACACGCTTGTAATCCCAGCTATCAGGAGGTGGAGGGAGGAGGATCAGAGGTTCAAGATCATTCTTGGCTACATAGTGAATTCCAGGCAAGTTTCGGCTACAATGAGACCCTGCCCCCCAAAAGGAAACACTTATAAATGAAAGCAATAAACCAAGTACAATGCTTGTTTTCATTTCAATCTATCCTTAGGAAATTGTTGAGGACATTAAGATCCAAACTATGGCATCTTACAAAATGGGGGACAATATAAAAAATAAAATACATTATTGAGTAAAAATTGGACCACCAAACCTGCCATCAGCACTGGATCTTTAAAACAACTTCTGAGGCAGTAAATTTTTGTAGTACTGTGTTATCTTTCTTTTGAAAGCATTTACAAAACAGCTTTAAAGAGAGCCTGGTACCTTTTAAACTTAAGGGGCCATACAGAATTTCCCCCATAGATGTAATTTTTAGGTCGTTTAGTAATTGCTGATGATTCCTTTGTTTGTGGTCCCCAGATTTTGCATTTTCTCCTGTGATTATTGTTATCTTGGTGATTAGCAATCTCTTATACAGTCAGCTGAATTTTGTGTGTTTTCTTTTTGCATCCTGCAGGGCAATTATAACTCATCTCTGAAAGGATCATAAGGATAGAAACAAGGGCAGAGAGAAAGGATAGAATTCTTTTCTGTAGTTTAATTCCTTTTCAAATTTTTGGCTAGCTGTATCCTTCATAAATAGGTTGGAGAAAATGAAAGTCTTAAGGTGTAATGTATTTTTATGGCACATTCTATTTACCAAGCTAAAATATTCTATCTAAATGGTGCACATTCACTGACAATAATTGAGATAGGGGTTCTGTAATAGAAAGTTCTATTCACAATTGAATAAATGTACACATTGTATTTTCATTTTAAAGAAACTATTTTAAAATACACCATTAAAAGCAGAATTGTTTAGAAATGAAATGACATTACCTGTCTCGTTATCTAAATAAGCAGAATTTAATTTCATAGTGCTAACATTGTTACAGTTTTGTGGTGGCAATAATAATAGCTGTGCTTTTGAGACAGAATCTCAAGTAGCTCAGACTTGGCCTCAAATTTATTATGTAGCCAAGGATAATCTTGCTTCCTGCCTTTACTTCCCTAATGCTAGGATTATAGGAATGTACCACCATGCTTGTTGTATGGTGTTGGGAATGGAACCCAGAGCTTCCTGTATACTAGGAAAGCACTCTAAAAATGGAGCTATGTTCCCAGTCCTAAAGTAAATCTGACTGACATTGTAATGTGTGTGTGCTATGGTGGGAATTGAACCTAAGGCCTCATGTATTCTGGGTTCATAACTTTGCAATTGAACCGTAGCTCCAGCTACAAGTTTCTTAATGATAAGTGACAAAGTTAATTTTTCTATGTAGCACTAGCAGGTCTTTGTATTCAAGTTTCTGACTTTGCCTCCATAGAAGGCTTATCTGTTTCTTTTTGTCTTTTTTATTTAACAATTGTTTTTATTTATTTTTATGAATGCATGTCTGTGTGAGTGTATGCCATCTGTGCTTGGGTGATGGTAGAGAACAGAAAAGGGTAACAGATACCCTGGAGTTGGAGTGAAAGGCCATTTTGAGCTATCCATTATGGCTACTGGGTATCAAACTCAGGGTCTCTTCAAGAGTAGTATGCATTCTTAACTACTAAGTCATCTTTCCAGTCTTTATACAAGCTTTTTAGGGAAAATTGTGAAGTTGGAAGGTATAAGTATCTATGGCTACATCTTTCTAGGTCAGGTCCATTTAAAAGTCGACTGGCATTGGATTATAGACAGCTTATAATACTATCTTCCTGTCTCAGTCCCTCAGGGTTGCTCTGAGCAAGTACAAGTCTCTCCAGTCAACTGATTTGTGGATGGGATTGAGCCTACTAGCAATGTTTCCTTGCATAATGTCTGTTGGCCAGGGAATAAGTACATTGATAATGAACAATGTTAACTTATGATGAATGTTTATGAATGAACTTAACAAAAAGGATTAGATAATATAATTCAGTTAAATTAGTGTAGCTTATTTTAAGGAAGAGAATAGAGTTAGAGCCTCAGAATTAGCACAAGTGCAATGAATTAATTCATTAAGAATTTTGAGACAATGTATCATACTATAGCCCAGGCTGGCCCGGAACACATGACAATCCATCTGCTTTAGCCTCTCAAGTGCTGGTATTATAGATGTGAACCATCATGGCTGGCTTTTCTGCTGATCTTTTATTTCTACTTTTTAAAAATTACTTTAATTTTAAATAGCTTGCTTCACATGTCAATCCCAGTTCCCTCTCCCTCCCCTCCTCCCACCCCCCCCACCATCCCCTCAGCCTCCCACCCTATCCCCACTTCCTTCCTCATAGGGAATATCCAGAGTCTGTCATTTCACTCAGGGCAGGATCCAGACACGCCCCTAAGAGTCCAGGCTGAGAGAGCATCCCTCTTTGTGTTATGGACACACGATGTCTGTTTGTATGCTAGGGATAAACACTGATCCACTGCCCAGGGCCCCATAGGTGGCCCAGGCCTCCTCACTGACTCTCACATTCAGGGGGTCTGGATCAGTCCCATGCTGGCCTCCCAGCTGTCGGTCTGGGGTCCAAGAGCTCTCCCCAAGAGCTCTCCCCTGTTCAGATCAGCTGTCTCTGCTGGTTTTGCCAGCCCATTCTTTGCCCATTTGCTCATCAATCCTCTCTCTCTGTCACTGTGTTACATGGGTTCAGTTCAGTGTTTAACTGTGTTTGCCTCTGCTTCCATCAGTCACTGGCTGAAGGTTCTAGGGTGGCATATAGGGTAGACTTCAAGTTCATTATCAGGAATGGGCATTTAAGGTAGTCTCTCCACTATTGCTTAGCTTGCCAGTTGGTGTCATCCTTGTAGATTGCTAGAGGTCTCACTGGTGCCAGATCTCTCTTCAAACCTATGACTCCCTCTATTGCAGTATTTCTTATCCTGTTCTCACTCTATTCTACTCCCCCCCACTCAACCTTCCTGTTCCCCCATGACCTACTCTCTCCTCCTCTTCTCCCCAACCTCCCACCATGTTCCCAATCTCTTCAGAAGATCTTGCCTCATTCCTCTTCTCTGGGGTACCATGAATATCTCTCTTAGGTTCTTTCCTGTTTCCCAGACTCTTTGTCAGTGGAAGTGCAGACTGACACTATCCTGATCTATGTCTAATATCCATATATGAGTGAGTACATACCATGTTTGTCTTTTTGCGACTGGGTTACCTCACTCAGGATGGTTTCTTCTAGTGCCATCCATTTGCCTGTGAATTTCAAGATTCCATTGTTTTTTTTTCTGCTGAGTAGTACTCCATTGTGTAAATGTACCATTGTGAAAATGTACATTTTCTCTATCCACTCTTCAGTTGAGGGTCATCTAGGTTGCTTCCAGGTTCTGTCTATTACAAATAATGCTGCTATGAACATAGTAGAGCAGATGTCCTTGTTATACGAATTTGCATCTTTTGGATATATGCCTAAGAGTGGAATTGCTGGGTCTTGTGGTAGATTGATTCCCATTTTCCTAAGGAATCTCCATACTGATTTCCAAAGTGGGTGTACAAGTTGGCACTCCCACCAGCAGTGGAGGAGTGTTCTCCTCTCTCCACATCCTCTCCAGCATAAATTGTCTTCGGTGTTTTTGATTTCAGCCATTTTGACAGGAGTAAGATGGTATCTCAAAGTTGTTTTGATTTGCATTTCCCTGATGGCTAAGGATGTTGAGCACTTTCTTAAGTGTCTCTCAGCCATTTTAGACTCCACTATTGAGAATTCTCTATTTAGTTCTGTACCCCACTTTTTAATTGCATCCTTTGGTGTTTTGGAGACTTGCTTTTTGAGTTCTTTGTAAATTTTGGTGATCAGCCCTCTGTCAGATGTAGGGTTAGTGAATATCTTTTCCCATTCTGTGAGCTGCCTTTTTGTCTTGTTGACTGTGTCCTTTGCCTTACAGAAGCTCCATAGTTTCTGGAGGTCCCATTTGTTAATTGTCGATCTCAGTGTCTATGCTACTGATATTATGTTCAGGAAGCTGTCTCCTGTACCAATTCGTCGAAGAGTATCTCCCACTTTCTCTTGTAAGAGTTTTAGTGTGGTTGGATTTATGTTGAGGTCTTTGATCTATTTGGACTTAAGTTTTATGCAAGGCAATAGACATGGATCTATCTGCAGTCTTCTGCATGCCAATATCCAGTTATGCCAGCACCATTTGTTGAATATCTTTATTTTTTTCATTGTATAGTTTTAGCTTCTTTGTCAAAAACAAGTGTTCATATGTGTGTGGGTTAAAATCAGGGTTTTCTATTCATTTCTATTGGTCTACCTGTCTATTTTTGTGCCAATATCAAGCTGTTTTCAGGACTATAGCTCTGTAATAGAACTTGAAGTCTAGGATGGTGATGCCTTCTGAAGTTCCTTTATTGTATAAGGTTTTTGGATATCCTGGGTCTTTTTTTCCATGTAAAGTTGATTATTGTTCTTTCAAGGTCTGTGAAGAATTGTGCAGGAATTTTGATAGCGATAGCATTGAATCTGTAGATTGCTTTTGGCAAGGTTGCCATTTTTATTATGTTGATCCTACCAATCCAAGAGCATGGGAGATCTTTCCATTTTATCGTATCCTCTTTTATTTCTTTCTTTAAAGACTCAAAGTTCTTGATACACAGATCTTTCACTTCTTTGGTTAATGTTGTCCCCAGATATTTGATGCTGTTTATGGCTATTGTAAAGGGTGATGTTTCTCTGATTTCTTTCTCCACCTCTTTATCATCTGTATATAATTTGGCTACTGATTTTTTGAGTTAACCTTGTATCCTGCCACTTTGCTAAAGGTGTTTATCAGCTCTAGTAGTCCCCTTGCAGAGTTTTTCAGGTCACTTATGTAAACTATCATATCATCTGCAAATAGTGAAAGCTTGACTTCTTCTTTTCCTATTTGTATCCCTTGATCTCCTTTTTTTTGTTTTATTGCTCTAGCTATAACTTCAAGTGCAATATTGGTCTTTCTATTGCTAAGTGAGTTCTTATTTTGCCTTCTTCCTATCTCTTCTTCCAGTAGGTGCAGGTGGGGTCTTTCTGTGTCCAATAGTCTCTTTGTTTCCTGAAGCTGAAGCTGGGCATGCTGTAAGTTGGGGTCTGGAAGAGCTTATGTCTTTCCTGAGTGGATGGGTCTTCTTGATGCCAGCAGAGGGCCCCTGAATTTGGGCACACTGGGGGTAGGGTCTGGAGGGACTGCTGTCTTTCCTGTGTGGGCGGGTCCTCGGGATGCTAGGAGCAGGCCCCTGAGCGATTGAAGGAGTGGGTGATGTGCAGTGGAGGAGTCCCAGAAGGACCCAAGCTCACCTGAAGCTGGTCATGCCTGAAGTTCTCTTTCTTAGTTGTGTCTTTGTGTGGCTTTGATATCTAGGTTATTGAAGCCTCGTAAAAAGAGATTGGCAAAGACCCTTCTGTTTCTATTGTGTGGAAAACTTCGATGGGGAATTGATATTAGCTGTTGTTTGAATTTCTGGTAGAATTCTGCACTGAGGTCATCTGGACTTGGGATTATTTTGAGGCCATCTGGACTTGGGATTTTTTTTGGTTGGAAGACTTTTGATGACTGCTTCTATTTCCACAGGGGTTATGGGTCTATTTAAATAGCTTACCTGTTCTTTATTTAATTTTGGGAAGTGATATCTATCCAGAAAATTGTCCATTTCCTTTAAATTTTTGCATTTTGTGGAGAATAGGTTTTCGAAGTATGCCCTGATGTTTCTCTGGATTTTCTCAGTGTCCATTGTTATGTCCTCCTTTTCATTTCTGATTTTGTTAATTTGCATGTTCACACTGTTGCTTGGTAAGTTTGGATAAAGGTTTGTCTATCTTGTTGATTTTCTCAAAGAACCAACTCTTCATTACATTGATTCTTTTTATTGTTTTTCTAGTTTCTAATTTATTAATTTCAGTCCTCAATTTGATTAGTTCCTGGCGTCTCCTCCTCCCGGGTGAGTTTGCTTCTTTTTATTCTAGGGTTTTCAGTTCATTCTCTAGTGTGACTATTCTCCAGTTTCTTCATGTGGGCACTTAGTGCTATGAGCTTTCCTCTTAGCACTGGTTTCAGAGTGTCCCATAAGTTTGGGTATGTTGTGTCTTCATTCTCATTGAATTCCAGGAAGTCTTTAATTTCTTTTTATATTTCTTCTTTGACCCAGGAATGGTGAAATTGTGCATTACTCAATTTCCATGAGTTTGTAGGGTTTCTACAACTTGTGTTGTTGAATTCTAACTTTAACACATGGTGGTCTGATAAGGTGCATGGAACTATTCCAGTTTTTTTTGTAGCTGTTGAGGTTTGATATGTTGCCGAGTATGTGGTTGATTTTTGAGACAGTTCCATGTGGCGCTGAGAAGAAGATATATTCTTTTGTGTTTGGATGGAATGTTCTGTAGACATCTGTTAAACACAATTGAGTCATAGTTTCTATTAGTTCCTTTGCTTCTTTGTTAAGTTTCTGTCTGGTGGTCTTGTCTAGTGGTAAGAGTGGAGTGTCGAAGTCTCCCACTGCAAGTGTGTGAGGTTTTATGTATGATTTGAGTTTTAGTAATATTTCATTTATGAACCTGTGTGCTTTTGTATTTGGGGCATAGATGTTCAGAAATGAGACTTCATCTTGGTGGATTTCTCCTGAGATGAGTCTGAAATGACCTCCTTCTTCTCTTTGATTGATTTCATTTTAAAATCTAATTTATTAGATATTAGGATTGGTACCCCTGTTTGTTTCTTGGGTCCATTTGATTGAAAAATCTTTTCCCAACCCTTAACTCTGAGGTAATGTCTGTCTTTGAAGTTGAGGTATGTTTCTTGTATGCAGCAGAAGGACGGATTCAGTTTTCAAATCCACTTTGTTAACCCATGTCTTTTTATGGGCAAATTAAGACCATTAATATTGAGGGATATCAATGATGATTGATTGCTTATTTTTGTTTGTTTTGGAGTTTTTGCTATTGTTGGAATTGTGTGTGGATTTTCACTCCTATTTTTCTTTTGGTTGTTGGTAATGTGAGATTATTGATTGCCTATGTTTTCTGGCTGTAGTTAACTTCCTTGTGTTGGAGTTTTCCTTCCAGAACTTTCTGTAGGGTTGGGTTAGTGGATACGTAGTGTTTATATCTGGTTTTGTCATGGAATATCTTGTTTTATTCATCTATAGTGATTGAAAGCTTTGCTGGGTATAGCAGTCTGGGCCAACATCCATTATCTCTTAGTGTTGGTAGAATATCTATGCACGACCTTCTAGCTTTCAGAGTTTCTATGTAAAATCAGGTGTAATTCTGATAGGTTTGTCTTTGTATGTTATTTAACCTTTTTCCTTAGCTGCTTTCAATATTCTTTCTTTATTCTGTATGTTTGGGGTCTTGATTATTATGTGGTGAAGGGATGCTTTTTTTGTGGTCCACTCTATTTGGTGTTCTGCAAGCTTCCTGTACCTTCATTGGCATGTGTAGGAGAAAAACAGTACTCTGCCATTAGCCATGTGACTTATTAGAGTCACATACAGATGAGGTAATACAAAGGCTAACCATACCCACTTTAGGCATGACTAAAGACATATACGGATGTAGTCGGTGAACTATGTCACTAGCTAGGCCCACTTTTGGGTATGGTTAGAGGCGTGTATGGAGGAAGGAATAAAAGACCGAACAGCAGAAGTCTCGCTCTGTTTCCGGCTTTCCGGCTTCCAATTCAGCAGTGGAAAACTACTCAGCTAATATGGGTTACTTGTTTGTCTCTTGTGAGTAATTTCTACAATAAATACTTACTTATACTTTCAGTAAGTGTGCTGTTTATCGTTGCAGCATCAGGCATGTCTTTCTTTAGGTTGGGAAAGTTTTCTTCTATGCTTTTTTTGAATATGGTTTCCACCCCTTTGAGGTGGTTTTCTTCTCTTTCTTCTATATGTATTATTCTTAGGTTTGGTCTTTTCTTGGTGTCTCATATTTCCTGGATATTTTGTGTTAGGGATTTGTTGGACTTAAGATTTTCTTTGGTCGGGGTTAAGACTGGGCTGGTTTATCCCCCAGAAACAGCTGACCTGACAAGTGTTAGCTCTTGAATCCTAGACTGGTGGCTAGGAATCCAGCATGGGACTGATCAAGACACCCTGAATGTGGGTGTCAGTGAGGAGGCCTACACAATCTATTGGGTGTTGGGTAGTAGATCAGTACTTATCCCTAGCATACAAATGGATTTTGGGTGCCCATCCAACAATGAGAGATGCACTCTCAGCCTGGACTCTTGGGGGAGGGTCTAGGCCCTGTCCTGGATGAAATGACAGACTATGGACACCCCCATGGAGGACCTCACCCTCCCTGGGAAAATGAGGTGGTATTGGGAGGCGGTTGGTGAGAAGGTGTGGGAGGAGGAAGGGAAAGGGAGAGGGACCTGGGATTGACATGTAAAGCAACCTTGTTTCTAATTTAAATTTAAATTTAAAAATAAAAATAAAAAAAGATTTATTTTGGTCAATAGATCTATATCCCCTAGTGTATCTTCAACACCTGAGATTCTCTCTTCCTTTTCTTGTATTCTGTTGGTTATGCTTGCATCTGTAGTACCTGACCTTTTGCCCAGCTTTTCTATTTCCAGAATTCCTTAAGACTGTGTTTTTCTTATTGTTGCTATTTCAGTTTTTGACCCCTGTACTGTTTGAATTGTTTCTGGAAATTTTTGCTTTGTCTTTTCCTCTTTTTCTTGCATTTGTTGGTTTTTTTTTTTGGTTTGTTTTTTCTTCCATTTCTTGCATGTTTTACATTGTTTTTTCTTTAATTTCTTTAAGGGGTTTTCTCATATCCTCTATCATTTTCATGAAGTTGTTTTTAAGGTCTTTCTCATCTGCTTCATTTGGATTGAGCTGTTCAGGTCTTGCAGGTGTAGAGTCTCTAGACTCTGGAGGTGTCATATTGGTTTTTCTGTTGCTGGGTGTGTTTCTATATTGTCTCCTTCCCATCATTTCTTCCCATGGGTGCAGAACTAGTCTCTTCTTCCCCTGGTGGGTATGTGACCACAGATCCTTTCCAGTGGGTGCCAGAAGGTCCAATACTCTGGTGGCTTTCCTCTTGTGTGAATGGAGGTGGTCCTAGTACCAGGGCCTTGGCAATCTTTGGGTAGGCTGGATACTGTCGGGATGGGATCCACAGTGTGCAGTCCCCAGGTCTCTGGTGGTTCTGCTCAGGGCACCAGAAGTTAGGCTTGCCTGTCCTGTGGGAGGAGAATGAGACTTGGATGCTGGCAGTCTCTGGGTGGGCTGGCTCATGCTGGGGTAGGTGATGCAGTGTGCAGTACCCTGACCTCAGCTAGTTGAGTTGAGAAAAATAAAAACATGCTATTTACCTTGCAGGAACTGTTCTAAACCTTTCACAATTATTAATAATATTAAACAGTTATAGAAATAAATACTAGTTTATGTATATTTCACTTTACCTCAAAGTGCATACACAACCATGAAACTAGAAACTGTTTTACTTTGTCTGAATGTAACTAAAAATGGTCCTTATCAGGTAGCAACAACAGAAGGAAGCACCCACATTTAATTCCAAACACAGACTATAACTATCTCCCAAAATATCTTACACCCTGCCTTATTTGGTGGTTTCTGTTTCCTATTTTCTTCTGGTGTGATTAAAGCATTCATTTAGTTTAAAATGTAGGTTTGGTTAAGAAAAGTTTCTAATGCTCCTCATTAGTCCAACTTAATCAGGAATTGTAGCCCTGAACTCAAAGTAGAACCAAAAACCGGAGAAAGAATGCTTTGTTTTCCATGTTGAAACTTTAATTAATAAGTTATATAAGACTACAAGTATGTCTTCAACTAAACATCCATAGATTTAGAAAGGCAATGGTCCCAGAGTAGCATTGGTTACTACCCATCCCTATTTTTCCTCTTCTACTGGGAAACTCAACAATTATCCTACACAAAAGGGGCAGATTTGAATGATTTGCAAGTAACTTAGAATACATTTTTGACACAAGTAACCTGATTTAGCAAAAAGCTTAGAAAGCCCTGGTTAGTCATTCTTGTTTTAGAAACTCAATAATGATAATACAATCTCATTGCCATGATTGCTTTTCAAATACTTAAATTGTGGATTTCTCAAACTTTTAATTAGTTTTCCAATATAAGAAGTTTTCAATTTACACAGTGTAGTTCTCTTAACAAAATAATACAAACCTATTTTGCTTTTAGGTCAAAGTATCCTTGCAAAGTTGTTAAGTCATATTTCCCTTCCTCCTGTCAATGCTGGGAAGATCAAACACATATTTGACTTATGTGAAAGTATTAATACTACATTGTTCCTTGAAATAAATAAATGCACAAAGGAAATGTATTATGTGAGATAGAGTAGTCATGATTTTCTAAATGTATTATCATATGTGTTTATATTTATATATGTGTATTTATATGTGGGAACACCAGACCTTGAGCAGAGACCCACTTCCCCTTCTGCCTGGGAGTAGGCAGCTGTAAGACAATGTTTACTAAAAACATGTTTACTAAAAACAGTACAATGCCTGGGGGCATTAAGTTCCTGGAAAAGGCCTGCCCACAGAAACCACCCTGACCTCGACCTTGTCCAAAGACTAACCGCCCCTTCTGCCACGCCCGGATCAGTTTCTGGAGTCAGAGCAGAACCAGCCAGGGGAGAGGAGAGAGCAGAAGCTTCTCTGGTGGGGGCCTTTCTTGGGAAGTTTTCTTGAACCTTTTTGGAGCCTGCTTAAAGTTTTTTTTACATCGTTGAACGAGTCTCTGTGTTGTCAATCCCCGACACCCTCCGCACGTTCTCGGACACAGGCCGCGCAGCAGACGCGACAATTGGAGGTCCCACCGAGATCGTGAAAGCGAGGTAAGTGGACGGGGTCGTCCCTTTTGCCAGCTAGGGACAGATGGAGGAAAATAGGAAAAGAAACAATGGGAAATAGTCCCTGGAAGTTTAAATTACAGTATCACGTAAAAAAGTTGCTTGAAGAACAGGGGACTACAACCATGGCAGGCTTTTTAAAATGGATTGAACGAGGGAGCCCATGGTTCATTAGTGGGGAAGGCTTAAATGTCCCAGATTAGGAGGATGTTTGCTATGATATTCAGAGAGCCGGGTGTTGGTGGCATACGCCTTTAATTCCAACACTCGGGAGGCAGAGATAGGAAGGAATGAGGCCATCCTGGTGTATAGAGCAAGTTCCAGGACAGCCTCCAAAAGGATAGAGAGAAACCCAGTCTCAAAAAAAAAAAAGAAAAAGAAAAAGAAAAAAAGAAATGAAAAAAAGGGTAAAATAAGAAATAAAATAAAAAATCTCCAGTCTTTCGCCTGATCCACTGAGGTCAGGAAAGTAAAGGGGAACTGAGAGATCTAAAAGGCTAGCCAGTAAGGCTATGTGGATGTGTTAAAAAGGGGTACCGGATGAAATCTCCAGGCCTTCGCCTGACAAAGGTCAGGAAAGTAAGGGGACCCTGAGAGATTGCCCTCAGTTGGGGGGTGGATTTGATTAAATCTCCAGGCCTTCGCCTGACAAAGGTCAGGAAAGTAAGGGGACCCTGAGAGATTGCCCTCAGTTGGAGGGGGTATTGGATTAAATCTCTAGGCCTTAGCCTGACACTAAGGTTGGGAAAAAGGGGAACCCAGAGATTGCCCTCAATTGGAGGGTGGATTGTGTAAATCTTAAGGCTTTTTGCATGAGGAAACATCCTGGGTTGAAAGTTGTTTTGAAAATGGGTGAATAGCCGGGCATTGGCAGCACATGCCTTTAATCCCAGTACTCGGGAGACACAGGCAGGCAGATCTCTTGAGTTCAAGGCCAGCCTGGTTTACAAAGCAAGTTCCAAGACAGCCTCCAAATAATACAGAGAAAAAAAATTGGTAACAAGCTGGGCAGTGGTGGCACATGCCTTTAATCCCAGCACTTGGGAGGCAGAGGCAGGCAGATCTCTGTGAGTTCGAGGCCAGGCTGGACTGACAGCCTCAAACAATACAGAGAAACCCTGACTTAAAAAAAATGGGTGAAAAAAAATTTGTAACAGTAAAGAGGTACTGGTATTAAGTAAAGAAAAAGAAAAAGACAAAGGTATATACAATGGAAAAATTTTGTTTACATTTAAGTTCTATTTTGTGAGTCATCTCTAAAAACTTTTGGCCAAAAGCTTGGCCTCTCTACCTTGCATCTACAGTTACAAGGAGTAGGTACAGCTGTACCCCATGACTGTAGCTCAAATGGAGGAATGATAGAGAACATATAGGACTTTTTAACCTCTTAGTTCAAGGATTGGCTGGAGTTGTTCTTTTACATAGATTTCAATTAAGGAAGCTTCATTGCAACAGACTAATCATGACCTAGGGAAAAAGGATGACTGAAAGATGCATGTATGTTCTGAATGTATGGTGTGGCCACACCGGTATGTATGAAATGTGATTGTGAATGCATGAGTGTGAACTGCTTATATGATTAAAAGGATACTTAAATCCCTTCAAAAATAGTTAAGAAGCTACCTAGATTGCTTTAAATATAGACAAAAGGAACATCCAGCCAGTCTGTTAATGTTTTAACAGAAAAATTTAAGATGCAAATGAGGCCTTGTCAGCTAGTGAGAGCTCTACAGGTTAGATTGGGAAAGACTGCTCACAGAGTTCAAATAATTTTAAAGAGTTACTTGGACACATTATAGTTTACAATCTTTGAGTGATTTTCAGAAGTTTTTGGGAAATATTTAATGGATATGTCCTTTTTAATGGGCATCTACAAATAATCTAAGTAGTAATCCCAATTTACCTAGATAGTCAACCAAGGAGGGTAGACAAATCCTTCTACTATTATGGTCCAGCTTCAACAGTTCAAAAAATTTTTTTTAGAAAATAAAAAAGGGGGAATAATGTCCCCAGTCCCCACATGACTCATCAAATAATACACTCCTCATTTAAAATTTTTATAATGTGAATGCCAGTGAGCTTCAGACAGATTCTGGCATGATGGAACTTGAACAACCATTGCTCAGGTCAAATGGAGACATCCATGCACTAAACAGTGGAGAAGACCCTAATTTGGGGTCGAGGGCATGTTTGTGTTTTCTTGTAGGAAAAGAATAAAAGCTTCGGCATGGAGCAGAGAAAAACTGGACCTGAGACCATGGGAGCCTACCTAAGCCAGTTTGAGTGAGATCTCCTAAATCAGTGTTCCTGACCCTTGCTGTCATCGAATCTAGAGCCCAAGAAAGAAAGAAAACAGTCGGTTCGAGATTTCCAGTTTCTCAACAGACCTGCTGCATCAACCTTCCGGACCCATGAGTTTTCATCGTGAAGCCAACAGAGAAAAAAGGACCCATTTAAAACATTTGGACATTGGTATGGACTGTGATGAGGGGCAAAAGCCTCTTTTCAGTAATTGAACAGGACATGGTCACTTGAAATATCAGACTTGATGGTTCCTGTTTCTGGAATCACGACTAGGCCAGTGTATTTTTCTAGAGAGGTGCAACTTGTCCTAATGCGACAAAAAGGAGACTTTGACTCAAGTCGCATAATCAGCTGACGTTAAATCAACAAACTGCATCACCACAGGAACAAATTGGTGCTCTGTGGATAGTGCAACAAGCCTATTGTTCATATTTTTCATAATGCTACATGTGTAACATCAATGATTGTACCTAATGTATCT
Source organism: Mesocricetus auratus (assembly GCF_017639785.1). Classification (NCBI taxonomy): domain Eukaryota; kingdom Metazoa; phylum Chordata; class Mammalia; order Rodentia; family Cricetidae; genus Mesocricetus; species Mesocricetus auratus. The sequence goes on from NW_024429213.1 coordinate 4,504,041, forward strand.
GTGCAAGTGCACTTTCTAAATGCTTTCCTGAGCAGATCTTGGAACAATTGTAACTTTATCAAATTGTAAATGTAAATCACATGCGGGTTACCCTTGTAACAGAATGTAAATCACGTACATGTTACCCCTGTAACAGACGAAGGCTGGTAGAATGTTATGGCCCAGATCTGGTGATGGGTACGGTGATGGAGAGGCGCTATGTCAATGGGGGTCCTGGAAATGGTGGCAGTGGCGGTAGGCATTCTGGCTTTATGCCGGGCTCAAACGTGCCTTGTTCCAGAGGCAAGAGATCCGTAACCAAGTATTGCTTAGCCTAGCCCATGGCAATCCCGATAGCCATGAAGGTTGGTTACAGATGATTTAAAGTTGGGGTGCTCTGATGACGGGCCACCTGTGGGGAAGACCCCTCCCGCCTAAGACAGGGGTTCAAGGTCCCCCAAGGACGGGAAAGGGAGGGTGACCCTACTTGACCTAAGCCAGGAGTGCCTCATTTAAAAATAAAAAGGGGTGAATTGTGGGAACACCAGACCTTGAGCAGAGACCCACTTCCCCTTCTGCCTGGGAGTAGGCAGCTGTAAGACAATGTTTACTAAAAACATGTTTACTAAAAACAGTACAATGCCTGGGGGCATTAAGTTCCTGGAAAAGGCCTGCCCACAGAAACCACCCTGACCTCGACCTTGTCCAAAGACTAACCGCCCCTTCTGCCACGCCCGGATCAGTTTCTGGAGTCAGAGCAGAACCAGCCAGGGGAGAGGAGAGAGCAGAAGCTTCTCTGGTGGGGGCCTTTCTTGGGAAGTTTTCTTGAACCTTTTTGGAGCCTGCTTAAAGTTTTTTTTACATCGTTGAACGAGTCTCTGTGTTGTCAATCCCCAACACCCTCCGCACGTTCTCGGACACAGGCCGCGCAGCAGACGCGACATTTATATTTACATATTCCTGAAGGGAATACACAAAAATTTTAACAGTTGTTATATTATACCTAGTGTTCAGTTTTATTCATAAGTTTTGCTTATGTGTGTAAATTTAATTTTTTATTTCCCAAATTGTCTACAGTGAGTATATAATTCCTGTGTAACTAAATGAAAATGAATGCATGTTATTGAAAACTGAAGGAAATGATTCTGTCCTGGAAGCAGTTTGCTTTGGAATCTTTGGTATCTGTATTAGTTACTTTTCTGTTGTGATGAACTATCATGATCAAGGCACTTACAGAAGAGAGAGTTTATTTTAGCTTATGGTTCCAGAAGGACAAGTCCATAATGGTAGGCAGGTATGGCAGCAGGAACAGGAAACTATGAGCTCACATCTTGAAACACAAGCACAAAACAGAGAGTACAGATTGCAAGTGAGTAATGCTGTTCAACTCAAAGCCCACCCATAGTGACATATTTCCTCTAACAAGTTTGTACTTCCCCAAATAGCACCAATAAATGGAGAATCATAGCCTACTTTCAACTCTGCCTGAGACAAAGATCTAAGAGGTAGTCTGTGGTGTGAACTGTCAACTCTCAAATTTATGCTATCTGGTCCCTGAATGTTTTGTCATGTTAAACTAATATCATGTTGTGAGACTTCCCACTATCGCTAAAAGTTAACAGTCAAACCTTTCCTTTGTTCCGGGAATTGGTTTGATTCCTTGGGGAGGCTTCTTGGAGGTCTAGTATGAAGATGAAGGCTGCTCTCTGAAGAGGCTCATGGACCTTCTTTCACCATCCTTGTCATAGCCTGTCTTTCCCCTCTCTCTCTGTTCCCTCTACTCCCCCTCTTTCTCTCCTTCTCCCTCTCTCTCCTTTCCACTCTTAATGAAGCTCTTCTCCAGTCCACCCTTAACGAAACTCTCCTCATGCTTTAAGGGAAGCCTCACCTTCCCTTTAAGGCCCAATCACACTTAGATTCTCCATACACTGTTTCTAATACTCTCACTCCCAGTTCGAGACCCATTTATGGCCTGAGACTCTCAATCCAATAAACCTCATTCAAGGGAATTATGCTTCAGCTCCTTTGCTGATGGATAGATGCTCTTCTACTTTCTAATAATCAGTGTACTACTATGTTGAAGCTACTCTTAGAAACAAATGATGGATGATCTCGGTGTCGTACAAAGGAACACACAAAGTGAGATTGGCACAACCCAGGCGATTTCTTACTGTAAAATGGGTATGCTCAAGACCCAAATTGAACTAACAAGTACAATGAGGGCAACGTGATTCCCTTCTGTTATCCCTAAAAAAGGGGTGATTGAGTTTCATTCTATCTATGGGAGATCAGCTTCCCAATCTGATGGGGTTGGCTAATCAGCACAAAGGGGAATGTTCAGGAAATACAAGTCCTTGCTGGATAACTACCTTTGAATTTTTTCAAGTTTCTCACACCCCCCTCCTTTATACCTTTTTCAAATTTAGCCAGCATATATTGGCAGTTTGGAGTCTCTAATAATGGTAAATTATTGTTATAATTGATAGCTTGGTTTAAGTTCAGCCTGAGTTGCTTGGGATGATCCCTTGACCTAGCTGGAATGTGAAGTTTTCACCCTGGCCAGAAATTCTATTCTCTTAACCAGGAGGTATCTTATGATAACAGGCTTTTTACTGCTATTTTACTATTCTCCCTTTCGAAAGGGTAACTTTACAATGTTGAGGAGCCAGATTAGAGCTAGGTGTCCCCCAAATGCTTTTAGCATATCTGCTTTGTGGTAAATATGAGGCTCCCAAGAGACCCAAAGGCATTTTCGGTTTTTGCCAAGGACAAAAAAGCTGGTTCATTTTCCTTGGTTCCTTTTTGCTCTCTTCTATTCTTCCCTGACTCAGTCTTCCTGATGCCTCATGTTCTCCTCCCTCTCCTCTTCTTCCCTTCTCTCCTACCTCCCTCCCCCAACCAGCATTTTTCTTATCACAAACAAAATCGTTAGTGAGAAGTCATCCAAATAATATCTTGTATAGCTATATTTAAGTCTAATTTCTGAGAATTATCACTTGAATTGTTAAAATCAAGATGCCAATCATTTTAGCTTTCCATTATACTTTCTTGATGAGTGTTTAAGGCCATTCAGGTAGCCAAAATGTGTGTATGTGTATGTGCTGTTGTGCTGTCATGGAAAGTAGAGGCTCTAATCCTCGGGGATTATTTGCGCTTGAAAGGAAGCTCTGGCTCCTCTAGCCTCCATTTAACCAGTTGGTCCATCTGAGTAAGGAAAAGTCAAAGGCCTTGATTGACTGTGGTTTTGCTTGAAAGTTTTAAGAATCTATTGAGTGGGGTCTCCATGGTCTCTCTAAACAAGAAAACATGTTATAAAGCAGTTCAAGAATTGTCCCACAGTCAGTTGGACATAGATGACCACACCTCCTAATACTTCGAATACTTTCAAAGTGTTTCCACTCCCTGATTACTAAGCATTCAGATATACAACCTATGGAGGGGGCAGCTTTCTAATTCAAACCATCATTATACTGCTAAACTACAAGGACCTGTGAGTTCCTAAGTGAATATTATAGAAAACACAAGACAGTCAAAAATGTTTTGTTGTTGTTTTATACAGTCTTGGGAATGATTTACTATAACCACACTTTTGATGTGAGTGTAAGTAGCAGATGGAGAGAAAGGTCAAATAAATAGCATGACATTGATGTGGAATATTACTTTAACTATGTAAAGATGTGTTACATTTATTGATGCTGCATTTGTTTAACTATGAAAAGATGTGTTGCATGTTTTTTACCTTGCCTGCCTAAGGCATCAGATTGGTCTAATAAAAAGCTAAATAGCCAATAGCTAAAAAGCCAATAGCTAGGTAATACAGGGATAGTGGTGACTGTCAGGCAGAGAGAATAAGTAGAAAGAGGAATCTAGGCTCAAGAGAATGAGGGGGATATGCCAGAGTCCAGCTAGCCAAGCAGCTGCCAGCCAGACAGACACAGAGGAAGCAGGAAAGTAGGACATAGAAAATGAAAGAAAGGTAAAAAGCTCCAAAGCAAAACATAGAAGAAGACAAACAGGTTAAATGAAGTTATAAGAGCTGGTGGGACAAGCATAAGTTAAGTCTGAGCATTCATGGAGAAACATAGTCAGACATGATGCTACAGAGATAGCTGAGAGTTCGACATCTGAATATTCAGGCAACAGGAAGAGACAATAAGCCATTAGGCCTGGTTTGAACTTCTGAGACCTCAAAGCCCATACCCAATCACACACTTCCTCCAACAAAGTCACACCTACTCCAACAGGGCCACACCTCCTAATAGTGCCACTTTTCACTCAGACCACCACAACAATCTCCCCCTAACCCTAAAGAAATCTTGTTGAAACAATTATTTTGGAGTTACTGGTTGAGAGACTTCTAGGCAGAAAATTCTCTTTCTTCTACGTGGACTGACTATTAACAATCTTTTACTTCCTTTTTTGTGATCCTCCTTGTTAGTTTATTCATTATGTAGTTAAATAAGTTTTGGTAACCAGGATGCAGTTTTATTAGTCTGTTACAGTTACCTTTTTGTTGCTGTAACAAATGAGTATCCAGTTCATTATTTTTACTATAATGTATTTTTCAAGATAAATATTAGAAATGTATTCTGGAAAAAGTTAGGCACAAAGCAGGCCCCAAAATGGCAATGCAGGTGACAATGTCCTATAATGGTGGCCTGAGTACCACCCATTCCAGTTCTTCCCAGGAAACAGAAACCTAAATCCATCATTTCTCAAAAGCATCATGATGGGGACCTTCCACTTATCTAACCTAACCAAACCAAAACAAACAAAAAACCCTCCTATCTTAACAGTCAACTGCTACAGGCAAAGTACATCTAGTTCCCAATTAACCTGAACAGTTTGCATCAGCTCAAACCCCAGTCTGCTGCTGATCACATAAATTCTGCCTGCCTTCTCCACTTAGTTGTTGCTGTCTATTCCCAGGAGACAGCACAGAAGTTTGTTCCCAATAAACTGTTTCTACCTATGGAGTAGCCTTGTTTGGTGGTTTTGCTGTACACACATATATTTGGTGGCTAAACCCAGAGGAAACCTGGGTTCCCAGCAACCTGTTCCCTCCTTTTAACTGAACCAAACTACATACTCACCCTCCCAGTGGTGCAGGTCATTTGCCTTTGCTGGCTTCTGGCAACTACCATTGAAAGACCCCTACCCAGGGCCCCCCTAGGAAAAGAAAAGCAAGGCCAGGCCGTTGCCTAATGAAAGAAACCCAGACCAGGTGTCTCACCCTCAAAACAGGGTGTCTATGATCACCATTGTAGTCATGGGACCAGGATAATAATTGCTGAAGTATGCCTGGGTCTTTCATAAAGTAATACCAGGAAACTTAGTCCGTGGGAACTACCCCTGCCCCCAAGATGAGCCAATGAAATGCCTGTTACTTATGTAACCATTGAAACTATATAAATATTGTACTCCCTGAAAGCCTGGTATGCTCTGCACCCGAGTTGCAGTAGCATCCGCAGGCGCCTGTGTACTCAATAAATCACCTCTTGCATTTGCAGCCAGTGGTCTGGCCCCGGTTCTTGGGCAGAGGGTTCGGTTCAGTGCCCGGCGCTTTGATGCCGAGGTCTTTCACCATATTTGAATCCAGATATAGAATCCATCCTTTCAACTGCTTCTCCCCTATACCAACCTACTTGCTTCTCTTAGCTAGCTGGCAAAAGTTTACTTCTCTCAGAGTTTCCTTTTCAACTTTTCCTTTCTACAAAGTCAGACTACTACACCAGACAGTTTTTCTACACCCTTCCAGGAGCCACTTGGTTCATCATGATCTGGACATTCTATTGATGAACTTTGAACTACTTGGGGACATTCTCTGAATCAAGGATACTTACCCTCACCAGCCCAGAGCTACTGGCCTCTTCCTCCCTTCTCACTGAGGCCACCTAATCACCCACTCCTTTTTTCCCATTAAATTCAGCTACTGTTCCCTGTTTCAGAGTAAAGATATTTTAGCTAAAGTACATTTTTTCTTTTCCTTTTATCCAACTCCCTCATGACTTTACCTTCTTCTATCCTCTGAAGAGCCCCCTTTCTCATAGGGTTAACTAACTAAAACTTTACTGTATTATCTTCCAGATTCCCTTATTAACCCAAAAGTCACTTTGTCTCTTTATGTGACTTTCCATCATTACTCTAATATTTTACTCGGAGGCCCTACTTCCTAGCCCTGTTGCTATCAATTCTCTATCACCTTAAAGCATAGACGAGGCCTAAAATCTACCATACAGTGCCTTCCTAGCAAAGGTTCTCAAGCACGCTCACATGCCCTATAGCACTCCTATCCTGACCATTCTGAAACCCGATGGCTTTTACAGCTTGGTCCAGGACCTCAGGATTATTAATGAAGGAATTCTCCCTATCCACCAGGTAATTCTTAACCCTTATACTCTGCTTTCTCAGAGACCCTCCTCAGTCTCTCATTTTATCATTCTATGTGGGGACACCAGACCTTGAGCAGAGACCTGGCCTGGGAGTAGGCAGCTGTAAGACAATGTTTACTAAAAACATGTTTACTAAAAACAATACAATGCCTGGGGCAATATGTTCCTGAAAAGGGCTGGCCCACGGGAACTGCCCTGACCTCGTCCTTTCCCCAAGACTATCCGCCTCTTCAGACCCACCCACATCCACCTCTGGTGTCAGGGTATATAATAACCAGCCAGAGTAGGAATAAGAGAGAGCCTTCTTGAGGAGCCTTCGGGTCTGTGTCATCAATCCCCGACACCCTCGCCACATTCTCGGACACTGGCTGTGCAGCTGACACGGCAATTCTAGACTCTAAGGATGCATTCTTTATCATTCCTTTGCACCCAGATATAAAGGGTATACACAAAGATGACTTTGTCTTCACCTATGTTCCCCATTTCTCTACTTTCTTATTTCCTTGACCCACTCTCCACAGGAGTAGAATTGTATACCCTACTCCAGGCTACTCATAGGACAGAGAGCTGTGGCTTTTCCCCTCCTGATGGTAGTGAGTCTGGTAACTTCAGTGGCTACCACCATCCTGGCATCCAGGAGCTCGAAGCACAGTCCATATTTATTTTAACAGATCTCTACCCAACGAGTGGACACTATGTGGGCTTCAGCTGCTCAAAAATCAGCCTACCTCTCTAGCTTCAGTCGTCCTACAGAATCAGAGTCCTCTTGACTTGTTGACATCCAAAAAAGGAGAAATTTGTCTCTTACTCACTGAAGAATGTTGCTACTATATAAACTAGTCTGAGCAAAGTCAAAGAAAGAATTTTTTTAAAAAAAATTAACAAACTAGCCCACAAACTTCATTGGAATCAAACCATGACAAAAAGCTCTCATTTTGTTCTCCCTTGGGACCCTGGCTCCTTTCCCTCCTTATAGTAATGATTGCCCCCTGTCTCTTCTTCAGGAAAGAAGCAGTGAAATAACCCAGCAGTCAGGGAAACCAGATGCTTCTGACAGTATTTCCTCATGCCTGCTACCATTGCCTGCCAGATTGAGGCCCTGCTTTTGACCAGTGGTTTAGACCCCCTTTTCTTTTTCTCAACACCATTACTCAGCAGGAAGTATCCAGAGAGGGACTACTGTCACCCCTTATCAACAAAAGGCTGGAATATTAGGTCACAAAGCAAGTCCCAAAATGGCAGTGCTGCTAACTGTTGTGCCCAAATTCTGAATTCCAAAATCACCAAGAGACCTGTTCTGGTGCAAAAGCAAAGAGTCTTTAATTTTAATAAGTTGACTGTTTTAAATCGGTTCATCCAACTGTCCAACACACCAAGTTGGGCAAGAAGGACCCAAACAAATTTATTGGGTAGAGCAAGGGGAGTGTCTTGGAGTCCACAACAGTCTCAGGATTGGTGCACTTCCAGGCTTGGGTGACCTGTCCTGTGTTGATTGCTCAACTGATTGCTATGGCCTATAGGGTGGTTGCTATGCTCTCTATGCTACTGTTACACCACTGTCACCGTAAAGCACATCCAGAGCCTGCCAGCTAACTTCTGGTTGGTTCCTTTCCACATACGGTGTATATGACTTCCAGCAAGGTCAGAAGGTCAGAACATGTGCTGAGTCAGAGGCCTACATCATGCTGGGTCTCTTCTGCAGCCTGTCATAGCTGCTAAAGCAGGGGTGTTGGGTGATGGTTTTGTCCCTTCACTAACAATGTCCTAAGCTGGCAGCTCTTAGGCCCAGTTTGCAGAGTCCCCCAAAAGCAAGCGAGGAGAAGGAATATCATGTGTAAAAGCAAAGAACCTTTATTCAAGTTCACGTTTGGACTCTGTTCAATGCAGTGGTTGAGAACAGGGAGTGCCCAACCCAGCAGGGTAATGTTTTTATCATAATAGAGGCTGAAGTGAGGGGATTTCCAGGATTCAAGGCCCTGAGTGGCTGATCCTTGTCTAGGGTGTCTTGGCAAAAGGGGACTAGGTGCATGCTGGGCTCAAGGACATTTGGTGATTTTGTCTAATCTTATCTAACTGTTGGGATGTTTGGAATGTCAGGTACTTCCCCTTAGATGCTGGCCCTCCCTGGGTAGAGTCAGCTTATGGCTTTTCCTGGAACCTGGTGCTGCCTGTCAATAAACTGAAACTCAGGCCTACTTTTTAGCTGGGTTTTTATTAAGCATGCCATGGCAACAGTGTGCTCAAGCTGTTCTGGGACCCCACAACAGCCTGGGTCTCAACCAGGCCAGTTCTTCCTGGGAAACAGAAACCAAACTAGCATTTCTCAGAAACTATGTGATGTAAGCATCTACTTTTCTGAATAAAAACTATGTGGTTGTTTGAATAAGAATGTCCCATAGGCTCACAGACATGAACAGTCACCAGGGAGTGGCACTATTGGGAGTTGTGCCTTTGTTGGAGTATGAGTAACTTTGTTAGAGGCAGTGTGTCACCGGAGGTGGGATTTGAAGTTTCATGCCAGATCCAGACTCAGTTAGTCTCTCTCTCTTTCTCTCCCTCCCTCCCCCCCCTCTCTCTCATGGGAATAACAGACCTTGCCCGGAGGCCCACTTCCCCATCAGCCTGAGAGCAGGCAGCTGTAAGACAATGTTTACTAAAAACAATACGGTGCCCAGAGCAATAAGTTCCTGATAAGGGCTCACCCACGGGAACACCCTGACCTTGACCTTTTCCCGATGACTAACTGCCTCTTCCTGACCCACCCACCATCGCCTCTGATGTCAGGGCATATAATAACCAGCCAGGGTAAGAATAAAGTGAAGCCTTCTTGAAGCTTTCTTTGCATCACCGACTGGTCTCTGTGTCATCAATCCTGACACCCTCCGCACATTCTCGGACACAGGATGCACAGCAGGTGTGGCAATTGGAGGTCCCACAGAGACGTGAAATCGAGGTAAGTGGATGGGGTTATCCCTTTTGCCGGCCAGGGATAGATTAGGGAAAATAAGAAAAGAAACAATGGGGAATAGTCCCGGGAAGCTTGAATCATTACAGTATTAAGTAAAAAAGTTACTTGAAAGACAGGGGACTACAGTCAAGGCTAAAACCCTAGAAGGCTTTCTAAAATCGATCGAATGAGCGAGTCCATGGTTCATTACTGTGGGAGGCTTAAATATCCCAGATTGGGAGGAGGTTCGCCGTGATCTTCATCAACTTTTACAGAAAGAAGGACCTGAGTCCTTGCCCCCATCCACATTCTCCTTATGGAGATTAGTGAGGGGTGCACTTTTGACAGATAAGGTTCACCACTGCCAGGTAGTCCAGGCCACAAAAGAGGATTTTTCAGAGTTGCAAGAGACTGAGACTCAAGCCTCCCTCTGTTCAGAGGCAGGGAGTGAGGATGAATCATCTGAAAAGACCATGCCCAAAGCTAGAGGCTCCACTGTTAGTGAGGATGAGGAGGAGTCTCTTAGCAGCAGCAACAACAACATAAAAAAATGGGCAGAGATCTCAGGGCACAACCCAAAAAGAAGGACTCTGGTCAGAATCAGTTATATCCTTCTCTGTCAGACCTAGAAAATGGAAGTAGCTTAGATGCTGACTCATCAGAGTCTGAGAAGGAACGGTTATTTGCCGAGGTTGCAGCCCTTAAAAAAGCATTAAAAAAGACTCAAATTAAGAAAAGACAGGACAGGGAGAGAAACCCTCCTACATACTCTGAAAAAAGGGACTCCTCCTATGATATGAACCAATCCCTCTTGGACCTTGAGGGAAGACCCAGAGCAGGGTTCAATGCTGCCTGGTGGTGGCCCTGGTAATGGAAGTTCCAGATCTAAACAATCCCGGACAGGTCATTCGGTGTCATGACCCTTTAAGTTCCAAAGACATAAAACAACTTAAAGAGGCAACTCTAAATTATGGAGCATAGGCACCCTTTACACTTTCCTTAATGGAATCTTTTGAGTCTCTTAATTTGACACCTGGTGATTGGCAGCAGCTTTGCAGAGAAGCTCTCTCTGGTGGAGATTATTTGATTTGGAGAGGTGAGTTTCAAGAAAGATGCAGCCAGACAGCCCAAAGAAATGCACAGGCTGGCCAGCTCCAGAGAAATGTGGAGATGCTTACTGGGAGAGGTCAATATGCCACCACTCAACAACAAATGCAATATGACATCGCAGTCTATGCCCAAGTGGCAGCAGTGGCCCAACGTGATTGGAAAGCATTGCCTTCCAAGGAAGGAGGGGATCATCTGTCCAAAGTCCTTCAAGGAGCCTCTGAACCTTTTCAAGACTTCGTAGACCACCTCAGTCAGGTAGCAGAAAGAATATTTGGGGGCATTGGGCCTGCGATGCTAGTCATCAAGCAGATGGCTTTTGAAAATGCAAATAAGTACTATAAGGAAGCCCTTTGCCCCTATCGCAACAAAGTCTAAATGACTACATCCGGATATGTAGGGACATTGATGGTAACTTCATCCAGGGCCAAGTGTTAGCTGCTGCTATTCGACCCCATGTGGGGAAAGAAAGACCTAATCAGGGAGGGAGAAAAATATGTTTCAGCTGCGGTAGGGAGGGACACTTCCATAGAGAGTGCCCTCAAAACAGTATTACTGGTCTCAAGAGACCTAGTTTATGCCCCTGTTGCTGAAGGGAATATTGGGCCGATTACTGTCACTCTAAAACTGACCTGGAGGGCAATTTCCTTCCTGCTAATAATAATCAGGGAAACTGGAAGAGGGCCCTGCCCCAGAGCCCCAAAACCAACGTGTATGGGGCAACGACCCCTGCTGCGGGCAGGGGAAGGATTCGTTTTCTGCCCCAGAGCAACCCCTTCATCTCTCAGACCTACTTAGAGCCACTTCACGGAGTGCAGGATTGGATGTTGGTCCCTCCGCCTGGACAATCCTAACACCCAAAATGGGGATGTAGGCCCTCCCTACTGGGGTGCATGTACTATTGCCCCCAGGCATGGTTGGAATACTCATGGGATGGTCCAGTATTATCCTTCGAGGCATCCAGGTACACCCTGGCGTTATAGATCAGGATACCGAGGGAGAGATTAAAATAATGACATCGGTGGACAGTGGGGTTGTTGCCATCCCAGCAGGAGAGGGGATTGCTCATTTGCTCCTCCTCCCTACAGCTCCTTGTGAGGCTCAAAAATTAAAGAGAAAAGGGGCAACCAAGGTTTTGGAAGTGCAGGCCCAGCAGTATTTTGGGAAGCCACCATGGTGAATCAACCCCAACTTACATTAAGGATAGAAGGCAAGTCCTTCAAAGGCATTTTAGATTCTGGAATGGATGTTTCTGGCCCTCTGCCTGGCCTAAACAGGAAGGGACAGCGACCCTCCAGGGAATAGGACAGGCTGTGCCACAAGACTCAGAGGGCCACTCAGGGGTTTTTCAGCCATATATTTTGTCTGGCTTCCCTACCAACCTCTGGGGACAGGACCTCCTGCAAGAAATGGGAGTGGTCCTCACCATCTAGACACCCAAGTCCAAAAGCAGGGTCCCCCAGATGATGCAAGGGATGGGCTGGAGTTAGGGGAGGGGACTAGGTAAACTAGAACAGGGAGAGGTTTGCCCAGTGGCATCCCTCCCTTTAGATACCAGGGCCCTGGGGGACAGGAAGGGTTTTGGCCATTTCTGATGAGGGTCACTGTTGCGCCGCCAGCCCCCATACCCATCACATGGCTATTGGATGATCTGGTATGGGTGGAACAGTGGCCCGTACCAGGGGAGAAACTTCGGACAGCTCACGAGCTAGTTCAAGAACAATTGGAGGTGGGTCATTTGGTCTCCTCCACATCCCCCTGGAATACCCCGATATTTGTAATTAAAAAATCTTCAGGGAAATGGAGGTTACTACAAGGCCTGAGGGCCAAGAATGTGACCATGCAGCCTATGGGGGTGGTCCAGCCTGGCTTGCCCTTGCCTGTGGCCATTCCTAGAGACTGGTATTTGATTGTCATTGATTTGAAGGATTGCTTCTTTTCCATTCTCCTGCATTGTCAAGATAGTCTTCGGTTTGCGTTTAGCCTTCCTGCGATTAACTTTAGGGAGCCCGCCCTTTGCTTCCAATGGGTGGTGCTCCCCCAAGGGATGGTTAACATTCCAACTACATGCCAGATTTAGGTAGCTGCCTGTTTAGATCCCCTCAGGCACAAGTTCCCTGATATTTACATTATCCACTACATGTTCTTTTGGCTGCGGCCGAAGAAAGACAATGCTACATAGCCTTTGCAGAGCTACAGGAGCTCCTGGAGGCCCACAGATTTATTTTGGCTCCCGAAAAGATCCAAAAGAGACCCCCTTATACTTATTTGTGTCATCAAGTTCAGCAAACTGGCCTCTGGCCCCAAAGAGTCCAAATTGATTGTTCAAATTTGAAAACTTTCATGACTTGCAGAGATTTTTCAGAGAAGTGTGGTGGATTCGCCCTTCTCTTTCTATTAAAACAGCAGCCCTTAAACCCCTTTATGATATTCTTCCTGGGGATCCTGCTCCAACTTCCCCTAGACAGATTACCCCAGAGGCCAGGGATGCCCTACAATTGTTAAAAAGTGTAGAGCAAGCCCACCTTTGGCATAGACTATGGGCAGCCCCTTGTTCTGGTTGTACTTCCATCTGGCTTTTTGCCCACTGCCGTGTTTTGGCAGGCTGGTCCTATTCATTAGATATATTTTTCAGCCTCCCCTAAGAAGTTAGTAGCCTCCGACAATGATCTGATTTTGCAATTGTTGTGGAAGGCATGCAAGTTTAGCATCCAAACCTTTGGAAAGAGTCCTGATAAATTATCCTTCCTTATGGCAAGGAGGAGGTGGAACATCTGCAGACCTTCCATGATGGGTGGACCCTGTTTATTACATTTACAGGCGCCAAGTTTGATAACCATTATACCAATATCCCCTTGATGTCTTTTTTAAAACAACACCCTGTGATTTTTCCCAAGGTTTTAAAGGAGAGCCCTCTATTTGGAGCTTGCTCAGTCTTTACAGTGGGAGTGGTGGCAGTGGTGGTAGGCATTCTGGCTTTATGCCGAGTTCACACGTGCCTTGTTCCATAGGCAACAGATCCATCACTAAGCATTGCTCAGTGTAGCCGATGGCAATCCCAGTAGCCAGGAAGTCTGGTTACAGATGATTCAAGGATGAGGTTCTCTGATGATGGGCAACCTGTGGGGAAGAGACCTCCTGCCTAAGACAGGGGTCGCCAGGTCCCCCAAAGATGGATATGAGAGAGTAACCCTACTTGACCTAAGACAGGAGTGCCTCATTAGAAGATAAAAAAGGGGGAATTGTGGGAACAACAGACCTTGGCTGGAGATCCACTTCCCCATCAGCCTGGTAGCAGGCAGCTGTAAGACAATGTTTACTAAAACCATGTTTAGTAAAAATAATACGGTGCCCGGAGCAATAAGTTCCTGATAAGGGCTCACTCACACCCTGACCTTGACCTTTTCCAATGACTAACCGTTGCTTCCTGACCCACACACCACCACCTCTGGAGTCAGGGCATATAATAACCAGGGCAAGAATAAAGTGAGGCCTTCTTGAAGCTTTCTTTGCATCACCGAGGTCTCTGTGTCATCAATCCTGACACCCTCTACACATTCTCGGACACAGGCTGCGCAGCAGGCGCAGCACTCTCTGTCTCTCTGTGTGTGTCTATCTGTCTCTCTGTCTCTGTCTGTCTTTGTCTCTCTGTCTCTCTCTCTCTCCCTGCACACTAGGATGTAGCTCTCAGCTACTGCTCCAGTGTCATGCATGTTGTCAGGTTCCCACCACAATGATAATGGAATGAGCCTCTGAAACTGTAAGCAAGCCCCAATTAAATGTTTTCTTTTGTAACAGCTGCCTTTGTCATGGGGGTCTCTTCACGGCAATAGAACAGGGCTTAAGATCTACTCTGGCTTTTACAAAAAACTGTACCCTGATGACTATTATGTAAAAATCTGACTGCCTCCCTACTGAACCACTATACTCTATTCCTATGAGACAGCTCAGCAATTTGTTCCCACTGATCTTGTTCAGTGGTTTCAGTGCACACACACCCATTAGCTGTTTTTAAGTAAACCATGCCTCTCCTCACAGAGCCCAAGAGCAAGCCTGACTCAGGAAAGAGGGTCAGAGAGTCCATTTTGAGACAAACATGCCTGTATGAAGGGGAGGTCCCTTTCCAAGCCAGGTTCTCAGTGAGCTTAAATGGTACAAGAAAATTTGCCAATATAACATAGAAACAAAAGGCAATTGTTCTCTAATATGTTGGACAGGAAGTTTGCCATTGAGTCTACTCATAAGAGACTGGACACAAAGAAGCCTGGTCCTCCTTTTAACCTGTATAGACTTATCAAATGAATCATATTCACTGACTCTGACAGAGACTAACCAGAAATAGGAAGTGTTTTTCCCTTTTAGAATACTATAAAAGACAAAACACTTGATTTTGAAAGGTCACACTTGCATAGCTTTAAACTTCGTGAGGTCATAGGTATATGGCTGTCTGCATTCACGATCAAGCTACAGAAGTATCTATTGGTCTTTACAGGCATCTTACTTTGTTTTGCCCAGACTCTGAAACCCCCAAACCACTAAGAGACCAGATGCCAAGTAAAAGGAAAGAGTCTTTTTAATTAACGAGTTAACTTGAGTTGACTCAGGTCCTCCATCCATTGGACACAGTAGGAGGAGTAGGACGAACCCCAAAAGCAGTGGGTCAGTGTATATATTGGAGTAGAGCAAGGGGAGAATGTCTGGGGCTCCATTAGTTGTATACCAATAGTCTCAGGACTGGTGCACCCCCGGGATGGAATAATCTGTCCTCAGTTGATTGGTCAGCTGCAGGAGCAGAAAGGTTGCTGTACACAGAGGCTCTCCCAGGACAGTTTTTCTACACCCTGCATTCCACTATTATCAGTAAAGCACATCCAGAGACCACCAGCTAACTTGTGTAGTGGTTGAGAGAAGGGAAGGGGCTCAGCACATTTTATTGACTCAGGGACCTGTGACTTGCTGGTTTTTTTTTTTTGCAGTGTGTTATGGCTGCCAAAGCAGGGGTCTAGGTGAGGGTCTGGGTCCTCAACCACTCAGTGGGAACAGCTTTATTTTCAAACCCTGACTCCAGCAGCCCCAGAAACAGCTTCCTCCAAATACTGATCTGGTCCCTTGTCTTTATAGACTCCTTCTGAGCACACATTGAAACCTCTTGAACTTTGTTCAGCCTCTTTAACTCATATCTATTCTGTACTCTTATGCATGCAGGTATATATATATACATATATATATACACACATACATACATAGTGTGATGGGTTAATATTGGTGATTAAGACTGGAATAATGAATCTGCATTTGCTTCAGCCAAGCTACTAGGGGAGGAGGATTATGTCACAAATATTTGTCATTGAAATGTAACATTGGTGAATTTCGTCTCATTCAATAACTTCTGTCAGTGTAGAAAAACACAAACCTGTTTACATATGGATCGGGTATTGCAGGCTCACAGAATTCATCTATAGTTCTCTCTCTCTCTCTCTCTCTCTCTCTCTCTCTCTCTCTCTCACACACACACACACACACACACACACACTTTCTCCTGCCCTTCCTATCATTCCCCTTTTCATCTTTCCATCTCCTCCTTCTCTCCCCTTCTTTCCCCTTCCTCTCCCTCTCCTCTTTCTTCCCCTACCCTCTCCTCCTCCTCATTTCTTCCACCTGCTTCTCCTTTCCCTCTTCCTCTTCTCTTCCCCATCCTCCTCCTTTCCCTCTTCTTCCTCTTCCCTCCTCCCACTCCTCCTCTCCATACTCATTTCCTTCTTTCCCCTTCATTCTATTTTCCTCCTCTTCTTGGTCTTCTCTTCTCTTTCCTTCTCCCTTACCTTCTTGTCCTTTCTTCCTCCCCACCCTCCCTCCTTTTTCCCTCCTTTATCTTCCCCTTCTTTTCCCATCCTCTCCATCAGAGCTAGCCTGAAGCTAAGAGGTCGAAGCATGCTGAAACCCTGGATTTTCTCATCCTTAGAGCAGCAGGAGTTTGTTTGCTCCACCCCCTTGTCCAGATGCCAGCAGTCCCCAAGCAGTTAGGATTCCTGTGATGTGCCCCAATGCGCATGGCAGCTGATAAGCTCATGGTCTCCAAGGTCACAGGGACTGGTTGCTGCTTATCTGAACTCTGAAACAGACCGAGCTGGACTTCCTATGACTTTAAGTTATCTTCCTCTGGCCCCTGTTGCCTCTGAGTGTACAAGTGAAGTATCCTCGATGTTCTTACCTCAACCAACAGCATACCACCACATGGACCCAAAAGGCCATTCTTCCTAGGATACAAATGTCCCTTGGCCCCCTCCTAATAAATGGGGTGTCCACTGCCACAGCCTCCAGGGTGTCCTTTTCCCTGTTGTACTCATGTCCACTCAGGATCCACCTTTGGCCCTGCCAATGCTCAGCCTATTCCCCTCCTAACCATGCCTGGACAAAGCCAGGGCTGGAACCCAGCACTCTCCCTCCTCTCAGTCCTCCTCTTCCTCACTTCTCTCCTCCCTTTCTCCTCTCCTTCTTCTCCCACCCCTTCTTCCAACCCTGCTACTCCTCCTCTTCTTCCATGTCTTCCTTTTCCTGCCTTCCTTTTCTCTGCCCTGCCCCCTTCTCATCCTCTTCCTCCTATTGCTTTCTCCCCTCTCTCTCCCCCATTCCACCCTACTTCTTGTTCTCCTTTTACCCTTCTCCCCTTCTTCCCCTTCTTTTCTCCATTTGCCTCTTTTCTCTTCTCCTTCCCCTCCTCTTGTTCCTTCTCCTCTCCTCTTCCTCCTCCTCTCCTTCTTGTTCTCCCCATATCTTCCTTTTCTCTCTATGCTCCTCCAACTTCTCCTCCCCTTCCTCCTTCCCATCTTTCTACTGATACTCCTTTCCTACTCTTCCTACCTTGCCACTTCTTGTCATCCACCTTCTAGTCTTTTCCACTTTTATCACTGTGCCATGAGCAAGTCTAACATAAGGGTGAAAGCCTAGAGGCTTAAATGAAAGACAAGACATGGGACTGTTTGAGCAGCCTTATATACAGACTTACAGCACAGTGGAGAAGCCCCAGGAGTAAGAGTTCATGTTTTCATAATTAGAGGTTGATTCCAGTGGGGCAAGTGTGGGGCTGTAAGCCCAGGACTAGAGAACAGGATGCATCAGTGGTTATTGGCTGACAAGCAACTCACAGAGACCCCTGGGGGCTGGGGCCCAACTTATAACTCCTCCCTCTCTCCTTTATCCTCCTTCCCCTCCTCCTTCCCCCACTTTTCTTCCTCCTCATTTCTTCTTCCCCTTTCTCTATTCCTCTTTTATTTTCTATTCTTGCCTTCCTTCTCTCCTCCTCTCTTTCATCTTTTTTCCTCCTTCTTTTCTTCTCACCTCCTCTCCTCTCCTTACCCCTCACCATCTCATCTTTCTCTCCCCTTCTCCTCCCTTAACTCCTCCTCCTTTTCCTTCTCCATCTTCTCTTCCCTAATTTCATATTCCTCTCCCCTTCTCCTCCCTCTCTTCTTCCTCCCCTTCACTGGGATCTCAGGAGTTTGGGGCCTGGAAGGGCTGATGTCTTTCCTATGTGGGCGGGTCTTCTGGATGCCAGGAGCGGAAAATCGAGGGGATGTGTGTTGGCCAGAGGATGGGGAGTTTCCCCCCTGGAGACCCAAACTCACCTGAAGCTGGGATCGCTGGAGTTTGGGGCCTGGAAGGGCTGATGTCTTTCCCGTGTGGGCGGATCTTCTGGATGCCAGGAGTGGCCCTGGAAGATCCAGAGGATGGGTGTTGGGCAGGGGATGGGGAGTGTGTCCCCAGAGACCCAAGCTCACCTGTCTCCTGCTCTATCCTTTATTCCTCCTTCCCCATTCGCCTTCCCCTCCTCCATCTCCTCTCCTTTTCTCCCTCCCTCTTCTTCTCCACATTTCCCTCCCCTCCCCCTCTCAAAATCTCCCTCCTCCCTCTTCTCATTCCCTCTAGCCCCCCCTCTTCCCTTTCTCTTTGTACACTTTCTTCCTTTTCCTTCTCTTCAATTCCTCCTCTTCCTCCTCCACCTTTCCTGGTTGAAACCAAGGAGTGAACCAAGGCCTGCTTAGAGATCAACTTCAATCATTTTTACATGTAAAAAGATTTTATATTTTTAACTATGTGCATGTTTGTGTTTGGAGTATACCCACAATCCTGATCCTTTGGCACTAGGAATGTGGGTGTTATATCACGTATATGAACGGCTAGTAGACACTGGAGGGGATAGAAGCACCAACATTCAAGCAATCTTGTCAAATAAGCAACACAAATTGCTTAGTGAACATATATTTGTTGTTGAAATGGTAGTAAACAAGCACTTAATATTTTTTATTTCTGTTCACAATACCCAACCTGAAATACTAAGCCCTTTTTACCTTGATAGTTTTCAAGAAAATCAAATAAGCAATGAAAACACCAAATATAGAAATGTTTTCAGGTCTAGGTCATAAAAGAGCAGTCAACAGACCCTCACAGCTCTTTGAGACTATATAAGGCAGAAGGCATGTTGTAATCGTTGACACTAAACAGAGAAGTGGAATTCTCTGCTAGGAAATTAAGGAAATCATGCATATATCCAGACACTAATATTAGACTGCACCTATTTAGGCAAAAATTGGTCAATGCACTCCCAATTTTTACAAATAATCTGAGGAGGTGTGGAGCCCCATAAATCTGAGACATTGGAATATCTGGGAAAGTCATTAGGACTGAGACATACTGGGCTTTTTCAAAATGGTAGAGCAGCTGGTTGCCCAGCATTATGTTGAAATACTCTCTTATTCCATACACAAGTTCATCAACATAATATTCTCTACTATCAGACTTTCCCTGTGATTTCACGAAGGCAACATAGTTTGCTAGAATACAATCTACATTAATGTCAGCAGGGAGTTGGAATAACAGGTTGTATGTGTTTATCAAGTTCCAGTCATCAACAAGGCATGCTTTTAGTTCTTGAGGCAACTTCAGTTTGACTCCCATTCTCATATTCACTGCCTGTGTATGCTGACCGTTGGTGACAGCCCCAGCCACATTCTGGTGAGTGACCTGGGGTAATTGGCTGGTAGCACTGTCAGTGCTGGTTTCTGGAGCATCCTGTGTGCTCTTTGGCACTGGTACTACAGGCACAGATCCTGAAGAGGGTGTCTCTACAGGAAAGCCTTTCTCCATGGAGGGATGACCTTGCTCCACAGAGCACCCATTCTGTCCTGTGCTACTTTTGTCATGAGTATAGCTGTCTTGAATATCAACACTTTCACCAGAAACAAATTTCTTTCCCATGCTCCCTTTCTTGGCAGACAGCTGTCTCGTTTTCTTAACAATGTACCGTCTCTCCTCAGAGTGAACTTTCTCTGTGGAGGAGATTATTTTTGAAGACAGTTCTTTCCCTTCAGGATGGCTCTCGGTAGATAGATGTTTCTTTGCACAGGGGCTTTTCTTTGAGAGCCTACCTCTTCCTGTGGGGACATTTTCTCCTGCAAATGCACCCCTGTCTGTTGACTGACCCTCCTCTGCAGGATTGCTTTTCTTCTGAGGTCGACTTCTCCCTGTGGGGTGATCTTTCGCTGTGGAAGGTCTTTTCTTCACAGTGGTAGCTCTTTCCACTGAGCGACCCTGCTCTGCACGACACCTTTGGATGGGGCGACCTCTCCGTGTATTGGTATCTTCACCTGCAAAGAGTCTACTCTGTGCCATGTTAACCCTTTCGGCTGAGCAACCCTCCTTTGCAGGGTGGCTTTTGATGCGGTGACCTCTCCCTGCAGATCCACTCTTGTTTGCTGACCAGCCCTTCTCTGCAGGGTGACTTTTGATGGAAGGCCGACCTCTCCCTACAGAATGCTCTCCGTCTATCTGGAGATCTCTCTGTGTATAGGTAAGTTTCTTGGCTGAGCGGTCTTTCTCTTCAGGGTGATGGTTTTCCATAGCAGGTCCTCTCTCGTCCAAGTAATCTTTCTTAGGAGATGGACACTTCTTAGTAGAAAGACCTTTCTTTGCAGGATGACCTCCCTCAGTAGGGTGGCCTCTCTCTTCATAGGGAACTCTCTCCCCCAAACCAACTTCCTCTGTAGAACGAACTTTTTCTGTAAGACATCTTTTCTTGTTAAGGAAATCTCTCTGTGTAGCGAGATCTTTCTCAGCCGAGAGATGCCTCTCCAATGAGCAACTTTTCTCTGAAAAGCAGTGCCTTCTCCCAGAGAGTTGCTTCTTGAACTGGTGCTTTCTGTCACTGGGTCCTTTCTCTGTAGCAGGACATTCTTCATCATTGCAATAGTCATTGTCTATCAAAATCGTCTCAGGCAATTCGGTGTCCAGCGTAACGTAATTCATCCTAGCAGTGTTTCTTTTTTCTGCAGTGTGATGCTTCTCGGTGGACGGCTTGTTCTCTGCTGTGCAGGTTTTCTCATCCGCGCGACCTCTCTCCACCGCGCCAGGTTTTTTGGCTGGATGGTCCTGTGGCCTTCTTGGAAGAGCTGTCTGAGGAGTTCTCGGCTCGGGTGATTTCTTTCCTGAGGAGCCATCTGTCACCTTTGTGACCCGCCTGCGGCTTGGTGTCAGCTTCACCAAGTCATCACCTTCAGCAAAATGCTGGTCACGCACCTGAGACCCTTGCTTTCTGGCACTCATTTGAGCAATCTGCCTTTATCTTGAAAGAACAAATGAATTCCCAGGTTTCTTGCGATTATCTGGAAAAACGGACTGGTAACACAGCCCATAAGTCTGCTGTCTGAATTAGTTCTACAACCAGGATCCAATCTCCTGGTTGTCCATTAAATTTAGCCCATTGTAAGGACAGCAGAGGTTTAGCAGTGAGGAGCTCAAGTGCTGCGCGTCCAGCCACCAGCTCAAAGTCTTGTTTCTCTGGCACCTATCTGTACACAAACGTCATCTTGGGGGCGGGCTTAGGCGCTTCAACCAATCGGCAGCCTTATGTAAATTGTACGAGGTTCCATAGCCAAATGATTGGACCACCATTCTGATGTCATAGTGATGGCACCTGGGCAGGGGGAGGCGACTTCCTTTTCTTTACTTTTTTTTTCTTTTAAAGACCAGATTGTACTCAAACTCACCAAGATCCATCCCCAAGATTCTGCCGCCCCAGTGCTGGCATTAAAGTCATGCATGCCTTGCTCATCTTTCTTGATTAATTCAACTTCCTTCCTGGGACCCTTTCTCTGCCTCAGTCACTTGGTTTCTATTCTTCAGTCCTGAGTGCATGGGTATGGAGAGCTCTAGGCTTGAGGTTCCTGCAGCCCAGAGGGAGAAAAAGAAAGGCACATCATCTCTAGCCTCTCATCACTGAGGAAGAACGGAACTCTTAGCAATGAAAGAGATATCTTTATAGAGGAATCTTTATAAGATTAGGGAGAAACCTGGTGCCAGGGAAACTCCCAGGAATCCATAAGGATGGCCCCAGCTGAGACTCCAAGCAATAGTTCACATGGTGCCTGAACGGGACTTCCCCTGTAATCAGATGGATGACTACCCTAATTATTATCACAGAGCCTTCACCCATTGACAGATCGAAGAGGATGCAAATATCCACAGCTCTTGTGGGTCCTGGGGTCCAGTTGAAGAGAGGGAGAAGGGATCATAGGACCAAGGGGGTTCAAGATCATGACAGGGAAACCCACAGAGATTGCTGGCCCAAGCTTGTCAGCTCATGAAATCTAGACCAACAGCTGAGAAGCCTAAATGGGACCAAACTAGGCCCTCTGTGTGTGGGTGACAGTTGGATAACTTGGTCTGTTTGTGGGACCCCTAGAAGTGGGACCAAGATCTGTCCCTGGTGCATGAGCTAACTATTTGAAACCAATTCCCTATGGTGAACGCTTTGCTCAGCATTGAAGCTGGAGGGAGCAGATTGGTCCTACCTCAACTTGATATGCCAGGCTTTGTTAACTCTTCTTGGGAGACCTTACCCTTTCTGAAGGAGTTAGGGAAGAGTACGGGAGGAGAGGAGGAAGGGGATGCATGTAAAATAAATAAAACTTAAGAGGTCTCTTTCTAACCTGCCTTTGCCTTTAGGATTGGGCCACTTCTGAGTGTGGTAATGAGTTCATTTCCATTCTCCCTGAGAATATAAGAATGATACATTAATCTACTAAACTGTGTGTCTTAAAATATGCAGATAGACTGAAATTTTTTAAAAATAGGAAAGATATAAATTGTAACCCTAAGAAAGAAGATTGGCAATATAAATATCAGACAAAATACACTTTAAAACAAATACTTACAGGATAAAGAATATTTTCTAATGATGAAGAGGTTGAAACATCTGGAAGATATCACAATCATGTACATGTAATCATGTAAGAAAAGAAAACAAAATACATGAAGCAAAAAGTCACAGAAATACAATAGACCATTCAAAATTACTAATTGGACATTTCACAGTTAGAAAACTAGAGAGGTGATAACAATGTGATAAAAGACTTGAACAACACTAAGAACCAAATAGTCTTAGGAACACATGTGCACAACAATTCACCCAAGAGCAGCAGAATAGACATTCTTCTCCAGTTCATGGAAAACATTCTCGGTTGATCATATACTGGCAAGAAGAAAAAGGAAAGAATA
The DNA here is from genome assembly GCF_017639785.1 of Mesocricetus auratus. Classification (NCBI taxonomy): domain Eukaryota; kingdom Metazoa; phylum Chordata; class Mammalia; order Rodentia; family Cricetidae; genus Mesocricetus; species Mesocricetus auratus. The sequence goes on from NW_024429213.1 coordinate 4,527,018, forward strand.
GAATTTACTATGCTCTATGACCACAAAGGCATGAAGTTAGAAGTCAATCACAAGGAAATTCATGAAAATGAATCTGTGGAAGTTAACGAGTGTAACAATGTGTAAGAGAAGAAATGGATAAGGGAAGTTAGACAATCCAATGTAAACACCACACATGGTAGAGAAGGCCTACAATCCCAGCTACTTGGACACCCAAAGCAGGAGAATTGAAATTTCAGCTACAGAGAAAAAACTTTGGAGATAAAAACTCTAATGAAAGTAAAAATAATATGAATATCTGTAAGATATTACTAAATTAGTCCTTATGGAAAATTTTAAACTTTGAGTGCCTGTTTAAAAAATAATCCAAGAAAAAGCGACTGGAGAGATGGGTTAACAGATACAAGTCATTGATGTTCTCACAAAGGATCCCAGTTTGGTTTCCCCAAGACACATCCAGTAGAGTCACAGCCATCCACAAATCTATCTTCAAGGGATATTGTAACATGACAATCAAAAGACCCAGAGACTGACATTGGGGTTCAAGCTTCAAGCTGACCATCAGAAAAGCAAACCAGCTGGTCACTATCTCTTACTCTTCCTCAGACTGAAAGATGATCCTGGCCATCAGATGAGTTGAATTCGCTGACTCTAATAGAGACTGACCAGATACAGGAAGCATTTTTCCCTGTTACAATACTATAAAAGTCCAGAAACAGATGGAAGCAGATGCAGAAATCCACAACTAACCAATGGGCCAAGCTCCTAGAGTACAACCAAAGGAGCGATAATATGAACAACGGACTCAAGACCATGGTGAGGAAACCCACAGAATCAGCTGAACCAAGCCAGTGAGAGATCACTGACTCAGATTTGACAAACGGGGAAGCTACATTAGACAAAACTAGAGTCCCTTAATATAGGTGACAATGGTGAGACTGGGACCATACATGAGGTCACTGGCAGTTGGTCTAAGATCTAACACCAATGCACAAACTGACTTAGTTTAGCCCATTCTATATGGAGAGATATCTTGCCCAGCCTAGACACCGGTGTATGGGGGTAGAGAAGTGCCTTGGTCCTGCTTCAATTAGATGATGGGACAGACAGCAGACTTCCTATGGGAGGCCTTACCCTCTCCAAGGAGCAAATGGGAGATGGGGAGGCATGGGAGGAGGAGGAGAAGGATAGGAGGGAAGGGTAACTGTGATTGGAATGTAAAAATATTTAAAAGAATACTATAAAAGACAGAACACTTGATTCTGAAACATCACCCTCCGATAGCTTTATAATTTATAAGGTCATAGGTGTATGGCTGTCTGTATTTATAATCAATCTGCAGTGGTATCTGTATGCCTTTATAAGCCTCTTACTTGAGGTCCTCCTTGACTAGTTTTGGGGGGACCACCGGTCTGAAAGCCTGTACCAACAATCAGTTTGAGTGTACCTGCAAGTGGAAGCCAACTACCTGAAAAACTTAGTACCTTCCCTCCTGCAAAAAGAACAAATAGTATGGTAATATAGGAAGTTCACTTTCTCACTGACAAATAGCCATCAGATGAGAATGATTGAGAAATTTGGTCTTTGTTTTACTTGAGCATTCTGCTTTTCCTTAGGCTTAACTAACAAGAAGGTTCTGTGAACATAGGTGGGTCCAAATTTTCCCAGCACCTCCTGCAAGGGAAACATCCCTGGGGAAAATTCAGCCATGCGCCCTGGCAGCAATAGGTCAGGACCTTTTGTCTGCATATCTGAGGATCTACTTTTGTCTAGTGTCTGAGAAGGTCATTGAGTGGCAACTTTGAAGTACATTTTAGAGCTTGTGTGTCCCATGTGCAATGAGCTGTAGTAGAAAAGGAACAAGTTTTGAGTTAGATTTACCATTTACCTAAAAGCCTTTCCTAGCCTATGTGCAGAGGCAGCTCCTGCCTGTTAGCAGGAAGCAGGAAGTGGTTGTCTAGTTCATCTCAGAAAAGAGGCCAAGCAAGTGGTAGGAGAGAATAACACATTTACCCATTGCTCAGCCCCTATCACCCATCAGTTTCTGCCTTTCAGGCCCTATTTTTAGGACTATAGCCCTGTCTGCCCACCTCTTCTTTACTGCTATTTCATGTTGTTGATATTTTGATTACATCCTGAATCTTCCAAGACTGATAATAAAGTTTTTTTTGAATCAGAGGGCAGAGATAGCTACTAGCTTGCCAAAATTAACCACAGAATTTTTGGAGGACTGAGGACCGATAGACACAGGAAGTAGTAGGGTAGGGCTTAGAGAGGACCGTGTCCCTTTTGGATGGCAGAATGAAAGAGATAGGAGATCACTGATTGCTTCTCCACCACTTCTCTGAACAATCAGATTTTTACCTTGATATTCCACGACAAAGCCAGATTTAAACAATGCATATGCACGAATCCAGCCTTACAGAAAGTGCTAGAAGGAAAACTTTGGCCCAACGAAGATTAACTACACTCACAAAGACATAGGCAATAGATAATCCGTCTTTACCAAACACCAAGAGAGAAAGGGAGGAAAACCTACACATATTAACACTACCACCAATAAATAAAAAACAAACAAGAATCAAGAATCAATGGTCATTACTCAATGCCAATGGTCTAAACTTGCCTATAAAAAGACACAGACTAACACAATGGATATGAAGACCGAACCCATCTTTCTGCCGCATACAACAAACACATCTCAACATGAAAGGCAGACATTACCTCAGACAGAATCCATCTTTCTTCTGCATACAACAAACATATCTCAACATGAAAGACAGACGTTACCTAAGAGTAAAGGGTTGGAAAAAGATTTTCCAATCAAACAGACCCAAAAAACAAGATGGTATAGCAATCCAAGGATCTAATAAATTAGACTTCAAATTAAAATCAATCAAAAGAGATGAAGAAGGACATTTCATATTCATCACAGGAAAAGTCTATCAAGATGAAGTCCAAATATGAACATCTATGCCCCAAATTCAAAGGCACCCACATTCATGAAAGAAACATTACTAAAGCTCAAATTGCACATACAATCTCACACACTAGTAGTAGGAGACTTCAACACTCTGCTCTCAATACTAGACAGGACCTTCACACAGAAACTTAACAAAGAAACAAAAGAACTAAAAGAAGTTATGACCCAATTGGTTTTAATAGGCATCTATGGAACATTCCACCCAAACACAAAAGAATGTACCTTCTTCTCAGAGCCACATGGAATCTTCTCTAAAATCAACCACACAATAGGAAACATAGCAAACCTCCACAGATACAAAAATTGGAATAATTCCATATATCTTATAAGACCACTATGATTTAAAGTTAGAATTCAACAACAACACAAATTGCAGAAACCACTACAAACTCATGGAAATTGAAGAATGCACAATTGCACCATCCCTGGGTAAAGGAAGAAATAAAAAAAGAAATTAAAGACTTCCTGGAATTCAATGAGAATGAAGACACAACATACACAAACTTATGGGACACTTTGAAAGCAGTGCTGAGAGGAAAGTTGATAGCACTAAGTGCCCACATGAAGAAACTGGAGAACAGTCATACTAGAGAATTAATAGCACAACTGAAAGCTCTAGAACACAAAGAAGCAAATTCACCAAGGAGGAGTAGATACCAGAAAATAATCAAATTGAGGACTGAAATCAATCAAGTAGAAACCAGAAAAACATTGCAAAGAATCAATGAAACAAAGAGTTGGTTCTTTGAGAAAAATCAACGAGATAGACAAACCTTTGTCCAAACTAACCAAAAGGCAGAGAGAGGGCACACTAATTAACAAAATCAGAAATGAAAAGAGGGATATAACAACGGACACTGAGTAAATCCAAAGAATCATCAGGGCATGCTTTGAAAACCTGTACTCCACAAAATTTGAAAATTTAAAGGAAATGGACAATTTCCTGGATAGATATCACTTGCCAAAACTATATCAAGAACAAATAAGGAATATAAACAGACCTATAACCCCCAATGAAATAGAAGTAGTCATCAAAATCTCCCAACCAAGAAAAATCCCATGCCCAGATGACTTCAGTACAAAATTCTACCAGAACTTCAAAGAAGAGCTAATTTCAATACTCCTTAAAATGTTGTACACAATAGAAGCCGGAGGTTTGCTGCCAAACTCTTTCTACAAGGCTTCAATAACCTTGATACCCAAGCCACACAAAGACACAACTAAGAAAGAAACTTCAGACCAATATCCCTCATGAACATTGATGCAAAAATACTCTATAAAATACTCACAAATCGGATCCAAGAACACATCAAAACAATCATTCACCATGATCTAGTAGGTTTCATCCCAGGGATGCAGGGATGGTTTAACATATGAAAATCCATCAATGTAATCCATCATATTATCCAATTGAGAAACAAAAATCAGGTGATTATCTCACTAAATGCTGAAAATGCCTTTGACAAAATCCTACACCCCTTCATGATAAAGGTCTTGGAGAGATCAGGGATAACACATACATACCTAAACATAATAAAAGCTATATAATGCAAACCAACATTCAACATCGAACTAAATGGAGAGAAACTCAATGTTATTCCTCTAAAATCAGGAACAAGCCACGGCTGTCCAGTCTCTCCATACCTCTTCAATATTGTACTTGAAGTTCTAGCTAGAGCAATAAGACAACAAAAGGAGATCAAGGGGATACAATTGGAAAGGAAGAGGTCAAACTTGCACTATTTGCAGATGATATGATACTTTACATAAGTAACCCAAAAAACTCTACCAGGAAACTCCTACAGCTGATAAATACCTTCAGCAAAGTGGCAGGATACATGAGCAACTCAAGAATATCAATAGCCCTACAATATACGGGTAATAAAAGGGCTGAGAAAGAAATAAACATCATCCTTTACAATTGCCACAAACAACATAAAATACCTTGGGGTAGCCCTAACCAAACAAGTGAAAGACCTTTATCACAAGAACTTTGAGTCCTTAAAGAAAGAAATTAAAGAAGACACCAGAAAATGGAAAGATCTCCCATGCTTCTGGATAGGTAGAATCAACATAGTAAAAATGGCAATCTTGCCAAAAGCAATTTACATATTCAATGCCATCCACATTTAAATTCCAGCACAATTCTTCTCAGACCTTGAAAGAACAATAGTAAATTTTGTATGGAAAAACAAAAGACCCAGGATAGGCAAAACAACCCTGTTCAACAAGGCAATTTCCGGAGGCATCACCCTCACTGACTCTATTATAGAGTTATAGTTCTAAAAACACCTTTGTATAGGCACAAAAGTAGACATGTAGACTAATGGAATCGAATAAAAAACCCTTATATTAGCCCACACATGTATGACAAAGAAGCTAAAATTATACATTGGAAAAAAAGAAGGCACCTTCAACAACTGGTGCTGGCATAACTGGATGCTGGCATATAGAAGACTGCAGATAGATCCATGTCTATCACCATGCACAAAACCTAAGTCCAAATGCATTAAAACCTCAACCTAAATCCAGTCACACTGCACCTCTTAGAAGAAAAAGTGGGGGGCACCCTTGAACAAATTGGTACAGGAGACTACTTTCTGAACGTAACACCAGTAACTCAGACACTGAGATCAACAATTAATAAATGGGACCTCCTGAAACTGAGAGGCTTCTGCAACACAAAGGATACATTCAACAAGGCAAAAAGGCAGCCCACAGAATGGGAAAATATCTGCATTAACCCCACATCTGACAGAGGACAAATCTCCAAAATCTACAACGAACTCAGGAAACTAGTCTCCAAAGCACCAAAGGATCCAATTAGAAAGTGGTCTACAGAACTAAATAAAGAATTCTAAATAGAGGAGTCTAAAATGGCTGAGAGACACTTCAGAAAGTGCTCAACATCCCTAGCAATCAGGGAAAAGCAAATCAAAAGAATTCTGAGATACCATCTTGCTCCTGTTAGAATGGCTAAAATCAAAAACACCAATGACAGCTTATGATGGACAGGATATGGAGAAAGGGGACACTCTTCTATGGCTGGTGGGAGTTCCAACTCCTATAGCCACTTTGGAAATCAGTATGGAGATTCCTCAGGAAAATACGAATCAGTTTACCACAAGACCCAGCAATTCCACTCTTAGGAATATACCCAAAAGATGCACATTCATACAAGAAGGATTTCTGTTCCACTATGTTTATAGCAGCACTGTTTGTAATAGCCAAAACTTGGAAGCAACCTAGATGCCCCTCAAATGAAGAGTGAGTAGAGAAAATGTGGTACATTTACACAATGGAGTACTACTCAGCAAAAAAAAAAAAAACCAAAAAAACAATGGAATCTTGAAATTTGTAGGCAAATGGATGGTACTAGAAGAAACCATCCCTAATAAGGTAACCCAGTCACAAAAAGACAAACATAGTATGTAGTCACAAATATATGGATTTTAGACAGGGATCAGGGGAGTTCCAGCTTGCAATCCCACTGCCTGAGAGTCTGGGAAAACAGGAAGGACCCTAAGAGAGTTATGCATGGTACCCCTGAGAAGGTGGAATGAGGCAAGATCTCCTGAGCAGATTGTGAGCATGGGGGGAGGGGAGTGGGATCCAGGAAAAAGAGAGGGGGAGAAAAGGAGGGGAGAGGAGGACATGAGGAAGCAGGAAGGTTGAGTCGGGGGAAGAATAGAGGAAAGCAGGATGAGAGATACCATAATAGAGGGAGTCATTCTAGGTTTGAGGGGAGATCTGGCACTAGTGAGATTTGAAGAGATCTACAAGGATTACACCACCTGACAAACTAAGCAAAAGTGGAGAGACTATTTTAAATGTCCTTCCCTGATAATGATTTTGACAACTATCTTAAATACCATCCTAGAGCCTCCATCCAGTGACAGGCATAAGCAGAGGTAGACACACTCAGCTAAACACTGAACTGAACTCCTGACAGAGAGGGAGGAGTGATGAGCAAAGGGGTCAAGACTGGGTTGGTGGAATCCAGAGAAACAGCCGACCAGATTAATGGGGAGATCTTGGACCCCAAACTGATGGCTGAGGGGTCAGCATGGGACTGATCCAGACCCCCTGAACGTGGGTGTCAATGAGGAGACCTAGGCAATCTATGAGGCTTTGGACTTTGGGCGCCCATCCCACAATGAGGACACTTGGGGGAGGGCCTAGGCCCTCCCTGGAATGAAATGACAGACTCTAGAGATCCCCCATGAAGGGCCTTACTCTCCCCAGGGAACGGATTGGGGTTGGGTGGGGGGCTGGAGGGGCGGGTGGGGAGAAGCGGCCATGGAGGGGAGGGAGAGGGAGCTGGGACTGACATGGGAAGCAAGCTTGTTTCTAATTTAAATTTATAATTTAAAAAGTGTTTCAAAAATTCTAGGTATTTCTACATGATCTTATATTACCATAGAATGCCCAGATCATCCTGTCTTCCTGGCAGCTACATTGTGTCTCTTTGGCAGCTTCTCTCAGCCTTCTTCCCTCCGAATTCTCCTCATCTGGTAGACCGGCCTGTACTTCCTGCCTGACTACTGACCAATCAGCATTTTAGCCACCAACCAATAAGAGAAACACATAGACAGAAGAACATCCCCCATCACCAGGCACTTCTGAAGTTGCCATATCTGGGAACAAAAGATCTGCCATCTGATTTCTTGGAGAAAGGGCTCAAGGAGGTAACAAAACCTTATCAGTTTTACAGTAGCCAGGAAGATTTTGCCTCAAAAAGGATTACAACATTTCTCCAGTCTGTAACAAATTAGAATTTTTTCTTCTTTAGGGGACAGAGAAATGGCTCAGCAATTTAGAGCACTTGCTGCTTTCCAAGAGGACAGTATTTAATTCCCAGCACCCATGTTGAGTTTCTCAGAATTGCCTAACTCTAGCTCCAAAGGACCTAATACCCTCTTCTTACCTCCTTAGACATCTACACACACATTCATGTATACACATGCACACACACACACACACACACAGAGCACACCCAGAGGCACATACACAGGGATGATGCACATGAATAATAAATATATACATAATTTTTAAGTTAAAATATTCAAATTAGACTCATTTTAATGTATCTTTCCCTTATTCATCGTTTTCTGGAAAATTCAGTAAAAATAACAATGAAAACATTAAAATGGGTATAAATTTTTGTGGCTAACAGTTATTGAATCTTTCAACATTTTATGCAATGAATGATTAGGGAAAGCAACGTTTGTATTATCCAGAGATTATTTGACCTCATTTAAGCTCTCCTTTACAGATTGTACTTGAAGCTCATTGGTAGACTACTAGCCTAGAATAGCTAGAAGAAGGGAGGAGTAGGAGAAGGAGGAGGAAGGAAGAGGAGAGAAACAGAGAAACCTCTTCTTTTATCTATTTGTGCTCTTAAATAATTGTTACTCTTCACAAGGTCAACATGAGGCCAAGGGAAGCATGCATATCATTCCCAGATGGTTTGTCACTCTGCTGGAGTCTAGGTCAGTTTCTGGGACTGGAACTCACAAGTTCATTCTTGTCTTCACTTTAGAGTCCCTGATTAAATGACCCATGTTAGAATAATATATGCACTTGTCTCTTCATCTCCAAAGCCCCTAATCTCTGTATTTATTCACAAATGAGAAAAACTCTGTCAAGTACCATGTTTTACAGTAGATGTTAAACACTAATTCAAAAAAGTATTATTTTCTATGCTTATAAATTGCCAAGTTCATGATTAGCCTTGAGTATGAAAATAACTTTCCAAAGATATCCTACATTAAGCCCTTAGATATGTTATACATGCTATATGCTATGCCTAAGGAACTTTGCAAATGTCATTAAAGTCAAGAACCTTAAGATGATCTGAAAATTCCACATCCTAATCACCGAAAACTTAAAGTAGAGAGCTTGCTGTACTGTGTTAGTTAAGGGCCTGGAATCTCAGGAAAATGATCATACAATCCAAAGTATTTTGGCAAGACAGAAAAGTTGACTTGTGTAGGATATGTAAAGTCAGGCCAAATCAGCCAGGCAAGCACACCCATGAAGGATCCCAGGGTTTTATTACTCACTCTAAGTGGTCAGAGCTTATCCTTACAATCTCACACCATGGTTGGCTATCTTAAAGTGAACTTGGCTGATAAATAAAGTGCCACTTTTGAGAAGAGAATGCAACCCTAAACAGAGTGGAGCAGTGAACATGTACTTTTCTCTTAGAAAATTGCTAAATGTGGAAAGGATTTTTTTGCCACAGGGTGTCTTTACAAATTTCTTTAAAGATGGAATGTTTTGTCTCATTTAACCCTTTGCAAGAAAAGACAGTACATTTTACGTCTCCCAGCTAGAAGTAGAACTCAGGTGCAGTGGCAGACTTCAGGGACATCTGAAGCATGGGAGGGGCTTGATCTGTCGTTGCTAGAGATGTTACAGGCAGCATTCAAGAGGGAATGCAGCCACTCACTGGGAATAAAACCCAGATCCCAGCTGACAGCAAGAAAGGAAATAACCATCATCGTCCTACAATCATAAGAATATAAATTTGGCTAATGATCTCAATGAGGCTCCACACGGATTCTTTCTAAGACTCTCCACAACCTTCCAGCCAAATCTTGAGTTTTGGGTATTTTGATAGCTGAACGCAAGTACCTACTTCTTAAAGCCATGTTATCTGTATCCAAATTTTTTACCTACAAGGCTTAAAACCAAGAAATGAGGGTTGAGTCACTAAATCTGTGACTGCCCAAGCCTTCCAACTGACACCCACAATCAGCGGGCTTAGTTTGGTCTGATGCAGGTTCCCCAGCTGTTGGTCTTGAGAACTTGAGCCATCACTTGCTCAGATCAGCTGTTTCTGCGAGTACAAGGCCAACCTGGTCTACAGAGCAAATCTGTGGTATTTTAATGACAGTCACAGAAATATGTGACCTATCATCAAAATCTGCCTTGGAAGTCTGGCATGGTGGTACTTCCTATAATTCTAGCATTTGGGAGGTCATCCTCTGCTCCATAGTGAGTTGGAATCCAGTCTGGGCTACATGAGATCTTGTTTCAGAAACAATCAAAAAAAAAAAAAGAAAGAAAGAAATCTATCTTGTAGAAGTAAGGTTAGGTTCATTTGTAAGCTTAAATATTAGGTTGAAACTAGAACTGTCTGTTACCCAGAAATTTTGCTATGTAAATCATGATATCATTGTAATTAACTCCTAAATCTCCAAAAGAAGGTATTGCATTGCTACAAACCAGCTCAAATAAAGTGCAACACTATTTAAATTGGTTACTTGGCTTTGGATCACTTCTTTATAGGACTGAGTACATTTTTAGATCTAATAGTAGAAATAATTGAAAAAATGGGGGTATAAGTAGCCTTATAGTCATTACAAACAGACTCTAAGACATGCTATATGTTGTCATATTTACATGTGAAATGGTGAGAATATGCATAGCTACTTTAAAAAGATAGGCTATTCTGAAACAGTACTCTACTTAAGATTCCAATCTCATTATCCAACCTGGCTGTTTTCTTGTTCCCCATTCCAACGAAGTCACAGCCTATTTAAATGCATTTCAGTTGAACAGAAATAGAGAAACAGAACTGTTAGAAGGTTCCCAGAAACAGACCCAGTCCCACAGGCAGCCAATTTTAGGAGTCAATACATTGACTATTTCTATCTTTTTAAATCACCATATTCTGTTTCAGGTTTTGATGTGGTCAGAGAAAAGAAGCCACAAAGAAATACATCATGGGCTCCCTAATGATGTGTAGTGATGTCTGTGGGTGGCCCAAACCCACTGAGATGCTTCTTTATTAGTAGTAATAATTGCTTATCCTATTAGATGTTTGCCTAATGGATGCAAGATCATTTGGGGAATAAAAAAATGTTTTGAACACTGACACATAAAGGCATATTTTATGTCTGACTTTTAAGGTATTTCCTGTATCAGTTCTCTCCTTTCAAGCTTTCAGGCTTGGTGACAAATGCTTTTACCAGTTGAAACATCTCACCAATCCCTTAAACTTTTTAAAATATATGTGCCAAATAAATAATCATACAGACAGATATCTGACTCAAACAAACTCTCCACTTACTACTACATGTGCATGCATTGGCATATGAATTCACACACACACACACACAATTAAAATTTTTTTTAATTAACTCTATGGGGATGGAGGTTGTTTGACAAGCAAGAAGATTTACTTCTTGGGCCATCTTACTAGCCAGAATATATATTCTTGAGAAAGAAAAAGAGAGAGAAGGAAGAGGACCAAATGAATAATTAGATTTGTAAGTTTATTTAAAATAGTAGCATTAACTTTATTGGTTTTGCACTGTAATTATAATGCTTCCCATGAAATAATTTTTTGAAAAATTTAAAGAATATATATAAAGCCAGGCCTAGTGGCACACACCTTTAGTCCCAGCACTCAAGAGGCAGAGGCAGGCAGATCTTTGAGTCTGAGGCCAGCCTGGTCTACAGAGTGAGTTGCAGTACAGTCAGAACTACTACACATGGAAACCTTATCTCAAAACACAAACCAAAACAAAAGCAAAAAATGAATATATAAGCAATAGCCAAATGTATAATCAGATTTTGAATTTGTTTGAAACAGTAAATTGTCTTTATAATTTTGGTACTCATTTTTCTTTGTATCTCCTCCTTTTCTTCCTCCTCCTTTTTGATTTTTTTTAAATGAGTCTCAAGTGTCGTAAGGCTGGTCTTGAATTCCCTACATAGTGGAGGAGGACTCTGAATTCATGATTTTTCTACTTTTATTTCCCAAATGCAAGAATTACAGGCCCATCTGCACTACTTTGGATTCCTACTATTGCCTCTAGTATTGAACTATTTGTAAATAGCAGCTTCAAAGTTCTTTTGCATGAGGGGGGAAAATTGTACTTTCACCATGTGTCTTAGTGTTCTATTGCTGTGATGACATGCCATGACCATGTAACTCTTAGAAAGGAAAGCATCTAACTGGGGCTGGCATGCACTTTCATAGATTTAGTTTATTGTCATCATGGTGGAGAGCATGGCTACACACAGGCAGACATGGTACTGGAGAAGGAGCTGAAAGTTCTACATCCTAATCCACAGGAAGAAGGAAAAGACAGCCTTTGGACTAGGAATGAGCATTTGAAACTACAAAGCCCACACAAAGTGAAACACTTCCTCCAAAATACCACACTGCCTACTTTGTTTTTGGTGGTGGTATTGTGTGTGGATTTGCCCCACTTTTTCTTTTGGTTTTTGGTAAAGTGGGATTATCTATTGCCTATGTTTTTGTGAGTGTAGTTACCTTCCTTAGGTTGAGTTTTCCTTCCAGTACTTTCTGTAGGGCTGGATTAGTGGATATGTATTGTTTAAATCTGGTTTTGATGTGGAATATCTTGTTTTCTCCATCTATAGTGATTGAAAGCTTTGCTGGGTATAGTTGTCTGGACTGGCATCTGTGGTCTCTTAGTGTTTGTAGAATATCTATCCAGGGACTTCTAGCTTTCAGAGTTTCCATGGAGAAATCAGGTATAATTCTGATAGGGTTGCATTTATATGTTACTTGGCCTTTTTCCTTTGCTGCTCTTAATATCCTTTCTTTGTTTTGTATGTTTTGTGTTTTGACTATTATGTGGTGAGGGGACTTTTTTGTGGTCCACTCTATTTGGTGTTCTGTAAGCCTCTTTTACTTTCATTGCCATGTCTTTCCTTAGGTTGGGAAATTTTTCTTCTGTGATTTTGTTGAATATGTTTTCTGCACCTTTGAGGTGGGTTTATTCAGCTTCTTCTATACCTATTATTCTTAGGTTTGGCCTTTTCATGGTGTCCCATATTTCCTGGATATTTTGTGTTAAGGATTTGTTGGACTTAAGATTTTTTTTTGGTCGATGATTCTATTTCTCTTAGTGTATCTTCAACTGGTGGTTATGCTTGCATCTATAGTTCCTGATCATTTACCCACCATTTCTAATTCCACAATTCCCTCAGAATGTGTTTTTTATTGTCTCTATTTCAGCTTTCAACCCTTGCACTGTTTGAATTGTTTCTTCCAATTTTTGGTTTGTCCTTTCCTCCACTTCTTGATTTTTTTTGTTTTTTTCTTCCATTTCTTTAAAGGACTTTTTCATTTCCTCTTTTAGGGTCTCTATCATCTTCATGAAGTTTTTTTAAAGGTCATTCTATTCTGTTTCTGAGGTCTTGCTGGTGTAGAGTCCCTAGACTCTGGTGGTGTCATATTGGTTTTTCTGTTGTTGAATGTGTTCTTATATTGTTGTCTGTCTTCCCATCCCTTCTTCCAGTGGGTGCAGGTGGGGGTCTCTTCCTCTCCTGGTGGGTATGGGTCCCAGTTTCTCTTCTGGTGGTTGAAAGCAGGTCCAATACTCCCATGGGTCTCACGATGGGTATAGGTGGTTCTGAGACACTTCCTCTCCCAGTGGGTGGGGGAAGGACTAGCACATCAATGTCATCAGGTTCTGTATTGCTTGGTCCACCGGGGGTGAGTTGACCTGTCCACAGTCTCCAGGCCAGGAGATCCCAAAGAATGCAAGCAGAAGTCGAGGAGATTTAATATGTTTTTATGTGCATTGATATTTTGCCTGCATTGCATGTATGTCTGTGTGAGGGTGCCAGGTCTCCTGGAACTGGAGTTATACATGTGGGTGCTGGGAATTGAACCCAGGTCCTCTAGAAGAGTAACCAGTGCTCTTAACCACTGAGCCATCTCTCCAGGCCCCTAATTTTTCAAATTTCCCTGGCAGCCAGGCTTTCACATTTATGATCTTATGCAGGCCATTCTTATTCAAAACACCACAACATAGAAAACATTGAGATCATTTCCTTAACTAAGTAATCTAAAGAAACATTATAAATGATTGGACAAACTGTCCCCTGGCATCACAAGCTAAGAACATAGTGTTGCTTCTTTGGTGTTTCTACCAAAAATACAAACCATGAATCTAAGACTGGAAAACTGTATGTATCCAAACTCACAGATCGTCTACTACACAGCTGACATGAAAGACAAAGAAAATTGCAGAAAATTTCCCATGTTTTAAAAGTCTAAAGAGGAGATTACTGTTAAGTAATCTGTGATTAGATCCCAGCACAGTTGGCAAAATGTTGGCTTTGGTCTATGCACTAGATCCCAGCATTATATCAATATTACATTTTTTATATTTGATAATTGCAGTACTTGAAAAGTGGAAGCAGGAAGATTGGGAATTCAAGTATATCCTCAACTACATAGTGAGTTTTGAGCAACCCTGAACTACATAAGGCCTCACCCCAAAGACAGAGTTGGACACTCCCCATCTATACCTGAAGGAAGTGTGAGTTCCTCAGCTCCAGACCTGAACTGACAGGACAACTCTGCTCTTTAGGCCTTACCCTCCACCTGGGGTACATCCTGTGCCCCACCTGTCTATCACAGCCCCAGCAACCAGAAAGCAACATCCTCTCACCCCACCCAACCATGCCCCCACAATATCAGCAATATAGGGAGTCATGTACCCAACCTACACTTGGAAGAAGAGCAACCACTAGAGTCACAGGCCCCACCTGCACTTGGAGGAAGAGTGACCACCAGAGTCAAAGATCCCCACTTGCACTAATTGAACTAAGAGTGACACCTGGAACCACAGAGTCTTCCTGCACCATTTAGATGAAAAGATAGGTAGACAGTAGTGTAAGAATACATTCAACAACATAAAGAATAATATGTTGTTGCTCTACAACAGCAGGACCTAAAGGTCCCAATGCAGATGAAGCAGAAGAAAATGACCTTAAAAATAACATTCTAAAAATGATAGAGAACTGATAGGTGATGTCATTCTGTAAATATGTCTCTCTTATTGGTTGTTAATAAAGCACTTTTGGCCAATAGGGAAGCAAGACAGGTGGGACTAGGAGTCGAGGAGGATTCTGGGAAACAGAAGCACAAATAGTCACAACGTAGGACATGGGAGAAGCAACATGTGGAACCTTCCTCTGGTAAGTGAAGACCAGCTCAGCAGGGCCCAAGTGGCTGGTGGGAAGACTACACGTTATAGGGAATTGTGGCTGAGGAGGCAAGATGTGACTGTGGCTTGCTCCTTCTTCTCTCTGATCTCTCAGACAGGCTTTATTTGTACAAGCAAGATATCACCACAGAGACTCTTAAAGAAGAAATTAAAAACTCCTTTAAAGAAATGGAGGAAAAGACAAAGAAAAACAAGAAAAAACCCAAGCAAACAAGTGAAGGAAAAACTCCAAGATTTGAAATCTGAAATAGAGGCAATTAAGAAAACACAGTGAAGGGAATTCTGGAAATGGAACATCTGAGTAAATGAGAAGGAACTATAGATGCAAGGCATAATCAAGAGAATTCAATAGACAGAAGAAAGTATCTAAGGCATGGATGATGCAAAAGAGGAAATAGAATCATTGGTCAAAGAAAATATCAAATCCAACAAATTCCTTTTTATATATAACTTTATTAAATTCATTCATTCTATTTATGCATTATATATCAATGAGGATACCATATCAACTTTTTTAACATATCAATCCCAGTTCCCTCTCCCTCCCGACCTCCTCTATCCCCACCCACCTCCATCCCATGCCCTTCCTGTTCCCCAGGTAGGATGAGGCCTTCTATGGGGGAATCTTCAAAGTCTGTCACATCATTTGGAGCAGGGCCTAGCCCCTCTCCCTCCCCTGCATGTGTCTAGGCTGAGAGAGCATCCCTCTATGTGGAGTGGGCTCACAAAGTCCATTTGTACACTAGGAATAAATACTGATCCACTACCAGAGGCCCCATAGATTGCCGAAGCCTCCTCACTGACACCATGTTCAGGAGGTGTGGAACAGTCCTATACTGGTTTCCCAGCTCTGGGATCCATGAGTTCCCCCTTGTTCAGGTCAGCTGTTTTTGTCAGTATCTCCAGCCTGGTCTTGAACCCTTTGCTCATCACTCCTCCCTCTCTGTAACTGCATTCCAGGAGTTCAGTTCAGTGTTTACCTGTGGGTGTCTGCTTCTGCCTCCATCAGCTACTGGATGAAGGCTCTAGGATGGCAAATTAGGTAGTCATCAATCTCATTATAGGGGAAGGGTATTTAAGGTAGTCTCTCCACTATTGCTTAGATTCTTAGTTGGGGTCATTCTTGTAGATCTCTGGACATTTCCCTAGTGCCAGATTTCTCTTTAGACATATAATGGCTCCCTCTATTAAGGTATCACTTTTATTGCTCTTTTATTTCCCCCTACTCAGTCTTCCTGCTCTCTTATGTCCTCTTCTCCCCTCCTCTTCTCCCCTTCTCTTTCTCTTAATTCCCTCTCCACTCCCACCATGCCCTCAAAATCCAACAAATTCTTAACATACATCTTCAAAGAAATCTGGTACACCATGAAAAGATCAAACCTATGAACAAGAGGGAGTGAAGAAGGAGAAAAATTGCAGTTCAAAGGCTGAGAAAATATATTTAACATAGTCATAGAAGAAAAGTTTCCAAACCTAAAGAAGGGTATGCCTATGATGGTACAAGAAGTTTACAGGACACCAAATAGATTGGACCAAAAAATGTTCCCTTACCATATAATAATCAAAACGCTAAAAATACAGAATAAAGAAAGAATACTAAGAGCTGCAAAGGAAAAAGGCCAAGTAACATGTAAAGGCAGACCTATCAGAATTACACCCAACTTCCCAATGGAAATTCTGAAAGCCAGAAGGTCCTGGACAGATGCATGAAAGACACTAAGAGACCATTGATGCCAGCCCAAAATACCCTACCCAGAAAAATGTTCAATCACCATAGATGGAGAAAACAAGGTTCTCCAAGACAAAACCAGATTTAAGCAATACCAACCTACAAATCCATTCCTACAGAAAACACTACAAGGAAAATTCTAATCCAGGGAAGTTGGCTGCACCTGCACAAACACACACAATAGATAGCCTCACACCAGCAAATCCCAAAGAAGGGAAACACACAAACATTACCACCAGCAACAATAAAACCAAATATAACAGGAATTAACAATCACTGATAATTAACATCTCTTAATATCAATGGACTCAATTTACCTATAAAAATATAGGATAACAGGATGGATATGGAAACAGGATCCATCCTTTCTGCTACATACAAGAAACACACCTCAACCTCAAAGGCAGACATTACCTCAGAGTAAAGGTTAGGAAAAGATTTTCAAGTCAAATGGACCTAT
The DNA here is from genome assembly GCF_017639785.1 of Mesocricetus auratus. Classification (NCBI taxonomy): domain Eukaryota; kingdom Metazoa; phylum Chordata; class Mammalia; order Rodentia; family Cricetidae; genus Mesocricetus; species Mesocricetus auratus. Next base: position 4,544,174 of record NW_024429213.1, read on the forward strand.
GAAATAAGTCAGTGTAGCTATCCTAATATCTAACAAAATAGATGTCAAACTAAAATTAATCAAAAGAGATGCAGAAGGGCATTTTATATTCATCACAGGAACAATCCATCAAGATGAAGTCTCAATCCTGAATATTTATACACCAAATACAAGGGCACCCACATTTGTAAAAGTAATATTACTAAAGCTTAAGTAACACATCAGACCCTACATACAAATAGTAGATTTCAACACCCCACTCTCACCAATGGACTGGTTTGCCACACAGAATCTTAACAGAGAAATAAGGGAACTAAGAGATGTTATGACCCAATTGGGTTTAACAGACATCTATAGAACATTCCATCCAAACACACAAAAAAATATTCCTTCTCAGCATCTCATGGAACATTCTTTAAAATCAGCCACATACTAGGTAACAAAACAAACCTCAAAAGATACAAAAAATTGGAATAACTCCCTGTATCTTATCAGCTCATCATGGTTTAAACATAGAATTCAACAACAACACTAATTGCAGAAAGCCGTGAAAAAAATCATCGAAATTGAACAATGGTCAACTGAATCATCACTCGATCAAGGAAGAAATAAAGAAAGAAATTAAAGACTTCCTAAAGGTCAACAAAAATGAAAACACAATGTACCCAAACTTATGGGACACTATGAAAGCAGTGGAGATCAGGGAATTCAAATTGGAAGGGAAGAAGTCAAACTTTCACTATTTGTAGATGATATGGTAGTATATATAAATGACCCTAAAAATTCTACCAGGGAACTCCTATAACTGATAAACACCTTCAGTGATGTGGCAGGGTACAAGATTAAAAAATTTACTCCTATATACAAATGATAAATGGGCTGATAATGAAATCAGAGAAACATCACACTTTACAACGGCTACAAATAACATAAAATATCTTGGGACAACTCTAATCAAACAAGTGAAAGACCTGTGTGACAATAACTTTAACTCTTTGAAGAAAGAGATTGAAGAAGATAACAGAAAATGGAAAGATCTCCCTTGCTCTTGGATAGGTAAATTCAACATAGTAAAAATGGCAATCTTGCCAAAATCAATCTACAGAGTCACTGCAATCCCCATCAAAATCTGAACACAATTCTTCACAGACTTCAAAAGAACAATATTCAACTTCATATGGAAAAACAAAACAAACAAAAAACAGGATGGCCAATACAATCAATCCTGTACAAGAAAGGAACTTCCAGAGACATCATCATCTCTGACTTCAAGCTCTATTATAGAGCTATAGTTCTGAAAACAGCTTGGTATTGGCACAAAAATAGACAGGTAGACCAATGGAATCAAATTGAAGACACTGATATAAACCCACACACCTTTGAATGCCTGATCTTTGACAAAGAAGCTAAAACTATACAATGGAGAAAAGAAAGCATCTCCAACAAATGATGCTTGCATAACTGCATGTAGAAGACTACAGATAGATCCATGTCTATCCCCATGCATAAAACTCAAGTCCAAATGTATCGAAGAACTAAACATAAATCTAGCCACACTGAACCTCACAGAAGAGAAAATGGGAAGTAGCCTTGCATGCATGGGCACAGGGACAACTTCCTAAATATAACACCAGTAGTGTCAGAGGCCTTTGCCATAAGCCAGATCCCACAGCATCACGTCCTCATAGAGAAGATGTGACTCCATCCTCATAAAGAAGACGTGACTCCAGACCACCCTGCCACCTCTTTTGACATAGAGCAAATTCCAGGAAACAGGCCTACGGTTTATCTGTCAGTTAAATATTAGCTTAATGGAGACTCCCTAGTCCATCAGAGGGTAGGCCTAAACAAAGACAATAAATTGTAAAAGATAGGACCAGACCCTGCTGTTAGGTTACCAGACAACACAGGTGGCTCTACCTCTCCCACTAACCTATTGCCCTGACAGTTTCCTTGCAGCCACAGTCATCACCCTCATTCCCTCCCCTCCTCACTTCCTCCTACAGTCTTTAAAAACCCCTTGGAAAAAATAAAGGTTTGTCGACTTTATCAGAATCCTGTCTTGTCATCCTTTCTCGTATCTCTTGTCCTTCATCTTTCTGCTAGGTGCCCCCAAGGCCTATGTTGAATGTCCCATGGGTTGGGACACAGTAGCGCAGACTCTGAGAGTAGCAATCAATAAATGGAACCCCCTGAAACCAAGAAGCTTCTGTAAGGCAAAGTATATGGCCAATATGACAAAATAGCAACCTACAGAATGGGAAAAGATCTTCACCAACCGCATTTCCGACAGATGCGCTGATCTCCAAAATATATAAAGAACTCAATAAACTACACACCAAAACACCAAATATTCCAATTAAAAATTTTGGTACAGATCTAACAGAGAATTCTCAACAAAAGAAACCTAAATGGCCAAAAAACATTTAAGGAATTGTTCAACATCTTAGCCATCAGGGAAATACAAGCCAAAACAACTCTGAAATACCATCTTACATCTATCAGAATAGCTAATATCAAAAACACGGATGAGAGCTTATGCTGGAAAGGATGTGGAGTAAGGGGAACACTCTTCCATTGCTGGTTGGAGTGCAAAATTGTACAGCCACTTTGGAAATCAGTATAGTGGTTTCTCAGAAAATCAGGAATCAATCTAACTCAAGATTCAGTAATACTATTCTTGTGCATATACCCAAAGAACGTACAATCATACCACAAGGACATTTGCTCAACTATATTCATAGCAACACTAGTTGTAATAGCCAGAACCTGGAAACAACCTAGATACCCCCGAACAGAAGAATTGATAAAGAAAGTGTAAAAAACAATGACACTTTGTAATTTGAAGGCAAATGGATGGAACTAGAAAAAACCATCCTGAGTTAGGTAACACAGACCCAGAAAGACAAACAAGGTATATATTCACTCATAAGTGGATATTAGATGTAAAGCAAAGTATAACCGGACAAGAAATTACAACCCCAGAGAAGTTAGGTAAAAAAGGTGACCCTAGGAGGAATATACATGGAGAGCCCCATGAAGGGAAAATGATTAAGATCTCCTGGGTAAACTGGGGGAGGGGATAGTGGTAGGGAGGATATGGGGGATGGGAACATGAGGGATGAAGAAGGCTGAGTTGAGGGAGGATCAGAGAGGGAGAGCAACCAAATAGATATCTTGATAGAGGGAGCCATTCATTATGAGGTTATGGAGAAACATGGTGCTTGGGCAATCTCCAGGAATCCACAAGGATGACTCCACTTAAGACTCCTAGCAGTAGTGGAGAGGGTGCATGAATGGGCCTTCCCTTTATTCAGATTAGTGACTTGGCTCCCCCTGGGACCACTCCCCCACCCATCACCCACTCCCTCAATATTCTGGGGGCCTGGCCCTGGCATCCAGAGGATCCGCCCAAAAAGAAAAGGCTTCAGCTTTTCCAGACCATACCTTCCAGCGTCCCCAGCTTCATGTGAGCTTGGGTACCCCTGGGAACACTACCCTGCACATCACTAGTGACCTCAATCTTTCAGGGGGGCCCTCCTGGCATCCAGAGGATCCGCCACACAGGAAAGGCCTCAGTCTTTCCAGACCCCACCCTCAGGCATCCCCAGCTTCAGCTTCAAGAAAGAAGGAGACCATTGGAGACAGAAAGAGCCCACCTGCACCAACTGGAAGAAGAGATGGGAAGAAGACAAAATAAGAGCTCACTCAGCAATACAAAGACCAACACGACTCCACTAGAATCTAGAGACCCAATGCCAGCAAGACCTGAAAAGCACAACATAGATGAAGCAGAAGGGACAGACCTTAAAATTATTTTATGAAGATGACAGAGACCCTCAAAGAGGAAATAAGGAAATCCCTTAAAGAAATGGAAGAAAAATCAAACAAAAAATACATGAAATGAAGGAAAAGGCAAACCAAAATTCAAAAAATAAACAAATCTCTTGAAGAATCTAAAGAGTACCAAGAAAAAACAACCAAAGAAATGAAGGAAACAATTCAAACAGTTGAAGGATTGAAAGCTGAAATAGAAACAATCAAGAAAACACAGAATGAGGGGATGCTGCAAATAGAAAAGCTGGGTAAATGATCAGGAACTACAGATACAAGTATCACCAATAGACTACAAGAGATAGAAGAGAGAATCTCAGGTGTTGAAGACTCATTAGAGGATATACAGTCGTCAACCAAAGACAATCTCAAAACCAACAAATGCCTAACACAAAATATCCAGGAAATATGGGACACTCTGAAGAAGCCAAACCTGAGAATAATAGGTATAGAAGAAGGTGAAGAAATACAGCTCAAAGGTACAGAACACATAGTCCACAAAATCATAGAAGAAAACTTCCCTAACCTAAGGAAGGATATGCCTATGAAAATATAAGAATCTTACAGAACACCAAATAGGCTGGACCAGAAAAAGAAGTCACCTCGCCATATAATAATCAAAACATCAAACCTACAGAATAAGGAGAAAATATTAAGAGCAGCTAAAGAAAAAGGCCAAGTAACATATAAAGGCAGACCTATCCAAATTACACCTGACTTCTCAATGGAAACGGTGAAATCCAGAAGATCCTGGACAGATGTCCTACAAACGCTAAGGGAACAAGGATGCCATCCCAGACAACTATATCCAGCAAAGCTTTCAATTACCATAGATGGAGAAAACAAAATATTCCATGACAAAGCCGGATTTAAACAATACTTATCCATGAATCCAACTCTACAGAAAGTGCTAGAAGGAAAACCTAGATCCAAGCAAGATAACAATACTCACAAAGACACAGGCAATATATAATCCCACTTTACAAAACACCAAAAGAAAAAGGGAGAAGAAACTACACAAAATAACTTTACTACCAATAAATCAAGCACAAACAAGAATCATCAATTTATGGTCATTAATATCCCTCAATGTCAATGGCCTCAACTTGCCTATAAAAAGACACAGACTAGCAGAATGGATACGAAGACAGAACGCTTCCTTCTGCTGCATACAAGAAACGCATCTCAACATCAAAGACAGACGTTATCTCAGAGTAAAGGGTTGGGAAAAGATTTTCCAATCAAACAGACCCAAGAAACAAGCAGGTGTAGCAATCCTAATATCTAACAAACTAGACTTCAAATTAAAATCAATCATAAGAGGTGAAGAAGGACACTACATATTCATCAAAGGAAAAGTCCATCAAGATGAAGTCTCAATTTTAAACATCTATGCCCCAAATACAAAGGCACCTACATTTGTGAAAGAAACATTACTAAAGCTCAAAATGCACATAAAATCTCACACAATAATAGTAGGAGACTTTAACACTCTGCTCTCACTGCTAGACAGGACCTGCAGACAGAAACTTAACAAAGAAACAAAAGAACTAATAGAAGTTATGACCCAACTGGGTTTAACAGACATCTACAGAACATTCCACACAAACACAAAGGGATATACCTTCTTCTTGTCACCACATAGAACCTTCTCTAAAATTGACCACATAATAGGAAACATAGCAAATCTCCACAGATACAAAAAAAATTGGAATAACCCCCTATATCTTAGCAGACCACCATGCATTAAAATTAGAATTCAACAATAACACAAATCACAGAAACCCTACAAACTCATGGAAATTGAACAGTGCATGATTGCACCATCCCTGGGTAAAGGAAGAAATAAAGAAAGAAATTAAAAACTTCCTGGAATTCAATGAGAATGAAGACACAACATACACAAACTTATGGGGCACTTTGAAAGCAGTGCTGAGAGGAAAGTTGATAGCACTAAGTGCCCACATGAAGAAACTGGAGAACAGTCATACTAGAGAATTAATATCACAGCTGAATGTTCTAGAATAAAAAGAAGCAAACTCACCCAGGAGGAGCAGACTCCAGGAAATAATCAAATTGAGGGCTGAAATCAATCAAGTAGAAACCAATGAAAGACCTCGGCATGAAAGCGTCGGGCACTGAACCAAATCCTCTGCCCAAGAACCGGGGCCAGACCACTGGCTGCAAATTCAGGAGGTAATTTTTTGAGTACACAGGCGCCTGCGGATGCTACTGCAACTCGGGTGCAGAGCATACCGGGCTTGCAGGGAGTACAATATTTATAGAGTTTTAATGGTTACATAAGTGTCAGCATAGCAACAGGCATTTCATTGGCTCATCTTGGGGGCAGGGGTAGTTCCCACGGACTAAGTTTCCTGGTATTACCTCATGAAAGACCCTGGCACGCTTCAGAAATTATTATCCGGGCCCCATGACTGCTCTAGTGACCACAGATCCTGTTTGACATCCTGCCAGCTAGGCGAGGCACCTGGTCTGGGTTTTTTCATTAGGCAACAGCCTGGCCTTGTTTTTCTTTTCCTAGGGGGCCCTGGGCAGGGATCTTTCACCAGGAAAGCATTGAAAAGAATCAATGAAACAAAGAGTTGGTTCTTTGAGAAAATCAACAAAATAGACAAACCTCATCCAAACTAACCAAAAGACAGAGAGCATGCTAATTAACAAAATCAGAAATGAAAAAGGGGACATAACAATGAACTCTGGGGAAATCCAGAGAATCATCAGGGCATACTTTGAAAATCTGTACTCCACAAAATTCGAAAATTTAAAGGAAATGGACAATTTCCTGGATATATATCACTTGCCAAAACTAAATCAAGAAGAGATAAGCAATCTAAACTGACATATAACACCCATTGAAATAGAAGCAGTCATAAAAAGTCTCCCTACCAAAAAAATCCCAGGCCCAGATGGCTTCACTGCAGAATTCTACCAGAAATTTAGAGAAGAGCTAATTCCAATACTTCTCAAAGTGTTCCACACAATAGAAGCGGGAGGCTCACTGCCAAACTCTTTTTACGAGGCTACAATTACCTTGGTACCCAAGCCACACAAAGACACAACTAAGAAAAAGAACTATAGACCAATTTCCCTTATGAACATCGAAGCAAAAATACTCAATAAAATACTAGCAAATCGGATCCAAGAACACGTCAGAAAAATCATCCACCATGATCAAGTAGGCTTCATCCCAGGGATGCAGGGATGATTAAACATACAAAAATCTCTCAATGTAATCCACCATATAAACAAACTGCACAGAAGAAACCACATGATCATCTCACTAGATGCAGAAAAAGTCTTTGACAAAATTCAACACCCTTCCATGATATAGGTCTTGGAGAGATCCAAATAACCGGAACATACCTAACCATAATAAAAGCTATATACAGCAAACCAACAGCCAACATGAAACTAAATGGAGAGAAATTCAAAGTGATTCCTCTAAAATCAAGAACAAGACAAGACTGTCCACTCTCCCCATACCTTTTCAATATTGTCCTTGAAGTTCTAGCTACAGCAATAAGACAACAAAAGGAAATCAAAGGGATATAAATTGGAAAGGAAGAAATCAAACTTTCACTATTTGCAGATTATATGATAGTTTATGTAAGTGACCCAAAAACCTCTACCAGGGAACTCCTACAGCTGAGAAATACTTTCAGCAAAGTGGCAGGATACAAGATCAACTCTAGAAAATCAATAGCCCTACTATATACAGATGATGAAAGGGCTGAGAAAGAAATCAGAGAAACATTACCCTTTACAATAGCCACAAACAACATAAAATTCCTTGGGGTAATACTAATCAAACAAGTGAAAGACCTGTATCACAAGAACTTTGAGTCTCTAAAGAAAAGAATTAAAGAAGACATCAGATATGGAAAAATCTCCCATGCTCGTGGATAGGTTCAATCAACATAGTAAAAGTGGCAATCTTACTGAAGGAAATATACAGATTTAACATAATCCCATTAAAATCGCAGCACAATTCTTCACAGACCTTGAAAGAACAATAATCAACTTTATATGGAAAAACAAAAGACAGGTATAGCCAAAACAACCCTGTTCAACAAGTCAAAGTCCAGAGAGACCACCATACCTGACTTCAAGTTGTATTATAGAGCTATAGTCTTGAAAACAGCTTGGCATTTGCACAAAAATATACAGATAGACTAATGGAATCAAAATGAACACTCCAACATTAACCCATACATGTATGAACACCTGATCTTTGACAAAGAAGCTAAAATTATACAATGGAAAAAGAAAGCATCTTCTATAAATGGTTCTGGCATAACTGGCAGCTGGCATGTAGAAGACTTCCAATAGATCCATGTCTCTCACCATGCACAAAATTTAAGTCCAAATGGATCAAAAACCTCAACATAAATCCAGCAACACTGAACCTGTTAGAAGAGAAATTAGGAGGTACCCTTGAATGAATTGGTACAGGAGAATGCTTCCTGAAGAAAATACCAGTAGCCCAGACACTAAGATCAACAGTTAATAAATGGAACCTTCTGAAACTGAGAAGCTTCTGTAAGGCAAAGGACACATTCAGGAAGACAAAAAGGCATTCCACAGATTGGGAAAAGATATTCACTAACCCCACATCTGACAGAGGACTGATCTCAAAAATTTACAAAGAACTCAAGAAGTGAGTCTCTAAAACACTAAAGGATGCAATGAAAAAGTGGGATACAGGACTAAATTGAAAATTATCATTAGAGTAGTCTAAAATGGCTGAGAGACACTTGAGAAAGTACTCAACATCCTTAGACATCTAGGAAATGCAAATCAAAACAATTCTGAGATACCGTCTCACTCCTGTCAGAATGGCTAAAATCAAAAACACCAATGACAGTTTATGCTGGAGTGGATGTGGAGAAAGGGATACACTCCTTCTCTGCTGGTGGGAGTGTTCACTCTTACAGCCACTTTGGAGATTCCTCGGGAAAATGGGAATCAGTCTATCACAAGACCCAGCAATTCCACTCTTAGGCATATAACCAAAAAATGCACATTCATACAAGAAGGATGTCTGTTCTACTAAGTTCATAGCTTCATTATTTGTAATAGCCAAAACATGGAAGCAACCTAGATGCCCCTGAGCTGAAGAGTATTTGTCTCTGTGTGGGCTCCACCCCATGTGAGAATGTATGAGTGTGTGTGTGTGTGTGTGTGCCTATGCGCATGAGTGTGTGTGCGCATGCATGCACGTGCATGCATCTGTCTGCCTGCTATAGCACACACATAGAGGTCAGAGACCAACCTCAGAGAGTTGGTTCTCTCTTTTATCATACAGGTCCCAAGGATCAGATTCAGGCTGTCAGGCTTGGTGGCAGTTGCCTTTATCAGGTGAGCCAACTCAATAACCAGGTCCTGCCATTTTCTAGAGTGGTTGTACCAGTGTTCATTTCTGCTACCCACCCATAAGCATCCAGGTTTCTTCAGACAGGCTTTAAAATGACCACATTCATACCATCTATTTCCACCATGCCTAGTAGCTTTCTTCCAGCGGTTCTCAAACTTCAGTGTGCATGAGGATCACCCAAGGAGTATATATTCAGATGTACACTGTTTATCCTACACCCAGAGATTTTTGTTTAATAGGTCTTCAGGGTGCCCCAGAAATTTTCATGTTCAGAGTTGCTTGAGGTGGTTCTGATACAGGCATATATATGTATGGACTAAAACTTGAGAAAAACTGAGGTTAAAGTGGTCAATCTACAAGTGAATCTCATAAAACCTTATATTTTTGCCTGAATGCCAAGTGAGCCCACTTTGATCAATGAATTTCATGTCTGGGTGTGAGTGACTGTGTACAGCCAATGTCCAAAAACCTAGTTATAGGATTTCGGAAAGGAATATCTTGTCAATATACTCCCTGGTTTCTTCAGCTTTTTGATTTCCATTATTTCCTACTATTTACACATTTGTATGTTTCCCCAAAGTTTCCAACACTAAATCTGTGTGAATTTCATAACTAGAAAAAGGATTTTCAAAATAAACAAAAACCGTTTAAAGGCTCACATACAGTAGACTGGAGGTGTCGCTCAGAGGTAGAGTGCTGACTTACAACACCAATAACAACACTGCTTTTCTTTAGAGAAGAGGTTACCTGGGACGCTAAGTGACTAGAATAATTGCTTGGTGAACACAAGAATCAGACCACAATTTGTCATATGGTCAAAATAGCTAGTGTTGCCTGACAGGACCATTCCTGTGTTTACCCAAATTTCAAGGGCACATGGGTCACAGCCCTTCCTGTGAAGCTGCAGTGGTGATTATTTTCTGCACTCCATGTAGACAATCTTTCTGTAGAGATATCATTCATTTTAGATCACATAATTGGGCAGGTGACTCTGATTTAAGGAATACTTCCCTAACCAGGCCATCTCATTTCACCACATACACTAGAGGACAGAGAAAGACCTGGACAGGCTGTGAGTGGCAGGCACACGTTCATTTAGGGAGTGGGAGGCTGTGAAAATGTGGGTGAGATGGAAAGCCTACTTCCAGAAGCCAAAGAGATGCAGAGCCAAAATAAAGTACATGATACGTCAGAAGACAAGAAGTCCCTGGTAGACCAGGAGCCAAAGCCAGGGTCGTAGAAAGAAAGCTCATTCAGACTAATTCTCATAGAGAAGCTCTCCAGATGATGTTAACCATTTGCAGAGAACACAGCCTGCTTCAGGAACACTGTCACTCCATCTGCAGGTTGGCCTTGTCTCATGGGACTCTAACGGCTTGTAACTATCTCAATGGACAGCAAGGTTAGAAACCATCTGTTCGGTATCTTCTCCACTTAGCTAACTTCATCTTTTTATGTTGAATTTTTTATTCAGAGGATGACTTTCATCTGACCTTATTTATAAAATCTGAGATCTAGTCCTTGTCTCTTGTGAAGGTTACTTATGTGCCCATCTACCTGCTAGACAGGGAATTTCCAGAGTCCCGTTTGTCTAATTTTTATAGAAAATTAAAATTCTACAAAAGTTTGGTGACTGAGCAAATGACATATTTTCTAGGGACAAAGTAACATAGGAAGGTGGTAAGAGTATACCCTTTACTTGTTGCTTACCTTTCTAAGTCCTGTTTTAAGAACCATTACTGCCCACTCATGTCTTTAATCCCAGCACTAGAGAGGCAGAGGCAGGTGGATTCCTCTAAGTTTGAGGCCAGCCTTCTCTACAGAATGAATTTCAGGATAGCCAGGGCTATCTCGAGAGACCCTGTCTCATATTGAAGCCCACTCAGAACAGAAATCACTGCTCTCTCCATCCCCAAAATACATTATTTACTACCATGGGAAGACTCAGGAAACTCCCAACATCCCCAGGGAAGGAGTGGGATCAGCAGGTTTTGGGGACTGAGAAAGATTTGCAGAACCCCAGATTTCTTAACAATCTTTTTGAAAAAACAGAGAACAACTGCTTCTGTTATTCCTCTTATCCATTCAATTAAAAATGAAAACAAGGCATCATCAGTAACAAAACACACCTTATATATTGGGCAGGGGCATCCTTAGCCAGTCCACAAAGTTACATGTTATCATTGGGAAAGTGGGGATGTGCAGGGCTTCCTTTCTTGCTTCTTGCATCCTGTAACCACCCTGTGTCCACCTTGTCTACCAGATTCTGCAGGGAGCAGACCCCTGAGCCAGGAATGAAACAGCTCTTTGCTGATAACATGTGACAATGTTTCTGATGTCAGTCAGTTTGGTATTTAGGTACTGCTGCACAGAATGGAGGGTTCCACAGATGCTAAGATAATCGTTGAGTTCCAGGACTGTGTCGTTGTCCACATGGACTTGAAAAGGGAGCATAGAAACACAACACTGTGGTCAAGACTGGTAAGCAAAAGGATTAGTGATGTTGGCCAGATGCCTGTGCATAAGGCAGAGCTGAGGCACACGTCTGTGGATCAGACAGGATCACACGGGCATGTGGTGAGGGCTGGGAAGAACCACCTGTCTAAGGGGCGTGGCAGAGAGGACCCCCAAACCCATATGTCACCTGTTACAGCTGCTACCTTTATCTTAACAAACTTTTCTAGTAGATACGTGTTACATCATATATGAGAACCCCATTCCTTTCCATGTCTTAATAATATCCCACTATATGGATGTATTAGATAGGATTTCTACTGCTGTGTAGAGACACCATGACAGCAACTCTTATAAAGTAAGACATTTAATTGGGGCTAGCTTATATTGGTTTAGTCCATTATCGTCGTAGTGGGACATGGCAGTATGCAGGCAGACATGGTGTTGGAGAAGTAGTTGAGAGTCATACATCTTGCAGGGAACAGGAAGTAGTTTGTGACACTGGATATAGCTTGAGCATAGGAGACCTCAAACCCACCCTCACAGTGCTACACTTCCTCCAACAAGGTTACATCTACTCCAACACAAAGCCGCACCTCCTAATGGTGCTACACCCTATGGGGCAATCATTCAAATACATGAGTCTCTAGTGGAGGGCATACCTACTCAAAGCCCCACATTCCATTCCATGGTCTCCATAAGCTCGTAACCATAACATAATGCAAAATGTATTTAGTCCAAGTTCAAAAGTACCCACAGTCTATCACAGTGTCAACAATATTTAAAAGTCCAAATTTCAAAGACTCTTCTGAGACTCACGAAATATCTTAACTGTAATCCCCTATAAAATCAAAATAAAAAGGTGATCACATTATTCTAACATATAATTGCACAGGGTATACATTACTGTTCCAAAATGGAAGAAAAGGAGGATAGTGAGAAAATACTGAACCAAAGAAGACTGAAAACCAGCTGTACAAACTCCAAACTCTGCATTTCCGTGTCTGATGTCAAAATGCTCTTCAGATCTCCAACTCCTTTCAGCTCTGTTGACTGCAACACACTCTGTTCTTTTGGGCTGGTTCCACTTCCTTTTAGCTGTTCTCCTCAGCAAGTATCCCATAGCTCTGGCATCTCCAACATCTTGGGATCTCCAAGGAAATCCAGGTTTCACCTTGACACCTTCACTAGACCTCTACTCAGGGACATCCCTGACACATGCTTGGCCTCAGCAGTTTCCCTTAGTCATGGAAAGAGATTCCAAAACTCCTTTCTTTTAATCTTGACTCTAAAGCCAGAATCATGTGGCCAAAGCTGCCAAGTTCTGCTGCTTGCTGGGTCTAGAACATGGCCTCCTCATTTGATTACATCTTCACCAGCTTTCTGTTTGCAGTGGTAACCTTCACTGCCTAAGCTTGGTTGTCCTGAAACTTGATCTGTAGACCAGGCTGGCCTCAACCATAGAGATGCATCTGCCTCTGCCTTGGTGTGCTGAGATTAAATGCATGCACCACCACACATAGCTCTGAGCTGTTCTTTAATTTCTTTTCACAAGTTGGAAGCTTAGCTGGGAGGGATCTTGCCTTGAGGTCACTGCTAAATCCTTGAATGTAGGATTTTGCTTTGTTCCACTTTCTGGTGCTCCTTTCCTCCTCAAATTGTATATTTTGTATGTTTCCTTTCTCATCTTGCTCCTTTTCCTTATAAATCTTCATTAGAGTTGACTCTAATAACCACACAGCAGAGTCCATACTAGGCTGTTTTGCGATCTCCTCTACCAATGGAATTAATCCAAAACTCTTCTCTTTAACCCCAGGCAGACTTTTTGGCATAGGTCAAAAAGTAGCCATATTCTTTGCAAAAATATCACTAGAAGAGGTTTTAGGCCACATATAGCATTCTTCTCTTCTGAGACTTCTTGACATATGCCCCCACTGCTCAAATCACTCTCAGCACCATTGTCTTACGTGTCCCTACTAGGATGGCATATTAAACACCACTTAAAGTGTTCAACTGCTTTTCTAATTCATAGTCCCTAAGTCCACATTTATCCAAAGACATAGTAAGGTCTAACACAGCAATACCCTAGTCCCTGGTACCAACTCTGCCTTAGTTAAGGTTTCTGTTGCTGTGAAGAGACACCATGACCATGATAATCCTTCTACTGTATTCTCTTCAAAGATTTATTATTACTATTTTATAATTTTTTGAGACAGGAAATTTCCTGACTGACCAGAAATTTGCTATGTAGACAAGTTTGGTTTTTTAGTTGCAGCAATTCCCCTGCCTCTCCTTCCAGAGAACTAAGGTTTATAGGTACACACTGCACACAGCTGCTTCAAAGAGTTTATAGGTTTAACCTCACTGTTTTAATCTTTGGTTCATTTTGAGTTGGTGGATGTAAGCTATGCACCCAACTTCTAATTTTTTGTCATGTTGATATTCAGTTGTCCTAGTACAATTCTTTAGACAGACTATTCTGTCATAACTAAATCACCTTGGAATTCCAATCCAAAAAGCAGTTTGCCATAGGCACTGCATAGGTTTATTTCTGGATCATTAATCTTTTCCATTGACCTATATATTTATTTTTAATAGCAGCAATATACTTTTAAATATTACTATTGCTCTATAATTAATTTTGAAGTATGGAAATATGAGTCCTTCAAATTTTTTCTTTTTTAAGACTATTTTGACTATTGCAATACAACTCAAATTTTAGAATTACTTTGTTTTTTCATTTACAAATAGGATTTATTATTCAAATTGTCCTGTTTTACTCTCTCCTTGGATGAAATTACATTTGCAATTCGAAAAGAAGATAACATTTACAGATGTAAAGCTTCACCTAATCTTCTTTGAGCATCTCTAAGGTGGCCCACTAGGAAACATCTGCAGTGTGCAAGGCTGGTAACCTCATCTTGATCACCATATGAAAATGGACAAAAGTAGATCCCATAAAGGTGTATTCCGGTCTCCACATATCTATCATGACCTAAAACCCCATAATCAAATTACACACACACATACACAACAGGAATGATTTTATAAAAAGTACATCTCAGGTGGTAGTAGCACAAAACTTTAATCCCAGCACTTGAGAGGCCGAGGTAGGAAGATCTCTGTGCATTTGAGGCCAGACTGAGTGAGTTCCAGGACAACAACAGCTGTTGCACAGAGAAACCCTGTTTTAAAAAAACAAGAACAAACAAACAAACAAAAACCAAATAAATAAATCTCATTGCTGTTACAGCTTGCAACTCTAGATAATTCCCTTAAAAGGCAGTACTTCAACATGACACGCCAAATAGATAACTAATGGTGACATAAGACACAGGGAATTTCAAAATCTATTTACATATCCATAGCACATCAAGCTATGTTGAGAAATATGCATTTGATTGCTGATTATCCTACTTTATTCCATCTTTACCCGATAGATGAAAATGCTGCTTTGGATACATACGATTTCTTTTTACATTTTTTTACATTCTCATCCATTAAGCATTTTAACATTAACGTTGTTGACAAAAGAGCAAACAATAGGGTGCATCATTTACCCTTGGACATGGACTTATGAGGATCATGAGTTTAATTGTATCCCTGACTAATTACTGACACTCAGGCCAGGCTGGATAAGAAACAACAACGTCTCAAGTAAATTTGTGAAAATAGGCAAAGCAAACCCAGGAACAACAGCCACACCCTTTCACAGACACCCTGACTTGAAAAGTATGCTCACACTCTGCATGGTATTTAAATGAACAATGGACCATATAGATGCTGAGCACCACATTCTATTCATTGAAAAAGAAACATACCAACCACTAAGTGAATGCACAGTAGAAGATGAACAGAAACATAGAAGAAAATTAGGACTAGAAAGTAAATTACACTAACTTAATTGGCCAAGCTCATGACACACTTTAACATCGACCCCAAATATTGTAAAAGAGAAACCATAATGCTGTGATCTCAACTGTCAGTCTTGAGTGAACATGGTAAATATTTACTTACTACAAGGCTACAAGGAAAGACAAGAAACAAGATTCTTTTCTTGAAAGGGATGACAACCATGACGTCTAAAGTCTTTACAAAATCATTTACATGAATAGGGATTTTCTATATCTCCTGATATCAAGACATTACTAAAAAGCTTTATAATATTTACAGGGCTAGAGATATGGCAGAGCAATTAGTTATAACAAGTTTATTCCCAGGACTAGGGTCAGTTTTTTGACAACTTTCTACAATTCCTGCCACAAGAAGAGCCAAAGGTCTAACCTCCTTGGATACTAGCATGCCCATGCACGTACCCACGCAGACACACTGACATCACATAACTGAGTTTAAATCATATCATTAAACAAATCTTCACTCACAAATGTTTTTTTCTTGTGTAAGCATGTACACCTGTAACCCAGATGTTGAGGTATTTAAAAGCTTGCTTACAGAGGTATTCTTCATCTTGAATGGGTTTATGTACAAAACACAAGTACGTGGGCTTCAAGGAAGAGAAATCAGTCCTTCTCAATTGGTGGTATCAATTGGGAAGACTTAAAGGATGCTGCTTTGCTGGAACAAATATGTCACTGGGAGTGGTCTGAGAGTTTGCATCACACACCATTTCCAGTTGTCACTCTGCTTCATGCTGAAGGCTGAGGATGTGAGTTCTTAGTTTCCTGCTTTAGGGGCCATGTCCGAAACCTGTTGCCATGCCACTTACATGGTGACCTTGTATTGCTCTAGAACCATGAGCCAAACTAAACTCTTTCATGAGGTGAATTAGACATCTTTTATCACAGCAAGGGATAAGGCACTAATACAAATTAAGAAAGTTTTAATCCCCTAAGAGTGATTTCATGTAACCTAAGAAAAGTGTGAAATCAACAAGGGTTACCTTATCTTTTAAATTCATATGGCTTTTATCCATATGAGTTTGGAGGTACAAATAATAAGAGGGACATTGTAATGCTTGAACATATTGTGGACACTTGTCAGATTTTTTTTCTCCAGAATAAGTAATCTTGTCCAACTGGATGTAAGTATGTAGACTAAAGATCTTACCACATCCTTGATGCTCAGGTTGCCTTCAGTATGAGTTTTTTGAGACCCTCAAATGCTACTCTGATAGGAAAATGCATTAACATATCAATGACACAATAAAAGATTTTGCCTGGTATAAAGACAAAGTGCAAAACTTTACCATAATCACTGCAATTACAGGGTTTTCCTGCAGTATGATTTTTTTCTTATAATTTTGAAAACTGCTGGTATATGCCGTATTGCATTGATTACATTTGCGGGGATTCTCTCCAATGTGTTCTTCTATGTATTCGAAGATGACTGTGCTGTGCTAAGGCTTCAACACACTGATTACATTTGTAAGGTTTTTCTCCATTATGTGTTTTTTATGTGTTTGGAGACTACAGAGATATGTAAAGTCTTTCCCGCATTCATTACACGCATAAGGTTTCTCTCGAGTATGTGTTCGTTTATGTACTTTAAGCTGTCCATTACTTGAAAAAGCATTACCACATTCAGTACCTTCACAGGGCTTCTCTCCTGTATGTGTTCTGATGTG
This sequence comes from Mesocricetus auratus, assembly GCF_017639785.1. NCBI lineage: Eukaryota > Metazoa > Chordata > Mammalia > Rodentia > Cricetidae > Mesocricetus > Mesocricetus auratus. Next base: position 4,561,420 of record NW_024429213.1, read on the forward strand.
TATTTGGAGATGACATTTTCGTGAAAAGGCTTTACCATAATGATTACATTTATATGGTTTCTCTCCAGTATGTGTTCTTTTATGTGCTTGAAGATGATTGTGACGTGCATATGTTTTATCACATTGATCACATTTATAGGGTTTCTCTCTAGTGTGTGTTCTTTTATGTATTCGAATATAACTCTGGTGTGCAAAAGTTTTACCACATACATTACATTCATAGGCTCTCACTCCAGTATGTCTTATTTCATGTATTCAGAGATTATTTTGCTCTGAAAAGACTCTACCACATTGATTACGTTTGTGAGGTTTCTCACCAGTATGAGTTCTTTCATGTATTTGAAGATGACTATAACATGCAAAGGCTTTACCACATTTATTGCATTCATAGGGTTTCTCTCCAGTATGTGTTCTTTTATGTATTTGAAGACTACTTTGGCAGTGAAAAGCTTTACTACATTGATTACATTCACAGGTTTTCTTTCTAATACTAACTCCTTTACGTCTTTGAAGATGTCTGGGATACGCAAAGATGTTAGCACATTGAGTATATTCAGAGGGATTCTCTCCAATATGATTTCTTTTGTTCCTTCCATGTCTTCGAGAAGTTTGGCAATGTTCTTCAATATTATGATCTTTGCAATTGTTACCATGTCCGGCTCCTCCTCCCAGCCTGGGGACAGCAGCCACTGACTCACTAAGGTGAAACTGCCTGGCTTGCCTGCACTCTCGGCACAGCTTCTGGGAGCGGGATCCCCAGCACACAACACGTGACAACTTCCTAGAATTAGTTTGTTAATTTCTAAAAGTAACAAGCTAGACTCTTACAGGAATTGTGTTGAACATAGAGATCAGTTTGCATACCTTGGCTAGCATAATAGTATTGATTCTATTTATCCATGACATAAGATACTTTCCTATTTATTTAGATTCTCTTTTATTTCTTTCCACAATGTTTTATATTTGTACAATATGAGTTTTACATGTTTGCTACATTTTTCCATAAGCATTTTTCTTTTGTTGGTATTTTGAGTGAAATTATTTTCTTAATTTCACTTCAGTCTGTTCATTTCAAGTGTAGACAAATGCAATTGATTTTTTTTATATTGATCTTGCATCCTACAAGCTAGCTGGACTCATTTATTAACTATGCAGTTCCTTAGTGAATTTCCTGAGATTTTTACATCAAAGATGTTGTCTGTGAAAAGTGGTAATTTTATCTTTTTCTCTTTCAAGGTAAGTGCTATTGTTTTTTCTTTTTTGTCTACCACCCCTGGCTAGAACCTTTAGTATGATGTTGCTTAGCTAAGGAAGACATCTTCATCTTGTTTCTTGTTTGGTTGTGTTTCTTTTTCCCATCAAACAGAATGTTAATCACAGGCTTTCATTGGCACATTTTATCAGATTTTAGAAGGTCCTCTCTTTTTGTAGTCTTCTGAGTGTTTTGTATTTATGAAAGGGTGTTGCATTTTTTGCCAAATGCGCTTTTCTGGGTTTATTGAGATGATAATGCATTTTTGAAATTAATAAGATATTTATTGTCTGAATTTCTTTTTTTTCTGTTTTTAAATTTATAACTGTTTTAAAAAATTTATTTAATTGGGACCAGGTAAATCAAGGCCTGTGTCCGGGCCTAAGGACTGCCTGGGGACTGGCACAGAGCCTCCCTTCCAGGTGGGAGACAAGCACCCCACATTCCTGGTTTTCTTTTCCACAAACGGGACCAGCAATAGGACCAGGGGACCAGGTAAACTGGGCTGCCTTCCAGTGTCTGGGGACTGCTACAGAGCCTCCCCTCCTGGCAGGATCCATGCACCCCAGATTCCTGGTCTTCTCTTCCAGCAACAGGACAGGGGGACCAGCAATGGGACCAGGGGACAAGGCATACCAGGCCCTGTATCCAGGCTTGCCTTCCAATGCCTGGCGTCTGCCTGAAGACTGCCAGTGAGCCTCCCCTCATGGCAGGAGCTTATGAACTCCAGGTTCCGATCTTCTTCTACACCCACTGGACCAGTGCCTACAGACTGCCAGTGAGACTACACACCCCAGGCTCTCGGGCTTCTTCTCCACCCAAGGGGCCAGGACTAGGACCAGGAAGAGGAGAACCACCAGAGTATTGGACTTGCTTGTACCCACCAAAAGGGAACTCAGGTTCCCTAATCACCAGACCAATAAGGGGCTCTTTCTGCACCCATTAGAAGGAGGGATGCGAAAGAGACAATGCAAAAACACAATCAGCAACAGAAAAACAAATATAACATGGCCAGATTCTAGAGACTAGACACCAGCAAGACTCCAGTATTCTAATGCAGAAGAGAATAACCTTAAAAACAACTTCATGAAAATGATAGAGGCCCTAAAAGACAATATAGGAAAATTCCTCAAAGAAATGGAAGAAACAGAAAAACAAATATGCAAGAAATGGAAGAAAAAACAAACCAAACAATTAAAAAATGCAACAAATGGACGAAAAGACAAAGCAAAAATTGCAAGAAACAATTCAAACAGTTCAAGGGTTGAAAACTGAAATAGAGATAAAAAACCACAATCTGAAGGAAAGCTGGAAATAGAAAAGATGGGAAAACAGTCAGGTACTACAGATGCAAGCATAACCAACAGAATGCAAGAGATGGAAGAGAGAATCTCAAGTGTTAAAGAACACTAGGAGAAATTGATTCATCGACCAAAGAAAATCTTTTTTTTTTGTCTTTGTTTTTGTTTTTACGAGACAGGGTTTCTCTGTATTGTTTTGGAGGCTGTCGGTCCAGCCCAACCTCGAACTCACAGAGATCCACCTGCCTCTGCCTCCCGAGTGCTGGGATTAAAGGCGTGTGCCACCACCACCCGGCGACCAAAGAAAATCTTAAGTCCAACAAATCCTTTACTCAAAACATTTAGGAAATATGGAACACCATGAAAAGATCAAACCTAAGAATAATAGGTATAGAAGAAGGTGAAGAAAACCACCTCAAAGGGGCAGAAAATATATTCAACAACATCATAGAAGAAAACTTTCCCAACCTAAAGAAAGACATGCCAATGAAGGTACAAGAAGCTTACAGAACACCAAATAGAGTGGATCACAAAAAAAGTCCCCTCGCCACATAATAATCAAGACTCCAAATATACAGAATAAAGAAAGAATATTAAGAGCAGCTAAGGAAAAAGGTCAAGTAACATACAAAGGCAAACCTATCAGAATTACACCTGACTTCTCCATGGTATGTATTCTCTCATATATGGATTTTAGACATAGCTCTGGGGAGTGCCAGCCTACAATCCCATGGCCAGAGAGTTTGGGGAACAGAACCTTCATCCAATGGCTGATGGAAGCAGAGGCAGACTCCCACAGCTCAACACTGAGCTGAACTCGAGGAACCCAGTTACAGTGAGGGAGGACTGATGAGCAAAGTGGTTATGACTGGGCTGGTTTAACCCCCAGAAACAGCTGACCTGACAAGGGTTAGCTCTTGAATCCCAGGCTGATGATGGCTGGAACTGATCCAGACCACCTGAATGTGGGTGTCAATTAGGAGGCCTAGGCAATCTATTGGGCCTTGGGTAGTAGATCAGTATTTATCCCTGCCATGCAAATGAACTTTGGGTGCCCATCCAACAATGAGAGATGCACTCTCAGCCTGGACTCTTGGGGGAGGGTCTAGGCCCTGTCCTGGATGAAATGACAGATTATGAACACCCCCATGGAGGGCCTCACCCTCCCTGGTGAAATGAGGGGGTGTTGGGAGGTTGGTGGGAGGGTGTGGGAGAAGGGGAGGGAAAAGGAGAGTGACTGGGATTGACATGTGAAGCAACCTTGTTTCTAATTTAAATTTAAAAATAAAAAAGAGTCTATTGTAAAAAATTATTTATTTTAGAAACAACCTTATTTTACATTCAATCCCAGTTTTCTCTCCGTCTCATCCTTACAGGCTCCGCACTGAACCCCCATCCCACCCACATCTACTCCCCAGGGAGGGTGAGGCCTTCCATGGGGGATCATCAAAGTCTGTCCCATCATTTGGGGGAGGGCCTAGGCCCTCCTCCATGTATCTGAGTTAAGAGAGTATCCCTGTATGGGGAATGGGCTCCCAAAGTCCATTTGTGCACTAGGGATAAATACTGGTTCCACTGCTCGAGGTCCCATAGACTGTCTAGGACTCCTTTTTGGCAGCCGCATTCAGAAAACTTTGTTCCAATGTAGGTTTCCCCAGCTTTACGATGGGGGGTTCGTGTGCTCTCACTTGGTCAGGTCAGCTATTTCTTTGGGTTTCTCCAGCACTGGCTTGACCCCTTTGTTTCTCCCTCCTCCCTCTCTACACCAGAATTCCAGGAGTACTTCTCAGTGCTTAGCTGTGGGTATCTGCTTCTACTTCCATCAGCTACTGGATGAAGGCTCTAAGATGGCATTTAAGGTAGTAATCAGTCATCAGGGGAAAAGGTAGTCATCATGGGAAAAACATTTAAGGTGGCCTCTCCACTATTGCTTAGATACTTAGCTGGGGACATCCTTGTGGATCTCTGGATGTTTCCCTAGTGCCAGATTTCTCTTTAAACCTATAGTGGCTCCCTCGATTAAGGTATCTCTCTTTTCTTACTCTCCTATATTCTTCCACCAACTCAGTCCTCTTCACCCTTCATGCTTTCCTCCCACCTCCTCTTCTCCCCTTCTCTGTTTCCTACCTCCCCCCTGACCCCTTCTCCCATTTTGCTCAGGAGCTCTTGTCCCTTTCCTCTTTTCCGGGTGACCATGTATGTCCCTCATAGGGTCCTCCTTGCTTCCTAGCTTCTCTGGAGGTGTAGATTGTAGGCTGAAAATCCTTTGCTCTATGTCTAATATCCATATGTGAGTGAGAACATACCATGTTTGTCTTTTTGTGATTGGGTTGCCTCACTCAGGATGGGTTCTTCCAGTTCCATCCATTTGCCTGCAAATTTCAAGACATCATTGTTTTTTTTTCACCGAGTAGCACTCCATTGTATAAATGTACCACATTTTCTCCAACCATTCTTCAGTTGAGGGGCATCTAGGTTGCTTCCAGGTTCTGGCTACTACAAGCAATGCTGCTATGAACATAGTTGAACAGATGTCCTTGTTGTGTGAATGGTCATCTTTTTGCTATATGCCCAAGTGGGCAATTGCTGGATCTTGAGGTAGACTGATTCCCATTTTTCTGAGAAACCACCATACTCATTTTCAAAATGACAGCACAAGTTTGCACTCCTACCAGCAACGGAGGAGTGTTCCCCTTTCTCCACATCCACTCCACCATAAACTGTCATTGGTGTTTTTTATTTTAGCCACTCTGGCCTGTGTAAGATCACATCTCAGAGATGTTTTGATTTGCATTTCCCTGATGTCTAAAGATGTCGAGCAAATTCTTAAGTGTCTTTCAGCCATTTTAGATTCCTCTATAGAGAATTCTGTATTTAATTCTGTATCCCACTTTTGGATCCTTTAGTGTTTTGAAGACTTGCTTCTTCAGTTCTTTGTATATATTAGAAATCAGCCCTCTGTCAGATGTGGGTTTGATGAATATTTTTTCCCATTCTGTGGGCTGCCTTTTTGTCTTGATGACTGTGTCCTTTGCCTTGCAGAAGCTTCTCAGTTTCAAGAGGTCCCATTTATTAATTCTCAATCTCAGTGTCTTTGCTAGTAGTATTAACTTCATGAATTGATGTCCTGTATCATTTCATTCATGGGCACTTCCCACTTTCTCTTCTAAGAGTTTCAGTGTGGCTGGATTTATGTTGAGGTCTTTGATTCATTTGGACTTAAGTTTTGTGCATGATGATAGACATGGTTCTATTTGTAGTCTTCTACATGCCATCATCCTGTTATTCTAGCACCATTTGCTGAAGATGCTGTATTTTTTCCATTGTATAAGTTTAACTTTTTTTGTGAAAAATCAGGTGTTCATAGCTGTGGGGATTGATATCAGCATTTTCAATTTGATTCCATTGGTCTATCTGTCTGTTTTTGTGCCAACACCAAGGTGTTTTCATTACTGTTACTCTATAGTAGCTTGAAGTCAGGGATGGTGATGCCTCCAGAAATTCCTTTATTGTACAGGTTTGTTTTGGCTATCCTGAGTCTTTTGTTTTTCCGTATAAGGTTGAGTATTGTTCTTTCAAGGCTTGTGAAGAATTGTGCTGAGATTTTGATAGGTGTCACATTGAATCTGTAGATTTCTTTTGGTAAGATGGCCCTGTTTACTATGTTGATCTTACCTATCCAAGAGAATGGGAGATATTTCCATTTTCTGGTATCTTCTTTGGTTTCTTTCTTTAAAGACTCAAAGTTCTTGCTATACAGGCCTTTCACTTGTTTGGTTAGCATTTCCCCAATATATTTTATGTTGTTTGTGGCTATTGTAAAGGGTGGTGTTTCTCTGATTTCTTTCTCAGCCATTTTATCATCTGTATATATTAGGGCTACTGATTTTCTTGAGTTTACCTTGTATCCTGCCACTTTGCTGAAGATATTTATCAGCTGTAGGAGTTCCCTGGTAGAGTTTTTTGGGTCACATTATAAACTGTAATATCATCTGCAAATAGTGAAAGTTTGACCTCTTCCTTTCCAATTTATATCCCTTTGATTTCCTTTTGTTGTCTTATTGCTGTAGCTAGAACTTCAAGTACTGTGGGGACACCAGACCTTGAGCAGAAACCCACTTCCCCTTCGGCCTGGGAGCAGGCAGCTGTGTAATGTTTACTGAAAACAATTCAGTGCTTTAAAGCTCTTGATAGGGCTCAGATAAGGGCTAGCTCACTGAAATACCATGACTTTCACACCCCCTATGGCTAGATGCCTCTTCCTGTCCCCCCTGCGGTGTCTCCCCGATTCTGGGGCCGGAGATTAAACCACCAGCCAGGAGGGTGAGAAGTCTGGAAAGAATTGTATGTAGATGGATGGCAGAAGTCCTTAAAAAGGGAAGCTCTTTTTTCTTGGGGAGACTTCTCCTGAGAGCTCTCTCCTAAGCGGACTGGGGTCTCCTCCTAAGCTGACTTGGGAAGCATAAAGTTTTCTTAAAGCAACCGACCGGTCTCTGTGTCATCTATCCCGACCACCTCGCTACATTCTCGGATGCAGGCCGCACAGCAGGTGCGACAAAGTACAATATTGAAGAAGTATGGAGAGTGGACAGCCTTGTCTTGTAAATGATTTTAGAGGAGTCACGTTGAATTTCTTTCCATTTAGTTTGATGTTGGCTGTTAGTGTGCTGTATATAGCTTTTATTATGTTTAGGTATGTTCCTGTTATCCTGGATCTCTCCAAGACCTTTATCATGAAGGGGTGTTGGATTTTGTCAAAGACTTTTTCAACATCCAGTGAGATGATGTGATTTTTGTTTTATAGGTCTGTTTAAATTGCTTATCTGTTCTTGACTTAATTTTGGTAGGTGATATTTATCCTGAAAATTGTTGATTTCCTTTAAACTTTCCAATTTTGTGGAGTACAGGTTTTCAAAGTATGATCCGATGATTCCCCGGATATCCTCAGAGTCTGTTGTTATGTCCCCATTTTCATTTGATTTTTGTTAATTTCCATATTCTCTCTCTGCCTTTTGGTTAGTTTGAATAAGCATTTTCTTATCTTGCTTATTTTCTCTAAGAAGCATCTTTTTGTTTCATTGATTCTTTGTATTGCTTTCTTTGTTTCTAATTTATTGACCCAGGAAACTCCAAGGAGGGCATGGGGAAGATGGACTTGAGCAGAGCCCACACTCATCTATCCAGGTGGGTTTAGGAGGCATAGGAATGTTATGGCAGCATTCTCTCCTGTTTTTTATATACCAAATAAACCTTACATTTTTGGGATTACTCTTATTCAGTTATAGTGTACAGTTCTTTTCATATGTTATTGGATTGGTTTGTTAGTCTTTTGTTGAGATTTTCAGCATTGATATTCATAACAGTTGGTTTTCCACTATTTTTTTCCTTGTAGTGCCTTTTTCTGGTTTTGATGTTGGAGTAATAATTGAGGAATTGATTCTTCATCTTTTGCTTTGTCAGAAGAGTTTGAGAAATATTGGTGTTAGTTATTCTAAAAATGACTGGTAGAATTCAGCAGTGGAGCCATCTGATCATGGGCTTTTCTTTGTTGGGAGACTTTTGATTATAGAATCAACCCCCTTACTAGGTATGGTCTATCCTAGTTATTTTCTGTCACTGATAAGTCACTGATGATAAACAAGTTGGAGTGGTGGTGGGAGGGTTTATTTCTTTTACACATCCCAATCACAGTCTATTATTGAGGGAAGTCAGAGCAGGACTTCAAGCAGAAGCAGAAGCAGGAAGCTTGGCGGGATGCTGTTTCCTGGCTTGCTCCCCATACCTTGCTCAGTTTACAACCAAAGGTACTAACTACAGTGGGCAAGACCGTCTCACATTAATCATTAATCCGAAATGGGGAGACACCAGGGCCCAGCCTGCCAGGTAGCCACCAGTCACTGAGACATGGGGGAAGAAGGAAAAGTATGGCACTCAGAAAGAAAGACAGGTTAAAAGCCCCAAGGCAAAACATAGAAGAGAAACTTGTTAAAATAGGTTATAAGAGCTAGTGGGACAAGAATAAGGTAAGGCTGGGCATTCATAATTCATAATAAGTCTCCATGTCCTCATTTTGGGGCTTTCAGTCCAAGAAAGCATGTTACAGAAACTGATGGGGAATGCTCTTCTGTATATGTGATTCTCTTATTGGTCAATGAATAAAACACTGACTGATTGGTCAGACAGGAAGTGATGTACCTGGGCAGAAACTTGCCACTAGCTGACCATAGAGGTCTGGAGGTCTTTACAGACAAACAGGAAGTGACATGGCTGGCCAGAATCAGGACAAACAGGAAATTGCTCTCTACTCTGTGGAGACACTTAGCAATGTCCATGTGAGATGCCATAGGAGTTAGAGGTCTGGACCCTTCTCCAGTAAGATAAGGCCGTGGGGAAATACTTAGATTAATAGGAATGAGTTAATAATTAAGACCGAGCTAGCCAATAGGAAGCCCTAGCAGCCAGATGACAGTTTCATCATTAATAGAGTGTCCATGTGTTTCTTTGGGTCTGAGAAGGGCGACAGGAGCAGGCAGCCAGGCCAGAAAGCTCACGTTACAGAAAGCAGTCACATTCTTTGCTAAAATATCACCAGAATTATCTCTAGATTTAGTTACTCCTGATGCCTTTGAGGCGGGCCTCCACAGTCCACATTGTTCTCCGTAGTATACTGTCTTCCAAGGTACTTCTATGATGGCCTATTAAGCCCTGCTTACAGCATCCAACCTCTTTCTTAATTCAAACTTGTAAAGTTAAAAAGAATAGCATGGTCGGGCCTATCACAGCAAAACCTCACTCCTTGTTACCAACTTAAGTTACTACTGTGCTGTTGCTGTGAAAAGACAACATAACCAAGACAGCTTATAAAAGAAAGCATTTACCTGGGACTTGCTTACAGTTTCATAGAGTTAGTCCATGATCATCATGGCAGGAAGAATGTCAGAGGGCAGGAAGTCATGGCACTGGGGTAGTAGCTGATAACTCATATCTGATCTGAAAGTTGCAGGCAGGAAGAGGGTGAGACTGAGCTTAGCTGTTGGCATTTAAATGTGAAAGTTCCCCCCACATTCCTCCTCCATTATTTAGATTGCTGAAAGGCAGCTATAGAGGGAGGGAAGGTGGAAAGAAAGAAGTGATTGTTCTGACAGTAGGCAGGACCGTGTTTAATCATGATGAGGGAGCTTTTTGTCACGTGTGTGTGAGTGTGTGTGTGTGTGTGTGTGTGTGTGTGTGTGTGTGTGTGTGTGTGTAAATGGTCAAAATGCCTACAGGGGAAGGTAGGATGTCTCCTTTGTAAGAATGGAAATGACTTCTGTAGTCCACAAGGGAAGCTGGGAAATGTAGTCCTTCAGCAGAAAGCTATCATTTCTAACTCTGAGAGGATATAAAAAATGGAGGGCAGAGGAGTTCTAGCTGCTTTCTGCTGAGGAGAGTCTTTGTTGCAGAGGATAGATCTGGGTCCATTGAAGAGGGGGCAGTGTCTCATGTAGCTGTGGGAAAGTCTTAACTAATTACCTGTGATGGACCAGGTGATTGCTGTCCTGTATTCCTGGAGAGACTTGGAAAATAACTGTTAGAGGGTTGTTTTTTAATATAAAATTTATTTAAATTAGAATCAATCCCAGTTCCCTCTCCCTCACATGACCCCCCACCCACCCTCCAAACCACCCCTCATCCACTCCCCAGAGAGGGTGAGGCCTTCCATAGGGGATCATCAAAGTCTGTTATATCAGTTGGGGCAGGGCCTAGGCTCTACTGTGTGTATCTACGCTGAGAGAGTATCCCTCTGTGGGGAATGGGCTGCAGGTGACTTGGTTACAAAGTCAAACAGTTTCCTGGGAACGTTGGGGATAGGAAAGAATAGAGGTGGGAGAGACAGAGTGCACTGGTGAAAGAAAACACAGAAAATTTTCAGAGTGACAGTAACTGGTCCCATTTCCAGGACTGTTGAATCAACATGAGGCAGCAGAAATAGCAGAGACCTACAGAGCATCCATGGAAAGGAAATTAGAGAACTAATGTAAAGAAATGTATGAGGTGAAAGGGATGAAGGTCCCGCTTAGCCAGACTTTTCCCATAGCATTAAAAAATTCCTCACTTTTTTGCAGAGCAAATGGAGCTACTGTAGCTTGAGAGCTATTGGGACAGCTTATGTGGAACATTTTGTTTGGTTTAGGATGACGTTCAGTAAGTAAAACATTTAAAAATATAGAAACAACATAGGTATGAAGAAAATAAAGAGGAAAGAGTGATCTAAGGCGGAGGAACCAGAGTAGTAGAGCTAGAAGGAATTTTTGTCTGGTCTCTGTCTCTGGGCTCCATCTCAAAACTGTTGTGGACAGAAGCAGCATCTTTTGTGAAGACGGCACAAATCTGATTGCAGTGGTCAGATGTAGTCATTTTTAATCTTGGAGGACTGCAGCAGTCACAGAGTCAAGCTGATCCTGGAGACTGTTAAGCTGATGTGACCTGGTGAGACAGAGAGCTTAATTGATACAAAGAAGACTTCAGTCCATATGTTTCAGTTTTGAGTCCCCAAAACAGTGTCAAGAAGAGCAATGGGTTGGATAGCCCATGGTGCATTAGTCCCTCTTTATGGACAGCTCAACTGCTTTTAAAGGTTTAGAGGCATTGATCTCTTGGTAACTGCTTCAAGGCTGACAGAAGGGCGATAAGGGGAGCAACAGTTGGAGTGCCTCTGGAGAGGATCCATCCAAGGGGCCATGATAGAACTTGACAGTTGGCAAAGATGCAGAACATAATTGAGGAGGTAGTAACTGAACAGCTTTGTCGGGAACATTACATGAGAAAACTCTCACATCAAGAATAACATAATTTAAATACAGTTGTACAACAGGCTGGACCACTGAAGTAGCATGAGGGTACAAGGTTCCCGTGTTCACAGGATCCTCTTATGTTGGTTCAAGAGACATTCAGGATTCATTGAGACATCTGCTATCTGCCTTTCTGTTATTTGAGAGATTTAGGATGTGGGTGTAGACTCTCAGATCCTTCACTGGGTAAGAGAAGCTATCCCCTGTAATGTGAGACATGAGGAGTAATTTACTTTAAGATAAAAAGGAGTTCTTTTTATTCTGGTTTGACCTACATGGCCAGAGCTGGTCAGACCTATGCAGCCAGAGGCAGAAATAGCAGACTTCTGGCTGGTCTTACTTATGATGCATCATTATCTTTTAATTAGCTAGCATGCAGCTTACTCTGGTGGGATGGTGTTCCTTCCAAGGGAACTGCTTGAGTTGGGGGTTTCCTTCAATGCAAGTGTACTGAAATTTAGCACATTTTATTCAACAATTCAGTCTTTTATGACCAATACATATGATTTTGAATATTATTTTACATTAAACACATTTGTTTTGTTTTACTAGCTTTAGGCTTAGTATTGACAACATCTACAGAATACAGAGTGATGGGATACAAAAATTAGTCTCTCTCTCCAAGTTTGTAAGTGAATTACATTTGTGTTGAGCAAGACTGACCAATAATTTGTTACCTTAATTATCTTTAGCATGTTATAATAAATTAGTAACTCTAATATAGGATTAGGATTTTATAATTTTGCTTTTTAAGTCTGAACTTAAAAAATATAATTCTTAAATTAAGATCCTTTGGTATCAAAAAACCTTAAACCATAAATATACTTGAACACGATGTCAGTCTCTGGCTCTTTTGTTTGTCATGTTACAATATACCCTGAAGCTAGAGTTGCAGATGGCTGTGACTACTGGATGTGGCTTGGGAGAACCAAACTAGGATCCTTTGTGACAACAAGGACCTGTAACTGTTGTGCCATCTCTCCAGCCACCTTGTCTTGTATATTTTAAACAGGCATTCAAAGTTTAAAACTTTCCATAAGGACTAATTTAGTAATGTTTTATAGATATTCATATGTTTTGTTTTTATTTGAGTTTTTTATTTCCAATGTTTTTTCTCTGTAGTTGAAATTTCAGTTCTCCTGCTTTGGCTGTCCAAGTGGCTGGGATTGTAGGCTTTCTCTACCATGTGTTGGGGTTTATATGGATTTTCTAACTTCCCTTTTTCATTTCTTCTCTTACACATTGTTACACCATTTAATTTCCACTGATATTTATTTTCATAAATTTCCTTGTTACTGACTTCTAACTTCATTCCTCTGTGGTTAAAGAGCATACTTAATTCTATACTTTTCTTTTTCTTCTTGCCAGTGTATGATCTAACAGAGACTTTTCTACACGCACTGGAGAAGAATGTCTATTCTGCTGCTCTTGGGTGGATTGTTGTGTAGATGTATTCCTAAGACTATTTGATTCTTAGTGTTTTGCAACTCCTTAATCATGTTGTTAACATCTCTCTAGTGCTCTATTGCCGAAAGTACTTATTGAAATGTCCAATTAGTAGTTTTGAATGGTTTATTGTATTTCTGTAACTTTTTGCTTCGTGTATTTTGTTTTCTGTTTTTAGATGATTACATGTTTGTGATTGTACAGAGAAAGGATACTGTGATAGAAATCACCAGTTCAAGAAGCTCTCTGGGAAGAGGCATCGCTTTTCTGAGAAACATCGCTCGTTCGAGGAGCATCTCTCAACTGAGAAAGATCTCCCTACACTGAGAGGTTGTCTTGCTAAGAAAAGACGTCTTACAGAAAAAGATCATTCTACAGAGGAAGGTGGCTTGGTTGAGAGAGGTCCCTATGACGAGAGAGGCCACCCTACTGAGAGAGGTCAACCTGCAAAGGAAGGTTTTTCTACTAAGAAGAGTCCATCTCCTAAGAAAGGTTACTTGGATGGGAGAGGACCCTCTATGGAAAACCATCACCCCGAAGAGAAGGACCACTCAGCCAAGAAATTTAGCTGGATATTTGGAAAACATTGTGTGAAGAGAGGACTCTCCACTGAGGAAGATCACCCTGTAGTATGAGGTCGGCCTGCCAACAAAAGTCACCTGGCAGAGAAGGTTTGGTCAGCAAACAAGAGTGGATCTGCAGGGAGAGGTCGTTGCATCAAAAGTCACCCTTCAAAGGAGGGTTGCTCAGTGGAATGCATTAACTTGGCAGGGAGCAGACTCTTTGTAGGTGAAGATACCCCTACACAGAGAGGTCGCCGCATCCAAAGGTGTCCTTCAGTGGAGGGTCGCTCAGTGCAAAGAGTTGACACTGTGGAGAAAAGACCTTCCACAGGGAAAGATCATCACACAGGGAGAAGTCCACCTCAGAAGAAAAGCTCCCCTGCAGAGCAGGGTCACTCAGTGGAAAGAAGTGACACTGTGGAGAAAAGACCTTCCACCGGGAAAGATCACCCCACAGAGAGAAGTCACCCTCTGAGGAAAAACAGCCCTGCAGAAGAGGGTCAGTCAGCAGCTAATGGACTATATGCAGGGGAAAATCGCCACACTGGAAAAGCCTCTGTGCAGAGAAACATCTATCTGCCAAGAGCAGTTGCCCTCCCAAAAAGAGTCGTCCTGCAGAGAAAAACCTACCTTCTAAGGGAATTCACTCCACAGAGAAAGTTCATTCTTTAGAGAGAGTCCACCTTGCTAAGAAAAACAGACTGCTCTCTGCCAAGAAAGGGAGCGTGGAAGAGAAATTTGGTTCTGGTGAGAGTGTTGAGATTCAGGACAGCTACACTCATGAGGAAAGTGACACAGGCAAGAATGGGTGCTCTGTGGAGGAAGGTCATCACTTCATGGAGAAAGGCTTTCGTGTAGAAACACCCTCTTCAGGATCCATGCCTGCGGTGCCCAAGCCAAAGAGCACACAGGATGCTCCAGAAAGCAGCATTGGCAGTGCTACCAGCCAAGTACCCCAGGCCACTCACCAGAATGTGGCTGGGGCTGTCACCACCGGTCAACGTATGCAGGCAGTGAATATGAGAATGGGAGTCAAATTGAAGTTGCCTCACTCCCTGCTGACAAGAATGTAGATCTTATTCTCGTAAATTGTGTCACCTTCTTGAAATCACAGGGAAAGGATGATAATGTTAGCGTCTGGGTACATGCATGATTTCCTTAATTACTTATCAGAGAATTCTACTTCTCTGTTTAGTGTCAACAATTACAAAGGGGCTTCAGCCTTATATTGTTTCAAAGCCCTGTGAAGATCTGCTGACTACTATGTATGTTTGTGGTTTTTATTGTGTATTTTATGTTCTTGAAAACTATCAAGTACAACAGGGCTTAGTATTTCAGTGTGCATATTGTTGTGAACAGAAATAAAAATATTGAATGCCTTTTTAACCAGCGTTTCAATAAAAATAATGTTCACTAAATATTGTGTGTTGCTTATCTGATAAGATTGCTTGAATGTTGGTGCTTCTATCCCCTCCACATGACAAGTGTCTACTAGCTGTTCATATACATGATATAATGCCCACATTCCTAGTGCCAAAGGATCAGCATGATGGATATACCTGAAACACATGCATGCACATAGCCAAAAAGTAAAATCTTTTTACATGTAAAAATGATTGAAGATAATCGCTAAGCAGGCCCTGGTTCACTTCTTACTTTCAACCATGAACGAAAGAAGAAGAAGAGGAGGGATTGAAGAGAAGGAAAAGGAAGGAAGTGTGCAAAGAGAAAGGGAAGGGGGCCTAGAGAGGAAAGGAGAAGAGGGAAGAAGGAGAGTTAGAGAGGGGGAAGGGAGAGATATGTGGAGAAGAAGAGGGTAGGAAGAAAAGGAGAGGAGATAGAGGAGGGGAAGGAGAATGGGAGGAGGAAGACAAGATAGGGCAGGAGAAGGAACAGGAAAAGTAGAGGAGGGGAGAAGGAAGAGGAGGGGAATGAAGAGAAAGGAAGGGGAAGAGAAGAATGGAGGAAGAGGAGGAAGGGGGCAAGATGAGATGAAGGGGAGGAGGAGAAAAAGGAGAAGAGGCATAGGAAGATAAGAAGAGGGGGAGGAGAGAAGGAAGAAATGGAGGAAATGCTGAAGGATAGGGAAAGGAGAGGTGGAGAAGGAAAAGGGAAGAGGAGAAATAGTAGGGAGAAGAGGCGAGAGGTAGAAGAGAAGGCGAGGGAGGAGAAGGAAGAGAGGAGGGGAGGTGAGAAGAAAAGGAGGAGGAACAGAAGATGAAAGAGAGGAGGAGAGAAGAAATGGAAGGAGAGAAACATAAAGAAGGATGTAGAAAGGGGTAGAGGGGGAGGAAATTGGGAGAAAAGAGGAGGAAGAAAAGTGGGGGAAGAAGGATAATGGAGACTGAGGAGTGGTAGAAGAGGAAAAAGATAGAAGGTCGAAAACGAGAAGAGTTAGGAGAAGGAAAAGGAAAGGAGTAGTAGTAGAAAGATTGGAAGGAAGAAGGGGAGGAGAAGGTGGAGGAGCAGAGGGAGAAGAGGAAGATATGGGGAGAACAAGAAGGAAGGGAGGAGGATAGGAATAGGAAGAAGAGAGGAGAAGGAACAAAAGGAGGGGAAGGAGGACAGAAAAGAGGCGAATAGAGAAAGGAAGGGGAGAAGGAAAGGGGAGAAGGGTAAAAGGAGAACAAGAAGTGGGGTGGAATGGGGGAGAGAGAGGGGAGAAAGCAATAGGAGGAAGAGGATGAGGAGAAGGGGGCAGGGCAGAGAAAAGGAAGGCAGGGGAAGGAAGACATGGAAGAAGAGGAGGAGTAGCAGGGTTGGAAGAAGGGGTGGGAGAAGAAGGAGGGGAGAAAGGGAGGAGAGAAGTGAGGAAGAGGAGGACTGAGAGGAGGGAGAGTGCTGGGTTCCAGCCCTGACTTTGTCCAGGCATGGTTAGGAGGGGAATAGGTTGAGCATTGGCAGGGCCAAAGGTAGATCCTGAGCGGACATGAGTACAACAGGAAAAAGGACACCTGGAGGCTGTGTCAGTGGACACCTCATTTATTAGGAGGGGCCAAGGGACATTTCTACCCAAGGAAGAGCAAGCTGTTGGGTCCATGTGGTGGTTCTTGGTTGGGGCAAGAACATAGAGGGACTTCACTTGTACACTCAGAGGCAACAGGGTCCAGAGGAAGATAACTTACAGTCATAGGATGTCCAGCACGGGCTGTTTCAGAGTTCAGATAAGCAGCAACCAGTCCCTGTGACCTTGGAGACTATGAGCTTATCAGCTGCCATGCGCATTGGGGCACATCACAGGAAGCCTAACTGCTTGTGGTCTGCTGGCATATGGACAAGGGGGTGGAGCAAACAACTGCTGCTCTCAGGATGAGAAAATCCAGGGTTTGAGGCATGCTTCGACCTCTTAGCTTCAGGCTAGCTCTGATGGAGAGGATGGGAAAAGAAGGGGAAGATGAAGGAGGGCAATAAGGAGGGAGGGTGAGGAGGAAGAAAGGACAAGAAGGCAAGGGAGAAGGAAAGAGAAGAGAAGGTAAAGAAGGGGAGGAGGAAAACGGAATGAAGGAGAAAGAAGGAAATGAGCAGGGAGATGAGGAAGACAGGAGAGGAGTGGGAGGAGGGATGAGGAAGAGGAGGGAAAGGAGGAGGATGGGGAAGAGAAGAGGAAGAGGGGAAGGAGAAGGAGGTGGAAGAAAAGAGGAGGTGAAGGAGGAGAGGGTACGGGAAGAAAGAGGAGAGAGCGGAAGAGGGGAGGGGAAGGAATGGGGGAGGAGGAGTAGATGGAAAGATGAAAAGGTTGAATGATGGGGAGGGGAGGAGAAATGTGTGTGTGTGTGTGTGTGTGTGTGAGAGAGAGAGAGAGAGAGAGAGAGAGAGAGAGAGAGAGAGAGAGAGAGAGAGAGAGAGAACCATAGGTGAATTCTGTAAACCTGCAATATCTGATCCGTATGTAAACAGGTTTGTGTCTTTCTACATTGTCAGAATTTATTGAATGAGATGAAATTCATTAAAGTTACATTTCAATGACAACAATTCATCACATAATCCACCTACCTTTGTAGCTAGGCCGAGGCAAATGCAGGTTAATTATTCCAGTCTTAATCATCAATATTAATACATCGCATAGCACTATATGTATTTGCATGCATAAGAATACAGAAGACATGAGTTAAAGAGGCTAAGCAAAGCTCAAGAAGTTTCAATGTGGGCTCAGGAGTCTGTAAAGACAATGGGCCAGGTCATTATCTGGAGGGAGCTGCTGTTGGGGCTGCTGGAGGCAAGGTTTGAAAGTAAATCTGTTCCATCTGTGAGGTTGGAGGCCCAGAACCTCACCCAGGCCCCTGCTTTGGCAGCCATGACAGGCTGCAGGAAAGACCCAGAAAGATGTAAGGCCCTGACTCAGCAACATGTGCTGAGTTCCTGATGTTGCCCTAATCACTAGGATGCAACCTCCAGATACCGTTCATGTGGCAAGGAAGCAACCACAAGTTAGCTGGTGGGCTCTGGATGTGCTTTACTGATAATAGTGGAATGCAGGGCATAGAAAAACTGCCCTGGGAGGGCCTCTGTGTACAGCAACCTTTCTGCAGCTGCAGCTGACCAATCAACTGAGGACAGATTATCCCATCCCGGGGGTGCACCAGTCCTGAGACTATTGGTATACAACTAATGGAGCCCCAGACATTCTCCCCTTGCTCTACTCCAATATATGCCCTGCCCACTGCTGTTTGGGGTCCGTCCTACTCCTCCTATTGTGTCAGATGGACAGAGGACACAAGTTAACTCAAAAGTTAAAAGGACTCTTTGCTTTTGCATTGCATATGATCTCTTTGTGGTTTTGGGGATTCAGAGTCTGGGCACAACAAGATTAAAGGCTAAATCGAGGTCTGAGAGCAAAAAACAGTGGATTCAGGTCCAGGTCCAGGTCCAGACACGAGATTAGGTAGATGAGAAGGCCAGTCAGGGAGACCTTGATCATTAAGATCTGGGAGCCATGCCAACACTGTGTTGGGTGTCATCACTTTATGGGATCAGGTAATGAAGTTCCACCCATTTCTTGGCTTGGTGTATCTGGTAAGTTCTTGGGCCTCATTTCACTTATAAGACGTTAATGCGCTCATGTGCTACACAATTTCAATTTATCCAATAAATTGAGTGGATCCTCTTCTAGTCCCAGGAATAAGCCATTTATTAGTCTATGCTGGATGGGTAGTACCTCAAAGATGGTACAGCTTCTGCATCTACCCAGGGACTTCTTGTCCACCTCCCACAAAACGGAGTCAGCTGCTTGTAAAATGGAATCTCCTGGAAAAAAATCTGCTTCAGACAATATTGAGAAAGGGTAGGACAGAGCCGGATCTAAGCAGTAAGGACTAATAGAAAATCAAAGGCGACACACCAGTTTGAAAGACTGTGCAGGTGTGGGGGGAATCACAATTTACCCCAAATCTGAACTCCCCTGGATAAATACCTTGAAATTTCGTGAGTCTCACAAGAGACATTACTTGTCATAGCTGGTTTGTAGTGGGAGCATTGAAGACTAAGCTGTGGAAGTAGCCAGCATGGTCTCTCTAGCTGGTTCTTAGCTCGATCAAGGGTGCTTTCTTCCTTGTCCTCCTCCTCTTCATCCTCCTAATCTTCTATGTCCTCTGCTCATTTTCCTCCTGATCTTGTCAGTGGCTTTTGTGATGTCCTGTGTCTTGTTATCAAACTCTTTTATAAATTTTGGTGATAAATCTGTCAGAGATGGTACTATACCCTGCTTTTAGATATTGGCATTGAGGCAGTATTTGGACTGTACATTTCTAGGTATATCAAACAAGTCCTTTAATCAGAATTGTCCATCTGTTGTAGCTTCCACTTGCTCTTATATTCAGAGTTATGAATCACAGATAATTCCCACTCTTTATACAATTTACCACCCCAGTCCTCAGGCTGTGTGCATGATTTGTCCTAACCTCAAGTCTGTGGGATTAACAGTCTTAGCCAGTGTTCCTAGTCTTTCGGCTTGGTAGCTTCTGAATGCTTTCTGTTTGGAAGGTTGCTCAGGAAGTCTTTCCCAATCATTCTTGACATCATTTGGCATTGAGAGCTTTGACCTCATAGGTATTGTCTAGCTACACAGTTAATTTGTAAGTGGTCATAATCTATATACCATTTACATAGCCATGGTGAGCAACATGCTGTTGCCATTGTAGGTGATGGGGATGTGTGCCTTATTGGTGTTGTGGCCACGGACGCCAGGCCAAATATAATGATGTGTTCTGAGTCTCTGTACATCTGCACCTAGGCCAGATTTGGGAAATAGCTTCATATATCTGCTCCCAGATTGTTTGAAGTCGATTATCTTTCTCTTGATTGTTGTGGAACTTGCAAGAAGCAAGTATGAGTTGGATAAAGTAATGTTTGCTTAGATTCTATTGAGCTGTAAGTCTATTGTCTTACAGTTTCTATTGCTGTCATGAAACAACATGACCACAAAGCAAGCTGGGGAGGAAAGGGTTTATTTGGCTTACACTTTCACATTGCTGTTCATCATCAAAGGAAGCAGGGCAGGAACTCAAACAGGGCAGGAACCTGGAGGCAGCAGCTGATGCAGAGGCAATGGAGAGGAGCTGCTTACTGGCTTGCTTCCTCTGAGCTGCTCAGCCTGTTTTCCTATAGAACTTAGGACTTTCAGCCCAGGGATGGCATTACCCACCATGGCCTGGGCCCTCCCCATTGATCACTGTTTGGGAAACTGCCTTGCAGCTGATCTCGCAGAGGCATTTCCTCAGCTGAAGCTCCTTCCTCTCTGATGACTCTTGCCTGTGTCACAATAATGCAAAACCAGGCAGTATATCCACCTCTCTCCTGCTGGAACTGTTCCTTGAAGATGGTAGATTCAAATGCATGCAAGGAGACAAAGCAGCACATCAGGGAGGCATGGTAGTCACCGAGCTGGCAGTCAAAACTGGTGGCACTCCAGCTGTGAAAGATTGTGGGTCAGCAGTTCTGTAGCATAGACCTCAACTCGCACCCTCAAATTTCCTGCAGGAAGCAGATATTTGGGTCTGATAATTATAAAACTTTAGTCTGAAAATTCCAGTTTTAGATTATTGCATCTAGTCATAAATGTTATTACTGATAGTAACTAGATTTTTCTTCCATTTGAATTTTGTTATCCATACTTGTCTTTTTTGTTTTAATTTGGCTATTTTTTCCTTGCCTTCAACGACTATCTTCTAATGTTATATTTTAATTTATTTAATAGTTTCTCACTATATGATTTTTATGTCCCTAGTATTTACTTTATGGCTTACTATTTTATATATTCTTATAGCATTTTAAATTGTAGGTGTGGGGGTCTGAGGACAACTTGCTAGAATTGGTTTTCTCCTTCTATTATATGGGTTCTGGGGAACTGAACTTAGATGATTAAATTTGGCAGCAAGTGTCTCAACTTCCTGAGTTATATCAGGACTCCAATTTGCACACTAGGAAAAATTCCATTTCTTCCTTGATACTTTCATATATGCATATAATCCATCCTTACCACACTCATCACCCTGCCGTCTCATATCCCTCTCCCACCTGGGTCAACCTTGCCTCCTCCTAAGAAGTCTCCCCTCTCACTGCCATGTTTTTTGTTTTTGTTTTGTTTCGTTACCCACAGAGTTCAATCAGGTTCACCTATATGGGCATAGGTATGGAACTATCCACTGGACCATGGTTATTTCCCCAGTGGCTACACTGAAGACAATGATCCAAATTCTCCAATAGCCATCAACTGGTAGTAACTATTTAGGGCTGAGCTGGGCTCCTTGAGCCACTGCTCCCATCCATGACTGAATGCTGACAAGGCCTGTCTTATGCAAGTCTCATGTAGCTGCAGCTTCTGTGAGTTTATAAGTGCAAGCTGCAAGTTTGTGAGTGCATTGGACCATGTTCTGTCCACAAGCAGCATTTCAGTCCTTTTCCCCATCATTCAGCTCTTATCTTCCTGCCCTCTCATCCAGGATCTTCCCTGAGTCTTGAAGAGAGTGATAGGGATATTGAATTTAGAGGGAATATTTAGCAGTCACTTAATTCTTAGCATTTTTATCGACCTCTTTATTATTTATCAGTCTTTGTATTACCACTGTTCACTACAAAAATAAGGCTTTCTGATCAAGGCATTGAGAAACACTAGTCTATGGATGTAAACACTTGTGAGTCTATTTAGTAAAATGTAGGTTCATCCTTAGGGCCTAGGACCTCCCCAACCATGTGACTTTGACCAGATATGCAGACCAGACCTTAAAACCAATCTGAAAGCAGTTGGTCACTCCCATAACAATCATGCTACTATTGCACCAGTGCTCATATCTTACTTGGCAGGCTGATATTACAGCATTCACAGCTGACTTTTCTCCTCCAGATGCCTATACAGCAAAGCTAGCCAGAAGAGAGGCAGATTCTAGCTAAGTTCTAGCATGATTTCTCTGTGCTCTGTAAGCTAAGTGTATGGTATCTTCAGTAATAGGATCTTACCATCGAGTTCTGGTAGGTAATCTGGTAACCAAGAGAGACCATTTGTATCTTATCAAACTTAATTTGAGATTTATAGTAACATAATTCCAGAAAGCTACAGAAAATTTATTGTCCGTTCCCATTTTGGTATTATTATTTTTATGCATATTACATACAAACATGTATTGTAATCCCCAAGTAGGCACAAATATTGTTATCAGACTAAATTCTAGGCTGTTTGCAGCTGGAAAATCAATATTCAAGAATACAGAGATGGTAACAAGAAGAAATCAGGTGTATTCAAGTACAGGCTACTTGGAAAATGTAGAGAAGTCAGCTGTCCCCTAATCTCCATTTTGGTAGATTCTGGGACACACAAGCACAAAGAGCTGTCATGGGGATGGAAACGAAGAGAAAGACAGGTAGAGAACATGACTTTGACACATGGGGTGTTTCTTTCTTCTCTACTCAGATCATAGAATGGAACTCAGCTTCTGGGAGATACTGTATAGTTCTTTTTTAGGGATGCATTACACTGATACAAATGCAAACTAAAAAAAATTTCCATGCTTTGAAATACAGGTGATTAATGAATGAGGAGTGGCATTACACATGCTGGTATTATATAAACATCATCAGATGCTTTGTAAATACATAAAAAGTTTATTTAACAGTTATCAACTTTTTAATTTAAATTAGAAACAAGCTTGCTTCACATGTCAATCCCAGCTCCCTCTCCCTCCCCTCCTCCCTTGCCACCAATCAACACCCCAACACCCCACTCTGCTCCCCAGGGAGGGTGAGGCATTCCATGGGGGGATATCCAAAGTCTGTCAAATCATCACCAGGGAGCAGGGCCTAGGCCCTCCCCCATGTGTCCAGGCTGAAAGAGCATCCCTCCCAAATTCAACTTGGATGCCAGGGATAAATATGATCTACTACCTGAGGCCCCACAGATTGCTTAGGCCTCCTCACTGACACTGTCTGTATAAGTCCCATACGGGCCTCTCAGTCATCAGTCTGGGGTCCATGAGCTCCCTCTTGTTCAGGTCAGCTGTTCCTGTGGGTTTCATCAGCCCAGTATTGACCCTTTGTTTATCACTCCTCCCTCTCTGTCACTGGGTTCCAGATGCTCAGTTCAGTGTTTAGCCGAGGGTGTCTGCCTCTGCTTCATCAGCCACTGGATGAAGGTTCTAGGATGGCATAAGGTAGTCGTCAATCTCATTATTGGGGAAGAGCTTTTAAGGTACCCTCTCCATTATTGCTTAGTTTGTTACTTGATGTCATCCTTGTAGATTGCTGGACATTTCCCTAGTGGCAGATCTCCCCTCAAACCTATAATGACTCCCTCTATTATGGTATCTCTAATCCTGCTCTCCTCTATTCTTCCCCAGACTCAACCTTCCTGCTCCCCTATGTCCTTCTCTTCTCCCCCTCACTTTTCCCCAGCTCCCTCTCCCTTCCTGCCACTCTCCTAGTTCATTCAGGAGAATCTGTCCCATTTCCCTTCTCTGGGGTACCATGCATATCTCTACTTGTTTCCCAGAATCTCTGGTGGTGGGTTTGTAAGCTGGTACTCCTCTGCTTCATGTCTAAAATCTATATATGAGTGAGTACATATCATGTTTGGCATTTTGTGACTGGGTTACCTCACTGAGGATTGTTTCTTCTAGTGTTATCCATTTGCCTGCGAATTTCAAGATTCCAATGTTGTTTTTTTTCTGATCCATTTTGTAAATGTACCACATTATCTCTATCAACTCTTCAGTTGAGGGTTATCTAGGTTGCTTCCAGGTTCTGGCTATTACAAATAATGCTATTATGAACACAGTGGAACTGATGTCTTTGTTGTATGAATGTGCCTCTTTTGGATATATGCCTAAGAGTGGAATTGCTGGGTCTTGTAGTAGACTGATTTCCATTTTCCTGAGGAATCGCCATACTGATTTCCAAAGTGGTTGTAAGAGTGCATTCCTACCAGCTGTGGAGGAGTGTTTCCTTTTCTCCACATCCTCCCCAGCATAAACTGTCATTGGTGCTTTTGATTTTCGCCATTCTTACAGTAGTAAGATGGTATCTCAGAGTTGTTTTGATTTGCATTTCCCTGATGGCTAAGGGTGTTGAGCACTTTCTTAAGTGTCTTTCAGTCATTTTAGACTCCTCTATTGAGAATTCTGAAAATTTTTTGACAAAATCCAATACCCCTTCATGATAAAGGTCCTGGAGAATTCAGGGATAACAGGAACATACCCGAAAAAATATAAAAGCAATATACAGTAAACCAACAGACAACATCAAACTAAAAGGAGAGAAACTCAATTCATTTCCTCTAAATTCAGGAAAAGACAATGCTGTCCACTCTCTCCCTATCTATTCAATATTGAACTTGAAAGTCTAGCTAGAGCAATAAGACAACAACAGGAGATCAAGGGGATACAAATTGGAAAGGAAGAAGTCAAACTTTCACTATTTGCATATGACAAGATAGTTTGCATGAGTGACCTGAAAAACTCTACCAGGAAACTCATACAGCTGATAAACACCTTCAGCAAAGTGTCAGGATACAAGATTAACACAAAAAAATAATCAGTAGCCTTACTATATACAGATGATAAATTGGCTAAGAAAGAAATCAGAGAAACATCACCATTTACAATAGCCACAAACAGCATAAAACATCTTGGGGCAATGCTAAACAAACAAGTGGAGGACATGTATAGCAAGAATTTTGAGTCTTTAAAGCAAGAAAGTAAAGAAGATACCAGAAAATTGAAAGATCTCCTATGCTCTTGGATAGGTAGGACCAACATAGTTAAAATGGGAATCTTGCCAAAAGCAATCTACAGATTCAATGCAATCCCCACCAAAATACTGACACAATTATTCGCAGACCTAGAAAGAACAATAATCAACTTTATATGGAAAAACTAAGGACCCAGGATAACCAAAATAACCCTGTACAATAAAGGAACTTCTGATGCTATCACCATTCCTGCCTTTAAGCTCTATTATCGAACTATAGTCCTGAAAACAACTTGGTATTGGCACAAAAATATACATGTAGACCAATGGAATTGAATTGAAAACCCTTATATTAAGCCACACACCTATTGACCCTTGATTTTTTGACAAAGAAGCTAAAAGTATACAATGGAAAAAGAAAGCATCTTCAACAAATGGTGCTGGCATAAATGGATGCTGGCATGTAGAAGACTGCAGATAGATCCATGTCTATCACTGTGCACAAAACTTAAGTCCAATTAGATCAAAGACCTCAACATAAATCCAGCCACACTGAACCTCTTAGAAGAGAAAGTGGGAAGTACCCTTGAACGAATTGGTACAGGAGATAGCTTCCTGAACATAACACCAGTAGCACAGACACTGAGATTGAGAATTAATAAATGAGACCTCCTGAAACTGAGAAGCTTCTGTGAGGCAAAGAACACAATCAACAAGGCAAAAGGCAGCCCACAGAATGGGAAAAGATATTCACTAACCCCACCTATGACAGAATACTGATGTCCTAAATTTACAAAGAGTATAAGAAGCATGTCTACAAAACACCAAAAGATCCAATTAAAAAGTGGGCTACAGAATTAAACAGTTACCATCTTAATCAATTAGGTGCAGATCCACCAGAATTCAGAATTGTTGGCGAGAAGGGTATGGCCATTTCAAAAGGTACAAATAACTTTTTAGAAGGGAAAATGCCACTGAAGAAAGAAAAAAAAAGAACTTTGCCAAGTATAACCCCCAAAGGATTTTTTTCACTGCTGCAAGATTATTTCATATACTCTCATGTATTTTAAAGGAGCTAGAGGAAGAACAGGGAACAAATTCATAGTGTCTCTTCTGTGACACATCTTATTTCATGTTTATAGCTTTCTTCATTCATGTCAAGGATTCTAACTCATCATCTAGAGCCGTATCACTAATTCTGTATGGATCTCTTTTTTATATATTATAGGTATAACAACACAGTTGTGTACATATGTTAGACAAGGTTTGTTCCAGAAGAGACTGTCTAATAGAGTCACAAATGCACTGTGACTGAAATGCAGATGAATGTACTTTTTACAATGTCAGAAAATACACAATAACAATGAAATCACAAGGTTGGGTGGTTTAAATTTGTCAAATAATCCCTCTTTCCTTGGTAACAAGGTCGAGGTAGGCATGGGTTCTTTTATTCCATTTTTTGTTTATTTTTTGAGACAGTGTTACTCTGTGTAACATCCCTGGCTATCATGCAACTCGCTCTGTAGGCCAGTCTGCCCTCTAACTCACAGAAATCTACCTGCTTCTACCTCCCAAGTGCTGGAATTACAGATGTACGCCACAGCCACCTGAATCTTTTATTCCAATCTTAATTAATTTTTAATTTATTTTTCTCTCACATATTACATCCAAACTGCAGTTTCTCCTCTCTCTCGCCTCCTGGTCCTAGCCAACCCCCATCTGTCTCTATTCCTTTTTTCTTTAACCAGGTGATGGTTAAAGACGAGGTGCTAATGTGAGATGCACTCTCACCCTGAATTCTTGGGGGGAGGGTCTAGGCCCTGCCCTGGATGAAATGACAGACTATGGACACCCCCATGGAGGACCTCACCCTCCCTGGGGAAATTAGGGGATATTGGGGGGTTGGGGGGGAGGGCACGGGAGGAGGGGAGGGAAAGGGAGAGGGACCTGGAACTGACTTGTGAAGCAACCTTGTTTCTAATCTAAATTTAAACTTAAAAAACAGACGAGGTGCTATCTCTTGTATGCAGACTCCATGATTGTCAGTTCAGTCTTTGTGCACCCTATAAGCCCAGGTTAGTTGAGTCTGTGGGCTTTCTTGTGGTGTCCTTTCCCTCTTCTGCAGGATTCCCCCAGCTTCATCTAATGTTTGGCTGTGGGTCTCTGCATCTGTTTCCATGAGTTGCTTGATGAAGCCTCTTTGATGATGTCAGTCTTATCAACTTTTGTAGTATACACCACACAAAATACATCCTTCTAAATATTTGGAAAGGAGTAACAGAATGGTTATAAATCCTTGAAGAGGCTACAGCAGAATTTCAAGTAGTCACAGAAGTAACCTGATAGGGTGGGAAGAGGGGGAGCGGGGGGGAGAACTGTGGTGGAATGTTAAATGAAATATAATGTACAAAATGGAAAAAAGAAATGTACATAGAGTCTATATGGGTAAGAAATTCAAACCGTTTAGAGGGGATAAGTTGCTGTTGTAGGGTCAGGACACAGTGGATCACAAGGCTGAGGGAAAAACTAGAGTTGAGTCCATCTGCAGAGGTGAGAGAAAAACTACAGAGTTGAGTCCATCTGCAGAGGTGAAAGGGTAGGATTGGGTACAGGTATGGGAACAGGAGGTCCAGAAGGTGAACAGAAAGACAGATGGGGGCAGTTGAATATGCTGTATCAACACTAAGGGCCAAGTTGAGCTGAAGCCCCAGGGATAATAGGGAGTTCTCCACCTCTTAGTCCTTGATGCATGTCCAGGTTAATTTTTTTTGTCAGTTTGATATACGATAGAATTATCTGGGAAGAGAAATCTCAATTGAGAAATAAACCTCCCTCCAGGTTACTGTAGGCAAGTCTGTAGAGCATTTTCTTGACTAATGATTGATGGTGAGAGGACCCAGATCACTGTGTGTGGGGCCACCCCTGGGCGGGTTTCCCAGATGGCATAAGAAAGAATACTAAATAAACTATGGTGAAATGAGGAAGCCAGTAAAAAGTGTTTTTCGTGGATTTTGGTTTGGTTCTTGACTCTAGGTTCCTGCTTTGAGTTCCTACTGTGACTGCTTTGCATGAGCAACTGTGATTGGAGCTCTAAGCTTAAGTAAACCTTTCCCCATTGTTTTATATCCTTTCTATTTCTGCAATAAAACACCATGACCATGGCAGTTTATGAAAGAAAGTGTTTATTTGGGCTTATAGTTTCAGAGGGTTAGAGTACGTGACAGAGGAGTGAAGGCATAACAGCAATAACATTGAGAGCTCACATCTCAAACCACAACAGAAGGTAGCAAGGACACACTAGGAATGGTGCCAGTCTTTTGAAACCTCAAAGCCAGCCCCAAATGACACAGGTCCTCCAACAATGCCATACCTAATCTTTTCCTAACAGTTCCACTAAATGGGGACCAAGTTTTCAATGAGCCTATGGGAGCCGTTCTCATCTGAACCACCAGACCTCTCCAAGTTGCTTTTGGCCATGCTATTTTATCACAGCGATAAGAACTCTAACACTGCACAAATCAGGTGTCAGATTACAGGTTAGTTGAGACCATTGCCATCAAAGTACTGACTGATTACTTGTTCATGAAGTCACAGGAACTGGGATGCACTTTTTCCTCAGCTGAGTGTGTCCAATAAGTTACTAGGCTTATTTCCCTGATAGGATTTTGACATGCCAATGTGCCCCAAGAGTCTCTACTCACCCCAATACATTTATAGGGTGATGCTCTCTTTGATCCTCAAAATAATCAGTCGTGCTGAATAGGTGGGGCCACATTGATAGATGGTGTTGTTTATGTATTGACCCAGGTGAGCTGTTGCTCTCCACCCTCAAAATGAAGTAAAACAAAACCAAGAAAAACTGATTGTATAATGGAATCTTTAGGGCAAGCCACAGTCTGAAGATCCACTGTTTTTCACAATATGGAGAAACTTAGGAGCAAGTCTGGTTTCAACAAATAATAACAGGTGATAGTATTCTCTTCAGCTGGGCTATCTTAAGGCCCTCAAAACAAGATATGAAGATTATGATAGTAGTTCATGCTAGTGAATTCAAATCAAACCAACTTCAGGTTGGAAGTCTGAGGCTGATGTCAAGAACCTTCCTCTACTGCTCTTCCATCCTTATCCTTTGAGGCAAGGTCTCTCAGTTAAACCCAGAGATCACAGATACATTAATCTCATTAGCTATCTTGATGTAGCAATACTCTAACTCTGCCTTCTGGGTTACCATGCCCGTATTGCATTTACATGGCTTCTGGGAATCCAAGCTCCACCCCTCTAGTTTGGGTAAGCAGTGTTTTAACTACTGAACAATCTCCATAGGCAAAGAAGGTTCTTCCTTCCATGTTTGCTCTAATTAAACACTTGACTGCTCCATCTACTGCTTTTTCTCCTCTGAATATTTCTTAGGAGCAAAAGAATGCAACCTGCTATTGGACTCGACACAGGAAGAAACTGGATCACTCCACAGCAGATGCATTATTTAACTGTTTTTAAAATCAAGAGAAGAATTATGCATTCATGTTATATTTTATAATTGCATAAATGTTTTTGCCAGTACTTATTTACTTTTTTTCTGTGTGAATTTGGATTACCAGCTGATGTTATTCACTTTCTACCAAAAGAACTTCTAGTATTTCTACTAGGATGGGGTCTAGTAGAAGAACATTGCTTTTCTTGTTTGCCAGATAATGTTTTTTGTTTCACTTTTCTCTGTGTACATTAGCTTTGCTGGATGTAGGCTTCTCAGTTGACTGCCCCCCCCGTCCCAACTTTTAGAGCACTGTGACTGCTTCCCCAACTTGAACTCAGGGATTCTTCCTTGTTATTCTTGTGTTCTTGTACTGGGTTTTGTTCTTGTTTTCCTCTGTCAATGGCTGGGTTATTTTAGTGAAGTCTACTCCCTCATGGGAAGCCTCTGATATTGTTCCTCTAACACAAAGCTGTGGCATGCCTCTCAAGTCACCCTGAGGCTATAGAAAATTTACAGGCCCCTCTTTCTCCTTCCTTGAGCACTTGTATCTGTTAAATTCCAGGGACTGTCAGTCAATTGCTTCATTATTATGATACATACAATCAAATATAAAATCTTTTGACCTCGATTTGTATGTTTGTTTCTTTCTTTACTTTTGTTTGAGACAGGGTGTCGGGTAGCCCAGGCTGACCTCAAAACCACCATATAGCTAAGGATACCCTTGATTAACACTGAACTTGTTATCCTCCTGTCCCCATTTTCCAAGTTCGGGGACTATAGGCCTGCATCACCAAGAAGCATTGCTTGAGGGGCTCATGAAACTTGTATGCCCAGCTGAGGAACTGTTGGTAATTAATGACAGCTGGGCATATGGAGATTCAGTTTTCTTCAAGGCATAGCCCCCGAGAGGATCCCTATGCTCCGGAAGATTTCCCTACACCCATGCTCATACAGGTAGCTCCAAGAAGAACCAGCAGGCTTTATAAAAAGAACACATGAAGCTGGGAGGGAAAAGTGATAGAAGAGGGACAAGGGAAGAAAGGAAAGGGGAAGTTATTGGGGGTGAATTATATCAGGACATACTATATGCATGGATGAAATTACCAAAGAATTTTTTTTTTGCTAAAACGAAAAGAAAGAAAAAAGAAAAGTGTGGTTTGGCCAAAGTGCTTGATGTCAGTATTGGAAACACATTCTGACCCTAGAAAGCCTGCCTTCTCCTGCAGCTGGTTCTCAGCAGCAAGCTAGCCAGTCTGCAGTTTATCTATATTTCCCAATGAATCGAACAATCACTTCCCAAATGTTTTTCATCACAAACTTTGCTGTTTTTGAGTGCTTTACAAATAGGCTTCTCTACACTCTGTTTGAAATGAAGTTGGAGATTCCAAGTTCTTTGATTTACAGCTTGTCTCCTGCCCCTCGTCCCAGGGCAACATTTATCACCAGAATGACTCCCATTTTAGAAGCTGAGTGCTTGATGTGGGAAAGCACAACCTCAGGTCTGCATTTTCCTCCATGCGCACACACACAGGCACGCTCACGTGATCTACTGTAAAGGGCAATCATGGTCCCAGTATTCTCAGGGTTGTTGCACCCAAAGCTTGAACCTCTATACTACAAAGGGGTGCTGCTGAAGGAGCGGTCCTGCCTCTTGGGTGCTCTAATTAGGACTTCATCTTCAGCAGCGGGTAGTTAGAAACAGAAGGAGTCCAAACTGGCATGGGAGATGAGAGCAGATCTTGGTTCAAATAACACAGACTTCTTCTGTCCTTTCCCAGTTTCAGAAGGTATTTTGGAATGCATGTTTCTTTATTTGCTTATGTGCCCTTAGGACATGGCAGAGGTTGGGAATGGTGAGCTTGCAAAGTCAGTTACTCAGGTTTCTAAAGGATATTTACCTTACCGTGCTAGAAGCAGTTCTCCTTGTCTTTGATATTTATATCCATCTGTGAGTTTTGGCTTTTTAGACAGAAACCAAAGCAATGAAGTATGTCTTGGGTGAACTAATTCCATAGGTTCTAGTAAACCAGTTAAAAGAATTTCCATGAAAAAAAGAACTAGAGCTATTAGGTTCGAAGAGAACTATGCATAGAGCATGGTATTTGGGTGATTAATTCACGTTGTTCCTATATGCCTTCATCATCTTTTTAAATATAGCATTTATTGACATGCTAGAGTATCAGAATTTAAAAACATTTATTTATTCGTGTGTGTGTGTGTGTGTGTGTGTGTGTGTGTGCTATGGTATATGTTTGTGGAGGTCACAGGCCAGCTTACGGGAGTTGGAGCTCTCCTTCTCTTATAGGCTTCTGGAGGCCAGCATCAGGTTAGGATGCTTGTCATGATGCACCCTTACCTGCTGAGCCATCTTGCCAGCCCAGTCGTTTTCATGCTAAATGTTCCCGAGAAGGACAAACATTAGTTTCAGTTTCAGCACAAAGCTTGAAAACAAACCAAAAACCCCAAACAAATTAACAAATAAAGCCATAAGGCTATCACTTTGCCTTCGTTTTGTTCTTTTATTTCCTTTCGTTTTCAGTTAAGACTTTCATAATCAATCTGTGTCATGGACTGACTTACCCCATAAAATTGTTGAATGTCAGGCCAGCTGTATTAGCTACTGTTCTTGCTGCTGTAGCCAAAACCCTGACAAGGAGCAACATAATGGAGGATGGGTTTATTTTGGCTCATGGGTCCTCTCTCAAGAGGATTTAGTCCACTCTTGAGAGGTGAATGCTTGGTGGCACGAGTATGAGGTAGCTAGTCACATTGTGTCCACAGTCAGGAAGCACAGAGTTGACAGGAAGTAAGTCCAGGATACAAAACCTGAAGACCTGCTCTGACTGGCTTACTTCCTCCAGAGAGAATCCACCTCCTAAATGTTCCATAACCTTCCAAACGGGTGCCATCAGCTGGGGCCTAAGTGTTCAAATCAAAGAGCCTAGAACCTATGGGGGGACATTTAACATTTAAACCATAGTACTGTTAGGTCTCAAACCCAGGAAAAATGGCTAACTGAGGTGTCCATTAACATACCAAAGTAGACACTGATTGCCAGGTTCTCCCAGCATCCCTCAGTCTCTACATGTTGTAGGGCACTCCCAGCTGGCATACTGTGCCCCTACCTTAGACTCTCCCACCCAGGCATTGTTCTGGGCTTCTCTCTCCCGGTTCCTCTGGCCCTTGTATACCTCAACCATTTTGGCCATGCCAGTCTTTTGGCTAATCTCTTGACTCGGGCCATCCGTCTTAGTCAGCGGCTCCTCTCCCCTTTCTGATGTCATCCTGTGGCCCAGCTTAGACTGGCCATGTGCACTGTGGACTCTCCCAGATGTCCCTGCCTCTGGCTATGTCTCCCTTTCATCTACAATAAGCTTTCTCCACCACACCTAGGAACAGTCATGTCACTCCTTTTTTATTTCTTTTTCTTTTTTTCATTCAAGTACAACTCTGCAAATAAGTTTTTCGGCAATTGTTACTTGACTAGCATTGCTCCTTTCCAACAGTGGTAATGGCAGGGCACTCATTCTGGACAATGCGTTTTCAATAGCTCACAGCAGGAGGTCAACATTAACCTGGGGTTTATACAGCCTGATGGTTTATAACACCTCTTCTATTTACTATTATAGATGATCAAAATGGTCAAGTGCTTTAGTTTTTTTTCTGTTTTAAAATTCATTCTTTGAGAATTCCGAACATGTTTTACAATATATTTTGATCATACTCCTTTCATACTTCCCCTCTCTAACGCTTCCCAGATCCTTCCCACATCCTCATTCTATGTCATTTAAAAAAATAACTCACTGAGTCCAAAATTTGCCCTACCTAAATGTGCATGGTGTGAAAGCCATCCACTAGAACATGGTCAACCTACCAGGGGCCACACCCTGAAAGAGAACCGACTCTCCCTTTTTCAGAAGTCATCAATTACCAAGAGTTTCTCCTCTAGGTGCGGGGCCTCACAAACCCTTCCTACAGCCATGCTGGAATGTTAGCTGGCTTGATCCTGTGTAGGCATCTGTTCTTGCTTTGAGTTTGTGAGTGCAAAATAGTCTCGTAGTATCCAGAAGACATTGTTAGGCAGCACTCCTTACCAAGCCCTGGTTCTTATGACATATAGATGGCACAATTTGGAGCTGAGCACTCCAGCTACAGGAATTCTGTACTTGGACAAGTCATGAGTCTGTACTAAGCAACAACCACCAGCAAAAAGAATGAGAGCTGGTTTAATCTGATACCTGCCTACCTGTCACTGGAGTAGGCTACAGGCAAGTGTGGCGAGGGGGTTGCAGGCAGTGGAGACAGAGGGAGTGCTTTGCCTGTCCCCTCCTGGGTCAGAATGTGTGTGATGTTCATTTTGAGCAGTATTTTCCTCTACTCTCAATAAACATGTTCTTGAGGCTGCTAGCTCATATACTGGTTTTTAAATGAGACCAGGAGCTGGGAGTATGGCTTAGTGGCAGAATACTTGCCTAGAGGGGCTTCATGTTCCTGGACTGACATTCCAGAACTGCCAAATGGTAATACAAATAGTAAAGTCAGAGATTGAAAATAAATGAGGAGGGTTGTCATTCTTCAAGTTCTTTGAGATTGCTGTCCCATGGCATTCGTAAGGTTAGGAATGAATTTATTACAAATGATTATTTCTTGGTCCAAGTTATTATTAACCACATATTTTATGTAAATACCAACCAAAGCATATACATGTTTTATAGCAACTCGTAAGTATGGCAGAATGCAAAGAATTCTCCAGAAAAGTCTCTTCTGAGACATACTCTGGCAGAAGTGAAGTGGTACATGGCCTCCTACAACATATCAGAGGCAGTGTACACACTAATAGCAAACATTTCCTGGGCAATAAGGATGTCTGTGCAGATGGGAAGACCGTGTAGAGGCTTTTATACCTTGTGACTGTCTGTTGACTCAGAGAATTTACTTTAATCTATTTAACGCTCTGAGGAATTACTTCCAAAGCAATATTTGTTCCTAAAGTAAATAATAAATAAATAAAACAAAAGCATCTACCTGATTGTAGTTTTGTTTTTAAATCAATTCCCTACCAGAGAAAAGTCCCTGGTGAAGTGGTTAGCTAGCATCAACAGCCTCTAGGGAGTGACTGTTTCCTTACGAAAATTTTGTTGTTGTTAAATCTGCAAAAAAATCACTCGTAAAATGTGTTTTAACAATGAGAGATGCACTCTCACCCTGGACTCTTGGGGGGAGTGTCTAGGCCCTGCCCTGGATGAAATGACAGACTATGGATACCCCCATGGAGGGCCACACCCTCCCTGGAGAAATGAGGGGATATTGGGGGGGGTTGGTGGGGGGCATGGAAGGAGGGGAGGGAAAGGGAGAGGGACCTGGAATTGACATGTGAAGCAACCTTGTTTCTAATTTAAATTTAAATTTAAAAATAAAATATAAAAATGTGTTTTAAAATAAACTGGTAACAAATTTCAGTGCCTTAAAATTCTATTAAAATGCCACATGATTTCTTTTAGATATGTTTTTGTGTTTGTTTCAGCATCAAGAGCAGTACTAAATTTTATTGCCTGCCATGCAAAGATTCCCACTGTGGGAATTGTGGGCACACAGTTATATTTAACTTGAATGTCGCTTAAGTATGACAGGATATGGAATTATATTTATGGAAACATAATTAAAGTACAGAGACATGTAACAAGTGGGTGGGATCCCTGTGCTCTGATTGTACTGCAGATTAAAGCAAACCATAATGTGATTTCTATTTAATGAGAACACTTTAATTCTCAACCAGATTAGATGCAAAGGGGTCTTCAGAGAAGTGCCAGTCTTACTACAGAAGCAGGTGAAAATGCTGTTTTGAAAAATTATAATTTGAATTGATAAGTAGCCAGTGAAATGACAACTAGAACGCCAAACTCTCTCATCATCATCTTCTTATACATACACAGAATCAAATCCCTATGTGAAGACCCTGTAAATCATTTCTGAGCAGAGCACCTGAGCCTCTACCAACCATCCCTCTTCTTTCTTTCCTACCTTAAGTCATGTGATCTCCCCACAGGGAATAGCTGATCATGCCAAACACCACTATCAGTGGATCTAGAACTCCCAAGAACATCTTCAGGCTGCCTGGCAAGGCTATTGATACTTACAGAAGTCAGAGCTTGGGAAGCTATGGGTTAATTAGTCACACTCTTCTGAGTTACACTGGCATTGGTCACCTTCTGATTCCCAAGAGACCTTGAGTTCCTACTTCTTGCTTCCTTTTGGCTGCCCTGTCCATCCTGCTAGTCACTCCCCAGAAAGATCACCAGGGTCTTCTAGTATGAGAAAATGATGCCTTGCTTTTGTCCTCCTAAATCAGTTCTCAAGATGCATCTCACCCTTCCAACCTCCTTATTATGGCTTGTTCCAGCTCTGAAGTACTTAGGTCAAACCTATAGTCCCAAGTTCCTAACAGAAACAACTTCCCAAACCCTCCTCCTCTAGGAGCACTTTAGATATCAAATGTGGCTTCTGCTCCCACTTCCTCTAAATATAATTATCCATAGAAACCATAAAACATATTTTTGATGGACATACATCTTCCTAATAATTCTGTAAGGTCCTTATGAGAATTTCTTCCTGACTCTTGGTGCCCTCTGAGAGCAGCTCAGTATTCATTCAGCCATCACCTACAGGGATTTCTTCAGCATAACAGTTAAGAGTGTGGGCTCTATCTTAATGAGATACACCACTAGGAGGCATACAGACAGGCAGATGTCCCTTTAACTGGTAGAATGTAAAATTGTCAGTTATGGGATAAATTGACACCATGAACCTCCTGGAATGCTGCACAGGGAAGGAAGCACTCCTGCCAGAAATGGACCACCTCAATCAATATCAGAAGGAACATCAGACAAACCAAATGGAGAGATCATCCACAAAATAATGGGCTGTTACTCTTCAGCATGTCAAAATTGTGAAAGAGAAAGGAAGCATTCAAAGTTCAAAGTGACTAAAGAAGAGAAGCCGATTGAGGCCTGGGGACAGTGAACTGGGGATCCCGTCCTTGCAGGGTCCAGCTCATCCAGAGACTGCCAGCATCCTAGTCCCTTTCTCTGGCCACAGAATGAGGGAGGCAGGGGCCTGTTTCCAACCCACCTTCCAGGGCCCTCCTCAGAGTGCCCTGAGGCCTGGAGACTATGCCTCAGGAATACCATTCCAGTGGTCCAGCCCACCCAGAGACTGCCAAGACCATGGTAACAGTCTCACCTCCACCCATGGGAAGAGGAGAGCCATCAGAATAGTGGACCCGCTTACACCCACCGAAAGGGAACCTTGGACCCAACAGGAGAGGAAGAGACTCCTCCTGCACCCACCAGAAGAGGGGATGGGAAGAAAACAATATAAAAACACATTCAACAACAGAAAAACCAGCATGTCACCACCAGAGACTAGGGACTCTACACTAACAAGACCTGAACATCCCAACACAGATGAAGTAGAAAAGAATGACCTTCAAAACAACTTCATGAAAATGACAGAAGCCCTCAGAGAGGATATGAGAAAAATCCCTTAAAGAAATGGAAGAAAAACCAAACCAAAAATACAAGAAATCAACAAATCTCTTAAGGAAAGCCAAGAAAAAAAAGCAATCAAACAGATGAAGGAAACAATTCAAACAGTTCAAGACCTGAAAACACAAATAGAGACAATAAGGAAAATACAAACCAAAGGAATGCTGTAAATAGAAAAGCTGGGTAAATGCTCAGGAACTACAGATGTAAGCATAACCAATAGAACACAAGAGATGGAAGAGAGAATCTCAGGCATTGAAGACACACTAGGAGAAATAGAATCATCAACCAAAGAAAATCTTAATACCAAAAACTCCCTAATACAAAATATCCAGGAAATATGGGACACTATGAAAAGGCCAAACCTAAGAATAATAGGCATAGAAGAAAGTGAAGAAACCCAACTCAAAGATGCAGAAAACATATTCAACAAAATCATAGAAGAAAATGTTCCCAACTTAAAGAAAGACATGGCAATGAAAGTAAAAAAGGCTTACAGAACACCAAATAGAGTGAACCAAAAAAAGTACCCTCAACTCATAATAATCAAAACACCAAACATACAGAAATAAAGACTATTAAGAGAAGCAAAGGAAAAAGGCCAAGTAACATATAAAGGCAAACCTATCAGAATTACACATGACTTCTCCATGGAAACTCTGAAAGCCATAAGGTCCTGGATAGATATTCTACCAACACTAAGAGACCATGGATGCCAACCAAGACTATTGTACCCAGCAAAGTTTTCAATCACTATAGATGGAGAAAACAAGATATTCTATGACAAAACCAGATTTAAACAATACATATGAACTAATCCAGCCCTGCAGAAAGTTTTAGAAGGAAAACTCCAACCCAAGGAAGTTAACTATATTCACAAAAACATAGGCAATAGATAATCCAACTTTACCAACAGCCAAAGAAAACAGGGGTGGAAATCCACACACAATTACACCACCAACAACAAATCCAAAACAAACAAGTTTGAACAATCAATGGTCATTAATTTCCCTCAATATTAATGTCTTAACTCACCTATAAAAAACATAGACTAACAGAATAGATATAAAGACAGAATCCATCCTTCTGCTGCATACAAGAAACACACCTCAACTTCAAAGACAGACATTACCTCAGAGTTAAGGTTTGGGAAAAGATTATCCAATCAAATGGACCCAAGAAACAAACTAGTGTAGCTATCCTAGTATCCAACAAATTAGACGTCAAACTAAAATCAATCAAAAGAGATGAAAAAGGTCATTTCATATTCATCACAGGAAAAATCCATCAGGAAGAAGTCTCAAATCTGAACATCTAAACCTAAATACAAAGGCACGCATAAAAGAAATATTACTAAAATTCAAATCACACATAAGATCTCACACAGTTATAGTGGGAGACTTCAACACACCACTCTCACCACTAGACAGGACCACCAGACAGAAACTTAACAAAGAAACAAAGGAACTAACAGAAGTTATGACCCAATTGGGTTTAACAGATATCTATAAAATATTCCATCCAAACACAAAAGAATATACCTTCCTCTTATCACCACAGAGAACCTTCTCTAAAATCGACCACATACTTGGCAACATGGTAAACCTCAACAGTTACAAAAAAATTTGAATAACCCCCTGTAACTTATCAGACCACCATGTTTTAAATTTAGAATTCAACAACAACACAAATTGCAGAAAACCAACAAACTCAGGGAAATTGAACAATGTACAATTGCACCATTCCTGGGTCAAGGGAGAAATAAAAATAAATTAAAGATTTTCTAGAATTCTATGAGAATGAAGACACAACATACCCAAACTTATGGTGCACCATGAAAGCAGTGCTAAGAGGAAAGTTCATAGCACTAAGTGCCCACATGAAGAAACAGTCACACTAGAGAATTAACATAAAACTGAAAGCTCTAGAACAAAAAGAAGCAAACTCAAACTTACCAAACAGCAGAGTGTGAACATGCAAATAAACAAAATCAGAAATCAAAAGGAGGACATAAGAACAGACACCGAGGAAATCCAGAGACTCATCAGGGAAAATTTTGAACACCTGTACTCCTCAAAATTCAAGAATATAAAGGAAATGGACAATTTTCTGGAGGCATATTACTTACCAAAATTAAATAAAGAACAGATAAGCAATTGAAATAGGCCTATAACCCCTAATGAAATAGAAGCAGCCATCAAAAGTCTCCCAACCAAAAAAAAAAAAAAAGGCCAGGGCCAGATGGCTTCAGTGCATAATCCTGCCAGAAATTCAAAGAACAGCTAATACCAATTCTCCTCAAAGTATTCCACGCAATAGAAGCAGAAGGGTCATTGTCAAATTCTTTTTATGAGGCTTCAAAATGTTGGTACCCAAGCCACATAAAGACACAACTAAGAAAGAGAGCTACAGACCAATATCCCTTATGAATGTTGATGCAAAAATACTTAACAAAATACTGGCAAATGAAATCTAAGAACAAATCAGAAAAATCATCCACCACGATTAAGTAGGCTTCATCCCATGGATGCAGGGATGTTTCAACATACAAAAATACATCAATGTAATCCACCATATAAACAAACTGAGAAATAAAAATCTCATGATCATCTCACTAGATGCAGAAAAAGCCTTTGACAAAATCAAACACCCCTTCATGATAAAAGTCTTGGAGAGATCAGGAATAACAGGAACATACCTAAACATAATAAAAGCAATATACAGCAAACCAACAGCCAACATCAAACTAAATGGAGAGAATCTCAATGCAATTCCTCTAAAATCAATAACAAGATAAGACTATCCACTCTCTCCATACCTCTTCAATGCAGTTCTTGAAGTTGTTGAGAAACCTCACCCTTTACAATAGCCATAAACAGTATCAAATATCTGGGGATAATGTTAACCAAGGAAGTGAAAGACCTGTATATCAAGAACTTTGAGTCTTTAAGGAAAGAAATCAAAGAGGATACCAGAAAATGGAAAGATCTCCCATGCTCTTGGATTGGTAGGATCAACATAATAAAAATAGCAACCTTGCCAAAAGCAGTCTACAGATTCAATGCAATCCCTATCAAAATTCCGGCACAATTCTTCACAGACCTGGAAAGAACATTAATCAACTTTATAGGGAAAAACAAAAGGTCCAGGATAGCCAAAACAACCCTATACAATAAAGGAACTTCAGGAGGCATCACCTTACCTGACTTCAAGCTCTATTATAGAGCTATAGTCCTGAAAACAGCTTGGTATTGGCACAAAAATAGGCAGGTTGACCAATGGAACTGAATTGAAAACCCTGATTTTAACCCACACACCTGTGAACACTTGATTTTTGACAAAGAAGTTAAAGCTGTACAATGGGAAAAATAAAGCATCTTCAACAAATGGTGCTGGCATAACTGGGTACTGGTATGCAGAAGACTCTCTCAGCCTAGACACAGGAGGTAGGGTCTGTGCCCTGCTCCAAATTATATGACAGTCTTTGAAAATCCCCCCTAGAATGTCTCACCCTCCCTGGGGAGCAGAAAGAGGATTGGATATGGGGTCAGTGGGGGGGGCAGGTGAGGAGGAGAGGGAGATGGAACTAGGATTGACATGTAAAACAAGCTTGTTTCTAATTTAAATAAAAATGGCATTTCAACGTCAAAAAAGTGACTAAAGTAATGGGACAATTGAATGCTGTGTGTAACCATGGATTTGATCCCAGATCATAATTTTTTTCTATAATACACATAAGTAGGAGAATTGCCTGACTCTAAATAAGTCTGGAGATTGAATAATAGTATCATTGAACCAATATGTCTACCAATGGGACAATGATGATAACACTGCAGTTTTTCAAAAAAGCACACTGAAGTATTTAGAAGAAGCTTATGTCTGCAATTGTCTTCCAAATGGTCCAAAAGATGACTTAATATACATGCACATATATAACTATATATGTTTATTATGCATATATGGGAGGGTTGAACCACTGTTTGTGAGGGCTCCGTGTCAGAGCCATAGAGAAAAGCAAGGCGGCAAAAGAGCTAAGATAGAGCAGTGTCTGTAGGCCCGGGTGGTAAGTTCAGTGTTCCTGCAAAGGGAGCTGTGTTTCCACTCCACTGCCCGAAAGGAAAGCATTTAGGTTTCCTTATGCACTTTGTTCCCCTGGTGTGTATGTACTTGTTCTAATTTTCTCCATCGTAAGCTCGTTTCTACTTTCCCTGCTCTAAGCTTCTGCTACACTGCTTTGGGAACGTCCTTAGTTTCTGGCAGTTCTTTTGTTTTGTTTTTTTTGCTTTCATTTTTCCCCTTTCCCCTCTTGGATTTGAGATTTTGTTTTAATCATCTTACCATTGCTGTGTTAAAATATCTAAGATAAGTAACTTAGAAGGAGAAAATGTTTGTTTTGGCTCATGATTTCAGTTCGTGGCAGAAGTGTTCATGATAGGAGAAAGTTTCTCACCTCATTGTGGCTAGAAGAAAGAAAAAGAAAGTGGAAAGGAGGGAGGGAGAGAGGAGATTGAGAGGAAGCTATTCCAACATAGCCTTCAGAAGTTCGCTCCCAAAGACCTACCTCTAACTAGGCCCCATCTCCTAAAGGTTTAACCACTTCCCAAGAGCACCTGGGGAGCAAACCTTCAACACATGGGCTTCATGGGACAGTTACAACTGAAGTCATAAAAATGTTAACTGTGGCTTCATTATGAATTGACAGCCGACACTGATTCAGTCAGTGGCAGAATCCTTGGGAAAGAAATTGTTTCTTCTGCTCTTGGCTAATGCCCTAGTTAGTTTTTTTAAATTAAAGTTTTAATTTAAATTAAAAGCAATCTTATTTTACATACCAATCTTGATTCCCTCTCCCTCTTGTCCTCCCATGCCCCCCACGAAACCCCATTCCACCCCCACCCCATCCACTCCCCAGAGAGGGTAAGGCCTCCCATTTTCGATCATCAAAGTCTGTCACATTTTTTGGGGCAGGACCTAGGCCCTCCCCCATGAATCCAGGCTGAGAGAAGTATCCCTCCATAGGGAATGGGCTCTCAAAGCCAGTTTGTACACTAGGGATAAATACTGGTTCCACTGCCAGTGGCCCCATAGATTGCCCAAGACCGCCAACTGACACCCACGTTCAGGAGGCCTAGTTCAGTTCCATACAGGTTCCCCCTGTCAGACTGGGGTTTGTGAGCTCTCACCTGCTCAGGTCAGCTGTTTCTGTGACTGTCAATTTTGATACAGCCTAGAGACAGCTGAGAAGAGAGTCTCAATTGAGGGATTGACAAGATCACTTTGGCCTTTGAGCACGGCTTTGGGAGATTGTCTTGGTTATTGGTTTATGTAGGAAGGCTCAGTTCACAATAACAGCACTATTCGCTGGGCTCCATAAGAAGGCTACCTATGCATGGTCTGTGAGTGAGGATGACAGAAACAGCATGCCTCCCTGGGTTTTGTCGTACTTCCCTGACTTTGAGGGAGTTTCCTAGTTAGCAGTAATGTGGTGTGGAATAACAAGAACTTCTCTCAGTGATAGACTGTGTCCTTGAAGTATAAGCCAAAGAAATGCTTTCCTCCTCTAAGCTGCTTTTCGTCAGAGTGTTTTATCACAGCAAGAGAGATGAACCTAAAAAACCAACGTGGATGTATCAAAACCTACCAGTTCACCTGGATATTTCTTTAGTATTCACTCTAATGAGTGAGAGAATCCTTCGT
The DNA here is from genome assembly GCF_017639785.1 of Mesocricetus auratus. NCBI lineage: Eukaryota > Metazoa > Chordata > Mammalia > Rodentia > Cricetidae > Mesocricetus > Mesocricetus auratus. Next base: position 4,603,700 of record NW_024429213.1, read on the forward strand.
TTCTTTGACATCTGAAATTTAGAATCATTAAATGACTTTTTGGAAGGAATAAATTAACAGAAAAATAAGAAACTGGAAAACTGGAAGAATTGTTTTTCCATTTCAGGATGTCTGTGACTTTGAAAGAGGGTCGCAAGGCTGAAGAGTCAAGCAAAGAAAGCAATGGCAACTTAATTCCATCCATTCCAAAACAGCAATCTGTTTTGACTGAAGCATTCACCCGAGAAATAGAGAGCAGGTTTCTGAATTTACAGTGAGACTTGTGTTGTTTGCTCAGTAAGGTGTGGAGAATCTTGCATAGGCATCCACTACAGGAAAGTGCCCCTAATTTGATCTGTCTCTAAAACATCAGGAATCCTTTGAGTTTGATTTTTAAAACATTGGCATTTAGAAAAATCAAATAAATTCTAAAATCTAGAATTTTGACTTTCAGCTCTGAAGATATGAAGATGCTATTACTTTTATTTGGTTTTTATGATACAGGATTTCATGTAGACCACACTTCCTTGAAATTCACCTTGTAGATAAGGATGATGCTCAGGTTTCACACATGTGCTACCATGCCCAGCTTGAAGATATTGTTTCAGTGAAAATATTTGTATATCTAAGCCCCTGAATTCTGTCTTTCTTCATAGAAAAACCATAAGATTCCAAGATATTTTGATTTTCTTCAATTCCATGTGAAAAAATTTTCAAGAAATGAGAACATGTACCTTTTAGTGTCTTATGGATTCAGCACAAGCATGTGGCCTGCTGCTTCTCCTCAGAGAAAACCACCATGGGGAAAGAATTCCAGAGTCAGCTGCCTTTGCCTTTTACTTTATTGTAGATGTGCAATGAGCAGAGCCTCTCTGACTGTGAACACTAGAGATACTGTTTGCTCAAAGAGAGGAAACAAGCTCCTTGAACTCAAAGGGCTCTAAGTTTTGACAGACAGGCTTTAAATGACCGTTTAAAACTTAGCATAATATTTTTATCAACTCTTTGAGAATTTCATATTTTGATCACAGTCACCTCCATTTTTCCTCCTAATTGCTACCAGATCTACTCCCAACTTCCCCATTCCCTCCTAACTCTGTGTCCTTTCTCTCTCTCTTTTTATTTTTATTTTTTTATCATTTTTTATTTTAATTTTAAATAGCTTGTTTTACATGTCAATCCCAGTTCCCTCTCCATCCCATCCTCCCGCACTCCCCTTCCCCCCCCCCTCCCACCCTATTGCCAAATCCTTCCACATAGTGGATATCTAGAGTCTGTCATTTTACTCTTGGTAGGGTCCAGGCACTCCCCTAAGAGTCCAGGCTGAGAGAGCATCTCTCTTTGTGCTATAGGCACATGAAGACAGTTTGTATACCAGGGATAGACACTGATCCACAGCTCAGGGCCCCATAGGTTGCCCAGGCCTTCTCACTGACACTCACATTTGGGGGGGTCCAGATCAGTCCCATGCTGGCCTCCCCACCGTCAGTCTGGGGTCCAAGAGCACTCCCCTGTTCAGATCAGCTGTCTCTGCTGGTTTTGCCAGCCCATTCTTTGCCAATTTGCTCATCGCTCCTCTCTCTCTGTCACTGGGTTCCTTGGGTTCAGTTCAGTGATTAATTGTGTGTTTGCCTCTGCTTCCATCAGTCACAGGATGAAGGCTCCCGGATGGTTATAGACATCAAGTTCATTATCAGGAATGGGCATTCGAGGTGGTCCCTCCACTATTGCTTAGCTGGCCAATTGGTGTTATACCTTTAGATCACTGGAGGTCACTCTGGTGCCTGATCTGTCTTCGATCCTATGATTCCCTCTTCCCCCTATTCTACCCCCCCCACTCAACCTTCCTGTTCCCCCATGACCAACTCCCTTCCTCTTTACCCCCTCTATTCTTCCCAGGTCCCACTCCCCCCCACCCCTCGCCGTGTTCCCCATCCATTCAGAGGATCTTGTCTCCATCCTCTTCTCTTGGGTACTATGCATATATGCATATCTTTTAGGTTCTTTCCTGTTTCCCAGACTCTCTATCTGTGGAAGTGCAGACTGGTACTATCCTGATCCATATCTAAAATCCATATATGAGTGAGTACATACCATGTTTGTCTTTTTGCGACTGGGTTACCTCACTCAGGATGGTTTCTTCCAGTGCTATCCATTTCCCTGCGAATTTCAAGATTCCATTGTTTTTTTCTGCTGAGTAATACTCCATTGTGTAAATGTACCACATTTTCTCTATCCACTCTTCAGTTGAGGGGCATCTAGGTTGCTTCCAGGTTCTGGCTATTACAAACAATGCTGCTATGAACATAGTGGAGCAGATGCCCTTGTTGTATGAACCTGCCTCATTTGGATAAATGCCTAAGAGTGGAATTGCTGGGTCTAGTGGTAGATTAATTCCCATTTTCCTGAGGAATCTCCATACTGATTTCCAAAGAGGCTGTATGAGTCGGCATTCCCACCAGCAGTGGAGGAGTGTTCCTCTCTCTCCACATCCTCTCCAGCATAAATTGTCTTCGGTGTTATTGATTCTAGCCATTCTGATAGGAGTAAGATGGTATCTCAGAGTTGTTTTGATTTGCATTTCCCTGATGGCTAAGGATGTTGAGCACTTTCTTAAGTGTCTCTTGGCCATTTTAGCCTCCTCTACTGAGAATTCTCTATTTAGCTCTGTACCCCACCTTTCTAGTGGATCCTTTGGTGTTTTGGAGACTTGTTTCCTGAGTTCTTTATAAATTTTGGAGATTAGCCCTCTGTCAGATGTAGGGTTAGTGAATATCTTTTCCCATTCTGTGGCCTGCCTTTTTGTCTTTTTGACTGTGTCCTTTGCCTTACAGAAGCTTTTTAGTTTCAGAAGGTCCCATTTGTTAATTGTCGATCTCAGTGCCTGTGCCACTGGTGTTATGTTTAGGAAGTGGTGTCCTGTACCAACTCGTTGAAGAGTATCTCCCACTTTCTCTTCTAAAAGTTTCAGTGTGGCTGGATGTATGTTGAGATCTTTGATCCATTTGGACTTAAGTTTTGTACAAGGCGATAAACATGGATCTATCTGCAGTCTTCTGCATACCAGTACCCAGTTATGCCAGCACCATTTGTTGAAGATGCTTTCTTTTTTCCACTGTACAGTTTTAGCTTCTTTGTCAAAAATCAGGTGTTCATAGGTGTGTGGGTTAAAATTAGGGCTTTCGATTCGGTTCCATTGGTCTACATGCCTATTTTTGTGCCAATACCAAGCTGTTTTCAGGACTATAGCTCTATAATAGAGCTTGAAGTCAGGTATGGTGATGCCTCCTGAAGTTCCTTTATTGTATAGGGATGTTTTGGCTATCCTGGGCCTTTTGTTTTTCCATATAAAGTTGATTAATATTCTTTCCAGGTCCTTGAAGAATTGTGATGGAATTTTGATAGGGATTGCATTGAATCTATAGACTGCTTTTGGCAAGATTGCCATTTTTATTACGTTGATCCTACCAATCCAAGAGCATGGGAGATCTTTCCATTTTCTGGTATCTTCTTTGATTTCTTTCATCAAAGACACAAAGTTCTTGATATACAGGTCTTTCACTTCCTTGGTTAACATTATCCCCAGATATTTGATACTGTTTTTGGCTATTGTAAAAGGTGATGTTTCTCTGATTTCTTTCTCAGTCACTTCATCCTCTGTATATAATAGGGCCACTGATTTTTTGAGTTTACCTTGTATCCTGCCACATTGCTGAAGGTGTTTATCAGCTCTAGGAGTAACCTTGTGGAGTTTTTTGGGTCACTTATGTAAACTATCATATCATCTGCAAAAAGTGAAAGTTTGACTTCTTCTTTTCCTATTTGTATCCCCTTTATCTCCTTTTGTTGTCTTATTGCTGTAGCTAGAACTTCAAGTACAATATTGAAGAGATATGGAGAGAGTGGACAGCCTTGTCTTGTTCCTGATTTTAGAGGAATTGCTTTGAGTTTCTCTCCATTTAGTTTGATGTTAGCTGTTGGTTTACTGTATATTGCTTTTATTATATTCAGGTACGTTCCTGTTATCCCTGATCTCTCTAGGACCTTTATCATGAAGGGGTGCTGGATTTTGTCAAAGGCTTTTTCAGCATCTAGTGAGATGATCATGTGGTTTTTCTTTTGCAGATTGTTAATATGGTGGATTACATTGATAGATTTTCTAATGTTGAACCATCCCTGCATTCCTGGAATGAAGCCTACTTGATCATGGTGGATGATTTTTCTGATGTGTTCTTGAATCCGGTTTGCAAGTATTTTATTGAGTATTTTCGCATCAATGTTCATGAGGGAAATTGGTCTATAGTTCTCTTTCTTAGTTGTGTCTTTGTGTGGCTTGGGTATCAAGGTAATTGTAGCCTCGTAGAAAGAGTTTGGCAGTGAGCCTCCTGCTTCTATTGTGTGGAATACTTTGACGAGTATTGGAATGAGCTCTTCTTTGAATTTCTGGTAGAATTCTGCACTGAAGCCATCTGGGCCTGGGCTTTTTTTATTTGGGAGACTTTTGATGACTGCTTCTATTTCATTAGGGGTTATAGGTCTGTTTAGATTATTTATCTGTTCTTGATTTAGTTTTGGCAAGTGATATCTATCCAGGAAATTGTCCATTTCCTTTAAATTTTCAAATTTTGTGGAGTACAGATTTTCAAAGTATGCCCTGATGATTCTCTTGATTTCCTCAGAGTCCGTTGTTATGTCCCCTTTTTCATCCCTGATTTTGTTAATTAGCATGTTCTCTCTCTGTCTTTTGGTTAGTTTGGACAGAGGTTTGTCTATTTTGTTGATTTTCTCAAAGAACCAACTCTTTGTTTCATTGATTCTTCTCAGTGTTTTCCTGGTTTCTACTTGATTGATTTCAGCCCTCAATTTGATTATTTCCTGGCGTCTGCTCCTCCTGGGGGAGTTTGCTTCTTTTTGTTCTAGAACATTCAGCTGTGCTATTAATTCTCTAGTATGACTGTTCTCCAGTTTTTTCATGTAAGCACTTAGTGCTATAAACTTTCCTCTCAGCACTGCTTTCAAAGTGTCCCATAAGTTTGTGTATGTTGTGTCTTCATTTTCATTGAAATCGAGGAAGTCTTTAATTTCTTTTTTTATTTGTTCCTTTACCCAGGGATGGTGCAATTGTGCATTGTTCAATCTCCATGAGTTTGTAGGGTTTCTGCGATTTGTGTTATTGTTGAATTCTAATGTTAATGCATGGTGGTCTGATAAGATGCAGGGGGTTATTCCAATTTTTTTGTATCTGTGGAGATTTGCTATGTTTCCTATTATGTGGTCAATTTTAGAGAAGGTTCCATGTGGTGCCGAGAAGAACGTATATCCCTTTGTATTTGGGTGGAATGTTCTATAGATGTCTGTTAAACCCAGTTGGGTCATAACTTCTATTAATTCTTTTGTTTCTTTGCTAAGTTTCTGTCTGGAGGTCCTGTCTAGCGGTGAGAGCGGAGTGCTGAAGTCTCCTACTATTAGCGTGTGAGATTTTATGTGCATTTTGAGCTTTAGTAATGTTTCTTTCACGAATGTAGGTGCCTTTGTATTTGGGGCGTAGATGTTTAAAATTGAGACTTCATCTTGATGTATTTTTCCTTTGATGAATATGAAGTGCCCTTCTTCATCTCTTTTGATTGATTTTAATTTGAAGTCTAATTTGTTAGATATTAGGATTGCTACGCCCGCTTGTTTCTTGGGGCCGTTTGATTGGAAGATCTTTTCCCAGCCCTTTACTCTGAGATAACATCTGTCTTTGGTGTTGAGATGTGTTTCTTGTATGCAGCAGAAGGAAGGGTCCTGTCTTCGTATCCATTCTGCTAGTCTGTGTCTTTTTATAGGCAAGTTGAGGCCGTTGACATTGAGGGATATTAATGACCATTGATTGGTGATCCTTGTTTGCGCTTGATTTATTGTTAGTGAAGTTATTTTGTGTAGTTTCTCCTCCCTTTTTCTTTTGGTGTTTTGTAAAGTATGATTATATATTGCCTGTGTCTTTGTGAATGTAGTTATCTTCCTTGGCTCTAGGTTTTCCTTCTAGCATTTTCTGTAGAGCTGGATTCATGGATACGTATTGTTTAAATCTGGCTTTGTCATGGAATATTTTGTTTTCTCCATCTATGGTAATTGAGAGCTTTGCTGGATATAGTAGTCTGGGTTGGCATCCTTGTTCCCATAGCGTTTGTAGGACATCTGACCAGGATCTTCTGGCTTTCATCGTTTCCATTGAGAAGTCAGGTGTAATTCGGATAGGTCTGCCTTTGTATGTTACTTGGCCTTTTTCTTTAGCTGCTCTTAATATTTTCTCTTTACACTGTAGGTTTGATGTTTTGATTATTATATGGCGAGGTGACTTCTTTTTCTGGTCAAGCCTATTTGGTGTTCTGTAAGATTCTTGTACTTTCATAGGCATATCTTTCTTTAGGTTAGGGAAGTTTTCTTCTATGATTTTGTTGAATATGTTTTCTGTACCTTTAAGTTGAATTTCTTCACCTTCTTCTATACCTATTATTCTCAGGTTTGGCTTCTTCACGGTGTCCCATATTTCCTGGATATTTTGTGTTAAGGATTTGTTGGTTTTGAGATTTTCTTTGGTTGACGACTCTATATCCTCTAATGAGTCTTCAACACCTGAGATTCTCTCTTCTATCTCTTGTATTCTATTGGTGATACTTGCATCTGTAGTTCCAGACCGTTTACCGAGCTTTTCTATTTCCAGCATCCCTTCATTCTGTGTTTTCTTTATCGTTTCTATTTCAGCTTTCAATCCTTCAACTGTTTGAGCTGTTTCCTTAATTTTCTTGGTTGATTTTTCTTGGTGCTCTTTAGATTCTTTGAGAGATTTGTTTATTTCTTGAATTTTTTCCCCCATTTCATGGATTTTTTGTTTGTTTTTTCTTCTATTTCTTTAAGCGATTTCCTCGTTTCTTCTTTGAGGGTCTCCATCATCTTCATGAAATAATTTTTAAGGTCTGTCTCCTCTTCTTCCTCTATGTAGTGCTTTTCAGTTCTTGCTGGTGTTGGCTCCCTGGATTCTGGTGGGGTCATGTTGGTGTTTCTATTGCTGAGTGATCTCTTATTCTGTCTTCTTCCCATCTCTTCTTCCAGTGGGTGCTGGTGGGGTCTTTCCGTCTCCACTGGTCTCCTTCCTTACTGCAGCTGAAGCTGGGGATGCTGAAGCTGGACTTCCTGGGGTTGGGGTCTTGGAGGGGTTGATGTCTTTCCTGAAGCTGGGCTCCCTGAAGCTGGGCTCGCTGGGTTGGGGTCTTGGAGGGGCTGATCTCCTTCCTGTGTGGGCGGCTCTTCTGGAAGCCAGGAGCGGCCCCGAAGATGGAGGGGGATGGGGGCTGGGCGGGCGGTCCCCGCCTGAGACCCAATCTCACCTGAAGCTGGGCTCGCTGGGTTGGGGTCTTAGAGGGGCTGATCTCCTTCCTGTGTGGGTGGCTCTTCTGGAAGCCGGGAGCGGCCACAAAGATGGAGGGGGATGGGGGCTGGGCGGGCGGTCTCCGCCTGAGGCCCAATCTCACCTGAAGCTGGGCTCGCTGGGTTGGGGTCTTGGAGGGGCTGATCTCCTTCCTGTGTGGGTGGCTCTTCTGGAAGCCGGGAGCGGCCCTGAAGATGGAGGGGGATGGGGGCTGGGCGGGCGGTCCCCACCTGAGACCCAATCTCACCTGAAGCTGGGCTCGCTGGGTTGGGGTCTTGGAGGGGCTGATCTCCTTCCTGTGTGGGCAGCTCTTCTGGAAGCCGGGAGCGGGCCCGAAGATGGAGGGGGATGGGGGCTGGGCGGGCGGTCCCCGCCTGAGACCCAATCTCACCTGAAGCTGGGCTCGCTCTCTCTCTCTCTTTTTAAAATAAGACACCAAGTCCAATTTGTGCTGTGCATACACTCACAGGTGTAGGGCCATTCATTGGAGAGTAGTCAACATATCAGAGACCACATCCATAAGTAAAACTGACCGACCCTCCATCAACTGTCAGTTACAAGTTAGGGCTTATGAAGATTTCTCTTTTCCATACAGGAATGTGGATTGACGTGCTGTTGTAAGGTTTTGTGCAGGCAAGCACAGCTGCTATGAGTTTGAGTGTATCAGTCTTGTCACATACAGAAGACACTGTTTGGCAAGAATTCTCCTTGACTATGAGGGCTCTTAACAATTTTTTGCTCCCTCTTCCATGATGATTCCTGGGCCTTGGATGCAGAGGAAGTGTGATATAGATGTCCCATTTAGGACCTCAAACTCCACAAATACTTATTGTGTGCACTGGATTAGTAGGTCTCTTAACTGCCATTTACTGTCAAAAGAAATTTCTCTCATGAGCTCATAAAGGTGTACTATTCTATGGGTATGAGAATACAAATTTAAAACTTAGTTTGATTCTTTGTCCATTTAGCAAAATAATACTAGTAAGTTCACCCCTAGGGCATATTAGCTCTTCAACCATGAGTTCTGAGACAGATTTTCAGTACCAGGCATGCACTTCATCATGTGTAGTGGGTCTGAAATCCAATCAGAATGTGACTGGTTACCACCCTTTTGTTGTGCCACTATTTTACTCATGAGCATATTTTTTCATGCTAGTCATTGTAGTCCACACAGTTTATAGTTGGGAAAACTGTTTATAACTTTTTTCTCCTCAGGAGCCTACACGGAACCTTCCAGTACTGTGAAAGCTAGCTAGTGAGGAGAAAACTTCCCGGTCAGTACCAGTTTGAGTGTCTATGTCCTGTAACTAAAGAGGGAAGTTGATATGGGGAAAAGGATGGCAGAAAGTCCACAGAAGTCGAGGGAAAGGACAAGAAACCCTGAGGTCATCTTAAAAAGTCAGATGGAAACCTATTATTTATTAAGACACACACACACACACACACACACACACACACACACACACACTTAATAGAGTTACGAAAACAGGAGCTAATGCTCTTGTCAGAAGCCATAGGTTGCCAAATAACAACTGCAGTGTTGGGTATAGGATACCACCTCTCAAGTTGTTGGACAGAGGTGCCCTGGAGGCTCCCTACCAGGAAACAAAAAATAATACAAGGTATTTCCAGTGCTCTTGGTTGTCTACCAGAACTTTACAGCAAGACCCTATTATTGAGAAGAGTGTTTTAAGGAATTAAGACTAGCAAATAAATATATCGGAAAAGATATTCTATATCAACAGGCAATTGAAAATGAAAACAACAATGAGAGACCAGTACATATTTATCACATTCCCTAGATCCAGAATATTGCTGGCAAGAACATGAAACAAGGGGGACTTGCATTCATTGCTGTTTGGAATGTAAAATGGTCTAGCCAGAGTTTTAATAATTAAAAAAAAAAGATAGCCATGTCTTTCTAATACAGTTCCTCATGTTGTGGTGAGCCCCAACCGTAAAATGATTTTCCTTGCTACTTCAGAACTGTAAGTTTGCTACTGGTATGAATTGTAATATCAGTATCTGATATCTGACCCCAAAGGAATTTTGACCGACAGGTCAAGAACAACTTCTCTAGAGCTTTGGTAGGAGCCCAGAGGTGACAGTTCTGGGTTCTATCTTGTGTTTCTGAACAAAGACAGCCTGGGCAGAGATGTTTCTTCACTGTACCTTTCAAATGAAAATTAAGCAAAAGCAAAGCTAAGACAGTTAGTATTGGGGGGTAGGAAAATCTACTATTATTAGGTTTGGTAAATGTCAGGAAAAATTCTGTGAGTGAGCTGTGCCAGGTGATGAGAAAAAGGAAAAGTGCCTTGTACAGGGGCCTGAACAAGGCACTCAGGGGCCCTCAACACATCAGAAAGGAAAGTAAGTCATGAGATTCCAGTAGGATTTTAGCTTTTAGTGTGAGCTTTATTCAGCACTGTAATGGATCTGCTTTGTTTTTATTCAATCATCACAGATCAATTCAAGTGGAACACAGTGGAACAGGCATTCAAATCCAGATGTCCTTCCCACTTTTTCTTTGCTATTCATCTAGGATGCATTTCTCGGATGGCAAAGAATACCTGCCTTGCCCTTTTCTTTTCTCTTAGAAGTGCTTAACTTGGACCAAAAGTATTTGTGCCTTTAGGAGGTAAGATTCTTCTATATATGTGGTAATTGAGTGAGAATGTTGCTGAAATCCAGCAGGCTGCCTCTAGAAGAGTTGGTGTGAGAAGTATGAACCTACCTGTACTGAACTTTCTATGGTCATCACCATGAGCCAAACTCATGGAAACCCTTGCTGTTTCTGTCTCCCATTATTTTTGAAAACATTGTACCATCATCCATCTTTTCCTCATGTTGTCCCATGGTCTTTTTATTTATTTTTGCTAAATTATGCAATATTTTAAATTATTCGAGGATTTCATCCACGCCTATAATATATTTTGATCATATTGACTCACTACACATCCCCCAACTCCTCCTGAATTTATCACTTCTCCCAACTTCATGTCTTCTTTTTTTTTTAATACCCCACCAAGTTCAACTTTTGCCACATATATATGTGTGTGTGTGTGTGTGTGTGTGTGTGTGTGTGTGTGTGTGTGTGTGGAACAATTGGAATGTGATCAACTTATCAGAGGCCATACCCCTAAAGAAAACTGATTTTTTTTTTCCTCTCCTATCAGCCATCAACTCTCAGCAGCTCATGAGCTCCTCCCATCTCCGTGCTGAAATGCTGGCACTATCCTTTCCCTTGATTTGCTTTCCTACATGGGCAATCAGTCTCTTGCTCATGAGACAAGATTAGTCTTACTTCACTGGCCTTTGAGTACTCTTCCTCCCACCCCCAAAGAGTTTGTATTTCTTTGATTTTTATGATAATTCATTCATTCATTTCACATTTTACACATCGAGCATTCCTGGCTCCGAAATAAATTCCTTGGTTCAGTATGTCAGAACCAGAATAATTGACTTGGCAAGATGAAAAGTCATTTACAAGCAAAATGTGATGAGGCTACTCTTCATTTGATACGATAAATGTCTTCCATAAATCTAGCTTATTAAAACAATGAGTCTCATAGTATTTAGGCAATTTCCAAATGAGATGGTCATAAAATTTTTATGAAATATTAAAGTCTCTGTTGATGACAATGACGCAAATATTAATGTGAAACCATTAATATATGTGAGGCACATGCTCATCAAAATGGATAAAGTGTAAATATGTAAATATTTCTTCGTACCATATATAAACAGATTACATGCTTTCATTTGTTCTAAGTCTTTTTTTAATAAGGAGAGACATCGTTTGTATTTTGGAGTGTTATACTCATATTCTCACATATGTTTTAGGATGAAGAGTCTGTATAATATGCATTTCTAGATTCACCCTTTGTCTTAGGGTTTCTATTGCTGTGATGAAACGCCATTACCAAAAGGAAGATGAGGAGAAAAGGGTTTACTTGGCTTATACTTCCACATTGCTGTTCATGACTGAAGGAAGTCAGAACAGAAACTCAAACTGGGCAGGATCCTGGAGGCAGGAGCTAATGTAGAGGTCATGGAGGAGTGCTGCTTCCTGGCTTGCTACCAATGGCTTGCTCAACCTGCCTCTTATAGAACCCAGGACTACCTGGCCAGGGATGGCACCACACACAATGGGTTGGGCCCTCCCCCATTAATCACTAAGAAAATGTCCTACAGCTGCATCTAATGGGGGTGTTTTCTCAACCGCAGTTCCCTCCTTTCAGGTAACTCTAGCTGTGTCAAACTGACATAAAACTAGCCAGCACACCCCTTAACATATACCTTCAAGGCACCACATGTTTTGGGAGGTTGTAAATCCTTTAATATTGTTGTCTAGATGCAGGGAATAGGTCACTAGGGATGGACCTTGAAAATGATTCTGGCCTGGGTTCTCTGTTTCATGAACTGCTGAGAGCAAGTTGCACTGCAAATCCCTGACCCCAAGCAATAGACTGAAATGCTTTAGCTGCTGTGCCTGCCCTTCACTCCAAAATGTACCCTGTTATTGTAAACTGGGAGCCAAAAGAAATCCTTTCTCTCCTAAGTTCCTTTTGCTAGGAATTTTGTCCTAGCAGAAAAGGTAGCTAATGTGTTATCCCATTTTCCTCTTAAAGGTAAGATTGGTAGTGATTTCTTCTCCTATTCAGTAGAGGAGTAATCAAATATTAGCAGAAAGGGAGGAGAGGAGATGCGCGCGCACACACACACACACGCACATGCGCGCACACACCATTATAAAGCTCCAAGTGGCTATTTTAAAGCATTGATTATGTTTTATCTTTAGTGACCCCTACATCATTAATATAAAATGAACATGAGAGGACTGCTTGGTGAGTTGAAGACACTTCTGATGAACTTGAGTTCTTGGCTCGTCTTTGCTCAGGCTGAGTTATTGTTAAGTTATTTCCATGGCAGCTGCTGCCTAGGCCTTCACTCTAGAGATCTTGCTCTGATGAAAGCTAAACTTGCTATGAGGCAAACTTACTGACTGGCCTCTGGGAGAGGACCTCTTCTTCTATTCTATAGTCATCCAGAGATAAGTGCTCAGTCAGCCTGATAATTAGACTGCTTTACGATTTGTCATGTGACACAGACTTTACTCACTGGGGAGAGGGAAGCTCTGTCAGACTGACCTGTGAGCAAGTCTATGGGGCATTTTCTGGATTACTGATGAATGTGGGAGGGCCCAGCCCACTGTGAGCATTGCTATTCCTGGGCAATTGTCCTGGACTGTATAAGAAAAGAAGCTGGTTGAGTCATGAGGAGCAACCCAGGACACAGTTTCTACATAGTCTCGGCTTCACTTCCTGCCATGAGTTCCTGACTTGGCTTCCTTCAATAATAGGCTATAACCTGTAAGCCCAACAAGCCTTTTCTTCCCTCAAGTTGCTTTTAGTCAGTGTTTCCTCATAGCAACAGAGAAGCAAACCAGGACACCAGTGAAACACAAGATATTTGGGGAGATGTCAGGAAGGGTTACTAGCTGGCTAGGTCTAGAATGGACATTAAGATGTTTCATACAGAAGTATATGTTGCCCACTCCTCAGGCAGACAGTTACCAACTGCCATGTTTTAAAACATTCACAGAGAGACTGGAAAGACAGATCAGCTGTTAAGAGCACTTATTGCTCTTCCAGAGAATCCATGTTTGGCAGGTTACAACTAATTGCCTGTTATTCCAACTCCATGGATACCTGACCCCTCTGGTCTCTGTTGGCACTGGCACCCACATGCACATACCAACATGCGTGCATGCATGCATGAGCACATACACACACACACACACACAATATTAACAAAGAAAATAAATCTAAAACACTCACAGAAATTCTTGGACACTACACACGCTGAAATGGAGTCTGTGTTCTGACCTTTGATGACTTGCTTCTATGAATGTGGAAGTGACATTGAGTAACTGTTTTGTCCAGCTTCTTTCCGTTGTGGCCTTGAGATCTTGCAACTTTCACGGAAGCAGTCTGATTGCCTGAAGGCTGCCATGGCAGAGAGGCCACACAGAGCTGGAAAGACGTGCTTAAGGAGCTCTTGCTGTCTGTCCAAGGTGTATGAGTCTTCCTAGCTGTATTAGTCATCTTTATGTTGCTGTGTTTAAAAAAATGACAAAAGGTAACTTAAGGAAGAAAGCATTTATTTTGACTTACAGTTTTAGAGGAATAAGAGTCCATGATGGTAGAGTGTGGCAACAAATATCGGACTTAGTGGCAAGAGTAGAAGGTGAGGGCTCATATCTTGAACTTCGAACATGAAGTAGAGGGAGCAAACTGCAAGGAGGTCAATGCCTTAAGCTCTTAAGCCTTTCCCCTGTAACATAGTTCCTCCATCAGGTAAACACAGACTCCCCACAGAGTGCCACCACCTGGAGACCAAGTATTCAGATCTCAAGACTATGGGGTACATTGTTCCCTCAAACCATCACACTAGCACCAGCTACCAGGATTGTGAGTTATTCTCTCTTTCCACAGGAGGAATCTGATAGAGCAGTGTGAATTGTTCTGCCATGTCTTACCCAACAAATTCATTTGTTGATTAAAAGGGAGGCCCAGAAGGCCTTGTTCCTTGTTGGTTTGGTTTGGTGTGAGTTTTGTTTTTTCAGACAGTGTCTAGTTCTATGACACAATTGGGCCTAAAACCCATAATGTTCTTGCACCATCTACCCTAGTAGGACTACAGGCATCTGTAAGCACATCTTGTGGGGGTCTAGGCCTTTCTGACTTATTGAAAGTAGCCTAAAAGAGTTAGCTGGGTGAGAACTTACAAACAAATGGATGCTTGAAATCTTGTAAAGGGGTGATGTAATGAGAATAAGTAGAACAATGCATATGTTATTACAAAATTTTATTTTAGGTAACTCAAATATCTAAAATGTATCTGAACAAAGATCAGTAACATTGAAATGAAAATGTTGAGTTAGTTTGCTGGCACTGTACCAAAACAGCTAGGAAAATTAATCTATAAAGCAAAAAGTTTTCTTTTAGTTCATTGTTTTGAAGATTTCAGTTACAAAAGAGACAAAGGGATTTGCCCCACATTCTCTCTGTGACTTAAGTACCTCTTTGTTAGTCTCTACATTTGAATGGTTCCATTATCTCCCAATAGTGCCATGCTGGGGCCTAAGACTTTTGACATGTGGGTTCCTGGGAGTTGTTGAACATCCAAAGTTTTGCAGTACTAGACATACCCAGATAAATGTTAAATATCTCTCCTAACTTGTTTGTAGACAATTTCCTCAGTTTTCATTTAGAGCCTTTCTTCACAGCACTAAGTTCTAGCTTCTGAACATGCAAATTATTTTCACAATATTGCAACATTTTAGTCATCTGATTTCCCAGTCCACAAGAGAGTTAATTAGCAAATAAGCAAAGAGTGAAGATGTTTGTTTGGAGTCATTTCTGGAGATGGATATAGTGACAGCAGTGGGAAAAATGTGTCTTAGTTTAACTAAAAACTTGACACACCCTAGAGTCACCTGAGAAAGGAATCTCAATTGAAGCATTTCCAAGAGCATGTTGGCTTGTGGACATGCCTGTGAGAAATTGTCTTGTGAATTGACATGGTAGGGTCCAGTTCACTGTGTAGTAGTTGGTCCTGGGTTATAGAAGAAGGCTAGCTAAGTATGAACCTGCTAGCAAGCCAGAAAGCAATATTCTTCCATGGTTGCTGCTGCAAGTTCCTTCCCTTATTTCATTTAATAATGAACTATATAACCTGTGAGCTAAAATCAACCCTTTACTCCCCTTAAGTTTCTTTTTTTTTCAATATTTTATTTACTTTTTATGCATGTCACTTTCAGTTCCTTCTCCCTCCCCTCCTCCTCTCCTCCACCACCCCCAATCCTCCCAACCCCTCTCCCCCACTCCATCCCCCCCTCCACTCCCCAGGGAGGGCAAGGGCCTCCATGAGGGATTTCCAGAGTCCCTCACATCATCCCAGGAATGGCCCAGGTTCTTCCCCATGTGTCCAGGCTGAGAGAGCATCCCTCTACGGGGTATGGGCTCCCAGAGTCCCTTGGTATGCCAGGAATAAATACTGCTCCACTCTCCAAGGTACCACAGATTACCAAGGCCTTCTCTCTGTCACCCAGGTTCGGTGGGAGGATGTCTAGATCAGTCCCATACTGGGGTCCATGTGATGCCCCTTGTTTAGGTCAGCTGCCCCTGTGGGTCTCGCCTGCCCGATCCTGATTCCCTTGGTCATTACTCCTCTTTGCAAGTGGGTTCCAGGAGTTCAATTCGGTTCACAGCTGTGGGTGTCTGCCTCTGCCTCCATCAGCCACTGGATGAGAGTTCTAGGATGGCATATAAGGCAGACATCATTCTCACCATCATGGGAGGGCGTTTAAGGTAGCCTTAATGCCTGTTGGTCAGAGTGTTTTATCACGGCAACAGAGATGAAGCTGGAATAAAGTGTAAGTCCAAAACTGCACATGGCATTGGAAATTAAGACATGGATAGGCTGATGGCTGTCTTGCCATATCGGCAATAGCTCTACAGACCTCAATAGTCTCAGAAAATATTTAATTAAACAAGTCAATGGTTTCTTAACCCCCAATCAGTGGGGATATACTTTACAGCTATGGGATGCCTATAAACATTGCAATTCTAGACCCTATATACATTCTTATTTCTTCTCCAGCATTGACACATAGTACAAGAATTGATCTTGCCTTTTCATGTGTTTTTTTCATTTTTAAAATCTAAAAAGAATAAGTGCATGAGTGTTTTGCATACATATACGTATGTGAACCCCATGTGTACCTGGTGCCTTCAGAGGGCAGGAGAAGACATTAGATTCCTTGGAACTAGACATACAGAAGACTGTATGCCATCAGGTGGGCCCTAGGAACAAAATGTGGGTTGTTTGCAAAAGCAGCAAGCTTTGTTAACCACTGGACTATCTCTTGAGCCCTGCTTGCTGATATTTCATATTATAGACCCTCCTCTTTTATGTTATGGTGCCATTATTAAGGAAAAGTTATTTCAGTGCAAGCAAACATTGCGATACCACGGCAGTCAATCTGACGTCTAAGATAGGTATTAAGTGGCTAGCAGTCAGGTAGAGCATACAGTGTGGCTCCACTAGAAAAATAAATGGTTCCTGTTTTGAGTGGGATGGAGCAGGGTGTCATAGAATTACCTTATTGTTTGTTCTAGTTTCCTCAACTTTGTGAGGAAAGGGTTTGTTTAGCATATACTTACAGTTCACAGTGCATCACTGAAGGAAGTCAGGCCAGGAACAAATACAGGAACTTAAAGAAGAAACTGTGGAGGAATCCAGCTTTTTGTGTCACTCACAGACTCGTTCTTAGCTAGCTTCCTTATACCTCCTAAGATCATCTGCCTAGCCAGGCGCTCAGTTAACTATCAAGCTAACCCCTACAGCCATGCCCACAGGACCATCTGGAAAGTTTTCAATTGAGAACTCCTTCTCAGGTCACTCTAGTGTTTGCCAAGCTGACAATTAAAATTATCTAGTGTTGTGGGATTCCTGCCTGGGTTCCGTTGCCACTTTAGCCCCCAAATAACACATGAGACACTATATTTATTATGAAGCTGTTAGCCGTTTTCTTGGTTTCTTATTGGCTAGTTCTGACTTAATTATTAACCCATAGTTCCTAATATATATATTTTTATAAGGACTTCCCTTTCTGAGGACACAGCCTCATGTGTCCTCTCTTCCTGCGATCATATCATATAGCTACTTTCCACCCTTCACTACATTTCCAGAAGGACTTCCCCCATCATCTCCTCTTTTCTGCCTAAATAAAAAGAAAGGTTTTAACTTTAGCATATTAAAATTATGTATAACAGAACAGTTACCAAGTAAGAACTATAGTTATAATATTTAGCCCATTAACATTTACTAAGATTTAAAGAAAATATTTTATCAACTATCCTATCTGTGTGATTCTAAAGTTGTATATGTGTGGTCAGCGCTACAGGTACGTAGATCTCTCCCTACAATCTAAGACCTGGTTTTCAGAATCACATGCAATTTAAAACTCACCGGTGACTTATTACATGAACTTGTTATATAATATTTTTTGGGCAAAGATTGAATGTAAGTAGCAGAAATATAAGAAACCAAACCACAGATAAGGAGGGATCATCATAATGATTAGCTTTATTCTGGACATGTTTTATAAAACCAGAAAAAAATGGTTTCAGCAGAATTTTTGGAGCAAAAATGGTCACAGAAAACATGCTTTGACACAACACATGTTTTAGTTATTTCTCTCATTGCTGTGACCAAATATATGAAAAGAAGCATTTGAAGGCTGGAAAAGATTGCTTTGACTCCTGGCATGTGTGGGTACAGTGCAATGAGGCAGTGAAGTCATGGTGGAGTTCAAGTTGGTGAGAATGTGTGTCTGGGACTCCACATATCTCAATAGACCAGGATGGAGAGAAAGGCGAACCCCAGTGTTCTGCTCCCTTCTTCTCCTTTTCCCTTTTTATTCAGTCCATGAGACACTATCACTCAAATTCAAGTCAGGTCTTCTCTCACAGATGTTCTCAAAAGTATATCTCCTAGGTGATTCCAAATCTAGTCAAGGTGACAGTGAAGATTATCCATCACAGCACTTAAATAGACAAATTCAGTTATCTACAAACTGTTATGTGGAAATGCTTTCCCATAAATCAGTGAAAACGAAAATTGCTATTTATGACTTTTCATATGAAATGACTGTGCAGATGTTGATCAGTATGTGGTCTCAAAGTGTATATTTCTGCTTTTAATGAGACTATAGAGTTATCAACTTATTCCTTTTGTCCAGCACGTCCTCTTTTCTTCTGGATATAAGACTACTTTCTTTTATGGCATGCCTCTTTGACCATAAGATTTGGACTGAATTGTTGTCTTCTTACAGTTGTTGAACCAGAGGTAGGTAGCTGCTAGCCACATTGGCTCGACCTTTGGCCACAGTGGTAATATTCAGCTGGGATGAGCCTGAGACCTAAGACATCAATATGACTTGAAGGATAATTATAATCAGAATGAAGGAAAGAAGGAACTTTCTAATTGGGTGATAAAACTAAGTGGATGTGATGCCTATAGCTGTGAGGCCTGGGAAGTGCTCTTAGTTTCCAAGGAAAAGCTGGATTGGGTCTTATAATCTTTCCACCAGGAAGTCTGCTGTGAAAAAGTCTCCTAGAAATGGCTTCATAAAGAAGACAGGAGCAATGGCAGTATCAACAGACATGCTAACATGGAAGGGGGAAAACTTCCCACCCCTAGACAAAGATCTTTAGGCAACTAATGACTGCTGAGAGAGGAAGAATTAGCCTCTCCTAAGGATGAGACCTCTTACTGATTACCCAATACAAAGTGGTGCACCATGAAACCATATAAACACAAACAACAAAAATAGACTTAGCAGGTTGCATTTATGTATTTGTGTGTACATATACATACATATGGGTGCATGTATATGTACATATGATATCTATATGTAACAATAATAATTAATGAAAAAGAGGTTATCAATTTGACAGTGGAGGGCATAGGTGGGGCTGGAGAGAAGAGGGAAGACTATAATTCTATTTTAATTAAAAATGTATTTTTAAAGCTGTCCTGATGCAGGACATGTCATAGATGTAGAGAAACACAGGGGACAAATGCAGAAGTAGTGTGCAGCTTTTGTGGAATGTCGCTATAATCTTTGAGGTCCCTGTAGCTATCCTGATTTTTGCTTCACTAATTCTTGATTTTTTAAAAATATTTTGCCTCAAAATACCATTCAAACAAGTTAATATAATAATCTCTTAATTATGAGTACTTTTCACACTGTCTTTTCAATGAACACTCCAACTGACTTTCCATCACCTTGATCTAAACAATTCCTGTGGAATACAGGGAACTGGGCAACTTTGTGAGGCTCCATGAGCTGGTCACTGTAACACTCAGGGTCTTATACAGATACCAAGAGAAGAAAGCAGAAGCAATCTTGTTTGTGCAGTTAATGAGGAGTTGGTATCTCTCAAGCCACATGACAGAAAACAAATGCTGCTGCCTAACAGAGGAAGAAAAGACCTTGAAGGCTGAAGCAATCTGCCTTATCAGATTTCCCTTTTCTGAGTAATTCTAGCCAAATTCTCAGCCTTATTCCTTACCCCCACCCTAACGGCTGAAAGTCCACTGATCGTGACTCATTTCAACTCAAGGAGAACATGGAGGGCAGTGATCTATGCATTCTTTTAGTTATCACCTTCTGAGTTATTGCGGCATCTTAAGTCTTTTCTGTTTATTTACTTGTTTAATTTAACTGTGTATGTGCACATTTATGTGATGTGTGTGCATGTGTACATGTTCGTGTGTGTGTGAGCATGCATGTGTAGGTATTGGAGGTTGATACTGGTGTCTTCCTGGATCATTCTCTACTTTAGATCTAAAGGCAGGGTTTTTTGCTTGAGTGCAAAGTTCATCAATTTGGCTAATCCAGTTAGGCAGCTTGCTCTGTCTGCTATGCCCTGGGACAACAGGTGGGCCACCAAGCCCACCTGCCATTTTACATGGGTGCTGAGGATCTGAATTCCAGTCCTTATGCTTGTGTGAGGCAAGTGCATTACTCACTGAGCAATCTTCTAAAACTCTAAAATCTTCCTTTTTAGCCACCATAGTTACTTCCTTTTGACTAGAAGAGGGGCAAAAGGTCATTGCTTAGATGGCAGCACATTTACAAATGAGGTAGATGATGAGCTCTAACAATTAGAATACCAATGTGGTTTGAATAAGAAAGACCACCATAGGTTCATATATTCGAATGTTTGGTTCCCAGTTGCTGAACTGTTTAGGAAGGATTACGATGTGTGACCTTGTTGGAGGAGGTCACTGGGGATGGGCATTGAGGTTTCAGAAGCCCCTGCAGGGTTCAGGCTCTCTACCTGCTGCCTGTAAATCAGATTATAAGCTGTAAGCTACTGCTCCAGTGCTGGGCCTTCCTGCCTGTCTGCCACCACACTCCTCAGTATATGTTCATAGACTAATTCTCCGAAACTGTAAACAAGCTCCTAATTACACACTTTCTTTTATTAGTTGCCTTGGCCATCATACAGTAGAACAATATCTAAGACAGCCATATGCTATTTTAAGTTCTTGATGTGAACTACTTTATTTAGTCCTCCTAAATCACAGGTGATAGTCACTAATATTATTTCTATTTTAGAGATAAGTAAATTGTTTAGAGAGTTCAAGACATTTGAAGTAGAGCTGGGAACTGTAGCACGTTCTTAAAATCACAACACTCAGGAGGCTAAATTAGGAGGCTCATGAGTTTGAGACCAGCATGGATTACACAGAAAGACTGTGTCCTCATCAGAATGTTTCCTTTAACTCAGGACTCTAGGAGCCCTTCTAAGATATTACTGAGCATGAGAGAGTCATTGGAGATCCAGAAGTTTCATCCAGCTACTCTAAAGTGACAATGGTTCTGGGGCCTCCAAACTTGCAGCTGGGGTCTGAAGAGAGGACAGTTTTATGAAACTTTTCCCACTGGCTAGCACAAGTGCAAACTCCTCTCACTTGTCCAAAGTCTTATGCAGTCTAGGCCATTTGATGAATTGTGTCCTTAACTTCAAATTTAGATAACCCTGTTTAGGAACCATGGGACAAGGCTACAGAATGAATGAGATGCCTTTCAATAACAAAGACAACAAATACCACAGCATTTGACATGTTGAAGCCATATTAGGTGACTGCTATCTCACAATAAGCCTATGAGTAAGTATTATTATTATTATTCTCTTTTTACAGATGGAGAACACAAGACAGAGAGAAGTTAAATGAGCTCCTAGATCTGCCTGTGTTGCAAACAGGATTTCTGGCTTCAGAGTTTACTGTGTCAGCTTTGCCGTCTCACTGTTCTTGGGTGTATCTATCAAATATCTTTGTGCACATACTGCTGGATTTGCTCTGCTAGTCTTTATGTATTTAGAATTTGTGTGCCTGTATTTGTAGCTGTGATTGGCTACACTTTTCTTGCTCTGTACTCTTCTTTCTCATTATTGAGCTTGCAAATGAACTGGGTAGGTTAACTCAAGCTTGTTGATCGTATTGTCTGATTGTATGTTCTTATTGAAATTCCGTGGCATTTATTTCTCGTAGACATGTGAAAACCCTGTATTAGAGTTGTGAATGGTATATTTTAATATGTTAATATAAAGAAGAATATAGACTTCAAAATTAAAGTGAAGCAAATGATATTGATATTTTTATTTTATATTTCATTCTGTGGTTGTGGACATGGCTTAGCCAGTAAAGCTCTTGCCTTGTAAGCACAAGGACCTGATTTTGAGCCCTAGAACCCAGGCTGCTATAGTGACAAATGCTTATATCCCAGTGCTAGGGAGGGAGAGACAGATGGGGCTCACTGGCCAGCCAGTTTAGTCTAATCAGTAAGTCCTAGGTCTCAGTGACAGACAAAACTGTCTGAAAAAATTAATTGGATGGTTTTGAGAATTATACTCAAGGCTGATAACTGACCTCCACACCCACACACATGCTTCCTCCGCTGATAGGATGTACACCCCAACCAAATATATAATGTCTAGATGTTTAATCCAGGAGAAATCAAAAAAAATTTTCTGTAAAGGCTCTATACTAAATAACTTAGGCTTTTCAAACCATTCTGTACTGTTGCAACCATTCACTTCTACTGCAAAACAACGAGTTTTTGTTTGTTTCTTTACTATGTATCAATAAAGCTTGATTTACACTTGACCTTAGCCAAAAGGCTCAGAAGCAATAAAGCTTAATTTACAAAATAAGCAGTGGGATGATTTTGGTGTAAGAGCCATGATTCACTGACCCCTAGTTTCATTTTGTAAGTGTCTATAATCCATGCCCTGGTACCAAGATGAACTAGAACATTAAGTAATTGCATCTTGGTTAATACTATTCATCACAAAAAGGAATTAGATCTTATTCTAGATCTAGGACAGGAAAATTCATGTTGAATCTGATAGTCTTATCCCAGAAAGAAATATAAACAAACTCCCAAGATTAGTGGAGTCATCTAAAAATGATATTGTCATTACTTTGGAAGAGTTCACTAACCATGATGGGGTAATTTGAGCATCAAATAATTCTAATGTTGACCAATTTAAATAATTATAAAACACGGAACAGATTAAAAATCATAAATTTATAATTACAAAAGAAGGAAAAAGAAAAGAAAAATTCACCTTTGAGGATGACTTCTATATCAAAAATTTCCCTAAACATTTATAATTAAGAAAAAATGTTTTCTTATACTCAAATTGAAGGGAAGAATTTTGTCAGGGTAGTACTACAGCTATCAAATATAGGACTATAATACAGTTAGAAAATCGTTTTATTGTAGCTGGGCATAGAGCTGGGTAGAGTACCTGCCTATCATGAATAAGACCTTGAGTTTTATCTCCAGAAACACAGAGAAAAAGAGAAAGAAAGAGACAGAGAGAGGAAAATACAATTTCTATATCAAACCCTAGCGTTTTCTGAGGAAAGGGAACCTCAGTTAGAAAATGCTTCTGTAAGATAGAACTGTAGGCAACCCTGTAGGACATTTTATTAATTAGTGATTGATATGAGATGATTCAGTCCATTTTGAGTGGGGCCACCTCTGGTCTGGTGGTCCTGAGTTATATTAAGAAAGCAGGATGATCAAGTGATAAGGAGAAAGTCAGTAAGCAGCACTCTTCCATGGTCTCTTCATCCGCTTTTACCTCCAGATTTATGCTTGAGTTCCTGCTTTTGCTTCCTTTGTGTACTGTGTCTCAGGATATATAAGACAAATAAACCCTTTCTTACCCAACCTGCTTTGGGTTGTGGTGATATCTTGCTTGTGCAAATAAAATCTGTCTGGGGGTCAGAGGAATAGGATATAAGCAGGAAAAAAAACAGGAAATCACCCTCTTATCTATTTCAAATGCTGGATAAAGTAGTCTGTGAGGTGTGGATCACCTCAGCTAGCCACCCCGAAATTGTTCTGAGCAGTGTCTGTTTTATATAATGCCTTATAACATTTTTCAATAAACATGAGTTGGTTTATGGTTCATTTTTGATACTGTTTCTTAATGGGGAGTCTTAATTTGTAATGATACTGGAGGAATGCTAATCTGGGTATTAAATTGCTGCAATAGATTATGACCCGATAGATTTACTGCTATATTAGTCACATATGGCCTCAGCCTTCCTCTTTGTCCTTCTGGACCTATGCATTCAACCCATCTTGTTATTTGTCTTACATGAGATAGAGTTCCAATCCCTAAGAATTGAACATCTACCTCCTGAAGAGGCCATCTAGGATGCCAAGATTCTGGAGTGATAATGGTGATGTCCATACCTATGTCCAGTAATCCTTCGAGTATAACATTATTGATTTGTACTCTTAGTTTTGGTCTTTGGTCATTTATAGAAGTCTGCAAAATATATGTTTTCTGTTTCCTCCTTGAATTTTTGATTCATCCTCCACAACTAATCTGCCATCCAGAGCAATTTTTTACCATAGGCATTGGGTTTCCTAGTTGTTCTGGGGAGGATTGTCCTCCATAGTGACTAAGAGTGATTGGACCACATTTGACATGGGGGCCTTTGAGAGACTCCCCCCAAGGAGTTTCCCAATGGTAAAGTGTTGCCTTGTTTGTCTCTTGTTGATCTACATTTGTTGGTCCAGTGTCAGCCTTTGCAGCATCTTCTATATAATCTAGAAGGTTGGAGCCTTCTATTTGGGTTATTCCCAGAAACATTATTTCTAGGGATGCCTTGTCTACAATTTCTTCTCAGATGACCACAATTAAAACATTTGGTATTTTGATGTCTCTTCATACTTTTGGAGGTTGCTTCTGAGACCTACCCAAGACTCAGTGTAATAGTCAAAATATAGTCAAAAGACTCAACATTGGCTGTGTGCAGTATCGATTCATCCATTAGTGCTGCTCTGATCTTTATGGGCCCAAGTGCCTTTTTGTATTCTAAATTAACATTTTCAAAACCTAGAAGTTCAATGAGTACTTGCCTAGCTTCTGGATAAAGCAAGATATCACCACGCAGATTAATAATCCACAAGGCAAGAAAGGCATGGCAACAGATGGCTAAAGCAGGAAACTGAGAGATCATCAAATCTTTAGTTAAAAAGATGAATCATGGAACAAACTGGAAGTTGGGAGAGGCTGTACACTCTCAAACCTTCTTCCAGTGACATGCTTCCTCCAGTAACGCTGTACCTCTTAAGTGTTCCATAACACTCCCCAAACTGTGCCACCAACTGGGGACCAAATATCAAATGCCTCATATTTCTCATTTAAACTACCGCATACCTCATTTAAAATGGAATATTTGCATAAGACACAAACGTATTATTCTATACACTTTAAACCATCTTTAGATTACTTGTAATAATATAAATACAGATTTTTGAGAAGGCTCTCAAGTTTTCATGGAATGGCCTTGTATTTCTGCTCTTCCTTCTTCTACCTCTTGAGTTCTAGGCTTATAGACATGTACCACCATGTCTGGTTTATATGGTACTTGGAATTTTAACAAGGGCTTTAGAATACTAAGCAAGCAATCTACCAACTACAATTTCACCTCCCAAGATGTGACTTCTGCCAAATATTTTGACTCAAAAGATTCAAAATCCAAGGACATGCAGAGATGACTATAGATGGAATACAACAGCTAAGAGAACAAGTTAAATAATATCACATGAAAATACTCAAATCAAAGAATACAGATTGACCTATTGTTTTCAGTCTATGGAAGACAAAATAGACAAAACAAAGATTTAGGGTGAATGACACACAAAAAAGACAACATAACAAATACATTTCATATAATTTAAAATATTTTAAAAAAGAAGTTTAAAGAAGTATTGTGTAATTATGAATTTTGAATATGGATGATGTAACTTTTATACTAAATTTTTAATTAGGTTTCTTAGATACAATAATATTATGATTACATAAGAAAATGTTCTCATTCTTGAGAGATGCATGTTATCATAATAGTTTTCATTTTCAAATGCTTCAGCATCCATATGTGTAGATAAAGTGAAGGCAGTAAAATTTGAACAGTTCTTGAATCTAGTTGGTAATCTATATGAATACTATATTCTTCTTTCTACTTCTACATGTTTGCAAATTTCAAAGTAAAAGTAAGAAAAGAATTTTCTACATAGGAGTAGATAATTTTTTACTCATATGTTCAGTTAGATTAATCATTCAGCAACCAAACCAACTTTATTTAGGTACCTGTGGCAGATATAATTATAAAAATGGCTCTCTGAAGTGTTTATACTCTAGTTCCAGATCCTATGACTGTGATATCTCTATCCTAAATTCTGTTATATTACCCAGTTAAACTTAAAATAGGGAGATTATTTTAGTGAGACTAACCTAATCATAAGAGTCTTTTTTTAAAAATGGAATTTTATAGTTTATGGTTTGTAGCAAAAGAAGAAGTCATAAAGACTCGAAGAACAAGAAGAACTGTGGTATTGATGCTAGAACTGAAGATGAGAGAAAGGGAATGTGGGTAGGCTGTAAGGACAGAAATTATCCTTTGCTCCAGAAAGACAAACACCATATGGTTTCTCTCATTCACAGATACTAACCTTGAAACTTTAGATTTATGTATTTAATTTGGAGTGCCTGTAGAGGCCAGGAAGCAAGAAAATGGCTATAGCAATAGAAAGAAGCCTCAGTGGTGAGCACAGGTGCACTAGGAGGGGGATGGGGGCAGGGGCAGGAGTGGCATTGTAGAACACATGTAATCTGAAAGCAGACAGTGGTACTAGAAGTGGAAAGATTTAAACAGAGTTAGGAGAGAAGAGAGGGTAGAGAGAAGGGTTAACTAAAATCAAAAATAAATAAATAAATAAACAAATAAATAGATTGACATGGAAACCTACTATTTTGTAAGTTAATAGTAAAAACTAGTTTAAATGGAAGTATCCAGAGTAATAGGCTATTTAATAAAATTCTCCGTGCCAGGTATATGATACCTTCCTATTATTAGTTATTAGTCAGGAAGGCCTCTGGGACACCCAAAACAATATAGGCTGGTGCGGTTGATCTCGGTTGTCCCTTAGAACTAGATGATGAGACGCTGTTTTTGATGAACATGACATACGTTGGCTTCTTAGAGTCGACAAATCAAGCTGGAATTGAGCTAGAAGTATCTTTCACAGTGTCAGAAGGTGACAGGAAGGCTTCTGGAGAGAAAAAGTAAACGGTCCTTAACCACTGTGACTCTTGAAAGCTACAATACTGAACTGTCATGCAAGATGTGCCCACTGGGTAATAGTGACATTACTTTTATGGGAATAGCCAATTTCTTTCTTATTGGATTTGATGTTCACACCACAGTAATAAGATCATTCCTGATATTATAAACCTTGTCAAAAGCCCATAGGCCTTGAGGAGAATTTACCATTCTTTCTAAATGGATGTGGTATGAAACTGCCCTCTAAATATTTGTATTTATACCCATCAATTAGTACTGTTCTCAGCCTTTGTTAGAGAAGTTTCTGTTTACAGTGGTCAGCCATTATTCCAGAGACTCACATATAGGCAAAAGGTTGACAGTAAGTGACTGTTGAGTACTCAGCTCTAAATGAGACATCTATATTGCCTGGTTCAAAGCTCAGGGACTGTCTTGGAAGAAGGAGTGTGACAAAATCAGAGGCAGAGGAGAAGAGCCGTGAAATGTCTTCTGGATATGATACGGACATTCTAGTAGTGAGCAGAAAGCAGCTATGGGTACTTGCACAAAGCATATACAAGATGGAATTTATTAACATTCTATCATGAGTCAGGGAGGAGCTCATGAGGTCCTGCCTCTTTCTAAGGACATATTGGTGGTTAACTGTTCTAGGGAAGAGGGGCTCATAAGGCTCCACCTCTCCCCAAGTAACTATTGGCAGTTAACGATTGTTGGGGGAAGAGGGAATCTTTGTCTTTAGAGCTGTAGTCACTAGAAAGGTGCCCATGGTACGATGAATAACCCTATACCCAGGCAGGTGAGATGGCACAATTGGTAGGCACCTGTGCCAAGACTTGGCTTTGATCCCTGAAAGCCACACAAGAAAAGCAGAACACTGACTCCTTTGACCTCTGTGCATGCATGCTCACACACCCATACCTACCCCTCCCACCCACCCCACACACACCTGCATATACTCAGGCACACAAAATCTGGAATCACACACAAAATAAATGAATGGAAAGGTAATAAAAATATTTATTTTTAATAAAAGTGTAATAATTTTAAAAAGCCTGTCCATGTTTATGTAGGTAGCCCCAATTAAACTCAGTGGATCACACCACACACACACACACACACACACACACACACCTCAAAGAAAAAAGACATGAAAGTAAGATGAGGAATTGTTGGAAAGCAGAAAATGGTTCAGTGGGAGAAAGAGTGGGGGGGGGGGAGAGGTAACGGGGTATTGAAATGGCCAGAATATATAATATATGTATAGAATTGTCAAATAATAAACTTTTAAAAAGAAATTAGGTCTTAGATAAAATCCAGTAAAGAAATAAGAATGCCAGTACTATAAACACAGGAATGAATTCTCCCAACAATTTCAATATACTTTAAAAGGAGTCTATTTCAGTGTCTGCATATGTGTGTGTGTGTGTGTGTGTGTGTGTGTGTGTGTGTGTGTGTGTGTGTGCACATATGTGTGGAAATGAGAAGATGACCTAAGATACAGTTTCCCCTCAAGAATTTTCCACTTTGTTTTCTGGAACAGGATCTCTTTCTGGGACCTGGGACTTGCCAATTAGGCTAGTCTGACTGACAAGCCAGCCCCATGGACTCACCTGTCTTTGCCTTCTCAATACTGGGAATACAAGCACATGGAACCATGTCTGACTGTGAGATCTGGGTAAGCACTTTACTGAGTTAACTCTCCATCCCCTTGAAAAAGAATTACCACCAAAACTACTACAACACTATTTTGCACAGCTGGGATGGAAGCCAGCCAAGCCCTCACACAGGCTACGCAAGTACTCTTCAGCTGAGCCATGACTTCAGCTGAAAGAGAAATCTTTCCCAGAACCTCCAGAGAAATGCAGCTTGGCTCAACTTCATGAGGCCCAGCACAGGAAACACACTGGAGACTGCTTATGTTTTGACCATATAGAACTATAAGGGAACCCATAGACTTATTTAAGCCAGCGGGTTTGCATTGATTCATTATGATAATAATAGAAATCTAATAGAGTAACTTGGATTTATTTCTAGGTACTAGGAGGAAAATGTTGACAGATTTTGGAGTTTTTGTCTGTTGTTTTTTGTAACGTATGGAAGTAAATCTGGGTTGCCTTTCTCTATTACTGAAAACTACAACATGTATTTCTGAATTACATAAATTTATATAAATGCATATAAAACTTACATAAACCCCAAATTGTAGATCTCTGAAATGTGCCTGCCTCTGAAATTATTTCCATTTATTTTTCTGGCACAGAAATACATTTATGAATTCAAATATACTTTATAACCATAAAAATAAACATTTGGTAGATTAGTCTCATAGACAAACATGAAAGCAAATTTAAACTGTCACTTAGTCAGGTATGGTGAGGTAAGGAACGACAAAAGTCTGTTCCTCCCTAAGTTCAAAATTTGGTTAAAATTAATTTTTCAGGACTCTGGAAAGCAACCAAAGACTAACCAAAAAAATCTAAGAAACGACAATTCAGAGAAACACCTGGATATCAATAAGAATACAGAACTTTAACTTGCCACATCTTAATCTCCTCAGATCCATGTAAATCTTAGTATCCAACAATCACACACCAAAAGTGTTGTGAAAACCAACAACCCAGTAGCCACTGGGAATACAAGCGGATTACAGTTCCTCTAAAGTATCATCTCAGCAGTCATGGCCAGGCCATATCTGAAAGTTCTCTAGAAGCATACTGTGGTGGTTCGGAATAGGAATGGCTGCCATAGGTTCATGTATTTGAATGCTTAGTCACTGGGGAGTGGAACTATTAGGAGGTGTTGCCTTGTGGGAGGAAGTGTGTCACTAGGGGTGTGCTTTGGTAATTCAAATGTTCAAACCAGGCCCAGTATCTTCCTGTTGCCACTTATCTTCCTTCTTCCTGATGATCTGAATGTAGAACTCTCAGCTACCTCTCCAGCACCATGTCTGCCTGTGTGCCACTATTCTTCCTGCCTTGAGGATAATGGACTAAATCTCTGAAACTGCAAGGAAGCCCCAGTTAAGTGCTTTGTTATGATGTCTCTTCACAGCAATAGAGCAATGACTGAGACAGAAGTTGGTACCAGGGACTGGGGTACTGTGATAGGAGGACAAACGATGATTTTGTTTGGAGGAATAGGGAACACTTTAGGGCTTTGGGTTAGGAAAGCAGTTGAACACTTTAAATGGGGCTTAATGGGTCATCCTACTAGGAGCATGGAAGACAGTGTTGTTGAAGGTGATTTGAACTGTGGAGGATCAAGAAATTTTAGAGGGAAAGAATACGTGGCCTGTAGACCATTTTTCTTGTGATACTTTGGTGAAAAATGTGGCTGCTTTTTGCCCTTGTCCAAAGTCTGTCTGAGGCTAAATTTACAAGTTTTGGATTAATGGTATCAGCAGAGGAGATTTCAAAAACAGCCTAGCAATGGCTGTGTTGTTTGGTTATTAGTGGCAATACTTACACAAATCTATAATGAAAAACAATAGAAAATGTAGTTTAGGAGAAAAGGGGCACCAGAAAGTATAATGGAGCTACGTCCTGTGCGCAAGGAAATAAACAGATTAAAGAAAAGTCCAATGTTAAATGGAATAAAGGGTCTGGTGACCTCAGGGCAAAACCCAGCTCAATTTTCAACTTGTGGAAAGGAATTAAAGAAAAGCTGAGGCAGTGAAGGAAACCATAAAAAACAGAAAGCTGACAAAAATGTATTTGAATAAGAGGGACAACTTCCAGCCCCAGAAAACAGAAGAACTTGGCAGCTTCAGCTATGTAGTCCTTGCTTTAGAGTCAAGGATACAAGAATGGGTTAGTCATCCATGGTCAAGTAAAGTCACTGAGTCCAGGCATGTGCCAAGGATGTCCCTGTATAGAGGCCTAGAGAAGCCATTGCCTGAAGCTGTGAAAGTGAACCCTGGATTTCCTTTGATACCACAAGATGTTGGAGATACCAGGGTGGTGGGGTACCTGCTGAAGGGAGTTGGAAATCTGAAGAGTGCTTTGACATCAGACATGGAGATGCAGAGTTTGTAGTTTTCTCAGCTGGTTTTCAGTTTTGTTGTGATGGTAATGTATATACTGTGCCATTGTGTATTGGAAGTATGTGATCTGTTTTTTCATTTTGATTTTAACAGGGATTACAGTTAAGAGACTGCCTTGAATCTCAGAAGATTTTTGGCTTAAGACTTTTAAATAGCGTTGAGATGTGATAGACTATGGGGACTTTTGATGTTGGACTGAATGCAGTTTTGCATTATGATATAGCTACGAGCTTATGTGGGCCAGGGAGTGGGATGTGGTGGTTTGAATTGGAATAACTCCCTTAGCCTCATATATTTGAATGCTTGCTCACCAGGGAATGGTATTATTCGGAGGAGTGGCCTTGTTGGAGAAATTATGTCACTGGAGGTGGGCTTTGAGATTTCAAGTACTCAAGCCAAGCCGAGTGTGTTCCTCTTGCTGCTGCCTGCAGGTAAAGATGTAGAATTCTCAGCTCCTTCTCCAGCACCATGTCTGCTTTGTGCTGCCATGTTTCTTGCCAATGACGACGATAGATTAAACCTCTGAAACTGTAAGCCAGACACTGACTAAATGTTTCCTTTATTAAAGTTGCTGCAGTCATGGTGTCTCTTTACAGAAATAGAACAATGACTGAGACGGATACCAATCAGCTTTTCTATTTCCAGAATCCCCTCGTTCTGTGTTTTCTTTATTGTTTCTATTTCAGCTTTCAATCCTTCAACTGTTTGAGTTGTTTTCTTCATTTGTTTGGTTGTTTTTTCTTGTACTCTTTAGATTCTTTGAGAGATTTATTTCTTGAAATTCTCCCCCATTTCATGGAATTTTTTGTTTGTTTTTTCTTCTATTTCTTTAAGGAATTTCCTCGTTTCTTCTTTGAGGGTCTCTATCATCTTCATAAAATAATTTTTAAGCTTTGTCCCCTCTGCTTCATCTATGTAGTGCTTTTCAGGTCTTGCCGGTGCTGGTTCCCTAGATTCTGGTGGAATCATGTTGGTCTTTCTATTGCTGAGTGAGCTCTTATTCTGTCTTCTTCCCATCTCTTCTTCCAGTGGGTGCTGGTGTGGTCTATCTGTCTCCACTGGTCTCCTTCCTTCCTGAAGCTGAAGCTGGGGACGTTGACACTGAAACTTAAGCTGACACTGGGGTCGCCGGAGGTTGGGGCCTGGAAGGGCTGATGTCTTTCCTGTGTGGGCGGGTCTTCTGGATGCCAGAAGTGGCCCCCAGAAGCTCGAGGGGATGGGTGTTGGGCAGGGGATGGGGATTATCCCTCCAGAGACCCAAGCTCACCTGAAGCTGGGCTCATGGGAGTTTGGGGCCTGAAAGGGCTGATGTTTTTCCTGTGTGGGCAGGTCTTCTGGATGCCAAGGATCGGCCCTGGAAGATCCAGGGGATGGGTGTTGGGCAGGGGATGGGGAGTGTTCCCTCCCCCAGACCCAAGCTCACCTGAAGCTGGGCTTGCTGGAGTTTGGGGGCTGGAAGGAGTTTTTATATATCTTGTGTGTGAAGATGTCCTTATTGGAGAAAAGAAGTGTTGGAATCCTCAGAATCAGAGATATAGGCAGATGTGAGCTGTGTGAGTGTGGGTGGGTATTAGAAATGGATCCTGAGCTTTTGCAAGAGCTGTCAGCACATTTTTTTAGAACATAATTTCTTTATTGATTCTTTGGGAAATTAACATCATGTAGCCCCATTCCACTCAATTCCCAATCTCTCCATATCCTCCCTTCACCCTTGCAGGATCCTCTCCCCCCAAAAAAAAT
Source organism: Mesocricetus auratus (assembly GCF_017639785.1). NCBI lineage: Eukaryota > Metazoa > Chordata > Mammalia > Rodentia > Cricetidae > Mesocricetus > Mesocricetus auratus. The sequence goes on from NW_024429213.1 coordinate 4,636,108, forward strand.
TTAAAAAATGAAAACCAAACCAAACAAACAAATTTACAACAAAAACCTCTTCTAGCCTCCTCTGTCTTTCCTGCCTCTTCAACAGCTCTTCATTTGTCTTGGTGGCATTGGGAGCTAGGGAGTGTCACCCAGTATATCCTTTTGTCCCATCAGTTTTACTAGCAAACATTCATTGCAATAAGTCATTGGTCTGGTTCAAGGTCTCTGGATTTTAGCACACCATCATCACTGGACCCTCACCAAAACTCCTCTCAGATATCCCCTAGCCATCCCAAGTCATGGAACTCCTGTGAATATCATTCCACAAGACCAGTCCCTTCACAAGCTCCAGCAGGTCATAGATGAGGTCAATGTTAGAGTGGTGCAACCCAAGGTCCTGGACATGGGCCTGGGTAGTGGCTAAGCTGGTTGGTCCAGGGCACTGGGACCATCTACCTCAGGGGAGGGGCAGATTCAGCTCTCCTACAACTGTGCCATCAGGGTCAGTTTTCCCATGTGGTGAGGGTTGGGGCCATCTCTCACAGCTCCCTTGCTGTAGTAGCCACTAAGGGACGGGGACAGTTTTCCCAGGGCCAGTGAAGGGTGGAGCCGGCTCAGCACAGTGCTCAGATTTCATCACCCATGGTTCCTATGGCCCCAGTAGTAACACAGGCCACAGACTTCAACACAGACCCCAGCTGCAGCAGGACCATGGATCCATATATGGCCCTTAGCAACAACTTGGGCCCAGATATCACCACAGCCCCTGTAGTCATGGAGATCACCCAGATTGGTATGGTCCAGGCAATAGCAAGGCTCTCAGACACTGACACAGTCTTTGGTGGCTGACCAGATCCTGGGCAACCACAAGGCCCTCAGTGTCAACAGGAGCCATGGACATCAATTCAGACCTTGACTACTATAAGGCCATGGAACCACACATGGCTCTTGGCAACAGCTCAGGCCTGCTTGACACTGTGACCCCAGGTGGTTACTCAGATCAGCATGGCTCTGGTGACTGCATAGCTCCCCAACACTGACAAGGCCACAAGTTATGGCCCAGATCATGAGCTCCCATGTGGCCTTTGGTGACAATGTGGGCCATGGGCATTAACACAGACCCCAACTGTGATAGGACCATGGATGCAGACATGGCCTTCGGCAGCATCCAGGGCTTGGGGGTCACCATAGCTCCTGCCATTCAGATCGGTTAGGCTCAGCTGCAGCATGGCTTTTGGATGCCATCATGGCCTCAGGTGGCAGGCCAGATCTCAGACATATATCTACGGCCTTTGGTGGTAACAGAAGCCAAGAACAACAATTCAGACCCCGACTACAGTAGGGCCTTGGGCCCAGACATGGCCCTCAGCACTGTCAGCACTCTCAACTGCTGAAGTATTTCTCTACCTCCATTCTTTAAAAAGGCAACATTTTAAAAATTAATTATTTGGGAATTTCATACTTGTATACAATGTATTTTGGTCATATTCACTTCCTCCCTCCCACAACTCCTCCTGGATCTGCCCCACCCAAATTCCTATCCTCTTTTTCCTATTAACACACTGAGTCCACTTTTTGCTTCCCAAATATGCATATGTATGCGGCCATACAGGACAGCATGGTCAACCTTTTGCCCTTAAAGGAAACTGACTCTCCCTCCTGTTGTGGCCATCAAGGGTTAGAATCCCTTAATCTAGGCATGGGGAGCTTCTTTCATCGATGGTAAAATGCTAACTGCCTTGATCTTGTGCAGGAAACCACAGTTCACATAAGTTCATACATGCAGCAATCTTGTCATGTCCACCAGACATTGTTTTGATTAGGTCCTACCTTACCTCTGGAGCCTTTTAAGAAGACAGCATTCTTACAAGCAACATATAAGCTATTTTGCTATGGTAAAATATGAAGAATATGAAACAATTACAAATACATGATGAAGTAAAACTGGAGGTATACTATTAAAAAGAACACAATAGAAAAGAGAAAAACATAAAGAGAATCAGCAAAATCGAAAGTAGGTCCCTTGACAATACAGACAAAAATTGACAGACTTTTGGCTAGACTGACCTAGAAGGATGAACTACTGATCATCCCGCTTTTACGTCTCAAATGCTATGATCATAGGTATATATTTCTGTGCCCAGTTTTACATACTATCTTTAAAGACATTTTTTGGAAAATTGCTTCAAACCCTGGTTTCTTCTTGTCTACCAGAAGTGAATGAACTCTCTAGCCACTCGAAGGACAGCCTGTGTCATATAGCAAATGATATAATGAACAAAAGATAGACACTTGGCAAGGTGGAATGTTTTTGAAAACTTCGCCTATCTTAAGTTTTCTGCCCATCTTAAAATGACCAGACAATGATAGGCTAGTAGAAGAAATGTCTGGCAGAGGGGAAAAATGATAAAACACCACACCAGTAGCTCTCAAAAGATTAAAAAAACAACAAGGAACTGGATTTAGCTTGATAAAACAAGACTCAGAAAATCAGTCACCTGGCAAGACCTTCATCTGGCGAGCCCCATACTCACCTGACTTGGCCAGGGTGTACATCAGATTCAGAGGCAATAGATAGTGAAGAGAAGAGGCAGACAGACCATCATCACTGGGTTGGGGATTGTCCCTCTAAAGATTGGCGTGGCCACTCCTCCCTCCAATCTCTGGAGTAAGGCATGAGATAGAAGTCGGATCTCAAGAAACAACTCATTTTTTGGGGGAGGAACATTTATTTTTATAAGCACAGTTAATGATGATGATCATCGTCATAGCTGCTGGGTCAATATTGTGTCAATTCCTTCCTTGTCCTATGGGATAGTTTCCCTCAAGTTGAAGAGTGCCCAAGGTCCACATGGGCATCATTCTCACTTAGAAGCATACATAAGTAATTCTTATTTGTGTTCCAGTAACACTAAAGATAGTAACATTTTATTTATTCATTTACTTTTGAGTGTGTAGCTGTATGTGCGTGTTCATGTGGGTACAATGTACACATATGTTTGGAGGCCAGAAGTTGATGTTAGGTGTCTTCTTCAGTTGCTGTCTACTTTTTTTTAGACACGATCTCTCTCCGAACCTGGAATTGTAACTCACCAATTCAACTAGACTGACTAACCAGAATGCTTTAGAGAGTCTCCTGTGTCTGCTTCCCAGTGCTGGGATTACGGGTGTGTACCATTGCTCCTGACTTCTCATATTGATTCTGAAAATTGGTATTTTGATATTTATGTTTGTCTGACAACCGCTTCAGAGACTGAACCATTCTCCCCAGCTCTAAGAGTGCAACACTTTAAATGTCATGTTGGGGTGTTAGAAGTACCCAGTCTACCTGTGCATAGAAAGAGAGCAGCATGTTAATAAAGAACTTTATGAAGCAAAGCTTGCTCAGGTATTATAGCAAGTTTGGAGAATATATGACAATTTCTTATTTGGCCAAGTAAATGAAAATGTTCTTTGATTTTTTTTAATCAAAAATTCCTTTTTTTATTTCAAGCTTGCTTCACATGTCAATCCTAGCTCCCTCTCTCTCCCTTCCTCCCTCCCCCCGCCCCCGTCCCCCTACTAACTCCCCCAGGCCCCCACCCAATCCCCACTCTATTCCCCAGGGAGGATGAGACCACCTGTGGGGGATTCCCAGAGTCTGCCATTTCGTCCATGGCAGGGCCCAGGTCCTTCCCCAAGAGATCAGGCTGAGAGAGCATCCTTCACTGTGGGAGGGGCACCCAAAGTCTATCTGTATGTGTGGGACAAACACTAATCCACCGCCCAGGGCTCCACAGGCCTTCTCACTGATACCCACATTCAGGGGGTCTGAATTGGTCCCATGCTGGTCTCCCAGCCATCCTTCAGGGGTCCAAGAGCTCCCCCTTGTTCAGGTCATCTGTTTCTGTGGGTTTCACCAACCTGGTCTTGATTCCTTTACTCATCATTCCTCCCTCTCTGTCACAGGGTTCCAGGAATTCAATTCAACGTAAGATCAAGAATTCTTAAATTTAAAAAATTTAAGGATCTGAGCTGGGCAGTGATCCCACCACTTTGATCCCACCACTCAGGAGGCAGAGGTAGGTGGAGCTCTGTGAGTTCAAGATCAGCCTGGTCTACAAAGTGAGTTTGAAGACAGCCAGGACTGTTACACACAGAAACCCTGTCATGGAAAAAAAATTCAAGTATCTGTTAAAACCACATTTTGAGACTATGTCTCACAAAGGAAAGTATGCTTATTTGGCTTGTTTAGCATTAGTTTTTTTAAAAGAGGGGTCTCAACATTTACTGTCAATCTGTTGGTTGTAGAATGTGTTACAACACAGATAATTAACAGTAGCCTACAAATATTGTTATTTCTTAAATATTTCGGTAATTGTTGTGTAATGAAATATGCTATAGTGGGACATTTAAACCAAATTAGTAGGCATGTGTTCATGAGTTTGCTTGCTTGCTTGATCCATCTGCTATGGAGTTTTTGCAGGACAATATAGTCTATTTTCAAATATTTCCATCAGTGATAAGGTCCACTATCCTTTACATAGATAATGTGTGGATTCCCACTTCTAGAATGATGAGCTAGGGGATTTGGCCAATGTCATGACTTCCTACAAGAAAAGCTGACTCACCCAGAAAAAAATCTTTGTAAAGGCACCAGAGTACTTATTTAGATCTGTCCAGGATCTTGGAATAAGGACACCCAAGAAGCTATTTTTCTCCCCTGGGCACTTAAACTAATTCTGGAAGGGAAGCTGAGAGGCCAAACTAATGAACCTGTCAAGAAAGAAGGGAGATCTTGGCACATCCTCCCAATGGACTACATCCTATAACTGGATGTATACATTCCCAAGCTACAGTAGATAAGCTTGGATCATGGCAATTACAGAACTTGGTCAAGTAAATCCTTGTGTGCTAGTACTTGTGTGTGCCCAGACACCACACTGAAACAAATAAAAATCACATTTGGAGGAAGGCAACACTCATGCATCAAATTATTTCTATGAACAAGTCTTAAATTACAATGCCTAACTGTCAATAAGAAATAATGAGACACATGAAAATGAAAGATACCGTGAATTAAAAGCAGCAGAAATTATAGTAAATAGAAACAAACTCTCACTGGTTGCAAATACTGGAATTAAAAGATGCAGACTTTGAAATACCATAATTATCACACCTTTTATCTATAGAGACAAGTGAATTAACACTTGACAGTACTGGGTGTGGTGGTACACACTTGTAATCCCAGAAATATGACAGTGGATGGTACAGAAGCAGGAGAGGTAGGAGTTCAAGGTCATCCTTAGATATGTAGCGAGTTTGAGGCCAGCCAGTGATACAGAAGCCTTAATTCAAAACAATGTCAACAGAAAGGCAAAACCAAAACTAACTGACCAACTATACAAACAAAAACCTCAAACAAGAATTTTCTTAGAGAGCCGATAACTATTATATATATATATATATATATATATATATATATTAGAGTTTAAAAAATACAACTCAAATCAAGAATGTAGTGGCCAAGTAGAATTAATAATAGATATAGAATGCACACTCTGAGGTAAGACCTCATTGCTGAAGACACTATATACTTTGACTGCAAAATATCAATCTCAAACTGACTTGGACTCTTCTTTCCTACTGGCTAGCTTTCATAGTATCATAAGATACTATGCAGGTTGCTGGATGAATGTTATGTGACATTTTCTGGGGAGTTACAACACACATGTGTGCTCACCCAAGATAGGGAGATCATGACAGATTAAAATACAGATACTTCCTGTAAGTGGTATAGTTCTGAGGGGAAAGGCTTCCCTGATGAAAGTGTTACAGTTCTGGAGGGAAAAGCTTCCCCAATGGAAATGTTACAGCTCCAAAGGAAAAGGCATCTTGGCAGTCCAGAGTCAAGGAATACCACAAAGTCATGCTCCACAACACAAGAGATTTATTGGGAGAGACACAGGGGGTGCCCCTGCTCTGGCAAGAAGCAGCAAGGAACTGAGCAGAAGGCAGGCTTCTTGCAGGGGATTGCTTGGGGTGTCAAAGCTTTCCAGGGTGGCATGGGATTGGTGGGGTTATTGTAACCTGATCTTGGGGCAAGCTCAGGAGTTGGTGGGATTCTTTTTCTTGATGTGGGATCAAATCAGGGCCAGGGTGTTCTTTCCTTGGCCCTTTTATCCTACTCAGGAATTTGAAGTTCAGGCAATGGTGGGATTTCATGGTCAGGGATCAGTGGGCTTTCCTGCTCAGGGATTGGCAGGCTTTGGTAAGTTTTCAAACTCAGAAGTGTGCTCAGACCTTTTGCCCTAAACCTCCAAAGTCCAACTAGGTGAGACAATGAATTTTATTGGGATTACTTTCAAGAATAAGGAAATGGCTCAAAGACAGGTGCATCACCAAAGCCCACCCCAGCATGGGTGACAGTTTATAAAATCTGTAAGCCTGGAACACACTGCACCACCTGAAGGCAGCTCAGTAAGTTGTAGCTTTCCAGGTGATCAGTTGGTTTAGGCCTCTTCCAGCTCAGCTCCTCTTTGTTTCTTCTAGGCAGTTTTGCTAGTCTCTGCTTCTTCTGGGCAGTTGGGCTAGTCCGAAAATGCCTTTCAGCAGTCTTTGCTGTTTATATAGTCTAGGGCATGGAAGGGGTTCAATGAATCTAGTCAGGTTCTGGGACTTCCTGAAGCTATTTTGAGTTGTTTATTTCCTGTCCTAATGAGTTTCCCTGGAAGAAGGAATGTTTCAATCTAAGAGGAAATGTCTACATAACACAACAGGGAAAAATATAGTAACTGTCTTACCCAGTGTAGGACCTTGCAGACAACAAGCCAGATCAACCAAAAGTGTTGTTGCTGCTGCTGCTATAATAGTGGTATGAGTGTTGAGTCACAACAAATAGCTTTCTAACTGCACCTGAAGCCTGCTCCACAGAAAGAATTCATGTCTGGTAGTGAGAATCACTCTTTATGAGTGTGGCCACATGGCAGAATGTGTATATGGTCAACACTAAGTGGATTCAGTGCATTGTTAAAGAAAAGGAAAAAGACATAAAGTTAGAAGATGGATATGTGTGGAGGGATATAGGGGGACGACTGGAGGGGATAAATGAGGGTTAATATGATCATACTTCATTGAATACGCATATGAAATTTAAAAAGAATATGTATATATCTATAATCTCTACATGAATGTAAAATTGTGTTAAGTATGGTAAAACTATAATTTTCAAAAATTGAAGTAAAAACTTATAAATGTGAACCAATAATGTATGAAACATTTATTCAATTTATTAGTGAGGGCTTCAGTAAGATGGTATAGCTGGATGGAAGAACAATTAATGAACTGAGCATCTTAAAGCCTTAATAAAGAATAATGTTAGGGTCAGATCTATGTAAGATACAGAACTGATTAATGAATCACAGAGCAATAAAATCATAACCTTTGGGGTTATCTTTTCTCCCAGACAGAAATAATCCGCAAGTTAATATATAACTTCACAGTGCCTGAGCTCTAATCAGATAGCAAATAACCAAATCAAATACAGAAACATTCTCCCAGAGAATTAAATAATTTAATGGTATGACTTTGAAAGAACATGCCCCCTTCTTTTTGCCTCATTTATGTTTTAGGTACTTTTTCTTAACAGGTTGTTGCCAATTATATAAAATATGCTGTATATCAAAGTATTAGTCAGTGTACTACTAAAAGGTCAGGGTTAGGCCAGAACATGCAACTGAGGGGCATTATAAACAGATTCCTTCATAGGTGTGGATAGGGTTAGGGAGACCTGAAAGAGATGTGGACTGAAGACAGAGGGGATCCCTGAGATCTGGAGTGACAGGGAGGTCAGAAAAGGGGCAAACAAATGCTAAATCACCTCCCTTTTGTACACTAATATTTCAGTAATGCATCCCATTGGTCTGGAAGCTATCTTTGGGGGGAGGAGCTTCAGTCAGAGCCAGCCGGGCAGCCCACATTTTTACCTGAGAGGGGGAAGTGTGGACTGAAGAAAGGTTAGCTAAAAGAGTTAAAGGAAAAGAACAATTCTCAACTATATGGAAAAACAAAACAATCCTGTACAACAAAGGAACTTCTGGAGGCATCACCTGAATTCAAGCTCTACTATATAGATATAGTAATAAAAACAGCTTGGTATTGGATCAATGGAATAACTGAAAACCCTGATATCAACCCACACACCTACTAATACCTGATTTTTGATAAATAAGCTGAAATTACACAATGGAATAAAGAAAGCATCTTCAACAAATGGTGCTGGCATAACTGGATGCTGGCATGTAGAAGACTGAACATGGATCCATGTCTATCACCATGCACAAAACTTAAGTCCAAATGGATCAAAGACCTCAACATAAATCCAGCTACATTGAACCTCTTAGAAGAGAAAGTGGGTGGTACCCTTGAACGAATTGGTACAGGAGACAGCTTCCTGAACATAACACCAGTAGCACACACAGTGAGATCAACAGTTAATAAATGGGAACTCCTGAAACTGAGAAGCTTCTGTAAGACAAAGGACACAGTCAACAAGACAAAACAGCAGCCCACAGAATGGGGAAAGATATTCACCAACTCCACATCTGACAGAGGGCTGTTTTCCAAACTATACAAAGAACTCAAGAAGCTAGGCACCAAAACACCAAATAATCCAATTAAAAAATGGGATACAGAACTAAATAGAGAACTCTCAATAGAGGAATCTAAAATGGCTGAAAGACACTTAAGAAAGTTTTCGGTTCCAGTGCCTGGGGACTGCCACAGAGTCTCCCCTCCTGGTGGGAGCCTATATACCCCAGATTCCTGGTCTTCTCTTCCACCAATGGTACCAGGGGACCAGAAAAACCAGGCCCTGTATCCGGACCTGCCTTCCAGTGCCTGGGGACTGCTATAGAGCCTCCCCTCCCTGCGGGAGCCTACTCACCCCAGATTCCTGGTCTTCTCTTCCACCAACAGGAGCAGGGGACCAGGGACCAGGTAAACCAGACCCTGTATCTGGGCCTGCCTTCCAGTGCCTGGGGACTGCCGCAGAACCTCCCCTCTCGGGGGAGCCCATGCACCCCAGTTTCCTGGTCTTCTTCTTCACCCAAGGGACCAGGCAATTCAGGGTCTGTTTCTGGGACCGTGCTCCAGTGCCTGGAGACTGCCACTGAGTCTCCCCTCCAGGTGGGAGCCTACACACCCCAGATTCCCGGGCTTCTTCTCCACCCACAGGACCAGGAAGAGGAGAACTACCAGAGTATTGGACTTGCTTGTACCCACCGAAAGGGAACTCTGGTCTGGTAACCACCAGGCGAGTAAAGAGGCTCTTTCTACATGCACTAGAAGAAGGGATGGGAAGGAGACAATACAAAAACACATTCAGCAACAGAAAAACAAATATGACAGCGCCATATTCTAGAGACTCCACACCATCAAGACTACAACATTCCAATGCAAATGAAGCAGAAGAGAATGATCTTAAAAACAACTTCATGACAATGATAGAGGTCCTCAAAGAGAATATACGAAAATCCGCCAAAGAAATGGAAGAAAAACAAACCAAAAAATACAAGAAATGGAAGAAAAAGCAAATGAAAAATTGAAAAATGCAACAAATGGGCGAAAAGAAACAGCAAAAATGCAAGAAACAAATCAAACAGTGCAAGGGTTGAAAACTGAAATAGAGACAATAAGAAAACACAATCTGAAGGAAGTCTGGAAGTAGAAAAGCTGGGCAAATGGTCAAGTACTACAGAAGCAAACATAAGAAACAGAATGCAAGAGATGAAAGAGAGAATCTCAGGTGCTGAAGATATACTAGGAGAAATTGATTCATCGGCCAAAGAAAATCTTAAATCCAACAAATTTCTGACACAAAATATCCAGGAAATATGAGACACCATGAAAAGACCAAACCTAAGATTAATAGGTATAGAAGAGGTGAAGAAAACCACCTCAAAGGAGCAGAAAATATATTGAACAAAATCATGGAAAAACCTTCCCCAACCTAAAGAAAGACATGCCAATGAAGGTACAAGAAGCTTACAGAACACCAAATAGTGTGGACCACAAAAAATCCCCTTGCCACATAATAATCAAGACCCCAAATATACAGAATAAGGAAAGAATATTAAGAACAGCTAAGGAAAAAGGTCAAGTAACATAAAAGCAAACCTATCAGAATTAAACCTTACTTCTCCATGGAAACTCTGAAAGCCAGAAGGGCCTGGATAGTATTCTACCAACACTAAGAGACCACGGATGCCAGCCCAGACTACTATACCCAGCAAAGCTTTCAATCACTATAGATGAAGAAAACAAGATATTCCATGACAAAACTATATTCAAGCAATACATATACACTAACCCAACCCTATAGAGAGATCTGGAAGGAAAACTCCAACCCAAGGAAGTTAACTACAACCAGAAAAATATAGGCATTACATAATCACACCTTACCAACAGCCAAAAGAAAAAAAAGGATGGAAATCCACACATAATTGCACCACCACCAACCATTCCAAATCAAAGAAGAATAATCAATCAGTGGTCATTATTATCCTTCAGTATTAATGGTCTTAACTCGCCCATAAAAAGACACAGTCTAACAGAATGGATTTGAAGACAGAACACATCCTTTTGCTGCATACAAGAAACACACCTCAGCCTGAAAGACAGGCATTACCTCAGAATTAAAGGTTAACAAAATTATTTCCAATCAAATGGACTCAAGAAACAAGCAGGGGTAGCAGTCCTAATATCTAACAAGTTAGACATTAAAATAAAATCAATCAAAAGAGATGAAGGAGGTCATTATATACTTATCACAGGAGAAATCTACCAAGATGAAGTTTCAATTCTGAACATCTATGCCCCAAATACAAAGACATCAACGTTCGTAAAAAAAAATATTACTAAAACTCAAATCACATATAAAGACCCACACACTTATAGTGGGAGACTTCAACACATCACTCTCACCACTAGACAGGAATACCAGACAGAAACTTAACAAAGAAGCAAAGGGGCTAATAGAAGTTATGACCCAATTGAGATTAACAGACAGCTATAGAACATTCCATCAACATAAAAAAGAATATACCTTCTTCTCAGCACCACAAGGAACCTTCTAAAAAGTCGACCACATACTTGGCAACATATCAAACCTCAACAGGTACAAAAAATTGGAATAACTCCATGCATGTTATCAGACCACCAGGCTTTAGAATTAGATAGAATTCAACAACAACACAAATTGCAGAACCCCTACAAACTCATGGAAATTGAATAATGCACAATTGAAACATTCCTGCATTAAAGAAGAAATAAAAAAAGAAATTAAAGACTTCCTAGAATTCAATGAAGATGAAGACACAACATACACAAACCTATGGGACACTTTGAAAGCAGTGCTACGGGGGAAGTTCATAGCACTAAGTGCTCACATGAAGAAACAGGAGGATAGTTATACCAGAGAATTAACATCACAGCTGAAAGCTCTAGAACACAAAGAAGCAAACTTGCCCAGGAGGAGTAGATGCCAGGAAATAATCAAACTGAGGGCTGAAATCAATAAAGTAGAAACTAGGAAAAAAATACAAAGAATCAATGCAACGAAGAGTTGGTTCTTTGAAAAAATCAACAAGATAGACAAACCTTTGTCCAAACTTACCGAATGGCAGAGTGTGAACATGCAAACTAACAAAATCAGAAAGGAAAAGGGAGACATAACAATGGACACTGAGGAAATCCAGAGAATCATTGGGTCATACTTTGAAAACCTGTACTGCACAAAATTCAAGAATTTAAAGGAAATGGACAATTTTCTGGATAGCTATCACTTGCAAATAAATCAAGAACAGATAAGCAATTTAAAAAGACCTACAACTCCTATGGAAATAGAAGCAGTCATCAAAAGTCTCCCAACCAAAAAAAGCCCAGGTCCACAGTGCAGAATTCTAGCAGAAATTCACAGAACAGCTTATACCAATTATTCTCAAAGTATTCCACGCAATAGAAGCAGAAGGGTCTTTTCTTAACTCTTTCTACAAGGCTTCAATAACTTCGATACCCAAGCCATACAAAGACACAACCAAGAAAGAGAACTTCAGACCAATATCCCTCATGAACATTGATGCAAAAATACTCAATAAAATACTGGCAAACCAGATCCAAGAACACATCAAAACAATCATTCACCACGATTAAGTAGGTTTTATCCCAGGGATGGCTCAATATATGAAAATCCATCAACGTAATCCACCATATAAACAAGCTGAAAAACAATAATCACATGATCATCTCACTAGATGCTGAAAAAGCCTTGTACAAAATCTAATACCCCTTCATGATAAAGGTCTTTGAGAGATCCGGGATAACAGGAACATACCTAAACATAATAAAAGCTACATACAGCAAACCAACAGCCAACATCAAACTAAATGGAGAGAAACTCAACGCAATTCTGCTAAAATCAGGAACAAGACAAGGCTGTCCACTCTCTCCATACAGTTTCAATATTGTACTTGAAGTTCTAGCTAGAGCAATATGACAACAAAAGGAGATCAAGGGGATACAAATTAGAAAGGAAAAGGTTAAACTTTCACTATTTGCAGATGATATGATAGCTTACATAAGTGACCCAAAATACTCTACCAGGGAACTCCTACAGCTGATAAATAATTTCAGCAAAGTGGCAGGATCCAAGATCAACTCAAGAAAATCTGTAGGCCTACTATATACAGACCATAAGAGGTCTGAGAAAGAAATCAGGGAAACATCACCCTTTACAATTTCCACAAACAACATAAAATACCTTGGAGTAGTCCTAACTAAACAAGTGAAAGACCTGAATCACAAGAACTTTGAGTCTTTAAAGAAAGAAATTAAACAAGACATCAGAAAATGGAAAGATCTCCCATGCTCTTGGATAGGTAGGATCAGTGTAGTAAAAATGCCAATCTTACCAAAAGCAATCTACAGATTCAATGCAATCCCACTAAAATTCCAGCACAATTCTTCACAGACCTTGAAAAAAACAATAATCAACTTTGTATGGAAAAACAAAAGACCCAGGATAGCCAAAACAACCTTATTCAACAAAGCAACATCTGGAGGCATCACCATCCCTGATTTCAAGCTCTATTATAGAGCTGTAGTCCTGAAAACAGCTTGATATTGGCACAAAAATAGACAGGAATCAAATTGAACACCCTGATATTAACCCATACATGTATGAACATCTGATTTTCGACAAAGAAGCCAAAAATATACAATGGAAAAAAGAAAGCATCTTCAACAAATTGTGCTGGCATAACTGCATGCTGTCATGTAGAAGAATGCAGATAGATCCATGTCTATCGCCAAGCACAAAACTTAAATCCAAATGAATCAAAGACCTCAACATAAATCTAGCCACACTGAGCCTCTTGGAAGAGAAAGTGGGAAGTACCCTTGAAGGAATTGGTACAAGAGACTGCTTCCTGAGCATAACAGCAGCATCACACACACTGAGATCAACAATTAATACCTGGGACCCCCTGAAACTGAGAAGCTTCTGTAAGGCAAAGGACACAGTCAACAAGACAAAAAGGCAGCCCACAGAATGGGAAAAGATATTCACTAACTCTACATCTGACAGAGGGCTAATCTCCAAAATTTACAAAGAACTCAAGAAGCAAGTCTCCAAAACACCAAAGGATCTAATTAAAAGTGTGCTACAGAACTACATAGAGAATTTTCAATAGAGGAGTCTAAAATGGCTGAGAGGCACTTGAAAAAGTGCTCAATATCCCTAGCCATCAGGGAAATTCAAATCAAAACAATCTGAGATACCATTTTATTTCTGTCAGCATGGCTAAAATCAAAAACACCATGGACAGTTTATGCTGGAGAGGTTGTGGAGAAAGGGGGACACTCCTCCACTGCTGGTGGGAGTGCCACCTCGTACTCCCACTTTGGAAATCAGTATGGAGATTCCTCAGAAAAATGGGAACCAGCCTACCACAAGACCCAGCAATTCCACTCTTAGGCATATATTCAAATCATGCACATTCATACAATAAGGACATCTGTTCCACTATGTTTATAGCAGCATTATTTGTAATAGCCAGAACTTGGAATCAACCTAGATGCCCCTCAACAGAAGAGCTGATAGAGAAAATGTGGTACATTTACACAATGGAATACTATTCAGCAGAAAAAAACCAATGGAATCCTGAAATTTGTAGGCAAATAGATGGCACTAGAAAAAACCATCCTGAGTGAGGTAACCCAGTCACAAAAGGACAAACATGGCATGTACTCTCTCATACATGGATTTTAGACATAGGTCTCGGGAGTGCCAGCCTACAATCCCACTGCCAGAGAGTCTGGGAAACAGAACCTTCATCCAATGGCTTCATCCATGGAAGCAAAGGCAGACTCCCACAGCTAAACACTGAGCTGACCTCAAGGAACCCAGTGACAGAGAGGGAGGACTGACAACCAAAATGGTTAAGACTGGGCTGATTCAACCCCCAGAAACAGCTCTTGAATCCCAAATAATGGCTGGGAATCCAGCATGGGACTGATCAAGATCCCTTGAATGCGGTAGTCATTGAGGAGCTCTATGCTATCTGTGGGGCCTTGGTTAGTAGATCAGTATTTATCCCTGGCATACAAATGGACTTTGAGTGCCCATCCCACAATGAGAGATGCACTCTCACTCTGTGCTCTTGTGGGATGGTCTAGGCCCTGCCCTGGATGAAATGACAGACTATGGACACCCCCATGGACGGCCTCACCCTCCCTGGGGAAAGGAAGAGGTATTGGGGGGGGGTTCGTGGGAGGGTGTCGGAGGAGGGGATGGAAAGGGAAAGGGACCTGGAATTGACATGTGAAACAACCTTGTTTCTAATTTAAATTTAAAAATAAAAATTAAAAAAAAAACAAAAAAAGAAAGTGTTCAACATCCTTAGCCATCAAGGAAATGCAAATCAAAACAATTCTGAGATGCCACCTTACTCCTTTCAAAATGGCTAAAATCAAAACACCAATGACAGTTTGTGCTGGAGGGGATATGGAGAAAGGGAAACACTCTTCCACTGCTGGTGGGAGTGCACAGTCGTACTGCTACTTTGGAAATCAATATGGCATTTCTTCAGGAAAATGAGAATGAGTCTACCTCAAGATCCAGCAATTCTATTCTTAGACATATACCCAAAAGATGCACATTCATACAATAAGGACATCTGTTCAGTTATGTTCATAGCAACATTTTTTTGTAATAGCCAGAACCTAGAAGCAACCTAGTTGCCCCTCAGCTGAAGAATGGATAAAGAAAATGTGGTAATTTACACAATGGAGTACTACTCAGTGGAAAAAAACAGTAGAATCTTGAAATTCACAGGCAAATGGATGCGACTGGAAGAAACCATTGTGAGTGAGTTAATCCAGTCAAAAAAGACAAACATGGTATTACTCACTCATGTATGGATTTTAGACACAGAGCAGAGGATTACCAGCCTATAATCCATACTGCCAGAGAAGCTAGGAAACAGCAAGGACCCTAAGAGACACATTCATGGTCCCCCAGAGAAAGGGAAAGGGACAAGATATCCTGAGAAAATTGGGAGCATGGGGGGAGGGGAAAGGGAGTTAGAAGAAAGAGAAGGGGAGAAGAGGAGGGGAGAGGAGGACATGAGGAAGAAGGAAGATTAAGTCAGGGGAAGAACAGAGAGAGTAAGAAAAGAGATCCCATAATAGAGGGAGCCATTAGAGGTTTACAGAGAAATATGTCACTAGGGAAATGTCCAGTAATCTACAATGATGACCCCAACTAACAATCTAAACAATAGTGGAGAGTGTAGGGACTCAAGCATTTTACTAACTCCGCCCACTGACGACCAGTGGGAGCACACACAGTGAAGCAGCTACATCATCACTAAGTCACTTGTTTCGGGACTCAGTGCGAATGTACAATGTCTGTTTTATAAGCCAGCATTTCCCCCTCTCCCTCTCTCTCAGCTCTGCACGGGTTGGTTATACCTCACCTCCCTTTTCCTTTCCTGTCTACCAATAAAACTCCATGAGGGACCGTTGACTCACGGTTTGTGTCTCGTTACTGGGTAAACCTAGACATTTTAAGAACAGAGAGGCTACCTTAAATGTCCTTCCCCTATAATGAGATTGATGACTACCTTGTATGCCATCCAAGAGCCTTCATCCAGTAGCTGATGGAAGTAGAAGCAGACACTCACAGCTGAACACTGAGCAGAACTCCTGGAATCCTTTTGCAGAAGAGCAAAGGGGTCAAGATCAGGCTGGAGAAACTCACAGAAACAGCTGACCTGAACATGGGGTAGCTCATGGACACGAGACTGATGGCTGAGAAACCAGCATAGGACCAACTCAGCCCCCTGAATGTGTGTGTCAGTTAGGAAGCCCGGTCAATCTATGGGCCCTCTGTCAGTGGATCAGTATTTATCCCTAGTATACAAATGGACCTTGGGAACCCATTCCATGTGGAGGGATGCTCTCTCAGCCTATTCACATGGGGGAAGGCCTAGACCCTGCCCCAAGTGATATGACAGACTTTGAAGATGTTCCATGGAAGACCTCACCCTCCCTGGGGATCAGAAAGGAGATGGGATAGGGTTTGGTTGGGGCCAGGGGAGGAGGGGGTAGAGGGAACTGGGATTTGTATGTAAAACAGGCTTGTTTCTAATTTAAACTTAAAAAGGAAATAATTGAAAAAAAAGGAAAAGAGGGAGACACAGAATAGATGTCAGGAGGGCAGATTCAGTTAATGCTAAATGCACCTCAAGTTTAGTCTTCACCAGTCTTATACACTTTAACCAAAAAGGGGAACATGGTATCATGCATACGGAACAAACAAGACTTTTCTTCCTCAGTCCTCCAAGGGTTCAGTAGCCACACCTTAGATTCAACTTCTTATTACCTGGCCTGGAGGGCCAAGAGTAACTTACCTCTGACCAGGACTGTTGTTATTTAGATGAGACACCCAACCCCAAGATCAAACATCCTACTGTAGCCACGCCTTTGACCTTTAGGCCTTGCGACTTACTAAGGACAGTTTCTGAACTCTCTGCCCTTGAGCAAAGATGGAGTGGAGCCATCTTTATGGGCACCGACACATTGACTCACCCCAACTGGATCCAGAGGAAGGGAGACCACTGATGCCACCTACAATGATCAGTCTCTCTGGGCACAGAACAAGTATAAGAAGTACAAAATGAGGAAAGTTGAGTTGGGGGAAGAATAGAGGAGAGCAGGATGAGAGATACCATAATAGAGGGAGCCATTCTAGGTTTGAGGGGAGACCTGGCACTAATGAGAACTCCAGAGATGTACAAGGATGACACCAGCTAGCAAACTAAGTAGTAGTGAAGAGACTACTTTAAATGCACCTCCCCAATAATGATTTTGACGACTATTTTATATACCATCCTAGAACCTCCATCCAGTGACAGACGGAAACAGAGGCAGACACCCATAGCTAAACACTGAACTGAACTTCTGGAACCCAGTGACAGAGAGGGAGGGGTGATGAGCAAAGGGGTCAAGACTGGACTGGTGAATCCCAGAGAAACAGCTGACCTGAACAAGGGGGAGATCTTGGACCCCAGACTGATGGCTGAGAGGCCAGCATGGGCCTGATCCAGACCCCCTGAATGTGGGTGTCAGTAAGGAGCCTCAGGCAATCTATGGGGTTTTGGGGTAGTAGATCAATATTTATCCCTGGCACACAAATGGACTTTGGGGACCCATCCCACAATGAGGGATGCTTTCTCAATTTGAACACTTTAGGGAATGAGATGACAGACTCTAGAGATTCCCCATAGAGGGCACCTCCCTAGGGAATGGAGTGGGGATTGGGTGGGTGGCTAGGGAACGGGGGGGGAGTGGACGTGGAGGGGAGGGAGCTCGGACTGACATGGGAAGCAAGCTTGTTTCTAATTTAAATATATAATAAAAAGTGTTTAAAAAAAGAAGTACAAAATGAGAAGCAAGTAGAGAACAATCAACTCAGCCTGAACAGCAGGTATGTTTTATGAACCGTATTCTGTCCCTACACCTTTGTACCTTACTACCAAATGCTTTATTTGGAGATAGTCTTTACTGACACAGTCAAGTTCAAGTGTGGTCTTTATGGTAAACCTTGAATGAATGCAACTGGTATCTTTATTGCAAGAAGAAATTTAGAGAGCTACCTGGGACAATTCCCTCCCTCACAACCCTTAGAAGTAAACAACTCTACAGCTACCTGGAATCCCAGGCTCAGAACTATTGGAAATAAGTTTGTTTATTTATTTGATAAATAATGTTTTTGAGACAGGGTCTCACTACAAAGCATCAGTTGTCTTAGAATTTCCTATGTAGTCCAGGCATCTGCCTGACTCTGTCTCCTGAATACTGGGATTAAAGTATGTATCATCATGCTCAACCTTGACATTGTTTTTTACTGTCTAAGTTATACCCTTTATGGCTCTTTGTTACTACAACCCTAGCAGACTAACACAGGTATATAAATAGCACTTGGAACCAATAGATGGGTGGATAAAGGCACCTGCTACCCAAACCTGATGACTTGAGTTTGACCCCTGGGACCTATAGTGTGGATGGAGAGAACCATGCTCTCACGGGTTGTTTTCTGATATCCACGCATGCTGTAGCATGCACTCACCCAGACACATAGACACATATGCACACACGAAATAATTAAAAATACTCACAGGAAAGAACTCACACCACAATATTGCGCTGGTATTACAGATGGCTTCTGATTTGATTTTTTCTTCATTTCCTAGTTTATATATCCTAACATCAGAAAATCATAGTTTTCCTAAAATTTCTTTTTATTTTATGTGTGCAAATGTTGGCCTCCATACATGTAAGTGTACCACATGCATGCCTGGAGATCAGAAGAGGACGGATGTTAGATCTCTTGGAACTGGAGTTACAGGCAGGGTTTAGGAACTAAACTGAATCCTCTGAAAGAACAGTATTTGCTCTTGACCACTGAGTCATCTCCCTTGCCTCCTAACAAAGGTCTTATAAAAGAAATCTCAAGGCAATAATGGAAAGGTCACACTTGGGGATATTAAGGAGTGCAAATGACAGACAGAATAAAGCTCATTGTTATTACACAGGGCCACTGGGTAGGTTATTTGCACTTCAAGGGCAATTTTCATTGTCCTACACCGAATTCTGGGCTCTCTGTTCCAATAATTTTATACGTCTAGTTTTTGTCTTTCTCTCTTAAACTGCTGATTCATTTGTAGGCAACTAAGGACTTAGTTTCCCATCCTAATCCCTCAATAATTAACAAGAAATCAAAGTTCAGCATATAAGACTACTTTTTTTGTTTTTTTGTTTTGTTTTTTCGAGACAGGGTTTCTCTGTGGCTTTGGAGGCTGTCCTGGAACTCGCTTGGTAGTCCAGGCTGGTCTCGAACTCACAGAGATCCTCCTGCCTCTGCCTCCCGAGTGCTGGGATTAAAGGCGTGCGCCACCAACGCCCGGCCATAAGACTATTTTAATTAAAAGTATGTCAGAAAACTGTGGAAGAGGGGGCTAAAATTGTAATAGCCAGAGGACTGATAAATCTGCTGAGATTGTGTCCCCTAGAAATGACAGGGAAGTTTCTTCACACACGATATGTCAACACTATGACTGCCTAAACATGACCTGGATAAGTAGAACACCAATAGACATGCTAACATGAAAGGGAGAAATCTCATGGGGCCCTATGCCTAGACAAAGAACAACAGGCAACTAAAAGAGTGGGAGAAATTGTCTTCCTCAGGAATGAGCCCCATAATTGATGATCCAATACCAAGAAGTCAGTCTTGAAATCACATCCACACATGTAACACTAAACAGACAGAGCAGGTTTTATTTATATAGTTATGTAACAATAGATGTGTCCTGCATGTAGATACATATGTATATAACAATGGCAATTAAAGAAAAAGAGACTGTGAATTTGAGAGGGAACATGGGGTATGAATATATAGGAAAGGTTGGAAGGAGGAAAGGGTGGGTGAAAACAAAAAAATTGATTTAAGAGTATGCCATTGATTTTCATTAACTGGAAGAATTAAGACAACACAAATTTGGTGACTTCAGGAGATACTTGTTAAGTGAACAAGTGATGTGAGGTTTAAGTGATCTTGCATAGGAAAATTAAGGTCCTGCTAGGGTTTGAATATGTTATTCCCAAAAGGCATGAGTTGGAAAATTCATCTATAATGAAGTAGTGTTCAGAGGTAAGGCATAATGAGAGGTGATTAGGCCATGAGGGACATCATAGAAGTCAGTCTCTTATGAAAGGATGGATTTGGTCCCTTTTGTGTCTCTCTTTTTATTTCTCTCTACCCTTTCACCATGGGATAATACAACAAGAAAGCTCTTGCCAGATTCTCTCCACTTTGTAGTCTCCAAAATTGTAAGCCAATAAGTTTATTTTTTAAATAAATTGCCTAGCCTGTGGTATGTATACTGAGTGCATATTTTAGAAAAATAAATCCAAATGGCCCTCAGCGCACTGTTTTTATTCCCCAGGGTGATATTTTTCTAACTACTCCTGAGTCTTTTTACGTAACCTTGGGAACTCAGTGTCAGGTAGATCCCAGCAGATCCTTTTACACTGCCCCTGTGTATTCCACTAGCCCATGTCTACTCTGCCTTCGCCCTTTCTCAGACTGTGATTTCTTTGCAGGGGAGCATCTGCCAGGCATGACAAGACGATTGCCATCTTGAAATCAGAGAAGAGAATGTATGTTTATCTAAACAAGACCGGCACAAGGTTGCATCCACTGATATTCCCTGTGGAGGGGAGTGAGGGCTCACAAGGCACCACACATGACATCTCAGGAGAGATATCTCTGAGCTATGTCCTGCCCCTCCTGGAGGATATATAAGCAGTTAGTGATTGCTGAGGATGGTAGATGTGGTCACATACATACCACTTATTTGGTGATGCAAACCACCTATAAATTGCCCATACCTCGGTAAGTAACTTCAGTAAACCCATTGTTTCATGAAACTAACCTCTGGTGACATAATCTCTTTGGTCTGTTCTTGTCCTGTCTGAGGTAAACAGATGCTTATTGATGTCCCCCTAGAAAAAATTAATGTGGCACAGGCCTTGTTCCCTGGCTCACTTCTCTGTAGTTGGTAACCAGGCGGCTTGTTTAAGCTAAAAATATGACTTGAGTGACTTTGGAAAACCAGATGGGGCAAGGAATTAAGAGTCCCAGTGCATGAAATTACATCTCTCTCTCTCTCTCTCTCTCTCTCTCTCTCTCTCTCTCTCTCTCTCTCTCTCTCTCTCTCTCTCTCTCTCTCTCTCTCTCTCTCTCTCTCTCTCTCTCCCTCTCTCTCTCTCTCTCTCTCTCTCTCTCTCCTCCCTTAATTCTTTCTTTCCTTGCTTTCTTGCTTTTTCCTTCCTTAGTTCCTTCATTCCTTTGTCCCTCCTTCCCTCCCTCCCTTGCTCCCTAAAGGAACACAAAAGGAAATGAAGTGCTCTTGATCTTGTCAACTGAAGGATCCCATGGGCTTCAGTGAGAGGAGGAAAAAACTGTAATCTGATGCCACTTGTTTACAAAATAACACAGCCCCTTGCTCACTTCAACCCAGTGCCTTCCCTCTGTATAGCAACCACAGGAGAATCAGAGAGCCAGTCATTTTTACCACATTGGTGTCTATGGAGATTATTATGTTTTTCTTTGCTGAGAGATTGAAGGTATTGTTTTCCTTACTTCAGTGATTTTTCATTTTGTGTTTCACGTTGAAGTTCTTTCCTCTCTGCCGTCTTTCCCACAGGGCTAGAACAGAATGCTTACCTGCTAGCTGGGGTATAAGGTATAAAGGGGCACTAAGCTATAATAAAGAAAAAGGCTGAAATAACAAGGCTTATGATATATGGGGAGTGAACACATGCCAATGAGTTTTTCCAGCTCATCAGTTAATGTGGGGACCAGAGGATACTGAGACAAGTTTGAAGAACCTGTGAAGAACAAGGTCTGGATAAGCGCTTTCCCAAAGGGGTATTAGGAGAAAATGACTAGCTTACATATAAGAATTACCTACAGGGAGTAACACCCCTAATACAAAACTGCAGCGTAGCTAGACCCTATGAGGCTATCTTTTCTACTGGAATAAATTATTGGCCTTCTTCCTGACAAAATCCTTTAAATGTTCATGTAACTCTGTGAGATCTGTGACAATCAGCCTGTGGTAAACTGAGCTAACAAGGAACTTTGCCTCAGACAACCCTTGGTTGAGTCCTTTTCTGCATACACTATTGAAAGCTTATGATACCTTTTTAATTTTGTCTAAGTTTTATACAACTTTCTCTCCCTCCTTTCTCTGCATCTTTTCTTCATTTCTTTTTGTTTTATGGTGCTGAGCATTGAACCTGAGGCTTCACGTATGCTAAACAAGTATTCTACCACTGAACTGTATCCATAGTCCTATATAATTCTTCTTAACAGTGACTAGCTAGAGGATGTATATCATGTTGAGGGGCTATAAAGCGAAACTTTAAAAAAGAAGATTAAAGTTTTATTCTTAAGACTGATCCTGAAAATTTCCTTCGGTGCATCAGATACCTGGGCGGTTGATCTAGAAATGATTACTTAATGAAGAAAAACAAGATCTGTTTTTAAAAATTTAATTTATGTAGTTTGATACCCAAACATGGCTATTTACAGACAATGAGAGAATTATGATGAGTGTTAATATAACAGAAGGATATAATTGCATTGTAAACTTGGAGTGCAATGAAAGTTAATAAAGCATGCTTACACACGGCAATAAAAATATTTTGTGTATGAGATAACGACTTTGTGAAACAAAATGAAATAGTAATAAATGAGTTGCTGAGCTCTCTGGATCATATGAAATAGCATTTAGAAATCATTGCTGAAAACATGCATGGTTTTTATGTTTATTTATCCTATTTTTTAAAAGGCAGGTGTTTGCGGAGCATCAAAGCAAGATGTCCTGTTCATTTTACATTGAAAAGTCCTTTAAGCTCTTTCAGAAGCCCTGCAATAAGGAAAAACTTGTAATAAGCTCACAAAAGTCTCTTGTAATGAATTAGTCAATTTTAATACTGTTCAGAATTCCTCTTATGAACATTGTTCCATCTTTCTCCCCCTGCAAAGCTTAGCTCTCTCATCTCTTGACAACCTTTCCAAGATATTTTAGATTTAAGAAAGAGAAATTTTCACTTATTAAATATAGACTCATACTAAATTAAAATCAATCATTACAGTAATTTTTTCTGTCTTGGCACCTACTGACTGCTTCCAACATGATCATACAACCTTGCTTTAATTTTTGTTATGGAATATAGACCCAGTTATTAATTTTGTGATTTGGGTTTGGAGGTTCACATTTACACTGCAGTTTAGAGGCCATTATATCCTACCTTAAATCTTCTAAGAAATATTTCTATTTCAAAATTCTATCAATCCCCTTTTCTTCCACAAAACAATATCATAAGCAATGGGATATTTTTACTAGATTTTATTTAGAAATTGACTTACTTGACTATAAAGACATAAATGAGCAGACTCTTTTTCTGTTCTGCCTGACTACTGGGCCCACAGGAGCTCTATTTCTTTGTCCAAATGGCAAATAGTTTTCAAGCACTGAATTTTGGGCAGGCATGGTTTGGGAATGAATGGTAAAGACTTACTATGTCCAGAAATAAAACTGAATAAGTTAGCCACCTTGTTGATAAAGTGGTGCCTATAAACAAATGAATGAATAGAGCTTTTCTTTTAGTATGGCTGGCATGCTAGGAGTTTCAATTGGACAATGAGGACCAGGGCTGGGGTATAGCTCAGTGGTAGATCACTTACTTAGCACATGGGAAGGCCTGGGTGTGGGGACAACAGACCTTGGCCAGAGACCCACTTCCCCATCAGCCTGGGGGCAGGCAGCTGTAAGACAATGTTTACTAAAAACATGTTTGCTGAAAACAATCCGGTGTCCATAAGAAATATTTACCGGAGCTATAAGTGCCTGAAAAGGGTTTGCCGAAGGAAACACTCTGAC
Source organism: Mesocricetus auratus (assembly GCF_017639785.1). Taxonomy (NCBI): domain Eukaryota; kingdom Metazoa; phylum Chordata; class Mammalia; order Rodentia; family Cricetidae; genus Mesocricetus; species Mesocricetus auratus. The sequence continues at coordinate 4,660,140 of NW_024429213.1, forward strand.
CTCCACCTTTCCAAAGACTAACCGCCTCTTTCTGACCCACCCACCACAGTCTCTGGTGTCAGGGCAGAACCAGCCAGGGGTAAGAGAGGGAGCAGAAGCTTTTCTGGAGGGAAGCCTTTCTTGGGAAGTTTTCTTGAGCTTTTTTGGGGCCTGCTTGAAGTTTTCTTTACATCGTCGACTGGTCTCTGGGTCATCAATCCCGACACCCTCCGCACATTCTCAGATACAGGCAGCACAATGGGTGCGGCACCTGGGCTCTGTTTCCAGAGCTGCAATAAATAAACAAACAAATACATACTTACATAAAATGGATATAGGGATTTTTACTGTACTGCAGGGAAAACCATGGAGTTTGACTGGATAATCAAATATTAGTTTAATCTGAGAAAAAAATGAGGTTTCCTCCTCTTGTAACATGCCTATGGATCGAATAAATTCAATCTCATCTTCTCCTGCCACACTGAACTATTGGAAAGCTGTCAGAGAAGATATTCCTGTTGACATATGAGTTGAAAGGTTGCATCTGTCTACCCGCTGACAGGTGTTCACTGGACACAAGCTGAACCTGGAATAGTTTTAAGATTCCTTTGAAATTATCTCCTCCCTACACCAAACTCTTTTACTGTCCTCTGCCCATTCCCCTCTTTGATACCCTCCCAAGGTGCTATTTTTCCTCTGTGCTGTGAATTATTTTCTAAAGTGATTCATAATACTTGCGTTGGTTGTAGTGGGTGGATAGCAGACTCCAAAAAGATCTTGCTGAGTCCTAAGCCTTAATCACTCCCCACTACCTGCCAATGTAATATCAAAAATGTTTTTGCAGATGTAGCTCATAAGAAAATGGGGCCTCCTGCCATACTGAACTGGCTTCTACCAGCAACCCAAATTATCATGGAAGCAGACTGTCTCCCCAGAACCTCCAGGAACATGACCTTGACAAACCCCTGGCTACTAGTCTTGCTGTTACTCTCATTTTCTCCACAGCAGCTATATCATTATTCTGGATTGAGGGTGGGTCCCAAATACAATGACAAATGTCCTTATAAAAGAAAGCCAGAGCCAGGTGTGGTGACACTCCTTGAATTCCAGCACTTAGGAGGCAGAGATAGGAGTTTGAGGCCAGCCTAGGTTACATGGTAAGTTCCATCTTGAAAAAACAAACAAAACAACACCTATTTATAACCTCATATTGAGAGGAGACAGAGACAGAGACAGAGAGACAATATGAACTGGAGGCATAGAGGAAAAGGTAATATGAAGACAGGCCACATTTAGAGTAGCACATATTGAAGCCAAGGCACAACGCAAGGATTGTGAGCAATCACAGGAAGCTAGACAAGGGGCAAGGAATGTCATGTCCCTCAAAGATCCCCACAAGGAATCAAGTCGGATGATGCTCTGATTCCGACTTTTGGCCTGTAGAACTGTAAGACAGTAAGTGAGTGCTGTTTCCAGACTCCTTCTGTGATAACTTGCATCTGCAGCCTAGGGAATTAGTCTATGGGTCCTCCATGGAGTCAGTAAAGTGATACTCACATAATGGATTTAACAAGTAAGTGTGGGGAAGGCAGAAGCTTGGAATTGATCCAGCTTTGGCATAATGAAATGATGCTGAAGACAAGACAAGATGCTCATGACTCTGGCAGCTGTATAATAACCAGCTGTGCAGTTATTGATTTTCCCTGTTGTTCAAAAAGATGGTTTAGGGCTGATGATATGGCTCACTGTGTAGGAGCACATTTTGCCAGGCTTGAAGTCCTGATTCCCCTGGGTCCATATGGTAGAAGGAAAGGACCAACTCCTGGAAGTTTTCTTCTAATCCCTATACACATGCCACAGCATTCATTAACACCAGCCCCATACACACATACACCAAATAAAAAATTTAATTTTTTTTTTGGTTTTTACGAGACAGGGTTTCTCTGTATTGTTTTGGAGGCTGTCGGTCCAGCCTGGCCTCGAACTCACAGAGATCCGCCTGCCTCTGCCTCCCGAGTGCTGGGATTAAAGGCGTGTGCCACCACCGCCCGGCTTAGCCTTGAATTCTTGATGACCTTCCTGCTGAGCTGTCCCAGGACAATACAACAATAATGAGAGGGTTAGATTTGGCCTTTAGGCTACTGAAAACAGACCGTAATCTAGGTCTCAGTTCTTATTTCCAACTAGAAAACTGAAGGAGGCAAAGATTTTCTTTCTGTCTTTTCTTCCATTCTGGATACGTCTTACATGACCAAAGGAACATTACAGGTATCAAGGTGGTATAAGATGGACAGAAATAGAACATTTTTCTCAAAAAGTAGTCATTTATAAGATCAAAGATTAGTTGTATTTGAGGACAGGAGCCCTTACAGAGGAGAAATGCAAATATGCAGTTCTTATCCCAGCTTGGGGCTTCATATAATCTTTATGTAGGCAAGCAAAAACAATAGAAACAATCTGGTCTCAGAGTGATGGGGGATATCCTTCTGTATATATGTTTCTCTTATTGGTTTGTGAATAAAACACTGGCTAGTGGGCAGGCAGCAAGGTTAGGTGGGGCTACGAGATGAGGAGAATTCTGGGAAAGGTAGGCAGAGGGAGACTGGAAAGAGTCGCCATGTAGACCACAAAGGAGCAACAGGTCCGGACCCTTCTCCGGTAAGATAAGACCACATGGAAATACTTATATTAATAGAAATGGGTTAATAATCAAGACAGAACTAGCCAATTAGAAGCCCTAGCCATCAGCCAACAATTTCATAATTAATATAGCATCTGTGTGTTCATTTGGGGCTGAAGCAGCAGCAGGACATGATGGACAAGAAAATATCTCAGCAACATCAGAGGCAGGCTGATCTCTGTGAGTTTGAGGCCTACCTCATCTGCAAAGCTACACAGAGAAACTCCCTCCCTCTCTCTCTCTCTCTCTCTCTCTCTCTCTCTCTCTCTCTCTCTCTCTCTCTCTCTCTCAGCCCTTTTAAATGAACCAGGCCCCTTGAACGTATGTGTCAGCTATGCAAGCCTGAGCAGTCTCTTGGACCTTTGGCAGTATTTATTCCCAGTGCACATACGAGCTTTGGAAGCCCATTCCCTATGGAGGGATACTCTCTCAGTCTAGATACATGGGGGAGGACCTAGGTCCTGCTCTAAATGATGTGACAGACTTTGATGATCCCCATGGGAGTCCTCACCCTCCCAGAAGAGTGGATTAGGGGGTCGGTGTGGGGGCATGGGAGGAGAGAAGGGAGAGGGAATTGGGATTGATATGTAAAATAAGATTGTTTTTAATTTAAATAAAAATTCTTTTAAAAAGATTGAAGCATAAAAAAGAAAAAGAAACAAGCTTATCTCATGCAATAATAGGTTATATAATCTACTCTGAAATTGGAGTTCATTTTGCTTTGCCTCTGCATTGGTATATCCAAAATATTATAAATTATATTTACACTATGTCTTAGCTTGCTTTCTATTGCTGTGATAAAACATTATAATCAAAAGCAACTTGGGGAGGAAAGGTCTTATTTAGCTTAATCATAGTACTTCACTGAGGAAAGTCGGGGAATAACTGAAGCAGGATCTAGAGTCAAAAACCAAAGTAGAAACCACAAAAAAAAACTAAAAAGAGTTAGATCCTAGGGCTAAGATCTCTAATCAAATTGCTTCTTGCTCACAGACAGTGAGTATTAAAACTAGTATGAAATAATTTCTTAAGAAGTCTAATATGGTGGTAGGATTAGAGCTTACAATAACAATATCCCTCAAATCTGTCACTCAGCGGAAAAAAATCAAATTTTGTTTTCTTGTTCCAGCCATTGCACATCTGACAAACCATACCTTTGTCTGGGTTCTCCACAAAGGGATCCCATGACCTACATTCACATGAGGGATTCATTAAGGAAGCACCACTTGGAGACACCACTAAGGGAGTGGGAAAGTTATAGATCATGGGAGGGGAGTGCCAGTTCTCAGCTGATGCTGGGGAGAGCTCGGGAAGCTAACAATACCTCCACATTTACTGGGGACAGAAGTAAGTTGCTAGGATGCCAGGCTCCCACACTAGTCTATGACTGATTGAACCTCCTCCCTGTCCAAGTGAGCAAAGTACCTCTAACAGCCTGTGGGCCCCAAGGAGTAATGTGGGTGTGTGCCACTCTCTACTAAACACACAGAAGTTGGACAATACAGCATCACAGGAAATGCAAAGGGGAATGAAGGGGACCGTCAGCATATCAGGCAGGTCAGTCACACTGTACTGAGAGAAATGCATGGAGACTTGGCTTCTGGGAAGAAAACAAAGTAGTCCATCTCTGTCTGTCTCTTCCTCCTTCCTTCCTGAAAAATGAAACTGTCCTTTGATACTTGTTGCTCATGCTGGCACACTTAGAAGAGAAAGAATTGTATGTTCTAGAAGTTGCCTCTATAATCCAAAATTCTAAGTACACAAGAAAACAGACACCCTTTAGTTCAAACTTGTTTCATACTTTTCTGTTCACTTATTATATTTATCAATATTTTGTGAGCCAGTTACTAGAACATAGTATTTATATTTAAATTTGGTTTTGGAGTAGATAACATTAGATTCAAACCAACAACAACCACCAACAAAATACCTCTTGCTAATGTGTGTGCCCTATCTGCCAAGACATTGGTCTTACTATGTTTTTCTTAGCATGTATGTGGACATAAAAGGAAGTGTGAGCCAGATACGGTGGGTCATGGCTGTGATCTTAGCATGTGGGAGCCAAGGAGGAAGGATCACAATGAGTTCCTGAGCAATATAGGGAACTACAGAGCACAAATCCTGTTTCTTTTTAAAAGAGGAATTACAAATACAATTAATACAAGTAAATGTTTTAAATAAAAAGGGGGGTCAGCTATTGGGCCTTGGGTAGTAGATCAGTATTTACCCCAGGTATACAAATGGACTTTGGGCACCCATCCAACAATGAGAGATGCGCTCTCACCCTGAACTCTTGGGGGAGGGTCTAGGCCCTGCCCTGGATGAAATGACAGACTATGGGCATCCACATGGAGGGCCTCACCCTCCCTGGGGAAATGAGGGGATATTGGAGGGATTGGTGGGAGGGTGTGGGAGGAGGGGAGGGAAAGGGAGAGGGACCTGGAATTGACATGTGAAGCAACCTTGCTTCTAATTTAAATTTAAAAATAAAAATAAAAAGGAGGGGTCAGCTGCAGTGATGAACCTATAAGTCTCAGCATGCAGGAGGCTGAGATTTCAGTGGGTGATACATTGAGAATCTCAAAAACAAACAAAAAGGTGTTTGTTTTTCAGCCCTCAACTTGACACAAACCTAGAGTCGTGGGGGCAGAGAGAACTTGAACTGAAGAATTCTCCAGATCATGCCATTTGGGCATGTCTGTGGTGACGTTTTCTTGGCTGGTGAGTGATGTGAGAGGGCCTAGCCCACTGTGGACGGTGGCACCTCTGGTCACTCAAGGGGTATAAGAGAGGAAGCTGAGCTTGCCACTGGGAACAAAGCAGGAAGCAGCACTCCTCTACTCTGACCTTTGTATCACTTCCTGGCCTCCAGATTTTGCCTCCAGGTTCTTACCCTGACTTCCCTCAATGTCGCTCTATTGCCTGGAAGTATAAGCTGAACTAAACTCTTTCTTCACTGAGTTTCTTTTGGTCACGGTGTCCATCACATCAGCAGAAAATCAAACTGAAAAGGTAAGTATTGAAGTGTGGCTTTAGTGGCAGAATACTTGCATGAGGCCCTGGGTCTTATCTGTGTGCATCCCAAAGAGGGGGAAAATGAAAAGAAAATGTGAAGTACAGACCTTTAGTTCTATTCCCTTTATATCAAAGATAGGATATAAAAATTGTTATGCATATAAAAACTGTCAAATTTGTCACTTACTGCATCATAGTTGTTCAATTCACACAGAGAATGCTCCTTGTTATTTTTTTTTATTTTTTTAACATCTGTGTGGCACTCCTCCATTGGGTGGATATCTAAAGATCTCTCTCACTAGTCTCCTCTGCATGAACATTTGCTTTCATTTCCATCTTTTGCAGATCCAAGCAGTGCTGCACTGAGTAATCTTGTCTGTATGTCTCTCTCTGTCTCTCTGTCTCTGTCTCTGTCTCTGTCTCTGTGTGTGTGTGTGTGTGTGTGTGCGTGTGTGTGTGCGTGTGTGTTCTCCCTCCATCTCCTTATCAAAAGCACCAGGACTCAGGCAAGAAGGTGCTGCTACCTTAAGGACCTTATCTATGTCAATCCCTTCCTAAAGACTCCACCTCTAAACAACATTTTGTTATTTGAATATCTTGCAACAAAGGTTATACTTGAACACATGAGGTCCAAATCACATGTGTGCATCTGCATACACCCACACCTACACACCACATACAAAGCATGGCAGCAAGTATGTCTATTGAAGAAATTCTTTAAAATTGAATTGATGGTTTAGGGGGAAATGAATTGTTTGATATTTTCATATAATGCATTTTGATCATATTCACCCCCAATTCATCCACTTACCTTCTCTCAGATCCACCTCTACATCCATGCCCTCCTAACTGTGTGTCCTCTTTTTTAAAAAAAAATAAAGCATACACTCCAATTTATGCTGCCCATAATGTCATGGGTAGGGCCATCCACTGAAGTGCAGTTGACCTATCAAAGGTCACACCTTTAAAGAAAGCTGAATTGCCCTTCCCCAGAAGCCATAAACTCCATAACTCTTCAGTAAAGTGTGAGGACTCCTGGATCCCTTCCCCATTCCATGCTAGCTTGGAGATCCAAAGCTAAGCACTGAGCCAAACTCCTGGAATCCAGTTGCAGAGAGAGGGGGAGGAGTGATGAGCAAAGGAGTCAGGACCAGGATTCCTTCTCTCTTCCCCCTCTTCTTATCTTCCTACCCCTCCTCTCCTTTTCTCCTCCTCCCCTTTCTCCTTCCCCTCCACCTCATCCTGCCCCCTCCCTCCTCTTCTTCCTCTCTTCCCCTTCCTTTCTCTTCATTCTCCTCCTCTTCCTTCTCCCCTCCTCTGTCTTTTCTTCTTCCTCCCTTTTCTTCTCCCCCTCCTCTACTTTTCCTGCTCCTTCTCCTGCCCTATCTTGTCTTCCTCCTCCCCATTCTCCTTCCCCTCCTCCATCTCCTTTCCTTTTATTCCTCCCCTCTTCTTCTCCACATATCGCTCCCCTCCTCCTCTTTAACTCTCCCTCCTCCCTCTTCTCCTTCCCTCTCTAGGCCCCCCCCTCTTCCCTTTCTCTTCTCACACTTCTTTCCTTTTCCTTCTCTTCATTGCCTCTTCTTCCTCATTTCACTGCTGAAATTAAGAAGTGAACCAGGGCCTCCTTAGAGATAAACTTCAATCATTTTTACATGTAAAAAGATTTTATATTTTTAACTATGTGCATGCTTGTGTTTGGAGTATATCCACAATTCTGATCCTTTGGCACTAGGAATGTGGGCGTTATATCACGAATATGAACAGCTAGTAGACACTGGTGATATGGAGGGGATAGAAGCACCAACATTCAAGCAATCTTGTCAAATAAGCAACACAAATTACTTAGTGAACATATATTTGTTGTTGAAATGGTAGTAAACAAGCACTTAATTTTTTTTATTTCTGTTGACAATACCCAACCTGAAATACTAAGCCCTTTTGTACCTTGATAGTTTTCAAGAAAATCAAATACACAATGAAAACACCAAATATAGAAATGTTTTCAGGTCTAGGTCATAAAAGAGCAGTCAACAGACCCTCACAGCTCTTTGAGACTATATAAGGCAGAAGGCATTTTGTAATTGTTGACACTAAACAGAGAAGTGGAATTCTCTGCTAGGAAATTAAGGAAATCATGCATATATCCAGACACTAATATTAGACTGCACCTATTTAGGCAAAAATTGGTCAATGCACTCCCAATTTTTACAAATAATCTGAGGAGGTGTGGAGCCCCATAAACCTGAGACATTGGAATATCTGGGAAAGTCATTAGGACTGAGACATACTGGGCTTTTTCAAAATGGTAGAGCAGCTGGTTGCCCAGCATCATGTTGAAATACTCTCTTATTCCATACACAAGTTCATCAACATAATAGTTTCTACTATCAGACGTTCCCTGTGATTTCACGAAGGCAACATAGTTTGCTAGAATACAATCTACATTAATGTCAGCAGGGAGTTGGAATAACAGGTTGTACGTGTTTATCAAGTTCCAGTCATCAACAAGGCATGCTTTTAGTTCTTGAGGCAACTTCAATTTGACTCCCATTCTCATATTCACTGCCTGTGTATGCTGACCGTTGGTGACAGCCCCAGCCACATTCTGGCGAGTGACCTGGGGTAATTGGCTGGTAGCACTGTCAGTGCTGGTTTCTGGAGCATCCTGTGTGCTCTTTGGCACTGGTACTACAGGCACAGATCCTGAAGAGGGTGTCTCTACAGGAAAGTCTTTCTCCATGGAGGGATGACCTTGCTCCACAGAGCACCCATTCTGTCCTGTGCTACTTTCCTCATGAGTATAGCTGTCTTGAATTTCAACACTATCACCAGAACCAAATTTCTTTCCCATGCTCCCTTTCTTGGCAGAGAGCTGTCTCGTTTTCTTAACAAGGTGGCGTCTTTCCTCAGAGTGAACTTGCTCTGTGGAGGAGATTCTTTTTGAAGACAAGTCTTTCTCTTCAGGATGGCTCTTTTTGGGAGGGCAACTGTTCTTGGCAGATAGATGTTTCTTTGCACAGGGGCTTTTCTTTGAGAGCCTACCTCTTCCTGTGGGGACATTTTCCCCTGCAAATGCACCCCTGTCTGTTGACTGACCCTCCTCTGCAGGACTGCTTTTCTTCTGAGGTCGACTTCTCCATGCAGGGTGAGCTTTCATTGTGGAAGTTCTTTTCTTCACAGTGGTAGCTCTTTCCACTGAGCGACCCTGCTCTGCACGACACCTTTGGATGTGGCTACCTCTCCATGTAGGGGTATCTTCACCTGCAAAGAGTCTGCTCTGTGCCATGTTAACCCATTCGTCTGAGCGACCCTCCTTTGCAGGGTGGCTTTTGATGCGGTGACCTCTCCCTGCAGATCTACTCTTGTTTGCTGACCAACCCTTCTCTGCAGGGTGACTTTTGATGGAAGGCCGACCTCTCCCTACAGAATGCTCTCCGTCTATCTGGAGATCTCTCTGTGTATAGCTAAGTTTCTTGGTTGAGCGGTCTTTCTCTTCAGGGTGATGGTTTTCCATAGAGGGTCCTCTCTGGTCCAAGTAATCTTTCTTAGGAGATGGACATTTCTTAGAAGAAAGACCTTTCTTTGCAGGATGACCTCCCTCAGTAGGGTGGCCTCTCTCTTCATAGGGAACTCTCTCCCCCAAACCAACTTCCTCTGTAGAACGATCTTTTTCTGTAAGACATCTTTTCATGACAAGGCAACCACTCTGTGAATCGAGATCTTTCTCAGCCGAGAGATGCCTTTCGAATGAGCAACTTTTCTCTGAAAAGCAGTGCCTTCTCCCAGAGAGTTGCTTCTTGAACTGGTGCTTTCTGTCACTGGGTCCTTTCTCTGTAGCAGGACATTCTTCATCATCACAAGAGTCATCGTCTATCAGAAGCAATTCAAGCAGTTTGGTGTCCAGCATAGCGTAGTTCATCCTAGCAGTGTATCCTTTTTCTGCAGTGTGATGCTCCTCGGTGGATGGCTTGTTCTCTGCTGTGCAGGTTTTCTCATCTGCGCGACCTCTCTCCACCGCACCAGGTTTTGTGGCTGGACGGTCCTGTGGTCTTCTTAGAAGAGCTGACTGAAGAGTTCTCGGCTCGGGTGATTTCTTTCCTGAGGAGCCATCTGTCACCTTTGTGACCCGCCTGCGGCTTGGTGTCAGACTCGCGAGGTCATCATCTTCAGCATTATGCTGGTCACACATATGAGGATCTTTCTCTCTGTCACTCATTTAAGCAGTCTTCTGGCTTCATCTTGAAAGAACAAATGAATTCCCAGGTTTACTGTGTTTGTTTGGGAACACAGCCCATAAGTCTGCAGTCTGAACTAGTTCTACAACCAGGATCCAATCTCCTGGTTGTCCGTCGTCAAATTTAGCCTATTGTGAGGACAGCAGAGGCTTAGCAGTGAGGAGCTCAAGAGCTGTGCTTCCAGCCACCAGCTCAAAGTCTTGTTTCTCTGGCACCTATCTGTACACAAACGTCATCTTGGGGGCGGGCTTAAGCGCTTCAACCAATCGGCAGCCTTATGTAAATTGTACGAGGTTCCATAGCCAAATGATTGGACCACCACTCTGATGTCATAGTGATGGCACCTGGGCAGGGGGAGAGGACTTCCTTTTCTTTACTTTTTTTTTCTTTTAAAGACCAGATTGTACTCAAACTCACCAAGATCCATCCCCAAGATTCTCCAGCCCCAATGCTGGCATTAAAGTCATGCATGCCTTGCTCGTCTTTCTTGATTAATTCAACTTCCTTCCTGGGACCCTTTCTCTGCCTCAGTCACTTGGTTTCTATTCTTCAGTCCTGAGTGCATGGGTGTGGAGAGCTCCAGGCTTGAGGTTCCTTCAGCCCAGAGGGAGAAAAAGAAAGGCGCATCATCTCTAGCCTCACATCACTGAGGAAGAACGGAACTCTTAGCAATGAAAGAGATATCTTTATAGAGGAATCTTTATAGGATTAGGGAGAATCCTGGTGCCAGGGAAACTCCCAGGAATCCATAAGGATGACCCCATCTGAGACTCCAAGCAATAGTTCACATGGTGCCTGAACGGGACTTCCCCTGTAATCAGATGGATGACTACCCTAATTATTATCACAGAGCCTTCACCCATTGACAGATCGAAGCAGATGCAAATATCCACAGCTCTGGTGGGTCCTGGAGTCCAGTTGAAGAGAGGGAGAGGGGATCATATGACCAAGGGGATTAAAGATCATGACAGGGAAACCCACAGAAATTGCTGGCCCAAGCTTGTCAGCTCATGAAATCTAGACCGACAGCTGAGAAGCCTAAATGGGACCAAACTAGGACCTCTGTGTGTGAGTGACATTTGGATAATTTGGTCTGTTTGTGGGGCCCCTAGAAGTGGGACCAGGATCTGTACCTGGTGCATGAGCTAACCTTTTGAAACCAATTCCCCATGGTGAACGCTTTGCTCAGCATTGAAGTAGGAGGGAGGAGATTGGTCCTACCTCAACTTGATATGCCAGGCTTTGTTAACTCTTCTTGGGAGACCTTACCCTTTCTGAAGGAGTTAGGGAAGAGTACGGGAGGAGAGGAGGAAGGGTATGCATGTAAAATAAATAAAACTTAAGAGGTCTCTTTCTAACCTGCCTTTGTCCATTGCCTTTAGGATTGGGCCACTTCTGAGTGTGGTAATGTGTTCCTTTCCATTCTCCCTGAGAATATAAGAATGATACATTAATCTACTAAACTGTGTGTCTTAAAATATGCAGATGGACTGAACTTTTTAAAAAATGGGAAAGATATAAATTGTAACCCTAAGAAACCTAAGAAAGAAGATTGGCAATATAAATATCAGACAAAATACACTTTAAAACAAATACTTACAGGATAAAGAATATTTTCTAATGATGAAGAGGTTGAAACATCTGGAAGATATCACAATCACGAACATGTAAACATCTAACAACAGAAAACAAAATACATGAAGCAAAAGTCACAGAAATGAAATAGACCATTCAAAAGTACTAATTGGACATTTCACTGTTAGAGCACTAGAGAGGTGATAACAATGTGATAAAAGACTTGAACAACACTAAGAACCAAATAGTCTTAGGAACACATCTACAAAACAATTCACCCAAGAGCAGCAGAATAGACATTCTTCTCCAGTTCATGGAAAACATTCTCGGTTGATCATATACTGGCAAGAAGAAAAAGAAAAGAATAGAATTTAGTATGCTCTTTGACCACAAAGGCATGAAGTTAGAAGTCAATCACAAGGAAATTCATGAAAATAAATCTGTGGAAGTTAACAAGTGTAACAATGTGTAAGAGAAGAAATGGATAAGGGAAGTTAGACAATCCAATGTAAACACCACACTTGGTGGAGAAGGCCTACAATCCCAGCTACTTGGACAGCCAAAGCAGGACAATTGAAATTTCAACTACAGAGAAAAAAAACATTGGAGATGAAAACTCAAATGAAAATAAAAATACGTGAATATCTAAAGATATTACTAAATTAGTCCTTATGGACATTTTCAAACTTTGAGTGCCTTTTTAAAAAAATACAAGAAAAAGGGGCTGGAGAGATAGCTCAACAGTTACAAGTCATTGTTGTTCTCACAAAGGATCCTAGTTTGGTTTCCCCAAGACACATCCAGTAGTCACAGCCATCCACAAATCTATCTTCAAGGGATATTGTAACATAACAAACAAAAGACCCAGAGACTGACATTGGGGTTCAAGCTTCAAGCTGACGATCAGTAAAGCAAACCAGCTGGTCACTACATCTTACTCTTCCTCAGACTGAAAGATGATCCTGGCCATCAGATGAGTTGAATTTGCTGACTCTAATAGAGACTGACCAGATACAGGAAGCATTTTTCCCTGTTAGAATACTATAAAGTCCAGAAACAGATGGAAGCAGATGCAGAAATCCACAACTAACCAATGGGCCAAACTCCTGGAGTACAACCAAAGGAGCGATAATATGAACAACGGACTCAAGACCATGGTGGGGAAACCCACAGAATCAGCTGAACCAAGCCAGTGAGAGATCACTGACTCAGATTTGACAAATGGGGAACCTGCATAAGACCAAACTAGACTCCCATAATATAGGTGACAATTGTGAGACTGGGACAATACATGAGGCCACTGGCAGTGGGTCCAAGATCTAACACTAATGCACAAACTGACTTAGTGGAGCCCATTCTACATGGAGAGATATCTTGTCCAGCCTAGACACTGGTGTATGGTGGTGGAGAAGTGCCTTGGTCCTGTTTCAATTAGATGATGGGACAGACAGTAGACTTCCTATGGGAGGCCTTACACTCTCCGAGGAGCAAATGGGAGTTGGGGAGGCATGGGAAGATGAGGAGGAGGAGAGGAGGGAGGGGCAACTGTGATTGGAATGTAAAAAAAAATAAAAAAGAATACTATAAAAGACAGAACACTTGTTTCTGAAACATCACCCTCCGATAGCTTTATAATTTATAAGGTCGTAGGTGTATGGCTGTCTGTATTTACATTCAATCTGCAGTGGTATCTGTATGCCTTTATAAGCCTCTTACTTGAGGTCCTCCTTGACTAGTTTTGGGGTGACCATCTGTCTGAAAGCCTGTACCAACAATCAGTTTGAGTGTACCTGTAAGTGGAAGCCAACTACCTGAAAAACTTAGTACCTTCCCTCCTGCAAAAAGACCAAACAGTATGGTAATATAGGAAGTTCACTTTCTCACTGACAAATAGCCATCAGATGAGAATTATTGAGAAATTTGGTCTTTGTTTTACTTGAGCATTCTGCTTTTCCTTAGGCTTAACTAAAGAGAAGGTTCTGTGAACATAGGTGGGTCCAAATTTTCCCAGCACATCCTGCAAGGGAAACATCCCTGGGGAAAATTCAGCCATGCACCATAGCAGCAAAAGTTCAGGACCTTTTGTCTGCATATCTGAGGATCTACTTTCGTCCAGTGTCTGAGAAGGTCACTGAGTGGCAACTTTGAAGTACATTTTAGAGCTTGTGTGTCCCATGTGCAATGAGCTGTAGTAGAAAAGGGACAAGTTTTGAGTTAGATTTACCATTTACCTAAAAGCCTTTCCTAGCCTATGTGCAGAGGCAGCTCCTGCCTGTTAGCAGGAAGCAGGAAGTGGTTGTCTAGTTCATCTCAGAAAAGTGGCCAAGCAAGTGGTGGGAGAGAATAACACATTTACCCATCGCTCAGCCCCTATCACCCATCAGTTTCTATCTTTCAGGCCCTATTTTTAGGACCATAGCCCTGTCTGCCCACCTCTTCTTTACTGCTATTTCATGTTGTTGATATTTTGAGTACATCATGAAACTCCCAAGACTGATAATCAAGTTTGTTTTGACTCAGAGGGCAGAGATAGCTCTTACCTTGCCAAAATTAAACACAGAATTTTTGGAGGACTGAGGACCGACAGACACAGGAAGTAGTAGGGTAGGGCTTAGAGAGGACCGTGTCCCTTTTGGATGGCAGAATGAAAGAGATAGGAGATCACTGGTTGCTTCTCCACCACTTCTCTGAACAATCAGACAAAGCCAGATTTAAACAATACATATGCACGAATCCAGGCCTACAGAATGTGCTAGAAAGAAAACGTTGACCCAACGAAGATTACCTACACTCACAAAAACATGGGCAATAGATAATCCGCCTTTACCAAACACCAAAAGAGAAAGGGAGGAAAACCTACACATATTAATACTACCACCAATAAATCAAAAACAAACAAGAATCAAGAATCAATGATCATTAATATCCCTCAATGCCAACAGTCTCAACTTGCCTACAAAAAGACACAGACTAACACAATGGATATAAAGACAGAATCCATCTTTCTTCTGCATACAACAAACATATCTCAACATGAAAGACAGACGTTACCTAAGAGTAAAGGGTTGGAAAAAGATTTTCCAATCAAACAGACCCAAAAAACAGGCTGGGATAGCAATTCAAGGATCTAATAAATTACACTTCAAATTAAAATCAATCAAAAGAGATGAAGAAGGATATTTCATATTCATCACAGGAAAAGTCTATCAAAATGAAGTCTCAATTCTGAACATTTATGGCCCAAATGCAAAGGCACCCACATTCATGAAAGAAACATTACTAAAGCTCAAATCGCACATAAAATCTCACACACTAGAGAGGACCTCCAGACAGAAACTTAACAAAGAAACAAAAGAACTAAGAGAAGTTATGACCCAATTGGGTTTGATAGACATCTGTAGAGCATTCCACCCAAACACAAAAGGGTATACTTTCTTCTCAGAGCCACATGGAATCTTCTCTAAAATCAACCACATAATAGGAAACATAGCAAACCTCCACAGATACAAAAAATTGGAATAACTCCATATATCTTATCAGACCACTATGATTTAAAGTTAGAATTCAACAACAACACAAATTGCAGAAACCCTACAAACTCATGGAAATTGAACAATGCACAATTGCACCATCCCTGGGTAAAGGAAGAAATAAAAAAATTAAAGATTTCCTGGAGTTCAATGAGAATGAAGACACAACATATCCAACCTCATGGGACACTTTGAAAGCAGTGCTAAGAATAAGTTGATAGCACTAAGTGCCCACATGAGGAAACTGGAGAACAGTAACAATAGAGAATTAATAGCACAACTGAAAGCTCTAGAACACAAAGAAGCAAATTCACCCAGGAGGAGTAGATACCAGGAAGGACTGAAATCAATCAAGTAGAAACCAGAAAAACATTGCAAAGAATCAATGAAACAAAGAGTTGGTTCTTTGAGAAAATCAACAAGATAGACAAACCTTTGTCCAAACTAACCAAATGGCAGAGAGAGGGCACACTCTTTAACAAAATCAGAAATGTAAAGGGGGACATAACAACGGACACTGAGTAAATCCAGAGAATCATCAGAGCATGCTTTGAAAACCTGTACTCCACAAAATTTGAAAATTTAAAGGAAATGGACAATTTCCTGGATAGATATCACTTGCCAAAACTATATCAAGAACAGATAAGCAATCTAAACAGACTTATAACCCCCAATAAAATAGAAGCAGTCATCAAAATTCTCCCAACCAAGAAAAATCCCAGGTCCAGATTACTTCAGTGCAAAATTCTACCAGAACTTCAAAGAGGAGCTAATTTCAATACTCCTCAAAATGTTCTACACAATGGAAGCTGGAGGTTTGCTGCCAAACTCTTTCTACAAGGCTTCAATAACCTTGATACCCAAGCCACACAAAGACACAACTAAGAAAGAAACTTAAGAACAATATCCCTCATGAACATTGATGCAAAAATACTCTATAAAATACTGGCAAATCGGATCCAAGAACACATCAAAACAATCATTCACCATGATCAAGTAGGTTTCATCCCAGGGATGCAGGGATGGTTCAACATACGAAAATCCATCAATGTAATCCACCATATAAACAAGCTGAGAAACCAGTGGAACCAGTATTTATCCCTAGTGTACAAATGAAATTTGGGAACCCATTCCCCATCGAGGGATACTCTCTTAGCCTAGATACACAGGGGAGGGCCTAAGCCCTGCCCTAAATGATGTGACAGACTTTTATGATAACCATGGAAGGCCTTACCCTCCCTGGTGAGTGGATGGGGGATGGGATGGGAGGGTTGGTGGAGGGAATGGGGGGTTGGGAGGGAGAGGGAACTGGGATTTATATGTAAAATAATATTTTTTTCAATTTAATTTTTTAAAAAGAAAAAATGGTAAAAAAAGAAGAAGGTTGACTGGATTAATGTGTAGGCAACCACAGCTGCCACTGAAAGACCCCAAATTTATAGAAATAAAATATAAGCTTAAACAGGGAGGGCACCCCACTAGAGAACTTGGGAAGTGAGCAAAGGACCCCATCCCAGGAACTGGCCAAACCACAGAATGGAATGTATGGTTTAGCAACCTTAATTGCAGAAGGGCTGTAAACCCACAAAAGGCCAATTCCGGGCTGCTGACCACCTGTGAAGAACTGACCAGGGTGTCAGAGATGGGCAAACAAGATTTGTGGGAAACAAGGAGATGATAACACCATTTACTTAGGGAGAGATGATTAACTCATACCAAGGTTTGAGGAATTTACAACGTGTAGGTCAGGAAGACATCTACTTCCCCTGGTCAGTAGTCACATACCCCCTCCCCCCATTACAAGATAGGGACCCCTCCCAAAGGCTTGTAGTTTTTGTCTTTAAAAGCTGATTGTAACTGAACCTCGGGGCCAATCGGTCTAGAAGCTGACCGAGAGGCCCATCTGCAGGTGGCCTAATTAAAGCCTCTTGTGTGTTGCATCAATTGGCACATGGACTCTTGATTCTTGGGGTGATGAATCCAGCTTGGGGACCCCTCCTCAATTCGGGGTACCCCAACACCACTTTTCCTCAGCACAGAAGGCACTGTTTCCCTATAGTCCTCTTGGACTTCTGGCTCTTCCTACAACACAGTCAATTTGCAATTTTGACACTATTGCTAAATTTCCTTCCAATGCGCTTGTATATTCACCTGTGTTCCTACCACTCATACATGAGAATGTTTTCCCAAATCTTCACCAATAAAGCATGTCACTAAACGTTTCAATTTTTGTGAGTCTCCTAGGTAAATGATGCTACCCAAGCATAGTTTTAATTTTCATTTCTTTCGTTGCATGTTTGCTCATATGAGTGCACCCATGTGTGTGAATGTGAGAGCATACGCGGAGGTCAGAGGACAACCTCGGGTGTGGACCTTTGCCTTCTACCATATTTGAGACAGAGTCTCTTAGTTGTTTATTTTCTGCTTATACCAGGCTAGCTGGCGTAAGAGCTTCTGGAGTGTTTCCCATCTGTTGGTAGATTCAATGGGAGGGACTGCAGATGCCGATGCTGTGCACCTGGCTTTTACATGAGTTCCAGGGATTCAAACTTAGTTTCTCATGCTTGTGCAGCAAGAACTTTTACTCATGGAGCCATCTTCTTGGCCTGTTTCTTTAATTTTCAGTAAAGTTGCATATCTTTTTATATGCAGACATAATAGACCACCATTTTTCCTGTTGATTCAAAGAATTACATCCTAGTCTGCTGTTAAAAGGCTGGGAGGTGCCCAGTTATCAACTTTTTTGAGTGACAAATCCGGGTTAAAGAGTATAGAAGTGATTGTAGTCCTGTGCTTATCTCATACTTAAACCACTCCCTTGCCTTTACTGGGTAGAAAGAAACGTTCAAAGTTAAGAAGTTCACAAAATTGAAGGCATCTTTATGTGGCTCTAAAATTTAGAAAGGTTTTATACTGAGCCAAAATCTTCCTATAATTACTGCATAACAGTAATTACAGTATGCTCTTGTTAAGTGTACCGTGCTTTTTATTGCAATGAATATACTGCAGAGAAATAATACTACCTTCAAATCTAAGTACCATATCAAACTTCAGAAATAATTCTTCACTTTTAGAGCCCTTAAGTGATATTGCATGTTGTCTTCATCACCCTTAGAAAGAGAATTGAAAATGCAAATGTCATCTATGTAGTACTCCTGTTGAAAACAAATAACCCAAACCTCGCTATGCACAACCCTTGGGTAATACTAGGTTTTGATTCTGTAGAAGAACAGGCCAGTACTATGAAGAAACATCGATGTCATGACGGACAAGAAAGGTGAAAGAGCTGTTCTTGATTAAAGGAGATTAAAGAGATGCACTGATTATTCCCATTCTCATATCTTCGTTTGAATTCTGAAGCAAAGCCGGGGAAATAAATACCATAAAGACTTATTGAGACAACTGGCAACGTGGATCTGGATTGTTTGTTAGATAATAGCGTTATGTCTGCATGAAATTCTCCCATACTGACATTTGAGCTGTGATCATTAAAGACAGTTCCCGGGAGAGGTTGTGTTTTGGAGAGGTTTGTCCTGCACAGGAAGGAGTGTGTGCTGAAACCTCTTCTGGAAGTATGGTGGTGTAGTTTCAAACTGTTAATAGGTGGGCCAAGGAGAAGGTTGTTGGGTCATGATGTATGGCTTTGCAGAATGAGTTATTACAAGAGAGCATACCTGAGCTCTTAAGTTCTTCAGCTTCCTGTTAAACTATGTGCTGTATCTTTCTTAAATGCACTCTCCCACTAAAGGCCAAGCAGAAGGGACCACACAGTTTGGGGCTTTCGATGTGCACTAAAAGCTAAATAAACCTCTTTTGCCTATAAGGTACCCGGTGCCAAGTACTTTTGTCACAGTAACAGAAAACAGGCCTATAAACAGCAAAATGTTATTTGTTAAATGTGAGTGAAGAGTAGTTGAGATTTCACAGTAATGTTTTCTCGCAGTTTTTCTGATTGTGTTTGGAATTATTTCAATGTACATTGAGCAAATCCTTTTTACAAGAGTGCTTTAAATACAACATCATTTTAGAAGAGTGACAGATTTCCATGAGCACATAAGTGACTGTTAAATCACATTTACTCTAAAGGGATGCATGAGAAGCCGAGGAAGCTCTGGCTGAATGTGGAAAGAGTACAAGAAGTCCCTAGTGAATGTGTACTGTTGACATAGGCACAGCCATGTCAAGAACTCCAATGCCCCAGACCCATACAAGTGGCAAGGTTTTCCTTCAGGGTGGGGCTCTGAGGAATGACAAAGTGTTCCTCTGGTTCATTTGTGAATTTTGGCAGTGTGCAAAACCTAGCAGCTTCAACTTCCTCTTCCCAGATGATTACCACCAGACACTGCTGGCCTACAGAGACCTATGGAGACTAGCTTTACCCCTCTGCCTGTGCTGGACACAATAAAATTGCTAAGCTTCTGACTTGTTGCTTAGTAGGTGCACCAGAATAATGAGCACAGCTGTTCTGATCACGCGTCTGTGCTTCTGTTCTTTCTTCCTTCTTTTCTTCATTCATTGCTTCATTCTTTCACTGTCCCAGTCAAGTTTCCAAGACTGAGCCCTGCAGGATGTAGCAGAGATAGATGTTGATGGGTTGCATTGAGACAAGGTAGAAGTCACATGTAATCCCTTAGAGTCATTTAAGAAGTCTAAAACAGAATTGGCAGATTATTGACTTTTGAAAATGGGTCTCTGATTTCCTCCTTGGTATGTTTGAGGTACCATGTATTCCCCCAAAGGCTAATATGTTGAAGGAAGGTGGTTGAGTTCAGTCACTGACAGGTGACTGGATTCCTGGGGACTTGAGCTAATCAATGAATCAATGAATCCATGGTGGATTCTTGGATGGAATTACTGGAAAGTGGCAGAAATTAGGAGACAAGGCTTAGTCGTAGCAAGTGGGCCACTACAGGTGTCTCCTTGAAGGCTATATATTGCCTCTAACTCTTTCTATCCCACAAACTTTTTCTCTTAGGCTGCCACAAGGTCAGCAGCATTTTTCTGCCACACGCCTTTGCCTGATGTTCTGCATCCTCATAGGCCAGCAGTAAGGAGCCAGCTACACAGGAACCGAAACCTCTGAAACTGTGAGCCAATAGGAATCCTTCCTCATTTTTGGCATTGATTAACTCAGATGTGTTTGCCCCACTGACAGACAGTGCATAACAGACTTGGGAATGGATTTGTGGGGATTAATATAAGATCATCATGCTAATGTGAAAATGGAAAAGAATGTTGATTCCTCTTTTTGAAGGTTTATACTTTTTTCAGGTGAACAAATGAATATACTGTTGGGAAAAATCTTTCTGCCTCCTCAAAAAAGCAACTGTCCTCTACAGTCCTAATACTACTTGTGAGAATTCCTTCTCTGAGGAGAAAAATCTACCCTCTCTTTCTAAGGCTCCAAAGAGACAAACCAAAAAGTATGTCACCAAAGGTCACCTTGTGGAGCTAGAGTTGCTTCCCAGTTCCTCAATTTACCTATACACTCTAGAACCTTCCTGAACCTTTGAAACCAAGTGCAGTTGGGGCAAAATTGGATACAAATGTTAGAAGGAATGGCTGAAATTTCAGGCAACAGGCCAATGCCCCTCTCTGCCTTCTTTGAGAGATTCACACAGGCCTGATATTATGGCCTCTTACAAGCTGAGACAATGGATCTGATGAAAACAATGGCTGCTTTTTGTTTTTCCAGAGAACCCAGATAGTTCTACAACAGGAGTGCTAAAGAGGACAAACAAAAGATGAATGGAGTTGTATAACAGCATAGTAAAGAAAAAAGGTGATAAATGTTGTAATAAGAGCTTTGGGAATTTGCTGTATTTACTGTAAGTGAATCTATCTGGGTATTATTTGTTGGCATGAGGAATTGGTATCTAACGTAGAGAAGCAATGGCATTGGTTACTAGTCAGTGATTGCCACAGTCTTACAGTAAAATAAACCACCTCAAAATCCAACGACTTAAAACAACATCGATTTATTTTCACTCTCACATCTGCAAGTTGGCTGGAGGTCAGTGGGTCCACACTGGGCTCAGCTAGGGTTGGCTTTAAGCCCAGTTTGGATGCAGGTCTGCTGCCCAAGTTATCCTCCTTGGACCAGTGGACTCGCCACAGCATGTAATGCCATGGCAATGGTAAGCACATGGAACACAGCCCAGCAGTGCGAGCACCTTCGGGACCCTGCTTGCCTCCTTTTTGCATAATATCCCTCTGGCCAAAGAAAATCACATGGCTGAACAGATGTCTAGAGCAGAGAAAGACTCAGTCTGCAGGAGAAAGAGCTGCAAAGTAACCTGGCCAGGGATAGAACTGTAGAGACAGAAGACAATAGGAATAATGATGCAATCTACCCAAAGCAGACTCAGTTAACAAAGGGAGAAATGCTCGTGGCTTGTTTGTTTGTTTGTTTTCCTCATTAGAAGGTAGATAGTTGTGATCATCTGTGGTCAGATCTTTACACTTTTGAAAGGTGAACTTTCTGGGCTAAGTTCCATGGAAAAGAAATGATTCTTGATCACTAGCCACTTCACAATACCTGGGGTATGGCATGAGGGGAGGAAAGGACAATGATCTGAGCATGTATAAATCAGGGTTTTACTTACTCACTCGCTGTGTGACCCCAAGAAAGTCACTTTAAATCTGTTCCGTGGTCTCTTCACCTGTGAAATCCAAGGTGAAACTCACTGCACAGCTGTGAGCTAACCATCTCTGTGGTGAAGCAACTGTTACATAACCAGAAGGATTCAGTAAACAATCATAGTACTCGACACACAGACAACATAATTGCCCCCCACCATCTGCAAGTTCTGCACCACCCGATTCAACTACCTGTGAAGAAAGAATATTCAGATTAAACAAATTCTGTCTACTGACCCCGTGTCTTGAACAATACCACATAAAACCATTTCCACAGCATTTATTGCTTTTATTTGTTTATTATTTCATAAGCAGTAAAAAAGATGAGTTCGTGAAATTTTTAGGAAAAATGAATAGAATTCAAGAAAAACAATCCTGAGTGAGGTAACACAGACTCAGGAAGACAAACACAGTATGTACAGTATGTACTCACTCATAAGTGGATAGCAGATGTAAAGCAAAGGACAACCAGACTACAATCCACAGCTCCAGTGAAGCCAGGTAACAACGAGGACCCTAAGAAGGACACACATGGATCACCCTGGGAAGAGAAATTAGATGATATCTGTAGGGCAAACCAGGGGTGAGGTGGTGGTAAGGGGAGGGGTGATAAGATGGCTGAGGCGGGAAGGACACAGTGGAAGAACAATGAAAGATGAGAGAGATCTTCATAGAGAGAGCCACTATGGGCTTAGGGAGAAACCTGGTGCTAGGGTGACTCCCAAGAATCCACAAGGGGAACACCAGCTAAGACTCCTAGCAATAATAGAGAGGATACCTGAACTGGCCTATCCCTGTAATCAGATTTATGAATACCCCAACTATCATCGTAGAGCCCTCATCCAGTAATTGATGGAACCAGAGGCAGAGATCAACAACCAAGAACTAGGCTGAGCTCCAGGAATCCAGGTGGAGAGAGAGGAGGGAACAAATGGGCAAGGGAGGTCAAGATCATAATGAAGAAATCTACAGAGACAGCTGAACCAAACTGGTGGAAACTAATGAGCTCTAGACCTACAACTGTGTTGCCTTCATGGGACCGAACTAGGCCCTCTATATGTGGGAGTCAGTTGTAAAGCTTGGACTATCAGAGGGGTCCCTGACAGTAGGACCACGATATAAATCTGGTACATGAGCTAGCTTGTTGGAGTCCATTTCTTAGGGTGGGATGCCATGCTCAGTGGCAGTAGGTCCACAATATAATTGAGATACTTGAGCTACCTTGTTGGAGTTCACTCTCTATGGTGGGATGCCATGCTCAGTCTTAAGGCATGTTGAGAGGGGAGGGCCCTGCCCCAGCTTATTGTGCCAGACTATCTTGACTCCTCATGGGAGCCCTTACCTGTGAGGAGAAGTGAACTGGGGGTGGGCTACGGGGTAGGAGAGGGAGGGAGAGAGGAGTCAAGGGGGATGAGAGGAGGAGTAGAAGGAAAAACTGTGGTTGAAATGTAAAATGAAATCTAAAAATTAAAAAAATATATCTCTGTAGCAATATTGGGTGTCAGCTAGACAGGATTTAAAGTCTACAGGAAGATGTATGCAAATTTATATTGCAGGGACTTAGGACTTTGAGTATAGTGAGTGACAGCTCTACTGTGTAAATGTCACTATTGTCATTATTCTTTTTTTAATTTATTTTTCAGTTTTAATTTAGATAAGAAACAAGTTTGCTTCACAAGTCAGTTCCAGGTCCCTTTCCCTTTCCCTCCCCTCATTATCCTTAATATTCCTGGAGCTCACTGCTCTAGAATCAAGTTGTAGTTCAACTACCGTCAACTTGGCTCTGCTGGATGTTTTAAGTACTGGACTGTCCCTAGTCATGCTTCCCAAAGGCTCTGGAAGTGGTCACGCTGGCAGTCAATAAATAGAAGATGCTATTTGAATTTTACTGAATTACAGAAGCCAACTCATTTAATAGACTCCATTGATTTCTAAGTCTTCATATATTTATATTAATGTGTTCATTGCATGTCTGGACAGTTCCCCTAGTTATATTCAAGCCTTTCATTTTATTACAGGTTATAACAGAATTCTCCTAATACTTTCCTTTGGCTTTGCTCCTTTAAACCTTTAAGTAAGCACAGTATTGGATGATGTATGCTGGAAAGACCTTCCAAAGAACTCAGAGAGAAAACATGGCAAACCCTTAATAATCTGTATTCTACTAATGCGAATTTGTAATAATTTAGACACAGAGGAGTCTTTATCAGTTATAATTGAACAAAGACTCAAATTTTGTCAAGTTTGACTTAATATATAGATCAAGACCTGAAATAAGGAGATAAGAAAAGAGGGGCCAAAGAAGTAGAAAAGCTCCAGGTCTTTGAGGAAGACTTGACAGTTTCAAGTTTGAACATTCACAGAGTGCAGAGAGTTTGGAAATAAAAGTTATGAACGAGGTGAGATAAAGCAAAATGAATGACTTAAGATTTTCGGGTTTTTGTTTGTTCATTTTTGTTTCAAGACAGAATCTTTCTGACCTTGAACTCACTATCTTCCTGCCCCAGTCTCTTGAATGCCAGTTCACCACCATTTCCAGCCAAAAGTGAGCATTTATCACTCACTTGCCCAAGGGGAAAGTGGAGACATGAGCCCAAGTTCTACCTTGGGCATTATGCAGTCGCTCTGACCTGAATTTCTTATTAGCAAACGGAGATAATTTTCACCCTACAGATTTATCAGCTGGATTTAATGGAGTAATCTTTAAAATTGTTGAAATTGTGTCCATTGAGAAGCTAGAGGCTTAATCCATTAAGAATGTCACTACTCAAATGATTTTGCCTCTTAGATTTATTTTGTTTTAAATTTATATGTGCCTGTGTGTGGGAATGTTCTCGAGAATGCTGATACCGAAAGAGGAAGTCAGGTGTGGTGGCAGTGAACTTGTATTAGTGGCCACACCCTTTTGGGCATGGTTTCAGGTGCAGACAAGACCCCTTGAAGGTAGAGGAGCTGTGGAGCATCAGAAGGGCAGAGACTGCATCTTCTGCAGCAGGAAGGCCACGGTAGTTATTTACTCTTATCTGTGTAAGTTGTTCCCCAATAAAACACCTATTTATCTTTGATCTTGGGTCTGGTAAACTCATTTAAACCCCACCTTCAGTCACATTCCCTGGAGCTGGAGTTACCGGGGTTGTGAGCTATCCGAATTGGGTTCTGGGAGTGGATCTTGAGTCCTCTAGAAGAGCAGAACACACTCAACCATTGAGCCTTCTGTCTGGCCCCACTCAAATTATTTTTTTTATTAATATTTTTTTATTTTCCATTTTAAATTTAGATAAGAAACAAGGTTGCTTCACAAGTCCCTCTCCCTTTCCCTCCCCTCCTCCCGTGCCCTCCCCCCCATCCCCCCCCCGTTATCCCCTCATTCCCCCAGGGAGGGTGAGGCCCTCCATGGGGGTGTCCATAGTCTGTCATTTCATATAGGGCAGGGCCTAGACCCTTCCCCAAGAGTTCAGGGTGAGAGTGCACCTCACATTGTTCTATGGGAGTCCAGAGACCGTGTGTATACTTGGGATGGGTACTGATCTGCTGTCCAAGGCTCAATAGATTACCTAGGCCTCCTCACTGACACCCACATTCAGGGGGTCTTGATCAGTCCCATGCTGGATTCCCAGGCTGATGCCTGGGATTCAAGAGTTAACCTTTGTCTGGTCAGCTGTTTCTGGGGGTTCAACCAGCCCAGTCTTAATCCCTTTGATCATCAGTCCTCCCTCTCTGATACTGGCTTTCTTGAGTTCAGCTCAGTACTTAACCAGCCAGTAAATGAAGTTTCTGTTTCCCAGACTCTCTGGCAATAGGATTGTAGGCTGGCACTCCCCAGATCTATGCCTAAAATCCATATATGAGAGAGTACATGCCATGTTTCTCTTTTTGTGACTGGGTTACCTCACTCAGGATGGTTTCTTCTAGTGTCATCCATTTGCTTGCGAATCTCATGATTCCATTATTTTTTTCTGCTGAATAGTACTCCATTGTGTAGATGTACCACATTTTCTCTATCCATTCTTCGGGTGAGGGACATCTAGGTTGCTTCCAAGTTCTGGCTATTACAAATAAAGCTGCTATGAACATAGTGGAACAGACATCTTTGTTATATGAATGGGCATCTTTTGGATATATGCCTAAGAGTGCAGTTGCTGGGTCTTGTGGTAGGTTTATTCCCATTTTTCTGAGGAATCTCCATACTGATTTCCAAAGTGGCTGAACCAGTTGGCACTCCCACCAGCAATGGAGGAGTGTCCCCCTTTCACCACATCCTCTCCAGCATAAATTGTCATTGGTGTTTTTGATTTTAGCCATTCTGACAGGAGTGAGATGGTATCTCAGAGTTGCTTTGATTTGCATTTCCCGGATGGCTAAGGATGTTGAGCACTTTCTCAAGTGCCTCTCAGCCATTTTAGACTCCTCTATTGAAAACTCTCTATTTAGTTCTGCAGCCCACTTCTTAATTGGGTCCTTTGCTGTTTTGGAGACTTGCTTCTTGAGTTCTTTGTAAATTTTGGAGATCAACCCTCTGTCAGATGTGGGATTAGTGAATATTTTTCCCATTCTGTGGGCTGCCTTTTTGTCTTGCTGACTGTGTCCTTTGCCTTACAGAAGCTTCTCAGTTTCAGTAGGTCCCATTTATTAATTGTTGATCTCACTGTCTGTGCTACTGGTGTTATGTTCAGGAAGCTGTCTCCTGTACCAATTCGTTCAAGGGTACCACCCACTTTCTCTTCTAAGAGGGTCAGTGTGGCTGGATTTATGTTGAGGTCTTTGATCCATTTGGACTTAAGTTTTGTGCATGGCGATAAACATGGATCGATCCGCATTTTTCTACATGCCAGTCTCCAATTATGCCAGCACCATTTGTTGAAGATGCTTTCTTTATTCCATTGTATATTTTTAGCTTCTTTGTCAAAGATCAGATGTTCGTATGTGTGTGGGTTAATACCCGGATTTTCAATTCGATTCCATTGGTCTGCCTGTCTATTTTTGTGCCAATACCAAGCTGTTTTCAGGACTATAGCTCTATAATAGAGCTTGAGGTCAGGGATAGTGATGCCTCCGGACGTTGCCTTGTTGAACAGGGTTGTTTTGGCTATCCTGGGTCTTTTGTTTTTCCATACAAAATTGATTATTGGTCTTTCAAGGTCTGTGAAGAATTGTGCTGGGATTTTAATGGGGATAGCATTGAATCTGTAGATTGCTTTTGGCAGGATTGCCATTTTTACTACATTGATCCTACCTATCCAAGAGCATGGGAGATCTTTCCATTTTCTGAGGGCTTCTTTAATTTCTTTCTTTAAAGATTCAAAGTTCTTACGATACAGGTCTTTCACTTGTTTGGTTAGCGTTACCCCAAGGTATTTTATGTTGTTTGTGGCAATTGTAAAGGGTGATGTTTCTCTGATTTCTCTTTCAGCCCTTTTATCATCTGTATATAGTAGGGCTACTGACTTTCTTGAGTTGATCTTGTAACCTGCCACTTTGCTGAAGGTGTTAATCAGCTGTAAGAGTTCCCTGGTAGAGTTCTTTGGGTCATTGATGTAAACTATCATATCGTCTGCAAACAGTGAAAGTTTGACTTCTTCCTTCCCAATTTGTATCCCCTTGATCCCCCTTTGTTGTCGTATGGCTATAGCTAGAACTTCAAGTACCATGTTGAAAAGGTATGGAGAGAGTGGACAGCCTTGTTTTGTTCCTGATTTTAGAGGAATTGCGTTGAGTTTCTGTCCATTTAGTTTGATGTTGGCTGTTGGTTTACTGTATATGGCTTTTATTATGTTTAAGTATGTCCCTGTTATTCCAGATCTCTCCAAGACCTTTATCATGAAGGGGTGTTGGATTTTGTCAAAGGCTTTTTCAGCATCTAGTGAGATGATCATGTGATTTTTGTTTTTCAGCTTGTTTATATGGTGGATTACGTTGATGGATTTTCGTATGTTGAACCATCCCTGCATCCCTGGGATGAAACCTACTTGATCGTGGTGAATGATTGTTTTGATGTGTTCTTGGATCCGATTTGCCAGTATTTTATTGAGTATTTTTGCATCAATGTTCATGAGGGATATTGGTCTGAAGTTCTCTTTCTTGGTTGTATCTTTGTGTGGTTTGGGGATCAAGGTTATTGAAGCCTCATAGAAAGAGTTTGGCAAAGACCCTTCTGCTTCTATTGTGTGGAACACTTTGAGAAGAATTGGTATAAGCTGTTCTTTGAATTTGTGGTAGAATTCTGCACTGAGGCCATCTGGACCTGGACTTTTTTTGGTTGGGAGACTTTTGATGACAGCTTCTATTTCCATAGGGGTTATAGGTCTATTTAAATTGCTTATCTGTTCTTGATTTAGTTTTGGCAAATGATAGCTGTCCAGGAAGTCATCCATTTCCTTTAAATTTTCGAATTTTGTGGAGTACAGGTTTTCAAAGTATGACCTAATGATTCTCTGGATTTCCTCAGAGTCTGTTGTTATGTCCCCCTTTTCATTTCTGATTTTGTTAATTTGCGTGTTCACTCTCTGCTGTTTGGTAAGTTTGGACAAAGGTTTGTCTATCTTGTTGATTTTCTCAAAGAACCAACTCTTCGTTGCATTGATTCTTTGTATTGTTTTCCTGGTTTCTACTTTGTTGATTTCAGCCCTCAATTTGATTATTTCCTGGCGTCTACTCCTCCTGGAGGAGTTTGCTTCTTTGTGTTCTAGAGCTTTTAGCTGTGATGTTAATTCTCTGGTATAACTGTTTTCCTGTTTCTTCATGTGAGCACTTAGTGCTATGAACTTCCCCGTAGCACTGCTTTCAAAGTGTCCCATAGGTTTGGGTATGTTGTGTCTTCATTCTCATTGAATTCGAGGAAGTCTTTAATTTCTTTTTTTATTTCCTCTTTGACCCAGGGATGGTGCAGTTGAGCATTATTCAATTTCCATGAGTTTGTAGGTTTTCTGCAATTTGTGTTGTTGTTGAATTCTAATTTTAAGGCATGGTGGTCTGATAAGATGCATGGAGTTATTCCAATTTTTTTGTAGCTGCTGAGGTTTGATATGTTGCCAAGTATGTGGTCGATTTTTGAGAAGGTTCCATGTGGTGGTGAGAAGAAGGTATATTCTTTTTTATGTGGATGAAATGTTCTATAGATATCTGTTAATCCCAGTTGGGTCATTACTTCTATTAGACCCTTTGCTTCTTTGTTGAGTTCCTGTCTGGTATTCTTGTCTAGTGGTGAGAGTGGTGTGTTGAAATCTCCCACTATAACTGTGTGGGGCTTTAGATGAGATTTAAGTTCTAATAATGTTTCTTTAACGAATGTGGATGCCTTTGTATTGGGGGCATAGATGTTCAGGATAGACACTTCATCTTGGTGGGTTTCACCTGTGATGAGTATGTAATGACCTCCTTCATCTCTTTTGATTGATTTTATTTTAAAGTCTAGTTTGTTAGATATTAGGATTGCTACCCCTGCTTGTTTCTTGGGTCCATTTGATTGAAAAATTTTTCCCAACCTTTAACTCTCAAGTAATGTCTGTCTTTGAGGGTGAGGTGTGTTTCTTGTATGCAGCAGAAGGAAGGGTTCTGTCTTCGAATCCATTCTGCTAGTCTGTGTCTTTTTATGGGTGAGTTAAGGCCGTTAATATTGAGGGATATTAATGACCATTGATTGCTCATCCTTCTTCGATTTGCGATGGTTGTTGTTGGTGGAATTATGGGTGGAATTTCGCCCCTTTGTTCTTTTGGCTGTTGGTAGAGAGGGATTCTCTAATGCTTATGTTTTTCTGGTTGTAGTTAGCTTCCTTGGGTTGGAGTTTTCCTTCCAAAATTTTCTGTAGGGCTGGGTTAGTGGACACATATTGGTTGAATCTAGTTTTGTCATGGAATATCTTGTTTTCTCCGTCTATAGTGATTGAGAGCTTTGCCGGGTATAGTAGTCTGGGCTGGCATCCATGGTCTCTTAGTGTAGGTAGAATATCTATCCAGGACCTTCTGGCTTTCAGAGTTTCCATGGAGAAATCAGGTGTAATTCTGATAGGTCTGCCTTTATATGTTACTTGACCTTTTTCCTTAGCTGCTCTTAATATTCTTTCTTTATTCTGTATGTTTGGGGTCTTGATTATTATGTGGCGAGGGATTTTTTTGTGGTCCACTCTATTTGGTGTTCTGTAGGCTTCTTGTACCTTCATTGGCATGTCTTTCTTAAGGTTGGGAAAGTTTTCTTCTATGATTTTGTTGAATATGCCTTCTGCCCCTTTGAGGTGGATTTCTTCTCCTTCTTCTATACCTATTATTCTTAGGTTTGGTCTTTTCATGGTGTCCCATAATTCCTGGATGTTTTGTGTTAAGGATTTGTTGGATTTAAGGTTTTCTTTGGTTGACAAATCCATTTCTCCTAATGTATCTTCAACACTTGAGATTCTCTCTTCCATCTCTTCTATTCTGTTGGTAATGCTTGTATTGGTAGTGCCTGACTGTTTGTCCAGCTTTTCTATTTTCTGCCTTTCTTCAGATTGTGTTTTTTTTAGTGTCTCTATTTCAGTTTTCCACCCTTGCAGCGTTTGCATTGCTTCTTGCAATTTTCTGTTTATCTGTTCGTCCGTTTGTTGCCTTTTATGAATTTTTTGGTTTGTTCTTTCTTCCATTTCTTGCATTTTTTGGTTTGCTTTTTGTTCCATTTCTTGGATTTTGTGCTTTGTTTCTTCTTCCATTTCCTGCCTTTTTTGGTTTGTTTCTTCCTCCATTTTTTTCATTTTTTGCTTTGTTTTTTCTACCATTTCTTGCATTTTTTGCTTTGTTTCTTCTTCCATTTCCTGCCTTATTTGGTATGTTTCTTCTTCTAATTCTTGCATTTTTTGCTTTGCTTTTTCTTCCATTTCTTGCATTTTTTGCTTCATTTCTTCTTCCATTTCGTGCCTTTTTTGGTTTGTTTTTCTTCCAATTCTTGCATTTTTTGGTTTGTTTTTTCTTCCATTTCTTGCATTTTTTGGTTTGTTTTTCTTCCATTTCTTTGAGGGATTTTCCAATATCCTCTTTTAGGGCCTCTATCATTTTCATGAAAGTGCTTTTAAGGTCGTTCTCTTCTGCTTCCTTCGCGTTGGAATATTGGGGTCTTGCTGGTGTGGAGTCTCTAGAATCTGGCGGTGTCATATTTGTTTTTCTGTTGCTGACTGTGTTTTTGTATTGTCTCTTTCCCATCTCTTCTTCTAGTGGGTGCAGAAAGAGCCCCTTCCTGGTCTGGGGACCAGAGTTCCCTTTTGGTAGGTGCTAGTAAGTCCAGTAATCTGGTGGTTCTTCTATGCCTTGTCCAAATGCTGGTCCGTGGGTAGAGAAGAACAGGAATCTGGGGCGCTTAGCCTCCTACCTGGTCCCCTGGACCCTATGCTGGGTCCTGTTGTACCTGATCCGGAACTGCTACTCCCCTGGTCTCCCTGACTCCTGTAGTTTCCTGGTCTCTTTGGTGGGAGAGAAGATCTGGAGTCTGGGGTGCTTGGCTCCCGCCGGGATTGGGAGCTCTGTGCAGTTCCCAGGCGATCTGCAGGCTCTGGAACACAGGCCGGGAAGCTGGCCTGTTTACCTGATGCTCCTGCCGGGATTGGGAGCTCTGTGCAGTTCCCAGGCGATCTGCAGGCTCTGGAACACAGGCCGGGAAGCTGGCCTGTTTACCTGATGATGCCAGAGGGACAGCTACTTCCCTGTACTCCCAGCCTCCTCTCCTTCCTGGAATCGTTGGTGGGAGAGAAGATCTGGAGTCTGGGGTGCTTGGCTCCCGCCGGGATTGGGAGCTCTGTGCAGTTCCCAGGCGATCTGCAAGCTCTGGAACACAGGCCGGGAAGCTGGCCTGTTTACCTGATGATCTCAAATTATTTTTTAAAGCTTGTGTTTGTATGTGTCTTCAGTTTAATTATCCAGAGTTAGCTGTAATTTTTGACATTGAAAAACTCTCCAAATTGATCTTTGACTTAATTATCAAAGAACAGTGATGTTAGACTCTTTTGATGAATTGAATCACCATGTAGGATGCAAATGTATTGCCATTTTGGATATTTAAAAAAATAATCACACATGATTTGGGAGGCAAAAATAGCAATATAAAAATTTGTCAGTATTGAAATTAATACAAGACCTTGAAAAGAGACTACCTAGAACATGCTAGAACTTATTAGAAACTTTCATCAGGTTTGTTAAAAAATATATGTACTTTTATTGTCTCATCTCATCTGAAAATAAACTCCACTTAAATAAGAAACATTTAATTTTCAGTTTAAAAAGATGGTATCATTTCTCTGATACCACATTTGGTCGGAAAACACAATCTATTTTCAGGCAGAAAGAGGAATTTATAACAGAGTTATTTTCTTTTCACCATTTGAGACAGGAGACAAAATAGACTTTAAGATGGTTACCAGGACATTTTCAGGGACTGGAAAGATGGCTCAGCAAATAAAACACTTGCTGCTCGTCCATAGGATCAGAGTTTAGTTGCCAGCACCAATGTTGGGTGGATCGCAATCCCCTATAATTTTACCTTAAAGGAACCTGATGTTCTCTTCTGGCCTCTGAAGTTACCCACATGCACATTCTCTCTCTCTCTCTCTCTCTCTCTCTCTCTCTCTCTCTCTCTCTCTCTCTCTCTCTCTCCCTCCCTCTCCCTCCCTCCATCATTTTTATATCTATCTCTGTCATGCACATGCACACACAAAGAAAAAATTCTTAAAAATTTCACAAGTGCTCTGAATTAAAATATATAATACAGTGAAAGTTTAAAAGAAAATATGTGGCATAACACTACAGCCATTGCATGGATGTAGGCAAGAAAACAAGAGCAGAATAGAAAAAAAAGTTAAGGAAAGTTTTTCAAGTATATTACTGGTTTTTTGTGTGTGTTTATGTGTGGTGGACTAGTCATTGAGACAAGGTCTCATTATGTAGCTTAGGCTGGCATGGAACTCCCTATGTTGCCCAGGCTGGCCTCAAACTCAGGATCTTCCTGCTTAAATCTCCCATGTGCTGGGATTCCACGTGTGTGCCACTGTGCCTGGCTCTAGACAAGTTTTTTTTCCTTTCTCATTTTTATTGGTTGTATTCTCCATTAATTTATACACTTAGTGAATATTTTTCTTTCATGCAATCCACCAAAAGAGTTGATTCTTTATATGGAAGACTGACTAGTAAATAGATAATTTGCAATCCCAATTCACTGCCTATGTAATGGGAGTGTGAATGGAACCTGATAGGTTCCAGGCTAAAGCCAGGACCCTGAATTCCCTCTCACACTGATCTTTTTATCACAGTTCAGATCCATAGAAGTTCCCATCTAATTGACCTTACTCCTTTCTTTTTCGTTACCTTTAATCTGGATTCTACAAAGTTGTTGGGAATCTTTTAAAACTGACAATCAGATCTTGTGATGCTCTTACACATGCCTTGCAGTGATATCCTACTTCCCCTGCACCCCACCATCATCTCACAAGGCTCTGAGCATCCCACACACTGTCTCCTGCTCTGCTCTCACCCTTGCTCCTTTTGCCTAGGATGCCCCTCTCTGGGCCTAGTCCCACTATCTCCCGCCTATGTAAACCTTGCACTTGATGATCCCATCAACAAGAGTTAGACTTTCCACATTCTTTGCATGACTAGTATACTGACTTGTTTTAGGTCAACAAGCTAGAGTCATCGGAGAGAAGGGAGCCTCAGTTGAGAAAAGGTCTCTCAAGATTGTGCTGTAGGCAAGCCTGTAGGGCATTTTCTTAATTAGTGATTGATGGAGGAGGACCCAACCTACAGTGGGTAGTGCCACCCTGGGATTTGTGGTCCTGGGTTCTATAAGAAAGCAAACCCAGTGAGCCATGAGCAGCAATCCAGTAAGCAGCACCCCTCCATGGCCTCTGCATCAGCTCCTGACTCTAGGTTTCTGCTGTTTGTATTCCTGTAATGAAACACCATGACCAAAAAGAAAGCTGGGGAAGAAAGGGTTTATTTGGCTTACACTTACTTTCATGATAAACGGTGATACTGAAGTGTTTAGAAGCTATTGAACCCATTGGATAACTGGCTTCATTCCTATCTAATTCAACCACCTTTGCCTCTTTCACTCAATACTAAAGGTTCTTGATCCAGACTACACATTAAAATTCCCTAGAGAATGACAGATCTAGAAACGACAAACCAATAGAAAGCTAGTCTGTAGTAGTCTAGGGTTGGAAGTGAAAATGACCACCAACTGCCAGTTAGCAGGAGGGATTTGGGTCAACAAAAATATTCTAAAACTGGAAAGTGGAAATGGTTGTACAATCCTGTAATTTTCTAAGAATTTTGGAACTGTGCAATTACAATTAATGACGTTTATAATATATAAGTTTTACTTCTATAAAGATGTCTTAAATTTTTTTTCCTGGAGAGCTTTTTGAAAAATCTTGGCATTTGGTCCTTAACCCACAAAGTCCTGATTTAATAGGTCTGGAAGAAGGTCTGTGAAGAGACACCATGACCCTAGAAACTCTTAATTGGGATGGCTTATATTTAGTCCATTCATTGTTATCATGGTGAGACAGGGTGCTGTGAAGGCAGACGTGGTGCTGGAGAGGGAGTTGACAGTCCTACATTTTGCACTGGAGGCAACATGAAGTGGTCTGAGTGTCACACTGTAACTGGAGCAAAGGAAACTGGGACAGATCTTATCTTTAACTGAAAATATGAAGCAAAGAAAGTGAACAGGAATTGGGGTGAAGCTATACACTCTAAAAGCCCACCCCCCACAGTGACACACTTCCTCCAAGACCACACCTACTCCAACAAAGTCATACCTCCTAATAATGCCGCTTCCTATGGAATTATGGGGGCCAATTACATTTATCAGTCCTGATCCCACACCGCCGCCCTCTCCTGTCACTTCTCCTTCCCTCTTTCTGCTCCAATTCCTCCCTTTTGCATTCATGTCACATTTAAATCTATTCAGGACATAAGAGAAAAGATGCAATGTTTTATCCTCTTACTCCTTTTCTACCCAGTCTTTAGACCTCTTCCTTCCTTCACATGATCTCTCTTCTCCTGTTATGTAGCAAACATATTGTGAAGGTTATTGTTGTCAGTTTGACAGGATCTAGAATCACCTAGGAGATTTGCCTCTGGAAACATCAGTGAGGGACTGATGAGATTTGCTTCTGGACACCCAAAAAGTAGGAAGCTTTATTCCCTCAATTTGGGTTCTATAATACATAAAAGGAGAAAGCTAGATGATCAGTAGCCTCCATAATCTACTTCCTGACTAGTGGGGCATCCCAAGATCCTACTTTCCAGGACTTCCCTTCTGTGATGGACTATATCTCTGAACTGTGATCTAAACTAAAACTCTTTCCCCTTAATATGCTTTTGTCTGGGTATTTTATTGTATCAATAGGAGGAGTAACTAAGACATATATACTTATATTTAAATCTAGATCCAGAAACATATTTGTCTGAGCCTGCCTTATTCACTTAATGTGATTGTGGTGGCTTAAATGAGAAATGTCCTCCATAGGCTCAGATACTTAAACATTTGGTCCCATGTTGGTGGCACTGTTCAAGGAGGTGGTCCAGGCTTGTTGCAGGAAATACATCACTAGAAGAGGACTTTGAGAGTGAATAGCCTTACCCCAACTCCAGTTCACTTTCTCTAGTCCATGCTTTTAGTTGAAGATAAGATCTTTCTCAGCTTCCTGTTCTTGCTGTCATACTTCCCCATCATTGTGAACCCTCCCTCTGGAACTATAAGCCAAAAATAAACTTCCATAAAATGCTTTTGGTCATGGTATTGTATCACCACAACTGAAAAACTAATACAATGATCTCAGTTCCATTCATATGGATGATATGGA
Source organism: Mesocricetus auratus (assembly GCF_017639785.1). Classification (NCBI taxonomy): domain Eukaryota; kingdom Metazoa; phylum Chordata; class Mammalia; order Rodentia; family Cricetidae; genus Mesocricetus; species Mesocricetus auratus. The sequence continues at coordinate 4,695,619 of NW_024429213.1, forward strand.
AATTGTTAGTTTTCTGGGGGAACCTGCATATTGATTTCCATAGTGGCTGCACCAGTTTGCATTCCCACCAGCATAGTCTAAGTGTTCTTCCTTCCTTACACCTTTACCGGCATCAGCTGTTACTTGTTTTCTTAGCAATAGGATTTCAAATTGGGTCGAGAGAGAGTCTCAGTACAATTTTAATTTGCATTTCCATGATGGCTAAGGGTGTTAAACGTTTTTTCAAATGTGTGTCAGTTATTTGTATTTCTCCTTTTGAGAATTGTCTGTTCAGTTCACTTGCCAGCTTATTGACTGGATTGTTGAGGTTTAGGTGTTTAATTTTTGGTATTCTTTATAAATTCTAGCTATTAATTCTCTCCTAGATGTTGAGTTGGCAAAGACTTTTTTCTCCAACTCTGCAGGCTGTCTCTTCTCTGTCTGGTGAGAGTCTTCTTTGTTGTGTGGAAACTTTTAAATTTTATTTATGGAATCTAGATTTAAGTGTGTGAGAGAGACAGAGAGAGAGAGGGAGGGAGGGAGAGAGAGAGAGAAAGAGAGAGAGAGAGAGAGAGGAAGGAAGGAAGAGAGTGGGTTCATTCCTTCTGCTATGTGGGTTTGGTGGCTCCAGCTTAATGTGTCAGCTTGTCAGCAGGCACCTTTATCCACTGGGCCATTTCAATGGCTTGAATTTAGAATTTTAAAAAGAGCTTCTTAGGAGAGTAACTATATCCTAGTGAGATGAAAGTCGAAGCCTAGAGATGCTCACAGCAGGGAATTTACTCCTGTTAGAAAAATAACAATTGCTTTAAAACACAACTAAGGAAAAGGAAAGCTCTGACTAACTTGAGATAGCAATCAGAGTTTCTGATTCATCCTCTAAGGCTATACTCATATCCAAGACATATCCAAGGCTACTTAGTATGTGGGAGAGTAAGCACTACTCCATCAGATCTTCTTGAAGACTCTAGGAAAAGATGTAAGGGTTATTTTTCTCTATTCCAGATTCCCTTGTATGTGTGTCTCTACTTAGTGTCCCTTGAACTCCATACTATGAAACACACTAAAAAACTGGAATAATGTTGATTGCGACAATCTAAAGAAAAGAGGTTAATATTTTACTGTAACACTGTCTGGATCAATACAAGGTAAAGGAGGACTATATTTAGTCAAAGGGTGGAAGATCAAACTATACCGCCATCCTGTATCTAGAACTGATCTGTAGTAATCAAGGGAGATACTCTAAAGTGCCTATTTACTGGTCTTCATGGATCTACCAGGATAGGGGACAATGCAGAGCAATTAAAAGCAAATGAAAAAAACCTCTGATACCTTGGATGACTACTTTGCCTTCCAAACAGAAAACAGTGGGCCACAAGACTCATATGAAGTGTTTCTTCCCACTCCACAGAGTGACACCCTACCTCTGTATCCTCCCATTTATTGCAAGTTAGCAGAGGAAGGGGAAGTCGGCCTGATAAAGTACACTAAGACAGCATCTTCCTGTTATCTGTCCCATAGCCCTATGCCTGCAAATCTCTCCTAAGGGAAATGCCTGTGCCCTCAGGGAGAGGCAGTTAGGGTCCATGCTCCTTTTTAATCATGGGTCCTTAGCAATACAAAGAAAGGCTAGCGGCCAGGCATTGGTGGTGCACGCCTTTAATCCCAGCACTCGGGAGGCAGAGGTAGGTGGATCTCTGTGAGTTCGAGACCAACCTGGTGTCTAGAGCGAGTGCCAGGACAGCCTCCAAAACAATACAGAGAAACCCTGTCTCGAAAAACAAATAAACAAACAAACAAACAAAAAAAGGCTAGCAAGCTTTCTCCAAGGACACCTAAAGTACTACCAGGGAATGAGTACACATCAATTGGCTGTATCTAAATCTGTCTCCTATCTTTATTTTTTCTCTTGCATCATGAGGACTTCCAAAATCTCCTATGACACTGCAGGCTCTTGTGTACCTGTTGCCTTTCCAAACAGCTAAAGCTTTGTCTCATACCAGGTGTAAAAGGAAAAACAGAGCAAAAGACCTGGGGTCTAGTAAATGCTTCCTAAAGCTCCAAAATGTTACTTCTTTCTGTAAAACAACATTCATTAGAATCATATAAGTTATAAAATTTAACACTGGATCATAGATTTTCATAATGATTAGGAAATCATTATAGATTCTAGAAGAAGTTATTTAGTCTTTTATGTATGTAGTCATGGGTAACAAAAATAATAAGATATAAAAACACTTCATGCCACCCAGGCAGTGGTGGCATGTGCCTTTAATCCCAGCACTCAGGAGGCAGATAGGTGGATCGCTGTGAGTTAGAGGCCAGCCTGGTCTACAGAGAGAGTTCTAAGACAGTCACGGCTACACAGAGAAACCCTGTCTCAAAAAACAAACAAAACACAACAACAACAAAATTGCTTTATGCTGGCCAAAATACTTTTAAGTAGTATACATTTAGAAGTATTTTATTGAACTTTTTATATCAAGAATACTCTTACCATACAAGTGATGAATGTAAGGGTATTTTTATGACTATAATATATGTCAAAGACCTTTATGTTAATTTCCAGTTCATGATAGACATTTTTTATCTTTATTTTTAAAGCAATATTATTTTACATACCAATCCCAGCTCCCTTTCACTCCTGTCCTCCCACTCCCTCCACCATCTTCCCTTCCCACCCCCTCATCCACTCTTTACAGAAGTCGAGGCCTCCCATGGGGGATCACCAAAGTGTGTCACATCATTTAGGACAGGTCCTAGGCACTCCCCCTGTACCTAGGCAGAGAGAGTATCCCTCCATAGGGAATGGGCTCCAAAAAGCCAGTTCGTGCACTAGGGATAAATACTGGTTCCACTGCTAGCAGCCCCAAGCTTGCCCAAGCCCCACAAGTGACACCCACGTTCAGGGGGCCTGGTTCAATCTTATGTAGGTTCCCCAGCTGTCAGTCTGGAGTCCTTGAGTTCCCACTTGCTCAGGTCAGCTGTTTCTGTGGGTTTCCCCAGCATGGTCTTGGCCCCTTTGCTCATCACTCCTCCCTCTCTACAACTGGATTCCAGGAGTTCAGCTCCATGTTTACCTGTGGGTGTCTGCTTCTGCTTCCATCAGCTACTGGGTGAAGGCACTAGGATAGCATTTAAGGTGTCGTCAGTCTCATTATAGGGGAAGGGCATTTAAGGCAGCCTCTCCACTACTGCTTAGATTCTTAGTTGGGGTCATCCTTGTGGATCCCTGGACATTTCCTTAGTGTCAGATTTCTCGTTAAGCCAGTAATGGTCCCCTCTATCAAGGTATCTCTTTCCTTGCTCTTCCTCTCTGTCCTTCCCCCAGCTTGACCTTCTCGATCTGATGGAAATTTTAATAACTCTGATCCTAACAAATAGTAATCTAAATAAGCTTACTTTGTCTGGGATAGAAATGACTCTGTTATTAGGCCTTCAAAATGATATCTAATATCTTACAGTTTAAGATGAATTTTTAACTCACAGTTGTGACATTCAGTCATAAAAACCATGCTTATTTGTGCTGGCCTCTTTGAAAAAAAGGTTTTTCATGCTTCTTATCCAATTCAAACTAATAATACACACACACACAAAGTCATTTTTAAGCCAAACTTAGAGCCTTATCAGTAATCAGTTTACCCTGTGTCTTTCAAATTAAAAGTCTTCTATTTTATTTTTCTACTAAGAATCATGTCTATAAAAGTACAGATTTTGTACTAAAGATAGTTTAATGCTGTGGAAAAATGATTTGACTTACAGGTTAACTTAAATTGACAAAAATTGCAAAGTGTTTTTTTAAAAAAAACTTGATTACATATATGTATGCTGTCTACTTGTATTTGTTTTTAATAAAAAGATTTATGCTTAATTTTTATTTATGTGTATATGCATGGATGTAATTTCTATGGAGGCCAGAAGAGGCTGTTGCTGACCCTCGAGCTGTAATTTGCCCATGGTTGTGAGCCGTTGGAAGTGGGTTGCTGGAAATCAGGTCCTCTGCAGGAGCAAGTGATGTTAACTACTAAACTATCTCACCAGCCCTATGTTTGCATGTTTATACTGATTGCATGGTATCAAATTGGCTTACTAAGTAACTGGTCACATAAATTAAGATGTTAAGTTAGCCCAAATTCCTTTTTGTTCAGGTTGTAACTAAGATTTAGAACAGAAAAGAGTATATGTGTCATCAAGCACTCCCAGTCAAGATGTCATTTGCTCAATCACTGTCTCAACCTAAAATTTTACAAGTGATTTCAAAAACTCCCTGTATTGTTTAGGGAAAAAACCTGGTCTCTGGACATGATGGGTTCTTCCCCAGGGAATAGTTTTGCCCCCATGAACAATTGCTTTCATCCCTGTGTGTCAGGGGAAGGGGTCCTTTTAGGTTTGTTTTTCCAAGGATTGAAAAGATGACTGATCACCATGTTTTCAGCTTTAATGTGTTCAAAGGGCAAAGTCTTTATATTTTATCAAGACAATTACTTACTGTTTCTACTAAGTGTGCCAGGCTTGTAATTAAGAAACTGAGTCTTAATACAATCAAAGTATATTGAAAATTGTCTTTGTCAAGTTTTAGCTAAATGTTGTACAACAACTAAATTTTAGACCTCAATTTGTTTTACAGTACTGATGTAACATTCTAAATACTCAGTAACCATACCTAAAGACCAGAGCCAACAAAGATGTAGGGACTAAAAAAACAGTTAATATTTTAAGTCAGCTAGATCCCAGGAGTTCATGAATAACAGGATACTTCTAAATGGCCCTATAACTCTGCTGAATAACTTGTCTTCTTGATTGGAGAGGCCATAGAGAACCCAGAGATCAGACTGTAACCAGTATACACTCTGCAAACGGGATGTTGAACACAGAGGGAAATGTCCTCAGTGCTTTCATAGGAAACCACATGGTCAACAAAACCCTGACACATCCCAGCAGACAGTACTATTTGCAAAGGAGAACTAAAAGAACCAAGGTCTCCTCCTAAGTCCCTGTCTTAGTTAGGGTTACTATTTCTATTATAAAACACAATAGCCAAAAGCAAGTTGGCAAAGAAAGGGTTTATTTTGGCTTACACTCCATATCTTAGTTCATCTCATTGAGGAAAGCCAGGGCAGGAACTCAAACAGCTCTGAAAACTGGAGGCAGGAGAAGATACAGAGGCCATAGAGGGGTGCTGCTTAATGGCTTGCTTCCCATAGTTCACTGGGCCCACTTTCTTATAGAACCCAGGACCACAAGCCCAGAGCTGGAACTACCCACAACAGCCTGGGCCCTCCCACATCAATCATTAATTAAAAATTGTCCAACAGGCTTGCTTACAGTCCAGTCTTATAGAGGCAGTCCTACTGTATTTTGGCTACAGACTTCCATTGCAAGTAATTAGTGTTTGTTCGCTGCCATGTTCACTCTGTGGTCTTTGGCTGCCCCAAAAAAGCCTGCTGGAAAGACCCAGCAGCCTGTTGACTCCTAGTCTTGTACCTAAGTTATCAGGGAAGTGACATGTCCTTCCTCCCTGCCCATAGTTTCTGTATAACACTTTACAAACTGTCTACCAGCACCTGGAGGGCCTGGCCACAGAGCATCAGAGACCTCTTCATGACTCTACTGGTAGCCATGCTAAAGTCCAAAGGTGACTGCTGTCCTGGATGAACTGGACTTTAAACAGGTGCCCGTCCTCAAAGGTTTGTGAAGATGCACTTGTTTTTGACATCCAAGGTGGGCCATTCCTCCCTAGGCAAAGCTGGTGGAGGCATTGGACAAAGAGTCAGTGCAGCATCAGCCTACAAGCTGCTCCCCTGAGACCCCTTTATGATTACATAACTTTGCTTCTTTCAAGGAACAAAGCGAGATGGGACTTCTGCAGGGGCAATCTTTTGGAGAAACAGCTGAATGCAGTGGTTTTCTTCCCTCTCTTTTTCTTTGCTAGTCAGTCTCCCTACGTAGTTCAGGCTGCTCTCAAAACCATGATCCTCCTACCTCTGCCTCCTGAGTCCTAGGATTACAGGCCTGTGACTGCTTCCAAAACTCATTCCACGCCAGCACTAGGACATCATTCATGTTCTTGGGAGGCTTCTTTGATGCTTCCTGGCAGATGTATGCTTTGGAGTTCTGAGACAACTCCTGGTGAGATTCCTCAGATGGGGTAACCTTTACCTTTCCAGTTGCTTTACTTTGATTATTTTGACTGCCGCTTCAGTGGTGAAAATGGAAAAATGCTCACTGTTTAAAGTGGTATTCCACCAGACAGCAAACATGTCTCTTTCTAATTCTGAAGGTACAAATATTGACCTTTGAGATGCCAGCAGTGGTTCCCATCCTTCAGAAGCCATTTCATGGATCAATTTGCTGTGTGTGTGTGTGTGTGTGTGTGTGTGTGTGTGTGTGTTTCTGCACAGGCTCAGACTGTGCCATCTATTTTCTTATTGGATGAAAGATGCTAAGCTGACTCCACACTGCCTGGAGACAGTAAGGAGCTATGTGTTTTTGGTGGCATCTAGTTCAGATCCAGTGTCAGTATCATTAGCATGGTTCCCAAGCTTCTCTTCTCTCATAAGATTGCCTGTCAATCAAAGGAGAAACCTGCACAACTAGGCTCTACATAGCCACAGAAGAGTGATATATATTTTTAGACCCCAGATTATACCAACTCTTAGGACTTGCATCTGCAATGACATCAAGGGAATTAAGTTGTGATGTAGGGCTGGGGTAGAGCTGAATTGCAGAACATTTGCTTAGTATGCACAAGTCCTGGATTCTACCCCAGCACCACATAAAGATATAATTTTTTTATTGTAATAAAGAGAGCAACAGAAATTGTGCTAAGATTTGGGCCCTCTTCATACTCCAGTCATCCTATGAGTGTTGCAAACTTGGGGCAACTGCCATGGTTTTTCTTGAATGTAGCCTCAGGTCACTAATCTGTTTGTGAAGTGCAATCGTTTAAAGTGAAGAAGTTTGCACTTCCTGCCAACAGCTGGCTGCTGTGCCTGCAGCTGCTTTAGTCAGTACAAAGGGAGAGAAAACTGTCTTTGCCATGACACAAGGTGTCCCTTTGTGCATCGTGATGTACTGTATACTTTTTCTCCATGTCATTATTTGGCACAAGAATGACCCCAACTAGGAACCTAAGCAATAGTGGAGAGGCTACCTTAAATGCCATACTAGACCCTTCATCCAGTAGCTGATGGAAGCAGAAGCAGAGATCCACAGCCAAGCACTGAGCCAAATTCCTGGAATCCAGTTTCAGAGAGGAGGACTGAAGAACAAGACCACGCTGAGGAAACCCACAGAAACAGCTGACCTGAGCAAGGGGAACTCATGGGCCCCAATCTGACACCTGGGGAACCAACATAGGACCAAACCAGGCCCCCTGAATGTGAATGTCAGCTAGGAGTACTGGGCAGTCTGTGGGGTCTCTGACAGTGGAACCAGGATGTATCCCTAGTGCATGAACGGACTTTGGGAGTCCATTTGCTATGGAGGAATACTCTCTTAGCCTAGATACACAGGGGAGGGCCTAGACCCTGCCCCAAATGATTTTAATGATCCCTCATGGAAGGCCTCACCCTCCCTGGTAAGTGGATGGGGGATGGGTTGGGGGGGTAGGTGAGGGGCATAGGAGTATGGGAGGGAGAGGGAATTGGGATTGATATGTAAAACAAGCTTGCTTCTAATTTAAATTATATATATATATTAAAATATACCTTGTACAACAGTTCTCCTATTTCAAGTATATAAATCAATGGCTTTTAGTATATTCAATAAGCAACCATGGCCCCTGTGTGATATTTTCATTGACTCCAAAAGAAGTCTTTTGACAGTCACTATTCAACTCAACTTCCCCTACCTGGCAGTCTCTGATAAGCACAAATCTGTTCTGTGTCTCATTCAATTTTCCTATTATGATCATGTCATGTAATTGGAATTATACATACTATGTGTGATCTTGTGTGACTGGCTTCTTTCACTTAACATGGCTTCAAGGTTTATCCATGTTCTAGTGAGCACTGGTACTTATTTCTTCTTAAAGCTAAGTAATATTCCACTGGATAAATAAACCATGTGTTGTGTAATATTAGTTTAAGATGTGTTATATTCATTTATGCTGTGGAATATTTGTTTAATGATATAAAATATGTTGCACTCTTTTATGTTGCATTTGTTTAACTTTGTAAAACTGTATTACTTTGCCTGTATAAAACACTTGATTGGTCTAATAAAGAGCTGAACATCCAATTACTAGGCAGGAGAAAGGATAGGCAAGGATGGCAGGCAGAGAAAATAAATAGGAGAAATCTAGACTTAGGAGGAGAGAAAAGGAGGAATAGTAAAAATTGGAGCCAGCCACCCAGTCACACAACCAGCCACAGAGTAAGAAGGGAAGAAAGACATGTAGAATAAAGAAATGAAAACGCCCAGAGGCAAACTGTAGAAGAAGAGAAATGAACCAAGCTAAGGCTGCGTATTTATAAGTAAGAATAAGTCTCCATGTATTTATTTGGGAGCTGGGTGGTGGGCCCAAAAGTATATAAAAAAAACCAACTGCAAGCATGTCTTCTTTATTTTTTTAGGTGATTGTTATTTGGATTGTTTCTGCCTTTTTTGCCACAGTGGTTGCAAATAATGGCTATAATAATCATTTTAACAACTTATTTTACTTTTAATTGTGTGTATGATTCTGTATGTAATTATGTGCATGCAGGTGCCCAAGGAAGCCAAAGTTTTTTTCCATATTCCCCTGGAACTAGAGTTACAAGTGGTTGTGAGCCACCCAACTTGGGTGACAGGAACTGAAGTCAGGTCCTCTGAAAGAACAGTAAGTGCTATTAATTGCTGACTCATCTCTCTAACCCTTGCTATAATTATTGATGTGCAGGTAATTCTTATGCTGGGACATGTTTTCAATTGTGCCATTTTACTGCCAGCAATGTTTGAAGATTCTAGTTTCTCCTTCTCTGATTACACTTATTTGAAATCTGATATTTGGGACTGCTGACAGAAGACCCAGACTATTAAGATTGAAAACATCAGAAGTAGGTGGATACAGTAAATATTGCAAGTGTTTCAGGCCTGCTGCAGACAGTGGTATGGACCTATTGGGTGAAGAGGTGGCAAGAATAAAATATTTTCAGTGTTATGAGCATCATCAACCAAGAGCTAATCACCACTTGTTCTTTTAAGTGTTTTGGAGAAGCAAGGCCAATTGAGTCAGCATCCTGGAGAGTATCCATATGCATATCCATATCTAGAGACTTGACTTAAGGATAAAATAAAGAGTGATGTGAGGGAGAAAATGGAGAACTGTTTATGGTATCATTTCAAGTTGGTGTGTTGTCCAGTTAAAACTCTCCCTTCCCCCATGCCCTCCCTGAAGGCTCCATTTCAGTCAGCTCCTCTGATGACTGGGATTCTTTGGCTTCTGCTCACTTGGCACCCTCTGATACAGCCTGCTGCCTGGTGTGGTTATTTGACTTCTGTTGAACATCTGCTTTGCATCTCGTCATCCAAGTCTGAATGCTGTCAGCATATTAAACCTGTGCTCAATGTCCTAATTCGCCATTACTGCTAGGGCTTATGATGTGAGGATTTCTTAATGTACTGTGGCCCACAGAGGACAACTTGGGAGACTTACTTCTTCCCATCTACCATGTGGGTCCTAAGGATCATACTCTGAGATGGATATATAAATTTTAGTCATGTTGTAAGATTACAAGACACAGATTTTTTTCATCTCTGGATCCTGAAAGCAAGCGCCCCCAAATTCCTTATTAAATAATATAGCAATTTTAGAAATATAACACTCTCAGTCAGATATAAATATTGGAATAAAATCAAAAGTCTGAGCCATCCAGTGTTTTATTTCACAATTGAGTGTACACCCATGTATTGTACACATGTGTGTGCATGCACACTCATACACACAGAGACACCGTCCATGCAACTCCAGCAATATTTTTCCTGCCAATATTTTCCTGTGAGCATACAAAATTTTACCAGCAACCAACACCCGGATTTGCTGCCTGCACAAATACTTAAAAAATCCATTCCCAGGGCTAAGGAGATAATGATCTCCTCTCAAATCCATTGAGGGATTTTATTTGCAAGTTTTTGTGCTACAGAGCTTATGAAATAAAATACTAATGCAACACAGTATGCTTTGATTTTATATAGCACCTTTCAAGGAAGAAGCTTAAAGGAACCTACAAGCATTACTCATTTACCTTTATAAATTTTTTTATTGAATAAACACGATAGTCTGCCAGACAAAATTAAAAGCAATAAAACTCACCATATTTTATACAACAACTCCAAATATATCCAATTTCCATTTTCTTGACTTACATGAAATTATTCAGCTTCATGTTAGTTTCAAGCTCCAGGAGATTCAAAGTGTAAATAAAAAAGAATAATTCAGAGTCAGGTTGCATTTGTCTTCCCTGTGTCTAACCCAGAGCTTTAATTATGGAGAAGGAGGAAAGACCCTTGATGTATTTCTTAAATTTTCTTACTTTACCAGGCTTCTGTGTGCTCCCACTTTCCAGAGCCCTCACTAAGTCTTACTGAGGTTTGAGAACTGGCAGGAAAGCTATGCTGGTGCAAAGAGAGAAGGATTTCAAGAACTGGTTACTGATTTAACAGTATCACCATTTGCTTTTTGATCCTGATTTTGCAGAACTGGCACTTGCTTGGTCATATGCTTATGCCTGTTGGAGATGGGGGACTGTCTTTTATCCTCCAATTCATGTAAAGTGACTGCATACAAAACCAACTTCTCAGTGCCCTAAGTTCACTACTGGGATTGAGGGCCCAGTTATCTCCATTGGTGTCTTCTTCAAGTAGGTCTAACCATTCTGTTTTCTTAAATTAACATAGAAGCAGAGCAAGCCTCAAAATCTATGTTAAAATATTATGTTTTTAACTAATTGCAGCAGCAAGAACAAAAGGGATTTTCCTAAGAAAGTAAAAGCTTACACCACTGGGTCACTCTTTAGTGTGATTTAATTTGTTTGTTGAGAACCCTTCCGACCTGTTCTAATGGTGAGCTACTTAAGAAGTTGAAGCTTGAACTCTAAAATTATTTTATCATTACTCATTTAGGAAACTCTAGGTTCTTATAAATGCCAAGGAAAATGTTAACATGAATATCTTAGGTTAGGCTTCTTTGAAACAGCACCATAGACTGGTTGGCTCAAATAATGGAATTTTTTTCTTCCAGGCTAGTTACCTGATGAGGATGCCAGTACAGTTGGATTCTGGAGATGGCTACCTTCTGGTGACAAACTGCTGCCTTCTCATTTTACACAGCAGAAAGCTGTTAATAGACGCATCTGCACTTTCTTTTCTGGGGGTTGTTATACCCACTTATGAATCCTCTAGCTTCATGATTTCATCACCTCCTCAAAGCCCACCTCCTAATACCATCACATTGAGGATTAAGGTGTCAACATATGAATTTTGAAGTAACACAAACACTCGATCCATTGCGATGAAAATAAAGTAAAATTACAACCTCAGTTTGATTTTCATGGTTTCAGTTAGCAGCACTCAACCATGGACAGTGGAAAATTCCAGAAATAAAGACTCATAAATTTTAATTGGTGTGCCTTCCTGAAGGAGTATGGTGAAATATTACGTTATCCTCCTCCATCTCATTTGATTCGTAGATCTTACCTCTGATCTGGGTATCTACACTGTATGCATTACCTCCAATCAATGGCTTAGTAGTCATATTGATTATTATATCAGTTGTGGTATTGTAGTGTTTGGGTTCTCATAATCTCCATGTTTTTACTTAATAAGAACTCCTTAATGATGCTGGCAATTCTGATGTACCAAATAGAAGCTGAAAAGTACTTTTTTATTGAAAGGTAAGAGTTCTTGACTCACTAGGGAAAAATAAAATCTGATGCTGAGATTGCGAAGGGATACATTGATCTTCTATCCTTGAAACTGTAAAGGAGGCAAAGAGAAATCTGTGCTAATTTTAGTCACACCTCAGTCTGCAGACATTATGGCCACAGAACATAGAAATGCTTAGTTAAGATGGAAAAGATGTTAAATTATAGGGTTTAGTACCACCCACAGCTTCAAGTATCCACCTGAATCTTGTAATGTATTTCCTGCCAAGTAGAGGGAAGTACTACATTCTATGCCAGAATAATTATCTTAATGGTTAGTGATAGAAAGGTCCTACCTACCACTTGGCATGATTTAAAGAAAAAAAGAATATGGATTTTGGTTTTAAATATTTTATTAGAGCACAGTAACGCATATAAAAATAGGCTGGTCAACACATGTTCTTTATCACAAAGCAACATTGACTAAAATTGGATTTGGTAGCACTGTTCTCTCAAAATATAATATAATTTCCTGTTTTAGCTAAAGCTTCAGCTTCTTCCATTTCCAAAGAAAATCAACATTCGAAAGTTGGTGTGCATCTTTCACATATGTATTGAAAGCTGCTGAAAATTTACCCTTGGGCTCTTCTAATCTCAAAAGTAAAGATGTATTTTCACCTTTTCCACAATTAGTGTTGCAATAAGCATGCATATATATTTCCCTGGGCACACATAGGTGAATTTGGACTTAAGGGATTTGGACTGTGGGGTGGGTGGACACATAATTAATTTTGTTTGGATGGTTAACCTGCCTCCCAAGTTACTACCTAATGCTCACTCTAACTCCAAAATTTACTTTCACTTAATGTTACTAGCCATTTACATATTCAATTTTCCCTATAATTATATTTGCTGTGTGCAGAATATTTCATGGCTAAATGATATGAATATTTGAATTATACTTTTCTGATTATAAAATAAATTGAGCTTAGAGCTCATTTTGTATGCTGCCCATTTGAATATCTTCCTCTGTGACTTGCCTAGACAAACCTCTTAACAATTGTTTACTTGGTTTATTATCACTTTCTAATTGATATGTTGTTATTTTGTTGAGATTACCAATGCTTTTTCAGTTATATATGCTATAAAAATAGTCTCTTACCTATATCTTGATTTTATTCTTAAGCATTATTTCTTAGCTAAAATGTTTATTTATCATTATTGAGGGGGCGAGGTGCGTGTGTTTATGATATGTGTAAATCTGGTCACTCATATACCACAATGGTTTGTGGAAATCAGAGGATAATTTGGGGCGAGTCGGTTCTCCTCTTCCACCTGAGATCTGGGGATTGAACAGCAACCACCTTTACTATTTGTGTTTGTTACTTTTCTGTTGCTATGGAGAGATACTATGACCAAGACAACTTACAAAAGAAAGCATTTGATTGGGCTTATGGTTTCAGAGGGTCAGAGTTCATGATGGCAAAGCAAAGGCATGGTAGCAAGAATAGCTAAGAGTTCACATCTTGAGCAAGAGGCAAAGAGCATACTGGGAATAGTGTGAGCCTTTGAAAGAATCAAAGCTCACCCTCAATTATATATAGTCTCCAATAAGGCCACACCTCCTAATCCTTTCCAAACAGTTTTAGCAACTGTGGAGAAAGTGTTCAAACTCTGAGTTTATGGGAACCATTCTCACTCAAACCACAACATTGAAGTTATTTCACCAAGCCTCATCATCTCTTTTTTCCCCTATCTTTCTATACATGCAGGCATGTGCGTGCGCGTGTATACACACACACACACACACACACACACACACACACAATTTGAATTAGAAGCAATCTTATTTTACATATCAATCCCAGTTGCCTCTCCCTCCCATCCTCCCATGGGCAACCTCATGTAGGTGCTGGAAGGTGAACTAAGGCCCTCTGGAAGATCAGGAAGCACTTTTGAACTGCTGAGCAATCTCTCTGGCTTTTTACTAAAAACAATATTTTTAATTATTACAGTTTTATTATAGCCTTTAATACCACAAAGGCAAATATTCATTATCTTCTTTCAGAATGTTTTGGCTGTTCTTGGTACTTTACCTTCCTTATGAATTTAAATATGATAGTGTCAAGTTCCCTAAAAGGTTCTGGTTAAATTATATTGAATTTATAGATCAATTTCAGGAGGCTTTATAGCTTTATGATGTTGAAAATTGCCACCTACAAATATGGCATATATTCCCACTTACTTGTCATTTTTATATCTTTTAATAAAATTATATAATTTTCTTTATGAATGTCCTATACATTTTGGTAGATTTATTGCAATGAACCTCAGATGCTATTTTAAATGTTATCATTTTTAAAGTTGAATTTTATGATTTTTCACTGCTGTTATAGAGTAAGACAATTGGTTTTCTGTTTGAATTTTGCATCCAACAATTTGACTGAAAAATCTCTTTGCTTCTAATAGTTTTCCAATTACATAAAGATAATCACATCATCTGTAAATGATAAAACAGATGGGTCTCTTAGCTATTTTAGTTATCTTTTTTTCTTAATTCACTGGTAAGAGCCAGTGATTCATTAAAATGGTGGCCATAGATTCTTTCCTTGTTCTTCAGTTTAAAAGGAGTATCTGTAATGCTTTTTTGCAACAGACATCGTTCAAGCAGAGAAGCAAGACCACTAGGACTGAGATACTTGTTACAGGGATTGAACTTTATATACTTGTAGGAACTGCGTATGGTTCTGTTAGGATTCATGGTGAAGATTAAAGAGAGTGGGACAGACAATACTAAGGAAAGATGAATAGAAAGGGGAGGAGTACTACTCATTAGAAAAAAAACAATGGAATCTTGAAATTCACAGGCAAATGGATGGAATGAGAAGAAACCATCCTGAGTGAGGTAACCCAGACACAAAAAGACAAACATGGTATGTACTCACTCATATATTGATTTTAGACATAAAGCAAAGGGGTACCAGCCTAAAATCCCCTCTGCCAGAAAAGCTAGGAAACAAGGAGGACCCTAAGAGAGACATACATACATGGTCCCCCGGCGAAGGGGAAAGGCACAAGTCATGCTAGTTGGGAGCATGGTGGGAGGGGAGAGGGAGTTAGAAGAAAGAGAAGGGGAGAAGAGAAGGGGAGAGAAGGACAGAAGAGAGCAGGAAGATAGAGTCAGATGAATAATAGAGGAAAGCAAGAAAAGAGATACCATAATAGAGGGAGCCATTATAGGTTTAAAGAGAAATCTAGCACTAGGGAAATGTCCAGAGATCTACAAAGTTGAACCCAACTAACAATCTAAGCAATAGTGTAGAGGCTACCTTAAATGCCCTTCCCTAATAATAAGATTGATGACTATCTTATATGCCATCCTAGAGTCTGTGGAAGCAGAAGCAAACACCCACATCTAAACACTGAATTGAACTCCTGGAATCCAGTTTCAGAGAGGGAGGAGTGATGAGCAAAGGGGTCAAGACCAAGCTGGAGAAAACCATGGAAACAGCTGACCTGAACAAGGGGTTGCACATGAACCCCAGATTGATAGCTAGGAAACCAACATAGGACTGTTCCAGACCCCCTGAGCAAGGATGTCAGTTTGGAGGTCTGGTTAATCTGTGGGGCCTTTGGTAGTGGATCAGTATTTATCCGTAGTACAGGAATGAATTTTGGGAGCCCATTCCACATAGAGGGACACTCTCTCAGTCTAGACACACAGGAAGGGTCTAGGCCCTGCTCCAAATGATATGACAGACTTCCCCCATGGAAGGCCTCACCCTCCCTGGGGAGCAGAAAGGGGATGGGATAGGGGCTGAGAGGGCAGGAGAGGAGGGGAGGGAGAGGCAACTGGGATTGACATGTAAAAGAAGCTGGTTTCTAATATAGTTTTTAAAAGGGGTGGGAAGAAAGGGGAGGAATGTCAAGACCAAATGGAACTCACAAGCTTAAGCTGGAGACTCCAAAGACAGACTGAAATTTCTTTTAGGGTTGTTATCTCTGTTCTTGATGGCCAAGGATCTTTGTAAGAGACACACACCGTTATACAGGCATTGGAAACACCTATGCGGTAAAGAGCCATGAGCAACTGCGGTGCTTGCTCTGGGCTAAGAAAATGCAGAGTGGGTAGTGAGAGATTTTAGTTATAAATACCAACTATGATCATCTATGACCATGTGGCCAAGGATTGCAATAGTTTCTTCTGCATTTTAATATGAATAATCTTATATATGCTAGCCATATAAGCTTGCTTTCTTTCCCCTTGAGTCTTATGTACAAGATAACTCAAATTGCCATAAGTATAACCTTCACTATTGGTGTCATCGTCACCTCTTTCCTTGCTCAACCATTTCCCCCATTCTTATTATCCATTTGATATGTCTGGATGAGACGAATTCAAATTGAATTAAATAATGATTCCATTAATGACCAACTTTCAAATATCTTATCTGTTTTCCATTTTGTTGAATATAAATTTATAGTGATACTCTGTATTTGGTTCCTTTGGAGCATATTATACATAATAACATCTTCCTAAAGGGGTTTTTTTAACTGTCTTTTTGTGAGTCAATTTTTATTCATCATTTTTTTACTTATTTTACATAGCAACCACATTTTCCCTTTGTCTTCTCCTCTTGTTCCCTCCTGCTGCCTCCCTTCTACCCCCCCCCACACACACATCCACTCCTCCTCAGTCTCCATTCAGATATGCTAAGGCCCTCCCATGGGAATCAACAAAGCATTTCATATCAAGTTGAGGCAGAACCAAGCTCTTTCCCCCTGCATCAAGACTGAACAAGGCATCCCACCATAGGAAATAGACCCCAAAGAGCCAACTCATGTATCAGGGACAGATCATGATGGGGAAATCCATAGAGACAGCCAACATGAGCTTGTGGGAGCTCACTGACACTGGATGAACAACTAGGGAGCTGGGATGTCACCAACCTAAAGGGGCTTTGTCTGTAAGGGTTCAACTGAAGAAGCAGAACCACCAGGAATGAGTATATGAGCATATATTGGTTTGTTATAAGGTTTACCTCTAGGCAATTGTAGGAGCCAGTAAAGGAGTCTGTGTGATGTTGTTGTCTTCACATCTGTGGCTGGAGATTCAAGTCCAAGGGGATAAACAATTGTTAAAGAAAGATGGAAGTAGGAAAGTGCATGAGGAATTTGGAGACCACAAGAGTCAACTAGAGCCTGTGAGGATGGACTGCCTTTAACCTTGTTGGAATTGTCATAACAACTGAATCAGACCAGCAAGTTGAACTAGAAGTAGCAACACATCTAAACTATAAAACAGCTTTTATTTTCCTGTCACCTTTCCAATCTCACAGATGAATCCTTTTTATGCCCCACCCTAAATAGAATAATATATGAAAAAGGAAAGATAGGCAGCTCTCTGTATCCATGGGTTCCACATCCAGACACTGCAACTGCCAATTCAACTAATCACAGATCAAAATACAGTTACGACAGCAATACTTGGACCTGCACTAAACCTGTAGAGTTTTTGTTTGTTGTTATTCCGCAAACAGTAGTTTTAACAACTGAATATGTAGCATTTACATTGTGTTAGGTATGTCTCTTAGCTTCTTCTCTGTTGCCATGATAGAACACATTGACAAAAGCAACTTGGGGAAGAAAGTTTATTTTGGTTTACAGTTATGAAAGGATAGATTCCATCATGGACATGTGAGGGAGACATGGAAATAGGCAGGCACGGCATGGTTTCAGGAGCAGGAAGCTGGCTCACCACATTTCATCTCTATCCAGGAAATGGAAAGAGTGAGCATGAACAGGGCCCCAGTTGTCAGACCACCAGCAAAGCTCCACCACCTAAAGACTCCATAGACTTCCCAAACAGCTTCACCAGCTGGAAACCACATGTTCAAATGTGGGGCTTTCAACAGTCAAACTCTACAGTATTACGAGTAATCTAGAGTAAAATAAAATATTCATTAGTTAGATGCAAATACTATGCCATTTGAGTAAGGGATTCTGTTGCGGGATTCCTGCCTGGGTCCCATTGCCACTGTAGCTCCCAAATAACACACAGGACACTGTATTAATTATGAGCTGTCGGCTGTTTGCTTGTTTCTTACTGGCTAGCTCTGACTTAAGTATTTAACCCATAATTGCTAATCTGAGTATTTCCATGTGGCCTTCTCTTACCGTAGGAAGTGTCCGGACATGTTACTTCTCCTGTGTCCTACATCATGACTCACTGTGCTTTTCCTTCCCAGAATCCTCCTCAACTCCTAGTCCCACCTATCTTGCTTCCCTATTGGCCAACAGTGCTTTATTCAACAACGTCCAATAAGACAACATATACACAGAATGACATCTTGTATCAGGATTCCAGCACCATCAGAACACCCATGGATTCTGAAGGACAGCAGTACTGGGAGATGTGTACAGCTCCAGCAGCTTGACAAGTAACAAACACATTAGCACAGGCCTTTCTTGATTGTACTGTTTTTGTATTCAATTTATTAGGGTATAGTTTACTATAAAATGCATCTATTTTAAGTACACAATTTGATGACCTTTAACAATTTTGCCCTCTCAGATTCAGGTAAGCGTAGCTCCATTTTCTGATAGTATATATGAGATTTGACTGTTCTAAATTTTATAAAGTAAAACCATACAAAATATACTGTTTTGTGTTTAGCTGTTTCCCTCACTAATTTTTATTTTATTGTTTATATTTATTTATTTGGCATGTGGGTGTGTGTGCAAAAGAGAAAGAGAGATGACATGGCATGTGTGTGGAGGTCAGAGGACAATTTTGGGAGTCGGGTTTCTACTTCCACCATATGGGTTAGAAGCCATGTTATCATCCGTAGTAGCAAGCACTCCTACTCCCCAACTCATCTTACCAGCCCTCAGTTTTAGATCCATTTATGCTGCTATTGTTAAATCCAGGTTGTCATCTTGAGACCATCTTGCTGACCCCCATGGGCTGTTTTTCAAAATTTATTCTCTGCTGTTATGTCGAGGTTTCTATAAATGTCAATTATGTCAACTTGCCTGGTGATATTTAAGCTTTCTATAGCGTTACTGACTTTCTGTCTACTCATTCTTCTAATTATTGGTGAGGAAATGCTGAGATCATTTTTTCTAATTCTTTGACAACTTTAACATCTGTGGGTGTGCCTATTTCTGCTTCAGGTTCTCTTATGTTTTACAGCTAGTTTTAAAATAAATGCATGTACATTTAGAATTTTTTTTCTTGAATTGAGTTCTTTGTATATGTAATGTCCCTCTTCATCTGTAATAGCATCTTTGGGTTGCTTTGTTCTCAGCAGAGTTGTGTTTGTAGTAAACTCTCTCTGACTTCAGAAAGTGTCATTATTTGAGTTTTATGAAATGATGGTTGGCTGGTGTAATCGTCCAGTTCGTGCTGCTATAACTGAATGCCAGAGACTAGGTAATTAATAAAGAAAAGACGTGCAGGAGGCTGGGGAATGTAAAATCAAAAGGTTAGCCTTTGTCAGGCTTTCTTGCTGCATCAAAACAAAGCAGAAGTATCACGTGATGGAAGGGCAAAGATGGTGAGCAAGAAGAGATCAGACTTCACAGTCTCAAGCTCTCTGTAACCAGCATTAATCCATTCATAGGAGAAGCACAGCACTCTCCTGAACTGAGCATGCCTGACAGACCTCACCTCACAACACTCACATCAGAGATAATCTTTATAGCACATGCACTTAGGGGCATGGTCAGACCATAGCAGGTGGATATTAAATCCAAGCTAATAGTTGCTATCTCTCAGCCCTGTAAAGATATCATTTCCTTTGGTTTTTGGCCTTTAATGTTGCTGTTGTATTATCTCCTTTCAATTTGTTCGTTTCTGCTTTTTACAGTGCTCTGCCATTTCTCTCTAATGGATTTTAAGATCTGCTATTTAACTTTGGTATTTTGATTTTTTTGCAATATAAGTATATTTATTTAGGTTTGGATTTCTTTTTATTTTTTTCTTCTTGGCATGGATATGTTTCTTAAAACTGGAATTTATGACTTTAATCAATACAGAAAAAATGTCAGCCATTATGTTGGAAAATATTGATTCTCTGTCATCCTACCATCCCTGTAATCTTTCTAGTGTCCCCCTAGGGAGTTCTTGCCACAGATATATGCGACTATTTCATTCTATCCCCGATATCTCACCAGCTCTTTTTCATACACTCCATAATTCATATATCCCACTTTTTGATCTTGCTGTGCTGCATTTTAAGTACATTCATCAAATATATTCTCCAGTTCAGTAATTCTCTTCTGTGGTGTTAAATTTGATTTAAAAGTCCACTGAGTTTTAGATTTCAATATTTATACATTTAATTTCCAAGAGATCAGCTGGGTTCAAAATTTGCTTGCTAATTTTTTAAATAGTGACAGGTTCTTATGGATGAAAATACTCCTTAATTCTAAGATTACTTATTTTATCCTTTTCCCTAGGATGTCCTATCACGAGAAGAATTTGGAGACTGTAGATTTATAGTTCGGGGCCCATTCTGATGCATAGTGGAAGCTTCTCTGAGCTTTTCGGACTTGAGCCTTCCATGTGCAGTCTTGTGTATCTCACACTCTGACTGTGCTCCTTCAAAGCACACTTCTTGTTTTTTGTTGGATTCCTGGCCTGGGCCGATGGTGTGGCTTAGTACATGTTTACACATTTTCTCAAGGAGTATACATTTTGTTTCTGCCTAGAGGCCAGGCAAAGGAGGAAGGAAGGAAGGAAGGAAGGAAGGAAGGAAGGAAGGAAGGAAGGAAGGAAGGAAGGAAGGAAGGAAGAGAGGTGTTTATGCAGAGAAAGAAGAATCCAGAAGGAAGAAGCATGGGAACAAGGAAGATAAGAATTTGCTACCAGTTTCAAAAACGATTAAGATGGAATCAAAACAACAAAAAAATGGGACAATAGAAGATAGTATATTCAATGAGAAGACCATGTCAAGTCAGATTTAGGATTTAGTAAGAAAACATAAAACTGATTTAAACTACCCAGGAAATTTTATTTCCACATTTACAAGAACCCCAAAGATGGCTGTTCTGGGTCAATTAAGTTAGTGGCTCCTCAGTGGTATTGAGTATCCTGCCGTCATCTTTTCCTCTGGTCTCTTTTTCTTATGTTCCAGCTAATCTAATCCAAGATACGGATTGTTGTTCCTTATAAAATACACCTTTTCCATCTATGTGTGAGTTTCCATTTCTGATCTGGAAGAATTTGCTTATGTGTATGCCCTATCCCCAAATCTCCCTCAGTTGGAATCATGATATGCATACTATCACATCCCCTATCTTTAAAAAATATTAAGAATTACACATAGAAAATCTTCTATTTCATTTCATGGCTGTTTTGGAGTTTTGAAAATCTTTAAAACTGGCTCAAACTGCACTGTAATTTAGTCTCATCTGTTCCCTCATGCACAAGGAAAGAAATGTCCACCTACAGAAGGTGAGGGGTTAAGAGAATAAACAAGTTGGTGAGTGCTCACCCATGTAAAGAAGAAATAAAAGTCAAGACTATTTTTTCACTGAAATAGTTTAGTTTTTTCTACTGTCAGGACTAGAATTCTGACATTACTGTTTCAACATCTTAATTTGCCTTATTTTCACACTTGGCATTTTTAGATTCAGTGTAACTTTCACTTACTAACCCTCAAACACTATTTATTGATGGGTTTTTCCATCTAATAGACTGACTAAAGCTGTGTCTGAGAAAGATATGAAGAGTATTATCTATGGGCCTGAGGTTGTGTGGGGGTGACAGCTGTTGCAGCTCTCTGTTCTTGGGAAGTCACTTGGGTCAGTCATGCCATAGAAAATACAATTTTCTCTGGGTATATACCTACTATAAGGAGAGTGTTTAATCTAAGCCTACTTTGCTTTTAAGAAAAATCTCAGCTGACCAGATGAGGGGGAGCTCTTGAATCCCAGACTGATGCCTGAGAGGGCAACAGGGGACTGATGCAGACTCCATGAATGTAGTGCCAGTGAGGAGGTCACAGAAATCTCTGGGGCCTTGGGTAGTAGCTCAGTGTTTACCATGGTATATGAATGATCTTTGGGAGCCCATTCCAAATAGAGGGATGCTCTCTCAGCCTGGACACATGGGGAAGGGCCTAGGTCCTTCCCTGGATGAAATGACAGACTTTGGAGATCCCCCTAAGGAGGGCCTCACCCTCCCTGGGGAATGATGTGGGGATTGGGTGGGGGGCTGGAGGGACTGGTGGAGGAACAAGGGAGGAGGGTGGGAGAGGGAGCTGGGATTGACATGTGAAGCATTCATGTTTCTAATTTAAATAAAAACATGTATTAAGGAAAAAATAAAAATAAAATAGTTTATCTGAAAAAAGATCTCAATTGCTTTTATTTTTGCAATAAAAGCATCCATATACATAAAAAATGTGATTAACAGATAATCTTGGGGCTGTGGATATGACTCAAATAGTAAAGTGCTTGACAAACACAAACAAAGCCCTACTATCTTTTTTTTCTTTAAATTAGAAACATGTCCCCTCCTCCTCTGATCCCCACTAACTCCCTATCCCATCCCCTTCCTGTTCCCCAGGGAGAGTGAGGCCTTCCATGGGGGATCTTCAAAGTCTGTCACATAATTTGGAGCAGGGCCTACACCCTCCCCTGTGTGTCTAGGCAGAGAGAGTATCCCTCTCTGTGGAGTGGGCTCCCAAAGTCCATTTGTATGCTAGAAGGGCCTACTTTCAATGCTGTTTAAATCAACACTGTTTAAAAACCAAGTATGGTGGCACATGTCTATCGTCCCAGTACCTGGAGGTAAAAGCAGGAATATCATATGTTCCAGGTCATCCTGGCATACAAATGAGTTTGAGGCCATATTACAACATGAGATTGCCTCATATGTGTGTATGCATACATGCATACATAATACATACACCTTATTTTCACACTTCCTATAGCTTTTAGTGTTGCACAATAAGATTCAGTGTGACCTTTATTTAGTATATAACATAATGCATATAATATGTTATATAATATTTCATTATGAATAAAGTATTATTCAACCTTTAAAAGGAAGGAAATTTTGGCATAAGTTGCCATATGGATTATGCTAAATGAAATAAACCAGTCCTCAAAAGACAGATATTGTATTATTGTATTTGTCCAAGGTACCTAAAGCATCAAAATTCATAAAGGCAAAGTAAAGCACTAGGTGCTCAAGGCTGAGAAGAACAAGAGCTATATAAGGAGCTTTATTTCTGTGGATAAGAGTTCTAAAGATCAGTTATGCTGTCTCTGTGGGTTTCCCTGTCATGATCTTGACCTCCCCCCCTTGCTCATATAATCCCTCCTCCCTCCCTTCAATTGAACTCTTGGAGCTCAGCCTGCTGCTTGACTGTGGATCTCTGCATCTGCTTCCTCTAAACAGATAGCAGGGAAACCTGCATGGGACCTAACTAGGCCCTCTGCGTGTGGGTGACAGTTGTGTAGCTTGATCTGTTTAAGGGGACCCTGGAAGTGGAAGCAGGATCTATCCCTGGTGCATGAGCTGGCATTTTGGATCCCCTTCCCTATGATGGGATGCCTTACTCAGCCTTGATGCTGGTGGGAAGGGCTTGGTAGTGCCTCAACTTAATATTCCAGACTTTATTGACTCCCCATGGGAGGCCTTATGCTTTCTGAGTGTGTGTGGGGGTGTTGTGGGGGAACTGGGGGAATGGGAGGAGGGAGGAAGAACTGTAGTTGGTATGTAAAATGAATACAAATTATTTTAAAAATAATATTTACAAATGGGGATTTAAAAAAAGATCAGCTATACTACAATGTCAATGTAATTCTCATGACTGAATTATGTACTTAGAAATGTTAAAGAGACTAAGTTGTGTGTTTTATGCATTTTATCATGCTTAAATTATTTTTATAAGAAGGAAAGGAAAAAGTCTTGATTGTAGTTGTTGAATGGCAAGTCATATACCTGGAGTAAGTAGTGTTTTGACTATTTGACTTCTCTCTACCAAAGTCGTCCTATTTGTGATGCCCACCTTCTCTTCCCAGCAGCATCAATTGATAACACTTTCTTACATGACCCTCCATAGGTAGAAAAGACATGTTCTTTGAATAGCAATATGGCATTTCCCTGGATTTTATGTACCTGTCATTCCCTCCAACAACGTACCTTTCTTTGTCTCTCATTTGACATTCTTTTAAAATTTCCCTTTGCAAGAAATGTATGTTCCACTGGGTCTTTGATTATTTCACATAGTTTTATGTAAATTACTCATTTTAACAGGTGTATTCACAGGATTCAAAATTAAGAAAGCAACAGAGAATAAACATTTCAGTGTTCCACTGTTGCTGATGTCTCCCAGGTCATCGTGCTCCCTCTGGGAGCTTGCTTTTTCACAAATTTGCTCTTTGCATTTCTTGTCTGATCAGCCTACTACGTCAGTAGACATCTCTACTCTTTTCCAGCTCTCATTGGGCACCCATCCTGGATTCTACTGCTGCAAGAGCAGAGGCAAGGAGCACAGAGGAAAGCTGTCTACTGGCTTACTATTGGGTTCACATTCAGCTAGCTGCCTTTGTTATACATCCCAGATCCACTTTCCCAGGAGTGGCACTGTAACAGTGGTCTGGCCATTCCTCCATCAATTAGAAATCAAGAGCACGTTCCACCAACATGCCCACAGGCCAACCTGGTGGGGGCAGTTCTTCAACTGATGTTTCTTCTTCCTAGGTTTGTCAAGTTGACAAGCAGAAATAGCAAAGAATTTAGCCAAGTTGTCTTGATTATGAATTGGCATAGTGATTATCCAAACAGGATGAGCAATTTGCTTTTTGAATGTTTTTTTTACATCTCTGATCTCACAAAGCTGATGTAACTCTGTCTCCCGGGAAGAACATGATGAGTATCTGGAGACTGCTGTAGCATAAGCTTGCTAGGCTTAAGGGCACAAAAGGGCTTGACTTTAATAAGCAATAATGGATATTGGTACCTTCAGTTCTCATTACTGAAAGCTTTTTCAGGGAGCTGCAGGGAGTGACCCAAGAGCTACCTATTACTGCTAGCTAAAATGGGAACCCTGGAGTCAAAGGGATTTAAAGCAGTAAAGTAAGTATGAGAAAGAGGACCACTGCTGACTTTTTCCCAGTGCCACAGTTGGCAAACCTTCGGCAAGGGGCCAAGCAGAACAGATTTTGGGTGTTAAGGGCTGTGCTGTCTTTGGCGACATAATTCACTTCTGATGTTTTAATTCTAAAGCAGTCATAGACCATGTTTAAAGAAATGAGCATGGCTGTGCTTTAATCAGACTTCTCTGCAAAAGGGCAGCTAGCAGGAGCTTTCCATGTCATACTTTACCCACCCACACACTAGAGTAAAAATCAAAGTCTTCACAAGGCATAGTCACCTCAAAACGTAGAGTGCTCCCGCTCTGTAATATCTGAAACGAATCCTAGGTTAGCAGGTCATTTGGATATTGGACTTTAGATATAGACTGGCTATCATTAGCTGTGAGACCTTGGTCAATTGTTTAGTGTATCTTTGTTCAGTTTCCTCATGGGAAAGCTGAATAATAGCTGCTATTTCCACATACAGTAGTAGCAAAAGCAGCATATTAATGCATTCAAAGCCTTTACAACAGTGCCTGACACTGTGCTGTATATAAGTTTGGTATCCTTAGCTCAGTGTATTTCCTGCTGCCAATGTAGCCTTCTGTATTATCTACTTTTCTCTCTTCAGTATCAAAACACTAGACAAAAGCAGTTTAAAGAATGAAGGGTTTATCGTGGCTCACAGTTTAAAGGTATAGCTCATCATTTCAGTGGTGAGAGTGACTGAGCTATGGTGGCAGGAGGATGGGGTAGCGGAACACATTTTGTTCACCGTCCAGAAGTAGAAAAGATAATTGCTGGTGTTCATCTGGCTTCTCTCCTTTTATTCACTTCAGGATCCCAGTCCCATGGAATGCTACCACCCACATTCTTATTCCCTCAGTTAACCTTTTGGGATATGTCCTCACAGAGACTTTCAGAGGTATGTTTGTTAAGTGGTTCTAAAATCTAGTCACGCTAATGAAAAATAACCATCACAAGTCCATTACTTGTCAAGTTGATGCCCAAGCACATCACTTTAAGATCATCAAATTTCACTTTTGGTCCCATAAGATTACAGCCATTTTAGAATCCAAAATGCATTCAGCTTATTTTAAAAGTCCCCATAGGCTTAGTAGTTTAAGGCTATTCAAAAGCCCAGAATCTAGATTCTCTTTTGATATTCAAGGCAATCTCCTAGCTATGAGCCTTTTTAATTGAAGTTATATACTTCCAATGTACTGTAGTGAGATACACACACACACACACACACACACACACACACACACACCTGCACCTCCATGCCCATTTGGGTGTGGTCACAGGTGTGGATGTGACCGAGAGTAGGTTAGGTCTGGGTTCCCCGACCTGTGCTCTCTCTCTTGCTTCCTGGTTGGATTGCGGAGAGCATAGGGGTGGCAGGGTCGGCATCCTTGGAATGGGAACCCGCAGCAGCCATCTGTTTCTTGTATAAATGCATTCTCCCCAAATAAACTTCACCTAACCTGTACTGAGTCTAGTGAGTCTTGATTGCCATAATAATGCACAATGTCACAGAATAGACATTGCCATTTCAAAAGGGGGAAATGGGAGAATGGTGGGGAGGGATAAGAACAGAGCAAGACCAAAACCCAGAGGGACAACCAGCAAAGCCTGCAGATCTGTATCTGTTGTTTTAGGCCTGGGATAGCATTGTCAGGGATTCAGTGGCTTTGAGTAAGCCCACCTCTCCATCTCTGCTGACTGCAGCACAGGGAGCTTCTCTCTTGAGACAGCTCCAGTCTACACCTGCAGTTTTCCTTGAAGGATGCCCCCCTTTCCTGGCATCTCTCATATGCTGGGGTATCTTCTGCTGCTTAGGATTCCCTTGCACAGCTCCATGCAGTGGCATGTAGCGCTTCTTTGGAGGTCATCTGTCCCTGTCACAAAATGCCTGGCCTCACTAGCTTTGTGAAAATTTTGCTCAATCCTCCACAACTTCACAGCTTCCATTTTTCATGTCCACAAAGCCAGCATCATGCAAAAAACACTTCCAGGTTCGACTGCCAGCACAGAATGTAGTCTGGTTCTACCAGAATTGTAATGGTCTCTGTATCTTAGCAACTGATACTGAGACAGCTGCTGCACAGCTGTTTTCAGGAAGGGAACCCACTCAACCACATTCTCAATTCAGGTTTTGTCAAAGAATTTATGTTTCCACTGTTTGGAACTAGAGCATCTCTCTGTCATCCAGAAAGGAGGGGCAGGTTTTTGTTTAATGGAATCAGCATCTTTAACACTTACAGTTGTCCTCCCTGGCCTAGTCGGCTACTTTAAATTTACACTTCTTTCCTCATCCAACTTCATGGTTTTGTCTTCATTTTCTCACTCTAGATCTTACAAAGAACAGTGACCAGTAGCCATGCCACAGCCTGTGTGATGTGCTGTCTTAAATTTTCCTCTGCTTAACAACTTAGCCCATTCTTTTTAATTCAGCATTGCTCACAGGCTTAGTGTGAAGTAATGAAGCCAGAATCTTCGCTAAAGGATGACATGAATGGCCTCAAACCCAGTTCCCAGCAGAGTCCTTATTCTCCTTTGAAACGCCAAGAGCCAGGGCTCCACTATCTGCATTTCTGTCTGCATGCCGGTCTTTCAAAATCCCACCAGAATGACTCATTAGGTTCTGCTTACATCAGTCTAAGCAATTCACTAGCCCATAGACCCAAAACCTCTCACATTCATCACACAAACTAGTTAGAAAGGCTTTGGAATCACATATCAGGTTTATCACAGCAATATCCCCACTCTTTGGTACCAGCATTTTATATTGGTTACTTTTTTCATTGTGACAAAGCAGTCATCAAAAAGAGTTATGGAAGTAAGGGTTTACTGTGCTCACAGATTGTGGGTCCAGTCCACCATGGGAGGGAACAGCTTTAGCTGTAGCAGCAGGGGTGTGAGGTAGCAGATCACACACAGAAAGATGAATGCTAGTATTCAATTCGCTCTCTACATTTTATTCAGTCCAGGAACCCAGCTCATGAGATGATGTTACCCTCATTCAGGGTGGGTCTTCCCTTCTCAGTTAAACATCTCTGAAAATATCCTCAAAGACATGCTAAAGGTACATCTTCTAGATGCTCATAAAATCAAGCTGACAGTAATACCTTTCCTGTGATTTCTTTTTCTATTATCTTCTCCCCCACATTTCCTCTCCTCCTCCTCTTTTTATTTTTTAAGACTGTCTCAGTATTCAGCCTAGACTGACCTTGAATTTGATGCTCTCCTCTTTGTCTGAGCCTTCCAAGTGCTGAGGTTATGGGCATATGGAACCACTCTTGTCTTCCACAAGCTATTATCTTCTCAGTCTACATTGAGCCCCCACTTTCCCCTACTTCTACAGGTAGTCCCTTGATGGGGGATATCCTTCTGTATATATGTTTTTCTTATTGGTTGATTGTCCAGTAGCCAGGCAGGAAGTATAGGCAGGGCTACCAGATGAGGAGAATGCTGGGGAGAGGATACAGAGAAGAGCCATGAAGAGACACCACGTAGCTACCAGGAAGATAGGACACTTCAGACATTCTCTGGTAAGATAAGGCCACGTAGAAATACATAGATTAATAGTAATGGGTTAATATTTAAGAGGGAGCTAAATAGTAAGAAGCATGAGTCATCAGCCAACAGTTTTTAATTAACATAAGTCTCTATGTGTTTATTTGGGGCAAAACTGCTGTGGGACCAGGTGGAACAGAAACACTGTCTACAGTCCCTGATGCAGTAGTTCTCATTTAAGTCTTTTACTTTCATTTCTTATTTGATAACCTCACAACATCTGTACTCTCTAAACTTTCTGGGGCGGGAGATTAGGATCTCATTCTTCTCCTTGGATGCAGGGACTATTTTACAAGATACATAATGTTTGACTTCTATGGCAGTGCATGCAAATTTTCTTGAAACCAAAAACTAAGGAAAAATGATGTGGAATAAAACCCATGGCAGTGTTTGAGGGGGGACACTTAAGTTAACTTCAAAAGCTAATGTCAACTTGTTACTGAAGGACTGTCCTGGTCGTCTTATTTTGACTGGGAAGACCATCCCCAAGTACCAGCAACACCTTCTTGTGGTAGTCCAGATAGAAAAGGCTACAGCAGAAGGAAGAGTATCTTGCCTTTTGTTCATTTGGCCTTGTCTGTTGCTGCTGAGTTGAGTTTCCCAGCTGCTGTTGCTGCTGCTACTGATGCTGCTGCTGCTGGTGCTGCTGCTGGTGGTGATGATGATGATGATTCCTTCACTGATGCCAGTACTAGTGCTTCCAGGCTTCCATCATTGACTCTCAAGTGACCTTACAGATTTTCTGTACCAGATTGGGATTGCTGAGGCACCCAGCCTCATGAGTTGAGCAACAACTGGGTTCTCAGCTTCTCTAGTGGGAGACAACACTGTGGGACTACTTTGACTGCTGCAGCACTCACCTTCAAGGACTGCGCAACAAATGTGGCCTCAGCCTCTCATGTATGATTTTGCTGTTGTTGCTATTTCAATGTAAGATGATTTTATATATGTGGAGAAAGAAAGGGATCAGGTAAAGTGGACTCTTCTCTGGTTATATAATCCACAAAACTTTCACATGTGAGTTCTGCAGCCAGATTACCTCATCTATCCCCATTGTAGTGTCATTATTAGCTCTATAACCATTAGGCAAGGGTTTATTTTCTTTAGTGCCCTCATCTGTAAAATGGGGTTTCAAGGGAAGGGAGTGGTGAGGTTGAGCTCAGGGCCTTATGCATGTTAAGACTGCACTCTACAACTGAGCTGTACCTCCTCTGCCATCAAAGATGGGTGCTCTAATTATAGTAACCTCTCCATGAGATGTGGAATGATTTAATGGCCATTCCTTTCCTAATACTCTTTAAATGATGCCTGATACAAGAAAACATTTCACAAATGAGGAACCATTTGTGGCCGTTAATTTGTGACCATTAAATGCCCCAATTTTCACAAGCTTTGGTTGTTTCTATCTCCTGATAAGCTGAGCAGTGGAGAACAAGCACCTATGCCATCTGCCACACACATCATTCTGCCCAGAGACGGGCCTCCTCTAGATTGTGTAGGAGCATGATACTGTGAGGAAAATTGTCCTAAGGGCATCCTATCTGGCTATTCCTTGCAGCTTTCTGTTAGCCCTAAGGGAGACTGCCTGAGAGATTTATACCTAAACTGTGACATTTTAGCCCTTTGTAGAGTTGCTTTTATTAGGCTGTGCTTTATCATTATACGTTTGGTCTATGCTGCAGAACATTATAAAGAATAGCTCCATGAACTATTGACTTCTCTATAAAGATGCCATCAAAGAGATTAATTTCATTTCAGCATCTTCTGTATAGGGAGAGCTTTCTCTCCTGTTTCATTACTAAGAATAATTCTTCCTTTTCTGTTTTTTTTTTTCTTCCCTGTATGACTCTGGCTTGCTCTTTATGGCACTCTATCAAGTGGACAGATTCCTGCAGGGTACTTTGGGGAGAGGGTTTCTAACTACCTCCTTGTTTCATTTGTGTTTTGTGCTCTCTTTTTCTCTCTGCATAATCATCTGGACTCAGGGTTCCAGAGGGTCACAGTCCATGATGGTGGGGATGCACCACAGCAGGTGACAAGCATGGCGGCTGGAAGAGAAAACTGAGAGCTCATACCTCGAAGCAGGAGTACGAAGCTGAGAGGGCACACTGGATGTACGGAGGAGTTCTGACTTTCAGATCCTTCTGAGGTAGCAGACTTCCCCTAGGCAGACTGTGCCGTGCTCTGTGGTTTGGTCCTGAAAATATGACTGGGGTGACAGAAGGACGAAGAAAGAACAAATACACATACTGTCTTAGTTAGGGTTTTCATTTCTGTGAAGAGACACTATGACTAAGGCAGCTCTTAGAGAAGAAAGCATTTAATTGCTGGCTAGTTTACATTTTCGGAGGATCAGTCCATTGTCATCATGGCGGGAAGCAGGTAGGTGTGGTGCTGAAGAAGTACCTGAGTACTTTATACCTTGATCTGCAGACAGGGCACAAAGAAGATAGTGATACTGGGCCTGGAAAGGGCTTTTGATACCTCAAAGCCCACTCCCAGTGACACACTTCCTTCAACAAAAACACACCTCCTAATTCTTTCCATACAGTTCCACTAACTGAGGACCAAGTGGTCAAACATATGAGCTTATGAAGGCTGTCTTCGTTAGGATTACTATTGCTAAGATCAAACACCATGACCAAATGCAAATTGGGGAGGAAAGGGTTTATTTATCTTACACTTCCACATTGTAGTCCACCACTGAAGGAAGTCAGGATAGGAGCTCAAACAGGGCAGGAACCTGGAGTCAGGACCTGATCTAGAGGCCATGGAGGGGAGCTCCTCACTGACTTGCTCAACCTGCTTTCTCATAGAACCCATAACCAGCACAAGCATGGAACCACTCACAATGGGATGGGTCCTCCCCCATCATAAATTAAGAAAATGCTCTACAGCTGGATACTATGGGGTATTTTCTCAGTTGAGGTTCCCTCCTTTCAGATAAATTCAGCTTGGATTAAATCAACGTAAGACTAGCCAGCACAGGAACTATTTTCTTTCAAACCACCACACATGCAAAAAAGCTGGAATCAAGTAAGCTGTATTCATTACGAAGGAGGGAGCCTATTTTGACACCCTGAACTCAGAAACTCAGCAAGTTTGTGGTGTACAGTACAAGGACAAGGAGTTAGCTAGTCTCCGTAGAAGGTCTCTGCAGGGGAGCAGTCTCAGGTTAAGGTCACCCAGGAGGAAGATGCTGATGCTACCAGTTTTTGCACACACTGATCAATCATTTGTAAACACTGGTACTTGGACCAGAGAAAGACTTTGCCATCCCTCTGAATCTCACCCAGGAAAGGTGTTGCCACTTCCATATGTCTGAGGCATTGGGGTTCTTGGCATGGCTGTGCCCATGTCATCAAAACACATTCACTCAGCACTTCCAATGCTCTTCCCAGGGCTGCACATCCTAAACTTCCCCAAACAGTATTACCTACTGGGAACCAAGTGTTCAAGTCCGTGATTATGGGAAATGCCTCTTATTCAGACTACCACAGTTGTTGAACAAAATTGCATGATTTGAGCAAAAACGATGATCCCAAATACCTGTAGATTCATGTCTTCTGGCTCAAAGGCTGTGCCATTATGCAGTGCACTAGCCACTGAAGTACCACCACTGTCATGTGCCTACTGTGTGCTAAAAACTCTAGTAGCTGCACTATAGTCATTGTTTTATTCATGAGAAAGCAGTAGGCACATGAAATATAATCAAATAAGATAGGTGCTACACTAAGGTGCTGAGAATAAAAAGAATGAAGGTAGATAAGCTTTCTCTTTTCATACTGCTCTAGTGGAATTCTCTACCAGAATGAATGACTAACTGCCTGCATCTTTCTGCTATGAGC
This sequence comes from Mesocricetus auratus, assembly GCF_017639785.1. Lineage (NCBI taxonomy): Eukaryota > Metazoa > Chordata > Mammalia > Rodentia > Cricetidae > Mesocricetus > Mesocricetus auratus. The sequence continues at coordinate 4,727,963 of NW_024429213.1, forward strand.
TCTCATCCTTGTGATGATGTTGAATATCATGATGTCAGCTTACATTTACCAAGTGAATGTTACATTGCAGCCATTGTTCTGAATATTTTCCGTGGAATAGCTTCCCAAACCCTCAGGCAGTCTTTTGATATGTGCTAATATTGCATCTATATTATAGATTAGGAAACAGACACAGAAAGGCTGCATCTGGGTTTCTCAGTAGTATCAACATTTCACATCATACAGTTCTTCATGGTGGACTGTGGTCCTCAACATCATAGGATATTTAGTAGCCTCTCTAACCTCTGCACATGACTGAATGTCAGTAGCAACCTCCCTTTCCTAGATGGAACAACAAAAGTATCTCCAAAAATTGTCAACTGTTTCCACAGGGACACTTCTGCTAAGGAGAAGAAATCAACGGATAAAGATATTTTACCTCATTGCATACAACGAATAAGCAATGGAACTGAGCAATGGAATTAAGCTTTTAATCATAAAAAATCACTAGTAATTTGATTTTTCGGAAGCAGAATGGAAAAAGCCCAGCTTGTACCTGTCTGAAAATGGTGGACATGACATTCCAAGCAGTTTAGTAACTTTGTGTGATTATCTTCAGTTGTGGGCCCAGACAAAGATAAATGTCATCCTCTGATTGAGATAATTCAGCATCAAAGTATAGCTCAGTGGCATGGGTTTTGGGGTTCCATGTTCGGAGTGAAAGAAAATGTGTGCTGCAAGAAGTAGGTAAGCCAGTGCCTAGAGGCCCTTAACCATGACAGATTTCAGTACACACAAAGGCTCATTGAGATAGAGAGAAAGAGAAAGTAGGAGAGAGGGAGAGAGGAAAATGTTCTTGAGATGGGCATGATTTTATTTTGTTTGCTTGCCCCTCCCTTTTGTGAGGTAAGATAACATCATGAGAAGAATGCTAAGAGAATAAATTCTGTAACTTGACTCCTCTTCTTCTGATCTGGTGCTTCCCATTGGCTAACCTCTACAAGAAGGCTAAGGACCATGGTGCTTACCAATGGTGCTCCATTCACTCAGTCTCCTAAGTAGGAAGTAAGAAGACAAGACCCCCTCCCCTTTCCCATTTGTTAGCATTGAGATTTTAGACATTAATCCATTATTTTACAGATTGTCATTTTATTGGTGGGGAATCAATGTCATCTGATGCCTTTGTTTTCGCCTCCCATGGCCCCCATTTTGTAGAGCTGGTTAAGCGGCTTGTGCAGAATTTGAGGAAAGAGAAAGAAAATCATTCTAATATCTACTTTGGAATTATTCCAGGATGCATCTGCCACAGAAACATTGGACTAGTTTGTCTTTTTCCTTTAATTTTTAAAAGCTGTAACTAAGACATAAGGTTCGTTGTTAAGTATTTATGTTGGCAGAGTTTCAAATGTGAAGATTTCTTTTTGAAGCAGTTTGAAATAGCTGGATATTTGTTTTAAACTTTTTGTCATGTCCTCAACTGATTAAGCTTCCATTTTAGAGTCTGTGTTGTGGGTCTTAATTTGCAGTCTTTCCACAGGTTTTTAACAGACTGGATCTATACAACAAAATATCCTATCAATCCAGGGATATGAAAGCAATTAATGGAAAAAAGAATCACTGCTAAAAAGCTGACTATATGCAATAGCATGTGTGAAATAGCTTTCTCTCACTGTGAGTTTGCAACTACTGGATACAGCTGGCCTATGTCTCTTTCCCGCCACCCCGGACTGTTTCTGTCTGCATTCTTCTGTTAGGTTCCATATACAATGTGAGTTTCAACCCTCACTTTGTAAACTGTACATTCTAGAAACACAGAATCACAGAGTGGCAAGTACTATTAGTAACTACTTAGCTCATTGCCCTCCCACTGAGCACCCTCTTGTTTGATGTCTCTAACAGATGGACACCCAGCCTGTGTTTGAGGACAGGGGATTCCTCTGCTTGATAAGGCATCATGTTCCAATGTAGTCTGAAACTCCCATTGCACACCTTAGGGTAAGTCAACAGAAAGCAGGGCCTGAGATCCTGGTTCCAAACTAAACTGCTTTTGCTCAGATTTCAGCTCTCCCACTCACCACCATGTACTCTCATGGGAGTCATTCAGCATTCTAAGCCAATTTGTTTCCTTGTATAACAGGTGTAAAAAGCACACTGATGATTTTGCTCCATGTCAACTTAGCTGAGTTGACTCTGAGACTCCCAGAATTCACTTCCTTTGTTGGTTTTGGGTTAGCACTGGCAAAGGGAGAAATCGGAGGGTAGAAGTAAGATAGAAAGGAGAGGAGACGTCTAGTTCTAATGCAGTTCCACTGAGTTATGACAAATCATGTAGCATGCATTGTTTGTGAGCAGCAGCAGTTGGGACTGGTTTGCCCTTAGCATCTCTGAATGCTGGATGAACCCCGTGTGAAGTTCCATGGTGAAGCCCGCCAGCTTCTTCAAGTCACCCACACCCTTGAAGTTGCAGGCTTACCCACTGAGGAACCAGTGTGTATTCCAATGTGCTGTCCATGTGACTAGTATGAGCAGTCCTGATGCTAGACAAATGGAGGTTACAATTCATTCATGTTCTTGTTCACTTCATGGTATTTTCCTTTCCACACTAACATAAAGCCTAACATCAGAAGCAGAAGCAAGAGCTACACCGTATAAACCGCGGGTGTAGCTCAGGGTAAAGCACTGAAAAGCACATGTGAAGGCTCTGGATTCCATCCCTACAGCATAACTCTGCATCAGTAGCCCTTATCCCTAAAGTAAATCTCATTACTAATGGTGGTGGTGCTTCTCTGATATAACTTACGTGGTAGTAGTATGCTGTGAAGAATAATACAGGGTATAGAAAGTGTTCAATAGAAAGTGTAGGGTAATACCCAGAATCTGTGACTCTGTTACTTTCCAACTCTGTGAAAGGAACTACCACCTCTACTTGCCACTGAATAGTGTCTTGGTTTCTTCTTCCACCTAACAGAATGAATCCACATACTTAAATCCACATTTCTAAGATATTCAAAATAGAGAAGGATCTATGATATGGAATTTTATAATAGATGCAGGACTAAATGACCAAGAGACATCATCTAATTTAATATTCCTCAGAAAATCTCTAGGACTTTTACAGGTGAGAAAATTGTCCCAGGGTAAACATTAAGAGCCATGTCAACTGAAGTTAGTTAAAGACTTGAAGACTTTTTAACTATCTACGGTTACATGAGTTTCATATTAATATGCTTTTCTAAACTCACATATTTAGTTTTTCTCAAAGCTAAATAAGATTTATGAATATTATTAATGTACTATTTATAAATCTTGTAATTACTGTATAAAGTAAGGGCAATTACTCTCATTTGTTCTTTGATTAATAGTCAACACAATTCAAACAGATTAAATTCACTTTTAACAATTAATCCTACTTATAAAGTTACTTAATTCCCACTTTTCAAAGTATACTCATAAATTTAATAAATTTGAACTTTTCAAGCCTTTCAAATGCCTGACAAGCCATAAGAATAATCCTAACAAATAAAATTGTACCAATTAAATGACTATGGCAAAGATAACTTAAGCCGGTAATTCTGCTGATTTTTGAATTCTAAATATTTCACCATTGTTAATACACTTAGTAAAATTCTCTTTGAGTTTTCTTTTTTAATAGATTTTTTATTATTTATTTTTAAATTTAAATTAGAAACAAGGTTGCTTCACAAGTCAGTTCCAGGTCCCTCTCCGTTTCCTTCCCCTCCTCCCGTGCCCTCCCCCCCCCGACCCCCCAAATATCCCCTCATTTCCACAGGGAGGGTGAGGCTCTCCATGGGGGTGTCCATAGTCTGTCATTTCATCCAGGGCAGGGCCTAGACCCTCCCCCCCAAGAGTTCAGGGTGAGAGTGCATCTCATATTGTTGGATGGGAGTCCAAAGTCCATTTGTATATCCGGGATAAATACTGATCTACTGCCCAAGGCTCAATAGATTACCTAGGCCTCCTCACTGACACCCACATTCAGGGGGTCTTGATCAGTCTCATGCTGGATTCCCAGGCTGATGCCTGGGATTCAAGAGTAAACCTTTATCAGGTCAGCTGTTTCTGGGGATTAAACCAGCCCAGTCTTAATCCCTTTGGTCATCAGTCCTCCCTCTCTGTTACTGGCTTTCTTGAGTTCAGCTCAGTGCTTAGCCTTGAGAGTCTGCCTCTTCTTCCATCAGCCACTGAATGAGGTTCTGTTTCCCAGACTCTCTGGCCATGGGATTGTAGGCTGGCACTCCCCAGATCTATGTCTAAATCCCATATATGAGAGAGTACATGCCATGTTTCTTTTTGTGACTGTGTTTCCTCACTCAGGATGCTTTCTTCTAGTGTCATCCATTTGCCTGCAAATCTCAGGATTCCATTGTTTTTTTCTGCTGAATAGTACTCCATTGTGTAAATGTACCACATTTTTTCTATCCACTCTTTGGTTTAGGGGCATCTAGGTTGCTTCCAAGTTCTGGCTATTACAAATAATGCTGCTATGAACATAGTGGAACAGACATCCTTGTTGTATGAATGGGCATCATTTGGATATATGCCTAAGAGTGGAGTTGCTGGGTCTTGTGGTAGGTTTATTCCCATTTTTCTGAGGAATCTCCATACTGATTTCCAAAGTGTCTGAACAAGTTGGCATTTCCACCCGTAATGGAGGAGTGTTCCCCTTTTACCACATCCTCTCCAGCATAAATTGTCGTTGGTGTTTTTGATTTTAGCCATTCTGACAGGAGTGAGATGGTATCTCAGAGTTGTTTTGATTTGCATTTCCCTAATGGCTAAGGATGTTGAGCACTTTCTCAAGTGCCTCTCAGCCATTTTAGACTCCTCTATTGAAAATTCTCTATTTAGTTCTGCAGCCCACTTTTTAATTGGATCCTTTGGTGTTTTGGAGACTTGCTTCTTGGGTTCTTTGTAAATTTTTGAGATCAGCCCTCTGTCAGATGTGGGGTTAGTGAATATCTTTTCCCATTCTGTGGGCTGCATTTTTGTCTTGCTGACTGTGTCCTTTGCCTTACAGAAGCTTCTCAGTTTCAGGAGGTCCCATTTATTAATTGTTGATCTCACTGTCTGTGCTAGTGGTGTTATGTTCAGGAAGCTGTCTCCTGTACCAATTCGTTCAAGGGTACCACCCACTTTCTCTTCTAAGAGGTTCAGTGTGGCTGGATTAATGTTGAGGTCTTTGATCCATTTGGACTTAAGTTTTGTGCATGGCGATAAACATGGATCAATCCGCATTCTTCTACATGCCAGTCTCCAATTATGCCAGCACCATTTGTTGAAGATGCTTTCTTTTTTCCATTGTATATTTTTAGATTCTTTGTCAAAGATCAGATGTTCATACGTGTGTGGGTTAATATCTGGTTTTCAATTCAATTCCATTGGTCTACCTGTCTATTTTTGTGCCAATACCAAGCCGTTTTCAGGACTATAGCTCTATAATAGAGCTTGAAGTTAGGGATGGTGATGCCTCCATATGTTGCCTTGTTGAACAGGATTGTTTTGGCTATCCTGGGTCTTTTGTTTTTCCATACAAAATTGATTATTGTTCTTTCAAGGTCTGTGAAGAATTGTGCTGGGATTTTAATTGGGATTGCACTGAATCTGTAGATTGCTTTTGGCAAGATTGCCATTTTTACTACATTGATCCTACCTATCCAAGAGCATGGGAGATCTTTCCATTTTTCTGAGGGCTTCTTTAATTTCTTCCACCACCAACAACCATTCCAAATCAAAAAAGAATGAGCAATCAATGGTCATTAATATCCCTCAACATTAATGGCCTTAACTCACCCATAAAAAGACGCAGGCTAGCAGAATGGACTCTCTTTGAGTTTTCTATCTAAGATTATGAGTAAAAATCAATGGCTCAAGACTAATCCGACAGATTTTGTAACTTTCCAAATTCTCTTAGATATTGTAAAGAGGATATTTTTTCATGTTTAATTGATACAAAGCATTATCACTATGGCAACTTACTTTACTATAGCTTTCTACATTCTCCCCAGGGTTGAAAAGCCACCCAAGCAAAAGTAGGCATTTGGCTGTATCTGGTGGATCGAACTGAAGTCAAAAGGCAGGTTTTGCCCTCAGGTTGTTGGCTCATTAGATGTTCAAGACCAAGACATACAATTTCAGTGGTTTGTGTTCCTCAGTGAGTCCTCCTTAGGAAGGGAGTACACACGGTTCCTTCTCATATTTTTTTTATAATCACTTTGTTCATGGATTATACCTTTGATGTTCAAGCCTTGGGCCAATCATTTTGTGTACTCAGTAGACTGTAATTCCACTCAGTTGGAAGCTAAGCTACCTTCATCCATAATTTTCTTCTGGACTCCTTAACTGTTTTATTTTATTCTGCGCTGCCTTCAATTTTTTTGGTGTCCATGATTCATAGTCATAATTTAATAATTCTGAATTTGAACCCATGTCTTCTTAATTCCAGGGCTTGGGCTGTAGTCCACCAGAAGAGGTTGTTTTAAGAATTCTTTCAAGTTTATTTTTAAGTTAAATATTTCCATCTAATTCTAATTAATGAAGTTCTAAGCACATTACTACTCTAACTTTCCTTTTCATAACTTCCTACAGTTGTCAATATTCTTCCTAAAATACAGTTACCAACTGAAGATGTGACTGAATGCATTGGGTGAGTCTTGTATGTCTGTATAACTGGAAGCTAAAGGAGTGAACAAAAATATTACTTACTTCAAACAAGGAGAATGCTGGGAATAATTGGCAAACTGATGCCTCTCTTTTACAGAGAAGCATGGGACTTTTTGTTGGTGAAATGTGTGCATGTAATTTATATAGGAAAATGTTATCAAATGTAGAGGACATGGCATTCTCAATCATATATAGTTGGAGATTATACTTCCTACATATGTATTCAAAAGTGGTAAATGAGACCAGTACCCCTTCACTGACAAGCATTTATCACCATATTAAGGTCACAATAAGAAAAGTTAACCCTAGTCACCAAGTAGAGGAGTTAGGCCTGCCTTAGGCTGATTTAAATGAATTCTTGTTTTCTCAGCTGGGATTTATCTGAAACCTAAAATCAATGTGGAAAAGGCTAGCTATCATTTAAAGGGCCAACAACTATTTCTTTGTTAATATGAGAGTTTTCTCTTAAAGTCCTTGTCCAGCAGCTGACAAAGGGGCATTTGCCCATCATTGAATGAGAAAGAGTTAAAGGCTCAGTCATTCAAGGGGCTCTTTAAAATTATGTTGGTGTGTGGGTCTGCTTCTTTCTCTCACCTTTGTTATGATATACTTCATTATTGTAATAGTCTTAGGGATGGAACCCAGGCATTCTCTCTCTCTCTCTCTCTCTCTCTCTCTCTCTCTCTCTCTCTCTCTCTCTCTCTCTGTGTGTGTGTGTGTGTGTGTGTGTGTGTGTGTGTGTGCATGCATGCGTGTGTGCATGTGTGTGTCCATGCATGGAGGCTTCAAGACAAACTCAGGTACCACCTTCAAGTAGGCCATCCAATTATCTCACTGGCTGAAGCTCACCAATCAGGCTATGCTGTCTGGCCAGTGAATCCCAGGGATCCTCCTGTCTCTGCCTCCCCAGGGCTGGGATTACAAGTGAACACCAAAATGCCTGGCATTTTTATGTTGCTTCTGAGACTTGAATTCAGTTCCACACACCTAAAAAACAAGCATTTTATCGACTGCATCACCTCCTAGATCAAATCAATGATCCTGATGCTTGACTTAATGAGTCTCAAGTTGAAGGTACGTTTTAAGAGCAATATCGGACTGTTCTCTGAGATTGATCTTGTGTGGAAATATTATTCTTAACTCTCTTTGCACCCAAATTGCCTGGTTTAACTATTTAAACCTAATGTGGGGATATACATTGAGTTTATTCCTCCAGTTTTATCCTGTTTACTGGGCTAATCATTCCAGCCTGTGGGCTTCTTTCTATTATTGCCAACTGAGATTGTTATCCCTTTAAGTTGGCTTTACCCATTAAGACTAAAGCATACCTTGTGTATTCATTTGATTTTTAGTAAAAATTTCTGGAAAAAAACTAACCAGAGATAGATATATCTATCCTAGTTTGTGCTGCTCCATTAACTAAAACAATTTTGGTATCATTAACCAATAACAAATTCTGCTTAAATGTCATTAGTATTTCTGAATTTTGACTACAACATCATAAAACTGTTATTATGTCTTAGTGAAATCAGGACAGTTTATCTCTAGTACCTACTATACAATTGGACATGGATTAAGGTATGTAGCAGCTACTCAGCTGAGAGATGAATCAGTAGGATGGCTAAGTATATAGTAGAACATTTTACATTTTCTCGTTCCATGTTTCTACCTACAAAGTAAATGAAAGAATATTAACTGAACGCTTACTGACAAGAGAAATTCAAAATATGACAGATGTATTACTCCTGAGAGTACAGAAGTTCTGCAATTTACAGAATAGTCATAGGTCTCCATGAAAAGGTCTTAAACACTATTGTCATTGAGTTGGATTTAGACAAATTGTTTGTCTTTTGTGGTGATGGTATTGGTGCTTAAATAATTGTTATTCCTTTTTTTCTTGAAGTTTTCTAACTTTGGAAAACAAAACAAAAGTATTATTTTAATAAACAAGTTCATTGTGTTGGTCTATTGTGTTTAATTGAGAATGGGAACTTTTGCTCCCTAGTTCAGTTCATTCTAGTTTTGCTTCATAGCTTACATAAACTTATTTTTATGTGAAATTTGTGTTTGTTTATATATATTTTTGGCAGGCCTTGGAGGATAAATAATGGTCTTAGGCTTACTACTCAGTTCCTCTTTTGCTGAGCCCATGTACTTTTATCACATGCAAAATATCCTCTTTTAAAATGGAATATTTTTATTTATTGTTTGAGAATTATACCTATGAATACAATGTATTTTGATCATATCAATCCTGTGCTGGCTTAAATCACTATGACTCTCATAGGCTAATGTGTTTGAATACTTGGTCCCCAGTTGATGGCACTTCTTGAAAAGAATTAGAAGGTTTGACCCTGTTGGAGGTGTGTCCCTAGAGGCTGACTTTCAGGTGTCAAAAGACTCATTACATTCCCAGTGTTTTCTCTCTGCCTCTTACTTGTGATGAAGATTTAAGCTCTCAGCTGTTCCTGCTACCATTCCTTTGCTCTGCTGTCATGAGCTTTAACACTTTGAACCCAAAAGCCCAATTAAATGCTTTCTTTTATAAGTTGCCTTGGTTGTAGTATTTTAATCAAATAAATAGAAAAGTAATTAAGCTGTATAGTAAGTATAATGTATGTATGTATGTATGTATGTATATATGTACACTCATAACCAAACTATAAGTAAGAAGCTGATACCAGGAAGTGGACTGTTACTATGACAGAGGACTGTTACTGTGACAGAATTGGCTGTGCTGGTTCTTGCGAAAAAAATGTAGAAGATTTTGGGATTTTTAGATTCAAAAAGTAGTTAAATGCTGTAAGTGGAGATTCATGGTCATTTTAGATCTTGGAAGACAATAGTGATAAGAGGTACTTAGACCTTGGAGGCCCAGCTCAAGAGGTTTCAAAGGGGCACAATATTAGCAACAGGGCTAGAGATCATCTCGTGAAGTTTTGGCAAAAGATATGGCTGCTGTCTACCCTTGTCCTAAGAATCTCTTTGATACTAAATTGGAAAGTAATTTCTTTTGTGCTAATTTATTTTGCTGTGGAGATTTCAGGACAGCATAATATTGACCTTGTGACCACCAGTCATCATGACAGATAAGTATTTTCATCTGTAACATATCAAAATGCTTCCTCAGTAAGTTTACTGGTTGAGTAGTTAAGTAGTAAGCATACCTTACTTCTAACTTCTGTTCTGCTAATAGATATAAGTTCTCATGTCTCAATGTCTATATTTATCTCTAGTAAAAATGTGAAGTTGGTTTATAGTACAAATACAAAGCCAATGAGCAATATATGGCATATTTGACTTGGGGGACAGCCTGCCTCAACTTTTTTATATATACTTTTGTCTAATTTAATATAATTCATGTTTAATTAGTTGGTATTGATGAACTAATAGACTATCTTCTGTAACCACTGTTTTTCCTATTTTCCTGTTTCATGGAGTAATAACTTAAAAAGTTGTTAATGAATACAGTTGTTAATAAGTTAATCACTGTTAACTTTCTAAAAGTTCCACCATGAAGTTGGGGCATTCTACTAGTTACTTTTCTTATTGTTGTGACAAAATACCTCACAAAAGCAGCTTAAGGAAGGAAGGGCTTATTTGGGGTCATCATTTGATTATCATGGTGGAAAGGTCATGATGGCAGGAGCTTGAGGTCACTGGTCACATTGTATCCACAGTCAGGTATAGGATCCCAACCCACAGAATGGTGCCACTCACATTTAGGGTGGGTCTTCCCACTTCAATTAGCCCAGAAATGCCAAAAGGCTTATCCTACATGTGATTCTAGGTCTTTTCAATTTGAAAAATCAATATTAATCATCACAGGTGCTACAAAGGGTGACTAGCAGGAAAGAAACCAAATGTAAGCAAAGCTACCTTCCCAAGCTGTTATTGTCAACTATGAAATGTCTATGGAGCCTCTTCAATAAATATTTATTCAATATGATAGGTTTTAAACATAAAGCAAAATAGAAAGATTAGGAAACCAAACAACCTTACACCTATCAACTGGTTTGAACAACTGTTAATCTTTTACCACATTTGCTTCATCTCTATGCTGTTTTAAAGGACAGGTATCATGGTGCTTCTCTCATATAAACAAAATACCACAGGCTGAGTGACATAGAAACCACAGAAAATTACTTCTCTTATTTCTAGAGGTGGGGAAGGCCAAGATTAAGGTGGGAGATTGTTCAGCGAGGACCTCCTGATACTTGGTTCACAGAGGGTTAGCAGTTCTGTGTGTCTTTAGACAGTCAAAGGGTTCTTTTTTGTAGTTCCTTTGTAGTGGAGAGTTTTCATGATTTAATCATTCTGTTAAATACACTTAATTCTTTATACATTACCTTGGGGTTTAGGATCTCAACATGTGAAGTTGAGGCAGACAAACACTCAGAGCAGAACAATCTTCAAACAAATAATTTTCTCTGATGTCTTTGTAATGACACCATAACCCTAAGAAAATGAGCAACAATTTTTTTTACTATCATCTAATACCAATTTCCCTTGAAAACATCTTCAATTGCTTAAAAATTGCCTTTTATGACTCTTTTTAAAGGAAGAATACAAAGACTGACTATTTTTGTAATTATGTCTCTCCAGTCTTTTTAAACTTAGACATTCTTTTATCTTGGTTCTCAATATTGACTTTTAGATGAAAATGATTGAATATTTTACAAAATACTTTGCATTCTGCCTTGAGATTATTGCTTTCTTGTTGCAGCATTTAAATTGCATTCTTTGTCACAATTAATGTGTAAAAGGAAGATTAAATATAAAAGCTTGATTAGATGCAGATTAAACATTCCTCAGAAATATCGTGTAGGTGTTGTATGCTTGCTATGTCATATGAGGGTACTCATTTTTGAAATGTGTCTGTGATTATTGATAGTAATTTTGTACTTTAAATTAGGGTGATTTCTGTGGGTTAAAGGACAGGTTTGGTAAAAAGTAAACTTGGGTCTCTTGAATAGAAAATGGACATGTCAAGGCTTTATTTAGCTTAGCAATTCATGTGGGAATTACTGAAATGTCACAATTGGTTCAAAAGAAAATCCAAAATGCAGACACATAAGCAGGCTGAACACATGCTGAAAAGGATTGGCTTCACTTGGTCAGTATCCATAGGGACCTAAACAACCACATTTTGACCAGACACTTTCTACTTCTGTTACCAAGAACTGATTGTGTCATTCTTCCATTTAAATGTTTGCAATACAGTCCAAAGACAAGGAAAGGCCAAGACACCCAAAGGAATCAAGATAGATCATCTACTTTTCCATCTATGAATGGAATATTAGGTCTATTTCCAAGTTTTTCAAAAAAGTTCCCTGTAATCTAGACTACTCTATTCATAAGGTTAATACTTTCTGTTAGTGAGTTTCCTGAGGAGTAATTTCTTTTTGTGGGGACAATGGTAAGATTGAACCCAGGACCTCTTGTGTCTTAGCCAAATGCCCTACAACTGAACTACACCCTGCCGGCATGCTGGAAGCATGGCAATATCCAGTTTTCCATGTTGTCATGGAGATGTAGTGATATGGTATAATGTTTTAAGCATACAGTGATGATATTTTTCCTGAATCAATTATTTCGCCTATGGTAACAAAATAAAGATTGTTTAAATTGTATAATTTCTTCTTTATTTGAACATGGATTCTTCAGGAAAGAAGAGCTTGCCTTTGCAGCTGAGACTATTTTATTACCCCTGAACTACAATTCCTACTGAAAAGACAAAAATACTGTTTAGAGCTTTCTCTTCAACAACTAATTTTCAGTGTTTTTAGTATGAATAAAAATTGCCTCTAACATTAAGACTTTGGTCTGTCTGTCTAAATATCAGGGTCTCACTAGGTAGCTTTGTCTGGCCTCCAACTTGTTATCCTCCTGTCTCAGCTTCCTAAGGGCTAGGATTACAAGCACACTCCCATACCCAGCTTTGTCTTGCTCTTTTTGTAATGCTATGGCTGTAATACCTTTAATCAGAAAGTGTTTTCCCAGTCTGGCTCCTTTACCCTCCCAACATGCCTTCAATAATTTTTGAGTCTCTCCTGGCTGATAGAACAAAAAGATGTAGCAAATTGGTCAATTTCAAAAGACAGAAGACATACAATGCTAGAACTAAAGAGGTTTTTTTTTTTCACTGTGGATCTCACGGCCATTAAAGGCTAGTAAAGGTGATACTAGGAATAGCTTTATGCCAATATTCGTGTTAATGTGGGTAAAGTGGAAAAACTCAATTTTATTGATCTCTTTAAGGAACTTTCTTTGGTTTCATTGATTTTCCTTGTTTTTCTTGTATTGATATTTCCAATTAAAGTGTAAAAATATAGTATTTTTTCTTGTACATCTCCTTTACACTAAAATCTTGGTCCTAACATGATCATTTGTTGGTGAGAGTGTTGGCTCAGTGTTATACTGTATTTTTTTCACATACATGAAACCAGTGTTAAATCTCTGGCACTGGAATTGAAACGAATATTTTGTTTATTTGTACATCATTATTTTAAAACAATAATACAATCACTCTTAACAAATTACAGAATGAAAGTAAAATTTGTTTACAGAACTTTTCAGGGGGAGTTATATGTACTGACAAAGATATCCAGATTTCACATCAAACAGATCTTTTTTCTATGTAATAAAAATATTGCCTGTGTTCAAATTTATTTCCAGTTTTAAGGTTTTTAAAAAATAGATTAATTTTGAGCAGATAGAATAGTGACATGTTTCAAAAGCCAAAACTACATGAAAATGTGTGTTCAGAAATCTCAGTTCAGGGTTGAAACTCTGTCTCAAGAGTAGAGGGCTTGCCTAGCAAGCACAAAGGCCTGGGTTAGAACACTAGCACCAGAGAAAACAGCAATCTCTTGCCAGCATCTGTCTTTCTCCCTTCCTCAAGTTAGCAACTTTACTTAGATTCTGGTTTATTGTTCTAGCATTACTGATTAAAATATATGCATGTGCAAATATGTGCATAGGCATACATGGATTTTTATTTCTCCATAAAATATAGTCTACTTTAGCCAGGCATGATGGTATATGTCTGTACCTAGCATCCAGGAGGCTGAGGCAGGAGGATTTCTAATTTGAGGTCAGCCTGCTGCACTGCATAACAAAGCCATCTTTTAACTACACATATTGCAGAACTGAGGATGTAGGTTGGCTGCAGTGTGCTTGCTTAGTACACACAAGACCCAGGGTCCTGTTGTGGAATATTTGTTTATACTGTGAAGGTGTGTCTTTACCAAGGCACCTTCTGATTGGTTTAATAAAGAGCTGAATGGTCAATATCTAGGAAGAAAAAGGTTAAGCAGAACTTCAAGGGACAGACAGGACTCAGGGAAGAAGAAAGACTGAATCACCAACCAGACACAGAGGAAACATGATGGTCAGCAGAGAGATGAAGTGATTAGCCTTGTGGAACAGCATAGATCAAAAACATGGGTTATTTTAAGTTATAAGAACTAGTTAGAAAAAAATTTAAAAAAAGAACTAGTTAGAAACATGCCTAAGATAAGGCCAAGCTTTTATAAGTAATAATATGTTTATGTGTCATTATTTGCAAGCTGGCAGTCCTAGAAAGGAAGTACTACAACAAGGTTCAATCCCCAGTACCATAAAGCAAAAGAAACAAAATATATATGGTTATACACACATATATATAATATATACCATATTACATATCATATCTCATATCATACATTATGTATCATATAAACCATATATATATTATTGTAACTACTATACATTCCATTTTTAATTTAATAATTGTCTTAGTCACAAGTCTGTTGCTGTGAAGAGACACCATAACTATGACAAATCTTTTTTTTAGGTTGATAGCTTTAATGCTTTTTTCAAAATTGGCTTCATTTTCTTTTTTTAATTTTGTATTATTTAAATTATAAACAAGCTTGTATCACATGTCAATCCTAGATCCCTCTCCCTCCCATCCTCTCCTGCCTCCCCACCAGGCCCCCCAGACCCCATCTCAATTCCCACTCCAATCCCCAGGGAGGGTGAGGCCCTCCATGGGGGATCTCCAGAGTCTCTCATTTCATCCAGGGCAGGGCCTAGGCCCTCCCATAAGAGTCCAGGCTGAAAAAGCATCCCTCATTGTGGGATGGGTAGCCAAAGTCTAATTGTGTGTCAGGGATAAATACTACCCAAGGCTCCACAGATTGCCTAAAATCCATTTGTAAGTGAGTCCATACAATGTTTGCCTTTTTGTGACTGTGTTACTTCACCATTTGCCTGCAAATTTCAAGATTCCATTATTTTTTCTGCTGAATAGTATTCCATTGTATAAATGTACCAAATTTTCTCTATCCACTCTTCAGTTGAGGGGCATCTAGGTTGCTTCCAGGTTCTGGTTACTGCAAATAAGGCTGCTATGAATATAGTGGAACAGACATCCTTGTATGAATGTGCATCTTTTGGGTATATGCCTAAGAGTGGGATTGCTGGGTCTTGTGGTAGACTGATTCCCATTTTCCTGAGGAATCTCCATACTGATTTCCAAAGTGGTTGTATGACTTGGCAATCCTACCAGCAGTGGAGGAGTGTTCCCCTTTCTCCACATCCTCTCCAGCATAGACTGTCACTGGTGCTTTTGATTTTAGCCATTCTGATAGGAGTGAGATGGTATCTCAGAGTTGTTTTGATTTGCATTTCCCGGATGGCTAAAGATGTTGAGCACTTTCTTAAGTATCTCTCAGCCATTTTAGACTCCTCTATTGAAAATTCTTTAGTAGTTCTGTAGCCCACTTTTTAATTGGATTCTTTGGTGTTTTGGAAGCTTGCTTCTTGTGTTCTTTATAAATTTTTTAGATCAGCCCTCTGTCAGATGTGGGGTTAGTAAATATCTTTTCCCATTCTGTGGGCTGCCTTTTTGTCTTGCTGACTGTGTTCTTTGCCTTACAGAAGCTTCTCAGTTTCAGGAGGTCCCATTTATTAATTGTCGACCTCAGTGTCTGTGATACTGGTGTCATGTCCAGGAAGCAGTCTCCTGTACCAATCGTTCAAGGGTACCACCTACCTTCTCTTTAAAGAGGTTCAGTGTGGCTGGATTTATGTTGAGGTCTTTGATCCATTTGGACTTAAGTTTTGTGCATGGTGATAGACATGGATCTATCTGCAGTCTTCTACATGCCAATATCCAGTTATGCCAGCACCATTTGTTGAAGATGCTTTCTTTTTTCTATTGTATAATTTTAGCTTCTTTATCAAAGATCAGGTGTTCATATGTATATAGGTTAATATCAGTGTGTTCAATTCGATTCCATTTGTCTCCCTGTCTATTTTTGTGCCAGTACCAAGCTGTTTTCTATAATAAAGCTTAAAGTCAGGGATGGTGATGCCTCCAGACATTGTCTTGTTGACCAGGGTTGTTTTAACTATCCTAGGTCTTTTGTTTTTCCATATAAAGTTGAGAATTTTTCCTTCAAATTCTGTGAAGAATTGTGCAGGGATTTTAATGGGGATTGCGTTAAATCTGTATATTGCTTTCAGCAATTTTTACTATGTTGATCCTATCTATCCAACTCTTATGAAAGAAAGCATTTACTTGAGGGCTTCCTTACAGTTTCAGAGGCTTGGTTCATTATCTATTATCATAATGGCAGGGAGCATGGTGGCAGGTAAGCACAGTGACAGATAAACATGATGCTAGAGAAGTAGCTGAAAGCTAAATCCTGACCCAGAGAGAGAGAGAGAGAGAGAGAGAGAGAGAGAGAGAGAGAGAGAGAGAGAGAGAGAGAGAGAGAGAGAGAGAGCCAGGCCTAGCATGAGCTTTTGAAACATGAAAGCCCACTACTAGTGACATAACTTCCTCAAACAATGCCACATGTCCTAATCATTCTAATTCTATCAACAGCACTCCCTGGTGACTATGCATGTAAATATATGAGACTACTTGGGGGCCATTCTTTTTTATTTTTCACGTTTGTTTTTGTTTTTATTTATTTATATTTATTTAGAAACAATCTTATTTTACATATGAATCCCAGATCCCTCTGCCTCCCATCCTCCCATGCCCCTCACCAACCCCTCCCCCATCTCACCACCTATCCACTCCCCAGGGAGGATGAGGCCTTCCATGGGGGATCATCAAAGTCTGTCACATCATTTGGCGGAGGGCCTAGGCCCTCCTCAGGAGCCATTCTTATTCAAACCACAAGATACAGTGTACAAATTTATATGAATCAGAGTATAAAGACTGTAGTGAGTTAAATACTTTCCTCCTAAAAGGTATGTCCACCTACATCCTCCAAATGTGATCTTATTTGTTAATGTCTTTGAGATGTAGTTAAGGTATAGAACATGAGATAAGATCACTTTGGGCTAAGGTGAGCATTGTGTCTTTATAAGTGTCTTTTAAACAGAAAAGAGGGAGACTTGGGACACAGACAGGAAAGCCTTGTGAAGACTAATAGTATTTATGGTGGTGCAGTTACAATGTGTACCAGTATTGCAAGCAGTCACCAGAAGCAAAGAGGGAAATATAGGACACTTTCTCCTCCAAGTCTCCAGAAAGAGACTTTCATACCTTGATTTTGGACTTTTGGCTTCGGCTCCTACGATGTGAAAGAATAAATTTTTTGTTGGTTTAACCACCAAGTCTGAAGCAATATGTGAAGGCAGCCACATTAAACTGATACAGAGGTGGTCTTCCTCATTTGTTTTTCATTTAGATTTATTTTTATTATCTTTAAATTATGAGTGTACATATGCTTGGATGGGAGTATATGCATGTGAGCATAGGTGTCTGTGGAGTTCAAAGGAGGGTGCTGGAACCCTTGGCTTTGGGATTACAGGCAGTTGTGATGTGCTGCCTGATGTGGATGTCAGGAGGTAAACTCAGATCCTCTGCAAGAGGAGTATATGTTCCTAACTGCAGAGCCATCTGTCTATCTCATTCTTTTTAAAATGACTATATGGTAGCCCTCACATGGCTGCACACTAGCTTGGTGTTTTTAATCAGTTCCCCAATGATGAACATGTGTCTGCCTCTGGAGCTTTTGTTTGTACAAATAGTGCTCAGCAAATAACCTTGTGTATGTTTTTTCAAATCTGCTCAGATGTAATTTGCATTTCATTTTTAGAAGTGGAAATGCTAAGGAAAACTATAAATGCATTTTCTTTTCTGCTGGATAGATAGATAATGTAAACCCCTCTCTGTAGGGGCTATAACATTTTTCACTTCCACCAGCAAGGAATGAGTACCTTTTCCCTAAAGCTCACTACAGAGTACCTTTCCAAACTTGAATTTTTGCCTGTCAGATAAAAAAATGGTATTGCAATATAGCTATAATTTTCTTTTTCTTCAGTATGTGTGAAATTGAGCGTTTTTCATATTTTAGATTCGCTGCAGAGAGTGTATAGATTGTAACTCTGTTGAGAAGGTGCTCTGTGTCCTCAAGTGGAGAATGACAGGATATCAAAACAGTAGTGTATTATTGTTGGGCAGTTGTTAGTGTAGTTAATCACTCTGTCTGTGAGAGTGTGTCCTGGAAAAGCCCTACCAACAGGAATTCCCTGATTAGAAGGAAAGTGAAAGGTGAGGAAGTGTGAGAAATAAAAAGGGAGGAATGGATTTATCTAGTAGCTTCTGTCTTTTGCGGAGAAGGCTTGCCCCACCTAACACTTGCTGATTAACCAGTCATGAAATCCCAACTCTTCATACAATTGGTTAACTCCTTGATAATTTATTTTCCATATAAACTGTTGATCACATCATTTTGTAAATAATAAGTCTTTAAACAAGTGTGGGGTGGTCAGGAAGATATCGAAGACGGTCTTTTGAAAACCTTTTCACCTCCAAAGTTTTTACTCAACCCACAGTAATTTTCATGGGAATCTATAATAGGTAGATAATTCAAACACTGACTGATAGGAAATCATAAAAAAATTAATTTAAAACAGTTCTTTGGGGTATAAAAGCAAATTTGCATACTAATGAGATGAATGTGCATTTTTATTTTTACATAAAATATCTTGGCTGAATATTGGTACTGCAGGGTATAGAGCATATTCAATGCCCTTCAGAGGTCAACAGTATTTTGATTTTATAATTGTCAATGTTAAGAATGATAATGATGCATCACAAAGTGGCAGAAGTATGTTCATGACCATTTTAGAAAATGTTAGAAAATCTGTTCACAGTCCAAGCTAAAAATCCCTTAATGATTCTTTATGAAATTCACATCAGCAACTCAAATAGAAAATTTGAAAACCAAATGCTCTGAAACAATACAGTACAAAGACATGCTAATTTGATACTTGCATGCTGAATTATTACAGGAAAGTATTACAAGTCTTTGCTTTCTATGATTAAACTATTATGTTTCCATCAGAGCAGAAAATTTTACATACACAGTAAAATACCATGATTCATAATAATCTTGAATTTGAGCCAAGGTGTTTCAGGACAAATTCTTTGATGTTGGTTGGCATAAGAGCATGCAAAGCACAAAGCACATGTGCTGGATATTCAGAACCAAAGCTGTAGTGAACCCATGCAATGTACCATGGGTGAGAGCTTCAAAAGCCACCTCAGACTCCTTTTATGTTTGATTATGATTAATTATTGAGACCCCCTACATTCAGTTATACAACATCATATAGGGTCACAACCCATAGTTTAAGAAGATAAGAGAAGGCTGGGCAGTGGTGGCACATGCCTTTAATCCCAGCACTCTGGAGGCAGAGGCAGGAGGATCTCTGTGAGTTTGAGGCCAGCCAGGTCTACAGAGTGAGTTCCAGGACAGCCTACAAAGCTACAGAGAAACCCCCATCTCAAAAAGCCAAAAAATAGAAGATAAAAGAAATAAGTCCTGAAGAAGAGTAGATAACGAGACAGTGAGTGCACCACAAGTACTGGGATAGAAGGAAGACATGTTAGGAGGCCACAGCAAAAGAATAAAAGGAAAGTGATGAATCAGTTAGAAGAAAGACTCTGGACCAACGGTGAGTTTATTGAAAACAATAGGACACTAAGTTATGTTTCTATTATTATACTTGACAATACAGGGATTTTCTTAATATGAGCAGAAACTGAAGAAACATGTGATACCTCTCCTGTGCCTGTGGTTAGAGCATATTGGTACAGAGGCTCTCAATGCTTTCCTTTTCATAGAACAAAAATAGACGTATTACCTCAGTATGGAAATTTCCACCTTTGGGCTTGGCACTCTGCAGTGTTTAACTGAATTCCCTTTCTGTAATGCACCATGTCATTAAAACTTTATCATGGATTATTTGAAAATTATCTAAGCAGGCCTCAAGGATTGAGTAAGAGAGGTTCTTGGATGAAGTGAAGACCTTTCAAAAACAAACAAACAAAAAAAAACAAGAGTGGAGAGAGCATTGCTAGGGTTCCCCGAGGAACAAAGGCCCTGAAGAAAAAGTAATGCTGGGTTGGGGATGTCACTTGATGGCAAAGTATTTATTTAACATGAATGAGACCCTGCGTTTAATCTGTAAATGGAAGATTTTATGCATTCTGTCCAGTTTCACAGCTGCTTATAAAATAATCACTCAGAGGCTTAGTATTAGTTGTAATTGTTTGGTCAGTGGCTCAGGCATATTACTAACTAGCTCTCACAATTAAATTAACCCATTTTTACTAATCTTTGTATTGCCATGTGGTGTGGCTTACCGGTAATGTCTTGGCATTATTACCCCTTCAACATCTACATGGCATCTAAGTTTTATATCTAATTTATCTTTTGTCATAATAAAGGAAAACTATAATTGTAAGTATCTAGTCTTCAACACCATCAAAAACCCCAGAAAGATATAATATTACCTAAGTAAATAAGAAGCGCATTGTAAGCACCTTCCGAAACTCTAGAAATCCTTCTGTAATGTTGGGGCATCCATCTTCAGCCGATAGGCATAGATTATCTGGCAGATTCTCAGTTAAGCAAGAAATTTAAAACTGTCCCACCTGGATGGGTAGTTTGTCAGTCATTTTCCTCTGTGTCCTGCAGAATGTCTGGCAAACTCTTTCATGAAGCAGAAATCCTAAAGGACTGTTTCATCTTGTTTTGCCATGCCTAGCAGTCACTTTCCTGCATGTCCACTTTATACAGCATACAGTCAAGCAGACCAGGCAAGAGCAGCTTCTTTGCCCACATGGCTAACTTTTGCCATAAAGAAAAAAAAACTCTATATGGAGTTTCTTTGATGCCCGTCATCTTCATTGAAGTAGATTGGTGTTGCCAGGAGCAGACACGTCTCACTACTGAGAAAAGTGTAAGTTCTTAAAACATTTTTAAATGCCATATTCTGTAGGTGTTTGAAGTGTTTGAAGATTACCTATCCATCTGAAATATGTCTCTGTATATCTAGAAAACCTGTCTATACTTTTACTATTATAGATGACTATTAATTTGTATTTTTAACTATGCATTACATTTTTAATGAACTGCATAAATGTAATACCTTAGATAAGAGTAGAAATATACATCCAGTATAACAAAATTGACCTTAAATTTGTATTAATAAATCAAAATCCATACCAATGTAAACTATTCATTTTTAGATCATATCCCCCTCTTTTTCTTTAGAAAAGAGATTGACTGTAACCATTAACCATTTACAACCAACCACTATTGAATAAAACAAACATTTGTAAACAATAATTTTTGAGAATTTGGGAGTAGTTTTTATACTACTTCCTGCTGATTAGCTGCACTGGTAATCTTATGGGAACCCTGAGAAAATTCAGAATTATGGTCAAATCCTGATTGGTGTCTCCTGTGTGGTTGCTCCATCTCAACCAGCAGTTTGGAAGCTGTCATGGATGTTGGATCACCTGAGCCATCCTTTCAGGAGGTCTTGTTTGATCAAACCATATTAGCCTGAAAGGAACCCACAGTTTCTCATATTCTGTGGAAACAAAAGCAGGACTTCTTTTCCAAAGCAACATATACTTAGACCCAAATTTTGAAGTCAAGATACCTTTAAAATATATATTTTGGTTTAGCTTAGCAGCCCCCACACTCAAATGTCTGTCAGTAGTTATCTCAATAACAGTGAAAAAATTCAAAGAAGACACATAGTATATACATAATCCAGATTTCATCTTTACATGACTTTTTAAAATATTACTTTACTCCCTTTTTAAGGACTTTAATGAATTATTTTAAAACTATATATTTTTGTGACTGTCTATACCTTCTCTTTTTTCTCCCAAGCCTATGTATGTTTTGAAATACAGTGTAAACCATTTAGAAGGGGGTTTTGGGTGTGGATCTGCCTTTACTGCATATCTCTATCTTTCTCTGACCACATGAGCATTTCATCTACTAAGCAGGTGTGGCTAGGATTAAAGCAGTTGACTCCACCCCATTCCTTGCCTTCCTGAGAGTCCAGCTTCATGGTGGAGGTACTGGCAAGAGCCACATGTATTGCCCCAAACTCTGAGGAAGTTTTAGGTTCATGCTGCTGTCTGCTCATAAACTCAATTTAAGTGTTTGGTAGCAGCACCTCTTAAAAGAGCCACATGGTTTTGTTTCTAATGCTGAATCAGGAAGCTATCTCGTAAAAGAGACATGCCTCTGCTTGCCTCTAGCAAACAGAGCCCACCCAAGAAAATGCTACTACCAAGAAGCCGTGCTTGACTCTGTTCTTTTGTGTTTAGAATCCCTTTTTAAGCTTTTGTCAGGTTTTACGTGGAAATTCTTACCAAATGTTTGGGCACCACATGTAGCTGACACTTTTCTCTGTCTGGTCGGGTCCTGCTGGATGGCTATCTCTCCCACCGACAGGTCCCTGAAAGCCACTTATAAAATAATCACTCCGAGGCTTAACATTAATTACAAACTGTTTGACCTATTATCTCGGAGTTCTTATTAAATGGCTCTTACAACTTAAATGAACCTATTTCTACTGTTTTATATAGTGAGTGCCGCATGGCCTGGCCAGGGCTTGTTACCTCACATCTTGCTTCTCCAGCAGCTGCTGGCATCTCCCACACTCTGCCTTCTTTTTCCCTGCATCTTTGCTTGGATTTCCTGCCTGGCTCTATGTTGCCTGGCTACTGGTCAAATCAGCTTCTTTATTAACCAATGACAATAAAACACATTCACAGCAAATAGAAGGGCATCCTGCATTATTAATCCTCTCTGCTCACCAGGAAAAATAAAAGAAAGGACAGCATAAAGAGAATGATATTAACAGAGGAAAATGGAAACAAAGAAAGAAGGAAAAAAGACAACTGTCCAATAATTTCCTTGTCCTTTCCCATCTTTCTGAAGCACCACAGTGTCCCAGTAGCACTGTGGAAGGAGTAGGGGGCCCTGCAACACAGTAATTATGGCTAGAAATTGCACTGAGGCTAAAAGCATTAAAACAGTGGTGGCAGGGAGCAGGCCGTGCCTAGCAAAAATATGGATGCATCTGCCATTTGATCCAGAAATTCCGATTTTTGAGTGTCAAATAATAACTGCATCTGAACAGATTTGATGTAATACATGTACAAGGTTGTTGATTGAGTGTTATCTGTACAAACAAGTTTGGGAGCAATCCATATATCAATACGTAATTGATTGAATAGACCATTGCACAGGCATACCAGGGGTTATCAACTGGCAATACCTTTCCCAGTGACACAGATCTGCATATTCTTGAACAAAATCCACTGCAATTCTTTAATTTCTCTAAGTAAGATCCATAAGCAAGCATCATGTTTGGAGCTTTAGGAGTTGTAAACTTTTAAAACATGAATGACTGAGAAACTGCAAATGGTAGAGTCCTTGTTACAGCCTCTGCCTCTACCCAGAGACATGAGTTTTTAAAGGAGCCAGAAGAATCCTAGTGCATATCGTTTGTTTGCTTGTTTGCTTGCTTTTGAGACAGGGTTTCTTTGTGTAGCTCTAGCTGTCCTGGAACTTACTCTGTAGACCAGGCTGTCCTTGAATTCAGAGATCCACCTGCTTCCCAAATACTGGGATCAAAAAGTGTGTGCCACCACTGTCGGCTAGTCTCATGCTTTTAAAGGTTAAAGACATGAACTTGATATGGAAGAAATTTTGGAGCAGTGAAATATGATGCACTTGGGAAAGAGTCAGGAGTTAGAATAATAACACTCAGAAACCCATGACAATAAGACAAGAAACCATGACAAAACTAAGGAAATTAAAAAGGTAATCTCAGCATGTATTGCAGAATTGCAGCTACTTCAAGATTTGAGAATATAATACACATATTCCCAAGAAGATCTTGAAATGTTTGCCAAACAGTCGGTCCATACATTGTTTTGAAGGAGTAATGAATAAATGTTTTGAAAGGAGTGCTATAGGAAGAATTAGAGGAACTGGGTTTTTGAAAGACTTCCTCAAAGGAATGAGCCTCCATATTTTCAAAAGTATTGTGTATTGTAAGAAAAATGATATTTAGTATTCTATAATTACTTTGGGGGAATTACAATATACCTACAAAATTTGTAGTGTCAAAGATAAAACCAGTGAATAAATCAAAGTATAGTAAACATTTTCATTGTTAGGACTTAGTACTTTTTTAACTGCATGGAAAGAAAAGAGCTTTCTTTTGAAGCCTTACTGTTGTCATCATATTGATTATAATTTGATTGGGCATACAGGATTGCTGCTATGTTCAATATGCAAGTGGATGTTGTTTTTTCCTAGAAATCAGGATTATGCAATGTCTGGTATATAACAAAATGCATTTATGCTTTGCTTTTAGACATTAAATTTCCTGTTGAAAATAAAGGGAATAAACAGATATTAGACATAGCTGGGACCTCCTTAGCTATTGTTCTGCTTTTATTTTGTCTTTGGATATGCAATTACAGCTTCTTGAGAGTTGCCCCCTTTTGAACTGTAAAAGGAATAAAAACACTGTTTCTTATGCTTCTGCTAGCATATGGCCCTAGTTATAGCACAAAGAAGGCACCTAGTCATCTCAGCAAATTTTAGCTCCAAAATTTTCTGAATCAACAGTTTGTTAATGTTGCTGTGTATGTCCAAACAAAAAATGAAGGTTTATATGCACTGGGCTGAGTAGGTACCCAGAAAACATTGAGTCAGATGGGTGCTACTCAAGAACTAACTGTTTTTCTTTTTTAAAAAAATTATTCCTAGCTGGGCGATGGTGGCTCACGCCTTTAATCCCAGCACATAGGAGACAGAGGCAGATGAATCTCTGTGAGTTCCAGACCAGCCTGGATTACAAGAGGACAGCCTCCAAAGACACAGAGAAACCCTGTCTCGAAAAACCAAAAAAAATATTATTCCTGTGTCTTTTGCATCATGTATCTTGATCTCATTCATTTCCCCATCCCTTTGTATCTGCCCTCTGTCCCTGTACCACCACCCCAAATAAAACAAAATTTAAGAGAAAAAGGAAGAAATCTAAAAGAAAAGATTACAAATCTCATCATGGAAGCTGCAGTGTGACACAGTGACTCACTCCGTAAACCCTTTCGTTCATTTATCTTTTCTTGCAAGTGTTCATTTGAGGCCTCTGGTTTCTGATACACATCTATGCTGGGCCCTCCCTGGGACTCCTGTTGGTTATCCTGTTGTTGTCCTGTGTTGTAGAAATCCTCTAGCTTTGGGTCTGCAGGTCTGGTCCCTTCAGCAGATCAAAGATGAGGTGGGCCAAGTCATAACCCTAGGTTTGGGCTTGGGCAGCTGTAGGATTGCTCCACCAGGTTAAAAATAGAGACAGCTCTCCTCTGCTTACAGCTTTGTGGCTGGTTCACCTACACCTGTCCTAACAGGGGGGCTCTATTGGGCTGCCCCACTCTCCTGAGTATTGCAGCTGGGTTTTTTATTATTTTATATGTATAGGTGTTTTTGCTTACATGTATGTCTGGGTATCATATATGTGCCTGGGTAAGCCAAAAGAGTGTGTCAGATCCCCTAGAACTGGAGTTACAGATGGTTATGAGCCACCATGTGGGTGCTGAGAATAGAACCTGGGTCCTCTGGAAGAGCAACCACTGCTCTTAACCACTAAACCATGTCTCCAGCATGATTATTTTTCTATAATCGATAAATGTAGAACTTTGGGATGGTGTTTGGAGAGGTTATTTTTTAATTAAAGGTGAATAAACATAAACACAATAGCTTGGCATTCAAACATAGTCTCCTTCAAAAAGCCTCAGCTTTACTTAAATATTAGCATATATTAATTACATGTAATACTGGATTTCATCCTCTCTTGTCCCTCTTTCATACCTGCTAATACAGGTATTATCCCCCTTTCTATTCAAATGCCTTTTGGTATAATAATACAGTAAATTTCACTAGGATTACTCCCAGAAGCATGGGTAGGGCTTATCTTCAGGATCAAAGGCACCTTACCAGTGGCTACACCACTGAAGACAATATCTCTCCCTCTTCCAGTAAGCATTAAGTATAGTACTTCAAAGGGAGAAGTGGGGCCTTGTGAGTCTCCCTGCTCCATAAGATGGTATTAGTGGGCCCAGTCTTGTACAAGTAGTCAAAGCAGCTTGGTGTTCAAGAGTGCAGCAGCCACGTCATTCATGAAGTCAATGTTCCACCCGACTCCACTTCCTCTAGTGCATATATTCTTTTTTTTTAAACCTCTTCTGCAATATCCCCTGCTTGTTTGTAGGTAAAACCCCCTGCTTTCTTGAAAAACAGCCCCATTATACATTTGTACATTCTTAGTAAATAATTTATTAACACCTCCTTTTTCTGATCCAAGGAATGTAAGGAGTATGAAGCATTCTGATCACATCAGATTGTATAGTTAGCTTGCCGCATACACTTGAACAGTGAGTGCCTATTCTCCTGAAGCCTTTTCCTTTCTGTTAAGAGTCTCCTGCCCTACCAACTGAGCTAGCTAGGTGTCTCATCTTTCTGTAATTTTAGAAGTGTAAGGCCAGAATACATACACAATGAAATTTTATTCAGCTGCAAAAAGAAATGAAATATGTAGGAAAATGTGTGAATCTGAAAAGTCTTATATTAAGTGAGTTAAGTCAGACTCACAAAGACAAACACAGTATGTTCTCTCTCATATGCAGATCTTAACTTCTAATGTACATATGTTTGTGTCTAAGTGGGGGAGTCAGTGAGGGTGTCAGCTATGAAACTAGAAAAGGAGACTGTGGGAGGAGCATTAAGGGAGAGAACAACAGGATGCAAGTGACATTGAAAACAGAAAGGAGGCTATAGTGATGTGTAGAGTGCAAGGTAGGGACAGGGGAATGGGGTAGGAAAAGCAGGGAGAAGAATCAATGAGAACTAACGAAAGTTATATATGATAACTAAAAATTTTACAATAAAAGTGTGTAGGAGTTCTTTGTTTTATGTCCAAAGGCAGAAAGCACATCTAGGCAGCTTCATTGCAATGCCTGCCCACCTCCACACTCCCAGACTTAGGCCCTATTCACAGTTCTTTCTAAGACAGTGATTCTCAACCTTCCTAATGCTTAGACCCTGTAATGCAGTTCCTAGTGTTGTGTTGACCACCAACCATAGAATTATTCTTTGCTATTTCACAACTGTAATTTTGCTATGAATCATCATGTAAATATTTTTGAGACAAAGGTTTGCCATGGGGGTCTCACCCACAGGTTGAGAACCATTTCTCTAAGGTAAAATGTCTGTATAAAGTAGGAACCAAGATGCAAAATCTCCTTGTAGTGTGATTCTAATTGCCCTTAATAATACCCACCCACCCCCCAGTCTGATATAGAGGTAAATTCTAAAAGATCATTGAAGCAGAACAACCAGGCATTAGTTCTAACCTCTACTGAATCCTCAGACAAAATGGGCAATCCTGTCTCTAGGAATCTTTAGAATGAATGCAATGTGTTCCTGTCTCCTACTGCCTTATATTCCTCTCTCCGCCCAGTCATATCATTCCTGTCTCCACCTCCTTTGGACTGGATTAAAGGCGTGTGATCCCAAGTGCTGGGATCAAAGGTGTGAACCATTACTGCCTGGCTCTGTTTCTCTTTTAAACTGGATCAATCTCCTGTAGCCCAGGGTGGTCTCAAACTCACAGAGATCTGTGTGACTCTGCCTCCCAAGTACTGGGATTAAAGGTATGTGCCACTACTGTCTATCCTCTATGGCTACCTAGTAGCTTAGCTCTGCACTCTGATCTTCAGGCCAGCTTTATTTGGTAAAGCACAAACCACATCTCTGATTCCTCCTCCCCACCCCACACACCTGTAAATAATGTGGAGCAGTGACAGTCTTCTAGGAAGTCTCTGGCAGGGAGTCAACAGTAACTACCTAATTCCTTTCCTTTCCTTACTTCAAATGATACCTGTTTCCCAGCCTGGCCATTTTCTCTATTTCCCTCACAGTTGGAAAATTATTTGTTTCCCAATTTCTCCTTGTTTTTTTTTCCTCATGCATCTCCAAGAGAATAGAACTTTC
The DNA here is from genome assembly GCF_017639785.1 of Mesocricetus auratus. Classification (NCBI taxonomy): domain Eukaryota; kingdom Metazoa; phylum Chordata; class Mammalia; order Rodentia; family Cricetidae; genus Mesocricetus; species Mesocricetus auratus. The sequence continues at coordinate 4,756,015 of NW_024429213.1, forward strand.
ATTTCATAGATGTCTTCTTTAATAATAAGCATTATAGCTCTTTCATCACTCTACAATCTTAACTAGATTTCAAAGTGGATTGTTCTACTTCCAATCTTGAACCAGTAAATACTCTTTTTTGTTTAACTTTGTTTTTGTTTGTTTATTTATTTTGTTTTTACAACCCAACCAAAGTTTTTCTCCCTCCTCTCCTCCTAGCTCCCCCTTCCTCCATTCTCCCTCCTCTCTTTCTCTTCAGATACAGGTGGGCCTCCCATGGATATCAAACAGCTATGGTACATCAAGTGGCATTGAGACTAGGCATCTCCTCTTCTATTAAGGTTGGATGAGGCAATCCAGTAGAAAGAAAGGGTCCCAAAAGAGTAACCAAGTCAGAGAAAGCCCCTGCTCTCACTGTTAGGAATCTCATGATAAGACCAAGTTACACAGTTGTAACATGCATGTAGAGGGCATAGGCCAGTCCCATGAAGGCTCCCTGGTTGTCCATTCAGTCTCTGTGAGCCCCTATCAGCCAAGGTTAGTTGCTTCTGTGGGTTTTTTATAGTGCCTTTGACCCCACTGAGTGCAACAACCCTTATTCCCCCTTTTCTGCAGATTTTTCCAAGTTTCATCTAATGTTTGGCTGTGGGTCTCTGCATCTGTTTCCACCAGTTTCTGGGTATACCAGAGGAAAACCATGTCTAGCACTGTACATTTGCTCAAGATAAGGCTGTGGAGGTCATAGACCCCAGAGGGAACTTCCTACTGTTGCTTTGTTAAACAGACATAGTGTCAAACTACTTTCTAAATATTTGTTTATATGCATACATTAGTGCTGTTATCAGTAGTAGTCAAATAAACTTCCCTTTGCAGAAGGCATAATTTAATGCAGAGACTCATAACTGGGCAATTTGCTAAGAATACATGACTGTTAAATGCTTTGTGCTAAACAGGACATCTATTCCCTCCAAGGCTCAGGGAACATGGCAGAATAGATGGGCTATCAATATGTTAGTATGCAAGAGTGCCTGTTGTTAACCCTGGGTGCCTGAATTCAGTCCTTAGGTCCTACATGGTGGAAGGATAGAACCCAATACCACAAGTTATTCTCTGACCCCCATATGTGCCTCACATGCAAATAAATAAAACACAAAAAATAAACACAAAGAGTGTGAGAACCAGAGGGTAGGAAGGTATACTATGCAACACTGTCTTCTCATGACATGGCTGCTGACTCATGAACTCAAAGCATCTATAGCTACCTGCAGAAGACCTACACAAGATGGGTCCCATCCATACTCCATCATGGGCAGGGGACAGGATAATGAGGCCACATCCATCTCTGCAGAGCTATTGGCAGTAGTTTCTGAGGGAGGAGGAGGAGTCATCCCTCAGTGGTATAGCCACCTTGTCCACATAACTAACAATGCAAGGAACCCTAATTAAATGCACTAGTCACAAAAAAAGGACATGAAGATAGGAGAGGCATTTGATGAGAAAGGATTCAGTGAAAGGGGAAAGGGATTAAGAGAGGATAATAGGGAGGAATGCTATCAAAGTACATCATACATGTAGGAAATTATAAAAAATCATAAATTTTAAAAGAAAATAGACCTTTTGGATATGGCCTTTCTTATAATTTCAGAAGTCTTAGATCTATATAGAAAGCTGATGAGTTAAGAGAGTGGAATGATAATGATGCTGTGTGATAAAGATACATTTACAAACTTTAGTTTATTAGCTGCCTAAGCCTATAGTCAATATTTTAGTCGGTGGTTGGCCCTTCAAATTCATTGTCCATCTGCCATCATTAAGGCCATTTGCTAATTCACAATACCCACCTCCGTTTTCCCACCACGCTCAGATTGGCCTCACTGTGTAAAAGACCTCTGTATCTCCTCCCCACATCTCTGTAGAGGCAAATGCTTTTTACCTCTGTTCAGTTTTTCCAAGCTTTCATCACTTTCTCCAATCAACGGTAACCCCTGTCTCAGTGAGCCATTATTATGGAATGGCATCACTTTTAAGACAGCCTGTGGCCCATGCTACAATTGTTTGTGTGCTTATATTATTTGGCCTCTCCCCAGTCACCCACTCACTAAAATGTGAGTTTTATTATAATAGGGATTGTTCCTCATTAGAGTTGTTAGATTATCTATCAGAATATTCTGTTAAATTTGAATTCATATAAACAACAAATACTGTTTTACCAAAATATGTTCCACATTCTGCATCAGACATACTTATGAATTTTTCTTTCTTTTTTTTGATTTGAAATTTAACTGAATGTCCTGTGTGTTTATTTGCTAGATCTGGCAACCCTGGGCCTTATTCCTCTCTGATCATTCAGGGTCATTATCGATGAAGGAGTTAAGGCTCTTGTCTAACTCAGACAAATCTGGATACCCTATTACAGAACAGTTAAGTAGTACCAGACTCCATGCATCAGTTTAAATGTGCTCAGCAGTTTGGGGATCAAAAGCTAGGTTCACCAGCCTGAATAGGCCTAAAGCTAGAAAGAGCAGGACCTGGCCAAGGCTGGAAGTTGGCAACAAGAATTCTATTGATGATAATACTGGAGTTGGTAATAAACTACTGACCAACCATCAGTGTCTTTTGTTGCCTGACTCGAATGGATTTAAGCCACAGTGTATTTTCTGTATAGACCTTTCTTTTGAACACAGTTTATGGTTTTAAACATTTTCCAAAGAAGTCCTACAAAACCAAAGGCAATGCATTTTATACTTTATGCAGGTTTTTTTTTACAGTTTCTTTTTGTTTTTGCTTTTGTTTTGCAGTTTGGATTGAGTTCCCATGGGATTTTCCCCTTTGGTCTTGAAAGGTTTTGTATAAAATGATTTCATAGACAATTGTCTCATTTCAACTGCTTATTTTTATTCAATTTTAGTAAGTATTGGGACTAAGCATGACATATATGTATATATATACGTATTATACATATATACATATAGTGCATGTGGGGGTAAGGGTGAAAGAGGGAGAGGAAGAGAGAGGGGGGGGAGTCACTTTGTTGCCCTGATTGGCCTGCAACTCACGATGTCGACCAGGGTGGTCTTGAAATCACAGAGATCCACCTGTCTCTGCCTCTATCTCCGGAGTGCTGATAAAAAGGCCTGTACCACCACTATGGACTATGAATACACCTTTATCAGTTTCCTAAGTCTCCTGAAATAGATGACCACTGAGCTGGTGGTTTGAATGAAAGAAATTGATTCCCCATCTTCAACACCAGGACTTTGAAATTTGGCATGTTTATGCTCTCTTGGGGGACATACTCCTAAAGAAGTATCCCCCATCTTCTGATAGCTGCTGGCATTCCTGAGTTTGTGCTTGGATCGATATCTGTCTCCCTCAATCTTGCCTCTTCTGTGCCTGCAAAACTAGTAACAGGTGAATGACACTACCAAGTTCTGCCTCTGGATGCAGCCTGGCCCCTGTGGACCACAGTTGCATCAGCTTCTATGAGTTGGCCCTAGAGAAATGCTTCTTTAAGGAGTTGATTTCCATAACCAGGAGTTTCTGTTCTCATTCTGAGTTTAGGCTCTCTCCTTTCAAATAAACTCCCATTTTCACAAACTGGAGACTTGGCTGAGTGAAGTTTTACCCCCAGGGCATCTTTCCTATAGTCCTGGTGCAGAGCAGGAGATGTCTCTGTTATGATGCTAATCAGCTTTCTCATCTGCACTCCTATTTTTCCCAGCTTAAAGCTTCTCACAAACTTTTGCTCACTAAAATTCACATTGTTCTATTTCCGTTTGCTCCACTCATTACTCTCTGGTCTGAATGAAATAGTAAATGAGAACCACAACACAGTCTCAACATTGTTTTCACTTGAAATGACTTTCCCCAAACAAACTAGGTCATTGCTTTTGAATTCAATTTTAATCAGATTCTCAGGAAGAAGGCAGCCATTTTCTTTGCCAGAATATAACCTTGATGGTGGTTATTGTTAAACTGCAGTCTGTCCTGTCTAGGACTGTTGGGGAGGCTTCAGAGTCATCAACAGGAGAATCCAAGGTGCTTACTCTGCAGAACGCAGAACAGAGACCTTCTTAGAGGTTCTAAAACTAGAAAAAATACAAATATTTGACTATGAAAAGGATGTAGCTAAATTAAAAACAAAACTGATTAAATTTGAAACAAATACACTTTAAGATGACTGTCAAAAAGCTCCTAATGCAATCCAAATGGGGAGACATTTAGTATGGCCTCCTGAAACTTAAAACTGAAGAGCCTGCATTGTTACATTAATTCTGAATATAATGTATGTGGCAGGTCAAAGGTTAATGCCTGCAGCCTAAAGTATATCAAATTCATTGATTATATTGAAGTTTAAATTGCTATCATTAAAGTTAATAACTTTCTGGATATTAGTGAAATATCTATTTGAAAAGGAGCTACCATATAATGTAATCACATATTGTAAGACAGTACTATAAGATCATATTTATGTTTGCATTTATAATTTTTCTGCAACCTTGAGAATCAAATGTAGGACCTCACAAATTTTAAGCAAATGCTCTACCACAGAGCCATACCCATAGTTCCAGATATTATTTTTAAAGCTAATATTAAATAAGTGGATAGGTCACTTGTCACATTCAACCTAACAGCTACCTTTGACATTTTAAAATTCTTAACTCATTACTTTTTCTATTTAAAAACATCAATAAAAGTTGGAGGAAAATACTCAGTTAGTAAAACACTTGCCACACAAGCATGAGAACCTGAACTGAATTCCCAGAAACCATGCGGAGAAAATTGGTGTGCACTTGAGTCCCAACATTGAGCAGATGGAGGCAGGTGAATCTCCAGGCTCACAGTTAACCATGTTTGACTCCAGGTCAATGAGAGAACTTGTCTCAAAAACATGAACTGGATGGGGCTCGAGAGATGACTTGGTGGGTAAGAGCACTGGTTGCTCTTCCCGAAGGCCAGGGTTTAATTCCAAGACATGGAGGTTCACAACCATTGCTAACTCCATCTCCAGGAGATCCAACACCTTCTTATGGTCTCTGCTGGTGTCAGGCATACACATAGTGCACAAACATACATGTGGGCAAAGCACCAATACACATAAAAAGTGAAATAAATTTTTTAAATTGTAATAAAAAAGTAGATGACTCTTGAGGAATGATACCAAAGATTGACCTCTAGCTTCCATGAGCATGTACACACACACACACACACACACACACACACACACGACACCGATAAAGTTACTGAGACTAACAAAATAAGTTTCTAGGGAAATAAAGCCACATTGTTTTATGCAAAATGCTTTTGGAAATGTTTTCCTTGCAAATCAACAAAGATAAATCTCTAGCAAGACAGTTTAAAAAGAAAATTAGGAATAAAAGCCAATTATTACTAAATTAGTGTAGAGGGTGTCATGCAGGCCATTAGCAGAGATATGTCATCAATAATATTACCATGCAATGAGACCTGAATGCTAAAATACTGACCTGCCAAGCAAGATGTGCTCACAGATATAATAGTGACATGAAAGTTATGAGGGTAACCAATGACTTTATGATGGGATTTGAGGCCTTCTCTATAGAAGATTAATTTATGCTGGTACTGTAAATCTGATCAAAAACCCATCTTGGGAGGTCATAGGCCTATCAGGAAATCTACTACTATTGTTTTTGCTAAATGGATGCATTATCAATTTCTAAATATTTACCTTCATATCAGTAGATTTGTTCTGCTCTCAACCCTAACCAGGGGAATATCTTTTTACAGTGGGCAGAGTTAAATAAAGAGACTCATCTGATTAATGTGCTGAAAAAAATAAGTAACAGTGTTTAGTACTAAATGGGGCTCACCCACAAGGCTCAGAGACCATCTCAGAAGAAGGGGTGAAAAGAATGTAAAAGCTGGATAATGGGGGGAGTGCCATAGGATGCTGTCTTATGGACATGACACGGCCATTACTCTCCTGTACATAGAACAGCTGTGATTCACAAGACCTGCACAGGATCAAGACAGCAAGATCAGTCAAAAATAGCAGGCAGCACTAATTGGACTTAGTGGACTACAAAAAAGAAAAGGAAATATGGATGACATGAAAGTAGGAGGGGAATATGTTGAGAGTTGGTTATCCATGGGGAGTGGAAGGGGAAATTGGGGGTGGATAGGATCAAGATAGGGTATATATATATGAAGTTGTCAGAGAGAAAATAAAAGATATTAAGAAAATAACTAATAAGATAACACAATGAAACTGTGACAATAAATTGAAGAACATATAAATATACACACAAAATTGATTCAAAAGGAAATAGAAAGCATAAGCACATTGCTATAAAAAGAACTTCACTTGATAATTAAATCCATCACCAAAATCCCAGGATAAGAAAGTTTTACAAATATTAGAAAAACCCATACTTCATTTATTCAAGCAATATCAAAGAATGAAAAATGATAAAGAATTGCTTAATTTATTTTATAAGATAATAAGGAAAGTTGTAGGATAACCATACATTTAGCCGTGACTATAGGGTTTCCAAAATACCAAATAAGATAAATAGTTTCTAAATATCAAACTAAATTTTAAAATGTAACATGATTAGGTAGATTTATTCCAGGAGTGCAAGGGTTATTAAAAATCAAACGACTCTATCAACAGAATTCACCACATTAACAGATTATAAGAACCATATGGCCATGCTAGTAGATGGAAAAGACATATGATAGAATTCAACACTGATTCAGGAATAAAGCTTTTAAGACAGAATCATGAGGAAATGGCCTGGAACTTGAGAATGATGACAGAAATAAAAAGATGTAGAGCTTCTTGTTTGATAGTAAAATTGAAGCAACCCTGACTTTTTAAATGAGACAAATGTGCCTATTATAATAACCACATCTATTCCAAACTGCATTAGTTATCCTGGCCAATGAAACAAGAAAGAAAAAATAATTAGGAAGTGTTGATTGCCAAGGAAGAGATACAAGGCTGTTATTTTTAGGCATAATTTTCTTATACAGAAGATCTAAAGAAATTTATGAAGCTAGTTTAATAGGGTTGCTGAAGACAAAGTGAATATATTCTTTAAAACCCAGTAGTTAATTGTGCAGTATTGCATAAAATATAGAATTTATAATGGTAAGCTTATATACATAGAAAATACCATTAAAAGACAAAAGGACACATTAAATCTACATTTATGACATTCAAAAATTGCATGACTACGTTTAAAAACACAGTAAATCTACTACAAATAACCACCATTCATCAATTATCAGTTTGCTTTTTATTTCAAATGGCTCTAAAACTAGAATGTATCTTGCAACCACTGATTTCTCTCATCTTTTCCTCCTGGATAGTTGGTGATGGAGCTGTTATTCCCTGGTGTGGGGTAAACTTTTGGCCAAAACAGCTCTCTTGCTGTTACTTCAATTAACTTACGTACATTTAGGGGCTGCATGTTTATTGGTTGTTGTAAATGTCTTAAAATCATAACACTGTGAGTTAGATTTAAAATGAAATGAGCAACAAGACAGAGCGGCAGGAATAAATCTGATGTTCAAGACACAAATCCCTATTACTAGGACAAGTACTGAAACTGCATGTCTTCTTACAAAGATCAGAAAAACCCTTTAAGGAACCTAAGTTGGGGAAGAGATATTGTGACCAGAAGGATCACTTCAGCAGCGACAGTGCATTTCAGCACAGCAGTCGGCTGCCGGGACAACAGATACTCTGGTGTTGGGGAAGTCTTATGCCAATAAAGCACTGTCTGGCCAATAGGGAATCTAGATAGGAGGGGCTAGGAGTCCAGGAGGATTCTGGGAAGGAGAAAGACGAGAGAGTCGACATGTAACCGGCATGGGGTAGGAAACCCGGAACTATTCTCCGGTAAGAGACATACTTAGATTAACAATTATGGGGTAATTACTTAAAGCAGAGCTAGCCAGTAAGAGACAAGCAAGGCCAACAGCTTCATAATTAATATAGCCTCCTGTGTGTTTATTTGGGACTCATGCGGATCTAGAACCAGGCTGGCGCGGCAGAGCCCAGGCGACTGGCGGGGGATAAACCAAAGCGGCTAGCAAAAGAAAAAGCTTCTCTTAACAGAATGGTGTCAGGAGTGGGATCATGAATTTCCACGCAAAATAACAAAAGCTTTAAAGGAATTTTAGAAACAGAAGAACGGAGAGAAGCACAGATTTTGGTAGCAGCATTTTTCTCAGTTGTGCTCTGTTTTGCTATCGACAAGCCGAGATTCACGTGGCTCGTTTACCGGAGTCTTCCTGACTCAGCATAAAAAAAAAAAAAACAGCAAGGTTGTTTTAAGAGACTCTGCTACCGATTGAAAGGGGTGTACGTACAGCTGGAAGTGGCAGCTTTTGCTGGAGGTCAGCATGGACTGAGGCGGTAAACTGGAGTCACGCTTACGCCCGCCATCTTGAAACGGCAGTTTAAAACAGCCACGGTTTTAACAGATAAGACACGTGGCCAGAAAAACATAAAGATTTACAGTAAAGTCAGACTTGGATAAAGAAAACCTCTAAAGGTTTACAGTGTGTTTAAAAATATACGTGAGATTGAGAGAGAAAATGAAACGACAAAGTGGTAAATAAATACAAAAGCTGGCTGTGGTGGCGCACGCCAGTAGGAACTGCTCCAGAGGCAGAGGCAGGCAGATTTCCAAAGAGAAACCCTGTCTCAGAGAAAAATAAATAAAAGTGAAAGAAATTGAGTAATAATAATAATAGATTAATAAATAAGCCACATAAAGATGGAAAATACACAGAGAGTCTGGACACTGTATGCTATTGGGTTTTTCAGTATTTTTCATTGCTAAGGAAGGAACAACTACTAAAGTACACTTGATTATAAATGCCGCTGAATTAATTCAACTTATATCTTTTAAAAATGCCTTGACCTCAAAATTTAAGTATAAGGATATGTTACTCGGAAAAGGAGTTTTAATTTATGTTTCCACAGAACATAAAAAGCTGAGGATTTCTTCCAGACTTCTGTGGTTTGACGAACCAAGACCCCCGGAAGCAGTGGACCAGGTGTTCCAACTATTGAGACAGCTAAGATGATGCAGCTTTACAGACCCTGAAAATACGGACTTATACAGGTTTCTGAGTTTTGTCATGATCCCCATGGTATGAACAGCGCCCCCTTCCAGCAGGAAGCAGTTTGGAATGAGCGACGTCCTAATTCCCATCTTGTTTATAAATCTTTGTTTTCATTTAAATGGGATTGTTTATAATTGGCTAATGATCACAGCCAGATCTCTTGTTAATGGTAAAAAGGGGAATTATGGTATGGGTATTGTTTTTCATTTATTGACACCAATTCAAGGTCAACTTTGTGATGTGTATATTTCTCCTCTTGATTAAGTATTGTGCCTATACTGATCTTTTAAAATGTAATGCATAATTGAATACAGACTATAGATAGTTACTTTTAATAGTCAGAACTTATAGTTAGGTTAGTTAGGTTTTCTAGATATACAGAAATATATTTGAGATAGATAGACAGTCTTCAAACCTTTCAAAGACCTTCAGAAAGTGGCATTTAAAATGGTTTACGGTTTTTCTTGACAATGAGAAATGTCTGCTCCTGGCAGCACCAATTATGTCTGAGAGGAAAATGGGCATCGAAGAAACTTGTTATGGAGTTTGCTTTCAACATGGCAAGATTAGCCATTTGGGCAAGAAACTGCTCTTGCCTAGACTGTTTGACTGTTGCTGTATAAACTGCACATGCAGGACCCACAGGAAAGTGAATGCTGAACTCAGTCTTACAGGGTTCCTGCTTCATGGAAGAGTCTACGAGACTTTCTGCAGGACAAAGAAAAATGACTGACAGACTGCCAACGCAGATGGACAGTTTGAAATTTCCTGCTTTGCTGAGAAGTGTTCCAGACACATTGTGGCCTATGAGCTGAAGATGGATGCCCCAACGTTACAGAGGAACTTCGGGTGACTGTCCAGGCAGTAAGATACCTCTGTCAATCCTAGTGTTTATATATTATCCTTCTGTGGTCTTTGATGGAGTTGAAGACAGATAGCTATAATTATAGTTTTCCTTAGTTATGATAAGAGATAAGCTACATATAGAACTTTGGACTCACAAGGAATGAGATAGATGATATTTTCTTTAAATCTTGCTAAAATATTGTAACTATGTTCTTATTTGATAACTGTTCTGTTATATACAATTTGACTGTGTTAAAGTTAAGACCTTTCTTTTTGTTTAAACAGAAAAGAGGAGATGTTGGGGAAGTCTTATGCCAATAAAGCACTGTCTGGCCAATAGGGAATCTAGATAGGAGGGGCTAGGAGTCCAGGAGGATTCTGGGAAGGAGAAAGACGAGAGAGTCGACATGTAACCGGCATGGGGTAGGAAACCCGGAACTATTCTCCGGTAAGAGACATACTTAGATTAACAATTATGGGGTAATTACTTAAAGCAGAGCTAGCCAGTAAGAGACAAGCAAGGCCAACAGCTTCATAATTAATATAGCCTCCTGTGTGTTTATTTGGGACTCATGCGGATCTAGAACCAGGCTGGCGCGGCAGAGCCCAGGCGACTGGCGGGGGATAAACCAAAGCGGCTAGCAAAAGAAAAAGCTTCTCTTAACACTCTGGTAGCAATATTTTTATGACACAGGACCCATTACTGGATGAGGAAACACAAACACTAAAGTTTTATAGTAGTTTAGAGGAGTAAGAGCCCAAATGTTAAGGATCTCTTAATCAGTTTTAAATATATTGTCTTTATAGACATGTGAGAAAAATAGAAGCCACAGCACACATCTAAATAAATATGAAGCGGCACATGCAGTAAATGTAAAAACAAAAAACCCAAGGGATAAGAAAGCATCAGGGCCTTTTTGAAGCTCACCAGGACTCTTTAGCTGCACCATGTATCTTCGCTTGCACACAGCCCTGGGTTCCATCTGCAGCACCAAATGGAGCGAGTATGGTGCCACATGCTTGTAACCCTGGTATTTGGGGGTGGAAGCAGGAGGATCAGTAGTTCAAGATCATCTTCAACTACATACTAAGTGTGAGGCCAGCCTGAGATACATGAGACTCAGTTTCAAAAGAAAAAAAGCGACACCATAATAAACCAGTGCTCTGATCAACCAGAGATATATAGACTGATTAAATACAATAAAAATTCAGAATCTGACTCCGACAATTATGATATTTCATGTAGAGCAGAGATGGCTCTATTGATGTCTAGGAAAAGGCTGGCCTGAAAGCAGGGCAACTGAGGCGAATGGATAAACAATTCTATCCTTAAACTTTAAAATGGTTCCAGATGAATAGGAAGTGTCTGTGTGAGAAGATAAGCTTTTAAACTTCTGGAAGAAAATGTAGAGCTTCTTCGGCAAGACAGAAAAAAATGCAGATCATCAAAGGAAAAGCAGTAAGTCTAACTGAAGGAAAATCTTTCAACGGGGCTGGGAGTAGAGCTCAGCTAGAGCACCTGCTTAGCATGTGCAAGTCTAATGCCTCCACCAGAAGAAAAATGGCAAAATCTCTACACAAAAGAAAAAACCATGGGGACAGTAAAACAACAAAAACAAGTCAGAGCCTATGGAAAAGATGCAATCTATATAATCACTGGGGTTAGTATATAGAATTCTGAAGAATACCTATAAACCCCAGGAAAAGAGGGGGGGATGATAACAATAAAAAACTGGATGATCAATAAGCATATGCAACGGCATGAAAAGTTGGCAAATACATAAAGCAAGATATAATTTTCATAAAATTGACAAGAGTTAAGCAGTGCAGTAATACAAAGTATAGTTATGATGTAACAAGACTCGTTATTCTTTACTAATTAAAATGTAATGAAATCAAACATGTTGGTAAAACAGAATATGAATGTGCTCTCTGATCTTATGAATTCCCTTCATCAACAGTAAGCTAAAGTTCTTCAGTCAAGTCCAGCATGGTGGTAAATTTGTGTAATCGCAGAATTTAGGAGGCACGGGCAGGTATGTTTACGTTCTAGGCTGATCAGGACTACATAATGAGACCCTGTCTTGAAGAAAAAAGTTTTGATTTATATGTATAAAGAAAAATGGACAAGGATATAAATTTTTTTATTAATTGTTCTGGAAACATGTTTAAATTATTAAGGCCTATCCTTGCTATGATTTGAATTGAGAGTGGCCACTAAAGATTCATGTGTTCAAGGGAAAGTAGTTGATATTTTAATAGACAGAGCCCAGGGGCTGGAGAGATGGCTCAGTGGCTTAAGAGGATTTGATGCTCTTGCTAAGGACCAGAACTCAGTTCCAAGCACTCACATTTGTCCACTCACAACAGCCTCTAACTCCAACTGCATGGGATCCAACACCCCACTGAGGCCCCCATAGGTACTCACACTCTTGCAACATTCACTCATGCAAACAGACAGAGATACAGATACACAGACATAAAACACACACACTCAGGCACACATGCATACAGGCATGCACATGTCAGGTGGTGGCAGAGGCACATACATTTATTCCCAGCACTGAGGGGGGCAGTTAGGATCAGTTGGATCTCTGAGTTCGAGCTACAGAGCTTGATCCAGGACAGGCTCCAAAACAATACAGAGAAACCCTGTCTCAAAAAGCAAAAAAGAAGAAGAGGAGAAGAAGGAGAACGAGGAGGAGGAGGAAGAGGAGGAGAAGGAGGAGGAGAACAAGAACAAGAAGAAGAAAAAGAAATAAATCAAAGTAGGAGAACCTAGTGGGCTCCTTTAGGTTATTGTCAAGCACACAGACAAAGGAGACTGTGGCACCCTTTTCTCTCTTTCCACATCCTAGGCAAGAGTTGAAAAGATTTGCATGTTTATTTCTCTTTATGCTTCTTTTAGGTACTAGAGCTCAAACCCATGCCCTTGCATTTGCTAGGCTAACCCTCTATCACTGCACTATATGCCCAGCATTCAGGTAGACAGCTTTGTTCTACCTAGTGCTCTTGCCATGATGAGCTGCAACACACCCAAGGCAACAGGACAAACTGATCACAGACTGGAACCTCCATACTGCGAGCTAAAACAAACCTTCTCTAAGTTGATTGCCTCCGTCATGCTAATGGCAGCTAGAGAGTGGATGTGGTCTTCTGATGGTAGGATGGCCCTTCATGCTTACTATTTGAACTTCGCATTTATACTTCCGATTTCCCCCTCTTGGCTACTGTGCTGTTGTCAGACATTTTACCTCCACATCTTTTGAACAACATAACACATGATTTTTGTTTGAAACAGTCAATTATCTTTTCAAGTTATAGCAACCATTTTTTATGTTTATCTCTGTGGTAGGCAGACTAATAGTCCAACGACCTTCCAGAGATGTCCTAGCTCCTAGAGCCTGAGAAAATGTCAGCTTATTTGTCAAAAGAGACCGTGATGGTGCAATTAATGTTAGAAACTTCAAAAAGTGTAGTGCATTTTAGTCATTTATTTACTTATTTAAGTGTGTGTGCCTTGTGTGTCAGAGAATAATTTGCAGGAGTCTGTTCTCTCTTTCCACCATGTTGGTCTCAGGAATCAAACCGACTCTCAGGCTTAGTGGCAAGCGCCTTCACTAGCTGCACCAGCTTGCTGGCCCAAGTTAAGGAGGTGATAGACTAGAGTGTTGGGTGGGTTCAGACTAACAACCTGAGTCAAAAGCAGAAGAGAGGAAGAAAGGAGTAGGTGATGGAAATCACAATGTGACAAGAATTTTGATAAAGAAGGCCATGTATAAGGACCAGAGAACTTTAACAGTTAAGGATAACCTCAGGCAGACAGCCAGGAAATGGGCTTATTCTTAAAGCTTCTAGAGAAGAATACAGCTCTCATAACACCGTGATTTGACTTAGGGAGATTTGTCTGTCAGGCTTCTAATCTACAGAGCTGTCAAATAATGAATTTGCGTTGTTTTAGCCCTCTAGGTTTGTGCTAATTTGTTACAGTAATAATAACAAGCTAATATGCACATATACATCATTTTTCATTTGGATTCCTCCGTAAAAATCTAATTTTTCATCCAATATAATTTCCTTTCTGCCCTGAGGATTTTAACGTTTCTTGTAGTACAGATCTGCTAGGAATACCTTCTTTCAGGTTCTGCATGTACAAAAAATATTACATTCTGTCTGAATTTGAAATCTTTACTTGATAGAGAATTCCAGTGCTTTAAAGGTATCCTTTGGCTGTCTTCTATCTAATACAGCCTTTTCCTGCTCCGACACATAAATAGAAGAAAATATTTGTGATCTTGGGTTAGGGCAAGATTATTATTATTTGAGATAAGCTCTCCCTATGCAGCCCACACTTGTCTTTGCAATCATTCTGCCTCTGAGTAATGGTTTCATAGGTGTATAGCAGCATGCCCAGTTAAGAATTTTTTATGTTACACCAATGGTACAATCGCCACCCCCATTGATATATGTACTTCATTTGAATTAAGAATTTCTGCTCTTACTGGTGGGAGAGCTGTCTCTGAGGTCATGATAGATATTGAGGTGGCTCTGCCCCTCACTGGCTCCAACATTCAGGTGAGCAGGCCCTGCACCTTGCCTGGACAGCACAGTAGGGGTTAGTGGGGCTTGGTGAGCCAGCCCTGAGGATGTGAGCTTAGGAGAGTTGGTACCTGGGTCATAAAAGTGGGAGAACTGGTCCCGTCCTTCTCTGGCTGCACTACTCAGAAGAGCTAACCCTGTACCTCACCTAGGCAACACTCTATAGCTGACCCTGTTGGCAGGGGCACAGGTGAGCAGGCTCTGAGGGGACGAGAGCAGAAGAACTGACCCTGCCCACCTCCCACGCCCACCCCACCCCCATCTGCCATGTGGTGGTGCTAGAGAAAGATGCCCTCCCCCACGTTGACCCTCACCACCTGCAGCAGTCAGGAGAGCTGGCCTGGGGGGCATGAAAGCAGGAGAGTTGTCCCTGCCCCTCACGAGCAGCAGCACTGGGGGGTGTGAGCCCTGCACCTCACCTGGGCAACATAGTTGGTCCTGGCGGTGTGGGTGTGTGTGAGTTGGCCCCAAGGGTGAGAGAGCAGGAGACCTGGCCCTCCCCCTTGCTGCCTGCTGCATTGGGTGAGCTAGCCTGCACAGTGCTGGAGAGTTCACCCTGGTGATGAGGATGAGGGAGAGATGACCAACCCCGCTACCAAGCAAGCATAGAATCAGGGCTATGAGTTGACCCACACCAACATCCACCCTATCTATGATCTGCTGGAGCATGTGAAGGGGCTGGTCCTGCAGATCCAAAGCTGCAGGGTCTCCACGACAGAGGGTAATAACAGGAGTCCCAGTGAGGTTCCAGTATCTATAGTGTAGCAGAAGCCAGAGGCCTGGAACCAGACCTATGACTTACTGCAATGAATACCTACAAGTAAAGATGGACTAAAGGGTGCACTGTGTAGCTCACTGGGCCAGACTACAGCTTCCATGATGAGATTTTTTCTTTTAAATTTTCTTTTGTTGGGGGAGGTGTTGGAAGGGCAGAGGGCAGATATGAAGGGAGGGGGGGGTAAATGGGATCAGGATGCATAATGTGAAATTCTCAAACAATCAATAAAATGTTAAAAAGAATTTCTGTTCCTTAAAAGGCACCATCAAGGGCCAGTGTGTCTTTATGAGCCTATCCTTGTCCTTAGAGCCCATGTGAAGGTAAGAGAGAACTGACTCCAACACTTGTGCTGTGGCATCAACATACCTACATACACATCATATGGATGTATACTAATACAAAATAAATGCTGCCGGGCAGTGGTGGCACACGCCTTTAATCCCAGCACTCGGGAGGCAGAGGCAGGCGGATCTCTGTGAGTTTGAGACCAGCCTCCAAAACAATACAGAGAAACCCTGTCTCAAAAAAAGAAAACAAACAAAAAATTAAAAAACAATAGATACAAACTGGTGAAAGTGTAATTAAGAAAGCAAACAGATACATCCTAGACTAGGAAAGAAAAATTAGCAATAATGTATCTGATAAAGACTTGTACTTATAAAGAGCTAAACTCAGTAATAAGGAACAAGCAACCTAATAATAAACCAATAAAAAATAAATAAGAAAAAACCAAAAAGAGATCACAAAGTTGGGTGGGTAGTGAGGTAGGGTTGGATCTGGGAGGAGTGAATACAAACAAACTGCATCATATGACATTCTCAAAAGAAATTAATGAAAATATTATTTAAAACCGAACAAGTAGGAAATCAAGCCTAACTATAACCCCAGCACCACAGAGACTGAGGTCCAATAGAATCATTGAGTTTGAGGCCAACCTGGACTACACAGCAAGACTCTGTGTCAAAACAGTAACAGTAAAAGGACTGAGATGTAGCTCAGTTGATGGAGTGTTTGCCTAGCATGCACAAGTCCTAGGTTTGAATCAATCTCTAGCACTGGAAATAAAGGAAAACAGAAATGGCAAAATATAGGCAGACCTTTCTGTCCAGCCAGGTCCTGCAGCCATTTAGTCTCAAATAAACATCCTCAGGCTTCTTATTGGTTAGCTGTCTCTTAATTGTTAGCCCATATTTATTAGTCTGTGTATCTCCACATGGTCTTGGCTTACCAGTAATGTCCAAGTCTCTTGCTTCCTTAGCAGCTACATGGCATCTCCTTGCTCTGCCTCTTACCTCTCTCTATTCCTGTTTCGATTCCCTGCCTGGCTAAATCCTGCTTGTCCATTGGCTGAAACAGCTTTATTCATCAACCAATAAGAGAAACATGTATTCACAGCACACAGAAACACATCTCCCATCAGCAAAATGTTAGAACGCATACTTTGCCAAAAGAGATACTTGGATGGTAAATAAGTGTTTGAGAAGATGATTTAAATCATTAATACTGAGTGCTTGCTTCTTGTCTCAAAGTTATTAGTCATTGGGAGAATACAAATCAATTAAAGTATAGCCTTGCCTTTATACATATTATAATATATACATTGTAAAAATTAATCTGATCATTCCAAGTGTTGGCAAGTTGTGGAGCAAGTGGAACTCTCATACACCACTTGTAGCAATGCTAACTTATGCAACCACATTAGGAAACAGCGTATCAATGTTTTAAGATTATTTATTTTGTGTGAATGTTTGCCATGGTGAGAATGTGGTGGTCAGAGGACTACTTGGTAAAGTCAATTCTCCCTTCCTCTTTGCGAGTTTTGGTTGTAAGTAGTCCCAGCAATATTTCACCAAATAAAACTTAAGCCCAACGTATGATTCAGTAGCACTGTTCTTAAATATTTATCTAAGAGAGATGATAACTGATGTACATGCAAAGGTTTACATATTGCAAGTTTATTTTTAATAGTCACAGGCAGAAAAAAATCTCAATTGCTCATGAATATGTAAATGGATAAAATAATTGTAGTATAGCCATATGATGGAATACAAGTTATCAATTAAAAAATGAACTAGAAACAGCAGTGTGAATGAATCTCATAATAATTATGCTGAAAACCACAAAAGAACATATTGCATAATTTCATTAGGGTAACTTTTCAGAAAATGTAAATGCAGACAGAACAGTGGGGCAAGAGCAGGGAGTAGAGGGATGTCCAGTTCATTATCCAGTATTCTCCAGAGAAACAGAAGCAACAGGATGCTTATATAGATATATAAATGACGATACGTCATGAAAATTCACTCGTGTGATTATGGACACCAAGAAGCCTCATGATCTACCAGAGCAGCAAACTGGAAAACCATAAAAGTTAACTCATCCTGAGGTAGTAAATGCTCTGCAGTCTGAATTCCTGAGACCAGTGCCGGTACCTGGGGGCAAGAGAAAGTAGAAGTCCTAGACCCAGAGGAAGTCAGTTTGCCTTTGTTTCATCCATGTTTGGTTGACACTCAACCATACTAGAGCACATGGCTCTTCCTTATTTAATTCACTAACCCATATGGCAGCCCCTTCTATGAGTATCATCCTCACAGACACACTAAGATTAATATTTTACCAGCTCCCAGTACACTGTAGCCCAGTCAACTAAAAACTACTCACTCCTGGGCATAAACCTCCATTGCAGAATGCCTGCTTGGCATGTGTGAGGCCCTAGGTTTGATCTCTATCACAGAAAATTAGTTAATCTATCTGTCTGTCTATATATATATATATATATATATATATATATGTGTGTGTGTGTATATATATATATATATATATCAATACTTCAAGTCAGAACCTGGCTATAACACATACACTTCTTGTCAACTTGGTGCCAATATACATTTTCTTAGTTCATATGTGACCTTCAAATGAATGTAACTCCACTTAGCATGATACTATTGTCTTGTATACAATCCAAAATGACTGAATCCCTTCAGCCTTGTACAATCAAAATAAGAAGGCTCCATAAGGAATGTACCAGACATAGCCTCTTCCAATGCCTTTATCTTGGACATCCCATTTTTCAGACTGTGAAAAATAAGTAAATATATAGTTTATAAGCCACATAGTTTACTATCTATATGCATATTTACATAAATTGTATTTACACGTGTTCTATTTACTTATTTATTCATGTGTGTGGCATGTGCCACAGTGTACAAACAGAGGTCAGAGAATAACTTGTGGAAGTTGTCTTTTCTTACATGTGGGTTCTAGGTACTGAAATTTGTCAGGCTAGACAGCAAGAGCCTGCTGAGCCATCTTGCTAGCCCAGTTTACTGCACTGTTATTACAGCATCCTCACAGATTAAGACAAAGGGATGCTAAGGGACATAAGGGATCTATCAGGAGTGACAGATGTGTTCCTTTTTACTTGGTTAAGAATGCATATGCTAAAATTTACCTAGTTTGTACATGCTATTATGGAAAATCTATTCTATGGCAAATATGTCCCAATAAGTCTGTTACTAACAAAGAAAACTCCAATACTGCTGCTATTCCAAACACCTAGTGTAACAACTTTGAATACTAGGCTTTGATGAAATGACCTTCCACACTGATGATGGGAATATAAAATAGCATAAATACTTTCTAGAATTATTTTATAGCATATAGTAATTTTAAAAAGTGTCAGGGACTAGAGAGATGGCTCAACAGTTAAGAGCACTGGTTGTTCTCCTAGAAGACCTGGCTTTGAGTACCAGCACTCACATGGCCATCTGTAACTAAAATTCCAGGGGATCTGGTGCCTTCTGGCTTTCTCCAGGTACTAGGCACTCATATGGTGTACAGACATACATACAGGCAAAGCATAAGGATAAAATAAAATTTAAAAACTGCTGATATCTATTATTTTTAATACCTAGCATGTCTCTCTGAGGCCCATGTATTAATTTATTGCCTAAGTGGTAGAGAGTAGAAAATCTCATGTCATTGGGGCCCTCAAAGAGAAGTATGGGACCCTGGTCTCCTCCACATTCTCTCTGTTCCAGCTGCCATGAGATGGACAGGTTTATTCTACTGTGCACCCACATCACTGATGTTCTGTCTTGTCACAGATCCCAAAGCAACTCATCTATCTGACCATGGACTCAAACCTCCAAACTATAACCCTAATTAAACCTTTTTCTCTTCTGTGCTGTTTATCTCAGGTATTGTGTTAGAGTAACAGAAAGTTACTCAATGCAATATGTAAAAGAATCTTACTTCTATGACTGTAACCTAGAGAAATTATTGAAACAAATACCATACTATCTAATGGTATGCTCATAAATATGTAACCACTAACTCTCAGGGGAGATAAAGGCCCTATTTTAAGACTTGGTCCAAAACATTTTTGCCATAAACATTCCCACTATGACTAATCTCGAGTTCTTCACACCACCAAATGTAGAGCTGAGATACAGTAGTCCCTCCTTAGCTGTGCATAATAGATCCTCAGCAGAAGTCCCAAACCATAGGGAACACCAAATCCTATAGATACTATGGGTTTTCCCATAAACTTGTAAATTAAGAGTGGTAATTAGTCACAGTAAGAAAGTAACACTAACCAATTACTATAGCTCTTAGCAACCATAGTCTACAATTTATTTTCTTTATTATTATATCAGAGTCTTTACCTTTTCAGTTAAAGGAAGCAATTGGTAGATTTTCTCGGAACTGTCCAAACCTCCAGCATCACTACTCTTGTAATTTGGGGCCATTATTAAATAAAATAAGGCTTCTTTGAAGATGAGCTCTGCAACAGCACAACTGCTGATCTTACAACTGAGACGGCCACTAAGTCCCTCCTAGGCAGGTAGTGTGTACAGCATGGATGCATCAGGCACCAGGGTGGTTCTAATCCTGAGCAGGAAAGTCAGGCTGGCAAAAGAGGCACCACTGTGCATATACCAAGGAAAGGTCTATCAATATGAGAATGGATGAACCGATGTAGGATTTGTTCAATGGAGCACATGAATGCATCTCAAAAATAAAATGCTGAGAGGAAAATCTCAGGTGTATAATATGTGCAATGTGATGCCATTTGTGGAAATCTAAAAACTCTAAATCTAAAAATTTGAAAAGTGGTGCTTGTGAATACATTGGTAAATATATGTTCGGGAAAACTATTTAAACTCAGGAACAGGATATAACCAAAGTCATGGTGGTGCTTAGACTTGAGAGAAAACAGGATGAAGAAGTTTGTTAGTTATTTGTTGTTACAGAACACTCCCACTCCCACCCCCAAAACACCAACAAGTTACTTAACGCTACACACATGTATTGCCTCTCAGGTCCCATCAGCAGGGAAGCTCAGCAAAAGTTACTTAGCTCTTGCTTAACTTCAAGACCTTGGAGTCTCTCCTTGTCACTTTCAGTTGTGCCCTTAAGGTACTTATGTGCAGCCAGAATCATCCTTCCTTTTTCTGGAATGGCAGCAGCATTTCCAAGCTGGGTTGCTTTTTCAGTACACTTCTTGCCAGAAGAATGTTAGGCATCCAAGAGGAACCCTGCCTTCTGTCCTCTTTGTCCCTTTCAGTCCAAGTTGATGGTGTTTCTGAAGTAACTTCCTTAAGAAGGTTTTTAAACAGTGATTACAAGAGTTCATCCTCTCTTACTTAAAGCCACACACATCTTGGCTCTACCACCTACACTCCCTTCTCCATCTTGAAACCTTGCTCAAACAACGGGGACCAAAGCATCAAGTTTGCTAGAGGCATCCGATTGGATTTAGGGAATCCAGGAGTCTTCGGAAATTTTAGGAGATAGAACTAAGCTGGAGGGTGTGGATCACTGGGGACAGGTCCTTAGAAATGTCTTCTGGCTGCCCCCTCCCTTCCCCCCTTCCTCACTCCCTGCTTCCTGGGTACAATGCAGTAAGCTATTCTGCCATGTTGTCCGGGTCATGATGGACATCAATCTCTGAAGCTGCGACCAGAGTAAACCTTTGCTCTGTGTTTTCTCAGGTATTTTGTCATAGCAACAAAAAGTCTAACACAGTATCCTTATTCTGTAAGCTTCATTCCTATTATTTATTTCTACTTTTAAAGGTTTTTGTTGCTATTGTTGTTGCTAAAAGCAAAACAACAACAACAACAAAACCCCAGCACATTAGTCTAAGTCCATGCAGGGTCAGAATCATCAATTTCACCGTCTTCCACCCCCACATCTTGTTCTGGAGAGATCTTCATAGTCAGTCATACATGGGAAGCTTCATCTCCTGAGGTAGCAATGCCGTCTTCCAGATCCCTCCTGAAACACCTGCATGGGGCTCCTCCTGTGCAGGTGGCAACCTATTCAAAAATATGTCCATGGTGGTTTATTTGTTTCCTTATTTTTTTCAACGTAGCAGCTAATGCATCGAGCACATTCTTCTCTGGTAATGAAAACCTTTGAATGTGGGATCTTAGTTTCTTTTCCTGTTGCTGTGCTAAAATGCACTGATAAAAGCAACCTAAGTTGTAGAGAGAAGCCTTCCCGCCAGCCTGGTTCCAGAGCCGCATCAGTCCCAAATGAACACACGGGACGCTAGATTAATTATGAAGCTGTTAGCCTTGCTTGTTAGTTGTTGTTGTTGTTGGGTTGTTTTGTTTTGTTTTTTTTTTTGGTTTTTCGAGACAGGGTTTCTCTGTATTGTCTTGGAGGCTGTCCTGGAACTCACTTTGTAGACCAGGCTGGCCTCAAACTCACAGAGATCCGCCTGCCTCTGCCTCCCGAGTGCTGGGATTAAAGGCGTGCGCCACCAATGCCTGGCTTGCTTGTTTTTTTGTTTGTTTGTTTGTTTTGTTTTGTTTTTACGAGAAAGGGTTTCTCTGTATTGTTTCGGAGGCTATCGGTCCAGCCTGGCCTCGAACTCACAGAGATCTGCCTGCCTCTGCCTCCCGAGTGCTGGGATTAAAGGCGTGTGCCACCACCGCCCGGCTTGCTTGTTTTTTTTTACTGGCTATCACTAATTTAAGTATTTAATCCCATAATTGTTAATCTAAGTATTTCTCTTACCGGAGAAAGGGTCTGGACCTTTTACTCCTCTGGAGGCTACCTGATGACTCCCTGTGTTTCTCCTTTCCAGAGTCCTCCTGGACTCCTAGTCCCACCTATCTTGCTTCCCTATTGGCCAACAGTGCTTTATTCAACAACCAATAAGAGACAGATTTCAGAATGACATCTCCCATCACTAAGGAGAAAATGTTTTATCTGGCTCACAGTTACAGGATACAGTCCATCATAGCAGGCTAGCCAACAAAGCAGGGGCTTGAGAAGGTGATCACATTGCAACTACAACCAGGAACAAAGAGCAATGAATGCATGCTATTGGTCAACTCCCTTTCTCCACTTACATAGTTCAGTATCCCAGACAGGAAATAGCACCACACACAACGGGTGGATCTTCTCACTTCAATTAAAGAAATAAAGAAAAATCCCCCAGAAGCCCATTTTCCAAGTGATTCTCGATTCTGTTAAGTGGACAGTTGACAGTAACCATCACAGTGTTTATTTTCTCCACCATTTTAAGGAGCTGGTTAAGGTCTGCAGAAGCTGCAACTCCTCATTGTTCATGTCTTTAAAAATCATGTATGGGAGTCCTCTGCATCATGCTCCTCTATATCAACCACAGCCTTGCTGACTATTGTGATGTCTTCCTACTTGGCACTCAGGCACTCACACTACAAGCATGTTATGTGAGACTTTCCTGTCTACTCACCCCAAATAGGGAACCAGTGACAAACCAAAGTAAAGAGCCCATCATAGTCCAACTTAGCAAACTGATGATTGTGTTTGGGTTACTCACAAGACCAAGGATGACTCAAAGGCAGCTGCAAGACAGAAAAGTCCTTGCCCAAAAGGTGATGACTCATTGAGACTGCAACCCTAAAGCTCTGTGTACAAAGCATCTTGACAGGTTGGACAGTCTCTTTTCGGTAGATTAAACTCCTCTCTTCTACCTATCAATTGTCTACTGTTTCTATATCCTTGGGGGAGGGGCCTTCCTGAGTCTTATAAGTTTCAGCTTTCCCAGACCTGTGATGTTTATTTACTTCCTGGGTCTCATGAGCCTTTATGTTCCTTCCTGGAGGGAATGTTTTGTCTCAGGCAGAAATTGCTATGCAAAGTCCAAGCAAGGATCTTACGAAGTCATAGATGCTACAACCCTTCCAGAACTGTAGCAGTGTGTTCTCAGGGCCTTCCTCCACGTCTGTACAAGCCTGGGTAAGCACCTACTTAGATAGCCAGCCTTAACAGTTGCTCTAACTACCCGATTCACTGGTGCTGTTTGGAGAGATAAGTATTGCTTTGATACTGAGATGAAAATCACAATAAAAGGACGGCAAATGGGAACATTATTAACAATATAAAACATATTGAACGCATGCTATTCTCTAAACAGTATTTCTCAATTCAGTGCCACAGAAGTTCAGTAGGATATCTTGGAAGAAATGTTGAAACCCTCCCCTGCCTTCTTATTATTACTGTGAACAAGCAGGGTGTTCTTTGTCTATATGCGTGAAGGCATTGAACCCTAGCACTGAGTTAGTTTCTTTGTGGATAAAAGGTTTTTCAAGCACCTGTATTAAGAAAAGAGTTGTCTTATTCATACCAAAGATTTGCTCCAGCAAATCGTTTTCCTCCACAATTGGTTTATCCAGGGTTTCTAAAACTTCTTTGCCTGCCTTGACATCAGCATTAGTAGTCACCACTCACTCCTACATGTAATGAGAACAATTCTTAGATCATTTCAACAAACTAGGCTCATGAGCTGGACATACAGTTCGGTGGTAGCGTATACACAAAGGCCTGAGTTCAGTTGTTATGACTGTAAATAAAAGTCTGTTTGGATTTCTCTGTGAACAAACAGAGCAGTAGATAGAATAATTTTCAAAAAAAAACCCTGCTCAGTATGGTGCCTATAATCCTAGCACTTGTAGGTAAACAACACAAAACAATATTGCAAACAAAGAAACAAAAATCTACTCAGACCAAAAGCTAAATTCAATATGATCATTGAATACAAGCTTTTCAACGAGGCAAACAAATGTTTTGTTTGGTCATGATTGTCATGGAACTGAGAAGTATGTCCTTTGGTGTCTGGTTTTCAGTTAAAACCATTGGATATTTCTCCTTCAGTGTTTTTTCAAGAGAGAGTAAGACATGGCATGGATTTGGTGGGTGGGGAGGTAGGGAAGATCTGGGAAGAGGAATTGAGGGAAGGCAAAAAAGTAATCAGAATATATTGTATGAAAAAAATACTTCTTTTTCTTTATACTTTTAACTTTCATTGAAAGTAAATTTTTCTATAAAATACATCTGATCATGGTTTCTGCTCCCCATCTCCTCCCAGATTCTCCTCACCTCCCCACCCACCCAAATCCAAGCCCTTTCCCTCTCTCTCTCATTAGAAAATAGGCAACTAAGACACAATGATAAAAACAGAATAGGACAAAACAAACAAAAGAAAAATGATCCAAAGAAAAAGCAGAAGAAACACACACAGACACACAGACTTGCACATACCAGTGTCTCATAAAAACATAAAATCAGAAAAGATAATATATAAGCAATGACCAGTAAATTTTTTTAAATGCCCAGACAAAGCATTATGAGACCCTAAAAACCTTCCAAAACTGCCATTTAAGTTCTCTTTGTGTTGATCATTTACTACTAGGCAGGAGGCCTGCCCTTAAATGGGGTTTGTATACCCAGTGAGACTCTGTTGGAGTAAGCGAAATTTTCCTTTGCAAGTGGTTATCAATTGAAGATAGCATCTGGGTTAAGGATGGGGGTTTGTGTCCACTTTTCCTCTCAGAACTGAAACCCCATCTGGCTTAGACCTGTACAGTCCTCATAACATTAATGAATTAATTACAAAGAAAAGAGTCTTAGAAGCTTTTCCTTATCTTGCAAAGGCCTGTCTGGATTTTCGTTAACTTCATAGCCTTCAATGAAGCCCATTCTTTAGCAGCTTCTGTGATTTTCTTATTCTTCAAGATCGTAACTTGCGGTGGAATGAAGCATGGCAGTTTTCTATCTATGCAATGTTTGATTGCCTTTAAGTTTGTGTTCAGGTCTCTCTTTCAACATGGTCTCTTTTAGCAATATTCCCAGTGGATTTTGTGTACTTAGCAGCTACGATAGATCAAACAGCATAAGATTAAATCAAACACAAGAGAAAATGCTGAAATTAAGAACTGTAGTAATCATGAAGTATAACCCTGCTGGCAGTGTAACCCAGCATACTAATCTACACTGGACTGTTAACAAGTAGGAGTAACTTTAAAAATAATGAGCAAAGTAGTAAATACACAAGCAGGAGCAGTTACTTATTATTATGTAATATGTAAGAACATAATTGTGTCTGATGCATTATACCTGGCAGCATAGTAGGTTTGTATACATGGGCATCATCTTAAACACATGAGTACCATTCGCACTATGACATTAGGACAGCTATGACAGCACAAAACAACAGGGAAATTTCACCTTCTTATATTCCTATCTCATCATATAGGTGGCCTATTGTTGACGAAAGAGTGATCATGGAGTGCATGACTATATCCAAGTCTATCATTTGTGAGTTCTGGCCTCATAACTTCAGGACAAATTTTTACTAACTCTCTGCCATGCCATAACTCCTTCCAATTTCCAATAACATGTGTCTTGCTTCCTTTGGAGCTGTTCTGAATTAGTATCTTCAAAGTCCAGATTCCTAACAATCTGTTCAAGCTGACTTAAGCACTCTTTGCCATGAACCTTAAAATTCTTCCAACCTTACTACCTAATTCTAACGCTATTTTCACAGTGTTCAGGTCTCTATGACAACTGCACCTACTTCCAGGTACAAAATCAGCACTAGTTTTCTATTGCTGCCCAACAAATCAGCACACATTTATTGTCCTTCAATTTCTGTTGGCTAGAAATCTGGACATTGACTATGTAGATGTTCTGCCGAGGGTCCCACAAGCTGCAATCATGGGGTTCACAAGGTTTTTAGCCAGAGACTCATTTTCTTCTACCTTTCTGTGCCGGTTGGCAGCATTCAGTTCTTTGTGGGGATTATAGGAGTCACAGCAGCTTGCTTTTTGAAAGCTAGCAAAAGGAGAGAGTGCAATTCTAGTCTTGAGAAAAATCTGCTAGCAAAATGAGTTATATAATGGAATGTAATTACAGCATGACCTCTCATCACCTTTACCATAGTCTGTTAATTAGACCCACATCACAGGTCCCATGCAACTTTCAAGGAGAAGAGCAGGTATAAGGAGAGTAGGTGATGACTTGGAGGTCTCTCTAAGACTGTCATAATTGCAGTGAGAAACCAAAAGACACTAAATTTTAGTCTGTAAAGATTTATGTATTTTTCTTTAAAACTTATGAAACATAAGAACACTGAAAAATCAACATATACTGTAGACATATAATCAAACATCACAGGAATGAAACGAGTGCATCTGTGAGTTGATCTACTATCTAGGAAATGAGATCTTGTAGCAATGCAAGGTATAAATTTTCTGATGTAGCTTATTAATGTGTGACACATATTTGTGTATATTTTCAGATTCTAATCCTCTTGATTCAGGGGTTATGTTTTTCATTGCTAAGTTATTCAACAAGCAACCTTTCAGTAGGCAAATCCATAAAGCAACCTTATTTTGGATGACTTTCTATAATTCTTTCCAGCCTCCTGACTCCCAAATACCCAGCTGTTTTGTGGGCCAAGTGTAGATAAATGTGCATGTATATTGCCCTAAAGTATAGAATCAATTGTACATGGATTTTGCTTTTGTATTTTAGTTTCATTTTTCCTTTTAATGTAAGTGCAATTCTTCACTCAAGTAAATAATCAGCATGTTACTATTGTCTTCTCCAAAGACAAATTCTTTTAATTTTTTTACCATCTAATACTCTGGATGACAAAATGGATCTTTGTGTTTTCTGTGTTTATTGCTTCTATTATCACGATACAGTCTGCATTTATTGAAAACACCAAATAACTTGTTGTAGCAAAAGTAAAATGATATGGCATACAGTATACATTTTGAGTTAAAATGCTATTGTTGCCCAGTTTTTCTTTATTAGTATGTTAATATTTTTTAGAGTGTAAAGCCCTAAATCCAGAAAACGAATCATCACCATGAAACCAACTCTGATGTAAAAACAGAATCTTTATTTGTGAATTAACTCAGGTCCCTCTGTCTGTCTGAAGCAGTGCCAGCAGCAAAAATTATACGAACAGCAGTCACAGGCGCAGAGCAAGAGAGAACCAGAGCAGGGAGGGAAGGGGACTTATATAGTAGCCAGGCAGAAGAGAGGGACTTGGGGAACGCCAAACCTACATAGCTACAGACTTGGGATTGGCTCAAGCCCTCCAAAACTGCATGGTTACAGCCTTGGGATTGGCTCAAACCCTGACTGAGGGGAGGGTGCCTGGAGTTGTTTACTTGTTTCTGATTGGCTTCTCCCTGTGGGGTGAGGTGTTGCTCATTTCTGATTGGCCTATTTCATGGATTAAGGTCAGGGGAAGGTCAGGGGCAAATCATGCCTTGCTGATTGGAAGAGGCTGCCTCCTGCTAAAGTCATGGGGACAAGGGGACATCTCTAGGCCAGGGGTTATTACATTCCTAGGCTAAAGATCTATGGGGAGTCTTGCCCCCAGACTAGCGGGTACCACTTCTCTAAACTGGGGTCCAGAAAATGTCATGCCGCTAGACTAGAGGTTAACTACTTCCCTATTTCCCTGGACTGGAAAGTTCACACCCCTAGACCAGAGGTTACTACTTTACTGCTCAGGGATTGGTCAGTTTTCCCTGCTCGGTGACTGGCTGGTTTTGTTTCAGAGGCAGAGATGGTTTCAGGGCCAAATTGTGTTTCTTTCTATGGTTCATTTTAGCTTTTAGGCTCCAAATTTAGGGCCTGGGAGAATTTCTTTTACAGGTTCTGATTCTAGGAGCAAAGTGTGTTCTTTTGGCATTAGTTTTGGAGTTGGGGTGTTTTTCCCAAGTGCTAGGTTTGGGGAAAAAGTGCCTCTTCTACTGGCTCAGGCTCTGAATCTAGGGTGTGTTTCTTTTACTGGGTAAAGGTTCGGAGCTGAGCTGTTCAGGAACAGTGTAGGGACTAAGGATCAGGGATTTGTTGGGGCCTGGGTCTTTTAAGAGAAAAGAGAAAAAAATTTTAACTGTCCAAATACAAGCTAGTGTTCACATAAATTATCTTTGACATAGAAATATAGATGGCATCATAGTATATTATGAGCAGTTAAGAGTATATAGCTCCACAGACCCAAAGGGAAATAATTGCTTAATCAATATTTCTCTGATAAAAAAGAGAAATCTCATTGGTTGAACTGGCTACTAGTTTAAGTGGCCATCTACTTAACTAAATACAATATTCTGTGACTCATTAAAGTAAGGCATAAATCTGTCGAGTTCTGTTTCATGGAGAAAGCTGCTATTCATATGTACTCACATGTAGTTCCATTTCAGCACAGAAGTAGCTCTACTGCTACAATCCCTGGTCCATTTCACACACATGGAGTCAATTCACATATAAATATTGAGGGTTTGCTTGGTGGAAAAGGTGAATGATACACACCCTTCAGTGAAAGAGTTTCTTATGCAGCATGGAGATTGTGCTAGTCAGCTTTGTAATGCTATGGCAAAACTACTACCTAAAAGAATTTAAAAGGAGTAGTTTGTGGACCAGGGAGGCAACTTGGTCTATAATGTGACTGCTTCAGGAGCACAAGCACCTGACTTCAGGTCCCTGGCAGTGCACAGAATGCCTAGCATGGTGGCAACTATCTATAAGGGCAGTGCCAGGGGAGTGGAGAAAGGTAGATTTCTAAGGCTGGTAAGCTAGTGTAGCTGAATCTGTGGATCAGTGAGTGACTCTTCCTGAAAAAAATAAAGTGGCAATAGGCCAAAGAAGATACGAAACATTGACCTTTCCATGTGTTCACACAAGTACACACAAACACATGAATGCAAACATGTACACACCTACACAAGAGTGTAAATATATCTCACAGACACAGGCATGGTCACATATGCACCTGTGAACACAAACACAAAAAGGAGTGGCTTGTTTGGGCTCCCATTTTCAGAGATTTCCATAAATAGTCACAGCCCTATTGTCTTTGAGCCTGTGCTAACAGAGAACATTATAGCAGGGGCATATGGAGTAGGAGAAAGAATATTATCCTCAAGGCAGTCAAACTTTGACTGTGCGAGGGAAGAAAACAGGAAGGGGTCAAGGGCCTAAAAACAGGAAGGGGTCAAGGGCCTAAAATTACTCCAGAGAACATACATTCAGTCACTGAATGCCCCACATACTAAAGTTTTCCCCCATATCCCCAATACAAACACAGGAACCAAGTCTTCAACAAATGGCTAGCCCCTTAGGAACATTTCAGATACAAACTATACTAGAGAGGTGTATACATAAGCAATAACAGCATAATGAAGACAGTTACTTCAGTAGTTTAAACTAGAAGTGTAGTATTCCAAGGCAATGATTCAGGAGAGAATTAATGATACCCATACCCATCATGTATTTATTGAGTATTTGTGTGCCATGTACTGATGGGGGCTATCCTTCTGTATATATGTTTCTCTTATTGGTTGATAAATAAAATACTGTCTGGCCAATGATGCAGGAAGATAGACAGGACTAGGATGATGGGAATTCTGGGAAAGGTAGACAGAGGAAGGCTGCGAAAATGAGGCTGTGTGGAGACTGGCAGGTTAGGACGTGCCAGGCATTCTCTGGTAAGATAAGGCCATATAGAAATACATAGATTAGTGGTTATGGGTTAATAGTTAAGACAGAGCTAGCCTGTAAAAAGCCCTAGTCATCAGCCAACAGTTTATAATTGATATAAGTCTTTGTGTGCTTATTTGGGACCGAGAAAGGCAGCTGTGGAACCTGACGGGCAAGAAACTTTCATTAACAATATATCTCAGATTGGTTATCACTAATATGAATAGTCTAATACTGCATGGTTATAAATAGAAAAGTATGAATTTGTACTGGGAAAGTAGCTCAATTTGTAAAGTGCTTGCCTACCACTCTCAAAGTCCTGAGTTTGATTCCTAGTACACATAAATTAGGCATGCTGGATCATGCCTTCACACCCAGTTCTTGGGAGGTTGAGATAGGAGGATCAGTAGTTCAAGTCCAGCCTTAGCTTCATTGCAAGTTTGAAGCTAGCCTAGGATATGACAGAACCTGTCTCAAGCAGAACAAACAACAAAAAATGCCAAGCTTATTCTTGGCAACCTAGGCTAGAGGAAACCCTGTTTCAAAACAACAGGAAAAGAAAGAAAAGAAAACTCTGATTTGAACCCTTACTATTTGCTGGGTGCTATACTTATAAAACTAATATAAAAGTTCAATTCTAGGGGCTTGAGATACAGTTCAACTAGTAAGAGCACATAATACTCTTTCAGTGGACCAGAGTTCGATTCCCAGCACCCATGTCAGGCAGCTCCCAACTCCTTGTACCTCCAGCTCGAGGGGGAACCAATGTTGTCTGGCCTCTGTGGATACCTGCATTCTGTGCACATAGTCACATAATTAAAAATATCAGTTTAAAATGAAGTTCACTTCTGATGCCACTTATTTTAGAGTTCCTATTGTTGTGATAAAACACCATAATGAAAGGAACTTGAGGAGGAAAGGGCTTATTTCATCTTATAGTTGAAGTCCATCATTGAAAGAAGTCGAAACAGGGACTCAAGGCAAGAACTGGGAGGCAAAAACTGAAGCAGAGGCCATGGAAGATTGCTGTTTACTGGCTTGCTCCTAAAGGATTGTTCAGCCTACATTGTTATATACCCCAGGACCACCTGCCCAGAGCTGACACCACCTGCAATGTGTTGGTTCCTCCCACATCAGTCACTAATTGAGAAAATGCACCACAGGCCAATCTGGTGGGAGCATTTTCTCAATTGAGGTTCCCTCTTCCCAAATGACTCTTGCTTATGTCTGTTGACATAAAACTAGTCACTACTTTATCAAGACAATAACTCAAGAGATAGAGCAACAGGGAAGGAAAACTCAACTCCAGGCTAATTGAGTGAAAGGGTGTTTGTCTTTTCTGGGAATAAACAGACATTTTCCATGAATTTAGGTGCCATCTTTTCTATTCTTTTCCTTTCATGTTCTGTTGGTTCCAGTTTGAGCCAAAATTGAAGGTGAAAAAAAAGAGAGAGACATGAAAACAGAGACATCAAGCCTTGTCATCTTGTTCCAGGCCCCCTAATGAGCATCCAGTCTGTGTTGTTAGTAGAAGTAAGTATTAAGTTTCTGGAGAAACAGCTGACTTGAACAAGGGGGAGATCTTGGACCCCAGACTGATGGCTGAGAGGTCAGCATGGTACTGATCCAGACCCCCTGAATGTGGGTGTCAGTGAGGAGACCTCAGCAATCTATGGGGCCTTGGATAGTAGATCAGTATTTATCCCTGTCATACAAATAGATTTGTGTGCCCATCCCACCATGAGGGATACTCTCTCAACCTGGACACTTGGAAGAGGGCCTAGGCCCTGCCCTGAACGAAATGAAGTCTCTGGAGATCTCCCATGGAGGACCTCACCCTCCTGGGGAACAGGGTGGGGATTAGGTGGGGGCCTGGGGGCTGGTGGGGGGGCCAGGTGAGGAGGGGAGGGAGAGGGAGCTGGAACTGACATGTGAAACAAACTTGTTTCTAATATAAATATAAAGAAAAAAAGAAAGAGACAACATCTTTCATTCAGCTTACAATTATAATTCTCCATTATTGTTGGTAATCCCTTACTATCACTAATTTACAAATTAAACTTCACTATAGGTATGTTTTGTAGTTTTAAAACAAGGCATAGACTTTATAGGATTTAGTGCTATAGGTGGTTTCAGACTTGGCTGGGCTTTGCCATGAATCAGAGGAGACTACTCTGCTACTCATTTCTTCACATGTGCCTCTGAAAAGCACACAAATTAATTATATGCAAAGCTTTTCACTTCTCTTACAACCATCAGTCAAAGTCAAGAGGTTCATTTCCTGTGGATTCTTTTCTGGGAATTGAATAGGCCGTGGATTGGCATCAAGCTGAATCTGCTCTATAAGGAAAGGCTGCTGTAGCTGAAGACTAATCCGCATATTGTCCCAGATAGACTTCGTTCTTGGCCAGGTTACATCATGACTCCTTAAAATAACCAGAATTGAACAAAGCATAGCGTCTCCGATAGCATGGTTTCTCAGTTGTAATCAGAAAAGTGTGTCCCCCAGGCCTCCATTGTCGTGCATGTAGGGCATATTTGCTAAGAGCTGATTCCTGCTTGCTGCTTTGCTGGTTTCACCTTACTATAAAACAGAACCCTGCACATGATATTATTTCTTTTTACCAGTAGCTAACTGTGCTTTTTCTTCAAGCACAATATTGATCATTAGTTAGGAATTGGCTTTTGCAAGCTTCCAGAAAGAACAAGATTGATATGGTGGTTGCCAAAAGAAGGGCAGTTTAAAATTGCTCTCCTTAGGCTGTTATCTCATTTTAGATCTGGAATTAATAATTTTCATAACGAAAGGCTTTATTTTAATAAACACAATAAAGCTATCTGAGGTCAATCTGGCTTTAGATAGCAGAAATCTCAGTTCCTTTATCTTCTTATTTAATAAAATTATATAACAGACTATACCCTGGAGTGTTTGAAATAGATCACAGGTCTAATAAAAAATCTGATTTTAGGATATCAGTCATTATATTCCCAGTTTAAGCCTTTCTGTTCTACAGACTTGTTAGATATCCTCCCAGACTGATTTGCTCATGCTTATATTTATAGACTCATAGTAAAAATTAGACTTGGACCCTGCTGATTGTATTTATGACATTATGTTAAATAGGAAATTGTATGTCACTGTTATCATCACCATTTTTCAATAAGCCACTTGTGAATAATTAGCCCACTTTCATGAAGTGTGTATTCAACAAAACAATGCAACATTAACTGAAAATGGTAAATTAACAATTTACTCAATAGCTTGGATACAATGTGAAATAATATTAGTGACATTCAGTGACATTGTTAACTTAATGTTAACAGGATGAATGTGCTAAATTACAGGATAAGGGTATCCAACGATATACAGTTCAGAAATTGAGAGGAAGCATGGCAAAAGTAAGAGGAGTTTGGAGCAATCCCAAACTCAGCCATTATTTGGATATGATTCGGCCACCCACCCCCAAAGCTTCATGTACTAGAAATTGGGTCCTCAGTGAAGAAATGTTGAGAGGTCTTGGAACTGTCCAGAAATGAATCACAGTGGGAAGTAATTAGATTTTTGGAGGCACCACTCATTATTTTCGCTTCCTTATCTTTTTTCTTTTTTAAAATTTATTTGAGTTAGAAACAAGCTTGCTTCACATGTCAATCCCAGCACCCTCTCTATTCCCTCCGCCCCCACCCCCCCCCACTCTCTGTCAAACTCTGCAACCCCCCATCCAATCCCCACTCGACATTCCAGGGAGGCTGAAGTCCATGAAGGGCCTCCAAAGTCTGTCATATCATCCAGAGCAGGGCCTAGGCCCTCCCCCATGTGTCCAGGCTGAGAGAGCATCCCCCCATGTGGAATAGGCTCCCAAAGTCCATTCTGATGCCAGGGATAAATACTGATCTAGTGCCGGAGTCCCCAGAGATTGCCGAGGACTCCTCGGTGAGTTTGCTTCTTTGTGTTTTAAAGCTTTCAGTTGTGCTGTTAATTCTCTAGTTTGACTATTCTCTAGTTTCTTCATGTGAGCTCTTAGTGCTATGAACTTTCCTCTTGGTACTGCTTTCAAAGTGTCCCATATTGTGTCTGGGTATATTGTGTCTTCATTTTCATTGAATTCTAGGAAGTCTTTAATTTCTTTTTTTTTATTTCTTCTTTGACCCAGGAATGGTGCAATTGTGTATTGTTCAATTTCCATGAGTTTGTATTGTTTCTGTAATTTGTGTTGTTGTTGAATTCTAACTTTAAAGCATGGTGGTCTGATAAGATACAGGGGGTTACTCCAATTCTTTGTACCTGTTGAGGTTTGTTATGTTGCCAAGTCTGTGGTCGATTTTTGAGAAGGTCCCATATGATGCTGAGAAAAAGAAGGTATATTCTTCTGTGTTTGGATGGAATGTTCTATAGATATCTGTTGAACACAATTGGTTTATAACTTCTGTTGTTCCTTTGTTTCTTTGTTATGTTTCTGTCTGGTGGTCCTGTCTAGTGGTAGAGTGGTGTGTTGAAATCTCCCAATATAACTGTGTGAGGTCTTATGTGTGATTTGAGTTTTAGTAATGTTTCTTTTACAAACATGGGTGTCTTTGTATTTGGGGTATAGATGTTCAGAATTGAGACGTCTTCCCGATAGATTTTTCCTGTGATGAATATGAAATGACCTTTTTCATCTCTTTTGATTGATTTTAGTTTGAAGTCTAATTTGCTGGATACTAGGATAGCTACACTAGTTTATTTCTTGGGTCCATTTGATTGGAAAATCTTATCCCAACCTTTTACTCTGAGGTAATGTCTGTCTTTGAAGTTAAGGTGTGTTTCTTGTATGCAACAGAAGGATGGATTCTGTCTTCGTATCCATTCTGTTAGCCTGTGTCTTTTTATAGGACAATGAAGACCATTAATATTGAGGGAGATTAAGGACCATTGAGTGTTAATTCTTGCTTGTTTTTTATTAGTTGGTGGTGGTGTTATTGTTTCTGGATTTCCACCCCTTTTTTCTTTTGGCTGTTGGTAAAGTGGGATTATCTATTGCCTATGTTTTTGTGAGCATAGTTACCTTCCTTAGGTTGAAGTTTTCCTTCCAGTACTTTCTGTAGGGCTGGATTCGTGGATTTGTATTGTTTAAATCTGTTTTTGTCGTGTACTATCTTGTTTTCTCCATCTATAGTGATTGAAAGCTTCACTGGGTATAGTAGTCTGGACTGGCATCCATGGTCTCTTAGTGTTTGTAGAACATCTATCCAGTACCTTCTGGCTTTCAGAGTTTCCGTGGAGAAGTCACGTGTGATTCTGATAGGTGTGCCTTTATATGTTACTTGGCCTTTTCCCCTTTCTACTCTTAATATTCTTTCTTTATTCTGTATGTTTGAGGTTTTGATTATTATGTGGTGAGGGGACTTTTTGTGGTCCACTCTATTTGGTGTTCTATAGGCTTCTTGTACTTTCATTGGCATGTCTTTCTTTAGATTGAATATGTTTTCTATACCTTTGAGTTGGGTTTCTTCCCCTTCTTCTATCCCTATTATTCTTTGATTTGGCCTTTTCATGGTGTCCCATATTTCCTGTATATTTTGTGTTAAGGATTTGTTGGACTTAAGATTTTCTTTAGTCAATAAATCTGTTTCAATGCCTGAGATTCTCTCTTCCAACTCTTGTATTCTGTTGGTTATGCTTGTATCTGTAATTCCTGGTCGTTTACTCACCTTTTTTAATTCCAGCATTCCTGCAGACTGTGGTTTTTTTTTCTCTATTTCAGCTTTCAAACCTTGTACTGTTTGAATTGTTTCTTGCAATTTTTGGTTTGTCTTTTCTTCCATTTCTTTAAATAATTTTCTCATTTCCTCTTTTAGGGTATCTATCATCTTCATGAAGTTGTTTTTAAGGTCGTTCATTTATGCTTCATCTGTGTCAGAATGTTCAGGTCTTGCTAGTGTAGAGTCCCTAGACCATGGTGGCATCATATTGGTTTTTCTGTTGTTGAATGTGTTCCTATATTGTCATCTTCCTATCCCTTCTTCTAGTGGGTATAGGTGGGGTCTCTTCCTTTCCTGGTAAGTATGGGTCCAAGATTTTCTTCTGGTGGATGCAAACAGGTTCAATACTTTGATAAGTCTCAGGATGGATACAGGCAGGTCTGAGGCACTCCCTCTTCTCTGCCCTGAGTAGGAGCGGGAGTAGTTAGGCATTCTCAGCAGGCTCCTTGTTGCTTGGCCCTCTCAAGGTGAGTAGACCTGGCTGCAGTGCCCAGGCCAAGAGATCCCAGAAAGCGAGGCACCATACTTAGAAGAGATTAATGTAGCTCTTATGGGACCTTTTCTATTTCCTATGAAAGCAAGTTATGAAACAAATGTACATGATATATATGTGTATATATATATATATATAATCTCACAAATGTGTAGAAAATTTATTTAAAAATAGTATTTCTCCCCAGTCTCAGCATTCCTTGGTTACCTGTAGGTCTTTGTCTAGGATTGAGGCCCAGTGAGATTTCCTACTTCCACATTAGCATGTCTATTGATATCATTCTTGTTTAGGTCATGGTGAAGTAGCCATGTTGATGAGACTTTATGGGTATGCAAAGAGTACACCAATTAAGTATCTGATACCTAATGGTAAGCCCTGAAAACATATACATACAAGTAACAGTATACCGATTGAGCACATTGTAATAATATATAATTAGGAATACACACACATACATACATACATACACACACACACACACACACTCACAGGTAAAAATAATTAAAGAGAAAGAGGCAACGAATTTGTAGAGGAGGGTATGTGGGAGGGTTTGAGTGGAGGAATTAGTAACAAAAAAGTAAGAAAAGAAAGAAAGAACAAGAAGCTTGGTTCCTGGATTTCTCTGACTTACAGTCTGAGCATGTGGTGGTTCCTACTTGTGCATGATCCCACTATGATGGCAATAGCCATGTTGTAATTTAGCTGAAAGACAAAAGACCAAACAGGTTAGCGCATCATGCTCTTGAATCCCCAGAACTCAGAGCTAAATAACTTCTCTTCTGTCTAACCCTTGCTGTGGTACAAGGGATGCAATACAGTATTTTGTGCATGCTAGCAAGTACTCTACAATGCTTCTACATTCTCAACCACAAATTTTCTTTATATGTAACCTAGTCTCAAGTATTTTGCTATAATAACAGAAATAGATTCAGACATAATAGTTGGTGGGAAAATGAGCTCGTATTTGTGCTTCTCCTCCTTTTGCTTTGCCTAATTGCTTTTACTACAGTATCAACAACTGTCAAGTCCAGAAGGTACCTTAAATATTGCCAAGAAGTTAGCTCCTGAAAGAATCAGCTTTGGTACCCTTCCTGCTCACTATTTCTAAGCACGTACATGAAACCAACAATCAAATAATGTTGACTAGGACTAGAGAGATGGCTCAGCAGTTAAAAGCACTAGTGGCTCTCCCAGAGGCCCTGAGTTCAATTCCCAGCAATCACATGGTGGCTCACAACTATCCTTAATGGGATCTTGTGCCCTGCATATGCATATATGCAGGCAGAACACAGTATACATAAATAAATAAATCTTTTAAAAAATAATATTCACTAATATTATCACAGTATACATAAATAAATAAATCTTTTAAAAAATAATATTCACTAATATTATCATGGGCAGGAAAGGAGATTGGAAGTATATATCAGTGATAGATCACTCACAAAACTTCACTAGGATGTATGAAGCCTTAGGTTCCATCCCCGAAAGAGAGTGACAAAAATCACAAGAGCTCTATGAAAACAATAATTTCATATTTCAAATTTGACCAAAAGCAGATGAATAAATTTTTTCATTTCCTTCTGAAACCACTTCACCATTGACAGACATGTTGTCCCTTCTCCTGATTGAGACACAGAAAGCTTCTTTCGAAAGAAAGGAAGACATTGGTAGGAATCTGTGAAGTGGTTTAAGATATGTAGAGACAGGAAGATCTGGATGGCAGAAGGAAGCCTTCCAAAGTTTACTCTCTGTTTCTCAATCACAAGTGACAGCAAGACCTCAGAGTACCCAGATCCATCTCCTCACTTGACAGATGAAGAACTTAAACTTCAAACTCAACCTGTCACTGTGTTCAATCACTATACAACTGCTTACTGAGTGCTAGGAATGATTTGGATGGATGTCCAGTACAAAATCTCTCTTGAATTCTTAGTCTTTGCATAACACTGTATTCAGATGATGGCTGTTATTTCCAAAGCAGTGACTATAAATTCTGTTGGTTCCCCCTTGCAAACTGTGAAACACAGTATAGCACTGAGTTGGTCAGGGTTCTCTAGAGAAACAGAACCAATAGAACTTTATAGAACCACAACATTTAGTGGGGCTTCCTTATTTTTCCACATTTTATTTCATTTGGGCCCCTATCATGGTGGATAGCACCACGTACACTCAGATCAGGTCTATTGCCCTCAGTCGTCTCTAGAAGCATCCCCACAGATGCACTCAGAGGTGTGCTTCACTAATCTCCTATGTATCGCTCACTCCAATCAAACCAACAAAATTAACTACCACCATCATTTCTCTATGTATTGGGAACACATCAGAGCCTTTGCTTAGTGGGCAACAGGATCTGACCTCTTCTGCTATAGAGGAAAGTCATGTCAGAGGACATGGAACTACAAAATCAAGAAAAATTTTGGAAGCCTAGTGGTGGTGAATACCAAACAACTCATTACAAGAGTTATAAATTGGCCCTTACTTTGACATCAGCTTGTGGGATTGGGGACTACTATTTTTTTCAATAATGCTCTTATGGATTATGCCACTGTAGTTTTGTAAGTTTAAATTTGGAGAGTAGTGGAAATTATGAAATAAAAACCCCAGAGAAGAGCTCTAGCCAATAATAAATGGCTGCTATATAAAGCTGGCAGACAGGACAAACTGTGGAGGACCAAACCTGTACTCCCAATATTGGGAGATGTAGGTGAAGGCTAAGGAAGACAAATCAGAAGATCAAGGTATTCTCAACTATGTAGTAAGTGTGAGGATAACCTAACCTATCTGAGACCCTGTCTCAAAAAAAGAAAAAAAAAGAGAGGAAAAAATGATACTGTTTTATGCTATGATTAAACACCTTAACAAATCAACTTGCAGATTTATTCTGGCTCACAGCTCCATGTCTGTTACTGTGGAGAGGAGCTTGAGCTAGTGAATCATATTGCATTTACAGTAAAGAAATAGAAATCAAGGAATGCTTATACTTAATTCCTTTTCTCCTTTCTTTCAGTCCAGGATCCATCCCAGGGAATGGTGCCACCCACCACACTTCAATTAACCTAATCAAGATAATTCCCCACAGCACAACCAGGAGCGCATCTGCAGTGTGATTCTGGAGCTCATTAAATCGACAACTGAGATTAACCATCATAGACATCTCATATATCAATATTTGAAATATTTTCTGAGCAAAAGAACTAGTATTTGTTTTATTCCCGTTCCTTCTTTTTCTACCAAAGGTTAATATCTGATTTAAAAAAACAAGTTAACTATACTCTTATGATTCAGTAAGATTCTTTTTAATGCTTGCAATAATTTTTTCTTAATTCCTTAAGTATAAAAACATATAAATGGACTCCACTAATTGTACCTTGTAGAACTGAGAGATGGACATTTTCTTGAAGATACATTTCCAACTGAGAGAATAAAGCCTACATAGCTCACCTCTCTCCTCCTACCTGCTTAGTATGTCACATCCCATTTGTGCAATGTTTGGATCCCTTTTTCAAATAAAACAGAGACCCCCAGGGTTATATCAATCAGTGGGTAAAACTCTCTGCATTGTTTTTAGTTTTCCAAATAAAACTGACAAGTGTTTAAAAGACAGGATAGTTTAGTGAAGGGCTTGAACCCTGAGGAAATGAATAGACACTAGTAGGCAACTTTTCCTGTAGTTCCAAACTTGGTAGCTAAGCTAGAACCTTCTGGCAGCTGTCTCTAGAGCCTTCCCTTGGCTTCATGTCAAGGTCCTGTTTGTAATTCAAAGAGTTAATTCAAAATATTTAAATGAAACTCTATGGCTGGGAACTGAATTGAAAATCAGCAGAATTACATATTTTAATTTTTTTCTTCAGAAGTACAAATTCATAATCAACCATTTTCCCAAAGTAGAAGAGGGCAACTGAGAGGCAGAGTCAGAGGAGCAGAGGAATGATTAAGCAATGGGATATGCAGTGAGATATCACAAGGTAAGTTGAGGCAACAGTAAAAGGTCATTGAGATTGTTCTTATTCATGTGTTCTGTCTTGCTTTTAATGGACTTGATGTTCTGGATGCTTCTCTGTTGAATGTAGGATTTGAAACATTTTCAGAAGATGAGTTGCTGAAGTGCCCTCAAAGAACGGGTCCATTTCCATCCATCCATGAACTGTCAGCCTGCACTGGATGTTTGGGAGTGAGAAATGTTATTTTGAAATCTGCTTATGGGCAGGAAGGCTTACATCAGGGAATGGGGCTGTTGGCAGCCTTCCAGTCTCCTGACATGCTCAGAGCTGGCTGCACTGGTCATGTGCTTGCTTTTTGGTCCCCCTAAGGAATTATGTTGAGTTATTTTTTTTAAATAGCCAGAAAAGAGAAAGCCACAGAAGGGTTTTTTCCATGGACCAGCCAGCAAACTTTGGATAGCCTCTGATAAGCCAGGTGCTGCAGCAAATTTTGCGTGTGACTTTGAGGGCTTTCATCTGATGGGGTTTGTTTCCTGTACTCTGCCATCTGACTCATGTGAAAAATTTTTTCTCTGTGTATCTTTTTTTTTGGGGGGGGGTTTCGAGACAGGGTTTCTCTGTGGCTTTGGAGGCTGCCCTGGAACTCGCTCAGTAGACCAGGCTGGTCTCGAACTCACAGAGATCCGCCTGCCTCTGCCTCCCGAGTGCTGGGATTAAAGGCGTGCACCATCAACGCCCGGCCTTCTCTGTGTATCTTTAATAAAAGCATGTTTACTGATCTGAGATGGTGACTGCCTTCTTTTTCCTTTTGTTAAATAGTTGGATGACATTATTACTAACTTCATCCTCCTCTTATGCCTTTCTTTCAAAAATAAATTGCTCCTCTCATACTGTGGGATTCGGGGGGTCATAATAAGAGACTGTGTCCTCTCTCCTTCCTTCCATCCCTTGCTTCCCCTCTGTGTCTCTTTGAGATCATGGGGCATTAGAACCCTGTTTTTTTCAAGGTATGATGCAGTATTAACTTCTGCAGTAATACTATCTATTTTTGACAGAAAGAAGAAAATTCTGTTTAAGTTTTTCTTTATGTCATTGGGACATTGACTTCTTCAAGCACTGTACCTCTCCCATGGAGATTATAATCTGAAAAACAAGGCAGCATTATTGGCAAAGCTATGCAATATTTAGATGAATGAGTACTGTCTTATAAATATTAGGGATAAAAATCACCAGGACAATTTGGCATTCTCACATACAGGAAAAAGTAAACATTGTTGAATGAATTAATTAAGCGGATTTTTTCTAGTGTTTTGGGAGAGGTTCTTGCTATATAGGCCAGGTTGATCTGGAACTTGAAATTTTTCTACCCCAGTCTCCTGAGTGCTAGGATTAGAGGTATGTGCCACGACATCTGGCTCGGGAAGTATTCTTTCCACCCTTTGAACTTGTAGACAGTTTACTAACCTCACAGTGAATAACTTGTAACTCGGGTTTTCTTTGCTCCTCTACCCTTCCCCATACACAGCTCCCAACTTCCTTAGTAGACTTTTGGTGGTAACTCAAGAATGGAAGATTGTTTGAGTTTTGGCTCACATAATACATGTAATAATATCAAATACTAAAACTGTATGAAAAGGCATGCCCGAGGAGAAGTTTTTCAGTTTGGTGGTACACATGATTATTATTGTGGGTGGAATGAACATGAGCCACAGAGGACTTTGGGGAGTCAGCCGATATTTACCCACTGAGTCATGTCTCTGGCCCAAAGCGGCTGTCTTAACTCTCCATCTCTCAGCCACTTTTGTTCTTGTCGTGTATGTTCTTCCAACATTTCTGTACACAAATACACACTATAAGCAAATATATATATTGTTACTAAATTACAAAAGTGATATACTGGCCAGGGACTTGAACAATTCAGGAAACTTATATACTAGTGTTCATTTCAGAGAGATAGACAATAGCCAACAGAAATCTTTTTTGACATGTAAGTCTTTCACTTCCATAGTTACAGATATCAGAATGCTTTATATTATTTGAGGTTGTTGTGAAAAGGGTTGTTTCTCTCAGAACTTTTGTCACTTGCATATAGGAGGGCTAATGGATTCTGTGAGTTAATTTTGTATCCAGCCATTTTGCTGTCAGCTGTAGAAATTTACCAGAGGAACTTTTAGGGTACACTTATATATACTATCATGTCATCTGCAAACAATGGTGCATTGACTTCTTTCT
The DNA here is from genome assembly GCF_017639785.1 of Mesocricetus auratus. Classification (NCBI taxonomy): domain Eukaryota; kingdom Metazoa; phylum Chordata; class Mammalia; order Rodentia; family Cricetidae; genus Mesocricetus; species Mesocricetus auratus. The sequence goes on from NW_024429213.1 coordinate 4,798,526, forward strand.
TTCCAATTGTATGAAAATGATCTCCTTCAGTTGTCATATTTCTCTAGCTAGAACTTCATGTACTGTACTGAATAGGTATGAAGAGAGTGGATGACTTTGTCTTGTTCATGATTTTAATGGAATTTCTTTGAGTTCCTCTCCATTTAAGTTGTTATTGGTGATGGGCTATCTGTAAATTGTCTTTATTATGTTTAGGTATGTCTCTTGTGCCTCCTTCTCCAGGGATTTTATCATGACAGGGTGTTGAATTTTGGCAAAGGCCTTTTCTGCAGCTAATGAAATGATCTTGTGTTATTTTTGCTTTCAGTTTGTGTATCTGTACATTGACAGATTTTGTGTGTTGTACCACCCCTACATTACTGGGGTGAAACCTAACTGATCACAATGAATGATTTTTTTATGTGTTCTTGGATTTGGTTTGCCAGTATTGGTATGTAGCTCTCTCTCTCTCTCTCTCTCTCTCTCTCTCTCTCTCTCTCTCTCTCTCTCTCTCTCTCTCTCTCTCTCTCTCTCTCTCTCTCTCTCTGTCTCTGTCTCTGTCTCTGGTCTTTATGTGGTTAAGATATCAGGATAACGGTGACCTTGCAAAATGAATTGGGCAATGTGCCCCTGTTTCTATTTTTGGAATATTTTGAGGAGTATTGGAATTATCTCTTCTTTGAAAACCTGATAGGATTCTGTGCTAAAACCATCTGGCCCTGGGGTTTTATTGTTTGGGAGACTTTTGATGACTGCTTCTATTTTACTAAGGGTTTCAGGTCTATTTAAATTGTTTATCTGATCTTGATTTAACTTTGGTAAATAATACCTGTTGAGAAAATTATCTGTTTCTTTTAAGTTTTCTAATTTGGAGGTATACAGGTTTTTTAAATATGTCCTTATGATTCTCTGGAATTCTTTGGTGTCTGTTGTTATGTTACCCCCTCCATTTCTAATTTTGTTAATTTGGATATTCTCTCTTTGTATTTTAGTTCATTTGAATGAGGGTTTGTCAATCTTATTGATTTTCTCAAAGAACCAACTCTTTGTTGCATCGATTCTTTGTATTGTTTTTGCTGTTGTTTCCATTTTATTGATTTCAGCCCTCAGTTTGATTTTCTCTTACCATCTACCCACCCCCTTGGATATGCTTACCTCTTTTTGTTTTAGAGCTGTTAAGCTGCTAGTATGAGATTTCCCCAATTTTTTAATGTAGGTATTTTAGTGCTATGAAATTTCCTTTTAACACCACTTTCATTGAGTCCCCTAAGTTTGGGTATGCTGTGTATTCATTTTCATTGAATTCTAGAAAGTCTTAAATTTTTTCTTTATTTCTGTGTTGACACATTTTTCATTCAGTAGAGAGTTATTCCATTTCCATGAGTTTGTAAGCTCTCTGTTGTTGTTGATATCCAGCTTTAAATTGTGGTGGTCAGGTAGGGTGCAGGGTGTTATTTGTATCTGTTAAGACTTACTTCATGTCTGACTATGGGATCAATTTTGGAGAAAATCCCATGAGATGCATAGAAGAAGATATATGTTTGGGCGAAATGTTTTGTTAGATTTCGAACCTCTGGTAGCTACAGTGTTTTTCTGCTTAGGTTTTGTCTGGATGATCTGTCCATTAGTGAGAGTGGGGTATTGAAGTCCCTATCAGTGTGTGAGGGTTGATATGCGATTTAAGCTGCAATAGTGTTTCTTTTACAAACTTTTGTCCCCTTGTGTTTGGGGCATAGATATTAAGAATTGAACTGTTATCTCGGTGGATTTTTCCTCTAATGAGTATACAATATCCTTTTCCATGTCTTTTGGTTACTGTTGGTTTGAGGTCTGTTTTGTTTTAACAGCTTGCTTCTTAGGTCCTTTTGCTTGGAATATCTATCCTTTTACCCTGAGGTGATATCCATTCTTTTTTTTTTTTTTTTTTTTTTTTTTTTTGGTTTTTCGAGACAGGGTTTCTCTGTATTGTTTTGGAGGCTGTCCTGGAACTCACTCTGTAGACCAGGTTGGCCTCGAACTCACAGAGATCCGCCTGCCTCTGCCTCCCGAGTGCTGGGATTAAAGGCGTGCGCCACCAACGCCCAGCAGGTGATATCCATTCTTGATGGTAAGGTGTGTTTCTTGGATACAGCATAAGAATGGATCCTGTTTTCATACCATTCTACTAGTGTGTGTCTTTTTATTGGGGAATTGAGACCATTGATGTTGAGAGATATAAGTGATAAGTGTTTGTTTATTACTGTTACTTTATTGTGGTATGTGTGTATTTCCCCTCTTTTGATTTACTGGTCTGGGGATATTTATTCCTTGTGTTTTCTTTTGATTGGAGTTTTCCTTCTAGTGCCTTCTATTGGCCTGGATTTGTACATTGATATTGCTTAAATTTGGTTTTATCATAGAATGTCTTATTTTCTCCACCTATTGTGATTGAAAATTTTGCTGAGTATAGTAGTATCTTAGTTATGGTTACATTGCTGTGATGAAACACCATGAGCAACAAAAGTAGGGAAGGAAATGTTTATTTGGCTTACACATCCACATCATTGCTCATCATCAAAGGCCACAGGACAGGAACTCAAACAGGGCAGGAACCTGGAGGCAGGAGCAGATGCAGAGGCCATGGAGGGGAGCTGCTTACTGACTTGTTCAGCCTGCTTTCTTATAGAACCCAGGACTACCACCATCCTAGGCATCGCACCATCCACAGTGTGCTGAGTCCTCTCCCATCAATCATTAATTAAGAAAATGCCATACAGACAGATGTTATGGAGGCATTTTCTCAATTGAGTTTGCCTCCTTTCAGATAACTCTAGCTTGTATCAAGCTGACACAAAACTAACCAGCAAAAGTAGTCTTGATTAGCCGGGCGTTGGTGGCGCACGCCTTTAATCCCAGCACTCGGGAGGCAGAGGCAGGCGGATCTCTGTGAGTTCGAGGCCAGCCTGGTCTACAGAGTGAGTTCCAGGACAGCCTCCAAAACAATACAGAGAAACCCTGTCTCGAAAAACCAAAAAAAAAAAAAAGTAGTCTTGATTGACACCTGTGGTCTCTTGGTCTCTTAGAGTCTGTAGCATATCTATCCAGGCCCTTCTGTCTTAGAGTCTCCATTGAGAAGTCAGGTGTATTTTTTTTTTCCTTTGGTGTAATTCCAATAGGTCTGTCTTTATATCTTACTTGATCTTTCTCTCTTATAGCTTTTAATAGTCTTCCTTTGTTCTGTATGTTTAGTTTTGATTATTATGTGCTTAGGAGACTTTCTTTTATAGTGCCGTTTGTCTGGTGTTCTATATGCTTCTTGCTCCTGATAGGCATCTTCTTCTTTAAATTAGGAAATTTTTTCTTCTATGATTTTGTGAAAATATTTTCTGTGTCTTTGACCTGGGTTTGGTCTCCTTCCTCTAATTCCTGTTATTCTTAGATTTGGTCTTTTCTTAATGTCCCAGATTTCCTGGGTATTTTGTGCCAAGAGTTTTTAGATTTAACATTTTTTACCTTGGTATCTATGTCTTCTATTGTGTATGCAATATCTGAGATTTTCTCTTCCATCTCTTATATTGTTAGTGAAGCTTGTCTCTGTAGTTTCTGTTCGAGTTTCTAACTTTTTCATTACCAGATTTTCCTCACTTTGGGTTTTCTTTATTGAGTGTATTTCCACTTTCAGGTCTTGAACTGTTTTATTCATTCCTGTCCACTGTTTGTGTTTTTGTAGATTTCTTTAAGGAATTTATTCATTTCCTATTTAGGGACTGCCATCATATTCATAAAGGCTATTTTATGGTATTTTCCTGTGCTTCAGCTGTGCTTGAATACTTTAGAGCTTTCTGTGGTAGGGTTACTGGGTTCTAGTGGAGACATATTGTTGTGGCTGTTATTGATTGTGTTTTTATTATGCATCTAGGAATCTGGGATTGGGAAAATTATAATTACAGGTGCTGGAATCTGGTCTTGTCTTCACTGAATGAACATTTTGTTCCTTGTTTTCTGTTTCCTTCTCTGGTTCTTAGGATATAGCAGTGTCTGTTTGTTGCCTGATAGAAAATTATTCTGGAATTCTGATATGTGTGGTCACTGTGAGTTCCAGATAAAGTGTGTTTCTGGGTGTTGGGAGATGAAATGGGATGTGTAATACAAAAATTAAAAGACCCTGAGACAGATATTGGGGTTCAAGCTTCAAACTGAATATCAGAAAAGCAAAGCAGCTGGTCACTAGCTCTCACCTCTAGCTCAAACTGAAAGGGCTGAAAAGGGCTGATCCATACACTAGCTCTTCACCAAGTTTCAAACTGCTGCCTCTCTTCAGTGTGGCTGGAGAACCAAAGCCTGAGACCTTGCTTCTGTCTTATCTACTTCCCTAATGTTGGGATTAAAGGTGTGAGCTATAATTCTCTTTTAGACTGATTCATTCTTGTGTAGATCTGGATGGTCCTGGTCACACAGAGGTCCGTCTATCTCTTAATTCTGAGTCCTTGGATTAAAGGTGTGTACCACCACCTCCTAGCTTCTGGCTGCTAGGATTAAAGGTGTGTGCCTGGCTTCTATGGCTTGTGGCTGACTTTGCTTTTCTGAATCCTCACGCAAGCTTTAATAAATCATAAATAATATTATCACTCTGGGGATGGGCTAGTGTGGGCTGAGGGGGTCCACATGAGGGAGGATTGACAAGGTGCTCTACCAGGATCTGCTTAGTCGTCTGGCAATGGGGGTAGAGTGTGGGGAGAGGTCGCAGCAGATTTACTGCAGAGCTGGACACAAGATTGATTGATTGAACTTAGATGAATTGAGAGAGAGGCAAATATCTGCAGTCCGCCTGCTTGCTTCCCTGGCCTTAGTCTGCTTGACACATTTTAATCTAGTGACTTTTGTTTAAGAAGCTCCTAGGTTGGGGACAGAATAGGGATTTGGGCCATTTGCATGCCAGGCAAGTATCATAACACCAAGGTATATAACTAGCGCATTTTTTACTTTTTGTTTGGAGACCAGGACTGTCTTTGTTTCTTTTCCTGTTGCTGTGATAAAAATACACTGACAAAATTGCCTCAATTTAAGTGTTTAAAGGATTTGTTTAGCTCCCAATTCCAGGTTACAGCCCATCTCGGCAGGGAAGTCACAGCAGCATGAGCTTGAGAGAACTGGTAAACTTGCTTCAATAGCAACATGGTAAACAGCAGAGAACATACATAAATCCATGCTGGTGCTGAGCGTGCCCTCTCCGTTTTATATCATCGAGGCTCCCCTGCTCAGGGAATGGTCCTGCCCACAATCAAGATGGATCCTACAATACAATCCAAACAATCCCTCACAGACACTCACAGAGGTTAATCTTATCTTAGACAGTCCCTCACAGAGGCCTACTTCCAATTAACACTAGCCATCACAGTCTCAATGTTTTCCAGGATGGTCTTGAACTCAGCGTATAGCATAGTTCAGCCTTGGAGTTGTGATCTTTCTGCTTCAAGCTCCTGAGTCGTTGTGATTACAGGCCTATACCAACAGTCCCAGCCGTCCCCCACAAAAAAGAAATCTTATTTTCATCCTTAGTCTAATTGTTGTCTCCCATTGTTCCATTGTTACTTCTTTTTACTGTTTTGCTACTATCTTCATTCATTGTTTTTTAAATTTATTTTTCCAATGAATCCCAACCTCATGAACAAGTTTGTTTATCCTAACATGGAGAAAATGTGAAAGGGGATGAACAGTATCAAGCTGTGGTGCACCGAAGCAGAAATTGAGTATGTAACTTGTAATAAAGCTGTATATAATCTGCACTTATATTTCAATATACAATTCTTCATGTAATAATTTCCCCAATTACTACAGTCTTTTAAAACCATAACGTTCCATGGTACTTTTCGCTTTTCATCTATGGGTGGGCATTTTCCATTTCTCCTATTGTTTCTGGTCCTTTTCAGAATGGAAAATGAAACAAAACATAAGCCAATTCAGAAACAAAAATCTTTAAGTGTAAGAACAGTCATTGGCCCTCATTTTTAGTGAGGGCACTGAGGTAAGAGATACAGGCAACTTTATGATGTGGTGGGACTCATTGCTTACATCCCACCAGGCTAGGATATGTGGCACCAGTTTTACCACGTATTGATAGCAGCCCTTGTTTCAGTCATTTGCAAGGTCGCCAAGGGCATTTATAGTTTCATCAGCTTGATCAAGCTAGAGTAACTTAGGAAGAGGAACTCTCGATGGAGGGATTGCATCCATTAGATTGTGCTTATCACTGGGGAAATTTTCTTAATTAATGATTGATTTGGGAGTGCCCAGTCCCTTGAGAGTGGTGCTATCCATGGGAATGTGGTCCTGGGTGGTATAGGAAAGCCAGCTGAACAAGCCATGAAGAGCTAGTGTTCTTCTCTGGCTTCTGCATCAGTTCCTTCCTCCAGCTGCCTGTCCTGCTTGGGTTCCTGCCTTGACTTCCACCAATGAACTGTGACTGGGATATGTAAACCAAATCAACTCTTTCCTTCCAAGTTCCTTTGGTTATGGTGTTTATCTTTTTTTTTTCGAGACAGGGTTTCTTTGTGGCTTTGGAGGCTGTCCTGGAACTCACTTGGTAGTCCAGGCTGGTCTCGAACTCACAGAGATCCGCCTGCCTCTGCCTCCCGAGTGCTGGGATTAAAGGCGTGCGCCACCAATGCCTGGCTTATGGTGTTTGTCTTTATTTTTTTTTTACTTACCCTCTCCACACTTCCCAGTCCTTCCCTCTCCCCCAGATCCACTCCTCCTCCATTTCCCATCAGAAAAGAGCAGGCTTCTCAGGGACATCCACTGCACAGGGCACAGCAAGTTACAATAACACTAGCTACCTCCTCTCCTATTAAGGCTGGACAGGGTAAGACAGTAGGAGGAAAAGTGTCCCAAAAGGACAGCCCCTGTTCCCACTGTTAGAAGTTCCACTAGAAGACCGAGCTATACAACTGTAACATATATGCAGATCCTAGGTCAGTTCCACACAAGCTCCATATCGTCCATTTCTAGGAGTCTTAGAGTTACCCTCTTAGTTTCCTGGGAGTTTCCATTGCTCTAGGTTTCTAACTTGTCCCAAAGATGTCCTCAATTCTGATTATCTTTCCCAATATCCTTTCCCTCTACCCCCCACCCACCGGTCCCTCCTGTTTCCATTCCCACCAGCCCCTAGTCAACTCTTGATATCTATTCTATTGCCCCTTCCCTGGGATTTTCATGCATCTCCCCTTGAGCCTCCTTGTTACTTAGCCTTCTGGAGCTGTGAGTGAGTAATATCACATTAGTCTTTCTGGGTCTGGGTTACCTCACTCAGGATGATTTTTTTTTCTAGTTGCATCTGTCTGCCTGCAGATTTCATAATGTTATTTTTGACAGCTGAGTAATGCTCCATTTGTGTAAATATACCAGTTTTTAAAATCCATTCTTCAGTTGAGACACATCTAGGTAGTTTTCAGTTTCTGTCTATTATGAATAAAGACACCAAAAACATAGTAGAGCAAGTGTCTTTGTGGTAGTATGAAGCATCCTTTGGATATACTCCCAGGAATGGTATATCTGGGTCTTGAAGTAGGTTGATTCCCAGTTTTCTGTGAAGTTACTATATTGATTTCCAAAGTGACTTACAATTTTGCACTCTTACCAGCAATGGAGGAGTGTTTCCCTTGCTTTACATCCTCTCCAGCATGAGCTGTCCCTTATAATTTTTAATCTTAGCCATTCTGACAGGCATAAGATAGAATCTCAGAATCATTTTGATTAGCATTTCCCCAATGGCTAAGGATGTTGAACATTTCTTTAAGAGTTTCTCAGCCATTTGGGATTCCTCTGTTGAAAATTATCTGTTTAGAACTGTACTACATTTTTTTTCCTTTGGTTTTTCGAGACAGGGTTTCTCTGTGGCTTTGGAGGCTGTCCTGGAACTAGCTCTTTAGACCAGGCTGGTCTCGAACTCACAAAGATCCGCCTGTCTCTGCCTCCCAAGTGCTGGGATTAAAGGTGTGCGCCACCAACGCCTGGCTTCCATTTTTAATTGGATTATTTGATTTGTTGATGTCTAGTTTCTTGAGTTATTTATATATTTTGGAAATATGCCCTCTGTCAGATGTAGATTTGCTAAAAAATTTTTCCATTCTGTAGGCTGCTATTTTGTCCTCTTAAATGTTGTTACCTCTTAGAAGCCTGTTCTTTTCTAATGAGAAACAGATAGGGAGTGAATATTTATGGAAGAGGAGGAGTATAGGAACTGGGAGGAGTAGTGGGAGGGGAAACTAATCAGGATATATTGCATGAGAAAAGAATCTATGTTTAATTAAAGGGGAAAAAAAGAACTTCTCAGGCCCCTTCTCAAAGGTTATATCAGCTCCTAAAATAATAACAGCCTAGGAATCCAGGTTTTAATGCATGGAACTTTAGGGACAGTCATCCAAACCACAGCAGATAACAGTAGGCAAGACAAACTATGAATTGAAGGGAATTGGGGGAAATATGTCAGTGAGGTAATCTAAACTTAACTCTTCCTGAGCTATTTTTGAAAAATAGTCTTACTACTTTTAGTTTTAGAATAGTTTTCTTTTGAGTTTTAAGTGATCATTATCATTTTAGGAAAATTGTGATGAATACAGGAAAAGTGGGAATTTATGTAGGCCATTACCACTAGGAAGTAACAAGGGCTATAGAACTAATAAAAGATTAACAAAGCAAAACAAAACCTGCCCCCCATATATCCCTTAAGATGTTTTTTAAAAGAGAATGTGTGAATAGAATGGAAATATCCACCATCTGAAGTCCCTAGGGACACAGGCAGCTGGCGCTTGATATGTTAACATGGATTGATCTCAGACTTGTGGAAAACACAGAAAAATTGGACTGTTACAATATGCCTAGAGGTTCAAAATCTTCAAGAGATTTTCAAACTCTTGCCTTATAGATGTTGGATGTTCCATTCTATTCATGCATTCTTTTTAAAAGAAATCTTCTATTGGTCACATAGGCTTTGTTTCTTTCCACAGAATATGGATTCAGAACCGTCTAAACGTGTCAGTTTGAATTGCAGTTCTTATGACCTCTAAATAAAATCCTCGTTCACATCTGTGTTTTCTGAGTTTGGATTGATTGGCTATCTCCAGCCAATCCTAGGTGCCAGGGTCCAGCCTCAGCTCTTGTTCAGGTCCTAATGCAGGGAAGGAGTGCCGCGCCCGCTGCGCAGCCTGTATCCGAGAATGTGCGGAGGGTGTCAGGATTGATGACACAGAAACCAGTCAATGATGTAAAGAAAACTTTAAGCAGGCCCCAAAAAGGCTCAAGAAAACTTCACAAGAAAGGCTTCCCTCCAGAAAGGCTTCTGTGCCCTGCCTTACCCCTGGCTGTTTCTGCTCTGACACCAGAGACTGACTTGGGTGTGTCAGAAGAGGCGGTTAGTCTTTGGAAAGGGTCGAGGTCAGGGCTGTTCCTGTGGGCAAGCCCTTTTCAGGAACTTATTGCCCCGGGCATTGTGTTGTTTTTAGTAAACATGTTTTTAGTAAACATTGCCTTACAGCTGCCTAGTCCCAGGCTGATGGGGAAGTGGGTCTCTGGCCAAGGTCTGTTTTCCCCACAAAGGAGCATCAGTAAAGGAAAACTTACCACCAAGTGGATTGCACTCAAGTGGCCCCAAATAGTTCAGGCCATCTTTATTTATATTTGAACAGAGTTTTTACTTTCCAAGGTTACATAAACAGTTTTATTATTGGCTTTTATTTTTGACTTTAAGGGATACAGCACAGTTTAAGGAATACTTCATGATCGTTATGAACGGCACATTGTTCCCCTTTATGCTTCCCCAAACACACCTTCCCACTCCCCAAATAACATTATTCTAGACATAGAGTTCATTCAGCATTCTTGCAGGCTTAACTAAACATCGAGCCAGACACATCCTGCTCTTGCAGTACCTATGCCAGCTACTTGCAGTTACAAAGTTAAAAAATAATAGACATGGGCACAATGCTTTAAAGACAACCATATTCAAACCCAGACAATTCTTTCATGTCTGCAAAAGACAGTTTCTTTTTCTACAAGAGTATTCCATGTCACAATCTCTCTGTAAAAGGCAGACTTTGATAAGGCACTCTTTCCCCATCCCACTATAACATACTTCTTCCATTGATATAAGCTCCTGTGTATGTAAAGATGGATCTATCCATCTCACATTTGCATTGTATTTTTTCCTCTCAGAGCATACCAAATCCTACCAATGATTCTATGTTTGGTGTCCATGGAACTTACTCTCCTATTCTGTGTATACATGCCCTATTCTCCTTTCCAAGACTGTGAGACATGATTAACGTCCCAAGTGTGTTGTTTTCTCCTATGTACCTAACTGCCTCTATTGAGTCAGGAAAGTTCCCAGGATTAGGAGTTGGAGTTAGTAATTACAGATAAGAGATTTGAGAAGCATTAGCCCCCTGCTGAATCTTAGGGAAAAATATTTGGAAAGGAACAGAATTTCCAGCGTGTATTATAGGTATTGCATATATGACTGACAAAGTAAAACTAAAAACTGCCCAAAGAATCATCAATACAATGAGAAAGAAAAGAGCCTGCAAGCTGCACAAATTTTGCCAATTCCTATGCTGTCCTGTGGACTGGTCATTGCCAAGTGAGATTCTGTTTGCACAGGTGTCTTGCTCCGTGGAAACCCATTGGACAGGTAGTCATATGCTGATCCAAGACTAGGCTGCATGACTTCCAACACCTAGGATTGCATTTTGTCAGGCTAAGGAACAATGAAAAACCATCATTTCAGTTTAAAAGGTATAGAGTTACCTAGATCAGATGCATTGGCTATTTGATTAGATTCACAAGTTCTTAACTCATGACCTAAAATAACCAATTTCAAGGGCTTGATTTTAATATCTTGAAAATGAATTTTTGGTCCCATTCTTAATTTAGGAAGGAATTTAAGGTGATATAGAATGAGTGTAGGTTCAGTCATACTAATAGTTTTAGGGACTGAAGAGATGTCTCAGTGGTTAAGATCATGTACTGCTCTGGCAGAGAACCTAAGTTTACTTCCCAGCACCCACATCAGGCAATTCACAACTGCCAGCTAGATCCAATGTCCTCTTCTGGCACTCTCTCTCTCTCATGTTAAAAATTTTATTCTGATTTTTATGAGATGGAGATTTGAACCCAGGGCCTTACAGATGCTAGGTAAACAGGTTACAACTGAGCTACAGCCCTAGCCCTAAAAGTTTATCTAGTCATTATATGTGTATAAAAATATGGAGGAATCAGCAGTGTGATGAACTTAGTTACCTTAAAATAGGTACATTATTTCAGCATTGATTAGATTATGTTGTTTTATATCAATGCTTAAATTTTCCAATATCCTCACCTTCCTTGAGGCACCTCTTTCTTGCCTTATATTCTCTTTCTGTCCCATATTTGAAGTATTTGCCTTCGTTTTCTTTCTTTATTGCCAGCTCTGCATGAAGTGACGTTATTGTCATTATTGTCTACATGGCTTGCTAGTTTGGTAGATAGTGGAATCTCATTAGACCATAGCAGAGAAAATTTGCTTTTCTAAACAATCTTAAAGGAAATCATAATTGAAGCTAAAGGCTAGTAATTATTTGCATAGATAATATAAGAACTCAGAAACGCCGGGCGTTGGTGGCGCACGCCTTTAATCCCAGCACTCGGGAGGCAGAGGCAGGCGGATCTCTGTGAGTTCGAGGCCAGCCTGGTCTACAAGAGCTAGTTCCAGGACAGCCTCCAAAGCCACAGAGAAACCCTGTCTCGAAAAAACCAAAAATAAATAAATAAATAAATAACCAATCAACCAAATAAAAATACCAGCTAAAGAGCTATGCCTCCTTGACTATCAAACAATTCCATCCGAGCAGTCCTATACTTCCTAATAACAGGGCCCTTTAAAAACCTTCTGTCCATGGTGGGGCCTTGGAAGTTTGTAAGAAATGTGGCTTGAAACAGGGCGTTCTCATATCTTTTGCTGGTATAGTGCTTAAAACACATTTTTTTTACAAAACATCTTTAAAAATTACCTTGACACTTGTTAATATGGGTAATGGATCCATTTCAATTCGGAACACAGAAAAAAGCTGGAGATCTATAGTGCATAATCTGAGTGAGAGGGTCAAGGCATGGAATCCTAGCAAGAGGAGGCATCAGGGCAGGAGGGTTTATCGCTGGAGAAATGTCTGTGTTATTAGATATCAATTGAGGAGCGGGAGTGAAAATGTTGTTAACGTCAACAAGATTCTTGCAACAACTGGAGGCCAAAGATAGGACCTAAGATTAGTACCTAATCAGAAAGACAGCTTCAGGCAAGCATCCTGCTAAAGACTGGCTAAGGACAGTCCACAGACACCAAACTGGCTGTCTTGTTCTATTACCCGCGCCGTTCCTCCACCCATTCCTTCAGTTTAAAAAACAAAACAAAACAAAGACTAACGAAATTTTCACTTGGAAACTCTAAGAGGGGGTTGGGAAATACCCAGGCCCACCCGTGGAGAAGAGCACGGGACTACAATTCCCATAAACCCTCGAAGGGCGGCGACCGAACTAGTCCGCCCCTAATCCCGAGCGTTGCAGCTGCGCACAAAGTGGTGAAGGCGCCGTGCTGGGAACAGTGGGCGGTGACAAGACTGTCTGGAGGAGGCGGAGGAGGCTGAGGAAAAAGAGAGACCATAGACTTCCACCTCGGCCTAGAGCGCCCTTTAAAGTGTTGGGGAGAGGAGGGCGGGCGGGGACCACCCCGAACTGGCCGCCGGCGGTATCATGGCGTCCCGGAACCCCCCTCCCCAAGGTGAGCAGCCAGGGCCCGAAGTCTCTGGGACGCGGCCCAGAGCTCTCGACCTTGCGCCTATGGTGCTTCTCCCTTCCCCTCCTCCAGTGTTCCTGGGGCTCGGTCACTGCACAGCCCCCTCCGAACCTGACGTTTCCTTCCCATCTTTGCGGAACTCACCACGCTCCCTGCGTCTATCAAGGCCAAACCCTGCCCTGCCCCCACCTCGAGCCCTTCTCCATCTTGCTACAGAAGGGGTTTTGGTGGGTTGATTGGTTGGTAGCGTTTAAGCCCTGTCCTGATTTCCTTGGCTGGGTACCTGACCTGTTCTTTCAGGGGAGTAACATCCTCTCCTCCTTTTCCCACTGATGGAAATGGACTTTATTCCGATTGGGCGGGTAACAACTCGCTGCTTTGTAACTCAGTTGACCCTCTGTCTTTGAAAAGGAAATTGGGATGATATTGCTATGCCCTTTACTCTCGAGGCCCTAGTCTCAGGACTCGAGTTAATCTTGCTCATTTGTTCCCATCTGGCCATTTTAGTTGTAGGCCAGACATGAGAGTGAATTGGCATGTTTTATGAAAACAATTTGTGAGAAGTTTCTGAGTGTAGATTGATTCGATTTATGTTTTCATCTTGTGTTTTTTAAAGACTATGAAAGCGATGACGAATCTTACGAAGTGTTGGATTTAACTGAGTATGCAAGAAGACACCACTGGTGGAATCGAGTATTTGGCCACAGTTCGGGACCTATGGTAGAAAAATACTCAGTAGCTACCCAGATTGTAATGGGTGGTGTGACTGGCTGGTGAGAACATCTTTTTCATTAAATTTCAATGGGAACCTTGAAATGGGCCTTTTGTAAATGGGCCAGTCACCTTACATTGTCAATGGCTCTCTACTGTTATTCCCAGAAGAGCACAACTTTGGGGCTTTTCCCTGAAGGAATTGGCTAGCTCAACCTTCAGACACTTCTTGTTGGATTTTATGTGTGCCCTCCATAGTTCACTCTTCCCCTATGGTCCTTCCTTTGATTCATTATCAAATTTCCAAATTTAGCAAGTAAATTGTTACTTGCTATTCAGTGCCAGCAATTTGAAAAACCCATGAGAAATCCCACTGCAGAAGTGGCGTCTAGAATTCTTAGCTCTGTACATAGAATCATTACTGCTCAGTAAAAATTATTCATGATGATGATTTTTGTGTGTGCTAGTTCAGATTATGAAAGTGCTTTGAAGATCTCAGAACATTGCTTCGTGTTAGAATTAATGGACTGATTGTTTATTCTGCAGTTATACAGAGTACAATAAGGAGTGCTTAATGACCATTATCTAGGCAACGACTTAGATCACAGGATTACACTGTTGTTACTACGTGTTTTAATTCTTTTATTTATGGAATAAAAGAGTAACCAGATAACTAGGGGCAGAACCATTGAAAAATGTTGATGACTCTCTTTTGAAGTGGCAGTGCTTAAATTGTAAGCTTTTTTCCTTACATTCTAAGGTAAATTCATCTTGTATTAATACTTAGTACTTCCACATGGCATGGGCAAATGAAATTTTTCATGTGGGTTTTACATGGGCCTTGGAATAATAATGGTCCCTATGCCTTCTTGCAAAAGTTCTTTTATAACTTAAAACAAACAAAACCCAACTATTGCGAGGATTCCATGGCACATAGACACAGTATTTTTACTGCTTTATTGAAAAAGCATGCAGTTAGAACAGAAATTTCTGCTGAGTGCCTTGGTCACTCTGATGATTCACTGTAGGATGATTACACCTTTGTTCCTCTTAAATCAATTCATAATTTGGTGCCAGAGGTGATTGTTTAGATAGAGTCATGGCCAAAAGCCCAATGTTAAAAGATATTTTAAAAATAATTGAGAAATAGAATTAGAAGATTACTGATCATTTTTTTTTCTTGTAGACCAAACCTGGTAACAAGGCCCATAATTGCCAGGTTTTCTTGAAAAGGCTAAAGGCAGGGCAGAAACTAGTAGGGTCATCTTAGTGACTGATGCTTGCTAGTAGTGGTACACAGTAGGAGATTTGCCTACTTCTTTTTCTCTTTCTGAGCCTTTATTACTGACTCCTGTATGAGGAATACATACATACAATAGGATTATCAGTATTTGCCAAGTATTCAAACCAGGAGCTATATCATAGTTGGTGTATTTTTTGTTTTGTTTTTGACATTGATCTGTTTGTGTGTGGGCAACAGATATGTCCCAGTACATGTGAGGACAGCTTATAGGAATCATATCTCTCTATCATGTGGGTTGTGAGGATCAAACTCAGGTCTTCAGGCTTGGTGGCAAGTGCCTTTTCCTGCTGAGCCATCCTATGGCTTGAACTGTGTAATAGGACACTGTATATAGATGGCTTGTTTTTTTTTTTTAGCTAGTGTTGGGGTAAATTCAGGGCCTCGCATATAGCAGGCAAGCACTCTACCTCTGAGTGACATTGGCAGCTACATGGATGATTTGCTGTAATGACTTGGACTTTAGTGTAGATTCATTAAAGTAAATTCTTGAAATGTTTCTTAGGATATAGCATTGGTGTAGTAATGTGGTATAAAAGAGAAACAGTTAATAGGTATGAATCTAACTTAACACTTCAGACCAATTCAAGATATGAAATTGATCTGTATTTAACTGAGGAGATTGCATTTAGCTGTAGGTAGGTAGCTGTAGGTTTTTGACCACAAGAAATGAAAACTAGTGTGAGAATGGGTGATTTCTAGGAGACCTGGAGGCCTTCAAGACTGATTTTGGTATTGTTAGAACACAGCCATGGAATCCCAAAATGTATTACTAAGATTGCTCAGCATGTAGGCTTGGTGCCAAGCTTGGTGACCTGAGTTCTATCCATATGATCTTATGACCCATGTGGTAGAGAGAATCAACTCATGTACATTGTACTTGTACATGCTTGTATGAATGCTCACACACACACACTGCAAAAAATTGTAACAAAAAATAAAAAGAAAAAAACAGTTTTAGATACAGGGTACAGAGAACGTTCAGTTGAAGATGGAGAAGTCTGGAATGAATGTGAAGTGACAAATGGAGACTGGTACCATCACATAGAAATTGGTGCCTTAGTAGCAGTTGTTTTGGCTGCATTTGCGTCCCTGTGACATGACTCATATTGAATTAAGGCCCTACCATGTCCAGTACGACCTCATCTTACCTAATTACATCAACAGAGATCTTATTTCCAAGTAAAGTCTCATGAAGGGCAGTAATTTGGGGGAGACATCAATTCAGTGCACAAGACTACGGTTAGAAATCTGGGTTTCTTTTGTGCTATTTGGATCTGGAATAGCGAGGGGACTGTGAGTTAACTCAAGAGGTATAGGGTGACACTCCACAGTTAGATGAGACAAAACAAGCTAAATATGGAAAATCAATACTAGATAAGGGGACTGTGAGAAACGTGGGCAATGTGATCATAAAAATGGAATGACAAGAAAGCTTTTCTTAGGCAGAGCTAGGCAGGAATCTATAGAATTGGGAAGATTAACAACTCAAATAAAGATGATGATGCATTTGACTAACTGGTTTAGAGCTGGTTTGGATAGAGTGAGTGTTGGTCAGATATATGGGACTCCTTGACTGCTTTAAGCAAAACAAGCAAATGACTTACTGTGGGAAATTTCATCTTACACAAATTTAGAAGGAGTATGGTAAACCCAAGTATTCACAATTGGCTTCAGTAGCTGCTATTTTTATTTTCCTTTTAAGTCTCCCTCTTCTCTCCTTTTCTCATTTTGCAGCAAATCTCAGACATTGTAAAGTGTGCATATTTAACCACCCTGTATAACTGAAGGAAAACACTGAAGGTTTCTGAGCAGGCAAGGAACGTTATCAGAAGAAATGGGAAGACATTAAGCTTTTATTTGGAAAGCAATAAAATGTAGAAGAAAGTTAGTGCATCACTGATTGTTCTCATCTTTTGTTGTTTCTGTCATTAAAGGTGTGCAGGATTTTTATTCCAGAAAGTTGGAAAACTTGCAGCAACTGCAGTCGGTGGTGGCTTTCTTCTCCTGCAGGTATGGTAGATGTTTCTGTACTTGCTTCTGCTTATACAGGTAGCCAATGGGAGCAGAGAGTGTTAACTGAACTCATTTCATTCCTGTTCATTTCACTAGAAGGTAGAACTTTTCTTGTAGTCATTAGTTTATGGAAAAACTATAATGAATTTTTTAAAAGCTTGCATCTGGCCGGGCGGTGGTGGTGCACGCCTTTAATCCCAGCACTCGGGAGGCAGAGGCAGGTGGATCTCTGTGAGTTTGAGGCCGGGCTGGACCGACAGCCTCCAAAACAATACAGAGAAACCCTGTCTCGTAAAAACCAAAATAAAAAAAAGCTTGCATCTGTCATAAAAAGAAAACAATAAAATATTTCTAGATTCTCTATGTATGCACACCAGATGTGGTATCAGCTGTTAAGGAAATAACTTTGAACAAGGTGTGATTGCATACAACCATAATCCCAGCTGCTGAAGAGGATGAGGCAGTAAGACTACAAGTCCAGAGCAAAACTTAGTCCTTAACCCAAACTAAACAGGTTTGGGGCTGTAGTTTAATCTTATGAGGAAACGGATGATGGCTGTGTACAACCATACCTGCTTCTTAGATCACTGTACATTCATTGTATTTTTCCATAAACAAATGCCTAGTTTTGTCAAAAGCTGAGCAACTATTAACATTTTCTAACTTTTTTAATAATTATTTTTTTATTTAGGTTAGAAACAATTTTATTTCACATGTCAATCCCAGCTTCCTCTCCCTCCCCTCCTCACCCATCCTCTACACCAGGTCCCCCAGCCCCCCACCCAATCTCCACTCCGATCCCCAGGGAGGGTGAGGCCCTCCATGGTGGATCTCCAGTGACTGTTATTTCATTCAGGGCAGGGCCTAGGCCCTCCCCCAAGAGTCCTGGCTGAGAGGGCCTCCCATATTGTGGCATGGGCACTCAAATTCTATTTGTACGCCAGGGGTAAATACTACCCAAGGCCCCATAGATTACCTAGGCCTCCTCACTGGCACCCACATTCAGGGGGTCTGGTTCAGTCCCATGCTTTCCACACAGCCATCAATCTGGGGTCCAAGAGCTCCCCTTTGTTCAGGTCAACTGTTTCTGTGGGTTAAACCAGCCCACTCTTAACTCCTTTGCCCATCAGTTCTCTCTTTCTGACACTGGATTCCAGGAGTTCAGTTCAGTGTTTGTCTGTGGGTATCTGCCTCTGCTTTCATCAGTCGCTGGATGAAGATTCTGTTTTCTAGACTCTTTGGCAGTGTATGCTGGTACTCCCTTAAAATCCATAAATTAGTGAGTACATACCATGTTTCTCTTTTTGTGACTGGGTTACCTCACTCAGGATGGTTTCTCCCAGTGCCATCCATTTGCCTGCAAATTTCAGGATTCCATTTTTTTTTCTGCTAACTAGTACTCCATTGTGTAAATGTACCACATTTTCTCTATCCACTCTTCAGTTGAGGGGAATCTAGGTTGCTTCCAGGTCCTGGCTAATACAAATAATGTTGCTATGAACATAGTGGAACAGACATCCTTGTTGTATGAATGTGCATCTTTTGGGTATGTGCCTAAGAGTAGAATTGCTGGGAGTAGAGGGGGCCTGATTCCTAACAGTATAAGCCCAAAATTCCAGCACTCAAGAGGTTGACAGGCTAAGGCAGAAGGACCTAGAGATCCAAGCCTTGTGCTACTTAGTTGTGTACAGAGGCTTTGGGGGGGAAAGAAGAGATAAGAAAGAAGAAAGACAGAAAGGAAGATGCAGAAAGTGGAAAAGTGTTTAAAAATAATCGTATCCATAATCCTATTTCTGAGACAGGTGGATTAAAATTTTAATTTTGTTATCCTCTTTTAGGGGTTAAAAATGCTTTGCTATTAGAGAAAGTGTATGAGGATATTATGTACCATTCATGTTCGATTGGTGTGCTTTCCTCAAAATAGCATTTCCTGAAGAAGATCAAGTAAACTCAAACTTGAAAATCTCTGCGAATGAATGTTAGCAAGTTTTAAAGATGGAAAGAACTGTCAGTTATACCAGATTTAAGAAGTAATTGCTGTTCATAGCAACCAAAATGTGACTTTAGAACCTAAACCATTGATCCTTAATAACCAGTGTAGTCACCTTAAGTGCAAAGAGTGTTTATATGAATTAAGCACTAGTTTAAGTTGTGTACTAGTCAGCTGTTTTAAGAATGTATTTTCTATTAATAACAGTATTAAGGGCCGTATTTCTTATGGTAGAAGTAAAAGAATGTGATTAATTTCTAATTTGGTCCTTTGGATGTATGCTAGTGTTTACATGCAAGAGAGTTTTAAGCTGATTTTGACTTGCATTTGTATAGCGTCATGGCCATATTTAAGTCTATTGGCATTTTGAAAACTGGGCTGTCATTTCTCTTCAGTCTAAAGGGAACTAGACTGAAGCAGAGTACACTGAAAGTGTTAACTGAATTGAATTGTGTGTTTGGGTTAATCTGTTTGTGCATGTTAGCCTCTCAGTCTATTTTAGTCTACTCAGTAGTCACTGTTCAAACCCACATTTTATCATTGCTGCTTCCTTCTTTGCCAAGCCTGGTATTTCTGAAGTCTTGAAGGCAGAAGGGCACAGGCCCTGTTTGTATCAAACCGCTTTCACCCACAGATATAATTAGCCTTGAAAATGCAGTTGGCGGAACTTGAAAGATAAACTAGAGAAAGAAACGGCTTTTAAGCTAATTGCCTCATAATCTTAGGCCTCACTCCATATTTCATAACCTTTGCTTATAATTAAAGATAAGTATTGGTTTGGGTTAGGACTTAAAGCTTTTCTACTAACAACATTAAATGTTTTTCAGTAGATATTTATCATATTGCCTTCTTAAAATAGATACAGAGGGTCTGCATGCAGAAGTATTTACAACTAATGAATCGTAACCAATTACCGATTTCTCCACTCCCTGCTTCAGTTAAAAGAGTAGACAATGATGTATGAGTATTTTAGCTTCTGTTAAGTTATATATGCATGTGTGTATAAGGGACAGATACTGTATAGGGCTTGGTACAGACTAATCCTCTGCCTCCTCCCCCTTCATTTCCCCTCCCTTCAAGCAACCATTTTAACTTCTCACAGTCCTTCTTTTCCCCGGCTTGACTGACCAGTTTTTGGTCTTTGAGCAGCAGGTGTTCACTATTGGCATCACATTATGAGTATTGACTGTTAATTCTTGAGTTGTTCTGTAGTACTCCACCTTCCTCCTGTGTTGTATACCTGAATGCTTTCTGTCCCTCCCCCCATGCTCTCTGGCTCCATCTTGAGTAATATTCATAATTGTGTAAGGTTAGTTAGTATCTATGGTTAAGTAAGTTGCTTGAATTCATGTTTTTTAAATTGAAAATTCATACAGTATGTTCTGATCATAGCTTCTCCTCTCATGTCCTCCTAGATATTCCCCACTTCCACATCCAACCAACTCCAACCCTTCATTTCCTCTTTAGAAAACAAACAGGCAAATAAAAAAGCAAATAAACCAGAAAAAATTTTCTTTATAAAACACAAAGAACATTGTTTGGGTCCTTATTCCCAGTAAGAAGGTTGGGATTCTTTTCTTTTGATGTATTTTCATTATCTAAATCTTCTCTTGTGGGAATATGCATTAGCCAGCCATTTAGTTTTCTGGAGAGTTCTGTCCCAAGCGAATCTGTCCTGCTTGCTTTCCAGGCCTAGCATATGCCAGTTATCAGGGGATTTCCCTTCCAGTACCATTCTGAATGCTTCCTTTGCTC
Organism: Mesocricetus auratus; assembly: GCF_017639785.1. NCBI lineage: Eukaryota > Metazoa > Chordata > Mammalia > Rodentia > Cricetidae > Mesocricetus > Mesocricetus auratus. The sequence continues at coordinate 4,819,076 of NW_024429213.1, forward strand.
TGTCTTGGGTTGTTTCCTGTATCTCATGTTGTCTTGTTTCCTATTTTCAAGGGACATTTCTTCCCTTTACTATATCTTCAAATATCTTAGAGTTTGTATTTCTGTCTACCATGACTATGACAACTCTTTTAAAGGAAAACGTTTAATTGGAGCTGGCTTATAGTTTCACAGGTTTATAGTCCTTTATCTTCATGAATGAGAGACACTGGGTGAATGACTATAAAGATAATAAATAAATACTAAATCTCCAAAGTTGTATTAACCAGCCTGGTTCAAAGAACACTCTAGCAAACAAAGTAATTGGGCTGGATTAACCCAAAGGGTTCTAGTGAGAGGATGGGTTCTAGTGAGAGGATGGGTTCTACCTGGCATGGATATGACCCACTACCCTCTGAAGACATTGACAAGTTCATGACTATCTTCCCTTAGAGAGAAACCTGGTCAAACATTTTTGACTAGGGACACAGAGATTCACAGTTCACTGGGAGAGAGATATAGTGGCAAACAAATATATTCATCTGGTTGAGGCCGAGCTGGATGGGTACCTGTGGTATGGAGAGAGTGCAGGAGAAAGGCTTGAATTCCTTGGACCTGTTGTTTGAGAAGGGGAACCTAGAGAGATATTCATGTCCTAAGTGTTTCAAGGTTTCTTATTTTCCATGCAACTGTATGACATTTACTTCTATTGTGTACACAGTGTCTACACAATCTTTTTCTCAGATAAGATGGTTTACTGACTTTGGTAGCAGCTACATTTAAAAAAATATACATAGAATTATATTTGTGAGAATTTATTTCATCTGCCTGATTAGATGGTGTCTATTTTTCACTTATGGGGTTGTTACTTCTGGGAGTGAATATAAGAGTATTTTTGGTTATTTTATCACCAACATACTCATGTTACAAAGTTTTTATTACTTTTTAAAAAATTCATAACTTACAGTGGTAAATCTTGAAAAGGACAGTTGAATTATGGATTTCTAGTATGTGGTAACATAGGTAGTATTTTGGCATTTCTAACTAACAACCAAAGCCATGCACACACATGATATCTTTGTATTTCAGTAAGAAAGATATGTTGAAATTCAACCTGGGTCTTGTGGTAGACTGATTCCCATTTTCCTGAGGAATCTCCATACTGATTTCAAAGTAACCAAATAGATTCCTTAGGCATCTCTTCAACTTTCATACAGAGAAGGCTCCTTCTCCTTTCTCTGAAGTTCATTGTTACCTTTGTGCCTGTGATCCAAATCACTGTATCAGGTTCTACCAGAAAAGTTTTCATGTGCCATTCAATTTGATCACCTCTCTTTCTGAGGCTAGAGTCTGATGGGATAGCTAGTGATAGCCAATGAATGACTTCAGGAAGAACTGCAGATAAACAAATTCTGCTGTGGAGTTAATCACAGAAAATAGGACCTAAGATTCCAGTTAATCTGTCTATATGAAATGAGACATTTTTGTTATTTCACATATTTTATGTGTGGTTAAAAGCCTTTTAAAGGCCTACAAAGAATGCATGAGATTGACAGAAGTGATTTTTAATAGTATATATAGTTCAATTATTTACTTCTTATATGCTTATTTATATTTTAACTATAATGGTTATATCTCACTGTTGGTCTTCCAGTTTTGCAGTGGTACAGCAACTTCATATTAGGAGTCTTAAAGATGAATAAGCATTTAGCTATAATTTTATAAAAAGCATTTATAGTTTGAAATTTATTACAGAAAACATTTACTATAAAGTTTTTAAATTAAAATATAATTACATCATTATTCCCCTTCCCTTTCCCACCTCCAACTCTCTATATACCCCCTCTCAAAAATTCGTGGCCTCCTTTTCTTTGTTGTTATCACATATATGTATAAATGAATACATATATAAAAACAACCTTCCTGAGTTATTTAGTATTGCTTGTATGTATATAGTTTCAGGGATGACAGTTTGGAACTGGATAACCAATTAGAGGCTCTTCCCTAGGGTTGACTAATTCTCCCCATTTCAGCAGTCATTAGTTGCCTAGAGTTCGTTGTCTAGGGGTGGGTTTCTATGAGACTTCCCCCTTCCACATTAGCATGTCTTGGTGTCATCATTATTCAGATTTTCTTTAAGCAGCCATATTGATGACACTTCGTGGGTATAGCTTCCCTGCTATTTCTAGGAGACAAGATCTCACAGCAAACTTCCTGGTCCCACAGCTCTTAGACTTCCCTTTTATTCTGCAATGTTCTCTGATCCTTAGGTGCAGGAGTTGTGTTATAGATGTATCTGTCAGGTCTGAGTGGTGTTTTGTAATCATATCCATCTGCTGCAAAGCTAAGCTGCTTTGATGAGGGTTAAAAGCTACACTTACCTGGCTATCAAAGTAAGTATTTAAAATGCAGTTAAGAATTATGTTGGTTAAGGAAAGTTGCATTAGTAGGTTCATCTCTAAGGTCCATGATCTCACTAGTTCTGGGTGGTTGGCTATGTTTCCAGTAAGTACCAGGTGTACTTTCTTTCCCTCCTGTTGAAGAAGCCTTATGTTGAAGTAGATAGTTGTTGGTTACTACCAACTATTATGCCTTTAGGAATGCCTTCTCGTACTGATCATTGTTTTGGTTCAAAGGCATAATGGATAAGTAGGAGTATTGATTGCTTTTCTCTCCTGCCATTTTGTATAGTACCTGGTACTATGAGTTAGAGTTCTCAGGAATGAGACTTAAGATTAGATCTAGCTTGATCCTACAAGTCCTCTGTCTAAAGTGCATGGTGTGTTCAGTAATACATTCTTTGTTTTTTTTTTTTTTGAGATAGGGTTTCTCTGTGGCTTTGGAGGCTGTCCTGGAACTAGCTCTGTAGGCCAGGCTGGTCTTGAACTCGCCTCTGCCTCCTGAGTGCTGGGATTAAAGGTATACGCCACCACCGCCCGGCTACATTCTTGCTTTTAATCTCTGGGAGACAAGCAAAGGCAATAGCAATAGTGTATATTATTTTGGGAATCTCTTGGAACTCCTCTAACAATACCAACTTGAGATGGTGTTTTTCATGCCTAGTACTGTAATTTTTTGTTTAATGCCCAGTGGCTCAGCCCAAGTAGCTGTGTGTGTGTGTATGTGTGTATGTGTGTGTGTGTGTACATATAAACACTAATGTGTATTAAATGTAATTTTAGGTAAATAAACAAAACAATATGATTCCTTATGGCTTTTCCAAACACTTTTAGTGCTATTTTTCCCTCTCCTCATGCCCCTTGTTCTATATTGACCTCACTCCCTGTAGGTAGACTTTTGCTGTGTTCCAGAAGCTGGCTCCCAAATAATCACACAGAGACTTAATTATAAATGCTCGGTTGATAGCTTAGACTTGTTTTTAGCGAGGTCTTGTAACTTAAATTAGTTCATTTCTATTAATCTGTGTGCTGCCCCAAAGCTTATTTACTTCATGTACGTACTTCCCATCCTGCTTGCTCTTCATCTCATGGCGTCTCCGCTGATTTCTGACTCCCGTGGCTCCACCCTTTTTCTTCCCACATTTTCATAGTCTGGATCTCCTGCCTGATCTCTTCTTGCCCAGCTATTGGCCAGTCAGTTCTTTATTAAACCAATCAGAAGGTGCCTTGGCAAAGACACATCTTCACAGTGAACAAAAGATTATTCCATAACACCCCATCTGTTGCCAATTAAGCCTTATGCCCCATATCACCTCTTTCATATCATTTGTACCCTACTATTCCCATTTCTAGCATACCCCATGGCTATGGTCCCCTTTTTCTTTTCTGATTTCTGTGGTTACTCCAGGTTATATATTCACATCTGAAGATTTGGAACTAGGAACCACAGATGACAGAGAACATGTGGGGTTTGTTTTTCTGGGTCTGGGTTACCTCATTCAATAAGGTATTTTCTAGTTCCATCTGTTTACCGGAAAATTATTTTGTTTTTCTTTAAAGTATCTCTTGAGTGCAGGAGTTTAACTCATTTTTATTTTATGTATATTGGTGTTTTGCCTGCAGGTATGTCTGTATGAGAGTATTGGATCTGAAGCAGGAGGTACAGACAGTTGTCAACTGCCATGTGGTTGCTGGGAATTGAAACCACGTCCTGTGGAAGAGCAGTCAGTGCTCTTATCTCTGAAGCCCTATTTCACTTTTCTTTACAGCTGAATAGTATTCCAGATACATGTACCATATACATGTATACCGGATACATGTTGTTATCCATTTGTCAGTTGTGGGACTCTGGGGGTGTTTTTATTTCCCAGCTATTGTGAACAGAGGTGCAGTGAACATGGATGGCTGAGCAAGTGTCTGTGGAGTAGGATGTCAAGTACTTTGGGCATGAGTCAAGGAATGCTGTATGGGCTCCATCAACTTGCAGTCCCACTAAGACTGAATGGATCTTCCCTTTTCTCCACGTTATCTTCTTAAATTAAGTGGATTCAAAGCTAGTAAAGAACCTTTATCGGGCTACCTTCCATTTCTTAATGACCTGTCAACTGATTGCCTACTATTTCACGTCTGTTTAATTAAAAGGTAATTTTTTAGTCACATGCTTTGGATAATCTCTCTTTTCAGCTGATTCTCTATTCTAAAAGGTAGGCTGAAAGCAGTTATAATAGTTATAATACAGCTTTTTGAATCTTTCCCAGCCTGTATGTACTATACTTTTCTTAACCCAGTGTTCATTGCTTCTAAGGGGCACTCCTAAGAAGAGTGGGGACTTAGTCTTCTTTGTTCAGTGCCTCTTGAATGAGTGAATTGGTGGGTCAATAAGAGTTCCTTACGTAGAAGCTCCATGAATTCCTGAAAATCTAAATGTCCTTCTACTTCTGGGATGATAGTCATTTTTATTGCATGTTTACAGGTTGCGAGTCACAGTGGCTATGTGCAGATCGACTGGAAGAGAGTTGAAAAAGACGTAAACAAAGCAAAAAGACAGATTAAGAAACGAGCAAATAAAGCAGCACCCGAAATCAACAATATAATTGAAGAAGTAAGACAATAAGTAGTTTTGCTTTCTGTTTTTTGGTAATAGATTTCGGTAGAAAATATGACTGAGGATTGCATTGTTGTAATGATGTTTTAGCTAGGCATTGTGGCTCGTGCCTATAATCCCAGCATTTGGTAGACTGAGTCAGGAGGATTGCCATGAATTATAGACCAGCCTGCCATCCTGAAATACAGAATAAAACCCCGTTTCAAAAAAGAGAAACAACAAAAGAAAATAATGTCATTTATCTTGTATTCAGTAAGTAAGGTATTTTTAATTTGTGCATTTTTATTGTTCAATATATCATAAAGTTTACCATGCTTAAGTATACAATTCAGAGGCATATATATATGTGTGTGTGTGTGTGTGTGTGTGTGTATTCATGCTTCTGTACAATCATTACCTCTATCCATTTGTACAATTTTAAAAAATGATTTTATTAAATACTATTTCCCCTACCCTTAGTCCTACATTTTCCTTTGGGACTCCAAGTTAGAGTGTACATAAGTAGAATTGTGCGTTTGCCCTTTTGTTGTCTGTCTCATTTCATTCATTGTAATATTTCAAGGTTCATCTACTTTGTAGCATAATTAAGAGAATTTTATTGATACTTTGTTTTTAGGCAACAGAATTTATCAAGCAGAACATTGTGATATCCAGCGGCTTTGTGGGAGGCTTTTTGCTAGGCCTTGCATCTTAAGGACTCGAAGGCGCTATCTTAGTGCGTCCAACAGTGAGAAGAGAACTGGTGGCATCAGGACGATCTCTCAGTGGCACATGCCCCCAGAATGTCCAGTGTAAGGAACACCCAGCTGGACAATTGCAAACGCAACAGCTTAGCATTTTGCCACCTGAAGCTTGACAAGCTAGTATCCGCTGTAAGACAACCTATGTGGTATGTAAACAATAGTGTTCTTGAGCAAACCATGGCTTTTGCCATTTTTTAATTTACATTTGTTTAGAAACTTGCCTATGAATATCATCATTGGATATTTGGAGACAGAAAAAAGCTATTATGTGTACTGTCCAACTAAATATTACCATGTCTTATTTTAAAAGTTCTTTGTGCTTTACTGTATAGTGCCAGTAATTAAAAAAGAAGTCTTATAGATTCAATATTGTGGCTGACTTTTTAAAAACTGTGTTTGCAATAAACTGAAGAATTGTATTACCCCTTTGTGGGAGGCTTTAGAAGCAATAGAATTATTAAGATATTAAACTCTTCAGATGTATCAATCTTTTTTCCCTCCTATTTCTTATTTTTGCTTATGTAGTGTCTTTTACATTGAAGACTTTTGTATGGAAAGACTACATGCCCAAAACACTTTTTCCTTCTCTACTGTCTACAGCTATTAAAATGTTTCTTTGTATGTTCTAGTTTTTCCGGTTTGTTTGACTTATTTATCCCAGACGGCCTAGATAGAACTAATTTGGGAGTATGTTATTAGTTGGGTCATTGACACATTTTTATGAACTGCAAATGCATCTCATTTTTTATTTCTAAAAATCCTAATTATAATGTTGGCCTCTTTACCAAAAGGTACAGATTGCTTTAAAATGCCCAATAGTATAATGTGAATTTATTGTCTGAAGAACTGTGATTTTTCTGTGTAGTCATAAAATTATAACCTAAATGTAATTGCTCCTTGATTATGTGGCCCTCATGCATTGGTAGTGTTATATTGCCTGAACACTAGGTCAGTTCACTTGTTTTTCAGGGCCAGCATCACACTTTCTCAGAACCTCTCTTGTCCAAGAGGAACGTTCTGTATTATTAGTTTTGCTCATACAATTCTAGGTTGGCATTGGGGAAAACAGCAGAACAGTATAGGTTGGAGTCTTCAGATTGGAAAGATTGCAGCTGTTCAGACTATCTCCTTGTGATAGGAAGCACCTATAGTATATTCTGTGTATTGAAAATGTGCCATTTCATATTTCTGATATTGGTTACAAACTGTGTGCTTTTACTGTCTTGAAGTTCTTTAAAATTGAATGTGAGATTGATTTTTAATTTCTTTTATTCTCATTAGTGCCTCCTAGAATGCTAAATAAAATTCGGTTTCTTAATGTGAAGTGCTTATAAATGCTTGTTCTTTTTTGAGTTTTTCCCTATTTTTAAATGGCTAAGCTTTTCATTGCTATTAAAAGGAACAAATGTCTTGATTGTGTTCAGGTCATGGTTCTGCTTCGGGGCACCGCCCCTGAGTCTTCCTGTGCACCAAGGCAGTCTACGTCAGGGAACTCCAGTCTCAGTTTTCATTTTGAAGATGCTTATAGTGTCTGTTCTTTGGGTGATGTGTTAGGAGAGCAGGGGACACACGGTGTGTCTTCTCTCAAGCTTTCAATTAGAGGTTTTAACATACTTCAGTATGAAGAATTGTATAGTAATATGGAAGCTGTTTGCATAGGATGATGAGTGAAGAGAATTTCCTTTTCGAGTCCAAATGTACAAATGCAAACAAATGTAAATGGGGTTCTTAATTGGTCTAAGTAATAAAAACCTGGAGTCACATATAAAGGAAAATGCTGAGAGATCAGAGAGAAGGAATAAGCCACTGCAACACCTTACCTTCTTAGCCTCTGCAGACAAGAAAGTGATTTTCTGTTTCTCCTTAGATGAACCCAAAGTCTAAACACAAAATTCACTTATCTTTTATATACATTGTCTACATGTAGCCTAACAGTAATGGTAATTTTATATAATACCTTTTTATCTTGAAGTTAGGAGGCTGGGGAGTATCTCTTAGTTGCTGCATAAACTTTTGTGCCTGCATTTTAATTGTGACTGTCACATGAGCTAAGCTGTAGGATTGTCTGTCTTGTGTATTATGTGGACACTTGACAGAGTACCTATTTGGTGAATGTTTTAGATTTCGGATTTGATTTCATTTTGGGGATACATAACCTCTATAGTGCTTTGTTTGTGGTATGTGTTACGAAGTTCAAACCACTAGGGTGGGGGGGACGACACAGACTCAATTCAACTGGTAGTATGGTGACAAACAACCTTAAAACCAAATTGAATGTGTGCTACTCAGAAGTGGCTAAGGAAAGGGTTTTTAAAAGGTATGTACCACAGCAGGGCGTTGGTGGCGCACGCCTTTAATCCCAGTACTCGGGAGGCAGAGGTAGGGGCATCTCTGTGAGTTCAAGGCCAGCTTGGTCTACAGAGCGAGTCCCAGGACAGACTCCAAAGCAATACAGAGAAACCCTGTCTCGAAAAAAATAAAAAGGTGTGTACCACAGTTAATCCTTTTCTGTGAGGTGGTGAAATATCTCACAGCAGTGTACCATTTTGGGGGGTGTGGATTGTTAAAAGCTTGTTTTCAGGAATTTCAGGCAGAGACTAGCTACTAAAGAGGGTACCTGGTACAGAATAGAGTTTCTGTAGCCATCACATTCCCCACTGCCTCTAGATCATATGAATCAAATTGTTGATATGATACTGACCCTGTAGGGCTAATGTTTTAACAGTTGATTTTTTTTATAAACTGGCGTAATTATACGTTAGTTGCCCATTAAATTCCCAGTAGCTCTAGGACAGTCGTTCTCAATCTTCCTAATGCTTCAAACCTCATGTTGTGGAGACCCCCAACCATAAAATCATTTTTGTTGCTATTTCATAACTGTGATTTGCTGCTGTTATGAATTGTAATGTAAATATCTGTGTTTTCCAGTGGTCTTAGGCAGTCCCTGTGAAACAGTCATTCCACCCCCAAAGGGATTGTAACCAATGGGTTGAGAACCACTGCTCTAGGACAATACATTGTATCTGGGGAATATAATCTTAAGGTCCCTAGTATTTATAGTGTTTGACACTGATATCCACAAACTAGCATTAGGATAGAGACGGAGAAAATAAATATTTGCTTTAGCCAGGTAAAATTTGATAACCATGAAGAAAGCCATTCAATGAGATCCCAGCACCACATCTTGAGTAGCACTTTCGCTTTTTTTAAAGCAGGTACTTGTGATTCTGAGGGAGTCTGGAAACCAGCATGGGTCCAAGGATGCCAATAGGCACCATAGGTTTTGCCAGAGAAAAGAGAAGCGACTCAATTTGGCAGAGGGGAGCTGTTATGGGATATTTATTCTCTCTGTGAAGATGTATTGCTGGGATTGGTATATAAAAAGAGGAACTGTCAATAGCTTGGCAGGAGATATAGGGGGTCTTTGGGCAGAGAGAACTCTGGAAAAAAGTAGAGTCACTAGCCAAACACGGAGGGGAAATAGGAGGTGCAAGATGTAAGAGAGGGAATGCCACATGGCAGAATGTAAATTAATATAAGTGGGCTAATTTAAGTTATAAGAGCAAGTTGAGACAAGCCTAAGCTAAAGGTCAGACTTTGATAATTAATAAGTCTCTATTATTCCGATGAAGTCATTGTGAGGACCCAGGAAGGCAGGAATGCCATTTAAAGGCCAGGAAGGAGCAGAGTACATAGGTTTCACTGCCCAGGTTTTGCTGGGCCACCTGGGGCTAGTGAAGTACAGGAAACTTTAGGGCAGGCTGGAATACTGGTCCAAAATGGGAACGCAAACCGGTAGGAGATTCTGTTAGAAGCATCACGTTTACCTCGGCTTTCAGCAAGTCCAGGACTTGCGGGTTCTGAAGGACCACCTGAGGCTAGCATGCGTGAAGCAGTTTGCAGTCATCAGATGGTTGGAAATCACGGACAGACAGAGAGTAGGTTCAGAAGGTGAAGTTCAGGAACTTAGGGAAAATCTTGCATTTGAAACTTCATGCCTGTGTTCCTGGTAGTTGGGACGATAGAAGAAGTTCCAACACCAGGACTGGGAGAGGACCCACCCTCAGGAAGAGGCACTAGTTAGGAAAGTTTAGACTGACGACTGACTTGACAGCAGTACTTATCTGGAATTCACTTGACCTGTGACACTCTGAAGGTTATGTGGTTTTCTTTAATTTACAAAAAAAGAGAGAGACAGGTTTTAGGTATATTAGCATTATTGTTGTTTATAATCTTCACTGGAATCCTTGTAGAGAAAGTAGTTAACAAGTGTCTGTAAGCAGCTGGAGCTGACTCATGCCGTTGAGCCTTAGAAAATGCTTGGGGACCCACAAATGATTCTGGGTTAATATCATTGTAATAATCCACGCAGACCTGGCCCTGCCCCTTGGGAACCTGGCACAGTGCCTGTGTGAATGGCGAGCTCTTTACACAGGTGCAGAGGTCTCTTTAAGAGAAAAACTCCACCCACTTCCTCTCCTCTTTTCTCTGAGGAGGCAGCTCTCTGTCTCTTTCTCTCTGTTCCCTTTCCTTATTCCCTTACCTTCCCCAATAAACCTTCTGCATAAGTCACACCTACCATTTGTCCCTCGCCCACTGTGAAACTGCCGGGTCCCACCCAGCAGTTGTAACAATCATAAACACTTTTCTCTGTCCAGAGAGCTGGAGATATCAGAGTTGTTTTCAGCACAGTGCGAAGTACCTTTAAGTCTATACTTAGAAGACAATGAAAAGAAATGTAAAGTTTTTTTTTTGTTTTTTTTTTTGTTTTTTTTTTTGGTTTTTCGAGACAGGGTTTCTCTGTGGCTTTGGAGGCTGTCCTGGAACTCACTCTGTAGACCAGGCTGGCCTTGAACTCACAGAGATCCGCCTGCCTCTGCCTCCCGAGTGCTGGGATTAAAGGCGTGCGCCACCTATGCCCGGCTAAGAAATGTAAAGTTTTGAGCCTGTGACTATGATAATAGTAGCCATTACTTTACAAAGGCTAGATTAATAGCTTATCGGAACTCTATTGATCAATATGTCAAAACTCTGAACTTTTGCAGTCATGTATCATGTTATCTTATTTTGCATACCTTAAATCAGTTTGTAGGCCCTTATAACTTGCATATACATATCTTAAATTATCTCCTTAGACATCCATAATTTACCCATCTTTTAATCTAATACTTTACTGTAAAACACAGATGGTTGTTTACTGAGAGCAGTCATTGAAAAGAAAAGGAATAGTAAAAAGTTAGTTTCATTGAAACCTGTTTTGTGAATATTTCTTGTAGTGTGAAAACTGTCAGCAAGGTAAACTTTCTAGATTGGCCTTTCTCAGGAAGTAGCTTTGGAGAAAAGCAAGACCTGAGTTTTACATATAAAATAGACTGACTAGGCTGCTGTAGCCTTGGGGGACATCTGAGAAGGATAAACTTGATCAGGAAACATAATCCAAGTGCATTCTGTACCAGGTAAAACAACAGTCTTTCCCACTACCTGGATGGTTAAGCTAGGCTCCTCTGTGGTGATCCTAATGAGTTTTTTTGTTGTTGTTGTTGTTGGGGCAGGGACTCAGAGGTGGTTTGCCTTTGGCTGTGACACAGGACAGCATTAAGTCCTCAGCTGACACGCAGAGCAGCGATAGCCTTTGGCTGCCAGACTAAAAAATCTGAGAGATTTTTTTCCATGGATGAAGAACTTGGGAAAACTGACCTTACTTGGTAAGGCAGAGTAGGCCAGTCAACCCAAAAATGTCCACAGTTTGGGCAGGGCCCAGGCAGTGGGTAGACATGGGGCAGTTTGTTCCTTGCCCAGTGCTTACTGTTACCACAGTCCAGGTGGTGTGCCCTATCATCTTTGAAGAAGATCTTACGGTTGCTTCCAGCAGTTAGCATTTTTGTCTATCATGGGAAGCTTTTTATTAAACATTTTAAATGCCAAATTTAACAGATCTCTTGAGTTTGAGGGCAATTATTTAATTTATTACATATGCCTGATTTTAAACAAACTTTGGCTTAACTTTGAAAACATTGACAGGAGGCTAAATAATGCTTGTCCCTGTAAATGAATTTCATTTGTACTTAGCATGAATACAAGTGTAGTTCTGAGCACATTAAAGAATTTTGTCATTTATAAGGTGACTGACCATTAACTTGTGTGTCTGAATTATCTTTAGCAGATTATCAGTTAGCAGCTTTGACAAGATTAGTATTTTACAGTTTTGTTCCTGTTAGGTTTTATTTTTAACAATTTGAATTCAAGATTTAATTGAAAATTCTTTAATATCAAAATAAAACTTTAAACCTTGAAAACAGTCCACAGTGAGACTTTGTCGCGTCTGCTGCGTGGCCTGTGTCCGAGAACGTGCGGAGGGTGTCGGGGATTGACAACACAGAGACTTGTTCAACGATGTAAAGAAAACTTTAAGCAGGCCCCAAAAAGGTTCAAGAAAACTTCCTAAGAAAGGCTCCCACCAGAGAAGCTTCTGCTCTCTCCTCTACCCTGGCTGGTTCTGCTCTGACCCCAGAAACTGATCTGGGCGTGGCAGAAGGGGCGGTTAGTCTTTGGACAAGGTCGAGGTCAGGGTGGTTTCTGTGGGCAGGCCTTTTCCAGGAACTTAATGCCCCCAGGCATTGTATTGTTTTTAGTAAACATTGTCTTACAGCTGCCTACTCCTAGGCAGAAGGGGAAGTGGGTCTCTGCTCAAGGTCTGGTGTTCCCACAAGACTTGGAACCTTTCAAAACCAGAAATACAATTCACAGAGACTAGGACTTTATTTCCCTGATTCTTTTATAGTATGCCATTTTATAATGTCATAGTTTCTTACATGGCTCAGTTTATCCAAATAGCTAAAGCTTAACAAAATTAGCAAAGACAAAGAGGCTAGACATATATCTTCAAGTCAGTTTCTGCTAGCCTGAATAGACCTTAGAAATTTATAAACCCTACTTATCACCTGGGCTGTGGTGGTGCATGCCTTTAGTCCCAGTACTCAGGAGGCAGAGACAGGCAGATCTCTGCCTGGTGTATAGAACAAGTTCCAGGACAGCTTTCAAAGTTACAGAGAAACCCTGTCTCGAAACAAAACAAAACAACAACAACAAAAAAATCTTATCAAACACATGTTCCTTATTTAAAATTTTCTAGAACCCTGGTGTTGAACACAGTTAGCAAGGACATAAGTGGCTAGACATACATACATCTGTAAGTCAGTTTCTGTTAACCTGAATAGACCTTTATAAACCTTAAGTGAGTAAACCTCATTAAACATACATTTTTTATCTAAAATTTTTACTCCCAGGACAAAAATAATCATACAGAAATCTATCCTAATTAAAAAATATCTTGGAGACATTGTTTTCTGCTTATTTTAAAAAGGAGATGCAATGATAAGCAGAGGGCTCAATAGGACTAAGAAGTTTTATGGGCATTGCCTTAGTTAGTTTATACCACATGGTTATCTTAATTCAGATGGTGGTAAAGTCACATGGCATGTCCTCACCTTAACCTTAGTAAAAATGGGCACCAGCCACATGGTTGTTTCCATCCCAATGACCCCATCAGACAAAATAGTGAAAAGGCCACATGGATGCTCTCTACCCTAAGGTGAGCCCATTAGGTACTTATCCCTTTAAAATTACCTGTGTATAGATTTTGAACTTTTAACCCCTTTGTTATAAGTTTTAAGGTAACTTTTTGTTACAGAGTTTTTAAAAACATACTCAGTAAACTTACAAATCTTGAGTTACAGAAAGTTTACACAGTGATCTTGCCAATCTTTGAGATAAAGTTTATTCTTTGAAAGTTTTAGAGTTAAATATGAAAAACCCCTACCCAGGACCCCCTAGGAAAAGAAAAGCAAGGCCAGGCCATTGCCTAATGAAAAAACCCAGACCAGGTGCCTCGCCCAGCTGGCAGGATGTCAAACAGGATCTGTGGTCACCAGAGCAGTCATGGGACCCGGATAATAATTGCTGAAGCGTGCCAGGGTCTTTTATGTGGCAATACCAGGACACCTAGTCCTTGGCAACTACCCTTGCCCCCAGTTGTGTCTATGATCACCATAGTAGTCATGGGACCCGGATAATAATTGCTGAAGCATGCCGGGGTCTTTGATGAGGTAATACCAGGAAACTTAGTCCGTGAGAACTACTCCTGCCCCCAAGATGAGCCAATGAAATGCCTGTTGCTATGCTGATACTTATGTAACCATTAAAACTCTATAAATATTGTGCTCCCTGCAAGCCCGGTATGCTCTGCACCCAAGTTGCAGTAGCATCCGCAGGCGCCTGTGTACTCAATATATCACCTCTTGCATTTGCAGCCAGTGGTCTGGCCCCAGTTCTTGGGCAGAGGGTTCGGTTCAGTGCCCGGCGCTTTGATGCCGAGGTCTTTCAAATAGACCCCAAAGTGTATGAGATGTGTCTTTTCCTGGGCTGTTTTGTTTCACTTTCCGTCTCCCTGCCATAGGATCAGATGGCCTTCTGACTTAGGACAGAGATTTTAGAGAAACTTTTTCAACAAGTACGTCTGGGACAGAATAGGAGAAAGTATAAGCCAATTCCAAAGTCAATTTTTACTAAAGTGGAGCAACATGAAGCAATATTTCAATAGTATCCATACAGAGGACTCCTAAATCCCTAGAAAAACTGAATCCAGTGTCCAGAGTGTGGGATCAGAGTAAGCAGAGATTTAGGAAAGCTCAGAGATAAAAGATTTTGCAAGGACTTAAATAGCAGGCTCCAGAGAGTCAACAATAGAGGCGGAGACAGAGCAGGCAGCTTCTAGGGGAGATAAAGCTAGTATGGTGTCCATCAACTTGACACAAGCTAGAGTCATCAGAGAGGAAGGAACCTCAGTTGAGGAAATGCCTCCTTGAGATTCAGATGTAAGGCATTTACTTAATTGGTGATTGATGGGGGGAGGGCCCAGCCCATGGTAGGTGATGCCATCTCTGTCTGAGCTGGTGGTCCTCAGTTCTGTAAGAATGCAGGCTGACCTGCCAAGTCAGTAAGCAGCACCCCTCCATGGCCTCTGCATCAGCTCCTGTCTCCCAGTTCCTGCCCTGTTTCCTTCAGTGCTGAACAGCAATGTAGAAGTAGAAGCAGAATAAACCCTGTCCTCTCCAATTTCCTCTTTGGTCATGTGTCTTGTCGTAGCAATAGAAACCCTAAAACAGGCCCCTATTTTGCCTGCTAAATCCCCCATTTGGAAACCCCCTGTCTTCCTCAAAGCCAAGACTAACCTTTCCAACCCTGTCTTAGGGTGAGGCAACCTGTTTAAACGAGTCAAAATAGCTTGCTTTAATTAATTGCTTGCTATAATTAATTTGGCCGTGATGCTTTGGGTCTGTGGTCTTTCTCCTCCTATCCTTGGGATTAACATGTTAAGCAAGTTTTACAGAAGCCAGAGCAAATGGTTAATTATCTCACAGCAGTTACACCATGCTGGGGAGGGTGCGGGTTCTTAGAAGCTCATATTTCAGGAATTTATGGCAGAGGCCAGTGGCTGCAAAGGAGGGTGCCTGGTACAGAATGGAGTTTCCTTAGCTATCACAGTTGGTATTCAGATAATAATTGAGAATCAGTGAGTATGCAAAAAGCTATTACTTATGTTAGATTTAGTGTCAACCTATAGGAAACTTCTCTGTAGCAATCTAGTAAAATAAAGACACCATCAGAAATAATAACTTGACAGAACTTGGTTGCAATGAACAGCCTAAATAGCCTGTTTTGTCTGAAATGGGAATTTTTTTATATTTTAAAGAACAGAAGCTATTTGCAAGATTTAATAAAACTTGACTGTACAGAATTTTGTTGTATTTTGGCTTAGGCTTTGAAAGACATAGAGACATTTTGACTAATTTAAAAAATGTGTTCTTCAAGAATAGCTGATTTTTAATATGTTTTCTTATTTCAAATACAATATGAATGAAATGTGTTCTTTATAGAAGTTTAAATATTATACTTTAATATTTCATTTTTGCCAACTTCAGGTAATATCACTTAATTCCTTATAATGAAAGATGAATATTGTCGGGACACCTGACCTTGTTCAGAGACCCACTTCCCCATCAGCCTGGGGGTAGGCAGCTGTAAGACAATGTTTACTAAAAACAATACAATGCCCGGGGCAATAAGTTCCTGAAAAGGGCTGGCCCACAGGAACCGCCCTGACCTCGACCTGGTCCAAAGACTAACCACCTCTTCTGATGCACCCAAATCAGTTTCTGGTGTCAGAGCAGAACCAGCCAGGGGTAGAGAGAGAGAGCAGAAGCCTTTCTGGAGGGAGGCCTTTCTTGGGAAGTTTTCTTGAACCTTTTTGGGGCTGGCTTAAAGTTTTCTTTATATCGTTGAACGAGTCTCTGTGTTGTCAATCCCCGACACCCTCCGCACATTCTCGGACACAGGCTGTGCAGCGGGCGCGGCAAATATAGTAGTCTTTTCCCTCCTGGTATTTGTTAAAATTATTACTAGAGCTAATGATATATTTAAAACATTTGAATGACAGAGTTTTAAATGAGTATTAAGAACAATGCCGGGCGGTGGTGGTGCACGCCTTTAATCCCAGCACTCGGGAGGCAGAGGCAGGCAGATCTCTGTGAGTTCGAGGCCGGCCTGGACCTATAGCCTCTGAAACAATACAGAGAAACCCTGTCTCGTAAAAACCAAAAAAAAAAAAAAAGAACAATGTAGGATTATATAAATTGACCTAGAATGATACTACCATGTTATTTATAAAACTAAGTTACAATCTGGTCTGACCTGAGTGAACACGCACACCCTCATGTTCGTTTTTTTTGTTACTGAGAGGTTGAGACACAGGGTTTCTAGTTTATGGTTTTACCATTTCTGGATTGTCTGAGGTCTTCCTTTTAATGCATGCTAACTTATAGTTACAAGGAGTTAATTGTTTGGAAACAGGGGCCAGAGTTTAAAATTAGTAATTTATTGCTACTTTAGGGAATATTTCTTTCCGATGTTTTTACTTTATGTGCTGGATTTAGTTTTTAAATTGTTTTTTTTTTTTTATCAAGAACTGGAAATAGTTCAAGAAGTCAAATAGGACTGTGTAGAGGGCATGAGGTCCTTGTGCTTGAAGATAAGCACCAGGGAAACCAGGAATGTTAAATATGCAGGGCTGTCTGATCAAGGGAAGAGATGTTAAACCTGCTTTACACCTAGAAGGCTGGGAATGGACATAATTAGTAGTTTGGTGACCTTTGCTATCCTGAGCATTATTTCTCAGTCAATAGAACCCATCTGTATGGGAGATGTCACATGTACTTGGTGACCTCTGTAGGGCCGGGGCCACATCTGATTCCCGCAAAATTTTATGTTGATCTCAGTCATTCTCCCTTATCTTTTTTTTTTTTTTTTGATTTTTCGAGACAGGGTTTTTCTGTATTGTTTTGGAGACTGACCTGGAACTAGCTCTGTAGACCAGGCTGGCCTGGAACTCACATTGATCCACCTGCCACTGCCTCCCGAGTGCTGGGATTAAAGGCGTGCGCCACCAACACCTGGCCATTCTCCCTTATTTTGATTCTACCTTTATCTTGATCTTTGTTTCCAAGGAAATAAAACCAATCTTCATGGAAGAAGGTAGTATGTACTTTGAAGAGATTCAGTGTAGACTTGCCTTAAGCTTTGTTGTACACACAGGATTGATTTAGTATCAGGAAACTTTTCCCCAAAATTGTCCTGTATCTAAATAAATTGCCTAGTGTCAGACTGTAGACATTTGAACCAACACTGCCTACTGAGTTGTGCTGAAGCAGACTTCCTTCCTGCCTCCCACAGCGAGTTAATCTGCTGGCCCTAATGGGCACAGAGACCCCCACAGGACTATAAGCTTCTAAACAAAAAGTACATTTATTTTTATTCTGCCTTTGTCTAACCTCAATGCCTTTTCACTGCAGAAGTTTCAACTTTTTAAGATTTTTTTCTCTTGGTATTTGTTTACTACAACAGTTACTTCTTGGACTTTTCTTTTGAGAAACCCTAGGCTGATCTAGAATTCATGATCTTCCTGCCTCAACTTCCCAAGTACTAGGATTGCAGGTGCACACACTGCCATACTTTATATTATGATGAACAACTTGACCTGGATAACCTATTATGTATGGTACATGTAGATTTAGCTCTGTAATACCTTTCATTTCATATCCTTATAATAATAATTTCTTACTCAACTACAAATTCTATACATTACTATGGCAAATACCATTTACCGTTGAATGAACACACAACATCCTTTAGGTCGGTGGTTCTCAACCTATGATTTGAACCTGCTTTGGGAGTCGAACAGCCCTTTCACAGGGGTCACCTAAGACAATTTACATTACAATTCATAACAGTGGGAAATTAAAACTATGAAGTAGTAGCAAAAATAATTTTATAGTTGGGGGTCACCACAACATGAGGATCTGTATTATAGGGTCACAACATTAGAAAGGTTCAGAACCACTGCTCTAGGTCCTTTTGTGTGTTGTGTGTGCTCGGCTGGGCATAGTCTTAGTTTGATCCCATAAATAGCTCTGGCTCAGGGAGGACAGTGCAGTTGGCAGAATATTGACCTCAAAAAAGATATATACAGCCTAATCCTGAATCTATGAATATGTTAGGTTAGATGGCAAGGAGGAATTTAGGTAGTTGGTAGGTTGCTCCATAGACCTCAAATAGAGAGATTATTCTGGGTTGTACCTGAAGGCCCTACGAAACACAAAGGCCTTCAGGAAGAGGGAGGCTAAAGAGAGATTTAAAGATAAGGATATAGCATGGGAAGATGGGTGCTGTATTGTTGGCTTAAAGAGAAAGTTATAGAGCCACTTGCTGAAGAATGCTGGTGGCTTCTTGGGGCTGGAAAAAGTGAGAAAATGCATTTTCCTCCCATTGCTATATGAATGTCTAGATTTTATCCTAGTGAGAACCATGTATGATATCCTAATCCTGATCTATAAGTATGTTTTTTAGCCATTACGTTTATAATAATTCAATATAGCTACAATAGACAAATAATGCAAGCACCTCTGCATTCTCGCCCTTCGTGGTGTGAGGGCGAATTTGTGTATCCTTGTGTCAGTCAAGCTACAGTATGCACACAGGGATTGGGGTTGGTAATTTTCCATTCTGGGAGGTCTTGACAAACTCTAGAGCAGGCTGCTAGGTTTGCTGGCCCAAGAAAAGGGCCATGGATGGGTCACTAACTATCTACTTCAATGGGTAAACCTAAGGCAATGCTGCATGTGTCAAACAATAGTCTACTTGTTTGGTTGAGGAAGAAAGGCAGTAGATGTAGAACTGAAATACTTGGAATCCTTTTATTATTCCAAAATATATGGTTAACTTTACATTTATTATGCTTGCGTGGTAAGACATTTAAGGGCACTCTCCATATCTGTGATTAGTTGTAAACAAATACATTGGAAACCTAAGCAATCTGTCTTAGTCACTGTTCAGTTGCTGGGAAGAGGTACCATGAACAAGGCAACACTTATAAAGGAAAGCATTTGACTGGGGGCCTTTCTTACAGTTTCAGAGATTTACTCCATTTTCATCCTGTTGTGAAGCATGCTGGTTTGCAGACAGCCACTGGAGCAGTAGCTGAGAGCTACATCCTGATCTATAGGTAGAGAGAAAGACACTGGGCCTGGTGTGAGCTTTTGAAACACCAAAGTCCACCCCATAGTGATACTTCCCTCAACAAGCCACACCTCCTAATCCTTTTCAAATAGTTCCATTCCCTCATAACTAAGCATTCAAATCTATGAGCCTATGGGGGCATTCTTATACAAACCACCATATTCTACTCCCTGGTCCCTATAGACCTGTAGCCATATCATAATGCAAAACAGTCCAACTTCAAAAGCCCCCATAGTTTATCACAGTCTCAACCCTGTTTAAAAGTCCAACATTTAAAGTCTCCTCTGAGATTCATGCAATCTCTTAACTGTTATTCCTTATAAAATCAAAATAAAAAGGGAAATCTCATACTTCCATCATATAATAACACACGGTATATATTACCGTTCCAAAATGGAGAAAAGGGAGCATGGTGAGGAAACACTGGACCAAAGAAGACTGAAAACCAGCTGTGCAAACTCCAAACTCTGCATCTTTATGTCTGATGTCAAAGCGCTCCAAATCTTCAACTCCTTTCAGCTTCGTTGACTACAAAGCAGCTTCTCTGTCTAGAGTTGGTTCCTCTGCTTGTTATCAGCTCTCCTTGGCAGGTATCCAATTACTCTGGCATCTCCATCATCTTGGGGTATCAAAGGAAATCCAGTCACCTTCACAGCTTCATTCAATGGCCTCTCTGGGCCTCCATGCAGGGACATCCCTGGCACATGCCTGGCCTCAGTGACTTTCCTTAGTCATGGATGGAGATCCCACAATCCCTTTCTTGTATCCTTGACTCTAAAGCCAGGACCACATAGCTGAATCTGCCGAGTTCTTCTGTTTGCTGGAGCTGGAAGTTGGCACTCTTCTTCAAATACATTTTTCCATGGGCTCCTTCACTGCCTAAGCTTTTCTTTAATTCTTTTCCACAAGTTGGAGGCTTAGTTGGGAGTGGTCTTGCCCTGAGGTCACCACTCTCTTTATTCCATTTAGCATCAGGCTTTTCTTTAATCTGTTTATCTCCTTGAGCACTAGACTTAGCTCTATTACACTTCCTGGTACCCCTTTCTCCTCAACCTGTACACTTTGTATTTTCCTTGCTCAGCTTGTTCTTTTCTATTATAGATCAGCTAATAACCACAGGACACAATCAATACTAGGTTGTCTTGAAATCTTTTCTGCCAAGGCCATTAATCCAAAACTTTTCATTTTAGCCTCAGGCAGATTTTTAGAACAAGGGCAAAAAGCAGCCACATTCTTTGCCAAAATACCAGAAGAATGGTCTCTGGGGCACTTACTAATATACTTCCACTCTGAAACTTCTTGAGCTAGGCCTCAACAGTTCAAATCACCCTCAGTACCATGTTCCTACCAGGATAACCCATCAAGCCCCACTTAAAGTGCCCAACCATTTTCTACTCCAACGTCTTCCATATTCCTCCAGTAAATCTCATTGTCAGGCCTGTGACAGCAATACCCCAGGCCCTAGTACTGACTTCTGTCTTAGGTTCTGTTCTGTTGCTGTGAAGAGGTACCATGACAGAGAAAACACTTACAAAAGACAGCATTTAATTGGGGCCTCGTGGTGGTTTAAAAGAAAATGATCTCCAAAGGGAGGGGCACTATTACGTGTGACCTTGCTGGAGGAAGTGTGTCACTGTGGGGGTGGGCTCTGAGGTCTCTTTTCTCAAGCTTCAGTCAGTGTCATAGTGCCATGCTCCCCGCCATGATGATAATGGACTGAACCTCGGAAACTATAAGTGAGCCACCTCAAATGATTTTATTTATAAGAATTGCCATGGTTTCTCTTCACAGCAATAAAAATCCAAACTAAGAAATTGGTAGCAGGGTATGGGGTATTGCTGTGATAAGCCTGGCTTTTTTTGTTGTTGTTTAGAGTAATGTGGTCTTTGGTACTTTGGGTTAGGAAAGCAGTAGAATGCTTTAAGTACTGCTTAATGGGGCATATGAGCAGGAGCATGGAAGACAGTGGCGCTAATGATGATTTGAAATGTCAGGAGCTGGCTCACGAGGTTTCAGAGAATATCACTCTTGTGAAACTTTGGGAAGTAAGTGGATGTGATTTTTGGGATATTTTGTGATATTTTAGGAAGGAAGTGGCTGCCCTTGTCCTGATGTGAGGTGTCCCTTTGTATGCTGTGAATATGTTTTATTATCATTGATTAATAAAGAAGTTAATTTGGCCAATAGTCAGGCAGAATAGAGCCAGGCAGGAGAAGGGTAGTCTGCGAGATGCCAATAGCCTGCTGGGAAGTGAGGTAACAAACCACGAGCCTTGTGGTAAAATACAGACTAATAGAAATGGGTTGATTTAGTTGTAAGAGCTAGTTAATAAAAAGCCTGAGCTAATAGGTCAAACAGTTTGTAATTAATATTGAGTCTCTGGTTATTCGGGAACTGGTGGATGGAGAGAAACTTCTGATTACATTGTTTAAAGAGTCTTCCTGAGACTAAAGTGAAGTGTTTTGGATTAATTCCATTGGCAGAAGAAATCTCAAAACAGCCTAGTATAGATTCTGTTATGTGGATACTTGTGGTGTATTTTGTTTATGATCTAACAAAGCTTGCCAGAAGAATAGTAACTCTAATGAAGAATTAAAATGGAGAGGAACAAGCTGAGCAGGGCAAATTACAAAATGCAAATTTTAAGGAGAAAAAGAGCACCAGGAAATGGAATGGAGCTAAGTCCTGTGTTCAAAGAGATAAGTGGATTGAATATGAGGAGTAGTGACCTCAGGGCAAGATCCTGCTCAGCTAAATTTCAAATTTGTGTAAAGGAACTAAAAGAAAAAAGCTTAGAGCTTGGTGTGGTGGTGCATGCCTTTAACCCCAGCACTGGGAAGGCAGAATCTGGCAGATGCCTGAGTTTGAGGCCAGCCTGGTCTACAGAGCAAGTTTAAGGAGAGCCAAGCTTAGGCAGTGAAGGAAAATGGAAAACTAGTGAAGATGCAATTAAACTAGAAGTTCATGTTCCAGCCCCAGCAAGCAGCAGTACTTGGCAGCTTCAGCTTTAGAGTTATGGATAGAAGAAAGGAGTTATGGAATAAAGCTGCTGAGGCCAGGCATGTGTCAGAGGGAGAGAGGGAGGGAGGGTGGAAGAGAGAGAGACAGAGACAGAGACTGGGTTTGGTGTGGGAATTTGAAAACTCAATGCCCACTCCTAGTGATGCTTTCTCCAAGGCCATACCTCCTAATCCTTTTCAAATAGTGTCACTCCCCGCGAACTAGGCATTCAAATGTATGTGCCTATGGGGATCATTCTTATTCAAAACATGACATAGTCTAACCTAAGTAAAGGCAGAAAGTAGGGTAGGGTACGTAGAATGCACTTGGAAAAAAAAACATCAGAAATAGGGGTTGGCATCCTGGAGCCTTCATCCTGTGACTGATGGAAGCAGAGGCAAACACCCACAGTTAAAAACTGAGCTGAACCCAAGGAACCCAGTGACAGAGAGAGAGGAGCAATGAGCAAATCGGCAAAGAATGGGCTGGCAAAACCAGCAGAGACAGCTGATCTGAACAGGGGAGAGCTCTGGGACCCCAGACCGACAGCTGTGAGGCCAGCATGGGACTGATCTGGACCCCCTGAATGTGAGAGTCAGTGAAGAGGCCTGGGCAACCTATGGGGCCCTGGGCAGTGGATCAGTGTTTATCCCTGGCATACAAACAGACATCGTGTGTCCATAACACAAAGAGGGATGCTCTCTCAGCCTGGACTCTTAGGGGAGTTCCTGGACCCTACCCTGAATGAAATGATAGACTCTAGATATCCCCTATATGGAAGGAATTGGCAATAGGGTTGGAGGCTGGGGGGCGGGGACAGTGGGAGGGGTGCGGGAGGAGGGGAGGGAGAGGGAACTGGGATTGACATATAAAACAAGCTATTTAAAATTAAAATAGTAATTAAAAAAAAGAAAGAAATAGGGGTTGGAGAAAGGATTCAGTGCTTGCTGATTTTCCAGAGGGCCCAAGTCCAGTTCCCAGCACCAATGTCTAGTAGTTCACAATTGTCTTCAATACTCTCTTCTGGTCTTCATGGATACCTGCATTAGTGTACACAGACTCACACACATACACATATATTTTAAACTGTCATATTTTTTAAATAGCAAAAGAAAATCAGCCATAGTGCCAAAAGAATAAAGGAACAAACTTTACACTGTGATTTCATATAAACATCATCCTATGTAGAATCAAGTTACTACCTGATTACAGTTAACACCATAGAAAAGGAAATGTGTATCAAACTTCATCAAATTCTAGTTTTAAAGTCCTTCATCATTCAATGACATGCTCTCCACCCATGTATTCATGCCTGTTTATTTAATTTATTATTTTAGTGCTTAGACTCAAACCCAGAACTTCACACATGATATATCCTTAACTGTCTTTTAAAATCTTCCTGCCCCCACTCCCAGTCTGCGGTATCCAATCTGGGACAGAGTTAGCACTTACTGATTATTGTATCTATCATCTTTCTTGGATTACTTATATTTTTAGCTAGACTATTTTCTTGAGAAATGTAGAGTGAGAGAATGAAATTTGCATGTTATTTTGTGTCTTAAAATATCTTGTTCTAGGAGTCAAGATCTACAGTATTTTTCATTTTTATACATTTTATTATTTTGCTTACAGAATAGCAAGTTCCTTTAAGGCATTTTCCATCACAATTATTTTTAGCTGACCCCTCCCCCACTACTTTCTCTCCCTCCACCCCAGCTTCCTGAACCCATTCTTGCTTGTACCCATCCACTCCCGTGTTCCCCCTTCTGCTCCCATATCAAAGGTGTTTCTATTCTCCTACCTACACTCCTTAAAGCCTCTTTTTCCTCCATGGATCTCATTCTAGTTTCCTGGTCATCAAACACATTAGTGTACATATATAAAAATTAGAAACTAGGCTCCTGTGCTGGGTAATTTCATGTCTGCTTGGCACAAGCTAGAGGAGGGAGCCTCAAGTGAGAAAATACCCTGTTACAGATCGTAGGGCATTTTCCTAATTAGGGGTGGAGAGGGGAAGGCCCAGCCTATTGTGGATGGTGCCACACCTGGGCTGGTAGCCCTTGGTTCTATATTTTTGGTTGTGAGCCTTGCCTTTAACAGCTGAGCCATCTCTCCAGCCCCCCCCCCCCCACCTTGGTTCTATAATAAAGCAGGCTGAACAAGTCATGGGAGCAAGCCAGTAAGCAGCATTCCTCCATGGTGGCCTTCCAGCCCAACAGAGAGGAGACAGGAAAGGGAAACCGGGAAAAACCAGAGTCTGTTCTCTGGGGGACAGTTTAAATACACTGTGGGAGTGGTCTTGAGTATCTCTGGGGGAGGGGCCATACTTGGTGGACTCTGAGATGCAGCAGGGTTTGGAGGGAGGTAGGGGAGGGGGCTTGGATGGAATTTCCATCACAACATCCCAGACTCTGGGTATATGGATGCCAGGGACTGGACTGAAGCTTCTACCGTGACAGTATATGCTTGCATTATCTTTGCTATCATGGGCTTCTTCACTCAACATTTTCCTGAAATTTTCATTTTCTTTGCAGCTGAATAAAATTCCATTATGTATATGTGCCACTTTATTGTCACTTGGTTACCATGTGGACCACTCGTGGAAATATACCAAAAGGACTATATCCTACAACAGAGATACTTGCACATCCATGTTTACTGCACCTCTGTTCACAATAACAAGGAAATGGGAATCAACCACAATATTTTCTCTCTATTTTGGGCGGGGAGCGTGTCATTGCTGAGCATGGAACCCAATGCCTTGTTTGTGCCAGGTAAATGCATTACTATTGAATTAAAACTCCAGCCCTCTCCATTTAGTCACAATTTGCTGCATGTGTGCTTGTATGAATGCCTTGGCATATGTGTGGAGGTCAGAGGACAACTTGTAGGAGTTTTCTCCTCCCACTGTGTAGATTCTCAGGATCAAGCATAGCTTGTCTGGCTTGGGGACAAGCACATTTGCCAACTGACCTGACTCACTGACCCTCTTGTATAAAGACATTGCTTCATTATTTGCTATTATTTTTGTAGTTGTTGGATCCCCGTGTCTGTCTGACTTTGAGCTTACCTAGACAGTCTTTTTCTTTGAAAGCTTTAGGGATTTTATTTCTACTTTAGAGTTTGGAATCTTGTAGGGTTTTTTTTTTAGCTTGTAAAGCATATGCTAGTGTCTGTTTACCATGTGTCCTTGTGATTACAGAGAATATAGGTAGACACACCTAATGCTTAAATGCCAAGGCATGAACTACTTATCCCCATAGTTTTGTGAGATGGAGACTCTACCAAATCTCAGTAAACCTAAGAGAGAAGGATTCACAAATCATGTAAATAAATAATATCACTGTAGTGTTGTTTTTCCATGACACTCAGTGTACTTTAGATTCTCATTCTGAAGCTTCATGCCTTTGCCTCAAACAAACGGGGGGGGGGGGGGGTAATTGTGTTTCATGCTTATAATACTAGCCCTTGGGAGGCTGCAGCAGGAAGATTGCCATGAGTTTGGGGCCAGCCAAGGCTACATAGTTCCATTCTAGCATGGGTTACAGAGCAAGACAATGTCTGGGAAAAAGAAAAATGCAACTAATGGCATAATCTGAGCCATTAGGGATTGAGAAAGTAAAATTGAAAACTCAAGGCCATCAGGGTCAACATTGTGAGTTCTAGGCCATTTTGGAGCACATGGTAAGACCCTATCTACAAAACAAAGAAATGAAACAAAAACCAATTAGAGCCCGGCATGGGGCGAGGGCATGCCTTTAATTCAACACTCAGGGAGCAGAGAAGTAGGCAGGTTCTCTGTGAGTTCCAGGACAGCCTGGAACTTTATTTTTCACAGTAGCTTAAAGTTTATCAAAACACAGGAAGATGGCTGAGCAGGTAAAGTAACGTGCCAACAAGTCTAACCTGAATGTGATACCTGGGGCCCACCTGGGATGGTGAAAGGCTAAAACCAGCCTAGGGGTGTTCTCTGGCATCTCACACACACACCTATCAAATAAATAAATACATGTAATTTTTTTTTTTTTGGTTTTTCGAGACAGGGTTTCTCTGTGGCTTTGGAGGCTGTCCTGGAACTAGCTCTTGTAGACCAGGCTGGTCTCGAACTCACAGAGATCCACCTGCCTCTGCCTCCCAAGTGCTGGGATTAAAGGCGTGCGCCACCAACGCCCGGCCAATACATGTAATTTTTAAAAAGCAAAAAGGAACAGATAGTTTAGAGACTTGGCATAAGCCTTCCCTTAGATACAATTTCCCCTACTACTAACGAACAACTTAAATTGTCAGGGTACATTTGTTATAATTAATGAGTCATTAACTGAAGCCCATACTTTATTCAGACTTTTACCTAATGTCCCTTTCATTTCCAGGATCCCATAAAGAAATCTGCATAGTTAGTTAAATCTCCTTCATTTTCTCTTGACTATTAGATGTTATAGAATGCCCTTCTACTGGAATTTCTTTTTAACCCCAGATAGACTGGAGTTTGGGGAGGGGAGAACCCCAGAAGTAAGATGTCATTTCCCTCATTGTTTTTTCTTTTTTTTTATTTATTTGTTTTTCCTACAACAGAGTTCTACTCTGATAGCTCATGGTATCCTGGAACTTAATATGTAGCCAGGCTGGCACCAAACTCATGGATACTTTGTGTCTTGGGTTGTAATCTAATATCACTCTTTTTTATCATTTTTTATTTTAATTTTAAATAGCTTGTTTTACATGTCAATCCCAGTTCCCTCTCCCTCCCCTCCTCCCGCACTCCCCTTCCTCCCCCTCCCACCCTATTGCCAAACCCTTCCACATAGGGGATATCTAGAGTCTGTCATTTTACTCTTGGTAGGGTCCAGGCACTCCCCTAAGAGTCCAGGCTAAGAGAGCATCCCTCTTTGTGCTATAGGCACTCGAAGACTGTTTATATACCAGGGATAGACACTGATCCACAGCTCAGGGCCCCATAGGTTACCCGGGCCTTCTCGCTGACACTCACATTTGGGGGGTCCAGATCAGTCCCATGCTGGCCTCCCCACCGTCAGTCTGGGGTCCAAGAGCTCTCCCCTGTTCAGATCAGCTGTCTCTGCTGGTTTTGCCAGCCCATTCTTTGCCAATTTGCTCATCACTCCTCTCTCTCTGTCACTGGGTTCCTTGGGTTCAGTTCAGTGATTAGTTGTGTGTTTGCCTCTGCTTCCATCAGTCACAGGATGAAGGCTCCCGGATGGTTATAGACATCAAGTTCATTATCAGGAATGGGCATTCGAGGTGGTCCCTCCACTATTGCTTAGCTTGCCAATTGATGTTATACCTTTAGATCACTCGAGGTCTAATATCACTCTTTTGATGCACAAATTGCTTCAGTTTTGTCTGGTTGGGGGCTCTTTCTTTGGTTCCTAGGGCCCTTTGATAAACCCCTAACAATGTGTTTGGCAAATCACAGTTTAGTATTTGATTAACCCTCCCCCCACACCCCTGTCATAGTGTTGATCCTCTATGTAGGAGGAATGCCTATTTTTTTCTACCATAAATTTTAAAATATTATGTTTCGTTTGTTGTTTTTTGCTTGCTTCTTTGTACTTTGCTCATTATACTTAGGTCAAGAAATGTTTCTTTTCTTCTGTTTTGGGTTGTGAGCCTATAATGGCTGAGCCATCTCTCCAGCCCAAGAATTCTTTATTATCTAAGGATTGCCTCTGTGTCTCTGGGATGTGTCTTTTTCACTGCAATATTTATATTTCCTTTACTTTCTTTTAGTATGGAGGATCCGACCTAAAGCCCTGTGCATGGTAGACAAAGGTGTAGCCGTTCATGTTTTTGTTATTCCTTGTAGAAGGACTGCTTTGGCTGATACAGACAGCCGGGGTAGGTTTCCTATGCAGCAGCTCTGATGTGCTACAAAGATGGCTCTTTTTGCTTTTTGCTTTTTTCCCTTTTGTTTCAAATTTGAATATATATCTTGCATGTGCGTATATGCATACACACATATATTTAAAATGTGTAATGTGATGCTGCTCCAGGCTATGTTATACATTGTAGAACAGCTGAACTGAGCTAATTAACATGCATTACCTCACATACTTTTTTGTGGTGAGAACACTTGGAATACATTCTATTTGCAATTTTCAAGTATGCAGTATATTGTTTTTAAGTCTCCCCAACGTGGCGTCTAATAGATATTTTTAGTCTATTCATCTAGACTACAGTTTTGAATCTGGCCTAAGGTTTCTCTTCCAACCTATGCCACCTACTTTCAAATGTCTCAAATGGCATCTTTGTTTTCCAGCGTTTAGGATTTGTTGCTGTTGTTATTTTGTTAATGGTGCTGGAGATCAAAGCTGTGGCCTCATTTGTGATAGGTAAGTGCTCTATCACTGATGTGCATGCCCAATCCAGTCTTATGGTTGTAAAAAAACATTTTATTGTGCTGGGTGGTGGTGGCTCACAACTTTATTCCCAGCACTCGAGAGGCAGAGGAAGGTAGATCTCTGTGAGTTCGAGGCCAGTCTCGTTTACAGACTGTTTCACAGAGAAACTGTCTCAGAAAAAAAGTTATTATGTTAATTCTCAAATAGGTTACCACACCACCACAAAGATAAAATCAGTAACCTCCAAAATACAGGAATTTCTATATTATATGGCTTTTTCAACAAATATATTTTAAAAGAAGTGGTTCCAACAAATTTCCTCTTTTGGAAGAGAAAATTATCAAACTTAACAGCAGTGTGTGTGTGTGTGTGTGTGTGTGTGTGTTGTTATTGTTGTTGTTGTTCTGAAAATAACTTCTGACTTTAAAGAGACTGAACTTTTGCTGAACCTTGCAGCCAAGTTAATCATATGCCTTGAGGCCATTAGCTTGTTGTCCTTCTGTGCATTCCAGCCATTGAAGTTTAACCTACCTTTAAAAGACAGTATAACCGGCCGGGCATTAGTGACGCATGCCTTTAATCCCAGCACTTGGGAGGCAGAGGCAGGCGGATCTCTGTGAGTTCGAAGCCAGCCTGGTCTACAAGAGCTAGTTCCAGAACAGCCTCCAAAACCACAGAGAAACCCTGTCTTGAAAAACCAAAAAAAAAAAAAAAAAAAAAAAAAAAAAAACTCTGTTGAAGAGATCTGGAAAAAAGTATACATCATTCTTTTCCCATACCATACATTCTGTACTGTTTAATAAATACCGAGCAAATCCTCTGGGGACAGCTGAAGGCTGGCTCATCAGGCACACAGATACAACAGATCAGATAGGCAACGAGAACAGATCGAACTGCACAACCGAGGGGCCAGGAAAGGAAGACTACCTTCAGATGGGAGACACAGGGAGAAAAGTGAGAGTTCAAATTTGAGTTCACTCTTGGTCAAACTAATTCAAGAGAATTAGTGTTTCTCTTTATTCCTTATTGCAACATTAATACATTTCCTTGCCCCCTTCTAGGTTTCTTTAATGCGTTAAACAATTCCGTGTGTGTGTGTGTGTGTGTGTGTGTGTGTGTGTGTGTGTGTGTGTGTGTGTAATAGTGAAGCACTGTATTTCTGTCCTAACTTCAATAATTATCAACACATGACCCATCTTATTTCAGCTATGGTCTTCTACTATCTCTAACCAACTACTGTAATTGTCTTTAAGTATCTTCTAGATATATCTTACTAATGAGTAGTGTTTTTTGTATTTCTAAAAGCTAAAAAACATTAAAATGCCACATTGCTGTCATCAAGCCAATAAAGTAATAAAATAATCCCTTTGTAGTGTCAAGTATCCTCAGTGTTCCACTTTTCCCAATTATCTCAGTTTTTTTTTCCACTCAAATCAGTATCTAAAGTGGCTCATGTATTATACTTGGGTACTGTTAAGTTTGGTCATTTTCTTTTAATTCATTGGGCCCATTTTCTCTTTTGGGGTTTTCCTTAGAATTTATTTGTAAAGAAACCATGTTCTGTAAAATTCGTATATTTTGGAGGCTACTGATGCTATCTCTGTGGTGTTAGTTAACTTTTTCTTTTGCTCCTTGCATTGCCTATAAACTGGTAGTCACATCTATAGATAATCAGATTCAGGTTTCATTTTTCCCCCAAGAACATTTCAGAGGTAGTGGGTTATGCTTAATGTTGTATCACAAGAAGGAACACATATTGGATGATTATTTCATGTTGAAAGAAATGTTAAGATTGAACAGTGGCTCCTGGTGCTGTGAGCCTAAGTCAGCCATTATAAAAATTTCCCCAGCCTATAACTTAATCTTTTGAACAGCCATTAATGATTACTGCCAAGTCCTTATTTTATTTGAGGTTATAAAATAATAGGGTCCGAAGCTATATATTACTGAACAAGTAATGTATAGCCTTGAATTACTTTAGAAAAAATCCCCTCTCAATTATTTGTTTTGTCTTTTAGCAGAGCAAAGTCAGGATTTCAAAATTTGTATGAAATAGATTATTTTCCCCCAAACCCCCTCAGTTTACCAAATTTTATTCACAAAACAGGAATTTTGAGTAAAATCCAAAGAACTGTATACCTATTATTGACCTGGAATCTGTAATTTGAAATCTCTTCTAAATTGTTGGTCCAAATGGCTTTAATGGTTAAATTCTTCCAAGTATATAAAGAAGAAATAATGCTATTCTTATTTTAAAATATTCCAAAGACAGCAACATCAGAAACATTGCCAGACTTATCTTGGCTTAAGGTCAGAGAGTTCAAAACTACCCTTACTCTTCCAAGGTTAAAGTCATAAGACCTAAAAGGTCTAAGGTGTGGCTACTGTAGGATATTTGTTCTTGGTCATGGATGTCTTATCTAAATAACAACAGACTTTGTCTGAGGTATGGTTATTCTTAACCCTCAAGACCAAACAACGAGAGATTTAGTATAAGATGTGGTTACTAAACATTTGGAGAATTAAGGAAGAAAGTCTGTTTCTTCCCTGTCTCTTGGTAAAGAAGTTTTCCTCTTTTTTGGTTTGGATATATAAAAATGTTAAAGAATAAACTTGGGGTGTTCAGTATTCCCTGGATTGCCCTCCTGACTCTATCCTGTGTCTATCTTTTCCTTAGTGTCTTTACCTACCATTTCTCAATTCATACTCCCCCTCTGAGGTACACACCGGGCAAGTGCACTGGATCTGACTGAAGCCCCACAAAGTTGTGTTAGTACAGCCTGGTGCTACAAAGTGGGGCTACCAAAAATGGGCATACTGCAGATGTCTCCTCAGTGTGGGGCTAATACATTTTATGAGGCCATTATAACTTTAATAGCAAAACCTAACAGAAATGTTACTAAAAGAACATTAAAGGCTACTGCATCTCATGAATATAAATTCCAAAATCCTAGAAAAAAATATTACAAATGAAACCCAGCAAAACGTTTTTTAAAAATTATCACAACCAAGCAAGATTCATTTCAGGAATGCTAGATCCATTTAACATTTCAAATTCAATACATTTTACAGTAGTATAACAGGCATTTAGAAATTGTTCTTCTTGGGGCCAGATCAACCACCTGCAGAAAGCCTGTGATGGTGCTGTCTGACCCAGAGCCTCACAGAGCATGGTGGAACTCTTTAGGGAGACACTTTATGCTATTTACCTACAACTTTCTAGAAGAATCTACCCGTGATGTTATGATATGTGGCGCGGGTAGAACTTATGTAGGAAGTTTTATTGGGGGAAGGAAAAAAAAGGAAGGGAAGGGAGGAGAGAGAGAGAGAGAGAGAGAGAGAGAGAGAGAGAGAGGAGACAGACAGACAGACTGACAGGCAGACAGACAGACAGACAGACAGACAGACAGACAGAGGAGAGGCAAAGACCTACCTGCCTGCCTCTTGAGAGGAACAGTGGGAAAGAGAGAGAGGGAGTAGGCGGAGCTTGTGTCCTAATAAAGGGAACTTTTGCACCTGTCTGCAGAGACAGGATACTGCCTACCAAGTGCACAGGGGTGACACACTCGGCCAGGTTCCCAAGAGACAGGGCCAAGGTATGCCTGGATGCTAACAATGGGGACACAGTTTTCCAAAGTGGAGGAAAACATTGCAATAAAGGAATACGTTATAAGAAGAAAAAAAGGAAGTATTTTTTGCTACAACTAAATCAAGATGGCAGCTGGCATCTTTGCCCAGCTTTACTTTGGGTCACTTGATTAGCTCTGCATGTTAATCGCTCAAGGAATGTCTTTTCACTGTTCCATACCCCCCCTGGATCTTAAGACCCAGCGGTAAGTCATTGTGTTACTAAAGTTGCTAGGGTTAGAGCCTGGGCTTTGACAGCTTTAACAAGGAATTTAGTTAATAGGCCACACTGGGAAGAGCAATAAGGAGCTCCAATGACCTTCCAAGTCTATATTTTGGATCCTGACAGGAAGTTTGGGTTTAAATGAAAGGAAAGAGAAGTGATGGTCTCTCCCATCATCATTGTCTTGGCTCCAGTCTCTCTTAAAAGTTGGTGTGGCAAGTGGTCAGAACTCAGTGAAAGGTTTTCCTAGGACACAAGCTCCCCATGTGACAGACACCAGGGCCCAGGGCCCCACCCTTCTCTGTCTCCCAGAATGAGTCTCCTGGGGAAATTCTTGGAGACTGCTGTGCCTTTCAATAGTCTAGCAGCCAAAGGGAGAAACACATGTGTCTCTTTAAAGTACATTCATTGATATTAGGATGCTTATACTTGTTCTGAACTTGCAGTCACCTTGGATTCCAGGAACAGAGAAGCCTCCCAGGACAGATTGCCTCCCAGAGGAACAGAAAGCAGTTATCCCTGAAGGTGAGACCAAACCTTGGAACAGGAGTGATCATCCTAATTAAAGGAATCACACTGATCCCTTCAATGACTGCTTTGGAGAAGGAGAATTGAGACAA
Organism: Mesocricetus auratus; assembly: GCF_017639785.1. Taxonomy (NCBI): domain Eukaryota; kingdom Metazoa; phylum Chordata; class Mammalia; order Rodentia; family Cricetidae; genus Mesocricetus; species Mesocricetus auratus. The sequence continues at coordinate 4,852,254 of NW_024429213.1, forward strand.
TGATCAATCAGACAAAACCCGATAGAATGCCTTGGCCACAAGACTGGATTCCTAAAAGTGACCTTGCTAGGTCAGTGTGTCCCAGAAAGGAATGTTTCCAGACCTAACCTGTCTTGCTTAAAGCAGACAATTCAAGAAAATGTGGGTGCAAACAATATCCTCACCCAACCCTATAAAAAGTTGCAGCCATCTTTACCCCCCACAGATAGCCCTTTTACTATGGGAGAGTCTGTCCTTTGCTGTTTGAAATAAGCAGGCCACTCTGTTGAGATCAGGCTTTATTCTCCTTTCTGCCTCCTGTCTCTTTATGCTGCCTCAGAAATCTAACAACAGCAAGACAAAGACCATTAAGATGAGCACCTCTGGCCCTTTGTTCCTCTTCTTTCTCTTTTTAGACCTATTTTTATGCCAGCACCCCAAAAATGAGCTTAGGGACAATGGTTCCCTTTATCTGTTCCTCTTTGAAATGTATTCACATTGAATAAATGTCTACTTTTCACTATTACCCACCTATTTAGTTGGCATGTTGGGATGCTTGGCTGAGCCTATCCTGTTGAAGCTGTGGGTGGCAGGGAGAGCTCTTTTTCTAAAACTACCATTATTAACAGAATAAAGGGGGGATCTGTATTGCACTGAGAGATACAGAAAAAGAAAACATTTAATAAAGTGTAACAATTATATATAATTAAAAACTGGAATCAACAAACTCAGAATAAAGGCAATGTCCCCATTCTGATGAAGGATTTCTATAAAAGGCCTACAGCTAGCATCATTCATAATGATGAAATTCTGAGTGTAGTTGGAATGAGACCAGGAAGTCTATTTTAATGGTTCTATTCAACACTGCACTAGAGGCTCTAGCCAGTTTGTTATTAAACTTTGGTTTTTTCCAATCTGATAGGTGAGAAATGGTTTCTTAGTGCAACTACAATTTGCATCTCTTTCATTTCCAGCAACTTGAGCATCCTTTATGCTCTGGGACCATTTGCATTTCTTTTTCTTGAAATGTGTATTCATTGCTCTTTTCCATTTTTCTATGGCATATACGGCCTTTTCTACTTTTAAACAAATAATTAAAGAAATTAAACCTTTATCTGGGATGCAAATTGTAATTGCTTTTCCCCCAGCTTCTACTTTGCTATTTTTCTTGGTGTTTCTCATATTTTTTTTGCATGTAGTTTTCCTTTTCAACTTTATATGTTCAAATTTAGCAATATTTTCCTCTCTTTGTTTTTGGTTGTGTTCTAATTAGTAAGGCTTTTTGTAAATGACAATAGAAGAATCCATACATGGTTTTTCTAGATGTACAGGACTTGAATTTCCCATTCGAAATAAGTGAGATTCCTATTTGCCTTTCTGTGTGTGACTAACAAGTCAATCCTGTTTCTTTAAGAGACCTTTTTTCCTCCACTATATTGAGATCCCATCTTTATCATTGCCAAATTTCCATAAGCAAGCAGGCCCATTTTGTGGATATTCTGCTCTTTATTAAAGCTTTATACTTTTAAAAACGTTCATGTTTTTAAAACAGAGATATAGAATAATATTATTTCAGTGTGATGACAAATGAGAAACCAAAACAGCTGTTCCATGTGAGCTGGGACTGAGGGAGCCTAGAGGCTAGCCTTGACCTTGACAAGTCAATAGGAAACATGGTCGAATGTTAATGAAGGATCCACCTGTTCCTTTTGCCAGAGATAAAAGGAGAATGACTCCCTTTTTAGAAAGCAGGAACTTTCTTCAAGCCCCTGAGGAATGCTGGCTTTTGTCTAAATGCCTGACCTTGGGAAAGGAATGTCTTGGGGGACCAGACAGTTGCCTCTTAGAGCAACAACAGAATATAGTTGTTGGAGAGCAGGGTGTGGAGAAAGAAGCAACAAGATTAACATATGAAAGAAACCAATAGCCTAAGAAGACTGGGAATCCCCCAACCAAGGAGTGACCAAACAGCTTGCCTGCTTGAGAAAATCCCATGCTTTAGAAATGGGGAAAAGGCAGATGCTGGTCTTTTCTGTCTACCCTTTACTCTCCTGACCTGTTGGCCTGGCTCTCTCCTCTCCCTTTTCCTCACATGGCTCAGGGCCATCTCGACTCTGAAGTCACCCAGTCTTATGAAAACGACCCAAGGGAGACCTTGGAGGATAGCAGGACAAAAACACACACCAGGCACACAGAGGTTACCAGGAAAGCCTTATTGGGGGAATGAAAGGGGAGGGGAGGAAAGGGAAGAGAGAGAGAATGGAGGAGAGAGGGAGGGAGGGAAGTAGGGAGGGGGGAGGAGAGGAGGGAGGGATAGAGAGCTGCCTCAGAGAAAAAGCAGAGACAAGAAAAGCAGGTGAAATTTGTCTCTTTTTTGTATTTTCTTTTTCTAAATTTATTCTTGTCTTTTTATGAGCATTGGTATTTTGCTATGGAACTGGAACTACAGACAGTTGCAGGTCCTGTGGGAGAGTCTACAGTGTTCTTAACCCCTGAGCCATCTCTCCAGCCTTGGAACTTGTCTTTTTTTTGTAATGTTTTTATTTAAATTAGAAACATGAATGCTGAATGCTTCACATGTCAATCCCAGCTCCCTCTCCCATCCCTCCTCCCTTGTCCCTCTACGAGCCCCCCAGCACCCCACCCAATCCCCACATTATTCCCCAGGGAGGGTGAGGCCCTCCTTGGGGGGATCTCTAAAGTCTGTCATTTTATCCTGGGCAGGACCTAGGCCCTTCCCCATGTGTCCAGGCTGAGAGAGCATCCCTCTATTTGGAATGGGCTCCCAAAGACCATTCATAAACCAGGGTAAACACTGATATACTACCCAAGGCCCCAGTGATTTCTGTGGCCTCCTCACTGAGACTACATTCATGGAGTCTGCATCAGTCCCCTGTTGGCCTCTCAGCCATCAGTCTGGGATTCAAGAGCTCCCCCTTATTTGGTCAGCTGTCTTTGTGGGTTTTGCCATCATGGTCTTGACCCCTTTGCTCATCACTCCTCCATCTCTGTCACTAGGTTCCAGGAGTTCAGTTCAGTGTTTAGCTGTGGGTATCTGTCTCTGCTTCCATCAGTCAGTGGATGAAGGTTCTAGGATGGCATATAAGGTAGTCATCAACCTTACCGTCAAGGAGGGGCAATTAATGTAGTCTCTCCACTATTGTTTAGTTTGTCAGTTGGTGTTATCCTTGTAGATCTCTGGAGATCTCACTAGTGGCAGCTCTCTCCTCAAGCCTATAATGACTCCACCTATTATGGTATCTCTCATCCTGCTCTCCTCTATTCTTACCTCGACTCAACCTTCCTGCTCCCCCATACCTTCTCCTCAACTCTTCTCCCCATCTCTTTTTGCTGGCTCCCTCTCCCCTCCCCCGATGTTCCCAATCTGCTCAGGAGATCTTGCCTCATTCTACTTCTCTGGGGTATCATGCATCTCTCTTGGGAACCTCCCTGTTTCCCAGACTCACTGGGACTGGGATTGTAGGCTGTCACTCCACTGATCCATATATGAGTGAGTACATACCATGTTTGTCTTTTTGTGTCCAGGTTACCTCACTCAGGAGGGCTTCCTCTAGTGCCATCCATTTGCCTGCAAATTTCAAGATTTCATTCTTTTTTTCCCCGCTGAGTAGTACTCCATTGTTTAAATGTACCACATTTTCTCTATCCACTCTTCAGTTGTAGTTGCTTCCAGGATCTAGCTATTACATATAATGCTGCTATGAACATAGTGGAAGAGACATCCTTGTTGTGTGAATGGGCGTCTTTTGGGTATATGCCTAGAGTGGAGTTGCTGGGTATTGTGGTAGACTGAGTCACATTTTCCTGAGGAATCTCCATACTGATTTCCATAGTGGCTGTACAAGTTGGCACTCCCACCAGCAGTGGAGGAGTGTTCCCCTTTCTCCACATCCTCTCTAACACAAACTGTCATGCATTTTTGATTTTAACCATTCTAACAGGAGTAAGATCATATCTCAGAGTTGCTTTGATTTGCATTTCCCTAATGGCTAAGGATGCTGAACACTTTCTCAAGTGTCTCTTTGCCATTTTATACTCCTCTATTGAGAATTCTCTATTTAGTTCAGTGTCCCACTTTTTATTTGATCGTTTGGTGTTTTGGAGACTTGCTTATTGAGTTCTTTGTAAATTTTGGAGATCAGCCCTCTGTAAATGTGGGGTTAGTGAATATCTTTTCTCAATCTGTAGGGTGTCTTTTTGTCTTGCTGACTGTGTCCTTTGTCTTACAAAAGCTTCTCAGTTTAAGGAGGTCCCATTTATTAATTGTCGATCTCAGTGTTTGTGCTACTGGTGTTATGTTCAGGAAGCTGTCGTTCAAGGGTACCTCCCACGTTCTCTTCTAACAAGTTCAGTGTGGCTGGATTTATGTTGATGTCTTTGATCCATTTAGACTTAAGTTTTGTGCATGGCAATAGACATGTATCTATCTGCAGTCTTCTACATGCCAATATCTGGTTATGAAAGCACCCATTTGTTGAAGATTCTATCTTTTTTCCATTGTATAATTTTAGCTTCTTTGTCGAAAACCAGGTATACATAGGTTTGTGGATTAATCTCAGGGCTTTCAATTCGATTCCATTGGTGTACCTGTCTATTTTTATGCCAATACCAAGCTGTTTTCAGGACTATAGCTCTATAATAGAGCTTGAAGTCAGGGATGGTGATGCCTCCTGACATTGCTTTGTTGAGCAGGGTTGTCTTGGCTATTCTGGTTTTTTTGTTTTTCCATACAAAATTGATTATTGTTCTTTCAAGGTCTGTGAAGAATTGTGCTGGGATTTTGATGGGGATTGCATTGAATCTGTAGATTACTTTTGGTAGGATTGCCATTTTTACTACATTGATCCTACCTATCCAAGAGCATGGGAGATCTTTCCATTTCCTGGTGTCTTCTTTAATTTGTTTTGTTTTTTTTTTAGTTTTGCAAGACAGGGTTTCTTTGTGACTTTGGAGGCTGTCCTGAAACTCACTTTGTAAACCAGGCTGGCCTCGAACTCACAGAGATCCGCCTGCCTCTGCCTCCCGAGTGCTGGGATTAAAGGCGTGCGCCACCAACGCCTGGCTTAATTTGTTTCTATAAAGACTCAAAGATCTTTCAATACAGGTCTTTCACTTATTTAGTTAGCATTATTCGCAGGTATTTTATGTTGTTTGTGGCAATTGTAAAGGGTGATGTTTCTCTGATTTCTTTCTCAGCCCTTTTATCATCTGTATATAGTAGGGCTACTGATTTTCTTGAGTTGATCTTGTATCCTGCCACTTTGCTGAAGGTGTTTATCAGCTGTAGGAGTTCCCTGGTAGAGTTTTTTGGGTCACTTATGTAAACTATCATATCGTCTGCAAATAGTGAAAGTTTGACTTCTTCCTTTCCAATTTGTATCCACTTGATCTCCTTTTGTTGTCTTATTGTTCTAGCTAAAACTTCCAGTACAATATTGAAGAGGCATGGGGAGAGGCCTTGTGTTGTTCCTGATCTTAAAGGAATTGCCTTGAGTTTCTCTCCATTCAATTTGATGTTGGCTGTTGGTGTGCTGTATATAGCCTTTATGATGTTTAGGTATGTTCCTGTTATCCTGGAACTCATGAAGGGGTGTTGGATTTTATCAAAGTTTTTTTCAGCATCTAGTGAGATGATCATGTGGTTTTTGTTTCTCAGTTTGTTTATATGGTGGATTACATTGATGGATTTTCTTATGTTGAACCATCCCTGCCTCCCTGGAATGAAGCCTACTTGATCGTGGTGGATGAATTTTCTGATGTGTTCTTGGATCTGATTTGCCAGTATTTTATTGAGTATTTTTGCATCAATGTTCATGAGGAATATTGGTCTGAAGTTCTCTTTCTTAGTTGTGTCTTTGTGTGGCTTGGGTATGTTATTGAAGCCTCATAAAAAGAGTTTGGCAAAGACCCTTCTGCTTCAGTTGTATGGAATACTTTGAGAAGAATTGGCATAACCTGTTCTTTGAATTTCTGGTAAAATTCTGCACTGAAGCCATCTGGGCCTGGGCTTTTTTTGGTTGGGAGACTTTTGATGACTGCTTCTATTTCCTTACATGTTATAGGACTATTTACATTGCTTATCTGTTCTTGGTTTAATTTGGTAAATGATATTTATCCAGAAAACTGTCCATTTCATTTAAATTTTCTAATTTTGTGGAGTACAGCTTTTCAAAATATGACCTGATGATTCTCTGGATTTTCTCACTGTCCATTGTTATGTCTCCCTTTTCATTTCTGATTTTGTTAATTTGCATGTTCATACTCTGCCATTTGGTAAGTTTGGATAAAGATTTGCCTATCTTGTTGACTTTTTCAAAGAACCAACTCTTTGCTACATTGATTCTTTGTATCGTTTTTCTAGTTTCTACTTTATTGATTTCAGCCCTCAATTTAACTATTTCTTGGAGTCTGCTCCTCTAGGGTGAGTTTGCTTCCTTTTGTTCTAGAGCTTTCAGTTGTGCTGTTAATTCTCTAGTGTGACTATTCTCCAGTTTCTTCATGTGGGCCCTTAGTGCTATGAACTTTCCTCTTAGCACTGCTTTCAAAGTGTCCCATAAGTTTGGTTATGTTGTGTCTTCATTCTCATTGAATTCTAGGAAGTCATTAATTTTTTTTGTTTCTTCTTTTACCCAGGAGTGGTGCAATTGTGTATTATTCAATTTCCATGAGTTTGCAGGGTTTCTGCGATTTGTGTTATTGTTGAATTCCCACTTTAAGGCATGATGGTCTGATAAGATACATGGAGTTATTCCAAGTTTTTCGTACCTGTTGAGGTTTGCTATGTTGCCAAGTATGTGGTCGATTTTTGAGAAGGTTCCGTGTGGAGCTGAGAAGAAGGTGTATATTCTTTTGTGTTTGGATTGAGTGTTCTATAGATGTCTGTTAAATCCAATTGGGTCATAACATCTGTTATGTCCTTCATATCCTTGTTAAGTTTCCGTCTTATGGTCCTGTGTAGTGGTGAGAGTGGGGTGTTAAAGTCTCCCACTACAAGTGTGTGAGGTTTTATATGTGCTTTGAGTTTTAGTAATGTTTCTTTTACGAATGTGGATGGCCTTGTATTTGGGGCATAGATGTTCAGAATTGAGACTTCATCTTGTTTGATTTCTGCAGTGATGAGTATGAAGTGGCCTCCTTCATCTCTTTTGATTGATTTTAGTTTAAAGTCTAATTTGTTACATATTAGGATTGCTACCCCTGCTTGTTTCTTGGGTCCATTTGATTGGAAAATCTTTGCCCAACCCTTAACTCTGAAATAACGTCTGTCTTTGAAGCTGAGGTATGTTTCCTGTATGCAGCAGAAGGATGAATTCTGTCTTCGAATCCATTCTGTTAACCTGTGTCTTTTTATGGGTGAGTTAAGACCATTAATATTGAGGGAATTAAATGACCATTTCTTGTTCATTCTTGTTTGTTTTGGAATGGTTGTTGTTGTTGGAATTATATGTGGATTTCCACCACTTTTTCTTTTGCCTGTTGGTAAAGTGGGATTATCTATTGCCTATGTTTTTCTGGTTGTAGTTAACTTCCTTGGGTTGGAGTTTTCCTTCCAGAATTTTCTGTTGGGTTGGGTTAGTGGATATGTATTATATAAATCTGGTTTTGTCATGAAATATCTTGTTTTCTCCATCTATATTGATTGAAAGCTTTGTTGGGTATAGCAGTCTTGGCTGGCATCCGTGGTTTCTTAATGTTGGTAGAATATCTGTCTAGGGCCTTCTGGCTTTCAGAGTTTCCATGGAGAAGTCAGGTGTAATTCTCATAGGTTTTTCTTTATATGTAACTTCGCCTTTTTCCCTAGCTGCTCTTAATATTCTTTCTTTATTCTGTATGTTTGGGGGTCTTGACTGTTATGTGTCAAGGGAATTTTTTGAGGGGTCTACTCTATTTGGTGATCTGTAAGCTTCTTGCACCTTCATTGGCATGTCTTTCTTTAGGTTGGGAAAGTTTTATTCTATTATTTTGTTGAATATGTTTTCTGGCCCTTTGAGGTGGTTTTCTTCACCTTCTTCTATACCTATTATTCTTAGGTTTGGTCTTTTCATGGTGTCCCATGTTTCCTGAATATTTTGTGTAGGGATTTGTTGGACTTAAAGTTTTCTTTGGTCGATGGATCTAATTCTCCTAGTGTATCTTCAACACCTTAGATTTTCTCTTCCATCTCTTGTATTCTGTTGGTTATGCTTGCATCTATAGTATCTGACTGTTTTCCCAGTTTTTCTATTTCCAGCATTCCTTCAGACTGTTTTTTTATTGTTTCTATTTCAGATTTCAGCCCTTGCACTGTTTGAATTGTTTCTTGCAATTTTTGCTTTGTCTTTTGCTCCATTTCTTGAATTTTTTGGATTGTTTTTTCTTCTATCTCTTTTAGGGATTTTCTCATATCCTCTTTGAGGGCTTCTATCATTTCCATGAAGCTGTTTTTTTTGTCATTCTCTTCTGGTTCATTTGTGTTGGGATGTTCCAGTCTTGTTGGTGTAGGGTCTCTGGACTCCGCCAGTGTTATATTGGTTTTTCTATTGCTCCTTGTGTTTTTATATTGTTTCCTTCCCAACCGTTCTTGCAGTGAGTTCCAGAGGGTGCCTCTTCCTCTCCTGGTGGGTGCGGGAACGGGGTTCCGTTCTGGTGGGTGTAGACAAGTTCACTGTTGTGATAGCCCTCTACTTCCTGGTCACATGGGTGGAGAAATGGACTAGGATCCTGGGGTGCTTTGGATCCCACTGGGATGGATGGGAGCCCCAGTGGTATACCCCAGGCACAGGCACAGGAGTGTGGCCTGGAGACAGACCCTGATAGTCTTAGTCACGTGGGTGGAGCAGGAGACTAGGTTGCTAGGGTGAGTTTGCTCCTGCCTCTGGGATGGAAACTGCAGTGGTCTATTCCTAGTTCTGTGGGTGGAGCAGGAAACTACAGTACTTGACTCCTACCACCGGGATGATAGCCTCAGTGGCAGAGCCTAGCCCAGGCAGGCAGTCCTGAAATGGGATTTGGTTTACCTGGTCCCGTGAGTGGAGCAGGAGACTAGTGTGCCTTTGTTCCCAACACTGGGATGGAAGCCAGGTGGTAGACTTCAAGCACAGGCACCTGCCTAGTCCCGTGGGTAGAACCGGAGATTAGGCTGCTGGGGTGTCTGGCCTCCTGCCTCTGGGATGGAAGCCGCCCGGGGCAGCCTCCAAGCACTGGCAGGCAGCCCGGAATTGGGCCCTGGTTTACTTGGACCTGTGGGTGGAGCAGGACACTATGGTGCATGGGTTCCTGCCTCTGGTATGGAAAACACAGCAGTCAGAACTTGTCTCTTAAAGAGACCTTTGCACCTGCATACAGAGCCAGGGTACTGCCTGCCATACATTGCGAGGTCCCCAAGGAGCAGGGCCAGGTTTTCATTTGTCCAGATGGTAACACCCAGATGTCCCTGCCTCTGGCTATGCTCTCCCTTTTACCTATCATAAACTTTCTCATCAACCATACCTAAGAGCAGTTACGTCCTTTCATTTTGTTTTTCCTTTTTCATTCAAGTTCTTAGTCTCATTAGCACAGGATTCAGGAATGGATTCAAAAGTTTTAAGATAATTTTGTTAGTTTAAGAAAAAACAACAGTACGGGCAAGCTGTATGACTATGAGTTGATATTCCCACAATGCCCTACTCAGGTCCTATTAATTTTCTAGAGCTGCTCACAAAAATACACAGATGAACAGTTAGGTGGGGAAGATGCAGAGGCAAGGCATGGGGCCAAGGATGAAGGCCTCTCCAGATTCATGAGCCTCCAAAATCTCCACTGTTTGGAACCTCTCCACAACCCCGTCTTTTGCGTTTTTTGTTGTTACCTGTTTATTTTGAAATGGATGCTTCACTTCACAGGTGTGATTGATTATGCCACTGGCTATCAGCAATCAAGTCAGCATTTAGCCTCTCTTCCCTCCCTGGAGATAGAGAGCAAGGCTAAAAATCCCAAGCCTCTAGCATTTTTCCATCTTTTTTCATGCCATGAACATGCCAATGACATTTTATTCCTCTGTATATTCAAAGGATTTTAGAAACTCTACACTAGGAAACAGAAAGATGAGAGAAATTTAATATATATTGGGAAATATCACACTTCTTTCCCCAGCCTTTTATGACTTCTATTCTGTTTTCTGCCTGAATGGATTTGTCAATTCCAGGTTATCTCATAAAAATAGAACCATACAGCATTTGTCCTTTTGTGTTTGGCTGATTTCATCAAGCGTAATGCTTTCAAGGTTCATCCAGGTTGCATTTCTATCAAACCTCCATTTCCTTTTATTGCATAATAGTACCCCCTATACAATTAGTCTTGTAGAATACTCTTTTTAACAGTGTGTGTGTGTGTGTGTGTGTGTGTGTGTGTGTGTGTGTGTGTCGGGGGTGCTCTCGTGCATTCACAGGCAGGTCAGAGGACAGCTTGTGAAAGTTCTGTTCTCTCATTATGTGGGTCCTGGGATCAAACCCAGGTCACCAGGCTTGACAACAAGCCTGGACTGTCTCACCAACCCATATTTGGCATTCTTTTATTTGATTGAAGAAATATTCTATCTCAACTCTTGCCTGATTTTTTCTTTTGTAATCCTGCTAAAACATTGTTGATTCTTCTTTTGTAATAAATATATTGTTTATTATATAGACAAAAAGTAATATAAAGAATACATAAATAAAATATATAAATAAAAGACATTGCTGATTCTTGATACATTCCAGAACCAGTTTAGTGTTTTGATGTAAAGTGGTACTACAATATAGAAAAAAATAAATTAATAATTAAAGACAAGTGGCACCCACAAAGAAGATTATTCAAATTAGGAATTTTTAAATATTTGTAATATGTCAGAGGATTCAGAATTGAAACAGAACATTCTGTTCTTTATAAGTTAAGAAAATTTGGTCATTCTAAACAAAATGCATGTAAGGAAATGAAGTTTACTACTGGTCACAACCTATTAAAATCTTTACATTATAAACAAAAGATAGAAATGTAAAGCAGTGTTTAAAAATATAAAGAAACAATGTATGTAAACATTAGGTATCACTACAGAGTAATATGAATCCTTTGGATTTATTATATGTCCCTAGGAATGCATTTGGTTTGTTTAGAAAATAGCTCAATGTAATTGTTCAAGATGCAGAACAGTGCATCCCCGACACACACACACACACACACACACACACACACACACACACACACACTGTTAAAAAGAAGTTGTTTTATTTTGTTGTGATGATTTGTTAAAACGATTTATGATGGCTTTGTGTTACAGATAAGTAGCAGATACACTGAAGTTAGAGGAATTAGTAAGCACAACAAAATGTTATGAGATGCCATAGGACTCATATAAAATATGTTGCATTTTCTCTGTACTTCATTGTGAGACAAGTTAGAAAGGCAGGGGAACTTAAAGAACTTGGAAAGGGAAAGAAACCCTTCAGTCTAGTTCCAGGTTTATAATTGTTTGAAACTGAGACACGAGAATTTCCATACAATTAAAACAACATCAATGAAAATTACCTATAGAGACAAGATTATTTTCTAAGATATAGTTCAAATTGAGTTATTAAAAACAAGCGGACCAGGCTGGGCAGTGGTGGCACACACCTTTAGTCCCAGCGTTCAGGAGGGAGAGGCATGTGGATCTCTGTGAGTTTGAGGCCAGCCTGGTCTGCAGATCTAGTTCCAGGACAGGCCAAGTTACACAGAGAAAGTCTGTCTTGAAAAACAAACAAAAAAACCAAGTGAACTATGTTTGCTTAAGACCAAAATGCATGTGATTTTTTTAGTTTGACTTTATCTTTTTTCTTATGCTGTACCTCATAATCCATTTTATAGTTTCATTGACTAAAGGAAATCAAGATAACGTAAGTCTTCAAATTCAGGTATTTCATTTAGCTTTTAAACTTTAAGTTTTAAACTTTGCTTAATATTTAACTCAGATTATAAATTATATCCCTTGAGGAATGTAACTTCAAAAACCACGAAATCGTATATATAGTCTCTGTATTGTTATTTTGCTCATTACTGACTAAATGCATGACAAAAACAACTTCGGACAACAATGATTTGTTTCAAAAAGTTATGATTCATTGTGGTGGAAAAGGTGTGGGGCAACTTCAGCTTGAGAGAGAGAGAGAGAGAGCAGGGCAGCACTTGAGCCAGACTGGGACCTGTGGTTCTACTCTCTATAGCACTGTTTTTCCAGCCAGGCCACATGTGCAAGCAACCTCCCTGATCATTGCCATGAGCTGAAGACCGAGTGTTCAAACACATGAGGCTGTGGGGGGATATTTCATGTTCAAACCATTACATTCTGTCCCTGGCTTCATATCCTCTTGTACATCCCATAATTCAAAATGCATTCCATCTCACTTCCAAAGTCTCCACATTCTTAACGGCTTCAGTGTTGTTCAAAAGTACAAAGTCTCAAGTTATCTTTTGAGACTTAAGGAAATCTTTTATCTGCAAGCACCCTGTAAAATTAGAAAATGAAACAAGTTATGTACTTCCAATACACACACTGGCACAGAGTAACATCCTCATTCCAAAAGGGAGAAGTGAGGACATAGCAAAGAAAGAAAAGAGCTAATCAAGGCTGCCACCTTACACCAAATCTTATAGCTCCATGTCTAGCATCAAGGACTCAGGGTATCATCATTTGAGATTCAGCAGGCATGGAGCTCAGTAGCCTGTAGCACACATAGTTTCTTTCATTTGCTAGCGAGACTCAGTGCCTTGAGCTTTCCTACGCATATTTTCCACTCCGACATTCTGTAGTCGACATTTTGTAGTCTTCACGGTGACTTAGACTTCAGAGTTGTAGCTTTATATATAGCGCACTTGAAAGCTCCATGATCCTGCCATACACTGTCAATTCCTTTGGCTTTCTAGAACTTTGATGCAAACCTCTATGACCTCATATCACTTGTATTTTGCATGCCCACAACATCAGTACCACTTAGATGACACCAAGTTCTGCTGCCAGCTTCAGATGTACCCTGACCTCTTTGATCCACACTTAAAACTGTTGTGTGTCTTTGAAGTTGAATCTTAGAAAATACTTCCCAAGGTGGCTCTTCAGTTCTCCTCTGCCAGTTAGGCCCCATGTCCAAAAGGTTCTATAATCTCCCAAAACAGCACTGCCGGGTAGCATGTAAATGTTCAAACACCTGAGCCTGTGGGAGTTATTTTCACATTAAAACTACCAGTTGTGTCTTTCTTAATGCCTGCACATAAATCTAAAGTGTACTCCTTTGTTCTTATTCCTTTCTTACTAAATCCTAGTTCTGCTCCTAATGGATTCATCCTGAATTTCTTTTTTGCTGTGTATGTCAAGATTCTGGCCATATTTGAGAGTCTTTACGAAGGAAATCCTCATCTTCCATCTATAGCCTGAAGCACTGTGCTGTATCTCTTGCTGGTAGTAGAAAGAAGTCTCTTATCCTTCGTGGTGATATGCATTAGTTTTTTTTATATGGAGAGGTTACTGAGTATAGCAACATGCTATTTGTGAAGCTTTAATGAGTAACTCCAGCAAAGCCCATTTTTAAGTGGCCATATTTACTGTTTTAATTTTTACTTTACATAACAAGATAGCAAAGGCTATTTTCAACAGCTCTAAGAATTCGAAGAGTATTTGCAGAAAGATTGAGATGCTCGAAAAATAGCAAAACACTGATTTATTCCTCATAAAAAATGATATACATCGTATTAGTCCTTTTTTTTCTCTCGCTACCCTGACAAAAGCATCTTGAAGAAAAAGGGGTTTATTTGGGCTTTCAGCTTTAGGGAACAGTCCATCATGGTGAAGAAAGCAGGAGCAGATGGCAGCTGCTCACATTGTGTCTGCTGCAGTCAAGGAGCAGACAGCAACGGAAGCTGGGCTCGGGCTGCTTTTTTAAAAATTCCATTCGGCCCTTCATTCAGTTCATGGGGTGGTGCACCTCTTATTCAGGGTTGGTCATCTCTATTGAGATAACTGTCTGGAAACACTTCGCTACACTCACCTACAGGTATGTTTACATCGTGATTGTAAGTCCAATCAAGTTGACAACGAAGATTAACCAGCATACTGGAAAGGCAAATTTAGAAATGGTGCAAAGTATGATGAAAACACACAAGCTGTATTTTCCAGAGATGGGATAATCACTATTAAATTTTCGTGATACACATAAAAGGTTATTGCAACATTATTTATAATATTAATAGAAGTTTAGGAAAAACCTAGTCAATCAGTGACTAATTAAATCCTGATATAGTCATGCATCAGAATTTACACACATACTACTTTTAGTTAGCAAATAAGAAACTACTTTATATACTGATATTAAAGACCTGCAGGCTTTATTGTTAAGTGAGAGCAATAAGGCTGAGAGCAGTGAATGCTACTTTTCCTTAGGGAGAAAGATGAGGTTATGTGAAATACGTTCATACTGGGTTGTATACATTTGCTTAGGGCAAGGAAAAGATATGTAAGAAATAAATAAAAGTAAATGTCTGTATGAGATGGAGTAGGAAGGGAGACATACAAGAACTACACCAAGACCAGGACTTGTGAGTCTGCATTTTGAGTTAATTTTTGAATCATACAAATGTATCACCTAATTTAAAAAATTAAAAGAATGTAAACTTTAACTGTGAAGTATATCTTCCCACTGACTGTTAATCTTAAGGAAAGCCTATAATTTCTACAGTCATTTATTATAACCAAGAACAGAAATTTTCAAGTATTCATTCTTTAAAATAATGATTGTTTTTCTTTTGATGTCCTAAGTTTGATGTCATGGAGTTTTTGGTTTATAGTAGTTCAGGCAATATAGTTGTTGCCTGTTTAATGATAGGAGAAGTAATTTTATATTCTGTAAAGCAAAAATTGACTGCGAATTTTGATGAAACTGAGATAAATTTCAGGAATAAATGAGAAACAGACCCAATAAGAATGAACACAATTAAAAGCTAAGCTACTACCCAGGAAGCTTAGCTGCCTAGAAGTCATAATATGTAACTCTCTACCCCCTCATCAGTGTTATTTGTGAATATTTTGATTGGGGCTATTATCAAGATATTAAATAACACCTCAGGAAAGTGATACTTGAGTAGCCAGTTTCCTGGAAAGCTAGGAAAGAGAAGACCCAAGCGTATAAAAATGTACAAAGATAGGCTAAGAAGCCAAATGTGATGGTGCATGTCAGTAATCTCAACACAAGTGAGGTACAGGCAGGAGAAGCCACTGTTCAATGAGTTACCTATACATAGTGAGTTCAAGGGCCACCTAGGCTGTATGAAACCCCTTTGAAAGAAGAAGGAAGGGGGGAGAGAGAGGGGAAGAGAGAGAGGGAGGGAATAAAAAAAGAAATAGACTGGCAATGGTCTTTAGTGGTCCTGCATTCAATCTCCAGTACCAGTAGGGGAAAACAGCATTCTCATAGCTTATAGTTTAAGGTACAAAACAGTAAGACAACACAACATACAAAAACTTCTCGTGACTGATCATTTACTAACTTGGCAAAATGACAAAAATCTGTTGAAAGATGTGCAGTTCATTTGGGAAGGCAGTGGGAGGAAAGAGAAGAGGCAGTACTATAAATCTGGAGAAACACAGCTGAGTGGGGCTGCCCAATGGCAGCTACTTAAGATGGGAACCCGGTGAGAAGACATAAAGGAATCCAAAAGCATATGCATCTGCCTGTCTTTTACGCGGGCCAGCCTGTAAACTGAAAAATGATCTTTTGGATGAAGAATTGGAAGAACATGATCCAAAGCTGATGAAAATTCCATTTCTTTCAACATTCTGGGTTTAACAAGGCAAAAGGAAAAGGTTACATACTATAGGAAGACATGATTTTAATTCAAATTTTTATTATTTGACTTATTAACTGAGTGAGGGCTAAGAGTTCAGTTGTAGAACACCGGCCTAACATGAGCAAGACCTTGGGTTTGATTCCCAGCACTGAAAATTGTTTTTCACTGACTCATAATAATTGTACATGTTTATGGGTGCATTGTGATCATTTGATGCATGCCGGGTAGTGGTGGTACATACCTTTAATCCCAGCACTTGGGAGCCAGAGGCAGGTGGATCTCTGTGAGTTCGAGGCCAGCCTGGTCTACAGAATGAGTTCCGGGACAGCCAGGGCTACACAGAGAAACCCTGTCTTGAAAACCTATAAAAACAAAGAAAACGTGTTTTAGAGAGGATCATTTGATGCTCATATACAATGTATAATGATCAAATAAGAATAATTAGCATTTAATGCCCTTAAACCTTTACCCATTTCTTTTTGTTGAGAATTTTTGAACCCCTCTCTTCTAGTCTTTTTTTTTTTTTTTTGGTTTTTCGAGACAGGGTTTCTCTGTGGCTTTGGAAGCTGTCCTGGAACTCACTCTGTAGACCAGGCTGGCCTGGAACTCACAGAGATCTGCCTGCCTCTGCCTCCCGAGTGCTGGGATTAAAGGCGTGCGCCACCAACGCCCGGCTTCTAGTCTTTTTTTTTAATCCATAGTAAACTGGTGTCCCATTACTAACATTACTAGACTATGTAACACTGGAGCTTCATCATCTCTGATTTTGTTTTGGTACCTGATGCTTGATCTTATAGTCAGTCTCTCTCTCTCTGTCTCTCTCTCTCCCTCCCTCCCTCCCTCCTTCCCTCCCCCTCCCTCTCACTATTATTATGTTTATTCCATACTTGCTATTTAAACATGTATTATTATGAATAAGGGCACATGTGGAATGGTACATTATAGAGGTCAGAAGATAACTTTCTGGCATTGGTTCTCTCCTTTCACCTTATGTGGATTTCAGGGATTGAACTCAGGTCATCTGGTTTATGCATCAACTGTCTGTACCTGCTGAGCCATCTCCCTGGCTGGCCCCTTATAGAGCTATTCTTAAATAGATTAGGGAATCATGGTAAATGATCCCAAAGCTGCCTTACAGTTTGTAGTGGATTGAATGCCCCATAAGTCTCAGGCATTTGAATACTTCAATCTCCAGTTGGTGACTGTTTAGGAAGGATTAAGAGTATATACACTGGGGTCAGCCTTGAGGTTTCAAATGACTTGTGCTCTCTGCCTCTTACTTGTAGGTTAAGATGTGAGTTCTTAGCTGTTTCTGACACTATGCCTTCAATCCACCATCATGACCTCGAAGCTCATGGAACCATAAGCCCAATTTTTATAACTTGCCTTGGTCACAGTGTTTTATCGCAACAATAGAAAAGTTACTAAGACACAGTTGTAAGACCAATTCTTCAGTCACAGTGCTTGTGGAGGCACTTTTTTTTTTAAATTTTATTTTCCAGTTTAAATTTGGATAAGAAACAAGGTTGCTTCACAAGTCAGTTCCAGGTCCCTCTCCCATTCCCTCCCTTCCTCCCGAGCCCTCCCCCCCCCGTTATCCCCTCATTTCCCCAGGGAGGGTGAGGCCCTCCATGGGGGTGTGCATAGTCTGTCATTTCATATTGGGCAGGGGCTAGACCCTTCCCCAAGAGTTCGGGTGAGAGTGCACCTCACATTGTTCTATGGGAGTCCAAAGTCCGTGTGTATACTTGGGATGGGTACTGATCTGCTGCCCAAGGCTCAATAGATTCCCTAGGCCTCCTCACTGACACCCAGATTCAGGGGGTCTTGATCAGTCCCATGCTGGCTTCCCAGGCTGATGCCTGGGATTCAAGAGTTAACCTTTGTCTGGTCAGCTGTTTCTGGGGGTTAAACCAGCCCAGTCTTAATCCCTTTGATCATCAGTCCTCCCTCTCTGTTACTGGCTTTCTTGAGTTCAGCTCAGTACTTAACCAAGGGTGGAGGCACTTCTTAGATCATTTGTTATTGGTAAAATGACATACCACTTCTGCTATGTCAGTGAGAATATATATCATATAAACCAAGTAGCTATATGGAACTTGGCACATGGTAAATACTAAATACTGGAGTAACCTGGCAGTTCTGAAACTGTGGGTTCTCTGCCTTGTCGCACGAGTTCTAATAGATCTTAATAATAAAAGCCTAGAGTCAGATAGACAGGAAAATGTTGAGAGATCAGCAAGATGAAGGAGCAAAACCACAACCACCTTACCTACTCAACTTCCCAGCCCAAAAGAGACTGAGCTCCTATCTCCTCCTGCCTTATCGTTTCCTCTTTCTGTCCAGCCATATCACTTCCTGTCTGTCTGTACAGACCTCCAGATCTCTATGTTTACTAGTGGCTGTCTCCGCCCTCTGATCTTCAGGAAAACTTTATTTGTACAAACAGGATATCACCACACTGCCTTGAATACATGTGAAAAGAATCAATTTTGTTCACATCACGTCAATCCCTTCTTTTTGCTGTTTGGTAGTATTGTATTGCACAAATACACTGTTTATCTACTGACCTTTAATTGGTGAGGACTATTTCTGGCTGTTTTCTGCTCTACTAGAGCTGCTATGAGTAATTGTGCGTAGTGCTTTGAATGGGTGTTTATGGTCACTTATCATGGATAAGATTCTAGCTGTAGAATCTCTAGGTTATGACCAGGATTAGCTGCCAAAGTGGTTTCCAATATGAATGTGCTATATTTTGTCCCTTTGAGCAGGGCACGGGAGTCCATTTGTGTTGCATCCTTGCCAACTTGAATGATCAGATTGTCACATTTTAGACATTCTACCAGAAATACAGTAGAATCACGTTGTAATTTTAATTTGCATTTCTATGATGACAAAAGCTTTTTTTTTAGCATCTTTCATTCCATACCTGCTCTTTAAACATTTGCAAGATAGTATGCTCCAAATTTTAGCCTGTAGTCGTGGAGTTATCTGGTTGTAAATGACTCAGAATGACAATAGCACTGCCATTATTTCACATGGGTCTAAATGTCTGAAATTTCCAATGCCTGCAAAATGGGTATTATACATACTGTTTCTGACATTCAATGGTTTCAATAAACATTGGCCCAACTATGTCCTAATGAAATGCTTCAAGGAAGCAGTCACCATAATTAAGGGTCAGAAAGGTTTCACAGGAGCTGATGTATGTAATTTAACTTGAATATTTGAAAATCCTCTGACTTCATTAGATGGTGAAGCTCCTAGGGAGAAAATAGTTTTTAATGGTATTTTTAATTAATAAAGTGTCAAGATAATGATAGAATCCCTGAAATTGGGAAACAGAAAAGATTACTGTGCAAAGCAGTTCTATAAAAATACAGGGCATGATCTCTCCAAGACTTAGCTTCTCCAGCTGCAAAACAGGACAATTAATGACTCTGAATCTTCTTTCAACTCTGGCCAATATTCAGTATTTTGAATTGCTCTGTGACTGCTAGGTAGCCTTTTTTCATGTGATTAGATTAATTAGATGTAATAGTACAATTTTGGAGGAAAAGAATATCCCTGTCAGGACTGACAAGTTCTCTTCCTGCAGTTTTTCCCTCTAAGATAATTATGTGAATTGAACCTCTTGATTTCCTAGCTGTGATAGTTAAATATGCATGAATTCTTTCCCCCCATCATTTCATTATGAAGATTTTCAAACATACGAGAAAGTTGAAATAATATTGCAGTGAACACTCCAGAACCTGGACACCTAGATTCTACAATTAACCTTTTGCTCTACTTTATTTGTTAAAACTGTATACCATTCATTTATTTATCTGTAAAATTAGAAAAAAACATTTAAAACCAAGTGAGTGACCTCAGTGCATGTCTACCTGTTTGCTCCTTGTAGTTTAAGGTGTCCTTTGGGTATGTTAATTCATTGTGGCACATACATGCTCTCTTCTAGAAATAAGAGGTAGCTAATGTTGTTCCTAGAACAAATATTTGTATATAACACCCTTTAGGACAGTGGCTCTCAACTAGGAGCAATTTTGTCCCCCTGACCTAGGGGCCATTTGTCAGCGTCTGGGATAGCTTTCGTTGTGATGACTTGGGTATGCCATTGACATCCAGTAGATAGAGACTAAGGGTGCTGCAAAATGTCCTAGGATGCACCGTAGAGCCCTCACAATAAGGAATTACCCATCTCCAAACATTATTCATGCCGGGAGTGCCCAATCTTGTTTTAAGAAATGGTAGACCAGGACCAGATAAATGGCTCAGCAGGTAAAGGTGCTTGCCACGAAACCTGATGACCTGAGTTTGATCCCCGGGCCCCACATGGTGCAAGGAGAAAAATGACTCTTGCAAATTGTTCTCTGACATGTGCATGTGTACTTTGGCATGTGTGTACATACTCCTACCCCCACAATATAATAAGATAAAATTCAACTAAATCTTTGAAAAATGGTAGGTTTTTCTCTAGTCCTATTCAGAAACACAGTTGTGTGAAGCTGTGCTGACATGCTCCAGGGACTTCAGCATGGCTGAGGAGAAGCAAAGGCTTGAAGAGTGTTGTTTCTTTCAGCTTTCTTGTTCTGTTTGTGAGATTATTTTACTGAAGGTACCTTGTGCTTATCATTTAATTTTCCCAATTCGTCCCCTTTCTCACTCAGATTTGAAATACTCATACATTTTCTGGCAAAGTGATAGGAAATCTTCAGACAAAAGAAGACAACTCATGCCTTTTGGGTTGACAGCCGTTATCCCCCGACACACACTCACATCAAGGAATTAATGATTCGGCACTGTGTGTGCAGTTCATTTCTAGAGCACTCACTGAGCGTGTGAGAGCTTCTGGGTGTTATTCCCCAGCCAAACAAACAAACAAGAAAAGAACAAACATGGCCCACACCTCAGCTTCCCTTTTAAATTTTTTTCCATTTTATTATTTCTTTTTTTTCTCTTGAATTTTGTTTTATTTGGGGACGGGTACAGGGGCAGAGGGAAGATGCGAAGGGACAGGAAATGAATGGGATCAAGATACATAATGTGAAAGACACATAGAATAAATTGTAAAAAGTAGAAAAGAAAGAAAGGCCAAACAATTGGTCTCAGAAGCAAGGCAGCAAAGGAGCAATTCCATAGGAGTGGGACTCTGAAAGAAGCATATGGAGTCATTTGTTTTCTGGCTTTCACTTCATTCATTCGCACTTTAGCTTGTCCAAGGGTTTCTTCTGAGTGCTTCTGGGATGTGCACAGGCCTGGGGCTAAAAACAAGGAAACCCAAGGCTTGAAAGCCAAAAATACAAAAGCCACCCCGTAACAACTCTTCACTCACCTCAATGTACACTTGCTTCCAGATGTGTTCGATGTTTCATGTTCAGGTACCCATTAGTCTGACCCTTGTTCCCCATCATTAGCTGCATGTAATAATGACTAGCATGGAGAGAAAGAGCGCAAATATTCATAGTTTCTCCAGATACTGTACCTGAAAGACTGTGCCTCCCCCCGGCCCCCAAAACAGGCATTGCCTCAGAGTATTGAGGATGTGGACTCAGAGCAGTTTGGCGACTCCATTCCTGGGAACTTGTGGTTTTGTGATTTTTGTTTTGTTTTGTTTTGTTTTTTTTCAAGGCAGGGTTTCTCTGTATAGCTTTGGAGGCTGTCCTGGCACTTGCTCTGTAGACCAGGCTGGCCTCGAACTCCCAGAGATCTGCCTGCCTCTGCCTCCCAAGTGCTGAGATTAAAGGCGTGCATCACCAACGCCCAGAGGTTTTGTGATTTTGAAAACATTTTTATATTGATTATTTATCTATTTACTTACTTATGCATGCCACAGCTCACGCGTGGAGATCAGAAGACAAGTTGTGGGAGTGGGCTCTTCAGGGTTCTAGGAATCAAACTCAAGGCCTCCAGGCTTGGCTGCAAGTGACTTTGCTGGCTAAACCATCTTGCCAGTCTGGTTTTGTGTTTCTTTTTCCTTGAAGATAGTTCTTCACAAGAGTTATAAATCATTTCATCGATCATCTGGTAAAACATCACCAGACACAAGAAGATATACAGGGCATCAGTTTTGGTCTTCTCAAAGTGTACCCATAACAACAATTGTCACCAGCTTTCCAAGCATCCAGACCTATCCCATGCCTGTTCTGCCAGGTTCTCCGAGAGTCCATTGCTTTTTTTATATGCACAGGAATGTTCTGCATGTGCTTTATCATACCTTTTCTAAAAGCTGAAGTAGTATACATATAGAAAGGGGCTTATGTATATAACCCAGTGAATTTCGATCTATGTGTACACTTGTGAAACCACTTGTCCAAACAAGATGAGAATGTTATCCGCATCCCAGAGGCTCTGTGGTACCTAAAGCAGCTAAGGTTAGTTAAAGACCTACTCCTTTGGAGTTTTGAAGTGGCTACAGTCTTTTTTTGGTAAGTATGTCTTTTATAACTAGTAACAGCCCAGACATTCCTTTACCCCTTTGCCAGCTCAGTCACAGGTGAATTTCTGGCTAACTCCCACCTATCATAAACAAAGCCAGATGTGTTAAGTATAAATTGTAAGACTGGAAGCCTGCCATTTATTCTGGATTCAAAGTAATCTGGATACTGCTGACTGATTTCAGAGAGGTAGAGTGGCTTTCAGAGCATCATTCTAATTTGGGCTCTGCTGCTTAATGGTTTTGTCAGTACGGGCAAATCATTTGACCTCGACAACACTCAGTTTTGTCTGTGTGAGAGAAATAGCAGGCTTTCCTTAGAAACATAGTTGGCAGAGCTGCAAAGAGTTTTCAGTGTTGGGTGTGTGGTAGGTGGGACTGGCGGGAGGACTGTATGTCTAAGGGGTAGAGAATTGGAACGTCCAAAGTTTTCAGAACCAGAGCAGAGACGATTTTACTCCACTGATAACATAATCAAGAATGTATTTTCCACTGGGCATTGGTGGCTCAGGCCTTAAGTCCCAGCACTTGGGAGACAGAGGCAGACAGATCCCTGTGAGTTCAAGGCCAGCCTGGTCTACAGAGCTAGTTCCAGGACAATCTCCAAAACAATACAGAGGAACCCTGCCTCTAAAAACAAAAAAAAATGTATTTTCCTAGAGCAGGAGTTGTGGCTTAGTTGGTACAGTGCTTACCCCATGTTCAAGAAGCCCTGGGTTCAATCCCCAGCACTGCACAAAACTGGCCGGATGGTTCAACTGAAATCCCAGCACTGGAGAGTTGGAGGCAGGAGAACCAAAGTTTCAAAGTCATCCTCAGAAGCATTGTGAGTTGGATGTCAGGACAGGCTGTGTGAGACTCTGTCTCAAAAAAACAAAAAACAAAACAAAACAAAAAAACAAACTATTTTCTTGCACAGAATTTGAGAGGCTACTTACCAAAAAGGTTTGACTCTATTTGGGAAGTGTATTCAGCTCTTTGTTTGGGAACATCTCCTTGGAGGTAGCAGGGCAATGACACTCAGACCCTAAGCACTTAAGGACCCATGGTATCTAGAGAACCTGTAATTTTGTCATTGCTTGTATATCGTCTTTGCCTGAAAGAAATATACTTAGCAAGTGGAGGCATCAGCATCAAATGTTATTCCAGACTCTTCAGACGTAGCTGCCCAGGTTTCCTTCAGCCTTGCAGCTCAGCTCTGAGCTTTGTCAATTGCTGCAGTATGGTGTGTGCTCAGAAGAATTTGACATTTGTTGATATTCAGAGACAATCTGATCTGAATACCAGAACCTCCTGACTCTCAGCCAATCACTGTCTTCTGATGAATGGAATTAGGGGACATGGCGCCATTGTGAGAATGGGGAGAGCAGACTCAAGGAGTATGGCAAATGGACTTGTTCATCCTGTCTGGAAATGTTTCTTCTCAGACATTACTGAGCAAACATGCAATGCCCCCTCTGGATTCTGTTTTTTTTTTCCCTTGTCTAAGTGGATGCAATTCTTTTATTATTATTATTATTATTTTTGGATGCAATTCTTTTGATTCATTTCCAGCTAATACTTATAGCTACATTTGGTAATTTTTCTTTCTGAGGTAGTAACCAGGGTATAAACAGATCTCTCTCTCTCTCTCTCTCTCTCTCTCTCTCTCTCTCTGTCTCTCTCTGTGTGTGTGTGTGTGTGTGTGTGTGTGTGTGTGTGTGTGTAGAATGTAGTCAAGGGTTCTCACTGGAAATAAATTAAATTTGAGCATGAGTATTCATTAAGAAATAAAATTTCAAAGAATGTATATTTAGAAATATCAACTTCCCTCTACCCTCAGTCTACAGGAAGAAAAATGTAATAGAGACTTCATGAAATAGAAACTTGAGCTGGGGATGTGGCTTGGTGGTTAGAGTCCTTGCCGTGCAGGTGTCAGGTTCTAGCTTCCATTCTCAGCCCTGAAACACAAATGTGACAGTGACAAGAGACAATGTTTGCCAGGTCTGGTGGCACACACCATTAATCCCAGCACTCAGGAGGCAGAGGTTGGTGGATCTCTGTCAGTTTGTGACCAGCCTGCTCTACACAATGAGGTCCAAGTGTAAAAACCAACAATAGCAAGAAAGAAGAGGTTTGATGCGATTAGTGCCTTTTGTGGACTTTATAGAGACATCTGACTGCATAAACACATGGCTATGACGAATGTAAAATAGGCTTGTAGTGAAGGCACCACAGAAAAGCCCCACAGTAAACCCACTTCTGCCAGGCTTATAGAGGTCCATCTTTGATACACCTATGAGATGCCCCCCAAGTCACCTCTTCCACTTCCTTCTTGACTTTGCTCCCCACAGGAGTTTACAGAAATGATCAGTAATGATAAATTCTTTTAAAGTCACATTTTACTCACTGTCACAGCTATTTAATTTTCCCCACTCTCTCTTTCTTTCTTTCTTTCCTTCCTTCCTTCCTTTTTTTGACACAGGGTCTCTTGCAGCCTGGGCTAGGGTCCAGTTTTCTCTGGGTCTGAGGATGACCATGAACTTCTGATCTTTTTGCTCCCACAGGCTTGTGCTACCAAGGTGGGTTTTCCTGAGTGCTAGGGGTCAAACCCAGATCTTTGTGCATGCTAGGCAAGCACTCTACAAGCTGAGGTACAGCCACAAGCCTGTTTTTAAAAATACTGTACCCATGTGAAGTGTTGCAGGGAGAGGAAGGGATTGGGATAATGCTGGCTAGATTACAGATGATATCGTGAGATGTTACCGTAGCTAGGGAAATGCTTGTGAGTCTAAGGGGTTGTGTAAGAGGACATATTACCTGTATCCATGGGAGTTTTGATTGTCCCAGGCCAGTTTTATGAGTCAATCGTTTTGATGAGGGTGACATTGAAGGAACTGACAAACTGAATGTTTACTCTTCCCAAAGAAGACAGGCCAAGAAGAAATTGGTCTGAATAGCAGCAACATATTGAGGTTAGATATAAAGAAAAACAATTTTTTGGAGGGCAGCATGGACCATTAAGGCAATTTTAGATCAATCTTTCTTGTAGCTTTTAGTGGATCATCAAATTCTCATCATTCTGAGGCAATTTAGACACAGGTTTATTTCATGTTAGGAGACCAAGAAAAATCACTGGCCAGGAATCCTTCCAGTTACAATGGCACTGTGAGAATGTTTGCCTAGTGTGTGGCAAATCCAATATCCTACTCACAAAAATGGTGAGGCCGGAGGCAGCATGCAGAGGTAGAACATGGGATGTACATTATGGAAGATACCTTTCTTTTCAAGGGTGTGTGTGGTTGAGGCATGGTTGTGTTTCCCAAGCTGGCCTGAATTCACAGTCTTTCTGTGTCAGCCCCTGGAGGACTGAAATTAAAGATATACACCACCATGTCCAGCACAAAAGGGCTTTTCTGTTTCTTGTTTGTTTGTTCATTAGTTCATTTGCTTGCTTGCTTTTTGAGATGGTGTATTATTACATAGCTGTTACTTGTTTGGAACTCTCAAACTTGGTATCCTACTGCCTTTGTTTCCTGAGTGCTAGGGTTACAGATGTGTCACCATGCTTGGCATGAGAGGACTTTGTAATGTAATGAAGGACTCCATTACAAATTTAGTTTATACAACATGGTATGTTCTAGTATCACTGGTCAGGGGTTGGTAAAACTACAGCTCATAGGCCTGATTCATCCTGATGACTATTTTTGCAGTAAGTTTTCTTGTAACCATGCCACACTGCCTATTTGTTTATATATTGTCTATGGCTGCTTTGGGGGAGCAGCTGCTGAAGGTTGCCACAGTATACATATGGACTGTGAAGCCTAAAACATTTGTTATCAAGTCCTAGACCTTTGGTTCTTAACCTTCCTAATGCCGTGACTCTTTAATATAGTCCCTTATGTTGTGGTGACCCCAACCACAAAATTATTCTTGCTGCCACTTCATAACTGCCATTTTGCTACTGTTAAGAATATTGTAATGTGAATATTTTTGGAGATAGAGGTTTTCCATAGGGGTTGAGACCCACAGATTGGGAACCACTGGTTTAGATTATTTTTAAATTTACCAAAATTCAATTATTTGTATAGTGTTTGATATGTAATATGGCTGTATTTAACTCAGTGACAAAGTCCATGCAGAATTGAGTTGAGGGATGAATTATGTAGGCTAAAGACTAATTTTCACATTGGTGAAGAGCCTAAATAACTAGCCCTCTCTCACAACATCTGCACTTTTCTAGATATGACAGCAAAATGCAGTGTTGGCAAAGTAATCTACTTAAATTATTTCATGTTGAGCTGGAGTTTTGGACACACAATAATGTTAGGATTCTGTCACTGGCTATAGGAAGGGCTCAGATGGTAACTGGATGAAATGGTCTAGACCACAGTGTTGAACTGCCTATTGTTTCACTTTCTATTTGACTAATCTACTTTATTTTCTGAGATGGGGTCTTTCTACAAAGCCTTGACTGGGTATGTAGACCATGCTGGCCTCAAATTCAGAGATTCACTCACTTCTGTCTCCTGAATGCTAAACAAACACCTGTACCTATGCCGGGTAGGAGGACTGGCCTCATTATAAAAGCGGCCCCATGTTTGCAGAGAACTTACACACTTCTCCCATATGCTTTTAGTCACTGCCAAATTACTTATAATAGCTAATACAATGTAACTTCCACGCAAATAATAACTATACTGTATTATTTAGGGAATAATAACAAGAAAAGAAAATTGTACATGTCAGCACAAATGTATTGTTTTATAATTTCAATCTTAGTTTCTACTCTTAGTTTCTACTCTGTTGGTTTGATAAAATAGTCTGACAAAATCCACTACAAGGGAAACGAGTTTAATTTTGGTTCACAATTCGAAGTTACGGGATGTCTTAGTTACTTCTCTGTTGCTGACAAAACACCATGACAAAGGCAGCTTACAAAAGGAAACATTTAATGGGGGATTACAATTTCAGAGGCTGAGTCCATGACAATCATGATAGGAAGCATAGCAGTGGGCAGGCAGGTATTGTGCTGGCTGGAGTGGGAGATGACAATTTATATCTGACCCACAGGCACAGGGCAAAGGGAGAGGTTGTTGAAGAGTTGGAAAAAGTTTGGGCTTCTTGATCATTTCTGTTAAAGGCTGTTTTGGAACCCATCTGAACCCTTCATACTCCTCAGGTATATGGAGAGACTTCCTTGGTTCCATCTTCCCAGTTAGAACTCCTTATGAAGTAGAGGGTCTATTGCTGGACACAGTGAATGCTTTGCAGTCATCTCTCTGGGCCCCAGGGATAAAGCCCAGGCTGTCAGTTCATCCAGACCTTGTCTCCTAAACTTTGACATTCAAGACATAAACTCTGGGGACTCATTTTTCTCATTTGAAAAAAAATGATGAGAGCCATGACTCCAATTGCTGACATGAGAGAACAGTATTGGGACAGAATTCTCAGTGATGCCTTAGTGTAGCTGTATGCCATGTAAGGAGAGTTACTTTTCACTAAAACAGAGAGGTTTTGTTCCAGAGGGTCTTTTCAGGGATATTTGCATAAAAAGATTCCTGAAGGGTAAAGATCTTGTTTTCATGGAGAGCTTGGGGTACACTGACTTGCCATCCAGTTTAGTGTTCCTTTTTGGACAAAGTTCGGGTAGTAAACCATTATAAAAGACTTGGATTCTGTAGATTTTGGGGTCCTCTCCTATGAGGCAGCTAGCATCGTGGGTAGGCTTCAGCTGGCCTTCAGTTGTGGCTCCTCTTGGCATCTGGAGTTTGAGAAACTGAGACATTGCTATTGTGAATAGAGAGCTGCCCATTATCTGACGTAGTGTTGTTGGCTTCTTTGAGAGTGATGGACTATGATTCTTGCTTCAGGTGGGCTTAGCCTAGAGAACTGGGGTCCTGAAAACTCAATGGCCACTCAGTCCACTCCAAGCCAGTGGCTTCTAGGTTTGTTGTGTAAGAATCATGTAGAATGATGATTGAGGATAGTAAAGGAAGGGAAACCAGGGTTTTCCTGAGATAGAGAAGCACCTCCCTGTAGCAAGGGAAGGGAATCAAAACTGAGTTGTCATCCCTGCCTTCTTGGCTGGGTCCTTTTTTGTTCACTACCTGAGCCTGATTGGCTTAGGCCTCTATGCAAACTAGGGATTGAGTTGTGAGGCCTCTGTTTGACTGAACTGAATGTGGTTGGATGAGAGATATAGGAGGGCACCAACTCAGGGAAAGCCCAGCAACTAGGAAGGAAGACCTGCCTAAAGTTAAGGGTGAGAAAGAATCAGAAAGCGAGAGAGCTAGGACCTGAGTCTGCCGTTTTCAGAATGAAGAAGAGTGTTCAGAACAAAGGTCAACTGTTACCTTGGTGAGTCAAGGTCTTTTAAAATTCCCAGCTTCTAAAGTAAATTCACAGCTTTTGAATGTAGCTTCCATATTCACTGCCTATATGGAATCCACTAAGAGGCTAGTTGTGCTAGTTTGCAGATGTTCTGTTCTGAGATAAGTTCAGGGCTTCTCTGCTTATACAGGGCTCATTGAGAAACAACTCTGCCAAGGTCCTTTACTTCCTATCTAGCTATCTACAATAGAAACTTCCCTACTCCTCAACCTTATCATCAGGGTCCATGTATCTTCTGCTAGCATCCATGATGCTGTGAGGCTAACCTGTTAGCTTGCAAGTGAGGCAAAGTCTTAACCTTTCACAGGTTTTGAGAAATACACACTTAATACGCACACTGGATCTCATTCCTTTTTTTTTGTCGAGGCAGGGTTTCTCTGCATTGTTTTGGAGACTGTCCTGGAACTCACTCTGTAGACCAGGGTAGCCTCAAATTCACAGAGATCCGCCTGCCTCTGCCTCCTGAGTGCTGGGATTAAAGATATGAGCCACTAACACCAGGCTGGATCTCATTCTTAACATGGCAGGTTATCAATAAATAATTACTAAGTGTATAATGGTTATTGTTATGGTATGTATGTGAAACATTGTCCTACCCCAAAGGTTTATGTGCTAAAAGCTTGGTTCCAAATTCTACAATGGTCAGAGATGGGGCTTTGGGAAGGTGAAGACAACTTCATTAATGCATTTATCTCCTCATGGATCCATTATATAATGGTATTATCAGGGGGTGATGGAGACTTATGGAGGTGAAGCCTATTTGGAGACAGTAAGACATTGAAAACATCATATCTTGTCCCTGTCATCCACCTCTGCCCCACCACGCCCTTCCATCATGATGTGCTAACTTGCCGCGTACTTGTATTAATGGAACCTGGAATGAAATCTATGAAACCCTTGGCCAAATCAGTCTTTCCTCCTTTAAGTAGTTTCTCTTAGGTATTTGATATAGCAGTGAAAACTCTGAGTGATGCGGTGGTTGATGACAGAACAACGACATCCACAATAACCTTTTTCCTTTGTTTCTCCAGGAAGCAGGAGACACTTAGGTGTGGCTGGTGGAGAGGAAATAAACAGAGTTTCACGTCAAGGAGCCCCATCCCTGAGGGACTAGGGGATTTTCCTTTAGAAAGTCCTCATTTTAGGCCCTGGGTACCAGTTTATCCCCCAATTCCATTCATCGACTTTCAAGATTTGGGGGACAGAAGCTTTAGTGCAAGTGACACCAGGTGACAGGATCATATGGCATGAGACAGTAGAGATGAGATCAAGTGGCAGGCTAGGCTCCTTTCCTGGGACTTCAGCTCATGAGCAAAAGGGAGCTCGGACTGATCAAAGAGGGCAGCAGGCTGCTCTCACCAAAGGAAGCAACAAGCTTTGATTGCGCTTTCTGGCACAGTTTTAAAAGGCATTTTCTTGCTGGTGCACAAGCATTCTGGCCTGAAGGTTAGTGCCAACTGGCTGACACCTTAACCCAGGAACTGCCGAAATTCTCTCCCAGCTAGTACCATCATATTGCCTAAACATCTGGGCCTCATGGTTTGGTGTGGATCAAAGAGCTTTCCATACTTTAGCTGCTGTGACAG
Organism: Mesocricetus auratus; assembly: GCF_017639785.1. Classification (NCBI taxonomy): domain Eukaryota; kingdom Metazoa; phylum Chordata; class Mammalia; order Rodentia; family Cricetidae; genus Mesocricetus; species Mesocricetus auratus. The sequence continues at coordinate 4,882,449 of NW_024429213.1, forward strand.
CACAAAGGTGAGGTAGATGAAATGTGTCCCTGCAACAGTCGGCAATAGGGTGTGTTGACCCTGTATTACAGTCATGGCAGAACGCTGAAAAATGATGGACAGAATAGAGTGTGCCGCATACGTTAAGAAAGCAAAAAGGACAGATGTTGCCTGTTGCCCATTTTAGTCAGATAACAGGTAGAGGCTTCAGTGAAGGGTTGGGGCTTGAAACAAAAACAGTCTTCATATTTTTTAAAATTACATTTGTATCAATTTTAAGTGTATTTATGTGTGTGGACATGCACATGTGGAGGTTGGAAGAAAGCTTGAGGGAGTTAATGATTTTTGTTCACTCTGTGGGTATTGGGGATAGAACTCATGCTCCCAGGCTTGGTAGCAGGGTGCCTTTACTCCCTGAGCCATCTCAAGTTTCTGTTCCGTAAGTTGAGCAATTGTTATCATAGCCACATGTCAGAGATGGGATGTGAACGCACTACTTAGCCATGTGGCCTCTAAAATTAATGTTTTTTTTTTAAAGTAAAAAATCGACAGAACTTATTTAGGATTTTCTTTGGTAAGAATTTGAAGGGGCATGAACTGGCTTTTTGGAGCCTACTCCCTATAATGGGATACCTTGCTCAGCCTAGATACAGGGCAGGGCAGGGGCAGTTGGTCCTGTCTCAACTTGGTATGCCAGACTTTTTTGACTCCCCAAGGAAGGCCTTCCCTCCCTATGAGGAATGGATAAGGGGGTGGGAGTGGGAAGAGGTAGTTGGGGGTAGGGAAAGGGAGTGAGAAGGAACTGGGGTTGGTTTGTAAAATGAAAAATAATTTTCAATAAAAATTCCCACTTATCTTTGTTATTGTGTGGCTAGCCTTCTTGAACCCAAGGAGTTCTGAGTATGTAAACAGTCTTTTGTTAAGGCTCAATGTGCTGCTTTATGACAAAGCTTGAGCAATTACAAAGACAGTGGCAGAAAAACCCCCGTATTATGTTTTTCATGGGTAACTGGTAAGGACCCAAGGTTTATCTGCCTTCTGTCCCATGGCAATGGACCCTACGTGAGATATTTCAAATTTAGCGAATTTGTTATTGTTCCCTTAGTATTCTCTTTGCTCAAGCTGTGTGGACTTCATTGACTGGTTTCTTTTAGTACTTTAAGAAAGGCACTCCTGAGTATACTTTTGTCTTGCTTTTTTTAAAATTTAAATTAGAAACAAGCTTGCTTCACGTGTCAATTCCAGCTCCCTCTCCCTCCTCTTCTCTCCTAGCCCCCACCAACCCCTCCAACCCCCCACCCAATCCCCACTCTGCTCCCCAGGCAGGGTGCGGCCCTCCATGGGGGATCTCCATAGTCTGTCATATTATCTTGGGCAGGGCCAAGGCCCTCCCCCATGGGTTCAGGCTGAGCGGGCATCCCTCCATGTGGAATGGGTTCCCGAAGTCCATTTATACGCCAGGGATAAATACTGATCTACATACTACCTGAGGCCCCATAGATTGCTGAGGCCTCCTCACTGACACCCACATTCAGGGAGTCTGGATCAGTCCCCTGCTGGCCTCTCAGCCATCAGTCTGGGGTTCATAAGCTCCCTCTTGTTCAGGTCAGCTGTTTCTGTGGGTTTCACCAGCCCAGTCTTGACCCCTTTGTCTCGATTTATTTATGTTGATATGCCAGCTTCCATTTTCTTGTATAATGTGTTCTCTCCAAATATTTCTCGTTCAGTATCTTTGGCTTTTATTCCATGAGAGAAATCTCTCATCAAGTCCAATGTGGTAGGACACTCCTGCAACCCTAGTACTACAGAGGCTAAAGAGGGGGGGATGGTCAGCCTGGGCCACACAGCAAGACTCAGTCTCCAAAATAAACCAAAATAACGACAAATCTGTCAGACCAGAATGCTAAAAACAGAAGGACTATTGCTTCCATGTGCAGATACTTAAGAAAAAGTTAATGTGAAATTTTGTTAGCAGCTTTCATCTAAGAAAGAAAATTCTAGGGCTGATGACAAAGCTTACAGTAGAATTCTTGCCTACTGTGTGTGAGATTCTGAGTTTGAATAAAAATTAAAGAAGGAGTTATTTTTTCTTTTCATTTTGTAAAATAAAATCTTTTTATTCTAGTTGACATATAAAAACATCACACAGGTTACCCAAGGAAGCCATGAAAACACTTGCCTAGTCCCAAACTCTGTACATCTAAGTGAATTTCTGTATAGTTAGAATGAATCAATGAATCAATAGATAGGGCTTTATTTACAATTATACTTTTAGTGTCAATTTTATCTTTAATTAATTAATTAGTCATTTTATGGTTATTGCTCCTTCAATACTCAGAAAGCTTAATTGACTTACCACTCATGAAGAAGAAAAAAAAACTGAGTTAAAGCTAGGAAAAAAAATAGTGATTTCTTAAATTCAAAGGCAAATAATTCCAGATGAAAACCAGAAGGAATGAAGAGGAACAGAAAACAAAATATGCATATTAAAATTATAAGTGAGGTAATGCTAGGAACAGGGAATGAGGCATAGAGACGAAAATATACGAAGAATTAAAATTTAAAATGAGGAGCTGAACATGGTGGCACATGCATTTAGTCCTAGTGCTCAGGAGGCAGAGGCAGGTGCATCTCTGTGTGTTCGAGGCCAGTCTGGTCTACACAAGAGTTTCAGGACAGCCAGAGCTACATAGAGAGACCCTGTCTCAAACAAACAAAACAAAACAAAACCAAAAACCCATGACAATGATAATACAGAAGTCAAGAAGAGTAAAACCAGGGTTAAAGTGTTCTATGATATTATTAGCATTTGGGGAAAGTTATAAAATTGGTACTTCTTTTAGAGTATACAAAATAGTCATGATTTAATCATTAGCATAAGTATATAGATTACAAGTTTATATAGAGAGAAGTAGAGTAATGAAATATTTAACTCAAAGCCAGTCAAGTAATGAGACTAAAGGAATACTGAGAAATTAAATCAAAGGCTAGGGAAGGAATGTGATGTTTGAAATAATCTCAAATTTGCCAGTAATTGCATGAAACATTAACGCATGAAATATTAATTTCTTTTGAACAGTTGTGTGGTATACTACATGGAGTTGTTGATAAGTGCTTTGGATATTTTACTGATGAACAGTGAATGCTCCCTAATTTTTCTATGATAACTAACGCTGCATGAAAATTTTTGTACATAGAAACTTCCATTTCTATTTTTATACAATATTTAAATAGGTTGAGATAGTGGGAGAACATGGAAACATATTTAAAATTAATGACAGGTTGTTGAGGTGATGGACATGTTAATTAGCTTAATTGAATTTCTCTACCAAGTATTTGTCTATTGAAATCTTAAAATTCTACTAAAATGAAACGCTGATATGAGCTGTAAACATTGCTGTCTCCTGATAGAAATATATGAAAAATTTTCTTTTAACAACAGTATCAAACTGTCAATCATTCCACATTTTAACTTAAGTATAAAGATTAAAAATCTCTCAAATTCTATGGATATGAGACAACATTATCTCTAGTGACTATCCACTAAATTGATTGCCCATTAATTGGATTACCCATGAAGTTACAGCTTAAATCAACCACCATTAGATTAGATGCTGTGAGATTAGAATCTAAATATGGTGGGTCAAACTTCAGGTTGAGTTAGCTATTATTGGACCAATTCAAGACTTGATACAGTTGTAGTGAGGTGAAGGCTACCCAGCTGGGGTCTTCAAGGCCCTGGTTGGTGGGAAGAAATCCATGTCTGCAGTCCTCCAACACCCCCGTCCCACCCCCTCTCAATGCAGTTCTATTTAAGCTGGGGTTAGCCAGCTGGGATCCTCAAGACCTTGACTGGCAGGAAGAAATCCATACCTACCTGATGCAGTTCTGCTCAAAGATGGTTAGTCAGCCACAGGCCAGCACGTGGTGCCAGGCAGGTGGGCCCCATTATGATAAGCAAAAGTGTTGTGACAAAATGGGAGAGGAAGAGAAGTGGAGTGGTTGGTGTGCTGTAGAAAGAGGTAGAAAAGAAGAAGTGAAGATTGTGAGGAATAGGCTGATGATGGAGGCCTAGAGCCATGCTGAAGATGGTGAGGAGTAGGGTGATGGGAGAGGTCTCCTTGCCACTGGAGCCACATTGATGTCTGGGCCAGGCTGCTGCCCAGGTCCATGTCTGGGTCCCTGTAGGCAATAGCCAGGGTCGGTGTTGATGTCCATGGCTCTTGTTGCCATTGAAGGCCATGCTGATGCCAGTGGTCTGGACTACCACCTGGAGTTGTGCTGAGGTACAGGGGCCACACTGCTGCTGGAGCCATATGGATCTGGGTGGCCTTTGCCACCACCTGGGGCCACGGTGACAACCAGACCTGGGCTGCTACTGAGGACCATGTTTGGGTCCATAGTCCTACTACAGCTGGGGTGTTTGTTGAAGTCCATAGCCCATGTTGCCACCAAAGGCCACATGAAGCCTGGGGTCTGGGCCACAACCTGTGACCTTGATGGTGTCCAGGGGTCATGCTGCTGCCAGAGCCATCCTGAGAGGAGTGACTGGGACTCCCACTTGGAGTTAGGATGTCAACCTGGCTGAGCTGTTGCCTGGGCCTAGGCTGGCCATTTCTGGGTCCACGGTCTAGCTACAGCTGCGTTTGTGCTGAAGTCTGTGGATCAAGTTGCCACTAGGGTCCATACAGAGGCCCAGGATCTGGGTCGCAGCCTGTGGCCTTGTTGGAGTCTGGGAGCCATGCTGCAGCAGGGGGCATACAGATCTTGATGGCCTGCGCTCCACCATGGCCGCGGTGTCATCCGGACTCAAGCTGCTGCCGAGGGCCATATCTGGGTCTGTGGCCCTATAGCAGCCAGGGGCTGGATTGACATATGTGGCTCCTGTTGCCTTTAAGGACCATGAGGACGCCCAGAGTCAGGTCAGCCACCTGAATCCAGGTTGGTGTCTGAGGGCCATGATGAATCCAGGTCTCAGTGACCTGCATGGCTATCCAATGCCATGGTGATGATCCAGCCAGAGCTGCCAAGGGGGGGTTGGAGGTGGCACATGTCAGAGTCCGTGGCCCTACTGCAGCCAGGGTTTGTGCTGATGTCCGAGACTCCTGTTACCATCAAAGGCCGTGCAGATGCCGGAGGTCTGGGGCCGTATTGGTGTCCCAGGGCCACACTGCCACTGGGGCCCGTGCCGATCTGAGTGTCCTGCACTGCTACCTGGGGCAATGGTGACATCCAGATCTGGCTACTGCCGAGGACCATGTCTGGGTCCGTGGTCCTACCTGGGCTGGAGTCTGTGTTGAAGTCCGAGTCCCCGTATTGCCACCAAAGGTCACATAGAAGCCTGGAGTTGGGGCTGTAACTTGAGGTCTTGGTAGTGTCCAGGGGCCATGCTGCTGCCAGAACCATTCCAACCTGAGTGGTCAGTGCTTCCATCAGGACCATGTCTAGGGTTCGTGTTCCTACTGCGGTTGGGGTCTGTGTTGATATCTGTGGTCCGTGTCACCTCAGAGGCCCTTAGAAACCATGCGAGATGAAATCAGAGGGTCATGCCTAGCCGGCCCCACCCTTTGCTGGCCCAGGGAAAGTTGGCCTTGTCTCTTGCTGGACACTGCCACTGCGGTAAGACAGCTGGTCCCTGCACTCGAGAGAGATGCCCCCACTCCTCACCATGGGCAAAGGTTGAACTTAAGCTGAGGGCAGGAGCTTAGTGGAGCTGACTCCTCCTCCTTACCTGAGGCGGGTGGCCCCAGTGGCCGGTACTGACCAGCTAAGCTATCACCCAAACCCACAGCTGGCCTTGGGTTGGCCCACTCTAACATCTGTCCCATCTAGGACCTGCTGGAGCTCGTGAAGGAACTGGTCCTGTGAAATGATACCCACAGTTGTTTCAGTGAGGACCCAGTGAAGGGACTGGTCCTATGGAAGGGTACTGCAAGATCTCCAAATACAGTGATGGTGGTGTACCAGAAACCAGAGGCCTTGAGCCAGATCAGTGACTCATTTTAATAGACATTTGCCAGTAAAGCTGATGGGACCAAAGGGTGCACTGTGTGATATTACTACTCCCAACGCCACCAGGACAAATAAAGAGGTGTTGGAGAGGCAGGAAAGAAGGGGAAATGAAGAGGTTTTCTTTTTTTTTCAAGACAGTGTTTCTCTGTGTACTAGCTCTATAGACCATGCTGACCTTGAACTCACAAAGACCTGCCTGCCTCTGCCTTCCAAGTGCTGAGATTAAAGGCGTGTGCCACCTTCAACTGGTGGCATTGACTTTTTTTTAAAAAGAGGCTTGATCCCATGTATTCCAGGCTGGCTTTGCACCTAAATCAGGAGGATATTGAACTCAGGACCTTGTACATGGTAGGCAAGTACTCTATCAACTGTGCTATAGCCCAAGCTCCTTACACTAACCCTTAATTGAATCAGTCTTTGGTAGATCAATCCCTGATTCCATCAGCCACAGATACTGTCCTACTATTCTTTCGATTGATGATCACATCAATAGACTATAAATAATAAAGACTATAATCAAAAGTAACTTGGAAGGAAAGGGTTTATTTGGCTTTCATGACCTGATCATAGCCCTCACTGAGAGAAACGAAGGTGGAAACTCAAACGGGCAGAGAACTAAAGTAGAGACCATGGCAGAACGATGTTTACTGGCTTGATCTCCATGGCTTGCTCTCCATGGCTTGCTCGGTCTGCTTTTGTATTCCACCTAGTACCACCTGCTCAGGATAGCATTGCCCACAGTGGGTTGAGCCTTCCCACATCAGTCATTAATATAGGCAGCCTGATGGAAGCATTTTCTCAATCACAGTTTTTGCTTCCTGGATGACCCCTAGCTTGTGCCAAGCTGACCAAAAACTGACCAGCCTAACTAGCACAGATAGACAGCTCGTTAGGTTAGCTGCTGAGACACTCAAACCCCTGATTATATTAGTCACCATTTGAATCTTCCATTGAATGGCCCAAACACTGATTGGATCAAATCCTACATTGAGCCCCTGTTTGTGCCAAGCACAGAATAAAATAGATTAACTCTTGACTGAATCAGTCTTCGATTGGATCAAGTGCTGATTGGATCAAGCAATGATAAGATCACTGCTGATCAAATCCAGACCTGATTGGTTCATCCCCTTGATTGACTTGAAACCAGTCTGGATCAGTTTGATCAAATCATTCATGTTCTCATTGGATTGACCTTGGTTGAGTTGCAGACACTGACTAGATCAGTGATTGGGATTGGGGATGCTATGAGACTGTGAATTATATCCAATCTTCTAGACTTTTCTTCTTGTCCCTCTTAGAGGAAAACTCCCAACCTTTCACGTCAACTATTTCCAGCCCACTGCTCACCTCTGGGTCCATCCATGTCATCAAGCTTGTCTTCCCACACTGCTTATCTATTTGCATTATATTTCACCTCTTCTCCAGAGTCTTCTCAGACCTGCCTCTACCCGGAAGCTTTCCATAGCAAACCACAGGCCTGCTCCAGCTCCTGTCATCACTTCTGAGCTCTTGAGGCCTCATTAATACCATGATCACATGTGCATGGTGCAGATTATTTCCCAGAAGACAGATGGCAGGCAGTGAGTGAAGGCTCCCTGTAGAATGCTATCTCGTCTCTATGGAAACCTTTATTTGGCCTGATTTGCTGAGCAGGCAAGTGATAGCATTGCTATCTGAGCTTCCCCTTCTCTCTTCTGACTTCTCTTTTGAACTGCTGCCTGGGAGCTCTCACAAAATGCCCCAGTATGCCTTGCATGCAGGGCTTTAATGGAGGAGCTACCAACTCAGACCTAGAGAAGGAGTCACATTCAGTAGATGATAAATCTTGTCACAGACCCACCTGCTCATGATTTTGGCCATATACATGCATACACACATACATAAATGTTCATACATACATATATGTCTGTTGCTATAATTATTGTTAGGCCAGATATTATTGCTAAGCCTGGATGATATGCCTCCATAAACCCTCCATGCCCTTTTTGGGGATCTTTTGCCCTAGCTACCTCTCTGTCCCTAATGGCTGACTGGGGAAACAGCAACAACTGAGAATGCATCAGTGTTTAGAGACACAGACAGGCACTTAAGGGTGGGCCTTTCACACAGAGCCAGGTGCAGGGTAAGGGACTTGCTGCATCCCGTACCTCCCAAGTGCCTACTCACCTTCTCAGAGAAATAGTCTTAGTTGCTTTTCTATTACTGAGAAGAGACACCATGTCCAAGGCATCTTGTGAAGACTGGATCAGGGGTTATAGTTCCAGCGGGTTAGAGTCTGTGCCCATCAGAGCAGATACCTTGGCAGTAGGCAGGGAGGTGTGGCACTGGAGCACTAGCTAAGAACTTATACCATTATCTACAAGCATGAAGCAGGAGAGAACTGGGAATGGTGTGGGCTTTTGAAACTTCAAGATCCATCCCCAGTGACATACTACTTCTGACAAGGCCACACCTCCTAGTCCTTCTCAAATAGTTCCACCACCTGGGGACCAAGCAGTTAGATGTATGAGACTATCCCCACAGATCAGTGCCTCGCTCGTCTATCATCAGAGAACTTTCTTCATATAGTAGCTGTGAGCTGACAGAGAGACCCACAAATGGACAATGTGGAGAGAATGAAAGATTGTGGATACTCAGTCCTAGATGGGATGTCTTCATCCAGCCCCTCCCCTCAGGACTCTGGGAACTATGTAGAAGAGGAGGTGGAAAGATTGTAAGAGCCAGAAGGGATGAGTGACTGCAAGGAAACAGTATCTTTCAGACACAACAGGGCTGGTGCACATATGAACCCAGAGACTGAAATATGTACAAGGCCTGTGTAGGTTCAAGTCAGACAAGATACCAGGGTAAGGGCAGAGAGTGGACACAGGTTCCTGTCCCTAACCAAAAAGCTATAAGCAACTAACATCTACTTACAAAGGAAAGATTAGTTTTCTCCAATGGAGTCTCACTGGGTACATTAACCATACTTTAAGTGGTTTGCCCATAAGCAGATAGCCAAAGCAAAGTGAACTCAGTGGTATTTTTGTAAACTTTTATCTCATATTGCTTCATCTGGGCTTTTTGTTTTGTTTTATCTTGCTAGTGTTTTGCTTGTATATTATAGTTTCCAATTTTGTGTTTTTATGACTTGTGTGTGTATTTGTTGTATTTTTTTGTTTCTTAATATCTGGGTTTTTTTGGTTGTTTTCTAAAAAGAAACAGAAAGAAAAGGCATGGAGCTGGGTGGTTGAAGAGATGGGGAGGATCTTGGAGGAGGGGAAACCATAATCAGACTATATTGTATGAAAAAAAATTTTCATGGGGAGCATTCTCATTCAAACTACCACAGAAACTCATCTCAAATAATCACGTTGAGAAAATAAGAAAAACATCCACTTTTATATTCATATAAAACTTGTGGCACAAAGAATTTTCATTAAATTTAAAGTGATGATAAATCCAGATAATTATATGATGATTATTCATAAAACCATTAATTAAACTAAATCACATATACTTGTAGCATCTCATACATAACCTGGCAATTGGAATATTTTAGGAAAATATAATATTAGAATTTTAAATACCACTCCATTGCAACTATTTATCAACAAATATGAAATAAAGTATCATAGCTAGTTGTAGTCAAGTCTTATAATAGAAGATTTTAGATAATATCCAAGAAACACAATTATGAATAATACATTGTATACCCACTTCCAATGTGTTCTTCCTGATAAATACCTGCAGCAAAACACCTAAGAAAAGCACTTGGTGTGCTGGGCGGTAGTGGCACAGGCCTTTAATCCCAGCACTCGGGAGGCAGAGGCAGGCAGATCTCTTTGAGTTTGAGACCAGCCTGGTCTACAAGAGCTAGTTCCAGGACAGCCTCCAAAGCCACAGAGAAACCCCATCTCAAAAACACCAAAAAAAAAAAAAAAGAAGAAGAAGAAGAAGAAAAAAGCACTTGGTGAAATGGTTTATGCTGGGTTGTAATGTGTTGTCTTCCTGCCAGCCGTTTGGGCCCTGCTGCAGTTAGCCCCTTGGGTCCCCGCTGCTGTCTCAGCTCCCAAATAACACACAGGACGCTATATTAATTGTAAGCTGTTGGCCGTTTTCTTTGTTTCTTATTGGCTGGCTCTGACTTAATTATTGACCCATAATTACTAATATATACTTTATAAGGACTTATCTTTATGAGGACGCACTCCTAATGCATCCATTCCTCCCAGGAGACCACGTGGTGACCACACTTCCTTGACTACATTTCCCAGAATCCTCCTAGGCTCCTAGTCCCACCTATCTTGCTTCCCCATTGGCCAACAGAGCTTTATTTATATATACACAGAAGGACTTCCACAATCACTGGGTCACTATTTGAGGGTATGATTCATTGTGGAGGGGAAGTCTTGGTGGCAAGATTATGAGGTATCTGGGCACATGTGTTCACAGTCAGGAAGCAGAGAGATTAATGCTGACCTTCAGCTTTTCTCTCCTTAATCAGTTTTGAACTTCAGCCCATGGAATGGTATCACCCATGTTCAGGGTTGGTTTTCTTTCTTCATTTAAATATTTCTGGAAAAACTTGTTGACACACTCAGAATCTTGTCTCCTAGGTCATTCTAAATCCAGGAAGTTGACAATCAAGACTGACCATCACAACAAATAAAATATGCATGGGATATGGAATTAATAGTTTAAAAAAACTTCTGAAGTAATGCAGTTAAGAACATATAAAGGACAAAAAATCCACTCTTCATTTAAAAATTTTTTCTAAATCTGTACATTAAGGGGCCTAGTATCTTATTCATAGCATTTCCATCTGGGATAGAAATGTGCATAAAGCAAAAATAAAGATAACAGAATTTGGAGGTGATTTTCAAAGTATTTTAAGCCACAGAAAAAATGATTCCTAGCATTTGCAGGTGTCAATATGTTGATTTTTAGGTAATACATTTTGCTTGTCCCAGTTTCATTAAGTGAAATTAATTCTCATGTGGACCAGGAGATTTCTTTAAAAAGAGGATTTCAAGCCTAATGAGATAGATTGGATCTGTAGGTAAAAGTGCTACCTTTGAAGCCTGAAGTCCTCCAACCCTGAAGACCTGAGCTAGACTTCCTGGGACACATACTATGGAAGAAGAGAACAGACTTCCATAACTTGTCCTCTGACCTTCATAGGAGAACCACTCTACATATACACACAAAGTAAAAAACAATTTAAAGAGGATTCTCAAAGTTGGAGAGATGGCCCAGTAGTTAAGAACATTTGTTTCTCTTGCAGAGAACCCAGGTTCAATGCCCAGAATGTGCATGGTGGTTCATAACTGTCAGTAAGTCTGGTTCTAAGGCGTCTTATGCACTCTTCTGGCCTCCTCACCAGGCATGCATGTGGTGCACAAACACAGACACACAGACAAAGCACCTACATACATAAAATAAAATAAATGAATGAAAAACATAAAAAGAGGATTTCCTTCCCTGGATATTCAAAGCAGCTATTCCCATCACTTACATTACCACACTCTCTTTTAGCTCAGCAATTTCCAGCTTTCTTTAGCAAGTCATTTATTTCATCCATGGTAGGAGTCCCTTTCCAGGTATATTGGACACTTTTGATCCTTGTGGGCTCAGCAGCCTTCTTCAAAGGTCACAGTCAGTACCAACATCTTCTTCTTATCCTGTAGATGACAACAACTGACAGAATTACTGGTAACCCTTAGAGCTGGAGAAATTAGACATTTGCTTCCAACTGAAACGCTTCACTCACAGATAGGTGATGGATTGGCTATTAAGATTCAAAGAACATACTGAGAATAGATATAAAAGAATGCTTCAATGTTGTGGAATATTAGTTTAAGATGTGCTACATTTGTTTATGCTGTAGAATATTTGTTTAATGATGCAAAGACAGGTTGCATTCTTTTATGTTGCATTTGTTTAACTCTGTAAAGTTGTGCTACTTTGCCTGCCTAAAATACCTGATTGGTTTAATAAAAAGCTAGGCAGGAGTGAGAAATAGGCAGAGTTAGCATTCGGAGAGAATAAATAGGGGAAGAAATCTAGGAAAGAGAGTGAAGAGCAAGAAGAGGAGAGGAGAGGAGGACACTAGGGGCCAGCCACCCAACCACACAGCCAGCCACAGAGTAAGAAGGAAAGAAAGATATATAGAATAAAGAAAAGTTAAAAAGTGAAAGATTTTTACGATCTGAAGAGAAATCAGAGGAGGCCTCGGCAATCTATGAGACCTTCGAGAGTAGATGAGTATTTATTCCTGGCATGCAAATGGAGCCCATTCCACATGGAGGGATGCTCTCTCAGCCTGGACACATGGGGGAGGACCTAGGTCCTGCCTGGAATGATATGAAAGACTCCGAAAATCCCCCATGGAAGGCCTTACCCTCCCTGGGGAGTGGAGTGGGATGGAGTGGGGTGGGGGGCTGAGGGTATTGGGGAGTTGGGGGAGGAGGGGAAGGAGAGGGAACTGGGAGAAACATGTGTAAAAAGTTAAATAAAAAATTAAAAAAGAAAGGTTAAAAAGCTCCGAGGCAAAACATAGTTAAAGAGAAATGGGATAACTTAAGTTAGGAAAGCTGACTAGAAACAAGACAAGGTAAGGCTGGGCTTTCTAAGAATAAGTGTATTTTGGAGCTGGGTAGTGAGCTCCCAAAGAGATAAAAAAAAACCAACATTTCGATACCTCCCTTCCCTTGTTAATGGATACTCAGGTTGCTTGCCATTTTCAGTGCAATAAATACTATGGGGATGATAATGTATAGTGTGTTAGTAAATTGTCAGGTGATGTTTAGACTCACTGACACACTGGCACTGGAGGCAGGGTTGGCCGTAGTTTTAGATCTAAGGATGTTTATCTTAGACTGTCTTCTAAAACCCCTGTCCAAGGACAGACTGACTGTGAGAAATGGAAAGGAGAACAGTGAAAGAGCTCCAGAGTGAAGATAGTATGTCCTTGAGCACAGGAGACTAGGTTGTCAGGGCTTAGAAGGAAATCATGCCCAGGCACCTTCTGAAGCAAAAGCTACTGTTTCACCCGTGATGTAAAGATGTCTATTGTGGAAATGGCTAGCCAGAAGTATTGGCCAGGAGAAAACCTTCTGTCTGGGATCCTCTTTACAGGTGAGAGGGTATTTTGGTTCCCAGGGCTTCAGTTGGTTTCTGCTGGGTGTGTGAGTGTCTGGCCTGACACTTTTCTATCTTTCTATTGCTTGCTATTTTATTCTTTTCTTCCTGCTTGCTGTTTACTTAACATACTCCTTCAGAACCAAATGCAGGACCATCAAGGATCATTCTCCGTATGAAACATGTATGTCTCTTCCTGAACTGATGTGTATGATAGTTGTTTTTTGTTCCTAGAAAATATTTCTATTTGTAGAATTGCTAGAAGAGGGGGTATACACAATTTCAGTTTTACTTGATGTTACATATTGTTTTCCGAAGTACCTGGACCAGATTCCACTCTTAGCAGTAGAGCAAGAACAGTTTTGCTCCACTACTCAACCCCATAGTGTCTGAATTCTTAGTTTCTGCCTTTTGATGCTGCATTAGCTTTGTTTCCAGTAATGAATACTCACATTGAACATCTTCCTCTTCTTTGAATTACAAATGTATATTCTGTTTTGTCAATTTGTTTTTTTTCCCCTGTTGCTTTGTAGGAGCTTTGTGTGTGGGGGGAGGGGAGGGTGCTTCCTCTTAAATATTCTTTGTATGTTTTTTGATTTTCCAGTGGCATCTCACAGTTCACAGACTTCCTTCCTTCCTTCTTTCCTTCCTCCCTTCCTTCCTACCTTCCTTCCTCCCTTCCTTTCTTTTTTCATTTGATGCATTTTATAGTTCAGAAGTACATAATGTTAGTAAAGTTGAGTTTGTTGATCTTTTCCTTTAATGTATGCCTTTTGTATTTTGAAAATCATTCCTGGACCCACAGTTATGAGTATAATTATTTAAATTTAATTTAAAAATCGGGGAAGTTTTTTCACTAATGGAATTCATTATTTTTATTTATTGTATACATTGGTCTCTAATAGCAACAGATTTCCACAGATTGAGCAGTTGAAGACAGATCACCATTACCAACTCAATTGCTGTCATGCTCAGAAGTCTGGTATAAGGCATAGCATTTCTCCACCAAGAAGCTCACAAGGTTGGCATCAAGTTAGTAACTGTCTACCTGCTCATTTAGAAGTTAAAAATCTTCTTCAAACTACCATAGTTGTAGTAGAGTTAAGATAAATTGGTTTAAGAATTTAATCCTACACGTAAAACTATTACACAACACTGTATAGGCTATAATTTGGCTTAATAACTGGGAGAAGGTGTGTGAATACTCAATCTAAGGGACCATCTTAGAACTTTGCCTATCATATGGCATGAAGTGAAAACATACTTTTTCCTACATGCTATTTCATTTCAGAAAATTTAAAATATATTCAGGATTAAGCACAATAGTTGCCCAAACCCTTCATTTTCTGTAATTCCAAATGGACAGACAAGGTCCCTTTCTAACTTTTCATTTTACTTCCCCACATTGCCCACTAGTTCCAACTCATACACCAAGTTCCTCTGGAAATCCCTCATAGACACATTTTTTAAAAAACCCACATTTTACCAGCTAGCTAAACATCTTTAGCCACAGCCCAGACTGATCTTGAATTTATTATCCTACTGTCTTGGTATCCTGAGTAGCTGGGATTAAAGTTTCCTTCCTGTAGGCTAGGTACAATCCAAGCATCTTTCAATTAGTCAGGTTGATATCCAACATCTATCTCTATCTATCTATCTATCTATCTATCTATCTATCTATCTATCTATCTTTTCATTTTTTGAGACAGGGTTTCTTTGTAGCTTAGAAGGCTGTCCTGGAACTCACTCAGTAGACTAGGTAGGCCTCAAACTCACAGAGATCCAAGTGCTGGGATTAAATGCTTGTGCCACCACCACCTGGCTGACATCCAACATTTATCATACTGATCAGAAGAAAATAATGTCTCGTCCCAAAGTCAAAGTGAAGAAATCATAGACTATATCTGGTTATGTTCTCATCCTATCATCCCAAATTGGCAGCATTATTGCTTCATCTTGGAAATATCAGGGAAAATATGTCAATGAGTTCTGACTACAAAGATCTCTCCTTCTGGGATATGGCAGAGAAAAGGCTTCTGAAGAGCAACAGTCTCAATTTTAGAACTGCAGTTTGCCTTAGACATCTCATGGGCACTGGGAGCCTGGACACAAGTCAGTCTTTTATGAATACTGTCAATAGGATGAGAGCTTCACTCAGTTCCAGCTGGCATCAACCTCCCAGAACACAATCTTCCTCCTCTGAGTCTCTGTGACTGTTTCTTCATGGCTGTCTTGAGAGGCAGTTTAGCCCCCAGCAGCAGTTCTCATGAGAGTCTATCCTCATCTTCTCCTTCTGTGAGCCTTGTGGGAAAACACATTTGGCAAACTCCATAGGCCTGCCTTGGGCCATTTTCAGTTGTGACAAAATGCTGCAGATTAGGTGTCCTACTTTGCTTCTCTGTTGCTGTGATAGAGTCTCACCAAAGCAACTTGAAAAGAGAGCTTATGTGGCTTATACTTCTGTATCCCTATCCATCACTGAAGGAAGTCAAGGCAGGAACCTAAGCATGAACCCAGACGTATGAACTGAAACAGAGAGCATGGGAGGAATGCTGCTTATTAGCTTGTTCCCCATGGCCTGCTCAACCTGATTTCTTATACCACCAAGGACCACCTTTCCAGGTCTGGCACCACTCATAGTAGTCTAGGCCCTCCCATAAATATTATTATTAAAAAATGCCCCACAGACATGTCCATAAGCCAATCTGATGAAGGCATTTTCTCAGTTGAGGTTCCCTCTTCCAAGATGACTAGAGTTTATGTCAGGTTAACAAAAACTTAACCAGGACACTAGGTAATTCATAAAGATAAAGTATTTGTTTAGCCCATGGTTCTGGAGGTCAGAAACCCAGAAATATAGACCTGTGCCACTAGGCAAAGCCTTTTTTTAATGACAGTATTTCTCTATGTAGCCCAAGCTGGCCTCACTAAATAGCCCAGACAGGTCTCAAATTTACAGTGGTCTTTCAACTTCAGCCTGAGTTCTGGGATTATAAGCATCTGCCAAATGGTTTGGCATTGGTCCACAGTGTGTCATAGACTCCCTCTGGCCAAGAGACCCTTTTGGGCACAAATAGATTCATGAATTTCTCTCTCAGACTTTAAGTTCAACAAGGATAAAATTTCGTCTAAAGCCACAATGTGGAGACCTAGACTTGTCTCTTTGAAAGCATGTTAAGGATACCTACTGCCTACTCATCTGGCGACCACATGAAGAAGCCAATGAAACTCTTTTACAGCAACGATTTTTATAGATTCACCAAGGCAGACAATTGTGAAAGGAGTTTTAAAGGCACTTTTTGGGGGTTGGGTTTTCACCAGTACTTGTCAGTACATTTCTCACAGCCTTTCATACTACAGGAAGACAATGCCAGTGCACTTCTACTGGAGCAGAATGGCATCATTCACATTCACTTTAGTGCTCAAAAGACAAGTCTGTTTTATGGGACAGAGTCAGGGTTTCTGTTGTTGTTGTTTGTTTGTTTGTTTGTTTTGGTTTTTCAAGACAGGGTTTCTCTGTGGCTTTGGAGGCTATCCTGGAACTAGCTCATGTAGACCAAGCTGGTCTCGAACTCACAAAGATCCACCTTCCTCTGCCTCCCCAGTGCTGGGATTAAAGGCATGCATTACCACCGCCCAGCTCAGAGTTAGTTTTTTGAGCTAAGGTCATCCTATGTATCCCAGGATGACTCTGAACTTCTGATCCTCCCACCTGAGTGCTGGTTTACAAATGTAAATCATCTTGCTTGGTTTAACTGATTTTTTTTTTACAGTTACTAATTGTGAACTCTTAACTTGGAAATCATCTGACATTAGAAAACCAGGTTTCTAATCTGACCAGAATTTCGCTTCTTTTTTTCTAGAGTTACTCACAGTGGACCCCAGAGATCCAAAATCCCATTACTAGGAGAGGTTGTAACTGTTGCATGCCACAGATTGCTCCTGGAAATTCCCTTAAGTGACAGTGTAATAACTGACCTCCAGAAGAATCTATCCTAGAGACATGGGGCTTTCAAGTTCTGGGACCACACACAACAGTCAGCTTAAGGAGACATGCATACATTGAGCTTTCAGGCTAGATCAAGGATGGATGAGATCAGAGAGAAATTCTAGAGTTTCCACATTACCAAGCTGCCCCCTAAATGGTTCACAATGTTTCCAGGGCCTCACTCTGGCCTCCTGCTGGTTCCCCTGTCCATGTGATTTATATCAAACAACTCCGAGAAGACAGAGTGCAGTGTAAACGCCAGGCAGAGTTTGTTATGAAGTAATATGAGGCACTCTCAAAGGCGGGCAGTGATGAAAGGGGCCACTATGGAGGAAAACATCCTCATAGCATGAGAATAGACAATGACCAGAGAGGCCATTGTGCCAACCTATCTGTTTAGGTAGGCTTTAAACTGTTTTCCAAAGTTTCTGGAACAGACAGCCTTCCAGTTTCTGTGTAGGCAATTGACAGCCTCATTTAGATTAACTCTTAAATGAGGGGAGAGTAATGAGTCTGTGTCTTTTACCAGAAGCTTCCTGCTAAATAGTAATCCTATAATCCTCCTAGCAGCTGAAAATTCCATGCCTCCATTCAGGGCTAGACATGTGACTCACATCCCATTGTTTCGACCAAAAAACAAGCTATAGAACAGATTAAAAAGAATTAATGTGAAAAAAACTTAAAACAATAAGTCTAACGGGACCAAACTAGGCTCTGTGTATGTGGGAGACAGTTGTGAAGCTTGAGCTATCTGAGGGGCCCCTTGCCGTAGGACCAGGATCTTCCCATGTGCATGAGGTAGCTTGTAGAAGCCCATCGCTTATGAGGGGATTTTGTATATTTTAATTCCTCTTTCTCACCTTCCTTTTGGCCTGCCATTAATGGATCAACTTTCTATCATTATAATATTTAGAACTTTCTAAGCATTCCATTATTAAAATCTTGTAATCTAAAAAAAAAGAACAAAAACAGTAAGTCTATAAAAACAGTCACATGGATCTCAAAGAAGTCCTATTGGCTCCATCCCTTCAGATGATATTTTTAATCTTGGGGTCGAGGAGATGGCTAAGTGCTTTGAGGTAAAGTGCTTACTGCTCAGGCAGAAGGACTTGAGTTCTGATCTTGTTCCCACATAAAAGCTTGATGCAATAGTGCATCTCTGTAACCCCAGTGCTGAGGGAAGGGAGACAAGTGGGTCCCCAGAGCTTCTTGGATAGCCAACAAGCCCAAACAGCAATTTCCAGGTCCATGAGACACCCTGCCTCAAAAAAATAAGTACACAAAAAAGGGGAGAGTGATAAAGGGGGACCGCCAGTATTGACTTCTGGCCTTCATGTGCATATGCAGCAACATGTGCACCCAACACACACACACACACACACACACACACACACACACATACACACACACACACAAACACACACACACACACTTGCACTTATGCACACATGTAGAAATTTTTAAAATCTTTTTTCATCTCATATATGGACAATTGTGGTGCTTTCTTGTTCTTTTCACATGGTATTTTCAAATTAAAGGAAGGGCAATTATCAGGGGAGGAATCCATCTAATTCCTCATTAATTACCTAATATGAGATTTTAGACTTGTGCTTCTGCAATTTCTATTACCAGGTATATTTGAACTGTCCTAGTGAATTAGAATATGTTAGGCATAAACAGTATCTGGGTGAATTTTATAGTTACATAATTTATGCAAAATCCAGAATGTGGTAAACATCATAGAACAAATGACTCATTTTCTTCCACAAATAAATTATAAGGAAAACATTTTTAAGAAGGAAAGAGAATTGATAAACTTAAAGAACCTTTAGGTGCAAAATAACCAAGTAAATGTGCAGAGCTGTGTTAAGATCCTGTTGTATATGTGTCAGATCACATAGGTAGGGAACCTGATCCCATCCCTTCCTGCCTGCAAGAACAGGCTTTTGACCTCAGACATGGGTTGTCCTATCAGTTTCCCTGGTTCTAGGTTTCCAGAAATGGACTAAGCCATCCTATCAGCTTCTACACATCTGTGGCTTGCAGATGAGATCTGTGGCTTGCAGATGGCTTCTCACAGGGACTGTCAAGCAATTTGGTCACATGGGTCCATTACCCTAATACATATCCTCTCAGATATTGTAGTAGTTACTTTTCTCATTGATGTGACAAAATTTTTGGCAAAAGCTGCCAGGCATTGGTGGCACACGCCTTCAATCCCAGCACTCGGGAGGCAGAGGCAGGCGGAACTCTGTGAGTTCGAGACCATCCTGGTCTACAAGAGCTATTTCCAGGACAGCCTCCAAAGCCACAGAGAAACCTTGCCTCGAAAAAACAAAAAAATTGGCAAAAGCTATTTAAGGAAGGGTTTATTTTTGTTCCACAATATAGGGTTATATTCCATTATGACAGGGAGGGCATGGTGTCTGTGGTGTTTTGAATAAAATGGTCCTCATTGCCCACTAATTAAGAGGTGTCGCCTTGTTGAAGGAGGTATGTCACTGGGGGTGGGCTTTGAAGTTTCAGATGCTCAGGGCAGGCAGGTGTCACTTTCTCTTCCTCCTGCCTGAGCTCCCTCTCCAGCACCATGTCTGCCTGCATGCCGCCATGCTTCCCACCATAAAAATAAAGGACTAAACATCTGAACTGTCAGTCAGCCCCAATGAAATGTTTCCTTTACAAGAGTTGTCATGGTCATGGTGTCTTTTCTCAGCAATAAAACCCTAACTAAGACAGTGGCAGATGTATGAAGTGGCCGGTCACTTTGCATCAGCACCTAGGAAGCTCAGAGAGATAACTGCTGGAGCTATGCTTGTTTTCTCTGGCTGTGATTGAAGCCTGTGGAGTAGTGCCAAGCAAAAGTGGGTGCGTCTCCCTAACTCAGTTGAACATCTTCGAAAATGCTCTCAAAACATGTCTGAGGTGTTTCTTCTGGGCATTTCTAAGTCCAGTCAAATTGACATTACAAATTATCCATCATAGGCTGGGCAGTGCCTTTAGTCCCAGCACTAGGGAGGCAGAGGCAGGGGGATCTTTGTGACTTTGATGCCAGCCTGGTCTACAGAGCAAGTTCCAGGATAGGCTCCAAAGCTACACAGAGAAACCCTAGCTTGGAAAACCAAACCAAACAAAAAAACAAACGAAAACCACAAACAAAACAAAATTATCTATCAAAGATATTTTCTTGGTTCTGCTTCTCTGGGAAAATCTGACTAGTGTTGTCAATAGGGTGTCAGGACTCATGGCATGGACTGATCCCTGATATAGAAACCTGGTTTGTAGTCAGCCTAGGAGCTAGAGTTTGCATTTTGGTCCACTTTCTCACAGTTCTCCCTCACTGGACCTTGTTTGCTTCTAAAACACAGCCGTCTAGGTTCACCTGCATCACCACATGGAGTAACCCTGACTTCACAATTCCTTTGGAATTTAGTGACTTCTCTTTCCCTTCTTCACTAGGGCAAACCTGTCCTCCGTGCTCCGTGCCACTCTTCTTTTAGGATGTTCACCTATGTGTGTGCCTGGCATCTGTACTGATATGTGGCCGTTTTCTCTGGTATTACATTTTAACTATGGAGGTGAAGTGTGAGATCAAGTATGACCAACTCTCCTTACCACGGAACAGCCATAAAGCAAGATGGCGTATATCTCAAAGCACACCTGGCTGCTCATCTTACAGCTATACCTTCTAGGCAAATAGGATGCTGTTAATACTCTGGGAGAGAAGCCTGAGTAGGTTCCTTAACACACTTCTCCAGGGGCACTGGCAGGACTTTAGGGCTCAAGGGGAAATTCTCAGCTGCTGTTCCAATGCTACACCATCCCGTTATGGAAGGGGTTTCTTTCTGGAGATTGACTGATTACCCACTTCATGTTCAAAACAGAACACTCAAGGAATCAGCTGCCTGAAGGAAACTGTTGCTTTAGCAGAGCAGAGCTCTCACCTATCTAGCACTCTGGAGGCTGAGGCTAGCCTGGGCTACTTAGTGAATTCCCGGCCAGTCTGACCAATGTGAAACCTTCTCCAACAAAAATAAAGCAAAAACCAAAACAAAAGAAGCAAAAGAAAACCCATCCCAAACTGACAAACAACAACAAAGAAGAACAGAAGGCTGAAAGCAAGGGGTCGGAGAAGTACCCCAAATTCACACAGACTCATGCTTATGTTTTCCTGGGTTAACAGAGTTTTCTTTCTAAGTGTTTTCACATTGTCACACATCTCTTTATAACTCAAGTCCCAAAGAGCATTTGTTATTTGTCTGATTAGCAGCATTGGATGAAGGCAGCTTTGGGAAAACCTGGCCTTTGTTCATCTTCGCTCCTTGCTTAAGGGGTCATCTTTTCCCTTCTTCTGCTTCTCATCGCCTTTCTTCAAATTCTTGGTGATTCACCCCCTTTTGTAAAATTGTACTTTATTTTCTCCATTGTTGTATAAAGTTGTGCAAATATATCCTATATAACAAAAGGTTTAATGTATAATTATATTGTGGGATGATTAAGACAAACCAATTAATATATGCATCACCTCACATAGTTACTTATTTGAGGAGAGAAATTTTGCAACCACTCTCTTAGCATTCCCTATCCCCAATTTTTGATCCTCTTACTTGTGCCTCTGAAGCGTAGGGTTTGTAGGAGCATGCCACCATACTATTCTTATTGTTTCCAGCCCCTGTGGTGCTAAAGATGGAACTCAGGGTCTCATACATGCTAGCAAAGCACTCTGCCATTAAGCTAAGTGTATAAAATGACTACAGTTGTGTTAGTCAGTCTTTCTTCTATCGCTGTCACAAGATACCCGATGAAGTCACTCTAAAGGAGAAGATGCCTATTTTGGCTCACAACTTCAGACCATGGTCACTTGGTTTTGATGCTTTGGAACTGTAACGAGGAAGTACATCATGGTTGGGGATCCCAGTGGTGGGAAACGCTCCATTACAGCATCCAGGAAACAAAGAAAGATAAGAAGAATCTAGAATCCCTCAGTCCTCTTCAAAGGCACTCCCCAAAGATCTAAATTGCTTCTCCTAGGTCCTACATCCTACTGCCTCCAAATAGTACTAGGGTAGAAACCATGCCTGTAAAATGTGAATCTCAGAGGAATACTTTGATTGAAATAATAGCAACAATATGTAATTATAATCATCATGTTGTGCAATAGATCTCTTGAAGATATTACTGCTTAACCAAAAATCTCACCAGTTACAACCACCTTGCAAAACTCAGTGACCCCAACCCCTGATAACTAATTATATTAGTTACTTTTCTCATCATTATGACAAAATGCTCTACAGAAGCAACTTACTGGTGGGAGGATTTATTTTGGCCAGGAAGCAAAAACTGAATATGAACAAGGGAGTGAAGAAACCTGTGTTCTACATACTTATTTAATTTCTTTGCATATCAAATACTCATAAGTATTTGGAGCAACAGGAACTCTCATTACTGGTGAGAATGCAAAACCATGTTCTTTTACAATAATTGGGAGATTTGAGAAGCTTGGGAAGTTGTACATTTGCCCACAGCAACTACCAAGTAGGAAATTTTGGACAGTTCCAGGAGGTTGACACTGGCAGAGAGCTCTGAGCAAATGGAATTTTCAGAGAAGTCAGTAGAAGCTGGGCCTAGAGACACATATATTCGTGTAATCCTACCACTTAGTGGAGACTGAGGCAGAAATATTACTGGTTTAAGGCTAGTCTGGGTTACGCTGGTAGTTCAAGGCCAGCCTAGGCAACTTTGTGAGATTTTGACTTAAAATAAAAAGTAGAGTGAGTTGGAAATACAGCTCTGTGGTAGAGTACTTGTTTGGCATGCATGAGACCTTAAGTTTGATTTGAGTACCACAGATAAAGAAAAAGAGGGGAGATGAAAGTCCGTATAAGCATGCAAAATTGACAACTGACAACTAAAAGCCAAGCCAAGACAAGAAAATGGTCGTTTATTGAGAACTGCAGATGTTCACTCAGAACAGAAACAAACAACCATTGTTTTGATTAGGGTTACTGCTGCTGTGATGAAAACACCGTGACTTAAGTCAACTTGGGGAGAAAGGGGTTTATTTTTCTTACTCCTGCTTATCACAGTTGATCATTGAAGGAAATCAGGACAGGAACTCAAACAGGATAGGATCCTGGAAGCAGGAGCTGATGGCCATGGAGGGGCGCTGCTTACTGCCATGCCTCCCCTGGCTTGCTCAGCCTGCTTTCTTACAGAACCCAGGCCCACCAGTACATGGATTACACCATTCATGATGGGCTGTGCCCTCCGCCATTAATCACTAATTAAGAAAATGCCCTGCAGGCTTGTCTACAGCCTGATCTTATGGTGGTATTTTCTCATTTGAGGTTCCCGCCTCTCAGATGATTTAGCCTATGTCAAGTTGACATAAAACTAGCCAGCACAATTACTAAGATTCTTTCAAATTTTAACATATGCTAAATATTTCATATGATTCAGAATATTCCCCTTGTAACCTCCTCAGCAGCCAAGAAAAAGTGAGAAATTATGAAGATGGGCAAGTCCTGGTAAAGTGACAAGATCCCTGCACCCTGACCTGCAATTGAGAGGGATGTCCGGAGTACTTTGGCACGATTTTTCCTTTGATGTTACTTGGCTCTCCTCAACCTATCTGTCCTCCCTCAAATCCTTAGCCACTTCTCGTTGGTTCTGTCCCCTGACTTTGGTGCTAAAATTTACCATTGAGGATGTCCTTTTGGTACTCCAGTTTACTCACTCAGTGATGCACCGCAAATGGCAGCATTATTCCCAGCTTGGCTGGAAATGACAGAAACACGTTGCCTCCTTTGTGTCTCTAGCCTATTGTTGTTTATGCAGGATCCAGGGACGGAGATTCATGCCTTCCTCTCACTTGACAAATTATTCCATTCTTTTCAGACTTTTTCTTTGTTGCTGTTTGGTTTGTGTTGTTTTCCTATTTAGTTGCTTTATTTTTGAGACATGGTCTTGACACGTACCCCAGGATCCTATTTCAGCCTCCTCTCTTCTGAGATTACAGGCATGCACTTCCACACTGCTTCTTCAGCTAGACTGCTTTGTTCTCCTTTCTTCACTGGACTTGTAAAATCTTTATTGTGTGTTACAGCTCGTCCTATTGACATGGTTTGCAAGATCTGCTAATTGGGCATTCCTCACATGCTCTGAGCTTCGGCTGCTAATGCCATCCTACTGAACTCCAGAAGAGATGCCTGTGGTTGTATACGCCTCAAACTTGCTGGTGCCTAATTTTATCATTGTAATATGCTTAAATGGTGGGGATTCTCATTTTTGATTCATTGTCCTAGTGAAATAAAATCTCTTTGGTGCTTTCTTCTTTTAGTCAGCTTGTAAAGGAAGTCAGCATTTTCTTTCATCTGGATGCTCAATTTTACCTCCAAGAACAACTGTCATCAAAATACTGAGGTGATATTGATACTCAAAACAGAGGACTCAAATTTCCGATATTAAAGATTAATAGGCTTTTGATTATTGGTCAAAGTAAACCAACCAGGGCAGGAATTCAAACAGGACAGGTACCGGGAAGCATTTTTAAGTTTTAGTTTCAGAAATGATATACAAATGGGGTCGTGGTAGTGGTGACATACCCCTGTAATCCTTGCAAGCGGGAAGCTGAGACAGGAGGATCGCAGGTTCCTGGCCAGCCTGGCCTATGGGGAGAAATACTATCCCAGACAGACAGTATGCACAGCTCAATCCTTCTAAACATGAGGATGATAATTAATGAGAAATGCTACAGTTCCTTCACAGTTGCAAATGATTATCAAATACATTGTTGCAGAACACTTGACAGCTCTTTCCTTCTTAGACATTGTAATTAATCTTAAAACCACTTTATTTGTCTATTTTAAAACTAAGTCATTGGAGCATGCAGTTAACACATGGGACCATTCTGAGACAGGTATGATTCCACACAGAAGCTCGCTTTGCCTTTACACTACCTATGTATCTATATAGCTTCTTCCAAGTACTTAAGAAAAGCTTGTACCTGAGGTTGAAATGCATAGTCTATGTCATAGACAGTCACCTTTTGCTATGCACAGGTGATGGGTGCAAGTGCCTTGCAGGAATACCAAATTCTGAGGAGGCTTAAGTCCGTTATATAAAATAGTATAGTGTTTGCATCCTCCTGTGGACTTTATATCATCTCTGGATGATGCAATACAAGGAGTTGAAGAGATGATCTATCTGCTCAGTAATTAAGAACACTTACTGCTCTTTCAGTTCCCAGGACCCTTCTTCTGATGCCTCTTCTGGCCTACATGCATACCTGCACACACGTGGTATACATAAACTCATGCAGACATGAGTATTACCTTTAGGGAAAAATGCTTTATTTTAAAAACATAATCTGATACAATGGAAATAATTGCAATAGTGAGTAATAATGACAACAAAAACAAAAACCCAAACTACGTGCTCAGTCCAGACATGACATTTATAGGCTTAACTATATAATACATGTCAGTAATGGTATGGCATTTGTCTGACTGGTTTGGATCCATGGATGGTCAAATCTGTAGATGGTCAAGCTGAAGAACCTGGGGATATAGAGGGCCAACCTTAGGGCTATCACCTTGTCTTTCCATCTATACAGAACCAGTCTGTTTTGGTTACATCTTTTTTTTTTTGAGTTTCATTTGTAAGTGAGCAGCAGTAGGAAGTATGGTTATTACTAGGGCACTTTCAAAAAGTATACTGAATATTCCAGCATGGCAAAAGTAGGTTTGGAACAACAGAAGGAAACCTGGGAGGAGGATATCTGGTTTTGAGGTACCAGCAGCTCTCCTTTCCTCAACGTATTCACATTGACCGGTTCCAGTCATCCTGTATTAACGAAGACCAGTTGCCCAGGACATCTAAGGGCAGCCAGTATGAGGGAGCCATGGTGTGTGGAAGCTGGATGCTCACTTCTAGGAAATGTTGGAGAAAACTAAGGATCCACAGGATACCAGACTCTTAACATAGGGAGAAGTGGGCTTGCCTAGGCAGCCAGTATGAGGGAGCCACGGTGTGTGGAAGCTGAATGCTCACTTCTAGGAAATGTTGGAGAAAATTAAGGATCCACAAGGATACCAGACTCTTAACATAGGGAGAAGTTTTCTCATTTCCTCTGAAGAGAACATGAAAGGAACTAGAACAGCTGGGGCACAAGGGAGTAGGAGAGACTTAAGCAAGTTCTTTCCAGTTCCTCCGTGCTTGACAATCCCACACTGTGAACACATTGCTTCTGGTTATTTGAGTGTAGTCCAGCTTTCTAATTCCACATGGGTTTTGTATTGTGTAAACCACCCAAAAGAGTCCAACACATAATGCAAAACATGCACATTAAGAACAAAGCCAAGGTTTGTATTTTTTCCAAAACCCTTCATTATGCTTTAGCATTGTTTGGGGGGTGGGTTCAAATCGTCTCTTGCATTATATTCCCCACTGCTGGCCTATGCACAAATGTTGATGCTGTATAATGAGTATGGCTGTGGAGCCCATTTATATGCTTATTTGTTTGGGTGCCACAAGTGGAATCGTTTGAGGAGAGAAAATTGGAGCATTTGTTTAAGAAAAGTTTGTACTGAATCTTTTCACTGTTTGCAGAAAATAAGAAAATCAGGTCTGTTTCAAGCCTTTCATGTTAGACAATAGTTTGGGAGTATGTTTCTGCATCTTGAAAAATAATCTATCCACAAATTATTTATCCTCTTTTCCGAGAATAAAGAATCTCTTGGTACTTAAATTTTAAAGAATTTAGGAACACAGATTGGAAGTAAAGTATGCACCTAGGGCTCTCTCTCCATACACCCCCCTCCCAGAGAAGAAACCTAAGGGTCAGTATTGCTAAGACAAGACAAATGGTCTAGAAGAGAATTATTTGCGTCTATGAATAGAGTTAAAAGGAGACTTACAAATAGATTCCAATTATTTACGTGACAAATCATTGTGTAGAAAGCTGAAAATAAACTTGTTACTGTCTCAGGGATTTTAGTGCATGCTCACTACCTACAATGTGAATATCTACCATTTATAGATTTATAGAAGGATTATTGCTGAAGTCTCAAAGTAAGTGTTTTACCTACTTTCAATTGACAACCGTTTTCAATGGATAATTTAGTTTTCTTCAATGGAGTCTCATTGGTATGTAAACCACACTTAAGGGTAGGTACCACGCCCAGCAGCAAATGGCCAACACAAAACAAACACCAAGGTATTTCTGTAGATTTTATTACCCCATGTTTCATTGTTTGAGAATTTTTTTTACCTTCCTAGTCTTTTGCTTGTAGATTATGGTTTCTGTGTTTTTGTGTGTGCATGTTTCTTGTGCTTTCTCTTTTTCCATTCTGCTTTGTCTTGTTTATTTTCCTGTTCTAAAGAAAGAGAGAAAGAAAGCATGGAGTTTGGTGGGTGGGGAAGTGGGGAAGATTTGGGAATAGTTTGGGGAGGGCACACTGTGATCAGAATATATTGTATGAAAAAATATTTTCAATTAAAAAAAGTAGATGCTTGTTTTAGTTTAGGTTTCTATTGCTGTCATAAACACTATGAACAAAAAGCAAGTTAGGGAGGAAATGGTTTATTTGGCTTACACTTCCACATCAGTGTCCATCATCAAAGGAAGTCAGGACAGGAACTCAAACAGGGAAGGATTCTGGAGGCAGGAGCTGATGCAGAGGCCATGGAGGGGTGCTACTTACTGGATTCCTCCTCATGGCTTGCTCAACCTGCTTTCTTGTAGAACTCAGGTCCAACAGCCCAGGGATGTTGGACTGGGCCCAATGGGCTGGACCCCCCCCCCAATCAATCACTAATTAAGAAAATGCCCTATAAAGCCCACAACCCAATCTTATGGATTGTGGCTTTCTTATAGAACTCACATCTAACAGCCCAGAGGTGGCATTACCCATAATAGTCTGGGCCACCCCCAATAAATCACTGATTAAGAAAATGCCCCAAAGGCTTTGCTCTAACCCAATTTTATGGAGGCATTTTCTCAATTGAGGTTCCCTCTTCTCTGATAACTATAGCTTTTGTCAAGTTGATGAAGAACTACCCAGAACAGTGCTTTACAAAATCATTGTATTTTCTGCTCAAGGAACCTGTAAGAAGTTGGCAGTATTCATTCATTTAGTATCGAAGATACCTGAAACCCTTATATTCAAAGCAGCTTGCATATAGAGCTTATGCATATATATGCACATTTATAAGATCATGGCATTTTCATACATATATGGCATATTTCAATCATGTTCACCCCTGTTGCACTGTCTCGTCCCCTTCCCAATTAGTGCCTCTTCTACTTTCATGCCTAGTGTTTGTGACCCAGTGAATTTGATTGGGTTTTCTTCAGGCACATGGGTTGAAGATTGTTTACAGGAGTACGTGCACCTCATAAGAGGCCACATCACCCATGAGAAAATCTCCCCCCTCCCCTATCAATTGTTGTCTGAGTACAAATCTTCAGGGGGGACAGGGACTGTCTTAGTTAGGGTTTCTATTGCTGTGAAGAGACACCATGAGCATTGTAGGAGGAAGTCTGATGCCGCCATTAAACATGTGACTTATTAGAGGCACATACAGATGAGGTAATAAAAGGGCGGTTTACCACACCGCTAACCACACCCACTTTAGGCAGGACTAAAGACGTATACGGCTGGACGTACTTAGGCGGAACTACGTCACTAGCCAGGCCCACTTTTGGGCATGGCTAGGGGCGTTACGGGGGGAAGGCATAAAAGACAGCACACAGGAAGTCTCGCTCTCTTTTTTCCTGGAGTTCGGCTTCCGGTCCGGCCGCTAGCTGAGAACTGTTTGGCTCCTCTGGGTTTGGTATCTTGTGAGTAATTTTCTACATTAAATACTTGGCTTTACTGTCAGTAATTGTGTGTCACGTATCGTTACAGCGTCCGTTTAGCCTACAGAGCATGGCAGCTTTTATAAAAGAAAAACATTTAATTGGGGTGGCTTATATTTTCAGAGGCGTAGGGTTTTTACTCTGATTGAGAATTACACTTTTATATGGGGTCTCAGAGCATCTACTGCTGTGAAGAGACACCATTACCACAGAAGCTCTTATAAATTAAAATAAACATTTAATTGGGGCTGGCTTACAATTTCAAAGGTTTAGTCCATTATCGTTATGGTAGGAAGCAAGGCAGCATGCAGGCAGACATGGTGCTGGAGAAGGAGAATTCTGTATCCAGATTGGCAGGCAGCAGGAAGTGAATATCACATGAGATCTGGCTTGAACATCTGAGACCTCAGTGCCCTCCCTAGTGACACACTTCCTCCAACAGTGCCACACCTACTCCAACAAGACCACACCTCCCAATAGTACCACTCTCTGTGAACATATGGAAGCAATTTTCTTTCAAATAACAACACGTGGGTCTGAATTGTTGCAAAAAATTTTCATTTCATTACTTCTGTGGAGGTGATGCATCTTCATTAGTTTTCAGTCAGATGAAAATAAGAAGTTCTGATGTACTATAGTACTGCATGGTAATAACAATTAAGCAGTATGTATTAGTTAGTTTTCTATTACTATGATAAAACATTATGACCAAGGCAACGTAGAGAAGGACGGGTTTATGTTGGGCTTATAATGAGCCTATATATCGAATGCAAACATGAAGCAGAGAGAACAACCCCCAAAAGGCTGCTTTTTGTCTCCCTTGCAGTTCCTGTCTAGCTAGCTTTCTTGTCCATCCCAGGAAATTATGCCACACACAGTGGGCTGGGCTGTCCTCCATCAGTTATTAATCAAGACAATTCTCCCACAGACATTCCCAGGCCAGCCCGATCTGTGAAACCCCTCAATTGAGATTCCCTTATTATATGATCATAGATTGTGTCAAGGTGAGAGTTAAAACTAACTAGGACAACTGGTTCTGTGACTAAAAGCCCCATACTTTGTTTGCTGGAGGAGGGCACTGCTTTGGAAATTACTCCTTTGAGCTCTATGTCTACTTCAGATAAAAAATATTACTTCATTTCTTTATGTCTATGAACAAGCTATGCTTGTTCTGACTCTGCACTCACCAAGATGTGAAATCACTGTATTTGAATACACTATGAGGTTTCCTACAGGAAAAGGCATTTAATAAGTGCACTGGAATATTTTAAGACAGCATGGTTACTGTTTCGTAACTATTTACTCCAGAACCTAGTAGCATTGAGCAGTCATTGTAGTTTGTTCACAATTTTATACTTAGGCATGAAGGAAGCTTTTAACAAAAATACTGTTGTTAGGGTCTCTCAAGTCCCTATAACCAGGGGTGGTTAGGGCTGTGGTCATCTGAACAAGTAATAGGTTGGATGTTCAAGATGGTGTACTCACATGGTTGACTATTGTGTGATTTTTCTTTCCTGGGGAAGCATGAAGGGATGTCTATTCACCCCAGATAGGGCCTATTAGCTGCCTGCTGTTGTCTTTCTGAATGGCCGCTCTGGACATATTACTTCATTTTCAAAGCATTTCATTGGCTATCTTATTACTACCAGAGTAGCAATGATATCTATTCATTAACTTCTCCTGTAAAGTAAAACTATAACAAACTGCTAATCTCCACATATTTGCACAGAAGAACATTGAATCCCAGGAAAGGCAAGGAACCCAGTCAAAGTCCCACAGCCCTATCTGGAGTGAAGAGGTAATGGGTACCTTCTAGTTAAGTCCAGAGAACCTGAACTGAGCTGCTGAATGGGGAGACCATCGCATGATAAGACCTTGAGGAGGCAGAAGCTTTATGTACTAGCTCACTGGGGATAAGGGGTGGGGAGACAGAGAACCTGATAAAGCAGTGGTCAGGAGCAGAGTACAACTCCTCCTGGTGGGCACTGTGGCAAGCTGTTTCTTCTATGTAGGATTACTCTTGGGTTCCACCTAAAGTTCTTGTCTGCTGGGGATATAGCTCAGTGGCAGAATGCATGCACAGCCAGCCTGGGTTCCATCTCCAGCCTCCAACAGCAACAAAATGGATGTATCTTTATTAAGGTTCTTGAAGCAAAACGTTACATTGGGTCTCTGGGATAACTAACTGATTTACTGAGGAAATTGGTGAAGGAAGAATAAAGGAACAGAACAAAACTATTAAGAAGGCGGATGAGGGGTTGAGGGCATGGCTTAGTGTTTCCCAGTATGCATAGGTCCCTAGACTCCATACCTAGTGTATATACACACCCACACCCACCCACCCATCCCCCCCCACAGGACCAGAGGGGCGGGGGACAACGATCAGGTGTGGTAACCACACCTGTAATCCGAGCACTCTGGCAGCAAAGACAGGAATATTACTGCAAGTTCAAGACCAGCCTAGTCTACACAGAGTTCCAGGTTGCTCAGGATGCCAGAGCTACATAGCGAAATACAGTCTCACCAAAAAAGGAGAAGTGGGAAGAGGAGAAAGAGGAACAGAAAACAGGAGGAAATCAGTGACTTCAATTGGAAACTACTTTCAACAAGACTCTTTAGAAAGTTCAGGATCTTAGTCCTACACACAATTAGTTGCACTTTCAAGCAAGTGGGTTTCATTTCCTGTCACACTGTTTGTGACTGGTCTTAGACTACCTGGGGCTACTGGGGTAGAATGCAATCTGTCTTGGTAGAAGGCCATTTTTGGACAAGAGCAATTCTGTAGTGAAGTCAGCAGCTATAATCCTTCATTGACCACCATTGTCAAGAACTGGAGAAGTTGGATAGGCCCAGAAAACAGCAGCCTGGTAAGGCCTTAACATTGTCCACCAAGCCAGGTACTCAATGCAACTGGACTTCTGGTAAACATGATTGGGGAAGGGGGTGCCAACATGTGGATCTATGCTATATACATTGTTCTGTGTTTACTGAGAACTTCTACTCTCATAATTTATGTGCCTCTCAAAGGACCCAGCAGGGGCAATGTGGAAACCTAGTGCAGTGGAAACTGCCTGGAATCTATGAGGGTGATCCTAGTGATTTCTAGTAGTGGGGGACAAAGAGCCTGAACCAGCCACCTTCTATAACCAGGTAAAGCTTCCAGAAGTGGGACTGTGACATCAACTCAGCCACAAAACCTTTGACCTACAATCTGTCCTGCCTGCCAGATGTCCTGGGGCAATGGTGTTGCAGAACTTGTGGGAGTGGCCAACTAATGACTGGTCTGACTTAAGGCCCATGCCACAAGAGGGAGCCCATGCATGACAATGCCTGGATGACCAGGAGCCAGAGGCTGGATAGCCAGAGACCCAGGATAGAATCAAACATGACTAGCAAAAAGAAAATAATAGAAAATGAAATGATTCCTAATAATATTCTGCTATACTCATAGCCCAATTCATAGCCCAATTGTCATCAGAGGGGAGTTATCCAGCAATATGAGTTACAGCTTGGAGAACTCTGAAGAAGAGGAAGAGAACAATTGTAGGAGTCAGAGGGGTTGAGGAAACCAGGAGAACATGGCCCACAGAATCATCTAGGCAGTGCTCACAGAGACTGAATGACAGTCAGAGAACATGTATGCGTCTGACCTAGGCCCTCTGCATGTGTGTTATGATTGCATAGCTTGATGCTCTTGTGGGACTCCTAACAATGGGAGTTGGGGTGTCTCTGACTCTTTTGCTTACTCTTGGGGACCATTTTTCTTTTACTGGGTTATCTAGTCCATCCTTGTTATGAGGGTTTGTGCTTAGTCTTACTGTAACTTGTTATACCATGTTTGGTTGATATTCCTGGGAGACCTGCTCTTTTCTAGAGGGAAACAGAGGTGGAGTGGATCTGAGGGAAAGAAGAGTGGGCAGGACTGGGAGGAGTGGAGGGAAGGGAAACTGTGGTCAGAATGTAATGTATGAGATAATGATGATGATAATAGCAGTAATAATAATAATAATATTGAGAGCAGTGCAGATATGGAGGCCGACTTGTGAAGTTCTAGAGGGAAGTTTTAGAGTCACTAGTCTATCAGGGTTATTTGCTATTTTGAGTTGAGAATCTGCGGTTCTGATTAGCTGGGGGTGAAGAATTAGCTGTGATTAACAAGACGCCAGAACCAATAAAGTAAAACCTTTGCTTTACAGGGACAGTTGATGCTGGTCAACTGGAGCTGAGAAATTAGCAGTGATTAAGAAGACACCAGCACCACTGAGGTGAAATCTTTGGTGTTTCCTGAGAGTCAGCACACAGAAGTTGTGTTACGTTCCAGAGGTGGCCAAGGTTGTACCTTGTGCTGACAGAGAAATTTGGTAATGTGTAAGAGTCACTCAGGTGGTAGTGGTTTTGAAGGCACGCGGGGGGGGGGGCGACTGAAGGGGGCATGCAAAAATGTTGAGGTTTGGAACCATGAAAAGAGCCTTGGAGAGGCTTTGGTGAAAGTGCAGCCCAGTTGCAGCAGAAGACCCCAGCATAGGATGACCACCAAGAACAGCAGCTGTAGAGTGGAGTGGAGCCATCTGGAGCCAAGAAGACAAGCTGTGTGTGCTGAAGAGAGTAGAGCTGGAGACATGATCTACGCCCTTTGGAGGTGTCTAGAAGATCATGAGTGAATACCAGATAATTGGACATTGAGTTATTTATACTGTTTCTTTTGCTTTGTTCAGGCTGTGACTGTGCCCTTGGTCTTTATTCCTGAAATAAGAAAGTATTTAACTTAATTTTTATTTTTACAGGAGTCTACAGCTGAGCGATTTTGAACTTTAAATGAAATTTTGGATTTTAAAAAAGAGAGACTATATATTTTAAAGAGACTGAACTTATTTTCTATTACTGAAAATAGTTTCTTCTCTTATACAATACAGACTGGCCAGTTTCCCCTCCTTCCACTCCTCTGGTCTATGAGGACAGCAGGGGACGATTAGGAATCATTTCAGTTATTTTTTAGAGCAGTCCTGTTTGATTCTTGGCTGTCCATTTCCAGTTCCTGGCCATCCAGGCAGTGTCAGGCATGGTGGGCTCCTTCTTGGGGAGTAGCCTTAGGTTAAATCTGACAATAGTTGGCCACTCCCACGAGTTCCTTGCAACCATTGCCCCACCACATCTTGGAGGCAGGACAGATTGTAGGTCAAGGTTTTGTGACTGGGTTGGTATTCACATTTCTTTCACACACCAAAGAGACTGACACTGGGGCTCCATTGATTAGGACAACATCCACACCGTTCATAGAACATGGAGAGATTGAACTGGTGCCTAGGCTACTGAGAGAGATTTGTTAGTTTATATATCCTCCCTGTGTCTTTTAATTAGTTTTGAGCTGCTAGTAGGAGATCTCTCCAATTATTTTTTACATAGGCATTAGTGCTTTAGCTTTACTCTAGTACTGCTTTCCTAGTGTCCCGTAAGTTTGGCTATGCTGTGTACTCATTTTCATTGAATTCTAGGAAGTCTGTAGTTTCTTTATTTCTGTCTTGACCCCATATATTTTCTTCCAGCAGAGAGTTGTTCAGTGTCCATGAGTTTGTAAGCTATCTATTGTTTCTGTTGTTGATGATATCCATCTTTGATCCACAGTGGTCTGACAGGATGCAGGGAGTTATTTTATTTGTCTTGTCTCTGTTGAGACTTGCTTGGTGTCCACATATATGGTCAATTTTGTAGGAAGTTCCATGAGGTGATAAGAAGAAGGTGTATTTTTTGTGTTTGGGTGAAATGTTCTGTAAATATCTATTAATTCAATTTGGTTTAGAACATCTGTTAGCTTCAGTATTTCTCTGTTTAGTTTTGTCTGGATGGCCGGTCCATTAGTGAGAGTGGGGTATTGAAATCTCCCACCATCACTTTGTGAGGGTCAACATGTGATTTAAGCTGTAGTGGTGTTTCTTTTACAAACTTGTGTTCCCTTATGTTTGGGCATAGATATTAAAATAGAATTGAAATGTCATCTTGGTGGATTTTTTCACTTGATGAGTATGAAGTGTTTTTCCCCATCTTTTTGGTTAGGTTTGGTTTGGAATATATTTTGTTATATATTAAAATGGCTACTCAAGCTTGCTTTTTAGATCCATTTGCTTGGAATATCTTTTTCTAACCTTTTAACCTAAGGTGATATCTATCTCTGATATTGAGGTATGTTTCTTGGATGCAGCAGAAGGCTGGATCCTGTTTTTGTATCCATTCTGTTAGTCTCTGTCTTTTTATAGGGGAGTTAAGAACATTGATATAAAGAGCTATCAATTATTTATTTTATTTCATTTTTGCTGTTGTTGGTGGTGGCAGTGGTGGTGGTGGTGTGTGTGTTTCCCTTCTTTTGGTTTTGCTTGTATGAGATTGTTTGTTTCCTGCATTTTCATGGGCATAGTTAACTTCCTTAGGTTGAAGTTTTCCTTTTAACACCTTCTGTAGGGTTGGATTTGTAGATAGATATCCTTTAAATTTGCTTTTATCATGGATATCTTATTTTTTTCATGTATGGCGACTGAAAGTTTTGCTGAGTATGGTAGTCTGGGCTGGCTTTTAGAGTTCACAGACCCTTATGTTTTTTAGAGTCTTCTGCCTTTATATGTTACTTGGTAATTTTCCCTTGCAGCTTTTAATATCTTTCTTTGTTCTTTCTGCTTGGTGTTTTTATTGTGTTTTTATTATTGTGTGCTGAGGGGACTTTCTGGTACAATCTATTTGGTGCTCTGGATGTTTCTTGCACCTTGATAGGCATCTCTTTCTTTAGGTTGTGAAAATTTTCTTCTATGATTTTGTTGAAAATATTTTCTGGGCCTTTGAGCCTGGATTCTTCTCCTTCCTCTATTCCTATGAGTCTTTTTAAAATTATTTATTTTTATTGCATGTGCATTTTGTGTTTTTTGCCTGTGTGTATGTCTATGTAAGGGTGTCAGATCTTGTAATTACAGATGGTTGTAAGCTGCCATGTAGAGCTGCAAATTGAACCAAGTGTCTTCTGGAAGAGAAATTAGTGCTCTTAACCATAAAGTCATCTCTCCAGCCCCCTATTCCTATGATTCTTAGGTCTGATCTTTTCATAATGTCTCAGATTCCTGGATGTTTTTGTCAGGAATTTTTTTAGATGTAACATTTCCTTTGACTGATGTTATCCATTTCTTCTATCATATCTTCAATGCCTGAGATATTTTCTTCCATCTCGTATTCTTTTGGCGACACTTGTCTCTGTAGTTTCTGTTCAAATTTCTAAATTTTTCATTCCAAAATTCTTTCAGTTTGTGTTTTCTTTATTGCTTCTATTTCTACTTCCATGTCTTATACAGTTTTGTTTGTTTCCTTCAATAGTTTATTTTCTTGGCTTTTTTAAAAAGGGATTTACTCATTACCTCCAATTGTTTGTTTGTGTTGTCCTGGATTACTTTAAGGGATTTATTTCTTTCCTCTTTAAGAACCTCTAACATCTTATATAGATGGTTTATGGACTTCTGTTTGTGTTTCAGCTATGTTGGAATATTTAGGGTCTGCTATGGTCAGATATTTGTGCTCTGGTGGAGACATTGTCTTCACTATTATTGACTGTGTTTTTACACTGGTATCTAGACATCAGAATTCAGGATGCTTATAGTTCTAGGTGCTGATTTCTGGGAGGTCAGGAAGGATCCAGAGGAGGCATGGACAGGGGAAGGGAGGCTGCAGCTGGAATAAGCCTGAGGGATTGGGTCTGCTGGGGAAACAGAGAGCGAGCAGAGAAGGTCTGTGGGCAGCCTATCTGGTCTTTTAGAAGGCATGACGTGTGGTTTAGCAGAGGGGTGTCTACCTGAGCTGGGTTCTGGGACAGGTTGAGAAGTGT
Source organism: Mesocricetus auratus (assembly GCF_017639785.1). Lineage (NCBI taxonomy): Eukaryota > Metazoa > Chordata > Mammalia > Rodentia > Cricetidae > Mesocricetus > Mesocricetus auratus. The sequence goes on from NW_024429213.1 coordinate 4,919,262, forward strand.
GGGGAGAGAGGCCAGGAGGGAATGGTCTGTGTGACCCATAGGAAGGGTGGATAGGTGGTATGGGAGGTTTCTACTGGGTGTTCTGTAGCAGCCATAGAGATGAGCCTGAGGAATTGGGCCTGCTGGGGAAATAGAATGACACTGAACTTTTAATGTGTTTGAATTTAAAGATCCTTATGTTTTATATTTTGATGTTAATATTAATGTGCCATATGGGAATAAATAAGAAACAGTTCTAACTGAAAAATGATGTGTTTGTGTGTCAAGTTGACAAGGGATCCGTTGTGTTGGCTAGTTTTATGTCAACTTGACACAGAGAAGAGGAAATCTCAATTGAGAAAATATCTACATGAGATTGGGTTATAGGTAAGCCTGTAGGGCATTTTCTTAATTAATTATTGAACTGAACCATTGATGGTTGTCCTGAGTTCTATAACAAAACAGGTTGAGCAAGCCACAGGCAGCAAGCCAGTAAGCAGCACCCCTCCACGGCCTCTGCACCATCATCTCCTGTTTGAGTTCCTGTCTTGATTTCCTTCAATGATACAGTGACATGAAAACCCACACCAAATAAACCTCCCCTCTCCATGTTGCTTTGGCCATGGTGTTTCATGCAAGGAATAATAACCCTTACTATGACAAGCACTCATTTCTTTGAAATAAGGTTTCTTTTCAAAGCAGTCTCTAAATAACATGATAAATGTAATGTTTCTTACAGGTACTGTTTGTTTCCTTATAGTCTGTATAAATGATAACCTGGGAATAACTAATAATACTTCTTTGGAAAACTACTGCCAGACCTTTAGATGAATGCTTTGGCAGCCTGCCACCAGAAGTCTCCAGTTTCCTTTTGTTTTTGTAGAGCCAAACACAAAACTGAATCAACACCACCAGTGCCCACTTGGAAAAAATGTAGGCGTTGCATTCCAGAACAGTCTAAAGGTTGTATTACTCACCACCATTCTATGTTGTTTTCTGTAAGTTCAAGGAAGATAATCAACTTTACAGTCTGGCCTCATTTCAACTTTCTAGTTCTCAGAGTCCTTGGAAAAAGAAGAAACACACTTCTATGTGTAGCATGCAAAATGATCCTCTTTAGCCTCCTTGGGAAGTCCTTCTCCCACATGGAACATATCTACTTACCTGAAGGCATCTTGGTTCTGCTGCTTGTGTTATTAGGAGACCTAGTTCCCATGGGCAGACCCTCCATAATTTCAGGAGAGAAAAATGTTAACAAAAACCACTCACAGATGATCACTGCTCCAGAAGTGGACATGAAAGAATTGTGTTTTGAGCAGGTGGCCACCAATAAATCAGTTTTAATTGTATATCAGATACCACCCACTGAGCAAATGAGGACCCCAAAACAGAATGCTATCTGTTTATCTTAATTTGTGCTTTCCATGACAAAATGCCAAACCCCAGGGGATTATGAACAACAGAAACTTATTTCTCACAGTTCTTGAAGTTTGGAAGTCCAAGATAAAGGTGCCATGAGACTTGATGTCTTGTAAGGGCTGCATCCTGGTTCATAGACGGTGACTTCTTTGTCTTCCTATGAAGGCAGAAGGGGTAAGGGACTTTTTTTTTTCTGGAGCTTCATTTATAGGGCACTAACCACATTCAGGAGGACTCCACTCTCATGACTTAACCACTTCCCAAATGACCCATCACCAAACTATCACCATAGGCTTGGGATTTTGGCATTACCATAGGCATTTTAGAGGGACATGAGCATCCAGTCCTTTTCAAGGCCGTTTTTTCTCCCTTCTATCCATGTTAATACTTAAGATGAGTGTGTTCTGCATGCATTTGTAAAGGGGAAACAAACTTGTTATTTGATACCTTGACTTACAGAGACAAGAGATTCTGAACAAGTCCCTGAGACTCAGATTGTCTCTCTCTAGAGTAATGATTCCTTTTGTTTCATTTTGCTTTTCTTCTGCTGGAAGTATAGCCAATGGCCTCATGCATGTCAGGCATGTGCCTTATCACTGAGCTACACTCTTAACCTGAAGCAATTAAGTTGAAGCAAGAGTTTGTGGGACCCACCAAATGGTGCCACTGGGAGCATCTAAGGCAATGTAAATGGAACAGAACTTCCTAAATTCCTGTGATACTTGAATGTTCAAAACTGAGAAACATCAAGTAATTATACACTTGAAATATGTTCTTTTATTCCATCATATTAGATATTTACTCATAATGAAGATACGAAAAGTGTTTTAAAATAGGATTTAAGATGTTATTTGATTAAAAGTATTACCTCGGACACCCCCATGGAGGGCCTCACCCTCCCTGGGGGAATGAGGGGATAACGGGGGGGGGGGGGAGGGGGATGGGGGGAGGGCACGGGAGGAGGGGAGGGAAAGGGAGAGGGACCTCGTACTGACTTGTGAAGCAACCTTGTTTCTTATCTAAATTTAAAATGGAAAAAAATATTAATAAAAAGAAAAAGAAAAGAAAAAAAAAAGTATTACCTCTGTGAGTTGGATGGTGTTATTGATAGAACTGTGGCTCCTAAAAAAAGATACACACAAGGAGGTAGTATAGCAATCTATGTCTGTTGTCCAAGGTACTTACTAGGCCAAGGCTGGAGAATATCTTGAGAATTTGAGATCACCATGGGCAACATAGCAAGACCCTATCTCTTTAAAAATGTTACTAGATATAGAAGCTGGGGCTACAGTTCAGAGGTAGAGTTTATAACACGCATAAGACTCTGGTTTCTATTCATAACACCATAGGGGGTGGAGTGCATGTCCTAACACTCACTACCTAGGAACGTGACCTTATTTGGAAAACGAGTCTTTGCAAATATAATTAAGGATGTCAAGATGATAAAGTAGGTCCTAGATTTGCTGCTAAGTGCACTTATAAGAAAAGAAGAAACTGAAGTAAAATGTAGAGGAAGGCTACATACAGAGGATGGCTCTGCGGTTAAAAAGAGTGCTTGCTCCTCTTCCAGGGGACCTGAATTTAACACCCATGTAAAGTGGCCCACACTCTCCTATAAATCCAGTTCAAGAGATCTGTTGCCCTCTTTGGCCTCCACAGGTGACCCACATGCATGTGCACAGACACATACATAAATAAAATAAATCTTAGAAAAGAAAAATGTAGACAAAGTCCACCAGGTGAAAGCGAGAGGTAGAAACTGAATCAAGCTAGTGAATGCAGGTAGCCACCATAGCCGGAAGACACAAGGAAGGCTTCCTGCCTGGAGCCTCAGAGGAAGCCTGGCCCTGCTTACTGATGACACCCAGTACCTGGCGACCTCTGTACTCACACATGTGAGTAGCATATGCATGCACATCACACATGTGTAGAAATGGGGAAAAAATCCCACATCTCACACAGCCACTTTAAACAGACTGAAACAAAGCAACATTAAAAGCCACAGCAAAGTGAAGTTAAAAGAAGGCTGGGAAGGGAAGTAATCCCAGAGGAGAGGAGAGATTGAATCAGCTAAGCAGCAGAAACTTCTATTAAGGAAAGGGCTTAGCAAGGAATTAAGTCAGCGAGCATTTCCTTTAAAGGGAAATATGGATATGAAAGCAGAGAGAAAGTGATGGGCAATAGTAACGGCTAAGGAAAGGGGGGAGGGGCGCACTTCAATTAGTCAGAATTTACACCATCTTTAGCTCAGTCTCTACCCTTTGTTTTAACTTCCTATTTATGTTTAAACATTTCAATGAAGAGACTGATTTTTATCTAGCACGGTTAGAAAACATGCTTGTTTAAATCGGGTCACTCTAAGCAAATGAAGTGATCTGCTATTTGAGTAGCATTAATTTAACACCTAGTGCCTACAACTCAATCTGTTGAAGCCCAAAATGTATAACATAGGTTGTTTATGCCTTGGTTGTAACCTCTTCTCCAGCAGGATTTCTAAGGTTCTTATTCAACTTTAAGAGTCTCTATGTATGGTACGTGCTACAGAGTCAGAGCTCAGGACACAGTGCTAAGTAGCACTGTAGTAGTTAACTTTTGTCACCTCTGCACAAACCATAGTCATCTGGGAAGAGGGAATCTCAGTTGAGGAATTGTCTCCATTAGTGGGCCTGTGGACATGCCTGTGGGGCATTTTCTTGATTTGTGATTGATGTGGGAGTGCTCAGGCCCCTGTGAGCCGTGCCATCTCTGGGTCTGGGCTGTATAAGAAAGCAAGCTGAGCAAGCCATAGAAGGCGAGCCAGTAGGCAGTGTTCCTCCCTGGTCTCTGCTTCAGTTCCCATTAACAGATACTTTCTCCTTTATGATGGATTTTAGCCTGTAAGCCAAATAAAACCCTTTCCACCCAACTTGTTTGGGTCCTGGGATTTGTCATAACATTAGAAAGTAAATAAGGACAGTTACAGTAACCTGGCCATTACTAAAAAGCACACTGAGAAACTAGTGTCTGAGAGATGGGTGCTAGGAAGAAACCAACCCAACTTCATTGGCAATGCTATTGGCCTGTAAGGAGGTGGATATTTTAATGTCTGAAGTATCATCTTTTACTGATTTGGGGAAGTGGTGAATATTGATGTGTGTATTAGGTTAGGGATTATGGGCAGAGGTGAACATTTTCTCCAGAAACTTGTGCTAGGTAGCCTGGCATTTGATGCTGACCAGAGGTGTTAATTTCTTATTTTGAGTGAAAGATGCTGTGGAATGCAGAGTAAACCCTATATGCAGAGAAGAAAACAGGAAGCAAGAATAAGGAAAGACGGAGTCACTTGGGACAATAGCTTGTTACAATCGGTGTTGATGTTCCCCTATCTGTGAAAAGGGATTCTTAGCTAGCAAGGGAAATATGGGCACTAACTTTCTCAACACATTTATTAGAGTAGATACAGTTGTTGTTTACCTGCCCAGAATTCAATTGTTTTTCTTTTCCATTGGAGGAAATCTCTGCTTCCCCAGTCCTTATGCTGTATTGAGGGGTTGGTACATCTTGGAAATTGAGAAACCCAAGCATGGACATTCAGGGCATTTCATCCCTTTGGCTACACTAGGTAGCTCATAGATGAACAAGTAACTTACATTCTACTCTTCATTTAACTTGAGTCTTAATTCTCTATCACTTTCAATTGAAAGAGTTCATCTTCGCTTGTGTAATGGGAAGTCAAGATCAGTTTGGAATTGGGGACACCCTTAATAACCACAGGCCAACACTGGAAGTAAACCTTTGCGACCCCCGGGAAGGGACCCCCCGACCCTCGGGGGGTGAAGTGAGGTGTTGAGGGTCGCTACTAATTTGGTGGGCCTTCACGAGCAGATCCGATCTGGAAAGTGAACTTCAAGAGGTTAATGGAATCAGGCTCAAGACAACGTTCGCTGATCAAGAGCCTTTATTTTTTGGGGCGCGCTGGAACTTATAGAGGAAGGACCTCAGGGGGTGGTACAAGCATGTCAATCAAGTCTCAATTCAAATATACACCAAATACGGTAAAGACAAAGCTGTAATTTTCCATCAGTCATTAGTTGCATTCCACAAATGCTTGTCAGCGTAAGTCAGGTGCAGGAATTAGGGAGGGGTAGGGAGTGTACAACAGAACGCTATAATCTTTTGTTTAACAAAGACAAATTACTCTGTAAGGGTACTTCCCCCCTGGCTAGGCAGGTGGGCTGCCCTGTGTAAATTTAACTTTTATGGTTAGCCTTTTCCTTTGTCTCAAGGGCATGTGTGCTCGTAGTCACGTAGTCAGAAGGCCAAGAAACGGTTGACAGACTCCATTTTGTTCAAGGTTCTAGCAGTCCCCAACAAACCTTTAATGAGATGATGACCGTTTGTCAGAGTCCCCCTGGCATCATCTAGGAAGAGGTGCACTCTGATGCACTGACCCAAGTATAAATCAACAAGGCAGACATTTTCATTAGCTGTGATCATACCATGATGCCACCCATCAATAACCTTTATTTAGAGTGTGAAACTCCCTCTTCTGAAGCCCAGTGTTTGTCAATCAACCAGTTGGACGTAAGCTAGACTTTCTCCACTGTGAGGGAAGTATAGATAGAGGTGAAATCAGTGCTCTGGGAGGCATCTGGTAAAATAAGAGTAACTGAATTCATTCACAGTTCAGTATTCAATTAAGATCCTGTAGCCAGTACCAAAAGTGAGTCTGGGATGGGATAATTGAACAAACTTGAATTTGATTAGCTACCTGCAAATGTGAAAATACCACCTATGTTATTCAGGGTTCTCTAAAAAGCAGAACTAATAGAATGAATATATATATATATATGTGTGTGTGTGTAATGTATAATATAACATATATATATATTCTATGTATATGAGAGATACATATTCCATATATGAGGCTTATTAGATTGACTTATAAGATGGTATCAAAACAGTACAACAATAACTGTTTGGTGCTGGAAATGTCAAGAATATAATAGTTGTTCAGTCCACCAGGCTGTTTGTCTATTGATGGCCTGGAAGATTCCTAAAGAGCTGATGGTTTTCAGTCTGTGTTGGAATCCTGAAGACATTGATTCTAATATTAGTGAAAGACTGTTATAGCAACAGCATAGATGAAATTGCCATTGAGGGTGAGGGCATGCAGACACAAAAGTAGTTTCTGCCTTTCTTTCATGCCCTTTTATCTAAGCTGTCATCAGAAGATACTGCCTGCAATCGAAATGGATCTCCCTGCTTCACATAATCTAATCAAGAAAAATTCCTCACAGGAGTGTCCAGCAGCTTGGGTTTTTGTTCATTCCATATATAGTCAAGTTGACAACCAAGATTAGTCATTTCACCACCCAAAACAAAAATTATTACTATCAAGAACCACTTTAAAGATTCATTTAAATTGCCCAAGTTTAGAGCTAGGGGTGAGGCTCAGTGGTAGACTATTTATCTAGCATGAGCTAGTCCCTGGATTCCATTGTCTGAACCACAAAATCAATATCCTCAATTTGTAAATGAACTATACCTTACCTTTTCCTGAGAGAGGAGTAAAGCTGTCATTTGTTATTTGCGATGAATTTAGTGGAATATGTGAGTGGTTAGTAAAGACTTGGGTTGATGGACTTGGCTACTGTATTAGTCAGGGTTCTCTAGAGTAACATAATATATATAAATATATTATATATGCATATATAATTATATATATGGATAGAGAGGGATTTATTAGAATGACATATAGGCTGCAGTCCAGCTAATCCAACAATGGCTGCCTATGAATGGAAGGTCCAAGAATCCAGTAGTTGCTCAGTCCCCAAGGCTTGATGCTTCAGCTGGTCATCAGTAGTCACCAGAATCCCAAAGAAGTAGGCTCCAATGCCAGTGAAGAAATGGACTTGCTAGTACTAGAGGCGAGGGCAAGCAGGTAAGATGAAAAGCTTCCTTCAATGCCCTTTTATAGGCTTCCAGCAGAAGGCATGGCCTAGATTAGAAACAGGTTTTCCCAGATCAGAAGGTCTGGATTAAAGGTGTGTCTTCCCACCTCAAATGATTAGGAGAATAGATGGGTCTTTCCCATCTTCAAAGATTTGAATTAAAGGCATGTTGTCCCACCTCAAAAATCCAGATTAGAAGTGGGCCTTCCCAGTTCAAACTAAGCAAAAATCCCTCACAGGTGTACCCAGCCACTTGGGGTTTAGTTAATTTCAAATATAGGCAAGTTGAAAACTAAGAATAGCCATCACAGCTACTTTTCCACCTACTTGACCATTCACTTTTTAAATCTTTTCTTCATTGTGGTGGTGCATACGGGACCCTGGGCTTTGCCAGCCAGGTAAGCATTCTGACATCGAGTTACATCTCTGGCTCTTTCGCTACTTTCTGTGGTTGCTGGCATGTTACATATGCAAAGTGGTCATTCATATTCCTGGTAAGATGTTCTAAGACACTACGTGATAAAATGATTCATTTAAAAAGTTTACATTCACCTCAACTCCAGCAAGGAATCAAGTTTCAGAAAAAAAAGTGTGAAAACTCGAACATCTAACTTATCTCACAAATATGGATTTTTGCAGCATCTTTGAGACAAATAGTGGCATTTAGAATACATTTCTCTTTATTAAGGAGATTTAATATTCCAACATGAACTGTAAATAGAAACTGTAAGTAGACTTTCTTCGATCTTTGCATATTAAGTACATAAACCACTGAATGTCTATCAGTACACGGTATGGGTTAAGTAAATGTTCCTCTTTATACAGCATGAGTGAAGGATACTCTCAAAGTAATTTCATAATCATTGCATAAGCGAGATAAAGGCACTTACCATAAAGGTTGTAATATGTTTTAAATGTCAGAGCAGTAACGGAACAATTATAACAGTTAGGGCTTATTTTGTTATTAATTTGTCACTCTTACTATGACATTAACTTCCTTCCTCCAAATTGCTCATTTGACATTTTTCTAATGCAGATTGTGGGTCGTGAGATGCTTCACAACGGACATTATGCCATTTTCATTTTTTATATATTCTTTTTTTAAAAAGTGTACAAATTTCAGCACAGACACCTTCTTGTAAAAAACTACTCACCTGATGAAGAAGCAAACGCTCCGTTTCATTTTCACCCAGTCTTACTTTCTTTTCTTGAAACCACTAGAGACTGGTTACCACTTCCATGTGCGGTCCCTTCTCTCTGCATTGGTGGGCATCTGGCAATGCCTGATTTTGGGTTTTGTATGTATGTTTCAAAATGAGATTCCCCTTATATTTGTTGCTTTGTGACTGCCCTTGAAAACACATTTATTTTATATGTATGAGTGTTTTGCCTGCATATATGTCTGTGTCCATACGTGTGCTGGCACCGCAGGCACCAGGGCCAGAAGAGGACATTGGATCCTCTAAGCATGGAGTTCTAGATGATTGTAAGCTGCCCATTAGTAATGAGAATCAAATGTGGGTCCTCCAGAAGAGCAGCCAGTGGTCTTAAACATGGAGCCATTCCTTCAACCTTCGATTTGCCTTTTTGTCTGAGTAGAATGTGTTAGGATTTTACCATTTCAGTACTGGTAGATTCAGTAAATACCTATTCATTCAACAAATACCTATTGGTCACTATTCTATATTTCATTCTTTTTAAGTAAATAGTGGTTCTCCTTTTCCAGGACTCCAAAGGAGGAGTATGCTTCCCTGCCAGTCCCAATCAAGTGGAGCTTGCTCATATGAGTTGTTAATGTCGATCAAATAGAAGAAGTGGAACTTGAAGTGTTCCAGCTCACAGCAGAAGCTATGAGGGGCACTAGAAATTCTAGGTTTTTTGGAATTCTATCCTCCACTAAAATAATACTGTGTCTACCACCCAATTCTACCAGGTCCCTGGCATAGAAAGCTACACAGAGCAGACCGGGAGCCAAACCCCAGCCTAGGACAGAGAAGCTACAGCCAGTGATAGGACCACAAATAAGAAGTAAATGCTTGTTGCTACAAGCCACTGAGATCTTAGAGTTTTTGTGGCTCGGTGTGACCAGAGCAAAGATGGCAAGTAAAGCCACCTTTTATTTGTCACGCCTTGTTCTAGATGCTAGGGGAGAATGACAGAATGTAGAATTTACACTGAAAGCTGTGTAGGATTTCCTCGGTTTGGACAGAGTCTCGCTATGTAGTTCATGCAGGCTTCAAACTTGAGATCCTCATGAGTGGTGGGTTCACAGGACTGCCACCACATCCATCTCCTTTATTCCCCTGTCACTTCTATCTCCTCCTTCCCACTCTTTCTTCCATATGCTCACTTCTCTCTTCTTTGATGCCTACTTGGAACATGGAAGCAACAGCAATCCGTGGATGCAATACGGTGTTTCAGCTTCTAGCCACGACCTAGCTTCATATAAAAAAAACTAAAGGGCCTTGCCTTTGTTTATCATTAAGTCTGGATTCTCATTTTCCAAACTTTATTTTCTCCTTCCTCTTGCATTCTCATTTTTGTCTACATTAATGTGCTTTCTGATCAAAGCACATACTCTATGACACTCTGTCTTCTGGGCTACCTAGAATCCCTCCTTCAGGACCAGTGGTGTCCTGATTCCTCTAGATGGTGGAAGTATTAGTGGACAATGACTTTCGTAGTTATCCCTCTTTAGAGGACACACTCACTTGAAGAGAGCCACCTCACCCTTAGAGTTTTACTCCCTTCTCATAGGCAGCTTAAATCTAATAACCACTCAAGGTGGAAGTAGTGAGGAGGCTATGAAGAGCAGTTTTGGGATGAGAGATGGCACCATTGACAAAGAGTTGGCCATGCAGGCACAAGAACCTGTGTTAAGATCACTAGCACCCCTGTTTAAAAAGCTGGGTTCAGCAGATGCTTATAAACCTAGCCTTGGGGAGATCGAATCAGTCAGTCTAACTGAACTGGTGAGATGGTTCCAGAGTTAGTCAAACTCTCTGTGTCAGAAAATAAGATGCAGAGTGGGGCATCCAGCATCAACCTCTGATAGGCACAGGCGCACGTACACATGTTCATGTGCACACGTACAAACATGTACACACACTCATATGCATAGCTGTCATGAAGCCACTGAGCTACATCCCCATCCCAAGATATGATTCTTGAATGACTAAATGAGCAGATGGATGAGTGTAGCTGAGCCATGGGTGAAGTTTCATACAAAGGATATTTTCTTCTCTTCAGATACCTTGTAGTCATCTTTAAGGTTAAATTGAAGGGCAGAGATGCATTTCTTCCTCAGGTTGCCTCTCTTGGAGGTAGTTGCTAAGGTAAGTAGGAGGACGTTCCTGGGTTTGATGGCATTCTTTCTCAAGGGGCACACAGATGGTGATCCTGTGGTAGTCGTGGGCGGGGCAGATTTTAATGTCTCTGTAGAGCTTTAAGTTCAATTCTCTCTGTCTCTCTCTCTGTATCTGTCTCTCTGTCTCTGTCTCTGTCTCTGTCTCTCTCTCTCTCTCTCTGTGGTGTGTGTTAGTGCTTCATATTTAAGTTTCTCAGTAGCCTTAATGGCCTGTGTCACACTTTAGGTTTCCTAGGAAACAGACTCTGAGACTGAGTTAATGTGCAAGTGAGTTATTAAGGAGAGCTTCTGAGATCGATTACTAAGGAAAGGAGGAGGAAACAGGAGTGGCCACAGGGAATGGCTGAACTGCATTGCAGACCCAGAGACAGCCTCCCCTCTAGGGAATTTGAGAGCTAGATTGTTCTTTGAAGGTGTCTCAAATTACGCCAAAGTAACCACTCATTTATATGCTTGCTTTAGATGTCATTTTATGTGAGCTGGTCACAGGATGGTGTGATTTTGTGTAAGGTGATTCTCTGTGATTGAGGCTTACCGGAAGGGCTAATAGAAGAGAACCATCAGCTCACTAGGCTCCCATGACTATCAAGCTTTTCCTTGGGGGATTTGAAAGGTGTATCCCCATATTCAAAACAACCTGTTATATATAGTTCCCACCTCTCCTTCTGCTGCCTTTGCCTTTGCTTTCTGTTTTAGTGGCAATAGAAGGCTAGTCATCTCCATCTTTTGTTCCTCTCATATTACAATAGTTTTCCCTTCATTTGGTGAGCTAACTTTCATACACTTTAAGGTGAATCCTTGGGCATCATTTCCTCCAAGATGTTTCTCTGAATTCTTCAAAATAAGAGGAGATGATTTCAGGGCTGAGGTGCAGCTCAGTGGAAAATGAAAGACAGTGAGCTAAGGCTGCAGACCGCTCTGAAAGGGTAAAAGAGAAAACTAGTCCTAAATATGGGTATGAGAAGTTTTCCCACTCACCAGCGATACAGTGCTCATGCTGAGTACTTGGGCGGTCTTAGTGAACACTGACTTCAATATGGGACTGGCAGTTAGTATAGAGTTCTGTGTGGACTGACTGTATTGTAGTTGTCTTTGCTTCTGTTTTCTTTGTTGAAAATGCAAGGCAAAGAAGGGGGAAAGTAGACAGACCAGTTAGGTACCTACTGCAATAATCCAAGTGAGATACGGCTAGAATTTAGACGAGGTTGGTTCACAGGGCTGCTGTCTGAGAGGGACAGCTCTTATTCTTCAGTTCCCGCAAAGTGAAGGCTAGGAGGTCATGCGGGTCATAAGTGTAACTAGAATCTGAAGTCCGTCGCTCACAGCTTAACAACAACAACAAAAACTGGGAGACAGGAAGGCAGTGGTAAGAGAAAATGCATTTATGTACTGGGGAAGGAAAAGTTTAAATTTCTCTATGCCTTGCCTATAGCAGTGTTACAATTTATAGATGCACTAAGTATTTCTTGCAACAAGGAGAGGATATGAGGCAAGCTGTAACCCAGTGAGGAGAGGCCATCTCTCATGAACATGATTTCCTGAAAAGTAGAATATTAATAAAAGGCAAGACAATGCCAGCCTTTATTGCTTGTATGTAAGGCCAACTAATCTTACTGGTTCTATTTGTACACACCCATACATATGTATATGTATACACATGCATAAAACTAATATAATCAAAGAAAAAGAAGCTATCAACTTGAGAGTGGGAGGTTCTAACCAAGTGCTTATGCAGTTAAATATTTGTGGGCACTATGATTTTCTCAGCTCCTCCTTTTAGAAGGAATCTGTAGTGCCAGCTGCTGCCAGCCGTCCACCCCAAGACTTCAGGGACTATCCAAGGTCACCTTCTTTGCTTAGATGTCCATGTGTAACAATTAGCCAAACCTGGGATAACGGTGAACGCTCTGAGGGGTCTTCCTTGGTTCTGTTTTATTTGTTTGTGACACTGTGGGTCAGGAACTGGGTCGGAGTCCAGTTCATCGTTCTGCCTCACCTGACACTGGCTAGGTTCATTCACTCCCTCCCTCCTTCCCTCCTTCCCTCCCTCTGTCTCTCTGTCTCTCTGTCTCTCTCTCTCTCTCTCTCACTCTGTGTGTGTGTTTGTACACATTGATAGGGCTAGAACCTAGGGCCTTTTATATGCTGGTAATATCAGCCTCATAAAACTACTGGGGAAAGTCACTACAGCAATCATACTAATTCCAGGGGATGGATAATTCAAGACCTGCTTGAGATACGAAGTGAGTTCAAAGCCAGTCTTGGAAACTAAGTGGCAACGTCTCTCAAATTAAAAGGAAATAAAGGGATAGGGGACTGCCAAGATATCCTAATGTGTAAGGGCCTTGATCCTAAGTCTGACAACCTGCCTTTGATACCTAGAACCTACATAGTGGAAGGAGAGAATTGACTTCTGTAAATTGTCCTCTGACTTGCACATGTGTGTCATTATACATGTACACAAATACATAGAATAAAAATTTAAAAATGAGGTTAGAGGTGTAGCTCCATGTACAAAGTTTTGAGTTCAATCAGTAGTTCCAACAAAATCAGTTAGTTGGGAAAGGTTCCCTCTTCTCTATTTTGGATTTTTTTGTAGGTTTGATAGTACTGCTTTTTAATGATGTTTAATAAAATTTCCTGGAATTCATGTGGGCTTGGGGATTACTCTCTTGAGAATTTTAAAGTTGCCAATTCAATTTTTCTGATAGTTGGAGCACTATTCCATATTTCATATTGGTTAAACTGCTGTAACATGTGCTTTTGAAGAAATCAGCCTACCTCATTTAACTGATCAAATGCATGTGTATAGAGCTGTTCCCGTTATGCTCTTTTGATTCTTTTAATGTCTGTAGGGACTGTAGTGATAGCCTGTGTCTTTCCTTTGTCAGCCTTTGCATACCTTGCTAGGAATCTGCTGATTCAATTTCTCTTTTCAAAGAACCAGCTCCAACCTTACTGATGGTTTTCTGTTGTTTTTCTGTTTGCTATTCCATTTATTTTTGCATTCATTTATATTGTGCCTTCTGGGTATATTTTGCATGTCTTACTAATTTAAAAAAATATTTGAGACAGAGTCTCAACTATGTAGCACAGGCTGGACTCAGACACATGGTCTTCCTGTTTGAGCCTTTACAGTAGAGGAATTATAGGCACACTGGCATGTACTCCATACTTTTCAGCTCTGGGAATTGAGACCAGAACTCTTGAATGGTAGATAAATGCTGTACACTATACCACATCCTAAATCCATGCATAGTTTTTTAAAGGCAATTAGCTGACTGATTTGAGACTTTTCTATTTTTAAATGTAAGCATCTTTCATAATCTAAAATTTTCCTTCTTAGCACTCATTTAGGATTGCACAAATTTTGATGTGTTCTATTTTTACTTTCATTGAACTAAACCTATTTTTGTAAACTTTAAGTCTTTGTTATTTGCCTTTTGCTGTAACGATACGCGACACACAATTACAAACCCAGAGAAGCCCAGCAGATCTCAGCTAGCGACTGGACCGGAAGCCGAACTCCAGGAAAAGAGAGCGAGACTTCCTGTGCGCTGTCTTTTATGCCTTCCCCCGTAACGCCCCTAGCCATGCCCAAAAGTGGGCTTGGCTAGTGATGTAGTTCCGCCTACGTACGTATACGTCTTTACGTCCAGCCGTATACATCTTTAGTCCTGCCTAAAGTGGGTGTGGTTAGCGGTGTGGTAAACCGCCCTTTTATTACCTCATCTGTATGCGCCTCTAGTATAGACTTAGTAAGTCACATGTTTAATGGCGGCATCAGACTTAGTAAGTCACATGTTTAATGGCGGCATCAGACTTCCTCCTACAGGTATCAGACGAGAGGCAACGTTCCTCCCAGTAATAATAGAAATCAAACTGAGACAGAAAAAGGGCAAACTTTCCAGGAAAATCTTTAACTGAAAGCCAACATGATGGTACACCCTTCTTATCCCAGAAGAAAGGTGAGTTACAGGGCCAGCCTGGCTGCAGAGTGAGTGAGACCTTGTATCAAACAACAACAAACAAACAGCAACAAAAGACAAGATATGAAGGGGGAAGGGAGAATAATGGGGAGAGATCATAGGGGAGGGAATGGATGGGTTAAATACTTAAGTCAGAGCTAGCCAGTAAGAAACAAGCAAACAGCCAACAGCTTCATAATTAATATAGCCTCCTGTGTGTTGTTTGGGGACTGCAACCGTGGCAGAGCCCAGGCGGCTGGTGGGGAAAAACCAAAGCAGCTGGAGGAGGAAAACTACACATTACACAGGATGTGTAACCTTGTAGTTTCTCAGTTTTTGTTTCATTTTAGTTTTGCCTTTAGAAACCCCTGACTAATGTGGCTTGGTACTACATTTGGGAATTTCAAATCCCAGGTGTAGCCCTGTTACTGTTGTACCTAAACTCTGAACCCCCAAATCACCAAGAGACCTGACCCAAAGCGAAAACAAAGAGTCTTTAATTTTACAAATTAACTCGGTTCTCCCGTCCATCCCACACAGCAGTGGGGCAGGGAATATATCAGGTAAAGCAAGGGGAGTGTCTAGGGGTCTGCTAGTTGCATAGCAATAGTCTTAGAATTGGTGCATCTCCCGGCTTGGACAACCTGTAGTGTATTGATTTGTCAACTGTAGCTGCAGGAAGGTTGCTATACCTAGAGGCCCTCCCAGGGAGGTTGCTATGCTCTGTATTCCATTGTTGTTGGTAAAGCACATCCAGAGCCGACCAGCTAACTTCTGATTGGTCCCTTGCCAGGAGGGCAAGGTCAGGAGGTCAGCACATGTTTCTGAGTCATGGTTGCCAAGGCAGGGGTTGGATGAGGGCCTGGGCCCTTCAGTACCAGTATCTGAATGAAAGCCTCTCCTTTATTAAAATATATTCATGGTTAGACTGGTAAATCTCAGAACAACCCCAGACCTGTAACACACTCATCCTGTGCTAATTTTCCCAGAGCATATGTTTCCATGCTTGGTAAATACCTTGATGTTATCCTTTGTTAAAAAAATATTAGTAAATTGTATCTATATCTCTTTTGTGGTTTGTACCTTTTCTGGTATAGAAATTCACTGACAAATTTGAGAGGATGAATGACTCACCCCCACATTTCCTTCTAAGAGTTAGATAATTTTAAGTATACTACTGTTAATCCCACCAGTCGAGAATAAGACCATTACCACAGTTTAAAGTCAAATTTGAAGCAAGCTTTAATTAAATACTGGTCAGGTGGATGGACTCTAGCCAGTCCATACCCAGATTCCCAGGAAATGGTCCTGAGTCACATTTTGCAGGAGCTTAAGAAAGCCAAACCCACAATTCACATTTCCCATCCGGTCCAGTCATGGGCAAGCATACATCCTGATGTACCTCCAGCCTACACCCAATCAGGAGCAGGCATATATCCTGATATATTTCCTGACTGTAACTGTCCCCATCCACATCTGATCAAGCATATCTGATGCAGTTGGGTCAAACAAACTTGTTTAGGGAATGAAAACCATGTGACTTGTTATCTTCCATAAACAATAGCCTCCAGCATTTTAGGAACTATTTGTCCTTGGGCAAGGGGCTTGCAGATCAGAGGCATTTTTTTCATGGATCTCTTAGGCATAGTAATTAATACTTAAAATATAACTTTGACTCTCATCTACATTTTAGGTCTGAGGATCTGTTCAAGGTTAATTTTTGTTTGGTGGGGTACAAGGGTGCACCTTAATTCTTTTGTATGTGGATGTCCAGTTCTTTCAGTATCATTTATTGAAAGAACTATTCTTTTCCACTGAACTGTCTTGATACCAATGTCAAAAATCAGGGCTAGGGGTACAGCTAAGTGTTAGAGTACATGCCTGGTATATGTGAGGTTCTGGATTTGATGGAGAGAAAATTAACTGGTTGTGAATGTGAATATTTATTTCTAGGCTCTTTTAAAAAGTAATTTATTATTATTTTGTGTTCATTTTTTTGCATGCAGGCATGTTCATGTGAGGGAGCCAGAGCCCCTAGAATGGGGACAGTTGTGAGCTGCCATGTTGGGGGAATTGAACCCTGGTCCTCTGATAGCACAGACAATGGTCTTAAGTTTAAGCCATCTCTCCAGCCCTATTTCTAGACTCACTCTATTGTTAAATATGTCTATCCTAATGATTATACTATATGCACGTGTGTGTGTGTGTGGTGGCTCTCAATTACTGTAGCTTTGTAGTAAATATTGAAATAAGATATTCCTGCTTAAAGCAAGAGATGGTGTCTCATATTTCTAATCCTAGTATCAGGGCAAGAGGGTTTCCAGTTCTAGATCATCCTGAACTGTACTTTGAGTCCAGACCAGGCAACAGAGATAGGATCCTTTTCAAAAAGCACATCAACAAATTAACTGATTAATTAATTAGGGACTGGAGGTGTAGCTCAGTGACAGAGTACTTAAGATTCTGAAGTCTAAAACATAGTATGTATTCACTTATAGTGGATATTATCTGTAAAGTAAAGGATAACCATGCTACAATCCACAGACCCAGAGAAGCTAGGTAACATGGAGGACTCAAGGGGAATACTTAGATCTCCCTGGGAAGGGGAAATAGAAGAAATCTCCTAGGTAAATTGGGGCTGGGTTGAAATGGGAATATTAGGGATTGAGTTGCAGGCAGGACAGTAATGAAAGAGATGTCTTGATGGGTGGGGCATTTTTGGGTCATATAGAAACCTAATGCAAGGGAAACTTCCATGAATCTATAAGGATGACTTCAGATAAGACTCCTAGCTAAAGGGGATACATAGCCTGAACTGACCACCTCCTGTAACCAAGAAAGAAAAGACTACCATTGGAGGTATTGGGACACCAACCCAGCCACATAGCCTTCAACCTACAGTCTGTTCTGTCTATGGAATGTGAGGGGTAAGGGTGCACAGAAATTGTGGGAGTGGCCAACCAATGACATACCATGAGAGTGAGCCTGCCTGACACTGCCTGGAGTGCCAGGACCCAGAGGCTGGATGGCCTAGAGCCTTAGGATAGAACCAAACATGACTGAAGAAAAAATTGTCAATGTAATGATTCCTAACAATGTTCTGCCATATTCATAGATTGGTGCCTAGCCCAGTTATCATCAGAGAAGCTTCAACCAGCAACTGATCGAAACAGGTGAAGTGATCTATAGTCAAACATTAGACAGAGGTCAGAGAATCACGCAGAAGAGGGGGAGGAAGGATTGTAGGAGGTCAAGGACATCACAAGAACACAGAATCAACTAACTTGGGCTCATAGGGGCTCACAGGGGCTCACAGACACTGAAACAACAACCAGGAAGCCTGCATAGGTCTGACCTAGGCCCTCTGCATAAATATATTACAGTTGTGTAGCTTGGTCTTCTTATGGGATTCCTATCCGTGGGAGTACAGGCTGTCTCTGATTCTCTTGCTGGCTTGTGGGACACTATTCCTCATACTGGGTTGCCTTAATACAAGGGGAGGTGCTTAGTCTTACTGCAACTTAATATGCCATGTTTTGTCAATATCCACGTGAGGTCTTCCCTTTTCTGAATAGAAATGGAAGAGGAATGGATGGGTGGAGGTGCAGAAGGGAATTATTGTAGAGGGACTGGGAGGAGAGGAAGGAAACTGCAATTGGGATGTAAAATTTAAAAAAATTCTGAAGCCTAATATCTAGTACTAAAAATAAAAAATAAATCAATAAAAAGCCATGACAATTTACTGTGGGATGATCCTTCTGTATGCTATGGATGTGTATTGCTCCCACTTGTTAATCATAAAAGCTGTTTGGCCTATGGCAAGGCAGGATAAGGTTAGGTGGAACAATCAAACTGAGGACTTGGATGAATCGGAGCAGAATCTGGAGAGATGCAAGCAGCAGCCCAAGAAGTAAGATTCCAAAAGACCGGTAAAAGCCATGGCCACATGGCAATACTTAGACTAATAGAAATGGGTGAATTTAAGTGTAATAGCTAGATAGTAATAAGCCTGAACTATAGGCCAACCAGTCTATAATTAATATTACGTCTCTGAGTGATTATTTAGAAGTGGCTGTGGGATGGGGCAGGACAGAGAAACGTCCGTTTACAACAATTGAGTCCTTTAACTTTCTGTATGTGTATGGGTGTCTTTCCTACATGCATTTCTATACACCATGTGCATATGGTGCCGACAGAGATCCCAAGTGGCATCTGATCCCCTGGAACTGGAGTTACACATAGTTGTGACTTCCTATTTGGGTGCTGGGAATTCAATCCCACTGCTTTGCAAGAGCAACAAGTGTTCTTTTTTATCATTTTTTATTTTAATTTTAAATAGCTTGTTTTACATGTCAATCCCAGTTCCCTCTCCCTCTCCCTCCCCTCCTCCCACACTCCCCTTCCCCCCCACCCTCCCACCCTATTGCCAAATCCTTCCACATAGGGGATATCTAGAGTCTGTCATTTTACCCTGGGTATGGTCCAGGCACTCCCCTAAGAGTCCAGGCTGAGAGAGCATCTCTCTTTGTGTTATAGGCACACGAAGACTGTTTGTATACCAGGGATAGACACTGATCCACAGCTCAGGGCCCCATAGGTTGCCCAGGCCTTCTCGCTGACACTCACATTTTGGGGGTCCAGATCAGTCCCATGCTGGCCTCCCCACTGTCGATCTGGGGTCCAAGAGCTCTCCCCTGTTCAGATCAGCTGTCTCTGCTGGTGGGAGTGCCAACTCATACAGCCTGTTTGGAAATCAGTATGGAGATTCCTCAGGAAAATGGGAATTAATCTGCAACAAGTGTTCTTAATTGCTGAACCATTCTCTACCTCTTAACTTTGTTCTTTGTAATGTTCCCTTAGAGTCATTCATGGTGGTACATGCTTGTAATCCCTTAATTTAGGAGGTGGAAGCAGGAGAAGTAAAACTTTAGGACCAGCCTTGGACTATTTACTGAACCCTTGTTTCAACAACAAAATAAAACAAATTCAAGATTATTTTAATTATTCTATGTCCTTGAATTTTAGTAAAGATTAAATTAGATAATGTGTAGATTAGTTTGGAGCTAGTATCTTAACAATATTAAACTTTCTGACCCCCAAACACAGATTTTATCCCTATTCCTTTGGCTCTCTATTAATTTATTTCAGTAATGTTAGGTAGCTTTTAGTGTACACATTTTGAGTTTCTGAGGTTAAATGTTTTTCCTTTGTACTTGACTTTTAGGATTCTCATAAGGACGAGAACCACATCAGAACCAAGGCCCACACACGGCTGAGTACCCATAGAGCTCTAGGCTACCTGCAAATTCACTTTCATGACAAAAACAAACTTCTGTTTTGTGATGATGTGTATTCTTTGTATTGATTGTTGCCCGTACATGAACTACTTTGAACAAATCTAAGATGCAATGATATTTATTCACTCATTCAACCAGTAGCTCTTGAACATAGAAATTGCCTCAATATTTCAAGGCACTAAGATGAAAAAGACCTGTGAGTCATGATCCCTGTTATTTGCAAATGCCTCAGTTCATTGGTGGATGAGACATACATTCTAATAATATTTTTTAACAGTGAAAAAGTAAACTTTGCTCATGCAAATGAATACCATAAACCATGCTTGCCTTAATGACTCCATGAAAATGCTGATGAGAATGGGAAGAGTCTTAGTCAGGGGTTGTTGAGGGAAAAGTCTTGAACTGGAAGAAGGATGCTTATGAAATTGGGTAAAACACCGGGAGAGAAGGAAACATATTGGCAGACTGGAGGTAAGATCTAGGATACAGGAAACCAGGGCCCTCTGGGGAACAATGGGCAACACAAATTGGACTTGGTGGGGGCTTTTCGGGGGTGGGGACAGCACAAGGGTGGGAGTGTAGACCTGGGAGGAATGGGAAACAACTGTGATCAGGATACATTGTATGAAATCCCCAAAAATAATTAATAAAAATATTATGTTGGGGAGGATTCTGGAGGGCGAAACTGTACAGTCTGGACAAGATGGGGATGCTTCAGGAATATCAAGGTTTGGTTTAGCGAGTGCTGTAGTTTGCATGTGTTTTATTTTCCCAAATGTTCATGTGCTGAAAGTTTTATTCTTGATGTGCCAGCTGGTGACAGCTTTATGAGATCATTACGATATGGTGATTAATGCTTTTCTCAAAAGTGATCAGTCAAGTTTCTCAGGGTTAGATTAGTAACTATGACAGTGAGTCATTTGACTACTTCCTCACTGATCTTTGGTGCTCTCATACACAAATGTCACTGTCTGAGTTATGTGGTGATATATTTTTTTAATGATATATTAAAGCCACTGGAGATCAAAATAGCAAACAGCCATACTAGTCAGCTATAGAAGCTGGGAGGTGGTGCCACACACCTTTAATTCCAGGACTAAGGATTAAGAGGTAGATGGATGTCTGTTAGTTCAAGGCCACACTGACTACATGAAATTGATCCAGTCCTAAAGGAAGCAACTCACATAAAGATGATCTCAGCACTTGGGGTCACACACCTTTAATCCTAGCACTAGGGAGGTGGAGACAGGAGGATACGGTTGGGCAGAGAAAGGAATATAAGGAGGAGGAGACAGGAATTCCGAGCCTTTTGCCTCTGAAGATTTGTGGAGACAGGATTGCCATTTTAGCTGGGTAGAGGTAATATACTGGCTTGGCTGCTTTGCTTCTCTGATCTTCAGGTTGAAGCTTGAACCTCAAAATCTGTCTCTGGGTCTTTTATTTATCATGCCACAGAGTTATCTGCCATGTTGTGACACAGCATGAGGCCTGCACCAGATATTGCTGTCATGGCTTTCACTATTCAGCCTCCAAGACCATGAGCCAAAATAAATCTCTTTTTCCTTATGAAGTACCTGCTCTCAGCTACATTGTTATAGCAACATAAACAGGACTAACACAGAGGCATATAAGGGACAGGAAGAGTGGCGGACATCATGATTTGGATGCAAGCAATAAGTAGGTACATTGTGTATAGAGACCAGAAGAGGATGCTGGCTCCCCTGGAACTGGAGATATAGGTGGCTGTGAGCTTCCCAACATGGGTGTTGGAAATCCAGCTCCGGTCCTTTGCAAGAGCAGTATATATTCTTAGCTGCTGAGCCATGTCTTTTTTTATTTTTGTCTTGTACCAGCGACTCTAAATATCATTGATAAAATAGTGTTTGTTTCACAATATATTGTCGGTCTAAAGCAGCACTAACCAATAGAAATATGTTATTTTAAAAAGCAAAAAGAAATGGGTAAACCTAATTCCTTTTCTTCTGCACCATCCCTGGTGAACTTAATTTTCATAAGCTCAGTGACTTGGTATACATAAATCACTGTCATTTTAACACACAATCAGACTAAAGCTATTAGAAAAGTAGTTCATCTAATCTTTTCCATATGAGGTATACACAATGTGGTATTTTCTGCTTATGGCACACCCTAATTTAGACTGGCTGTCCTTCTAGTGTTCGATAACCACAGGTGGCTCACAGCTTCTGCATTACATAGTATGTGCTTGCGTCTGAATAAAGCTGTGCTTACCCTTGCCTTGTAATGGCATGTTAGGAGCTTCAGCTTGGCACAATATTATTACTTGCCCTTTAATAAACATTGTAGTTTCATGAAGATCAGTTTGGAGCACTCCTAAACATGAGGATTGAGGGGAATGAGCTGGCTTGCAGATGAAGTTTGGAGTGGTTCACAATAATTAGAGGTGATTCAGACACAATTTATTATTTATGTTGTTGGTCTGTTGTTTTTCTGTGTAGTCCAAGCTGGTCTAGAATGTGATGTCCTTCTGCCTCAGCCTTCTAAGTACTAAGATTGCAAGTGTAGAAACTCAGGTATTGTGATATTGTAAATCTTGCCATTAGATAGCATATTGGAAATGAGCAATGATATAGCAGTTATTTCAACAGAAGAAGTAAAACACGAGATGGGTTAAGCCTAGCTTGCGTTATCAGTTTGAGTTTGTATTTGTTTTTATGTTTAGTTCTATTGTTTTACATTTTGCTGTGTCCTGAGGTGGGGTCTCTGGAGCTGAGGATGGCATCTAACTCTCTTTGTAGTTGCAGATGAGCTTGAATTTCTGATCCTCCTGCTTCTAGTTTCCAGGTGCCAGGATTACAGGCATGTACTATGACGCTCATCTGTTTTTATGTTCTAAAACAGGGAAGCAAAGCACCAACTATGTGATTTAATGTTTTTGTGGGTAGATAGAAACATTGTTTTATACATGAAATATTTTAGTGTATTTAAATAAATTGGTCCTTGAATTGTTTTTGTTTGTTTGTTTTTTGAAACAGGCTTTCTCTCTGTAACAGCCCTGGCTGTCCTGGAATTTTCTCTGAGGCCAGGCTGAATTTGAACTCTGCCTCCTGAGTGCTGGGATTTAAGGTGTGGGCCACCACTGCCTAGCATTGGCCTATATTATTACAAAATGCCATAAACTGTATAGTTCACAAAGAACAGAAATTCATTTCTAACAGCTCTAGAACCTGGGAAGTCCTAAGCATAAGGTGCCAGTAGATTCCATGGCTAATTTCCTGTTTCCTGTTTCAAAGTGACTTTAGTGCCCTCACACACACAGTGAAAGAGACAAACAAACTCCCTTAGGCTTTTTTAATAATAGCACTAATCCTACTCAACAGAGCGCTTGAGCTAATCATCTTCCAATCCCAAACAACCAGCAGTTTAGGGATTAGTATCTCAATAGGAATTTGTGAAGGCAGACACACACACAGACCATAATAATTGTTAAAGTTTAAATATATTCTTCTAAACTGTTAGTTGCTTATTTTTTTAAAACTAAATAATCAAGAAAAGAATGGCAAATACATTTTCTTATATATTCACCTTTTCGTATTCCTCTTCTTCACCTTATTCATATATTTAAAAAATATTATAAGTAGGGTGTGGTATAATCATTTGGAAGGCAGGGGCAGGAGAGGCTTGACTTCCAGAGAAGCCTCGGCTCATAGCAAGATCCTGTCTCAAAAAAATTATTGTAAACAATTCTGTGACCTTCATATCATGTGCTATGTCCAAGTATGAATGGCATTCACAGCCTTTGAACCCATTATCCTTGCACAATTGTCACAGCCACTACATTTGACTCACACATTGAAAAGTCTGAAGCAGAGTAAAGGAATGGAGCTCAGTACCTGAGAGAGAAAACACAATCTCCATGCTATTGTATTTAGACAAAAGCAAAACAATGACTGTACCACAGTGTAAGGAGATGAGAAAAAAATGAAATAATTTCCAAACTCTGGGATTTAATCCATTTTGTGAATGAGATTTTTTTTACAGAAAAATTCCCATTAAGCAATCCTGGATAATTTATAGGATCAATCTTGGGGCCTAAAACCAAAGAGGATATAATTAAAACCTGCTATAACAGGTGATACGTATGCTACTGTCACCGCGTGTACCTGTGTGAATATAGAAATAATTCAGTTTATTATGAAGCAGCGTGAAGGAGAGACAGGTAGGTTCCTTTTTTTCTGTTGTTTAGCTCTCAGTAAACAATGGGCATTTCATTTTTATTTGTGTCTTTATCTAACCTTACAATATTCTTTCCCAAATGTAGCTGTTGTTCACTATCATTCATTATGGTATTATAAGTCTACTTTGAGTGGCAGTTATTACAACCTGCCACTTAGAGATCTTTATATAGATTCCTCCTCTCAAAAGCACTGAAAGCATAAAATGCATCAGAATGTGGGTGCTTTGTATCCTATCACAAATCTTGATTTGCCTACACAGCCTCTGTGGCCAGAATCCCCAACTATTTGAGATGACAGTTTGCTACCTAAGATGACAAATTGGTCCATTTTTTACACACTGCTATTACTAAGACGTATGGTCTGTAAATACATAAATTGTCAATAAACACAACCTCCAAATTTGGGAAGAAGTCATTGTGAAGTGACTCTCTCTTTGGATCTGTTATCCTGTGGTCATTTGGATGCTTCTCCTCATACAGAAATAATAAAATAAAAACATCATTCACTTGCTATACAACCCTTGGGCATAGCATGACATTTACAATGTATAAAGTATGCATTTCATGCTTATTTATCATGTATTTCCTCTGGTTAAAAAAACCTGAATATGCAATCTACAACATCCAAATAAACGATTTGACATATTTTATACAACACATGTTCAAGTAATTAATTTTTCTTATGGAAATGTCATACCATTTAACTCATAGCTATGAGCCAAATATTTCTGCAGGAGTGTGTAATGAATATATGCATAACCACAGATTCCCTTACTAATTCTGCCCTCAGCTATAATTCAAAGGAACAGAATTAGAGTCTGCTGCACCCTAATTTTCAAATGCTTTGTGCATAGTAACCTGTCAGTAACATGACTAACCCATTTGGCAGATTTTACCACCCTATGAATTTATGTTGTCGCCTGATCTTATTGGAATCTCACTCTAATTCTAAATATAACTATGTGTGATATGTTTAGAGAATACTTGGTTGCCAAGAAATGTAGCAAAATAATTCTGTATACACAGGAACAAGTGATGATACAGAACCCAATGCAGAGCAGGGAGCACCTACATCATTTAGGTTTTTTCTAGCAGCAGGTAACGGAAATAAGACACAAAGTGACTTAAAAGGTGGGAATCCATTGCCATGATCAAAGGCAGATCAAGCTTCAACGTCTGCATAGGCAAACACTTGTTCAAAGAGGTTGAAATAATCAGTTGGGAAGTATCCCTGCGGGTTCAGTTATTAAGAGCACATACCATTCTGGAATAGAACCTGGGCTCCATTCTCCACACCTACATCAGGTGGCTAACAGTCACCTATAAGTCAAGCTCTAGGAGAATGGACGCTGTCTTCTGGCCTCCAGGAGCACTTGCACACATCGTATACATAAACTCATGTAGGTACATATGTATAATAAACAAACAAATAAATAAATGTATTTTAAAAACTATTTTTAAATATAGAGAAGCAATCTGCATCCCCAAAGATTAGCATTCATTGTCTACTAAACACCCACTCATCAGTGAACTGATGGGAGAATGTGCTCAGGTCTCAGCAAGATTTCATTTTTAAAGTGTACTTTTTCCTTGGTTGGCATATATTAAAGCCCCAGGAAGGGTAGAGCAGGATATAGTTTCTTGTTACAGTGCTTGCCTAGAGCAAGGCTCTGGGTTTGATCTTCAGCCTCACAAAAGAAATGAGACCCTGTTTTTTTGTTTTTGTTTGTTTGTTTGTTTGCTTGTTTTGTAAAGAGAACCTTGTTGCCTAGTCTCTCTCAGTTTTTAATTTTAATTCATTCCAGGGTTTCACTATGTACACAAAGCTGGCACAGAACTCAGTATGTAACCCAAGCAGGATTTGAATTTGCAAAGTTTCTGCCTCAGTACTCAGAGTGCTGGAATTCCAGGCATGAGCCACCTTGTCCAGACTCTCCAATAGCTTCCATACCTTCTTCAGCTAAACTTGATTTGGAGAGGAGGAGGAGTTCATCACACAGGGCACCACATAAGTGGTGATACATTCCTATTATTTCAACATTCCAGTGCGAGAGGCAGGAAGATTCACAGTTCAAGGCTACCCTTGGCTACATAGCAAGTATTAGCCTGGTCTACTTGAACTTTACTCAAAGGAAAAAAAACTTAGACAGAAAATCCTGCGTGCAAGGCTTGCATATCATGATTGAACATCAGATTTAATGGACAAAACCTGGTGGGTCATCTCACTGAAGGATCCTTTTCAGGGCTCTGGTTGCTTGTGCAGAGGGACAAAATCCAAAGGTGATGCTGACTGAAACAGTACTAGGGGAAGAAAATGAAGCAGGCTTCAGGCTCCATGCTCCAGTCACTTCCTATATAACACAGTGCCAGCCTTTGGGGGAGGCTAGAAGATGAATAGCTGTGCTTTGTCGCTTTCTGGAAGAATAATGCTCTTTTCAAAAGTCCTTCCATAAATCTCAGAACCAAACATCAGGGAAAGGAAAAGTCACTCATATGAAACAAACAAACAAAAGAAATGTCACTGTCGTTTTATTTCTTTAGCTACCCTATCTTTTCCCACGCATGCGCTATGTAAAGTTTTTCCTATGAAAAACTGAGGCATTCCTTCGATGTTGTTTTGGTCAGAATTTGAATGTTCATAACTGTTGTTTTGTAGATGTCTCTCATAAAAAATGGGGCCATGCTTTTTCCATGGGTAAGCATTTTCCCCCATGTTATTAAAGTCTTCTGAAACAGAAACTATACCTAACATTTTTCCTTCATTAAAGTTTTTATTTTAAATTTTTGATGTTGCTGCTTTTGACACAGAGACTAGCTGTGTAGCACAGAGTGGACTCCAGCATGTTACAAAGTTCTTCTGCCTCAGCATTGTAAATGTTCACATTACAGGTGTGAGCCATCATGCCAGGCTATCTAACAATGATTCTTTTATTAACGCACATGAACTTCACGTATAAACGGAGTTCAGTACAATATTTTTACACATCCATGTACTGGCCAAATCCACCCTCTGCTTTCCACCCCTGCCCCTGCCCCCAGCCTAATCCACAGTACTCACCATTCTATTGAAAACCGACATGATGCGATTGTGTTCCATAACTGCCACAACTGATTTAGCAATCTCTTGTGTCTCGCTCTTTTAACAGATTTCTTCCAGAATGGATTCTTTCAAAGGTAGTCTTTTAAAATTTGCAGACCAAAATGTACATTTCTACAGGATACAATTCAATGAGTTTTGATAAAGGCAAACAGGCACTTATGGAGATGAGTGTTTCCCTTACCCCTCAATGTGCAATCACGTCTCTTTCCATTCAGGCCTCCATCTCCCTTGCAGCTACCGTTAACTTTTATCACACAGGTTTGTTGGTCTATTCTTGCACATCATGTAAGTGCAATCATGTAGTATATACCTCTTTATGTCTGGTTTCTTTTTTATACAACAATTATGTTGAGAGTCACTCGTGGTGTGTCTGTCAGCAGTCCAAGCCTTTTCGTGGCTAGTAATATTCCCTGGTATAGACATATAGCAATTTGTCTCTTTGCTTTGTCACCAGCTGATAGGCATATTAGTTCCTTCCAATCTGAGTCTAGTATGAATAGCATTAATCATTTTTCTCTTCAAATATCACTAAGTATTTTTTCTCTTCAAATCCATTTAATGGGATGCTTAATAGTAAAATGATAGGTAGCATAGTAATGATCTCTCTCTCTTGTCTTTCTCTGTCTCACGCACACAGACATGCGTGTGCGCACACACACACACACACACACACACACACACACACACACACACACACTTCTCATTCTGTGGTAGAGAAACCCAGGGCCCCTGACCACAATTTTTCTTCTCCTTTTCTTCCTCTGCTTCCTCCTCCTTTTATTCATTTTTGTTTTCATTCTTTTCCTAATCTTTCTCCTTCTCATTTTTGGAGACAGTTTCAATATGTAGCACTGGCTGATTTCAAAGGTCTGTTCCTCCTGTCTCAGCCTCTCAAGTTCTGGTATTACAAGTGTTTACCATCTTTTGTTTTTGTATGTTTTTGGGTGTTTTACCTGCATGTAATGACTGTGCACCAGATGTATGCCGGGTGCCTGCAGGGACTAGATAAAGGCATCAGATCTTCTGGAACTGGAGTAGATGATTTCAAGCCACCATGTGGATGGTAGGAATCTGAAAGAGCAGCCAGGGCTTTTAGTTGCTGAGTCCTCTCTCCAGCCCCCTATTTGCTCTTTTAAGGGAAGACACAGAAGCTGGGTGTGTGACTCAGTGGTAGTGCACTTACATTGCAGGGTTCTGGGAATGATCCACAGCACTGGAGGGGGGCTGAATGCAGTTGACAGACCCCAGCCTGGGTAGGGGAAGAAGAAAATGAGAACAAATGGAGGGGAAACTAGTTTTTAAATAAGTACAGAAAAGAGGAATAAAAATTGGGCAAGGAAGAGGCAATAAACAAGCAAGCATAGAGGTTTGGATTAGAGTAGTCTGTAAGGAGAGCCAGGATGCCTTCTCATTTAAACACTAAGTCTTGTTTCTGTCCCTCACTCTCTTAATTGAGGGCCTGGCTACATCTAGGACATAGACCGATGGGAGACTGGCTACAACATGGTCACACCAAACAAGGACCCAATGGTGTCCTGGCTCGAGCTTCTGAAATCTCAGAGTCCCCAGTGACACACTTCCTCCAATAAGGTCACACCTACTTCAAAAATGCCACACCATTATAAATGAATGGGCACCATTTCATTCATACCATTACATTGTGCAAGGCTCTGGCTTGGATCAGTAACTCAAGGCACCTGGGCTTGCCTTTCCTGGCTTCCTTCTAGCTCTCTTCAAAGACAAGCAACTCCTCCTGAAAAGTTTTCACACAAATCAAAAAATGCTAATGTGGATTCAACTATTTCTCTGGAAGTCTGGGAAGACTTCCACACAACTGCAGACAGACAGACAGACAGACAGACATATACACACACAAACATGAGAGAAGAGAGACAGAGATGTAAGGCCACTTCCAGAGCCCTGATATTTTGCCTTAAAGAGATTTTTCAGGTAGTCAAGTAGAGTGATGCATGCTTGTAATCCCAATACTTGGAAGGCTGAGACAGGGTGATTGCCATGAGTTTGAACCCAAGCTAAGACCTTGCTTCAAAAAAAAATAAAACAAAACAAAGGGAACTAAGGGAGTTAAAAGCACTTACTATTCTTGTAGGAGTAAAGAAGACCCAGGTTCAGTTCCTAGCACCCACATGGTAGCTCACAACTGCCTGCAACTCCACTTCCAGGAGATCTGAGTCCCTTTTCTGACCTTTATGTACTCCTACATGCATGTGGTGTACATAAACTCACACAGATTCACACACATAAATAAATGAAAAAACTACAATGAAGAAACACATACACACACACAAAATGGAGATTTTGCTGGCCTCAAATCTGGGAAGTCTGTTTTTTAACCTTTAGTGATGTTACTGCTATTTAAACATCGAGTATTCATTTCTAAAACCAGAGAAGAGACACAAAAATAACTCAAAGAAATTGAAAGGATGGGCCTGAAATTCTGTAAGGCACATGGGAAGACACCGACAAAGTTCCATGGGCTTTACGGCATTCTTACCTCATCTTGGGTCTCAAGCTAATTGAATGGTTAAACTGTGAAAGGAGAGAAGAGGCCACAGATGCAAATATTGAAAAATGGAGAATGTTTATTTGGTCCATGAATCCCAGGAGAAACACTGGGGCTGTAGCTTAAGGGGAAAGCATATATTTAACATTTGCAAAGCCTTGGGTTCAACCTCCATGACAATGTGTGTGTGTATTCACGCACGGGAACACACACACACACACACACACACACACACACACACACACACACACACACATACACACTCCAGAGAACATATCTTTGAGGAAGACAGTGCAGTTTACAAAATTTCTGATTGTAAAAGAGGAACAATGTCTTGATGTGAGAACTATAATGAAGTATATCTTTTTTTTATTCTTTTTTTTAAAATTTAGATAAGAAACAAGGTTGCTTCACAAGTCAGTTCCAGGTCCCTCTCCCTTTCCCTCCCCTCCTCCCGTGCCCTCCCCCCATCCCCCCCCCGTTATCCCCTCGTTCCCCCAGGGAGGGTGAGGCCCTCCATGGGGGTGTCCATAGTCTGTCATTTCATATAGGGCAGGGCCTAGACCCTTCCCCAAGAGTTCAGGGTGAGAGTGCACCTCACATTGTTCTATGGGAGTCCAAAGTCCGTGTGTATACTTGGGATGGGTACTGATCTGCTGCCCAAGGCTCAATAGATTACCTAGGCCTCCTCACTGACACCCAGATTCAGGGGGTCTTGATCAGTCCCATGCTGGATTCCCAGGCTGATGCCTGGGATTCAAGAGTTAACCTTTGTCTGGTCAGCTGTTTCTGGGGGTTAAACCAGCCCAGTCTTAATCCCTTTGATCATCAGTCCTCCCTCTCTGATACTGGCTTTCTTGAGTTCAGCTCAGTACTTAACCAGCCACTAAATGTAGTTTCTGTTTCCCAGACTGTCTGGTCATAGGATTGTAGGCTGGCACTCCAATGAAGTATATCTTGATGTACTTAGAGGAATAAAAGTTCCATGCATATTCAAAGCATCATTATTATTCATTCCTTAAGGGAAATAGTTCAGCTTTACCATTAAAATGCACCTGAACAGAAATGGAGGTAACTAATTTCACAGTAGCTGTGGATCTCAAAATACAAGTCCCAATTCCACTGGGGACAGGGTGAGATTACACTGCATACACGGGTCCCGCAGAGACATGACATATTCTGCCTGCTTCTTCCAATTCCCAAAAGTTTATCTCTTCAATTTACTGTTAGGAAAATCTCAAATGGTATGTATGTAAGCGCAGCATCTGCTTGGTTTCAGTTCATGAGTTAGGGCACACAATAGTCCTTCCAGAGTCTTGCTAAAGTCAGAGGTGGCAGTGCATAGTTAATATCCCAGCGCTTAGGAGACTGAGGCTGAAAAGTTGCTGTGAGTTTAAGGATGCTAGTCTGTTCTGTGTAGTGAGTTCAAGGTCATCCTTAAATACATAACCAAACCGTATTTTTCTTTTTTTTAATTTAAATTAGAAACAAGTTTGTTTTACATGTCAATCTCAGTTCCCTCTTCGTTCCCTCCCCCGCTTCACCCCACCAACACCCCTATCCCATCCCCTTTCTTCTCTCAGAGACCATGAGGCCTTCTATGGGGGATCTTCAAAATCTGTCATATCATTTGGAGCAAGGCCTAGGCCCTCCCCTGTGTGTCTAGGCTGAGAGAGTGTCCCTCTATGTGGAATGGGCTCTGAAAGTGCATTACTACACTAAGGATAAATACTGATCCACTGCCAGAGGCCCCATAGACTTCCCAGGCCTTGTAACTGACACCCATGTTCAGGGGGTCTGGGATGGCCCTATGCTGGTTTCCCAGCTGTCAATCTGGAGTCCATGAGCTCCCACTTGCTCAAGTCAACTAAGTCAACTGTTTCTGTGGGTTTCTCCAGCCTGCCTTGAACCCTTTGCTCATTACTTCTCCTTCTCTGCAGCTGGATTCCAGAAGTTCAGCTCAGTGTTTAGCTGTGGGTGTCTGCTTCTGATTCCATCAGCTACTGGATGAACGCTGTAGTTAGCCATCAATCTCATTATCAGGGAGGGGCATTTAAGGTAACCTTTCCACTGTTGCTTAGATTGTTAGTTGGGGTCATCCTTGTAGATCTCTGGACATTTCCCTAGTGCCAGATTTCTCTTTAAACCTATATTGGCTCCCTCTATTAGGATATCTCTTTTCTTGCTCTCCTCTATTCTTCCCCCGATTCAATCTTCCTGCTCCCTTATGTCCTCCTCTCCTCTCCTCTCCTTCTCTTTCTCCTTACTCTCTCTCTCTCCCCTCCCCCCATGTTCCCTATTTGCTCAGGAGATCTTGTCCCTTTCCTCTTCTCTGGGGGTGGGGAACCATGTATGTCTCTCTTAGGGTCCTCCTTCAAATCTTATTTAAAAACATTAAAAGGAAGGAAGGGAGGGAGGCAGAGAGATAGACAAAGAGAGACACACAGAGAGAGTTAGTTCAGTAGTTCTGGTGTCTTATTAATTCCAGCTGAGTTTTCAGCTGTATCTGACCCAAATCACAGATTCTTAATACAAAACAGCACAAGGATAGTTCTAACATAATGTCTTTCTTTCCCTTTGAAACTTCACAAGCCAGGTCTCCATCATCTGCCTCTCTCTCAACATTTGTATCTTCCAAGTTCCTGTAACAGTGAATTCAGAGCACTCAATGGCCTTCCAAGTCCAAAGTTCTAAAATCCTTCTACAATCTTCCCCCAAAACAGTATGGCCATGGTCTTTTACTAAAATGCCCCATGATTCTGGTGCCAATTTCTGTCCTGGTTTGCTTTTTATGGCTGTGATAAACTGCAGGTGGGAATGTGGAGGCAAGCACTAAAGCAGAACCATGGAGGGAACACTGCTTACTGACTTGGTCACCATGACTTGCTCAGCTTGCTTTATATGCTACTAAGGACCATCTTCCCAGGGTAGATGCTTGAGTCCTCCCACATCAATAATGAGTTAATAAAATGCCCCATCATCTTGCCTACAGGAAATCTGATGGAGGAATTTTCTCAATGGAGGTTCCCTCTTCCCAGATAACCTAGGTTGTGTCATTGACAAAAATGCTTACCATCATACTTTCCTTCCTGATTCACGTTTACATGTCGATATTTTCTTTTGAATTCTCCCAGAACCTATTCTAAGACAAGGATTGGAAAGAGTAAAACTCAGAGGTGATCCTAGGTAACATGGGTAGAGAGATGGACAAATGAGACAAGGAAGAACAGGAAAGAGGGCAAGTTATTCACTGTGTGCTCTGTGTGGAGGGGAACTTTAGAAACCAAGTTATCTCACTGGAAGGGCAAGGGGGCTGGTATATTCACACCATATCTGCTCCTATCTCCCATTGTTTGAAGATTGCTGTGTTGAGGTGGGATGGATAAGGGAACGGACACCAGTTTCTTGGCCTGACAAAACTGGCTCTTGTGGTAAAAGACTGGCCTTAATCTAAGAAATGAAGATACTGGAAGTAGAAGGTGGATACTGGCTGAAGTGCACAGAGTGAGGAAAAATGACATACAGAATCTTGGACCTCTCAGTGGCTATGGGGCTGGCTGACTAACATGGTATTTAGCACAGAGACTTAACTGCTTGATACTGATTCCTTTATCCCCAATCCCATGTGAGATGGGCAGGGGATCCAGGAACCATTAGGGAGTCAGAGTAAAGACCACTGTAAATGTTGTTAAACTCTTAAACAAAAGAATTTTTGTAGAGCTCACAGCTACCCATAAAACAATTGATGAGCTCACCAGCCAAAAGAAAATGTACTTTGAAACTATTTTTCCTTTCAGTACTAGGTATTGAATCCAGTACCTTGTCCACACTAGACAATGTTTTACTACTGAGCTATATTCACCTATTGTTTGGTTCTTAAATATCACCCCAAATGCCCATTTGATAGATATTTGGGCTCCAGATCATTGTGTCTGGGGGTAGGTTGGTAGGCCTTTTGGAGATAGGGTCCAGAGGGAGGTCTTCAAGTTACTGGGGATATCCCCTTGAGGGAGACAGTAGAACCCTAGCCTCATTCTCTTTCTCCAAGGTAAGTGGCTTTGTTCTGTCACATGGTTTCACCATGGTGTGTTATTTTTGTACAAGCCCAAAGCCATGGAGTACATTGATCATGGACTGAAATCTCCAAATTTCTAAGCCAAAATAAGCATTCCTACTTACAAGCTGGTTTGTCTCAGGTGTTTGTTATAAGTGACAGAAAACTGGATAACACAGATGAACAAAAGCAAAGGACAGGGTTATAACTGAAAGCACCCTGATTCTTCCAGATGCTGTATTCCAGCCATTTCCTCTCTGTGTTGCATAACACAATACAAGGCTCCCAGGTCTCTTAGCAATTAGCATGTATCATTAAAATCTTATCTACAGCTGGACTCTTCAATCTAAATTCTAGTTGCAAGTTTTTTTTCCTGGTCTTTGCATCCCCAAACACACCAGTACTTCAGAGACCTGGAGACTAGATGAGCCCCACAGGGGATTTGCTATCCCAAATCACACTGAATATTTACTGAGAAGGTGAAATTTTAAAATGAATCTTTGAAGGTGATGTTCCTTCACACTGAAACGCAAATTCGCAGGTTGGTGAGCTGTTATTGCTAGTTTGGTCAATGTGTCTATTTTAGTAATACAAAATTGGTCTTGAAAAGACCCAAGGAAGTAATTGGGCCCAATAGCAGGGTGAAGGAGCCTGTTGGAAGCCATCAGAGCCACCTCTGAGCCATAGTTATAAGGACATTTTCAAACAAAAACTGTTCCTGTATTTCTTAGACTGTTAGGAAGCAAATTGAGGGTTCTAGCACTAGAATACACAGATCTAAATGTACCCTTTGTGGTCTGGAGATGTAGCCTAGCTGGAAAACCCTTGCCAGAGTATGTGAGGCACCTGAGTTCAAGGGTTCTATTATCAGCACCGAAAATGGGAGAGGGACATACTCATATTAGTTGATTCCAACCCTTTCTGGGATTGAGCTATTTAGCTATAAAATAGCATCCTAATAATTTCTGAAATTCTCTGGATGTAGAAAGCTGCGAGGTGCTGCACCCTTAAGATGGTGCTGGCTTCCGCCTTCTGCTAGCCCGACAGCAGGTGCTCTCTATGATAAACAACACCTGTATTTGGTTAAGGCTGGATATCAGGCTTGCTTCCGCGTATGTGGACCTATCTGCATGTTCTACGTGGCATACTGGGGTTGGCCGCCCAAGGGCTTTTAAGCTGTGGGTTGGGGCTCCCTGTCGCTCCCTGGGAGAAGATTGTTCAAGGTTCCTGAATAAACTGCTTAAAGAAGAGTCTGGGCATTGCATCTTCCTTGCTGGTCGAGGTGGGCGCAACATCTGGATGTTTAGGAAAATCAGTAAGTCATCTCCCTGTGGAACAACTTTTGGCCTGAAAATGATATGAAAGTCATATAAGCAGGAAGTAGTGAAGGCCCTAAGAGGTCTTTGATCCATGAAAAGTATTTCTTTTTATACTGTGTTCATCTTGTGTGAACAATTTCATATAATAGGGATTATGTTTGATGTGCTACCCTGTTGCTGGAGTTTCTTTCCAGCCTGGTCCCACAGCCGATTAGCCCCAAACAAACACACCAAGACATATTAATTTATAAACTGTTGGCTGATGGCTAGGGCTTCTTGCTGCCTAGCTCTTAATTATTAACCCATAACTACTAATATATGTCTACATGGCCTTATGTTACCAGAGAACCCCTGGAGCATCCTATCTTCCTGTTCTCTACATGGCGTCTTTCCCTGGTGGCCTCTTTCTGCCTCTCTCCCCAGAATTCTTGTCTCATAGCCTTGCCTATACTTCCTGCCTGGCTAGTGGCCAATAAGTGTTTTATTCATCAACCAATAAAAAACATATATACAGGACATCCCCCATAACTGCCCCATAATATATTTATTGAACAACAGAGGATAGATATATTAGTGTCAAATATGAACAGTTGACATCTTAAGGGCTCTGTAGTATGTCCATTTATTTTTATCATCTCCCTCCCCTTTTCATAGACACTGAAGTCATCTTCCTCTACTGCCTCTTCTTCCCCCACCCCTTTCCACAGGGTCTCACTACATAGCCCAGGATGTCCTTGGACTCTTTTTTTTTCTGCCTCAGCCTGCCAAGTGCCAGCACTACAAATGCATGCCAAAATGAATGGCATTTTATGTTTTATTTTCCCTTGGGGTAAATAATACCACAATTGAGGACTATGTTTCAAACACTATTCTACATTATATCTTCTAATGGATTTAATTCTCATAGCAAAACTTGTGAATTAAATATTATCATTAGATACTTGGGTATACAAGCTTTTGTGTTGCTGGTGATTGAACCCAGAACCTTGCATATGCCAGGCAAAATCTCTACCACAGACCTACACCCCCAACAAATGACCAGAATTAATAAGCAGCTTCACCATGTATATTGGCTTTTAAACTCAATGCCCTCCTCTATCCCACTCCACTGTCCTATGTCCTCCCCTTGCTTTTTGACTGTGTTTTGCAACTGAGAGAAATCAATGTGACATGTGACAAGTAGGGGTATTTGGTGAATGCTTTGCATTTCCTGTATGTAGTCTTAAATACAAAAGAGATTATTGCAGATGTTGCACACCATGATGCCAGACCTGTCAAGTTAAGGTAGCAATCCAATGCCAGAAGTCACTTGTTTTTAGGTTTCATGGTATATGAAAAAAATTCCTATTAAATAGTACACTGTGAGTGTACTTCTCTGCAACTTTCATCTGAAAGCATTCCTACTTGTTACATTCTTCCTTTCCTCTGTTCTTTTTCTAGTGCTGATGATGTAATGTAGGACTGTGTGCATTTTGGGCAAGCTCTCCTATTGAGGTACACCCTTAGCACCAGGATGGAGTTTCACAGCCATTAAACAGGACCCTTGGTGAAATGTGGTCCCTGAAGTTGGACATGTGAGCAATCTTCTTCCTCAAAATTGTAGTAATTACATAATGTATGGTTGCATGATCTGAATTTCTGGAAAGGGCCAGGATACTTTATAGTAGAAGAAAATAGAGTAGGCATTTCTTCTGGCAATGGGACTTGGGACTAACTGGGGAATAGTTTAAAGAGACTTTCTGAGGCAGAGATAGGGCACTTGATCAGTGTGCACCAGGCCATGGGATGGATTCCAAACACAACAAAATTAAAAATGTTTTTGGTATGTTGATAGGATTGGGGTTACAAAGTGGTAGATAGTGCAATCAGGCTGTGCCCTGCTCTAAGTTACTATACATTCTGTAAACAGTAGCTCTCTCTGGCAGTGTCTTGTTCTTGGTAAGTCCACTTCACAAGCAGTACCTGGCTCTGCTTTGAAATGTGCATGTAAACACCATCACCTGTTCAGCACCAGCCATAAGGTACAGATGGACAAATGGACAACTTGTTTTTAGAAGAAGTATCATCTGCGGCTGGAGAGATTGCTTAGTGCCTAAGAGCATTGGCTGTTCTTTTGAAGGACTGGAGTTCAATTTCCAGCACTCACATGGTGGCTCACAAATGCCTGTAACGCTGATTCTGGGGAATCTGATATTTTCTTTTGTCCTCTGTGGACACCAGTCACACAGGTGGTGTACAGACATACACGCGGACACTCATACATTTACATTACATAAGTAAGTGAATAAATAAATAACAAAACATTATTTTAAGAATGATTAAAAAGAAGAGAAGGTACCATCCTATAAACTTTCAAACTATATCGGGACCAAAGGGGTATATTAAAATCACATCAGACATACCAGGCCTCCAAAGTGATGAAACATATCAGAATAAGGAAGGGTGGGAGACCCTCACCTGGACCCCATAATGAAGAGGGTACCTAACTCTGCAGTGGTGACAGCTCCCACCAACCTGTCAGCCAATGTGTACATCAAAGGACCAAAGCGCCCCTGGTTTGAGGAGGGCCGGGTTACTTTAGCTTAGTTTTCCCTAATTGATGCAGTTCATGCAACTGCTTTCCATCCACCCATCCAACATTCTAGAGCATTCTTGCAATTTGTCCCTCTATGGTCCTGCATCATGCATTTAGCCTCCATGGCTTTCACTTCCATGGTCCCACACCTTGTCTCTGAAGCTCAACTCAGCTTTAAGGCCCAGATCAACCCTGTGACCTTGCAACCCCTGCAGCTCCTCTGCGACTCTGTGCCTCCAGTATTTCTCCAGCTGAATTCATTAATACCTAAACACTGCAGGGACTTTCTTTATCTCTGAGCTCTCTGCCTTTCCCTCCATTGAAGCGTCTTTGACCTTTTTGTAATGTAATATAGCTAGCTAATTAGACATACAGACATATAGACAGACCGACCACTGACAGATGTAATTGCTGTCTGATGTGTAATGTGATATGAGAGTTAATATTAATAATTAGTATTAGAATAAAAGAACTTGTATTTGTCAATAGCCAGTTATTAAGGGAATGTGAAAGTACTTGGAAAACTGCTGCCAACAGACCTATGACATTTGGGAATTTATTATCCAATGAATTCCAACATTAGGGAATGACACAAATATCAGTATGTTTCTGGTATAGTGCTCTCTTGACAATGGGTATTTATCAAAATTCAGTGAGTGAACAATAAAGTTCTGTGCATTTCATTATATGTCAGTTTATATCCAAATAATAAAACTGGAAATAAATATAAAACTCTAGTAAATGACATGCAAATTACATATTGGGGGGGTGTCCAATTTACTTTCAAGTTCATCCATTAACATGGCTAGGAAGTTTTTTTTAAATGCAGAAATACAGTAACTGGTGTTGATGAGAATGTGTAGAATCAAAGCCCTTGTGCACTATTGGTGGGAATGGAGGATGATGAAACTGCTATGGGAAACAATATGATGGCTTCTCAAAAAATGGAAAATTGGGCTATGTATAGTGGCGCACACCTTTAATCCCAGAACTTTAGAGGCAGGTAGATCTCGGTGAGTTGCAGGCCAGCCTCATCTACATAGTGATAACTACGTAGTGATACCATGCCTCTAAAACAAAACAAAAAATTACAAGTCAAATTATCTTATAATATAGTGATCTCATTACTACACATATGCCTGTGCTAAATTCTGCCTTCCCAATTAACTGGTGAAGTTTGTCTCCTGCTTGGACCTTAAGTGATACAACCACTCTGTTTTAAATTGCAGTAAAAACTTGCAATGATCTCTATTATGTGTGGTATACCTGGCTGTCTTCTTCCACCAGAATGGAGGCTGCTTGCAGGCAAGAATTTCTCATTTTGCTTACTGCTGTATTGTGGATGCTTAGGCTAGTGTCTGATAAGTAGTTGAAACTTAATGCTTGTCTAATGCATCTTTAATGTGTAGGAAAAATAAGTTCTACAAGATCCACAGTTACAACAGAAGAATTTAATTCACCCTTGCCATCACTGAGAATGAAAACTACAGGCTGAGGAAGTAAACAAATCTCTCCACCTGCTTATGAAAATTTCAACTAGGCTCTTATGGAATCCAGAGAGCAGCCACCAAGATAGTTTAGGGATGTTGGTGCCTTTATTCTGAAGGGACTGGACCCTCACCTAGCCCCTTGCTTTAGCAGCCATGACAGGCTGAAGAAAAGATCTAGAAAGACAAAGGCCCCTGACTCAGCAACAAGTGCTTGCCCAACCTTGCCTGACCTTGTAGTTAGTAAGAAGCCAGATAGCCTCCATGTGGCAAGGAACCAATCAGAAGTTAGTTGGTGGCCTCTGGATGTGCTTTATGGTAACAGTGATGTGCAGAGCATAGCAACTGCCATGGGAGGGCCATAGCAACCATTCCTGATCTTTCAACTCAGGACAGATTGTCCAAATTCAGAAGCATACCAATCCTGAGACTGTTGCAGACCCCAGACACTCCCCTTGCTCTATCTCAATAAATTCTTTGCCCCTCAGTCCCTCTGGGTGCTTCTAGTTCTACCCACCATGTCGAACAGACAGAAGACCAGAG
The DNA here is from genome assembly GCF_017639785.1 of Mesocricetus auratus. Classification (NCBI taxonomy): domain Eukaryota; kingdom Metazoa; phylum Chordata; class Mammalia; order Rodentia; family Cricetidae; genus Mesocricetus; species Mesocricetus auratus. The sequence goes on from NW_024429213.1 coordinate 4,959,043, forward strand.
TTAACACAGTTAACTCCTTAAAGACTCTTTGCTTTTGCATCGGATCTGATCTCTTGGTGATTTGGGTGTACAGAATTTGGGCACAACAATTCTTTCCATCTTTCCTCCTTTCCTTCTTTCTCCTTTCCTCCTTCCCTTCCTCCTCTCATTCTTTTGTTTGTGTTGCTGGTGCTGGGGCTTGAACCCAGGGCCTTCTATGTGGAAGGCGGGAAGTACCCTATCACTGAACTCCCATCCGCACCTCTGTGTGATCCTTTTGAACCAGGAAATATTGTAAAAGTTGACTGTGGTGGGACCAAGGGAGGAGTTGCTTCTTGATTATAGGAGAGGGAAACAGTGAGAGAACATTTTTCTCTCTCAGATATTGTAGCTACCCTCACTCCCTCCAGTGGGACGTGATTATTAGCTCAGAGCATTGATCTTCTTTCTAAGTGACCCAAAGCAATGGTTCTCAGGAGGGAAGATGTGGGGCAGCCTTCACCGGTGAACTCATGGATCGATTTCCCCAGTCTCCTTGCCCCAGGGTCAGCAAATCAGAATGACCCAGGGGGCAGAATAGATGCCAGTGATTTTAACGAGTTTCTGAAGTAAAACTGGAAACTCTCTTAGTTCATTGAGAATCACCGGGCAAAAGAAATACCCAATGTGAATTATTAAAGTTTAAAATGTCCATTCCTGGCTAGGTGTGGTAGCCCTGGAACCAGGACGATCAGGAACAAGATCCATTGAGAAAGGGGCAAGGGAACAAGAGGTCACATGTGACATGAAAATGGCAAAGAAACTACTGGGAGTGGGAAGGCACAGAGGGGGAGAAGGAGGACAAAGAAATAACTTCCCCCCTCATCCATTGTCACCTGAGGCAGGTAGGAGAGCCGGTGCCAGGTCAGGAAAGTGAGGGAACGGGCCCTGCCCCTTACCAGCTGCAGCACACAGGAGAGCGGGCCCTGCACCCTGCCTGGACAGTGCACTGCACTAGAGCTCATCGTGGTGTGTGGGGGCGGCAGCAGCACAGGTGAGCCAGTTCTGAGGGTGTGAGAGCAGGAGAGATGACCCCACACATACACACAACCCATGCCCCTTACAGCAATCGGGAGAGTAGAGCTGGTCCTGGTGATGACAGTGTGGGTGACCCTGATCTGAGGACCTGAGACCAGGAGAACTGGCTGCACTCCTTGCTACAGGCTACATTGGGTGAGCAGCTGAGGCAATGCTGGAGAGCTCCCCCTGGTGGTGGTGATGAGGGAGAGGTGGTGGGCTGACCAACCCAGCCACCTGCCAGAACCAGGACTATGAGTTGGCCCACACCAATGTCCACTTCAACTGTGAACGGTTGAAGCATGTGAAGGGGACGAACCTACAGATGCACAACTACAGGATCACCATGACACAGGACGACAAAAGGACATCCAAGAGGATCCCCAGAGAAAGCCCATCCATTATTGATAGTGTTGCAGAAGTCAGACCAATGACTCATAGTAATGAACATTTGTAATTAAAGATGAATGGAACAAAGGGTACTTTGTGTGATTCAATGTACCACACTATAGCTTCCGTTATGAATTTCTCCTTTTTTGTTGTTTGTTTTGTTTTGTTTTAGGGGGAGGTTGCATGGACAGAGGGCAGATGTGAGGGGATGGGGAGGAAGTGGGATGCATGATGTGAAATTCACAAAGAATCAACGAAAGAATGAAAAGTGGGGGCTGGATGAAAACAGTGAAAGCAAATTGAGAAGAGACCAAAAAAAAAATAATGGGAGTGAGTATGACTAATATATAAGAAAGTGACATATGAAGCCAATTGTTAAATATAATTAACATATGTTAAAAACTAAAACCAGAAAAAGAAACAATAACGATAAACAATGAAAACTTTGTAAATTGCCATGCCATGATAAACTCCTTTGTAGCTTTGATTATATGCTATATATAAATGACAAAAATAAAATTTCAAATAATTTTTTTAAAAACAAAACAGTCTATAAATTCTCTTTAGGAATGATGGCTCATTCAGTTCTTCATCAATTTTTATAGGGCTGTCAGAACCTATTTAATTTTTTAATAATTGATTTATTAATAGCTACCAATGTGAAAATGTGTGCTTGCATAAATGTTCATGAGAAACGTTCATGTTTATCAGGTGTTTTCCTCAGTTGCTTTCCACCTCATGCTTGCACGTCAAGTGCTTAAAGCCACTGAACCACTTTCAGTAATTACTCTTATAAGTGATAACCTTTGTGTTCTAAATGGGCTATCGCTTAGATTTACAAGAATTGAGACTATTGTTGGCTATGAAGCCAAATACAGCTGTGAAATATTTTTTCAATGTTTTTTTTGTTGTTGTTGTATCTTTTTAAAATTTAACTGTCAATCCAGGAGATTAAAGGTTGTAGGCAAAATTAAAGTGTACAAGAGGCTAAATTTTGCAAATACATTAAAATATTTAAGCAGCAGGGTTTCTTTTAGGCCACCAACTAGCTCCCAAACCATGACACGCAGACTTTTGTTAGTTATGAATGCTCAGCCTTAGCTTGTGCTTGTCCCACTAGATCTTATAACTTAATTTAACCTGTTTGTCTTCATTGACATTTTGCCTCGGGGCTTTTTACCTTTCTTTGCTTTTGCATATCTTACTTTTATTGCTTTTCATGTCTGTCTGTCTGGTCACTGCCTGGCTTCTGGCCCCCATGTGTCCATCTCTTTTCTCCCTCGTTCTCCTTCTCTCTCAAGCCCAGATTTTTCTTCCTACTTATTTTGCCTGCCCTCTCCTGCTAGCTATTGGCCATCCAACTTTTTATTAGGTCAATCAGGTGTCTTAAGCAGGCAAAGTGCAACAAGTGCAACACATGGTTACATAATTAAACAAATACATCACAAACAGATGTAACACATCTTTACACAGTTAAAAAGGATAGGAGAAACAAATGTGGCAAACTTTCCCATAGTTAAATATTTTGCAGCATAAACAAATGTAACACACCTTTGCATAGTTAAAATAATATTCCATACCATGTTTGTCTATCTAAGTGTGTTTCACAATCACTATGTAATTTAGCAGCAATGTCCCAAGTGAAAATAATTCTTTCCAATAGGATTTTTCGTATTGCTAAGTTGTTAGCTTTCTCATGGGAAAGCATACAAACTTAGCAATAGTATTTATATCAGCATGTTGGAAGGATTTGGATAAAATCTAATCAGTAGGTTTCAAATGGGTCTTTAAATAAAGAAATAAAACAATTCCTTTTCTAGCTTACTTTTAAAATAAATGTTACTAAGACAGATTGAAATTTTAAGAAAACCTTATTGTGTCAAACAGAGAATTGCACAGCAGGTCTATACTACTGTATTGAATTTTGACTTTCAGAATTTGTAATAACTTCCAAGTATAGTCAACTTCATCATAGCCATGCCATCTTTTTAAGATTTTAAACTTTAACCAATATCCTTCCATGTGTTATAGCTTTTTAGTTTACTCTTCACCTTTATTTCTCATTTTGAAAGAATAGTTTTAGGTCATAATCTCATTTTTATGTACAAAATCCCATCTTCATTTGAAGCAATTTTTAAGCAAAAATATCACACAACCATAAGTTTTTCTATTTTATTTTTGATGGCTTATTTTTGCCTTATTTTTCTACACAAATCTTTCAGCTTTTTTTGTTAACAAAATATAATAGCTTTATACTTTAATGAAAACCCAAGGAGCTGTATCTGAAAACATGGCAAACCACATTAAGAATCCTGGAGGCATTTGTTTTCTCTTACCAATAAATCTCAATTAACTAATTTGCTAAAGATGTAAGTGTTATTGTAACAGGCACTTGGAAATTGCCTTTGGTAAAAAGCACCGACTTCTCATTTGGGCCCACAAAGCAACCCAAGACAGGTTAAAAATTGTGTCTCTGCTTTCATTCTGTGTCTGTCTCCTTAATTTGGGTCAGATTCCTGCTTGTTTCTGCAGTTAGCATGTTAATCACTCAAGGAGTGTCTGTCTAAATTATCTAATTTATCCTTTAATTCTCAAAACACAGAGATAAGCCATTTTCTCAAACCTTCATTCACCTTGAATTTCAGAACATTAAAACCTCCCAGCTTAGACCATCTCCCACAAGAGGACAGCTATCCACGAGGTTGAGGGGCCATCCTGGAGCCTCAGCAATTGTCTCTTAAGAACCAACCTTTCTTTTCAAACAAGAACTTCTTAATTGGCACATCCTACAGGACTTGAGCTCAGACGATTACTACCTTGTCCAGCATTGTTCAATAACGGGTATTTCGAGGCCCATGTCCTAATTTCCTTTCAGATTTAAATGAAGTTGATGTCAGTGCCCTGAAGACAGACTTGCGCTTACCGGACCCCTTCATTTGTTCTTCCCCATATGAGCACACTGATCAAACTTTCCTTCTTTGCCACTCATCACTACTCATGACTCAACTGACAGATCGGGACAGGCAATCAAGTCTAGCTGTTGGGGCTGCAAGATCTGAGTCCTTTGATGTAAATTATTGTTGCATTATGAACTAAAAGGAATTTGGGTTATTGGATAAAATTTACATGTGTATTTATTTACTTATAAGCCAATTTGAATGCCCTTTTGGGGGGACTTTGTCATATAAACACATCACATACTTTACATCTAAAGGTTGCACACAGAAACATACATACAGATAGATCAAGGTGATGTAGCCTTTATGTAAAATTTAGTTATAAGGCAAATGTTGTAGAATATTATTTTAAGATGTGTTATATTTGTTTACGCTGTGGAACATTTGTTTAATGATGCAAATATGTGTTGCATGCTTCTAAGTTGCATTTGTTTAACTTGGTGGAACTGTCTAAAATACATGATTGGTGTAATAAAGAGCTGAACAGCCAATAGCAAGGCTGAAGAAAGGATAGATGGAGCTGGCAGGCAGAGAAAATAAATAGGAGGAGAGATCTGGGAAAAAAGAGATAGAGGAACAAGAGAAGGAGGAGGAGGACTCCAGGGGCCAGTCACCCAGCTACAGAGCAAGCCACAAAGGAAGACGGAAAACAAGGTATATAAAATACAGAAAGAGAAAAGCCTTGAGGCAAAAGACAGATGGAGTAATTTAAGAAAAGCCAGATAGAAACAAGCCAAGCTAAGGTCGGTCATTCATAAAGAATAAGTCTTCGTGTGTGATTATTTGGGAGCTGGGTAGCGCTACCCAAACAGAGTCAAAGAGTGAAAAACCAACAACAGGCAAACTAAACTTGCCAATCTAAAAAAGAGGATACATTTAGGAATCTAAATTTAGGAATCTAAATTTATCACAGAATGAATACATTAAGACTACCTGCTGATTTGGTCACACGAAAAACTTACTAGAAGATTTGGGGGAGTCCTGCCAGAGTCACCACATGTTACCAGGGAAATTGGAGATCTTCATTGGGATTCATAGTCACTTTAATAAAGCAATTTAAAAAATAACTCAATTCCACTAGAGTTTAAAAGAAAAATCCCAGGACAGGCAAGCTGCAAATCAAGCTGCAGACAGCTTCCCAGGGGAGAGTGACAGAAAAAGGAAGTCCTGCCTTTTGAGTTGGGTCAGCACGGTGAACCACCTGGCAGACAAGCAAGTACATGACAGAGAGGGGAGCCTTAAAGAAAGTGAAACGGCCCAAGTGTCGGGGAAAGCGCCTTTGAAAAGAGAAAAAGAAAAGGAGAGTATGCTTTTCTAACAATCCAGAGAAGTGGGCAGATTTAGGAAGTTGTGTGACTGCAGCCTAGATGGCAGGAATTCTGGGAAGTAAAAGTATAGTATGGCACCTTACTAAATAGAGAATTACCCCCCCCCAGCCTATTTGGCAAGGCTTAAGGTGAACCCTCACGATGGTCCCTTAGAGCTCAAGTGGGTTAATTCTTTTATGTTTGGTGTGACTTGAGATGTTCAGTTCCAGTCTTGCTGGGTGGTGGTGGCCCAACCCTTTAATACCAGCAGAGGCAGAGGCAGAGGCAGAGGCAGATGGATCTCTGAGATTGGGGCCAGCCTGGTCTACCAAGTGAGTTCCAGGACGGACAGTGCTAAACAAAACAAGACAAAACAAGAACAAAACCTCTTGTTGTTGCTGCTCCAAGTTTTAAGTAAAAGCCTTCATAGTTCAGTCTTGAATAAGAATATATAATCATATACACAAGCTAATAGACTAACAGACAAAGCGACACAGAAATTATTGTGAAATACCAGCAACTACATTAATGCAGAGGGCAGTGAAAAGGAGACAAAAGGCCAAGTTAGTTTTGCGCTTAGTTAAAATTTTCTACTGTTTTAAGGGTTAATCAAGAGATGGAGATATCTTTGCAAATGGAAATTTGATATGAGCCAAGAAACAGTATACTCAAAGCTTTTAGCCCAGGGAGGATAGCTGGTACCTGGAACTCGTCTCCTGTTAGGCTCTGTCATAAAAGAATCTTTCAGCCGGGCGTTGGTGGCACATGCCTTTAATCCCAGCACTCGGGAGGCAGAGGCAGACGGATCTCTGTGAGTTCGAGGCCAGCCTGGTCTACCGAGCGAGTTCCAGGACAGCCTCCAAAGCCACAGAGAAACCCTGTCTCAAAAAGCCAAAAAAAAAAAAAAAAGAATCTTTCTTTTTGATAAGGAAGTTTGTTCTGCTGAGCAATTGCTAGAGAAAAGTAGGAGTGGGTGACAAAGCAAAGAAGGAAGAGGTAAGGTCAGAGAAGGATAGATGACAGTAGGGGGCTGAGAAAAGTTAGACTCCTCCAAATTCATCTTTTGTTCTCATACAACCTCTAAAATATTCTTATTAGTTTCTTATTCTTTAGGATTTCCTTCCTTTTAGTTTCCAAACAATGCTCTTATTAATCTCTTGTAGACTGACAACTTCAGCACTTCTTCTCTTCCATGTTTCTAAATTCCACTTGAAGTAGGGTGCCTAAGACTTGTGGTTTAGTGATTCAACTGTGCTCCCCAGCCCCCAGAAAATAAATTTGAGAATTTCTAATGTTCCCTGTATTCTCAAATTGAAAATCGCAACTTGAATTAACATAATTCTCAAACATCACACCAGCAGGAGTAATGGTTTTGCTCTGAAGATTGCTTCCTTCTTCAACTTTTTCTGCTTCTCAATTTCACGCCTCTCTTCTTTAATGGAAATCTCTACCTCCATGGTAGCTAGCTGGAGGAATCTGGGTTTTGGGTGAAATTTATGGGGTGCCTATAGAAGTAGCTCCTTCAGGTCTCATCCTCAGGTCAGGTTTATCTTACATGTTTATAGGGATCTGAGAAAACTCAAAACATCAGATGGTCGATCACCTCTTATCTGTCAACAAGGTCCTTGTGAGGGTTTTGCATGTCTTGGAGAATTCTGCTGTCACTACCATCCTGGAGGGAACAAATTCATCTTAATTTCAGTTTCTTTATGGTTAGGTGTTTATAGAATTTTTAAACTCTGAATTTTTTGAATGTTGGCATTTCTCTAGGAGTTTCTATTTATATTTCAAAAGCATATTTGATGACTCACCTAAATTCTATTCCTCTTGCTGACTCTGTGTCCGGTACACCTAGTGTTTCACTTGTGACATTGCATTGGTTTTTCTTTAACTCATTTGATTTTCCTATTAGAATTTTAATTCCCGGGGGAATTCAGGTCCCCTTTTCCCTCTCTGTCCTTTTCTCTCTCATATCTGCAGGGGTTGACCTTGAACTTCCAGTAGGCTTGTCCCAGTCGCTCAGGTTTTGGGATTACAAGCATGCACCATCACATCTCACTTGCTTATTTAATTTTATACCTAGTATTTAGAAGGCATATGATATATTGATTTTCTGTATAGTGCTTATATAAATAAAAGACAAATCACAATCAATTAAAATCAGTAGAGGAGGTAAGCATTTGAGGAAAAAGACACACAGAGGGCTCACTATTCAAACTTATCTTCTAGGACTAAAAATTGAAAGTAATTGAGCTGTGAGATTTGGGAAGGAGATAACACAGAAGAAATTTCAGGAAGAGGGTTAATTGAACAGCATGTGATTGTCATTGATTTAACCTCTTTGTACTGGAAGCTTTGACTTTGCTTTATATAGGGCTGTGTGCTATTGACATATCAGTCACCCAGTAAATAAACGAAGGTAGTGTTAGATCTGGAAGCAAATTTAGAACTAAAAAATAGAGTTACTATTTCATACACAACAGGTAAGGTGTGGACCTTAAAGAAAAAATATGCCTGGAATGAAGAAAAACTCCTGCTTAGGGGTATGTTTAGTTTTTCATTGTGTTCCTGCATATAGAAAACTGATTTTTAAGAGAAGCTAGAGCCAATTCTAATGATTGGGAAATTATTTTGAAATAGAACATCTACACTAGGGCGCAACATATCTAATTACTTTTCTGGGTAAGAGGTTCAGAATGCACCAGTCATAAAGGAAATATTCTACACAAGCACCAGCAACTCTCCAGCATTCAGGCTGTTTCAGTAATGAGGCCATTTTTGGTGCACATGCACACATGCATGAGTGCTCTCTCTCTCTCTCTCTCTCTCTCTCTCTCTCTCTCTCTCTCTCTCTCTCTCTCTCTGTTTGAGGCTTGGGACTAGGGCTAACTTTCTACCAGTTCCCACTCTTAGAGGACCTTGTCTACATCTGAACATTGACTTGACAGAACAGATTATCAGGGGAATAATCATATAATTTCTTGTTTTTAAATTTATTCTTTCACAGTGTCATATATATGTAAAAGACTTCATACCATATTTACCTTCCATTATCCTCTCTTCTTCCCCTTGCACTCCTGCCAAATCCCTCCTTTCTCATGATATTCCTCCCATTTTCCTGTCTTTTTGTGTGTAACTAGAGTTGCTTAATGTATGTTTGACATAACCTGTTAACCTTCCTCTGGAAATGAAGACCCCAAGAGATGGTTAGAGCTGAGTCGTTTTATTCTAGGATTGATGAACAGTGCAATAATGGACTAATAAGATAAAACCAAAGAATATTATGAGTTAGGTGTTTTTATCTGTGGGATGCTTGGCAACAGCAGTTCATTTGGGCTCCTCTTGGTGTACCTCTCCCTTGGAAGATGAGGGTATTCCTGTCTTATGAATATAGATGGGACGCCTGTCATGGAAGGATCTTATGATCTGCTGCAGGGGAAGCCCGACAAACCCTTCCTGGCCCTGCAGTTCCTCAAGTTCCTTGGCTTAAAATATTCACTGTATCCATATGCTTGATTTTTAAATAGCATGTTCTGAACTCTGTCATTTCCACAACACGAAATAAATCACAGGTGTTACGTGATTATTTTCTTATGTACATAAAGAAGCATCTATTTACTCCAGACAGAGGGGGCACCAGTAGACCAAAGAAAGGATTTCCATACAAATCTAGAATGATGAACCGATGACTTTATTACTTACAAAAGGGCAGCTGAGTCATACATAGGTAACTGTGCCACCAGGAGTGAACTGAGTGACTTACAGGTAGTCATAATACCACGAAATTTCACCTCAGTCAATGATTCCAATCTTGGGGAAGTAGTAAATATTTGTTTGGAGGACCTTTCATTAATTATGATATTATAAGATATAATTGGGTAGTTTTTAAATTGAAAGGCATTTTACATTACAAAACAAAACAAATATTTAACATCACAAACTACTCTAGGTTGTCTGTACAAAGAACAGATCTTGCCTTCCAGATATCCATAGAGATGAAACATGGGTAATACGTACATGGTTCTAAGTGAAGAGAGAGAGAAACCACACCCTTCTTCTGGAAGGATCAGAGTGAGAAAAAAATAATGACAGAGGCTTATTTGAGCTCTAGGATTCTACCAGTCCCAAGTGGCCTTATAGCACTCTATTTATCCTTGGTGCAACGTCTACACAACTATCATACATTGAATAGTACTGGGTAACATTGTTATCATGTTTGAAAAATGTTTAAGAAAGGAATGAGTGCGTTTCTACCAGACTTTTAAGTCCCTGCAAAACAGGGGCAGTAGCTCTCTCACAGCCTAGTTTGTAAGGTATCCACTCTGTCAACTTCAATTAGGTGCATCTGTTCAATCCCATTGACTGGAATCAACAGTTTTGGACAGGCACATCTAAAACTGGAGGAAGGCTTACTTCAGGATTTGCGAAAATTTTTTTGCATCACTTTTAAGGAGTTTATTAAATTCTAAAAAGATTTCATTTAAAAGCCTTTTTTATTGAACCAAGAGTGAAAGTAATGAAAACCAATTTTCAAAGTTAAAGAAACAGTGCAACTCTTAATAATAATTGTTTTTGAACTCCCTATTGCTTAACTCAATACATTTTGTTTCTGAGTGAAAACTTTTCTGTCCTCCTGGGAGCTCCCTTACCAATCCTAAAGTTACTCAGTAATTGAAGTTGCTAACTACTCTGCCAAGTACAAATCATTTGCCTGGGAGTTTGAATCACTTTTGAATGCACAGTAATATTGCTTGTGGGGAAGGCATTCATGAATGGTTCCTTTAGATTTGCCACGCTTTATTTCTCAAGTTACAACAGTATTACATTTCATGTTTCAGCCAGCTGTGGTGGCTCACACCTGTAATTTCATCACTCAGGAGGCTAAGAGAGGTGGACTGTTCAAGGTTGGCCTGGGCTATGTATTGAGCTTCAGGACACTGGCTTGTCACATTCTTTGCCTTCAATTCTTTTTTCTTTTCTCTTTCTTTCTCTCTTTCTTTCTTTCTTTCTTTCTTTCTTTCTTTCTTTCTTTCTTTCTTTCTTCCTTCCTTCCTTCCTTCCATCCATCCTTCCTTCCTTCCTTCCTTCCTTCCTTCCTTCCTTCCTTCCTTCCTTCCTTTCTTTCTTTTTTTGAGACAGAGTCTCAGACTATAGCTTAAGCTGGACTGGAATTCAGTATATAGCCCAGGCTGACCTCCAGCTAATGCCAATCCTCCAGCCTTGACCTCCCATGTGTCTGGTTGGTTGGTTGTTTTTGCCATGCCTATTTGTTTCAATTTTTATCATAAAATATTTACTATGCCAAGTTACTTGTGGTGGGTTGAAAGAAAATGCCCCGCAAAGGGAGTAAGTAGTACTATTAGGAGATGTGAACTTATTGTAGTACATGTGGTTTTACTGGAGGAAGTGTGTCACTGTGGAGTCAGGATTTGAGGTCTCATATATGCTCAAGATACTGCCCATTGTCTCAGACCACTTCCTGTTGCCTGCAAGATGTAGAACTCTCAGCTACTTCTCCAGCACCATGTCTGCCTGCATGCCTCCATGTTGCACCATGATGATAATAGACTGTAAGAGAGCCATATCAACTAAATGTTTTCCTTTATAAAAGTTGACATGGTCATAGTGTCTCTTTACAGCAGTAGAAAACCTAACAAAAACAGTACTGTACTTAGAGACAGCATGCCTGAGTCTTGCTAATTTAAAACTGAGAGAAAGTTTTGCACTAGACAAAAAAGCACCTATAGTTAAATTCCAGAGGTCAGATAAAATTATACAGAGGAGCCACATGAAGAATTATGAACTGATAACTAGAATTAGGTACCTTGAGAGAAGGACATGAAAAAGACTGAGAGGACTGGCAAGATTTCTTCTCAATGATTATATACTTGCTGTCAACATGTACACACACACACACACACACACACACACACATACACACACACCCACACAGCTTAATAAGGTATGAAGTTAAAAATGGCAGGTTGAAAATCAGCCTCCTGCAAACAGTGGAGAGAGAAGCTTGAATATTGTTTCTCTGTCTTTTTATTTCTTATTTCTGAAAGGTAACACATACTTGTAATCTTAGCATTCAGGAGTCTGAGACAGGAGGAGTGCCATAAGTTTGAGGTCTCCATTTTACCCTGAAGCATGTAGAACTCAGTAGTAATCTAGTTAGTAAATTTTGATAAATAATTAGGCCAGGGCAGAGCATCCCATTTTATTAAATGCCTGCTTAAAGCTCCAATTCACAGCATCCTCTATGTTTTGTAGGACCTAGGAATTGCCTTGTTGTTCCTTTTTCTTTTCAAAGTTATTAGCTTACAAAATAGGATTAATTATATTTTAAATTTAATAAACAAATTTAATTTAAATAAAATATATTTTTGTATGTATAACATATATGCAAATTCTTTAGTAATATTGTGAGAGAATTTTTGCTCTTGAAGGTGCTAAGTAATATCTTTCATCAAACTTAGTGGCTTTCTAATGGTGGATTGTGAACTACCTTTATATTTCTTGAAACATTACTGCTTTATGTAGGTATCTTGGATTTTTTAATTACTTTTTAAATGTCATATTGCCAAAGTATCCAAAATTCAGTTAGATGGAAGGAGGAATATCGGCAGATCTCTTATACATTATAGCGACCATAGTTAATAATAATGTGCTATATATTTCAAAATTGCGAGAGTAGATTCTAAATGATATTACCACAAATAAATATGTGAGGTAACCCACATGTTGTTCAGTTTAGTTTAATGTATACAGTCTCTAAAATATGTCATATAACATAAACATATACAATTTTGTCAATTAAAAAGAGAAAAATAAAGCCACTGCATATTTCATTTATTTATTTATTATTAGAAACAAGGTTGCACTGTATATTCCTGGTTGGATGGCCTTAAACACAGAAATTTGCCTTCCTCTGTCTCCCTAGTGCTGGGATTAAAGGCATGTGCCATCATGTCCAACTGTACATTTTTATTTTACGTTTATATTTTCTTTCTTTGAGGCAGGATCTTGCTATGGAATCTTGGTTGGCCCTGAAGTTGAACAATCATCTTGCCTCAGTCTCCCAATTGCTGAGATTATAGGCATGAACCACTACACCTGACAAAACTGTATTCTTTAAATGACTGGGTCATACGGTATTTGAGTTACACATTGCAATAAGGAAAATAATACAGTAATGTGACTTTTCTTTGATGTATGATTAGTTTGCTTGTTTTTTTTAGAGAAATTCTCATCTGTTGCCTACATGGGCTTTGAATTCCTGAGCTCAAGTGACTTCCTCCCTCAAGCCCATGCATTAGCCACAGTGCCAGGGTCAGGTCTATGAATTTACGTGTGAGTTTGTGTCACTTCTGCCATAATAGCATACAGAACTCTACTAGGCCCCACACACTTTCTCATGCTTCCCTTTTGAGTCACACATGGCTGCCACATCTATGTTCTGACATCCTTAGATCTTTTCTCCATTATTGTGGCTTTTCCTTTCACAGAGGCCATGTAAGTGAAATACAATATGGAATCTTAAATTTGGTTTGGTTTACTTAGCAAAAAGCATATGAGGTTTTTATCCATAGGGTAGTACATGTTGGCAACACATTTTTATAGATGAGAAGTGTTCAATTTTATGAATGTAACCCTATTTATGCATTCACGCATTGAAGAGCATTTGTATGGTATTTGATGCAGTTATGGGTAATGAACACTGCATTTGCAATCAGTTTGTGAATACATGTGATTTTCATTGTTGAAGGGTATATACCCAGGATTGAAATATCTAGAGCATATGGTAAGTATATATTTGTGAACTGGAGATAGCTTATCAGTTAAGAGAACTTCCAGATCTTGCAGAATACCCTAATTTGGTTCCCAGCACCAGTGTTGGTCAGTTCTCTGTTACCTGTAACTCCACATCTGGGGATCTTAAGCACCTGCATGTACATGTGTACACACACACACACACACACACACACACACACACACACACACACTAAAATATAACATTTTTTTAGGTTTACAAGAAGCTTCCAGATGATTTTCCTAGTAGCTATACAATCTTGCTTTCCAATCAGCAATATAGGAGATAAGATTGCAGTTTCCCTCATTTGTTATTTTGATTTGTCAGTAACTATATTTCTCTGTAATGTTGATGATGACATGCTGCTTCACATTCTTAATCTTTCAGTATGAACTCTGTGGCTGATATTTGCTTTCAATTTTGGGTGATGATCTGTAGTTTGTTCTGTGACTAAGGATTCTTTTATTTCAGTCACCCTGGAAAATTCATATTTATAACAACTTAGAAGGTTACTTTGTCAATGCTTTCTTTAATTCTATTTCTAGAACATTACCAAGCATGCTTTTTTATCGTGTCTCTTTATATTTTATTAGCATTTCCACATCTTTGTCTCTTTCTGCTGCATCCTGGGAAATTCCCCCAAGACATGTATTCCAAGTCACCAAGTCTCTCTTTAAATGTATCTGATTCCTTAAATTTTCATTTGTTATTTATAGAAGCCATTCAGTTATTCATTCATCAATCACTCCCCATTTTCCTTAATGGTATGTTGTATCTTCCTCAAATTTTCATTTATTTACTTAAACAATATTGTTAACATTCATTTGCAGTCTTTATTTCTGATATTGACCAGAGTTGCTTGGTTTCTTATTTCTGTTCTCTCTCTCTTTTTTTTGACCTAGAAAAGAAAAGACATCTTTACTTAAAAGAGGAATGTATCAAATGAGTAAAGTGAAAGGTAATTTTGTAACAGAGAGGCGCTGAAGAGGTGAATTTGCCAACTTCTTCCCTACAATTTTCTCTGATGGAGGCTTCCAGGAGGTGAAATCATGTTGTAATTATATACCCTAAACCATGTTATTTCTGTTTTGTTTTTGTCTTTGAGATTTGCCAGAGCTAGCATAGCACAGGAAATGGAAAACTTACATATGTTAATATTCTGTATACATATTCTTTAAATACTTTCTGCAGGGGAGGTAAATGTTGCTAGGGACTGATCTCAGGGTTCCACCATGCTATGCTATATCATTGGGCTATGTATCCAGCTGTGTGAGTGTGTGCGTGTGTGTGTGGGGGGGGGTGTGTGTGCACGCGCGTGCACGTGCCAGGGTTATATTCATGTAAGTGTGTGTGCTTGCAGAGCCAGAAGAGAGTATTGAATCCACTGGATTTACATGTGCTTATGAGCCATCTAATACGGGTCCTCTGCAAGTGTAACAATTGCCCTTAACTACTGAACCATTTCTCCAGCTTTCCATCTCTTTAGTTTTAACATATTCATAAAATTTAAAAATAAACCGGCATTTATTGAGTGCCTATCATGTGTCTGCTGTAGTGCTAGGTCATTTATATTTAATTTTAGTGTAGTCTTCATGACAAATTTTTCGATTAAAACACTACAACTTGGGACTTCAAAATAGCTCTACAAGTAAAGGTACTTGCTGTTAAACCTCATGCCCTGAGTTCAATCCCCAGGAACCACATGGTAGAAGGAAAGAACAAAATGCCACAATGTGTCCTCTGGCATCTACACATGTCCCCACATAAAATAAGTAAGTAAATGTTTGAACCTTAGAGCACACAGCACTAAGTTTTCCAACGTTCACTCTGCTAGTAAGCAACACAACTGGTGTTTGAAAACAGGCCTTTCTTTCTCCAAATTCTGCATTTCATCAAGTCATCTGACTTTGCTAAGAAATAGCAGCAGTATAGAGCTACTTTTCCAGGGTTATTCTCCAGTTGGAATCTTTTATAGCCTCCTGTGAGAGAACTAAGTTTTAGGTTAACAGTCCTTTGTTTGTGACTTACTCCTAAATACTCTGTCTCCAGTCCAAATGCATCCTTAGGAGAGAAAAAAGGAAACACTAAACTCAGTTTCTCCTATGCTGTCACTCAACAATCAACACAAATGATTTGTGAACCAACATGTCTGGCAAATTGTCTTGTATGTCAAGTATCAAAAAACTCTCTGGCCATGCTTTAATTTAGTCATTTCTGTCAGTTCATACAGTTAAGTGTTCAGTCCCCAAGACTGCCTCCCACTTCAAATGCTAGTAGTAGGCCCTGATTGTGCTGGTTTCTGACTTATGGGTGTAATCAGGGCTTCCACAACTGCCCTCATGGGTGCAATCATTGTGCTAGAGTGACCCACAGAACTGCTCCACTCTCCAAGGTCCCACAGATTGCCAAGGCCTCCTCTCTGTCACCCTAGTGCGGTGGGAGGGTGTCTGGAAATTTACGCACATTTTATTTAATATTACAACATAGCCACTATTAAAGTTTACCACTTAACATTCACAATCATTATTAACATCATGGCAGCAATAATAATTCTGGGTAATATTTTATATAACATGGTGCATAGACACACAAGCAGACAAAACATTCATGCGCATAAAAAACAAGAAGTTCAAGGTCGTTCTTGGCTAGATAGCAAGTTTAAGGCCACCCTGGGCTATATGACACACTCTTGAAAAGCAGAAGAACATCCATAACAGTAAATAGTGACTACTCACATTTGCAGCAACCTATTTACAACATAGGCCATTATTATTACCCCTTTACTTCTGTTACCTTCCTTCCAATTATGTCCTTTACAGTTTGTTTCTGGTTGACATGTCTTGCTTTTCTTAGTAATTTATATACCTAAACAATATATTTTTTCTTTTGCATGACTCTGGAATTCATATAAATATGCCTTCTGCAACTTGCTTTTTGCCTCTTCACTTTATTCCCTTTTAAAATTGTCACCAGAATGACACCAACAATTGCTATCTTAATGATTTTTGCATTTTCCACTATTTAGGTGTTGCTTAATACCTTGTGATAAAGTTTACCATTTTCCTACTAAATATCCAGGCCATCTTTTAGCTAGATTTTGTCCAAGATATAAATTATTTTTGATGTTCTTCTTAATGGTTTTTTGAACAATTAGTTTTCTAGCAGTGTATCGTTGCTAGACAGAAATGCAATAGATTTTCTTCTCTGATTGAACGAAGCCATTTTTCTCAAAGGTCGAGGAAAAAGAAAATAACACATTGGTTTTCAGATGCGTACAGACTATAGTGATCTTCTTAGTTGGGCGAGAGAGGTTCTAATTTCAGGACAGTAATGTTTATAGAGGCAGAGGGAGTGAGACCAAAGGAAGATACAAAGAGGGTGTTAATAACATACATAGCATTTTAGTTCTTTTTGAAGCAAATCTGAAAACATATTAACAAAGCAAGTACATGAGTGATTGTGTTATTATTCCTTGTGTTTTCTGGAAACAGGCTGTAATTTGGAAAGTAAAATACATGGTATTTATTGCGTGCTCAAGATAAATCACATTTACGATGAATGTCCTTAGAATCCATTAATGCTAAATTGGATGCTGTAAAGTGGCAGCTGCATGCCAAATTCAAACTTCAGATAGAATTATTCCTTGTGTTCTATGATTTTAAAAATGGATCAGCAAATGCCAATCATTTTGCATTCAAATCTCGACTTCTAAATTGTTTTAAAATATTAAACAATCCAGACTGGGGATGCTGTTGAGAGGTGCAATGCTTCTTTGATTTATTTGTGGTCCTGGGTTTGGTTGTCAACACTAACAAAAACAAAAGGCAAATCCTACAATGGTAGATTTCTGTGGGTGGACTTCTAGGTGATGATAGTTCATTAGACAGACATGTGCAGTAGCTGCCTGCTTGCTTTTTCGGGGTTTATTATGACAGCTTTCAAAGATTTTCAAAGATAGATAAAAATAAAGCCCCAGATACCAATTGGGGGTATTCAACAATTATAGATTCATGATCAGGGTCTTGTTTATATTTGTAAGATTTTTATTAAAATATTTTTACCTATTCTTTTATTTGTTGAGTGTTACAGATTGAAGACAAAGCTGGGCAGATGCTAGGCATGTGTTATAGCCCTGAGCTGTAGCTATTAAAAGACATTTATGTTTATGAAGCTGGTGATAAAACCCAGAGCTTCATGTATGACAGGAAGTGCTCTACCACTAAGTTTCATCCCAGCCCCAAGGTTTATTTTGTACTTGACGAGCAATTGTTGTATATATTTATTGCAGACCACATGTTGCTTTGAAATACACTGTGGAATGGCTAGGTGGAGGGAATAAACATATTCATTACCTCACGTTACTTTCTTGTGGTGAGAACACTTAATATCTATTCTGTCACCAGTTGTCAAGAATACATTGTTAGTAATTATAGTCATCATATTGTACAACAGAACTCCTGACCTTGTTCCTTTTAATTGTAATCTTATATGTTCATCAACATTTCTTTCTCTCCCCTTCTCAGCCCTGGGGACCACAATTCTGGTCTCTGCTACTAAGCATTCAGCAGTTTTAGATTTCACATGTAAGTGAGAACATATGTTATGTGTTGCTGTGTGCTGCTTTATTATGCTTAATACTCTCTAGGTTCATTCGTGTTGTCGTGAATGACAGCATTTCACTGTTTTCAAAGACTAAGTAGTATTCTGTCATGTGTATATGTCTTTCTTCTCCCACCCTTCTTTCCCTGAAAAGCATGACCCCACAATATGACTTCTGCATTTATTGATAAACAACAAAAAACTGGAATCAGTGTTTTGAAGACAACTGCATTTGTATGTTCATTGAAAAAATATCTACAATGGACAAGATACAGAATAAAGATAAATATCTATTGATTGCTGAGATCATTTTAAAATGTGATATATTGACTGTGGTAGTTTGAAAGTAATTGACCCCCATAATCTCATAGGGAGTGGCATTATTAGTAAGTATGGCTTTGTTAGAGTGGGTACAGCCTTGATGGAGGAAGTGCATCACTGTGGGAGTGGGTTCTGAGGTTTCCTGTGGTCAGGATACTGCCAGGTCTATTTCCTATTGCCTGTAAGATGTAGACAGCATCATGTCTGCCTGCAAGATGCCATGCTCCTGGCCATGATGATAATGGACTGAGCTTCTGAACTGTAAGTAACAACTTCAGTTAAATGTTTTCCTTTGTAAGAGTTGCTGTGGTCATGGTGTTTCTTTACGACAATAGAAACCCTAAGACAATTGACTCAATATACTCAATTGAAGTGTGGTCCTAATTAGTCTTATTAAATAAAAACCCAGAGTCAGGTATTAGGTGGTGATAGCTAAAAGATCACAGAAGCAGACCATCCAGTCATTATAGTTATTATCTCTAGAAAATCTCAGACCAAAGGGGCTGAGATCCTGTCTATGCTCTGCCTTTTCACTTCCTGTGTCTGCCCTGTGTTGTCACTTCCTGTCTCCTCTCTGTATCATCTTCCAGACCACTATGGTGACTAGCTCCACCCTCTGATATCCAGACAAGCTTTATTTGTCAGAGCACACACAAAAAGAATATCACATTTCCCCCTTTTGCCTAAAATAAAAAGCAAAAGTTCTGACTAACATAGAAAAACTATAAACAATAAGTACAATAACTATAAAAAGTACAAATATATACAGGCAATAATTTTATTAGTATTTGACAAATTCAGAGAAAATACTCCATTATCTATCCTATCTTGGTGAGTTCAAAGTATTGTACCTAATTCACCTTCTAATGTAATTTGTATTACCAAACTATCATTTGATGCCTCTCAACCTTATACAATTTACACCTCTTTTTGTGAGGTTCTTCTATGAAAATTTTTAACAAAGAAAACTATAACTATCTAGTCTTCAACTCCATCAGATACCCAAGAAGGAAATAATATTACCTGAATAAACAGGAAGCACGGAGCAAACAGCTTCCAAAAATGTGAGATATGAAACATCTATCTGCCTGGAAAGTCACCCAAGGTTCCCCTGTAACATTGGAGCAGCTATTTTCTGCCTACAGGCCTAGGATATCTGATAGACGTTTCTGTGAAGCAGGATATTCTGATGGGCGGTCCTACTCTGTATTGACAAAATTTGGCAGTCACTTTCTTTTATGCCCTGCTTGTCCAATTTGGACAGCATACTGTCAGCAGTTGAGGTAAGGGCACTTTCTTACCCAGTGACTAACTTTTTCCACAAGGAATGTGAACTAACTGTAAAATTTCTTTGATGCCCATCATCTTCTCTGAAGTACAATGGAGCTGCCAAGAGCAGACATGCCTCATTGTCATAAAAAATATCTATGTTGTTAAAACATCTTAAATGCCATATTCTGTACATCTCTGAAGAGTTGCCTGATAAAGACTCAAACCCTAAATCATGTACAGGAAGCTAGATGAAGCCCTTTTCTACACTTAGTACACTACATGACTATATGTTACATCATGACAAAAGTTTTAAATGCATGTATTAATCTTATAAATTTTGAGATAATATTTATACCTTCAGAAAAGCTTTAAAGAGTCTAAATAAAACCAAAGGATTATGAGATTAGTGGCAACAGAATAGTCCCCAATTTTGGCTTGTCTTCTATTCCAAAAGAGGTGGCTCTTCTGACATGGGACAGAGATTTTGGATTTTCTTCTAACAAGCTTGCTTGGATTTACAGAAGGAAAGCCAGCTTTAATTTTTAGTTGGACTGGGACTGCAAAAAGACCATTTGCATTATGTGTCTGTAGAGAATAGCAGAAACAAACATTTAGGAAGATTCATAAAATTTTATCCTATTGGAGATGTGATGAACCAATAGGCCAATATCTTGGGATTTTTTCTCTGGATGATCCATCCTTTTTCTTCAGATGCCTCATTTGTCCAATGGTCTTCAAATTCCTTAGCTGTATGCCTTAATTTTCATGAAAATACAAAAACAAAACCCTACCCCAACCCTAAATTTGTGAAGGTAACCTTTTGGCAAGTTATATTTGATCAAATGAAAAGCATTTTTTAGTTTTATAAGTTAGTTGAGATTGAATGATTACACTGTTTGATGAATTATCATCTCTTTTAATTAAGAGGTCTCTCTTGTTCAAACCAATGTTTATAATACATGCTTCATGGTTTCTCCTAAAATTTTTGTTTTATCTTCTAAAATTATTCTATCATCCAGAGCAGTATGATTTTTATACAATAGGCATTAAGTTCTTTAATTGCTATGGGAAGGAGTTTTCTCCAGGGTGACAGAGAATGACTGAACCAAATTTGATACAGGGCCTTGTGAAAGGACCTCCCTTGGGGTGTTTCCTGATGGCAAAGGGTCAACTTGTTTGTCCCTTGTTGCTCTCATTCATTGGTCCAATGTCAGCCTTTGAGATAACTTCTGCATACTCCAGAAGGGAGGAGCATTCTCTTCGATTATTCATAGAAAAAAAAATCATTGTCTCAGGAATGCCCTGCCTACAATCCCTTTTTAGGTGACCTTGTTTACTGCAATTAAATTACCTGTCATTTCGATTTTTCTTCAAGCCTCTGGAAATCACCTCTTCTATTCAAGCATCAGTATGGTTATGAGATTCAATACTGATTGTATCTCTTATCCATTCCTCTATGGGTGCTGATCTTGCCTTTAAAGGTCTAATTACTCTTTTGCATTGTGAATTAGCATTTTCAAAAGCCAGATATTCAATTATTTGTCTAGTTTCTGAATTTTGTATCATTCTATTTACTGCTGAAGTCAATCTTTATAAAAATCAGTGAAGGTTTCTTTGGTGCCCTGTATAACTTTAGTAAATGACTCAGTTCTCTTTCCTACTCCTCCAATTCTGTCCCTAGCATTCAAAGCTGCTGCATGTCAGCCAAGGTGTGGTCATCATATAGAGATTGTCTTAGTACATCAACATAATCATCTTCTCCAAGAAGTTTATCTTGGGAGATTTCAATACTTCTAGCCCTACTTTGTTGTTCAATGGTCCAAGCCTCATAATTCCACCAGGTCCTCCACTGTAATCGAGGACAAGGCTCCAATACTGGCGTAACCAAGTCTCTTCAGTCATTTGCCTCACAAAAGGTGAATGCATACTATGAGACTATCACTTCCTTAAATCTCTTCAAATCTAACATTTCCATGGGAGTACATTTAGCTCTTACATAGCTTTGGAGATACCTGTCATTTGGCAGTTCCTGTAAGGTAACTGAATAAATTAAGTTTGGTTGTTTGGTGTGGCACTGGTAGCTCTGCCTTTAATCCCAGCACTCGAGAGGCAGAGGCAGGTGGATCTCTGTGAGTTTGAGGCCAGCCTGGTCTGCAGATCAAGTTCCAGTACAGCCTCCAAGGCAATACAGAGAAACCCTGTCTCAAAAAACAAAACAAAACAAAACAACAAAAAAAGATTGGTTGTTTGAAAATCTCGTCTCTAACCTTATAATGTAATGCTGAGATTGGCTCTCCTTTAAATTCCTCTGTCTGGGTCTGAATATCTTTATGATCTGTCTTAATAAGTTTTTCTAAGGATTACATCTTGGCATTCATATCAACCAACTTTTGGGACAAAATAAGAATTATCAAAATGATAGCATTCTGTCAATCCCGGTTAAGTTAATTACCCCTTCATATAATAGTTCCATTTTTATTTTTTATTATAATAATTTTTATTTAACTTTTTACACATGTTACTCCCAGCTCCCTCTCCCTCCCCTCCTCCCCTACCCACCAATCCCCCTAATCTCCTACTCCATCCCCCCCTCTGCTCCCCAGGGAGGGTAAGGCCTTCCATGGGGGATTTTCAAAGTCTGCCATATCATCCTGGGCAGGGCCAAGGCCCTCCCCCCATGTGTCCAGGCTGAGAGAGCATCCCTCCATGTAGAATGGGCTCCCAAAGTCCATTTGAATGCCAGAGATAAATACTGATCTACTATCTGAGGTCCCATAGTTTGCCGAAGCCTCCTCTCTGACACCCAGGTTTTGGTGTCTGGATCAGTCCCATGCTGGCCTCTCAGTCATCAGTCTGGGGTCTATGAGCTCCCCCTTGTTTAGGTCAGCTGCCTCTGTGGGTTTCACCAGGAAGGTCTTGATTTCTTTGCTCATCACTCCTTTTTGCAACTGGGTTCCAGGAGTTCAGTTCAGTGTTTAGCTGTGGGTGTCTGCCTCTGCTTCCATCAGCCACTGGATGAAGGTTCTAGGATGCCATATAAAGTAGTCATCAACCTTATCATCAGGGAGGGGCTATTAATGTAGTCTCTCCACTATTACTTAGTATTCCAGTTGGTGTTATCCTTGTAGATCTCTGGAAATCTCACTAGTGCCAGATCTCTCCTCAAACATATAATGACTCCCTCTATTATGGTATCTCTATTCTTGCTCTGCTCTATTCTTACCCTGATTCAACCTTCGTGCTCCACCATGTCCTCCTCTCCCTCTTAAAACATCCATTGTGTAATCATATAGAGACCTAACTCCCTCCATCATAATAGTGTTTCCCATTTTTTATGTGGGAAAAACTCTCTCTTTTTAACTAATTACCCCTTTTAAGAATTCCCAATTCTTTCACCAAATCTGCTGACTATGACGGTGAAGATGATGGTTAAGTGTGAAGCTAACTGTTGCTGCATAGAACAGTAGAAGCCCGAGCAGGTTCAAGGCAGCAGCCTGAGGAGTAGATCCAGTGAAATCCCACAACCCACTGGGGGATTGAGCCTGCTGTGTGAAAAATGCACACAGGGGATCATGGAAAACAGCATATGTGGTGGGAGCTGCCTAGTGGCAGACCTGGCTGGGAGTGAAGGGCTAACTCCAGCAGCTTTCGGAGCCCAAGTGCCTGTGGAGTTTGCTGCAGAGAGGCTACAACAAAAAGATCTCAGACTCACTCAGAGGGATTGGGGGAAAAAGGTAAACCCAGCTGGCAGGGTAGTAGCTCCAGCCTCATGCAGCTCCAGTCTGTGCCCGTGACTGCAAAGCCCCAAAATTCATGCCTCAAAAGTTGGACACCAGATGAAGTGCGTTCCTAATTCATCTTATTAAATAGAAACCTGGAGTCAGATGTCAGGGGGTGAAAGCTGAAAGATCAGAGAAGCAGAGCAGCCAGCCCCTAGAGCTCTTGCCTCTATGAAATCTCAGACTAAACTGGTCAAGCTCCTGTCTACACCTGCCTTATCATTTGCTGTCTCTGCCTTGTGTTGTCACTTGCTGTCTCCTCTCTGTACAGACCTCCAGACTTTTATGGTTAACTAATGGCTAGCTCCACCCTCTGATCTCCACACAAGCTTTATTCATCAGAACATAAACAAAATATCACAATACTCAGTAACACTTGTTATCACTTTCTGAATTATGTTCTTGTTAATACTCATTATGACAGAACCAAGTGCTACCTAATTGAGACGATTAGTAAGGCTGAGAATATTTTCACATGTTTCTTAGAAATGTATATGCTTCCTTTTGAGAAACATCTATTCAAACCTTTTGCCAATATTTCAGTTAGATTGATTTCTTTTTTATTATTTATTTTATGCATGTGGGTGTTTTGCCTGTATGTAAGTCTGTGGACCATGTGCATGCATGGTGCCCACAGAGGCCAGAAGAAAGCATTATATTTACTGGGAATGGAGTTATAGATGGATGTGAGCTGACATGTGGGTACTGGGAATCAAACCTTTCTCTAGAAGATCGGCCAGTGATCTTGACCACTGAGCCATCTCCTTAGTCCTAGACTGTTTTCCTACTGCTGAAATGAATTCCTTATATACTCCATATTAAACCCTTATAAGATATATGATTTGCAAATAATTTCTCTCTGTCCATATGTTGCATTTTCATTGTAGTGTTTTGTCTGCAAAAGACACAGTGGTCAATTTTGTTGTGTTTAGTGTTTCCACTTTCTGAACTTCTGAATCAGTTTTGAAGCAAATCTCAATCCTTGTATCATTTCATCAGCAATATTTTACTCTTTATTTCTAAAATACAAGTGCTTTTTCAGAAGCTTAATCATGGGCTGGAGAGATGGGACAAGAGTTAAGAGTTTGTACTTCTCTTATAAAAGATCTCAATACGTGTTACCAGCATCCATGTTGAGTGGCTCACAACCATCTGTAACTCCAGCCCTAGAGGATCCAGTGCCTTCTTCTGGCCTCTGCAGATCTTGCACTTATATGCACATACCCACAGAGATGCACACATACACATAAAGAACAAGGCCACATTATTATTGGCATACTTAAGTTTTTAACAAAAATTACCTAAAATAATTAAATATACTGTCCTTTTAGTATTCAAATTGCCCCATATTTCTCATCTTTATTTTATAGTTCATTTAAATAAGAATTCAAACATGGCAGAAATTGGGGTGTATATCCATAATGTCAGCA
Source organism: Mesocricetus auratus (assembly GCF_017639785.1). Lineage (NCBI taxonomy): Eukaryota > Metazoa > Chordata > Mammalia > Rodentia > Cricetidae > Mesocricetus > Mesocricetus auratus. The sequence goes on from NW_024429213.1 coordinate 4,983,946, forward strand.
CTTGGGAGGCTGAGGCAATCTTAAGATGGGTGTGTCTCACAACAAATAAAAAGTCAAATAAGGCCAATATATCACACGTGCTTTATATATTCCTTAACCCTCTGGGGTCTGCTAATTAGGGTTATACTCACAATAAAAGGTTTTGTGATAATCAAACTATTAATCATCTATACTGTTTTATGTCCTAGAAGTTAGTATCCATGTATGCTGTTGAGCCCTTGTAATGAGACTCACCAGTTGAAGATCTGAATTTTATTTTTGAGTCAGGGTCTCACGATGTAACTTTCATTTATAACAGGGCCCCAGACCTTAGCACAACTGACTCCATGAAGGCAGTGTCATCCATCTTGTAAAACTCAGCATGTAAACAGCACCACCAGCCAAAATGAAAACAAAGACCTAATCCATCAAAGTCCATACAGTCTTGTGAAAGTCTCAAAATTTGCTGACCTTGCTTTTTAGCTTCCGTAGTTCTACTTCTGGCTAACTGTTTGTGTTAAGTGAAGTATGCCAACCCAGAACATGGGTTTTGTGCTTAAAAATCTCACCCTAAGAAAGGCTTAGGTCTACATTGGGATCCTGAAGATCCAGGTGTAGTCACTGGCTGGCTAGGAAAGACTTTCTATTGGCTTAAACCCATGTCTGGGCAGTCCCCTCTGGTGAATACCCCTTAACATTTCTGGAGGCTCCACCTGTAAGGATTCAGGCATTATGCTGGCCTGCCCCTGTCACCTGGCAGAATGCACTCAGGCAGTTCTTTGGTAAGTCCAGGGTTCCATGAGTACTAGTTTACACGCAGGTACAAAGGACCCCTTTAAAAGATGGACCCCTACCCACTTATGGTCTCTTGCTCTCTTTCTGCTCCTGTCTCTCTTCTCTTCTGTCCTCTCTGTCTCTGTGTCTCTTTACCTCTCTTCTCTTTCCTTCCCCCTCCCTCCCCTTTCTAATAAAACTTCTCACTAAGCTCTGTCTGCCTGGCATGTTTGCCCCCCGCCTCAGTCACCCTCACCTGCCATGGAATCTGCCATGGTCCCTCAAGTAGAAACCCCCTCCAGCTTTATCCTAGCATTTGAAGCAAAAGAACATTTTGGTGCACGTGACTTGGCAGGTTTTCCTAGCATTTGCTCCTGCCCATGACAGTCTGAGATATGCTGGGACCCTGTAACCTTCAACTTGGTGCTTTTCCAACTAAGGATCTCTGGATTCTTCCATCCACCACTGCCATGTCTGGTAAGCCCGACCCTCCCTTTCTATCTCTGCCCATGCTTCCAAGACTGTGGTCTCTCACCTTTTTGGCCCAGTCGAAAATCCCAGTACTGGGTGACGACATTGTCTCTTGGGCTCCAGGAGCCCTAGCCCCTGATTTATAATCAACAGACCACACAATCAGTCAGTGCCTTTCTGATCCTCTGGGACGCTGGAGATTATAGGCTTTGGATATTCTCTACCTCTGTCATGGAAACTGGGCTGCCTATATCAAACCATGTGCCTGCTTATTGGTACCCTACATTCTACCAATGATCCATAGTTGGGAATGAGGCTTATGCTTTTTCTCACTTGTCTGATTCCCTCCTCTTCCCAGCATGCTAAAACTCTCCTGCATGCCACAGCAGCGTCCTGCCGCTTCCCATCATGGCTAAGCCTGTCTCAGGGCAGGAACCTCCTTCTACCTGGGAATGTCCTATTTCATAGGCCTCTTGTGCTCCTGTTCAAAATGTCTCTCACCCTCCTGTCTGTCCTATCTCTTCTACCCTTCTGTCATGTTTCTTCTCAGTGGCCTGGCCTGAGGCAGCATCTGCTCAGGACCCTCTGAGAGTTTTTAAATTTCTGTCAGATGGGAATGTGTTTATGGAAGCAGCCATCTTGAACAGCTGTAGGCCCACCCATTCTATGGGGTTACTCCTTTCCCTCAGCCTAGGCAGAGGGATAGTCTAGCCAGCTTCTGTGGACAGACCCTGCTGACAGACATAATTCATTTACCCTTTTCTTTTTATTTCTCTGTCTCTAATTTCTTCTTTCATTGGCTCGGTTGTACATGGCTTGTTTGTGGAATGGTGTGCCTTTCCAGGGCCCAGTAGGGGACACATTTCACACAAAACCTTGCCTGTTCCATCTGCAGCGGATTCGCTTTCTTGTCACTGGCAGTTTTAAGTCTGCTCTGTATCTTTAAATGTCCTGTCTGTTTGCTACAACATGCAAATCAATGATTACACGCTGGTTCTCCCTTTCTTCTTACTTCTGCCCAGGCCTGTTTGATATATCTGTGTGTATCTGTACATGTGATTTAAATCTAACTTTATACATGTAAATGAAACCTAACTCTATATGCAGCTTAAAATCAACTGTGCTATCTCAAATATTTCTTAATTGTTATTTATCTTTAAATGATGGTAAACATTTAAGGTTATAAAGATCTATTTCAACATAACAAAATATTTATACCACCCAGTCCTTCCTATAAGCTGTTTAAAAAGGTAAAGCTTCTCTTACAAAAGGGGGTTCTTCTCTACTTCTTTGTCCTTTACAGGCATAAATCTAACCTACACAGTTAAAACCAGTTGTAGTCAGGCTGGAGGGCTCTAAGTAAAACATCCCTCCACAGCCTCTCAGTCTAAATCCAGTTCTCCAGACAGATCCTGCCCTAATGTCATTGTAGCCATACTAATCTGTAGCCATATAGATTAATTACAGAGATAAAGCCTTGCCTAGCCACCTATCTACTTAAGGCAAGTAATTTTGTCTGCTGAAATAGACTAAACAGACAGACATCCCTCAAATGCTCAGAGATCTAGAGAACATGGCATTTAAAACATTTTATTAAAAAGCTTTCCATAACAGAGACAGGCCAACAGCTGGCCCCATTTCCTCCAAGAAGACTGGTGGACACTGAAGAAACTCCACCCACAAAAGTGGCAATGCTAGCCACTGAGCAATCCTGCCTTCCACCTCAACTGCTGCAAAGAACTCTTCGGACTGTGGACAAGAGGACAGTGGAATGGACTTTCTCCATGTTGCTTGGGAGTCTATTAGTACTACTCTGCACACCAGTGCAAAGGACCCATTTTTGTTTTGTTTTTAGAGACAGGGTTTCTCTGTGGCTTTGGAGGCTGTCCTGGAACTCGCTCTGTAGACCAGGCTGGCCTCAAACTCACAGAGATCCGCCTGCCTCTGCCTCCCGAGTTCTGGGATTAAAGGTGTGCGCCACCACTGCCCGACACAAAGGACCCATTTAAGAGACAGACCCCTGCCCACTTAAGCTCTCTTGCTCTTTCTGCCTCTTCTCTCTTTCTGCTCTTTCCACTCTCTTTCCTCTCTCTGCTCTCCTCTTTTTCTGCTCCTGTCTCCCTCTTCTCTTCTGTCTTCCCTCTGTGTCTGTGTCTCTTTACTTCTCTTCTCTTTCCTTCCCCTTCCCTCCCCTTTCTAATAAAACTTCTCACTCAAGCTCTGTCTGCTTGGTGTGTTTGTTCCCCATCTCGGTCACCCTCGCCAGCCATAGAATCCACCATGGTCCCCGCATGCAGGATTCTCCTCCAGCTTTATGCTAATATCTGAAGCAAAAGAACAATACCGCCAAGATCCCAGAGACCGGATCTTAAGACACCAGACACCAGGGTCTCAGAGTCCCTTGGAGTGGAGTGAGGAAGAGTGTGATAGTCAGAGGACTTCTAGCGGGTGCACAACCTGAGATGTTCCAGGTGCCCAGGGCTCCCTTCAACCAATTACTGCCCAACACTTCAGTCTGACACCTCCACTCCAAGAGGGAACAAATTAGAAAGTTGCCTGGTCTGTCACCTCCGGAGGTGAGTCTGGTTACAGAGCCTTCTGTTTAGATACAAAGGAGAGGCCAGACTCTGCTGCTGACCCAGGGTTCAGGAACCATGTGCGATGTCACTGGATCCCTTTGTCTGTTCAGGCATATGAACACTCCTGGTTGTCTTTACTGTGTGTGTGTCTTTGTATATGTTTCTGTCAGTTTTATTACCCTGTATTGACCAGTGGATTTTCTCTGGCATGAAACCCTCCTTCCACTCAGTTTAAGACCTGTGTCTTCCTGGAAGAAACCATCCAGAGTGAGGTAATGCAGTCACAAAAAGAGAAACATGGCATGTACTCTCTCATATATGGATTTTAGACATAGATCTGGGGAGTGCCAGCCTACAATCCCATGGCCAGAGAGTCTGGGAAACAGAACCTTCATTCAGTGGCTGATGGAAGAAGAGGCAGACTCCCTCGGTTAAGTACTGAGCTGAACTCAAGAAAGCCAGTAACAGAGAGAGAGGACTGATGACCAAAGGGATTAAGACTGGGCTGGTTTAACCCCCAGAGACAGCTAACCTGACAAGGGTTAACTCTTGAATCCCAGACTGATGCCTGGGAATCCAGCATGGGACTGATCAAGACCCCCTGAATGTGGGCGTCAGTGAGGAGGCCTAGGTAATCTATTGAGCCTTGCACAGTAGATCAGTATTTATCCCGAGTATACACATGGACTTTGGACTCCCATCCAACAATGTGAGCTGCACTCTCACCCTGAACTCTTGGGGGAGGGTCTAGGCCCTGTCCTGGATGAAATGACAGACTATGGACACCCCCATGGAGGGCCTCACCCTCCCTGGGGAAATGAGGGGATATTGGGGGGCTGGGGGAAGGGCACGGGAGGAGGGGAGGGAAAGGGAGAGGGACCTGGAACTGACTTGTGAAGCAACCTTGTTTCTAATCTAAATTTAAACTAAAAAAGACCTGTGTCCTCTCCTGTTAGGGTCCCAAATCCTTTTGGCTCTGTCAGGTCACCCAGAGAAACAACAACAACAAATCCCTTCACCTGTCCCACTCCAGGAGCAGGAATACTTGCGTGTTTTGTTGCTTGACTCCTGCTCACGGTTAGGGTGGTCCCTGTGTGCAGGTGGGGAGGAGATGGATCGCTCATCCAGGGGCCCCCCTCTAAGTACCCAAGGAGAGGAAACAGTTCCCTCAGGTGAACATTACTTCTGTTCTGTTCCTGCTCTAAGCATCCCCAGGAAAGAGGAAAATTTTCCCTGGGCTGAGACTGAAGGAATAGAGAAAGTTCCACTCCCTTCTCTTTCATAATTTATGATTCTGTTTCAACCAGTGATCTCTAAAACCCACCAGTCACTGAAAAACAGTTAAACAAACAAACGAAACAAAACAACCACAACAAAACCAGGAGATTACTGCCAGGCAAAGCATCCTGGGCATATTTTCCCTTTTGTCCAACACTGATCAAGGAAACCTTAAGCAATTTTCACTACATACTTTTTTTTAGAAAGATTAAAGACAGCTGCTAAAAAGATTTTCTTCATTACCCAGTCAGCCTCAGATATTAAAAAAATATATACATAAAAGTTTAAAAAATGTAAAGGGTTAGAACTTTTGCATAAATTGAAAACCACTGTTAACTTCTCTGATGGTGAGACACAGACTTACAGATATGTGACAAAATCTTGGTGTCTCACCCTTTCAGAAGAAATCTGTTGGGCCTAAGAAAGGCTTGGATGTTAGGCCCAGTGTAAGCTCCTGAGTCTGACTTGAGTTTAGGGCTCGGATGTGAGGCCCAGTGTAACTTCCTGAGTCTGGCTAGAGTTTGGCGACCTGTCTCTAACCTGTAACCTCCACGAGGGGGTGACTCAGCCAGACCTGATGTAAGGTTGCCCCCTGCCTAGCTACCTGCCTGCTTGGTGGAATATTATTGGCCCTTACTCCTCACATCACTTTACTCTATCCTAAGATTCCCATCCCCTACCTCAGCCCTATATAAGACTCCATGGTAAAGAAGAAATGGACAGTTCAAACCCGCAGGATGTTGGAGGACACCATAGGGAAACATAATTTTTTTTTTAAGATTTTATTTATTTATTATGCCTACAGTGTTCTACCTGCATGTGCGCCTGCGGACCAGAAGAGGGCACCAGATTTCATTATAGATGGTTGTGAGGCACCATGTGGTTGCTGGGAATTGAACTAGTGCAGAATGTCTCAGTCAGAAGCCAGGTTTGGGCTCAAATGAATCCAAAACAGAGCGTCCTGACCAAGGAAGGGGAACAAAGGAGAGACCAACACGTCGTCGTCGAACTCTGGGAAAACTTACTTCATCAAGATCTTGCCTCCTGGGGAAGATAAAAGTACTTGCTAGTTTTTATAGATAGCTTTTTCAGGTGGGTAAAAGTGCTCCTCATCTGGACTGAAGCTGCTCAAATAGTAGCTAAAAATGCACCTCCATTAATACTAAAACCTCTCAATTAATCACTAAAGCTTAAGACATAGATTGAATACTTCATTGTGCATATAGACCTCAAAGTTCTTCCTAGGTAAAAAGAATAAACAGGAAATTTTGTTTCATTTTACCCATGATAGCTACATTACTCTCCTTTTTTAATATTTATGAACATAAATCAGTGCATTTGAGGTCCTTAAATGTGTTTTCACCTATAAATTTCCTATGGAATGTTTTAGAAAGGCAACGGCTTAAAGATAGAATACTCTTTACATGCTAACTTTTGAAGGTTAGTAATGTAACTTACACTATTTTCCTTCAGTGCAGGAGGGTTTTTTAAGGGTGTTTTTTGTTTTTTAAGTATAATTTAGCACTTAGCCTTCGATATCATCTTAGGTATTATCTTTGTTATTTTAATTTGGACTTGCTGAGATTGTCTCTTTGAAGTTGAGATTTAGATAGAGCATAAATTGTTTCATTGCCCTTTAAATGAGTTTTCCATCCTGTCTAGTGTTTTAATTAAATCTAGTGGCCACTGTTTAAAAACTCAGAAAAGGGAGATAATTTGTTCCGAACTTCTCACTGCCATGTCATTTTCTGTTGTGAAATAAGACATGACTTTGTGAAAAAGATCATTATCTTTGAGAAAATGTTAAGTAATCAAATCGCTTGTTTGAGATTAGTCCACCATTGTATGCTACTTAAAATACCTAACAACTTTGGCACCAGAATTTCATTGAATTTAATTTTCAGAGGTCCCAATTTAGCTATAGTCAAGATTGCTAATGAGTCTGAGCCCGACAATGAGGCCGGGGACTGAAGCCGAGCGTGGAGGCCTCATGATGGGGCATCCTGGCATGCATTATGCACCAATGGGAATGCACCCAATGGGTCAGAGAGCAAACATGCCTCCTGTACCTCATGGAATGATGCCACAGATGATGCCCCCTATGGGGGGCCTCCAATGGGACAAATGCCTAGAATGATGTCTTCAGTAATGTCAGGAATGATGATGTTTCATATGTCTCAGGCGTCCATGCAACCTGCCTTACCGCCTGGAGTAAATAGTATGGATGTAGCAGCAGGTGCAGCATCTGGTGCAAAATCAGTGTGGACCGAACATAAATCACCTGATGGAAGGACTTACTATTACAATACTGAAACAAAACAGTCTACCTGGGAAAAACCAGATGATCTTAAAACCCCTGCTGAGCAACTCTTGTCTAAATGCCCATGGAAAGAGTACAAATCTGATTCTGGGAAGCCTTATTACTATAATTCTCAAACGAAAGAGTCCCGCTGGGCCAAACCCAAGGAACTTGAGGATCTTGAAGGATACCAGAATACCATTGTTGCTGGAGGTCTTATTACAAAATCAAACCTGCATGTTATGATCAAAGCTGAGGAAAGCAGCAAGAAAGAAGAATGTACTACAGCATCAACAGCCCCAGTTCCTGCAACAGAAATTCCTACCACTATGAGCACCATGGCTGCGGTAGAAGCAGCGGCTGCTGTTGTTGCAGCTGCTGCAGCTACCGCAGCAGCTGCTAATGCCAATACTTCCACTACTAATACTGTGGGAAGTGTTCCCGTTGCTCCTGAGCCTGAAGTTACTTCCATTGTTGCTACTGTTGTAGATAATGAAAATACAGTAATATGTTACATGTGTAACATCAATGATTGTGCCCAATGTATCTGTGCAAGTGCACTTTCTAAATGCTTTCCTGAGCAGATCTTAGAACGACTGTAAACTTTATCACTGTTTTGACCATCAAATTGTAAATGTAAATCACATGCGGGTTACCCTTGTAACAGAGGAAGGCTGGTAGAATGTTATGGCCCAGATCTGGTGATGGGTATGGTGATGGAGGGGCGCTATGCCAATGGAGGTCCTGGAAATGATGGCAGTGGCGGTAGGCATTCTGGCTTTATGCCGAGCTCAAACGTGCCTTGTTCCAGAGGCAAGAGATCTGTAGCCAAGTATTGCTTAGCTTAGCCCATGGCAATCCTGATAGCCATGAAGTTTGGTTACAGATGATTTAAGGATGAGGTTCTTCCGTTGACGGACAACCTGTGGGGAAGACCCCTCCCACCTAAGACAGGGGTTCAAGGTCCCCCGAAGACGGGCAAGGGAGAGTGACCCTACTTGACCTAAGCCAGGAGTGACTCATTAGAAAATAAAAAAGGGGGAATTGTGGGAACACCAGACCTTGTTCAGAGACCCACTTCCCCATCAGCCTGGGAGTAGGCAGCTGTAAGACAATGTTTACTAAAAACATGTTTATTAAAAACTATACAATGCCCGGGGCAATAAGTTCCTGAAAAGGGCTGGCCCACGGGAACTGCCCTGACCTCGACCTTTTCCAAAGACTATCCACCTCTTCAGACCCACCCATCTCCACCTCTGGTGTCAGGGTATATAATAACCAGCCAGAATAGGAATAAAAGAGAGCTTTCTTGAGGAGCCTTTGGGTCTCTGTGTCATCAATCCCGACACCCTCGCCACATTCTCAGATACAGGCTGCGCAGCAGGCACGGCACATTCTCAAGTCACTACAGGCCCTCCATTTCTCTATATAGGCTATTCATTGGACTATTTGGGAGATCCAGCTGACCTATGTGTCCACCAACAGTTTCTCTTTGTTCACGTCCAGTGATAATGTCTGAGTCAAGCAAGTTGCCACAGTGGCACTGGAACTAACTTGTGAAGGACCCTACAAGGTGATTGTCTCCTACTATGATGAAGGTAGCTGACATCACACCATGGATCCACAACACTAAGTTCAAGAAAACAGAAGTCACAGATGCTGTTGCCAAATGGACAGCCTCAAGATTATAAACCCACTGAAACTAAGTTTTAATTGGATCTGGGACCCTTACACTCCATGCTCCTCTAGTTCCTACTAAGACTTGTGTTTGGTATGAATACAGGGTTCAACTCCCATGGCCCTCAGGCCTGGACCTGGGAACTAAGGCATACAGATAACAGGGAACCTATTTAGCTGATGTGACTACAGAACAGCAACCCATATTCATCTTGACCTTTGCTCACTGATGCCCCCTTTAAATGTCTGGTTGAACTAGAGAAAGAAAAAGATATGGGGGTTTATCTTTTGAGATAGGAATATGAAGTATATATGGGTGAACCCCCTAGTTGCCAGAATCAAGGGAGTTTCTATGGCAAAAACTGGGCTTATGAAGCTGAAATGTCCTAAAAGAATTCCTTTAAAAATATTCTGGCTTTTGGGAAACAGGAAACACCTAGGGGAATCAGACTCTATGCCACAAGAAGGGACACTGGGGATAGAGTTAAACATTCCCAGCCAGAAATCAGTCAGGATTGCTGGTTATGTTTAGACACCTGCCACCCCTTCCCCTCTCCAGGTACTACAAAGGATAGGAACTAACCAGACTGTCAGTCCATTGACTGACAAAATTCACCATGACTGGTTGCAGCCCAAATTAATATTAGAGGACTTAACCTAGTGACTTCCCCTTATTCTGATGCCTGTTATTCTATTCTGACTTATGGGTTAATTTATCTGCATAATAGTAATATTACTGAGCCCCAGAAACTACTTGGTGGGCATGTACCGATAGTTTGACTAAATGTGCCTCTTCTAATGCTTTCCAAACTAAGTAGACAGGTTGATCAGGACCTGGAGTTATTTAAAGTTTCCATTCCTATATTAAAACAACAGTTAGATTTCCTTGCAGAAATAGTCTTACAAAATTGGAAAGGCTCAGTTTAGTCTTTTCATGAGATAAAGGAAAACTGTATATGGCTTTGGGAGAAACATGTTTCTATTGATCAGAAATTTAAAAAAAAATCATGCCATGGTTAGGAAAATATTGGTACCAGTCTCTGTTCTCTTGGTCCTCAATGGCTAAATACTCTGCTATCAGCACTGACTGGACCTTTAATTTTCATTCTAATTGGATTAGCAACAAGGCCCTATACCTTAAACTAAAAACAGGATGAGTCCTTGATTTGACTCATTCACTGAGATCAGAAAGGAATGTAGCTGGGCTCTAAACCTCTTAGTGGGCCCCCAGACCTTAGCACAATTGACTCCATTATAGAAGTGCCACTCAGCCTGTAAAACTCAGGGCATAGACAGTACCAACTGCCAAAAATGAAAACAAAGACCTAATCTGTCAAAGTCCATATAGTTGTGTGAAAGTTTCAAAATTTACCAACCTTGCTTTTTAGCTTCTGTATTAATGATTCTGGCTAACCACTCTTGTTAACTAAAGTATGTCAGTCCAGAACATGGGTTTTGTTCTAAAAAACTCATCCCGAGAAAGCCTCAGGGCTACATTGGAATCCCAAAGATTCAGTGCAGTTGCTGGCTGGTTAATAAAGACTTTTCTGCTGGCTTACAGCCATATCCGAGCAAACTTCTGTGGTGAATATCCAACCACAGGTTGCCCTGGAGTTCATGACATACATAATATGATGTCAAACTCTCTGTAATCTGCCTGCCTCTGTCTTGCAAGTTCTGGGATTAAAGGTATACTCCACCTTGCCCATTCCTGAAAAAAAGAGGAATTCTTAATTTTGTTTCATTTTAATTACTTGAAAATGTTTTCTAATGTGTTTGCTTGCGATTTTTAAATTTTTGTCAACTTGACACAAGCTAGTGTCATCTGAAAAGAGGGAACCTCAACTGAGGAAATGCCTCCTTCAGATTGGACTGTAGGCAAGAGCATGCAGCATTATTTTTAGATGGGTTCTTGATACAAAAGGGCCTAGGCCGTTGCAGGTGGTGTCATTTCTGGGCAGGTGAGACTGGGTGATACAAAAAAAGTAGAATGAGAAATACACAGGGAGCAAGAGAGTAAGCAGTGTTCCTACACAGCTTCTGCGTTAGGTCCTACCTCAAGATCCTTCCCTGAATTCCCCTCATGATGGACTGACTGCAAAACGTAAAATAAACTCTTTGTCCCAAAGTTGCTTTTGATCATAGTGCTTATCACAGCAACAGAAACCAAGGCCAACTAGTATTAGGTGAGATATAGTTCACATACAATGAGGTTCAACTTTTAAAGTAAATAATTCAGTGGCACTCTGGCCAGGAAAGAGGATCTTTCAAGTCTCCTTCAGCACCTCCCAATCCAATTCCACAGTCTCATCTACAGCTCTGCAACAGACCACTGTTGCATCTTCTCCCCCATGCCCATCTCCAGTGGAGCACACAGCTCTTCCCTTCTCAATCCCCTACCACCTACTCTTTGCTTTATCCCAGCTTCCAACTCCAGCAGGTGCTTCCTGAGAACTCACAGCCCACTCAGGCCAGGGAAGCAGGTAGGCTAACTGCAGTGCAGCTCTTCACCTCTTACTCCACTCTCCCAAAGCCAGTCCCCCAGTCTCACCCTCAGCTCTGCAGCTGCATCTTCTGCATCCTCCTCCTCTCCCCCATGCCCATCTCTAGTGGAACAGACAGATCTTCCCCTCCAAACGTCCTTTGTCTCACTCGACTTTATCTCACCTCCCAAATCCAGCAGGCATTCCCTTGGAACTTACAACCTACCCAGGCCAGGGAAGCAGGTAGACTAACTGAAGCTCTTCACTGTTACCTCTATTACTCCAACTCCAGTCACCCGTTCTATCGTACAACTCTGTAGATGACCTTCTGCTGTGGCCTCTCCACAGTCTCCGGCCCTTGGGACACGGGACTAAGCGATCTTGGTGGAACACCTTGCATTCCTCCTTCCTGTGGACCCCCTCAAACCTCTCTCCTAGTCCATCCTTATTCCTGAGTGTCAGCTCTCAATACGCAGAAACACATTTTACCTGGAATCCCCAGTGGCCACACCTTTCAGGACCCGAGAAGAATTTCCTGCCAGATAACACAGAACCACCACTCTCCTAAGAACCAGAGAGGGCAACAGAAACCAAGGAACAAAACACCCACCAAAAAAGACAAGACCTAGAGTTACAATCCTTGAAATCCCAGATGTCTACATGCCAGCACAAAGTACAACCAATAACAGATAGGCCAATATATCTCCACTTGAGCCCAGCAACCCTACTATAGCAGGCACTGAGAATCACAGCATAGCTGAAGCACAGGAAAAAGACCTTAAAATAATCTTTATGCATATTGTAGAAGTCCATAAAAAGAAACGAATAAATCCCTTTAAAATCTATGAAAACACAAACAATGGAAGGAAGTTGAAATAGAATCAATAAAGTAAACCCAAAGTGAGGGAAATCTGAGCAGGAACCATACAGGAAAGATCACTAGTAAAATACAAGAGATGGAAGAGAGAATCTGAGGCATTGAAGGTGGATAATGTCAAAGAAAATGTTATATCTAAATATTTTCCTGCTGCAAAACCTCCCGAAAATGTGGGATTCTATGAAATGTGGTGTTATATTATTTATGATTTAATGAAACTTGCCTGGAGATGAAAATGCAAAGCTACCCACAACCAAAGAGGCCAGTCAGTGGTGGAACACAACTTTAATACCAAGACTCAGAAGACAGGTGCAGATGAATCTTTGTGAGTTCAAGGCCACTCATAGCTACATGAGATTGAATCACGTTAAAAGGGAAACAGAGTTCATGCCTTTAATCCCAGTACTAGAGAGGTATATAAGACAAGAGTAGGGTCTCTCAAGTCAAGATGTAACTGCCATAGGGATAAGAAGCCCAGAAACTTCTCCAGTAAGAGAAATACTAGATTAACAATTATGGGAAAAATACTTAAGTCAGAGCTAGCCAGTAAGAAACAAGCAAGACCAATAGCTTCATAATTAATACAGCGTCTTGTGTGTTATTTGGGGACTACAACGTGGCAGAGCCCAGGGGACTGGTGGGGTAAAACCAAGCGGTGGCAAGGAAAAGGCTTCTCTCTACAAATGGTTGTCAGGAGCGGGATTGAATTTCCACGTAGAATGACAAAAGCTTTAAAGGAGTTTTAGAAACAAAAGAATGGAGAAAAGCATGGGTTTTTGGTACCAGCATTTTCTCAGGTGAGCTCTGTTTTGCTAGGGACAAGCAGAGACTCATGCAGCTCGCTTAAGGGAGTCTTCCTGACTCAGTATAAGCAAAAACAAAACAAAACAAAAAAAACCAACAACAACAACAACAAAAAAACCCGACAAGGTTCTTTTAAGAGGCTGTGCTAACTATTGAAAGGTGTGTACGTACAGCTGGAAGTGGCAGTGACCACATCTCCAAGCCGACAGCTTTTGCTGGATCTCAGCATAGACTGAGACAGTGAGCTGGAGTCACGCTTACACCCGCCATCTCAGAAAAACTGCAGTTTAAACGGCCGCGGTTTTAACAGATAAGACTAACACACGTGGCCAGAAAAACATAGAGATTTACAGTAAAGTCAGACTTGGATGAAGAAAAACCTCTAAAGGTTTACAATGTGTTTAAAAATATACGTAGGCTTGAGAGAGAAAAAGAAAGGGCATAGTGGTAAATAAATGGAGAAGCTGGCTATGGTGGTGCACGCCAGTAGGATTTGCTGTAGAGGCAAGTGGATTTCCAGAGAAACCCTGTCTCAGAGAAACAAATAAAGAAATAAAGAAATAAAAGTAAAAGAAATACAGTAATAATAATAGATAAGTAAATAAATAAGCCACGTAAAGATGGAAAATACACAGAGAGTCTGGATACTGTATGCTATTGTGTTTTTCAGTTTTTTGATTGCTAAGGAAGGAACAACTACTAAAATATACTTGATTATAAATGCTACTGAATTAATTCAACTTATATCTTTTGAAAATGCCTTGACTTCAAAATTTAAGTATAAGAATATGTTACTTTGGAAAAGAGTTTTTGTTTATGTTTCTACAGAAAATGAAAAGCTGAGGATTCCTTCCAGGCCTCTGTGGTTTGATGAACCAAGACCCCCAGAAGCAATGGCCCAAGTGATACAACATCTAAAACAGCTAAGATGATACAGCTTTACAGACCACGAAAATAAGGACTTATACAGCTTTCTGAGTTTTGTCATGAACCCCATGGTATGAACAGCGCCCCCATCCAGCACGAAGCAGTTTGGAATGAGCGATGTCCAAATCCCCATATTGTTTATAAATCTTTGTTTTCATTTGAATGGAGTTGCTTATAATTGGTTAATCATCATAACCAATCTCTTTTTAAAGGAAAAAGGGGATTATGGTATGGAAATGAGTACTTTGTATTGGTATGGTTTTCCATTTATTAATACAAATTCAAGGTCAATTTTGTGATATGTATATTTCTCCTCTTGATTAAGTATTGTGTTTACACTAATCTTTTAAAACGTAATGCATAATTAAATACAGATTATAGATAGTTACTTATAAAAGTCAGAACTTATAGTTAGGTAAGTTAGGTTTTCTAGATATACAGAAATATATTTGAGATAGATTGTCTTCAAACCTTTCAAAGACCTTCAGAAAATGGCATTTAAAATGGTTTAGGGTTTTTCTTGACAATGAGAAATGTCTGCTCTTGGCAGCACCAATTACGTCTGAGAGGAAGATGGGCATCGAAAAAACTCGTTATGGTGTTTGCTTTCAACATGGCAAGATTAGCCATTTGGGCAAGAAACTGCTCTAGCCTAGACTGTTTGACTGTTGCTGTATAATCTGGATATGTAGGACCCATAGGAAAATGACTGCTGAACTCAAACAGTCTTTCAGGGTTCCTGATTCATGGAAGAGTCTACGAGACTTTCTGCAGGACACAGAAAAATGACTGAAAGACTACCAATGCAGATGGGCAGCTTGACATTTCCTGCTTTGCAGGCCAACCGCTTCATAAAAAAAAGAGTAGGGTCTCAGAGCTAGCATTAGGCATTCAGTCTTTGGCAATTAGTTTCCAACCATGTTGAGGACAGGGTATCCCCAGCCTTGGTAGAGGTTAAGAGCTCTCCGGTGGCTTGGCTGCTTTGCTTCTCTGATCTTTAGCTTGAATCCAAATATCAGTCTTTGGGTTTATATTATTTGTACTACAATGAAAAGACAAAAATCTAAGAATAATAAGAATAGAGCAGTGATTCTCAATCTGTGGTTCATGACCCTCTTGAAGGTCAAACAACCCTTTCATAGGGGTTGTATATCAGATATCCTGAATATCTACTATTGACATTTCGATTCATAACAGTAGCAAAATTAGAGTTACAGAGTAGCACCAAAAATAATTTTGTGTTGGGGGTCACCACAACACGAGGAACTGTATTAAAGGGTCACAGCATTAGGGCAGTTGAGAACCAGTGCTGTAGATAGAAAAAAAATCATTCCATGATAAAACCAAATGTAAGTAAAAATCTATCTACAAATCTAGCCCTACAAAAGGTGGTAGAAGGTAAACTACCCAAGGAGGTTAACCACACCCAAGTAAACAAAGGCAGTAAATAATCCCAGAGCAGCAAATCAAAAGTTGGGAAACACACATACATACATACATACACACACACACACACCAAAAAACCCCAAAATAATAGTAATCAACAAGCACTGCTCATTATTGTCTTTCAACATTTAACAGTCTCAATGCATACAAAAAGACACAGACTAATAAAATGAATACAAAAAACAGGAACCGTCCTTCTGCTGCATCCAGGCAACACACCCCAGCATCCAGGATAGACATTACCTGAGGGTAAAATGTTGGAACAAGGTATTCCAAGAAAATTGACCTTAGAGGCAAGCTGGTATAGCCATACGAATATATGACAAATTAGACTTAGATCCAAAACTAATCAGAAGAGATTTGGAAGGAAAGTACATATTCATCAAAGGAACAAATCCACCAAGGGGACATTGCAATTCTTAACATCTATGCCCCAAGTGCAAGGGCACCCAAGTTTGTAAAAGAAACACTACTCACTGTGGATCCCATCCCAACGGGATTCATCCTGCACAGAGACTCCCAGCACCATAGTCCCTTTCTCCACCCATGGGGATAGGTAAGCCTGGGCCTGTTTACAGCCTGCCTTCTGGTGATCTGAGAACAACTAGCCAAGGCAACACTGGAGCTCCCATCTTGGTAGGAGTCAGCCCTCCCTCCCATAGACTGCCAGCTTCCAAGTCTCCTTCTCCTGAGCAGAACCACTGGAGACCTGGGGACTGCACACTGTCGATCCCATCCTGACAGGGTCCAGCCTACACAAAGATTGCCAAGGCCCTGGAACTAGAACCACCTCTATCCACACAAGAGGAAAGTTACCAGAGTATTGAACCTGCTCACACCCACCAGAAAGGAACCGTGGTCACATACCCACCAGGAGAGGAAGAGACTCCTTCTGTACCCACTGGAAGAAATGATGGGAAGGAGACAATATAAAACACACCGATCAACAAAAAAACCAATATGACACCGGCAGAGTCTAGAGACTACACCAGCAAGACCGGAACACCCCAATGCAGATGGAGCAGAAGAGAATGACCTAAAAAAACTTCATGAAAATGATAGAGGCCCTCAAAGAAGATATGAGAAAATCCCTTAAAGAAATGGAAGAAAAACAACCCAAAATGCAAGAAATGGAAGACAAAACAAACCAAAAAAATCCAACAAATGCAAGAACGGGAGGAAAAGACAAAGCAAAAATTGCAAGAAACAATTCAAATAGTGCAAGGGTTGAAAGCTGAAATAGAGACAATAAAAAACACCGTCTGAAGGAATGCTGGAAACAGAAAAACTGGGAAGTCAGGTACTACAGATGCAAGCATAACCAACAGAATACAAGAGGTGGAAGACAGAATCTCAGGTGTTGAAGATACACTAGGGGAAATAGATTCATCGACCAAAGCAAATCTTAAGTCCAACAAATCCTTAACACAAAATATTCAGAAAATATGGGACTCCGTGAAAAGACCAAACCTAAAAATAATAGGTATAGAAGAAGAAGAAAACCACCTCAAAGGGGCAGAAAACATATTCAACAAAATCATACAATAAAACTTTCCCAACCTAAAGAAAGACATGCCAATGAAGGTACAAGAAGCTTACAGAACACCAAATAGAGTGGACCACAAAAAAGTCCCCTCGCCACATAATAATCAAGACCCCAAATATACAGAATAAAGAAAGAATGTTAAGAGCAGCTAAGGAAAAAGGCCAAGTAACATAAAAAGGCAGACCTATCAGAATTACACCTGACTTCTCTATGGAAACTCTGAAAGCAAGAAGGTCCTGGATAGATATTCTACCAACACTATGAGACCATGGAAGTCAGCCCAGACTGCTATACCCAGCAAAGCTTTCAATCATGATAGAAAACAAGATATTCCATGATAAAACCAGATTTAAACAATACATATCCATTAATCCAGCCAGTATTTTATTGAGTATCTTTGCATCAATATTCATGAGGGATATTGGTCTGAAGTTTTCTTTCTTTGTTTTGCCTTTGTGTGGCTTGGGTATCAAGGTTATTGAAGCCTTGTAAAGAGAGTTTGGCAAATACCCTTCTGATTCTATTGCGAGGAAAACTTTGAGGAGAATTGGTATAAGCTGTTCTTTGAATTTCTGCTAGAATTCTGCACTGAGGCCATCTGGTCCTGAAATTTTTTTTTTTTGGTTGGGAAACTTTTGATGACTGCTTCTATATCCTTAGGCGTTATAGGTCTATTTAAATTGCTTGTATGTTCTTGATTTTTTATTTGGATGGAATGTTCTATAGATGTCTGCTAATCCCAATTGGGTCATAACTTCTATTAATTCCTTTGTTTCTTTGTTAAGTTTCTGTCTGGTAGTCCTGTCTAGTGGTAAGAGTGGGGTGTGGAAGTATCTCACTATAAGTGTGTGGGGCTTTATATGTGATTTGAGTTTTAGTAATGTTTCTTTTACGAACATGAATGTTTCTTGGGTTCATTTGATTGGAAAATCTTTTCCCAATCCTTAACTCTGAGGTAATGTCTGTCTTTGAAGTTGAGGTGTGTTTCTTGTGTGCAGTAGAAGGATGGATTCTGTCTTTGAATCTATTCTGTTAGCCTGTATCTTTTTATGGGGATATTAATGGTCATCGATTGCTTATTTTTGTTTGTTTTGGAGTTGTTGTTGGTGGTGGAATTGTGTGTGGGTTTTCACCCATTTTTTCTTTTTGCTGTTGGTAAAGTGCTATTGCTTATGTTTTTCTGGTTGTAGTTAGCTTCCTTGGGTTGGTGTTTTCCTTCCAGAACTTTCTGTAGGGCTGGATTAATGGAAGCAAGTCTCCAAAACACCAAAGGATTCAATTAAAAAACTGGGCTACAGAACTAAATAGAGAATTCTTAATAGAGGAGTCTAAAATGGCTGAGAGACACTTAAGAAAGTGCTCAACATCCTTAGCCATTAGGGAAATGCAAATCATAATAACTCTGAGATACCAACTTACTCATGTCAGAATGGCTAAAACCAAAAACACCAATGACAGTTTATGCTGGAGAGGATGTGAGGAAAGGGGAACACTCCTCCACTTCTGGTGGGAGTGCAAACTCATTCATCCACTTTGGAAATCAGTATGGAGATTCCTCAGGAAAATGGGAATCAGTCTTCCACAAGACCCAGCAATTCCACTCTTAGGCATATACCCAAAAGATGTGCATTCATACAACAAGGACATCTGTTCTACTATGTTCATAACAGCATTATTTGTAATAGCCAGACCCTGGAAGCAACCTAGATGCCCCTCAACTGAAGAGTGGATAGAGAAAATGTGGTACATTTACACAATGGAGTATTACTCAGTGAAAAAATGGAAACTTGAAATTTGCAGGCACATGGATGGCATTAGAAGAAACCATCCTGAGTGAGGTAACCCAGTTACAAAAAGAGAAACATGGTACATACTCACTCATATATGGATTTTAGACATGAAGCAGGGGAGTGCTAGTATACAATCCCACTGCCAGAGAGTCTGGAAAACAGAAACTTCCCCCAGGGACTAATGGAACTGAACTGAACTCCTGGAATCCAGTGACAGAAAGGGAGGACTGATGAGCAAAGGAATTAAGACTAGACTGGTTTAACCCACAGAAACAGCTGACCTGAACAAGGAGGAGCTCTTGGATCCCAGACTGATGGCTGGAAGGATAGCATGAGACTGATCCAGACCCCCTAAATGTGGGTGTCAGTGAGGAGGCCTAGGTAATCTATGGGGCCTTGGGTAGTATTTAGCCCTGGCATACAAATGAACTTTGGCTGTTCATCCCACAACGATGGATGCTCTCTCAGCCTGGACTCTTGGGGGAGGACCTAGGCTCTGCCCTGGATGAAATGACAGACTCTAGAGATCCTCCATGAAGGGACTCACCCACCCTGGGGATCTGAGTGGGGATTGGGTGGGGGACTGCAGGGCCTTGTGGGGGGAGGTAGGAGAGGAAGGGACAGAGAGGGAGATGCGATTGTCATGTGAAGCAAAATTGTTTCTAATTTAAATTTTGAAAAGGAAAAAAAAGAAACACTACTACAGTTTAAATCACATATTGCCCCTCACACACTGACAGTAGGAGAATACAATACCCTACTTTCATGAACAGTTAGGCCATCCATAGGAAAAAAAACCCTAAATATAGAAATGCTGGACTAACTGAAGTTATAAACCAAGTGGACCTAACAGATATTTACAGACATTTCACCCAAAACACAAAAGGATATATCTTCTTCTCAGCACCTCATGGAACTTTCTCCAAAATTGACCACATATTCAGACACAAAGCAAGCCTCAATAGAGACATGAAAATCAAAATAACTCCCTGCATCCTATTTGACCACCACAGATTAAAGCTGGCTATTAACAATAACAACAGAAACAACAGAGAGCCTACAATCTAATGGAAACTGAACAATTCTCTACAGAATGAAAACTGTTTCACAAAAGAAATCAGGAAAGAAATTAAAAACTTCCTAGAACTGAATCAAAATAAATACATAATATACCCAAATGTAAACACAATAAAGACTGCTCCAAGAGGTAAATACATAGCATCAAGTGCCTACATGAAAAAAATTAAAGAGATCTCAAACTAGCAAATAAACTGCACACCTAAAAGATCTAGAATAAAATAAATCACACCCAAAAGGAACAAAATGCAAGAAATACTCAAATTCAGGGCTGAAATCAATAAAACAGGAACAAAAAATAATGATACAAAGAATCAATGAAACAGATGGTTCTTAGAGAAAATCAATAAGATTGACAAATCCTATTCAAATTAACTAAAAAGCAGACAGAGGGGAGAAAGAGAGCGAGAGAGAAGACACACACACACACACACACACACACACACACAGAGAGAGAGAGAGAGAGAGAGAGAGAGAGAGAGAGAGAGAGAGAGAGAGAGAGAGAGAGAGAGAGGCCATCCAAGGTAAAATCAGAAAGAATTGGGGGACATAACTATAGACACCAAGGAAATCGAGACAATAGTAAGGATATACTTTAAAAACCTGTACACCTCCAAATTGGAAACTCTAAAATAGATAATTTTCTCAAGTGGTATCACTTACCAGAGTTAAATCAAGATCAGATAAGCAATGTAAATAGACCTATAACCCCAAGTGAAAAAGAAGCAGTCATTAAGTCTCCCAGAAAACTATCCCAGGGCCAAAAGGTTTTAGTGCCAAATTCTATCAGTTTTTCAAAGAAGCGTTATTGCCAATATCCCTCAAATTATTCTAGAAAAAAGAAACAGAACATTGTCCAGTTCATTTTATGAAGCCACAATTACTCTGATTCCCAAACCACATAAAGACTCAACAAAGAAAGAGAGCTGCAGACCAAATTCCCTGATGAACATAGATGCAAAAATACTCAAAAGGCAAAACAAACAAAGACAACTTGCAAGCAGAATCCAAGCCAAAGACTTGTATGATAAAAATCAGAATCATAGGTTAGAAGACAGATCAGGCACCATTGTGACCTCTAGTGATCTAAACGGATGACACCAACTGGCAAGCTAAGCAATAGTGTAGAGACCACCTAGAATGACCATTCCTGATAGTGAACTTGATGTCTATAACCATCCTGGAGCCTTCATCCAGTGACTGATGGAAGCAGAGGCAAACACCCACAGTTAAATACTGAACAGAACCCAAGGAACCCAGTGACAGAGAGAGAGGAGCGATGAGCAAACTGGCAAAGAATGGGCTGGCAAAACCAGCAGAGACAGCTGATCTGAACAGGGGAGAGCTCTTGAACCCCAGACCGATAGCTGGGAGGCCAGCATGGGACCGATCCAGACCCCCTGAATGTGAGAGTCAATGTGGAGGCCTGGGTACCTATGGGGTCCTCAGCAGTGGATCAGTGTTTATCCCTCGAATACTAACAGTCCATAACACAAAGAGGGTTGCTCTCTTTGCCTGGACTCTTAGGGAAGTGCCTGGACCCTACCCTGAGTGAAATGATAGACTCTAGATATCCCCTATGCAGAAGGAATTGGCAATAGGGTGGGATCATGGGGGGATGCAGGAGGAGGGGAGGGAGAGGGAACTGGGATTGACATGTAAAACAAGCTATTTAAAATTAAAATAAAAAATTCAAGTCACTGAAGAAAGAAATGGAAAAAGATTTCAGAAGATGTAAATATCTTCCATGGGTGTGGATCAGTAGTCATAGCATAGTGAAAATGGCCATTCTACCAAAAGTAATCTATAGATCCAATGCAATCCCCATCAAAATTCCAACACAATTCTTCACAGACCTTGAAAGGACAATTTCCAGCTTCACAAGGAAACACAAAAATCCCAAAACAGTTCTGAACAATAATAGAACAGCAGGAGGTATCACCATCCCTGATTTCAAGCTGTACTACAAAGTTATAGAATTAGAAAGTGCATGCATTTACACAAAACAGACATGTTGATCATTGGAATCAAATTGAAGCCTCAAACATAAATCCATCTACCTGTGGACACCTGATTTTTGATAAAGATGCCAGAAATACACGCTGAAAAACATGAAGGCATCTTCATAAAATAGTGCTGGTCAAGCTGGATGGCTGCATGTAGAAGAATGCAAATAGATCTGTATCTATCATCCTGCACAAAACACAGGTCCAGGTGGATCAAAGACCTCAACATAAAACCAGACACACTGAACCTGGTAGAAGAGAAAGTGGGGAATAGCCTGGAACTCATGGGAACATGAAGAGAACTGCTGAACGCTGTTAGCTCAGGCACTAAGATCAACAATTAACAAATGGGACCTCATGAAGCTGAGAAGCTTCTGCAAGGCAAAGGACACCATCATTTTGACAAAGTGGGAGTCTACAGAATGGGAAAATATTTTTTTTACCAATTCCACATTCAATAGAGGACTAATATTCAAAATCTATAAAGAACTCAAGAAACTAGATATCAAGAAATCAATTCAATTGAAAGATGAGATACAGGTATTGACAGGGAATTCTCAAAAGAGTAAATTAAGATGCCTGAGAAACACTTACAGAAATCTCCAACATCCTTACCCTTAGGGGAATGTAAATCAAAATTACTTTCTCATCTTATACTTATAGAACAGCTAATATCAATAACACAAGAGGCTGCTCATGCAGGAAAGAATGTGAGTAAGGTGAATGCTCGTACATTGCTGGCAGGAGTGGAAACTTTTACATTCCCTATGGAAACCAGTGTGGTGGTTCCTCGGGAAGATGAGAATAGATATACCTCAAGACCCAGCTATACCATCTTGGGCTTATACTCAAAGGATGTCTCATCCTACCATAATCATGTTCATTGCTTCTCTATGCATAGTAACCAGAAGCTGGAAACAACTAGAAGTCCTTCGACAGCATAATGGATAAAGAAAATGAAGTAAATTTACATTATGGGGTGTTACTCAGTTGTTAAAAAATGAAATTTGCAGGTAAATGGAGGGAACTAGAAAAAATCATCCTGGGTAAGGTAACCTAGACCCAGAAACAAAGATATGATCAGGGACCTGTTCAGCCATCATCTCCTGCAGCAGATGACAACAAATACGGAGACCCACAACCAGACATTATACAGAGAGTGCAAGACCTTGGAACTCTCAGCCCCAAATGGGATGCCTCCTCTTGAGGCTCAGAGAACCTCATAGAAGAGAAGGAAGAAAGAGTGTTAGATCCAGAGGGAATGGAGGACACCAGGATAGGCCCTCTAAATGAACACAATCAATCCTCATATAAACCCACAGAAACTGAAGCAGCATATACAGAGCCTGCATGCGTCTGCACCAGGTCCTCTACATATATATTATAGCTTCCTTTTCAGGGTGTTTTACTGGGATTCCTGGGTGTGTAATCAAGTGGAGCTCTGATTCTTGTGCTTTTGCGTGGGCTCCTTCTGTTGGTTTTGTGTCATTCTGATGTGTTACCTTTTGTTTTATCTTATATTTTATTATCATCCCTTAGAAGCCTGAGTGTTTTTTAATAAGACAGAAAGGGAGTGGATCCATACGGGAGTGGAGGTGTGAGGGGAGCTGGGAGTTGGAGAGGGAGTGGAACTATTACCAGGGCATATCATTTGAGAAAAAAAGTCTATCTTCAATGAAAGAAATAAAAGTATTTATGCCATGAAAACGCAATTCAGTGGCTATTTAAAAGTTATAAAATTATACTTTGATCACCATCTAGTCAAGAATTATTTATATCAAATCTAAAAGAAATGTTTTAGCAGCCACTTTTCAAAAAAGACTCCTACTTCAAATTACATTTATTTATTTATTGTGTACAGCATATTGGACTTGATTGTCTCCTTCTGTCGTCAAACTCGGGCCTTCAGACTTGCAGCAAGGCCGTGTACCCGCTGAGCCACCCTATCATTTCTGAATATATATTTTCTTTTTTGAGATTATAATTGTATCATTTTCCCCTTCTCTTTCTTCCCTCAAAATCCTTTCATGGATCCACCTTACTCCCCCTCAAATTTATGACCTCTTTTTCTTTGCTGATGCACACACAGCATAGACCATGTAGTGTTACTTATATGTATGTTTTCAGAGCTGAATTTTTGATATTGGATAACCAATTGGTGTGTTTTCCCTGGGGAAGACTATTTCCCCTGTTATCAGTATTCCTTAGTTGTCGGTAGTTCTTTGTGTAGGGTTAAAGCCTGCCTGGTGGACTTTCTCCTATCTGTAGTGGTCTCCATCTGTCGCAAAGAGATGTTTCCTTCATGAGGGGTGACAACTACACTTATCTGTGGGTATAAGGACAAATTTTTAGAATATTGTTATGGAGTCTGCTGCTTTAGTAAAGTGGCACAGGCTACTTCTTATTTTCCCCAAACCCCAGTGTTCATCATTAATCTTTTGTTTTCTGTGGGACTTGCCTATTCTAGATATTTTATCTAATATTTGGCCATTTGTGTCTGGTTGTTTTCACTTGGCATAATGTTTCCAAGATTCATGTACATTGCAGTATGTGGCAGTCCATTCATTTCACTCTCCAGCAGCACAACATCCTGCTGAGCACATACCCCACAGTCTGTTTACTCATTCGTCAATGGTAGACATTTCCATTATTTCTACTTTGTAGCTGTTAGTAAAAATTCTGCTGAAAACATTCCTCTATAATTCTTTTGTGCAGCCATGTGTTTTTAGCTTTTGTGTATACATTAAATTTGTGTTTAATTTTAAGTGGACAACCAAATGATTCTTTTTACTTCTACCAGTGATGCATGTGACCTCCAATTTCTCTGTGTCCTCATCAACATTGTAATTTCCTTTTTTCATTTTATAACTATCTACATGGATCTAAAGTGATACTGTAGTTTTGATTCTCATTTCTCTAATTACTAATAGTAGTGAGGCTTCCTATGTCGTTATTGGTCATTTGTTTATTTTCTTAAGAAAAATGTCTGTTCCAATTCTTTGTATCATTTAAATTATTTTTTACATCTATTCATTTATTTATTTGCACGCACAGGTGTGTGGGTGCCTGCGTGGGTGCATGCGTACTTGTGTGTGTGTGTGTGTGTGTGTGTGTGCAGTTCACAGGTGGAAGTCAGAGGACAACCTGAAGGAGTGAGTTCTCTCCTTTTGTGGATCCAGGAGACTGAACTTAGGTGATCAAGCTGGGCAGTTTGGACCATTGTAGGTTGAGCCATCCAATTGCCCCACTAACAATTTTCTTAATTAGCCAATTGTTGTGGGGTGTAGCTCAGTGGGAGATTGCTTGTTTAGCATGAATGAGGTTATGAGTCCAATCCTTAGTGCTACAAAAGCAAAAACAAATGATTTTTTTCACTAATGCCACAATAAATTGGATTATTAATGGTTTTTTGTTTTTTGTTTTTGTTTTTTTGGCTTTTAGAGACAGGGTTCCTCTGTATTGCTTTGGAGGCTGTCCTGGATCTTGCTTTGTAGACCAGGATGGCCTCGAACTCACAGAGATCCACTTATCTCTGCCCCCTGAGTGCTGGGATTAAAGGCGTGCCCCACCAACGCCTGGCCTTTATGTTTTTAATCTATTTTTTCTTTTTGAAACAAGCTTCTTTTACACGTCACTCCCAGTTCCCCTTTCCTCCCCTTCTACCCTACCCCCCCCCCGCCAATCCCCTATTCTATTCCTTTTCTGCTCCCCAGAGAGGGTGAGGCCTTAGATGGGAGATCTTCAAAGACTGCCATATGATTTAGAGCAGAGCCTAGAACCCCCCATGTGTGGGGGCTGAGAGTATCCCTCTGTGTGTAGTGAACTCCCAAAGTCGATCTGTGTACTAGGGATAAATACTGATCCACTGCTAGAGGCCCCACAGATTAATCAGACCTCCAAACTGACATCCTTGTTCAAGGTCTGGAATAGTCCTATGCTGGTTTCCCAGCTATCAGTCTGGGGTCCATGAGGAACCCCTTGTTCAGGTCAGCTGTTTCTGTGGGTTTCTCCAGCCTGGTCTTGACCACTTTGCTCATCACTCCTCCCTCTCTGCAACTAGATTCCAGAGTTCAGCTCAGTGTTTAGCTGTGGGTGTCTGCTTCTGCTTCCATTGGATGAAGGCTCTAGGATGGCATATAAGGTAGTCATCAATCTCATTATAGGAGAAGGGCGTTTAAGGTAGCCTCTCGACTATTGCTTATTGGGGTCAACCTTGTAGATTTCTGGACATTTCCTTAGTGCCAGATTTCTCTTCAAACCTTTAATGGCTCCCTTTATTATGGTATCTCTTTTCTTGCTCTCTGTTCTTTCCCTGACTCGATCTTCCTGCTCTCTCCTGTCCTCCTCTCCCCTCTTCTTCTGCCCTTCTCTTTCTTCTAACTCCCTCTCCCCTCCCCCCATGCTCCCAATTAGCTCAGAAGATCTTGCCCCTTTCCCCTTCTCCAGGGGACCACGTATGTCTGCCTCTCTTAGGGTCCTCCTTGTTTCCTAGCTTCTCTGGCTGTGTGGATTGAAGGATGGTACTCCTTTGCTCTATGTCTAAAATTCATATATGAGTGAGTACACACCATTTTTGTCTTATTGTGACTGGGTTACTTCACTCAGGATGGTTTCTTCTAATTACATCTATTTGCATGCAAACTTCAAGATTCCATTGTTTTTTTTTTCCACTGAATAGTACTCAATTGTGTAAATGTACCATATTACCTCTATTCACTCTTCAGTTGAGGGGCATCTAGGTTGCTTCCAGGTTCTGGCTATTACAAATAATGCTGTTATGAACATAGTAGAACAGATGTCCTTGCTGTATGAATGCACATCTTTTGGGTATATGCCTAAGAGTGGAATTGCTGGGTCTTGTGGAAGACTGATTCCCATTTTCCTGAGGAATCTCCATACTGATTTCCAAAGTGGATGAATGAGTTTGCACTCCCACCAGAAGTGGAGGAGTGTTCCCCTTTCCTCACATCCTCTCCAGCATAAACTGTCATTGGTGTTTTTGGTTTTAGCCATTCTGACATGAGTAAGTTGGTATCTCAGAGTTGTTATGATTTGCATTTCCCTAATGGCTAAGGATGTTGAGCACTTTCTTAAGTGTCTCTCAGCCATTTTAGACTCCTCTATTAAGAATTCTCTATTTAGTTCTGTAGCCCACTTTTTAATTGAATCCTTTGGTGTTTTGGAGACTTACTTCTTGAGTTCTTTGTAAATTTTGGAGCTCAGCCCTCTGTCAAATGTGGGGTTAGTTAATATTTTTTCCCATTCTGTGGGCTGCATTTTTGTCTTGCTGACTGTGTCCTTTGCCTTACAGAAGCTTCTCAGTTTCAGGAGGTCCCATTTATTAATTGTTGATCTCACTGTCTGTGCTACTGGTGTTATGTTCAGGAAGCGGTCTCCTGAACCAATTCGTTCAAGGGTACCACCTACCTTCTCTTCTAAGAGGTTCAGTGTGGCTGGATTTATGTTGAGGTCTTTGATACATTTGGACTCAAGTTTTGTGCATGGTGATAGATATGGATCTATCTGTAGTCTTCTACATGCCAGCATCCAGTTATGACAGCACCATTTGTTGAAGATGCTTTCTTTTTTCATTGTATAATTTTAACTTTGTCAAAAATCAGGTGTTTGCATCAAAACAATCATTCACTAGGGATGCAGTCTAGGCCCTGCCCTGGATGAAATGACAGACTATGGACATCCCCATGGAGGGCCTCACCCTCCCTGGGGAAATGAGGGGATATTGGCAGGGTTGGTGGGCAGGCGCGGGAGGAGGGGAGGGAAAGGGAGAGGGACCTGAAATTGACATGTGAAGCAACCTTGTTTCTAATTTAAATTAAATTTAAAAATAAAAATAAAATATATATAAAAATACTGGCAAACCAAATGTAATGTTCATCCTCCACAATTGAAGGGCTTTGTCCAGCTTGAGTGTGGTGAGCATGGCTCTGGCAGGCCTTGCCATTCTCTCCCATTCCCTCTGCCTTTTAAAAAATTCATTAAATTACATTCCTAAAGTTAAAAAAATCAGGTGTTTGTAGGTGTGTGGGTTAATATCATGGTTTTCATTTATATTCCATTGGTCTATCTGTCTATTTTTGTGCCAATACAAAGCTGTTTTCAGGACTATAGTTCTATAATAGAGCTTGAAGTCAGGGATGGCAATGCCTCTGGACATTGCTTTGTTGAAAAGGGTTATTTTTGCTATCCTGGGTGTTTTGTTTTTCCATATAATGTTGAGAATTGTTCTTTCAAGTTTTGTGAAGAATTGTTCTGGGATTTTGATGGGGATTTCATTGAATCTCTAGATTGCTTTTGGCACGATTGCCATTTTTACTATATTGATCCTCTCTATCCAAGAGCATTGGAGATCTTTCTATTTTCTGGTATCTTCTTTAATTTCCAGAGTTCTCTGGTACAGGTCTTTTACTTGTGTGGTCAGATTTACCCCAAGGTATTTTATGTTGCTTGTGGAAATTGAAAAGTCATGTTTCTCTGATTTCTTTCACAGTCCTTTTATCATCTGTATATAAGAGGGCTACTGATTTTTTATCAGCTGTAGGGGTTCCCTGGTAGGGTTCTTTGGGTTACTTATCCCAGGGTTCTTTGAAGTTTTTTCCATTTGTGAGTCCTGTTTGATTAAGACATTTTTGTGTGTCCCTATTTTTATTGGTATGTAAAATAGTTATACAAACCAAACATTTGTTTATCACAAATCATAAGGATATTTAAAATTTTTCTTTGGTTTAGATATAACTTTCCCCCTCATTAAAATTAAATCAACTTTGCATGCTAATGAGATCGATGTAACCATTTTTATATATAGAATTAATTCTTGGCTGAGTATTTGATACTACAGGACACAACATCTTTAACATTTTTCAGAGTTGATTGATAATTTGATTTTATAATCATTAGTGCTAAGAATGCTGCTTTGCAGAAAAAGCTAGTAGAGAATAGCAGAAGTTTGTTTAGGGCCAATTCATAAACAGTTGAGAAATCTGTCCTAATCTTAAGTCAATATTAATTTAGTTTTTTTTCTTTTTAACGAGACTCAAATCAGAAACTCATTTAGCACTTTTAATAATCAGCTTTTAACCCAATACAATCTACCAATGTGACATTTGTATGATTAGGAATGACAGTAAGAAAGTGTCTTTGTTTTCTATGAACCATTATGTTTCTGTAAGAACAAAAAACATTGAGTGCTCGATCCTAAACAGGATATCTATATCACCCACTCCAAATCTCAGGAAACATCTTTAAAGAGAGAACCGAAAGAATGTAACAGCCAGAGGCTTGGGAGGAGTGCTGTAAAACTGTCTTGTATATGACAAGGCTGTTGCACCTATGAGTGTATAGCAGCTGTGGCTTCTTGCAAAAGACCTGTGCAAGACTTGGCCCATAAGCTTTCCATCATGAATGGGGAAGGAGCTCATGAGGCCACTCCCCTTCATGAATAGCTATTGGTGAGTAATGGTTGCTGGGCATGAGGAGTCATTTTCTTCAGTGGTGTAAGAAGTTGTCTATCCTTCAGTTAGTAATTCCCACCCTCAGGCTCACGCAAATAATCTTAATTATTAAGCTCAGTGAGTCATTTTAAAAGACATGAAAGTAAGAGGAGGACTTATTGGGAAGAAAAGTTCCAATTGGAGGGATATAGTGGAGGATAGCCAGAGTGAATATGTTAAAAATACATTATATACATGTATACAATTAACAATAAATACTTTTTTTAAATGGCAGCAGCTGGAGAGATTCCTCAGAAGGGCTTATGGGACAAGCACAAAGACCTGCATTGGATCTTCAGCACCCACAAAGAAAGTTGAGCAGAGACCAGTGCATGCCTGTCAAGGTGGAGACAGAGGGATTCCTGCCCCTTTCTGGCCAGCTCGTCTTACCAACTCAGTGAACTCCAGGTTTACTGAAGTCCTCTATCTAAAAACCAAAGATGGAGAGCAATAGAGGAAATCTGATGTTAACCTTTGACCTTCATTACACACACACACACACACACACCTGTACATATACACATGCATATACACAAACATGTACACATGTGTACATAGCAACATACAAATATAAAAATAAACAAAATGGTAAACCACTTTTCTGTAATTGAAAATTAACCAAACACAGGAATATTGTATTAATCCACATTGAGAACACATGTGTTAACAAATCTCAGTTAAATGTTCAATATCAATAATTAGAATTGCCCAATAGCTTATTTTTGTCCACTTAAACATGATTTTTTGTGATGCTAGAGATCAAACTCAGTGTTCTACACATGCTAGTTACACTACTATTGAACTACATCCCTAGCCTTAAAATGTGGCATATAATAGAAATCAGACAAATAGGAAAGAAACATTTTCTGTGGGTAAAGTTTGTTTCAATTTACACTATCTGCAACTTCCTTTTGGGGGCATGAATATGAAAAACACATTTTAAAAGAGCAGAACACCTTAAAAAACAACTCATGACATAGAGTAATCTCATATCTGAGTTCAGTGCTAATTAGCGTTGTGTGGTGTGATGGTGCCCACAGTGCTGTATGTTCCGAATTAAGGCAACAGAGAAGTCATGATGTAATTGACAAAGACTCTGCCAGAAACACCTTGGATTCATGATCCATTTGATTTTGAGTTAATTTTCTGTCACTGCATGATCCGAAACATTTGACAGCTGCCAATAGTTTGCAGCCCCCATGTTCAGTTAATGTGGTGCATTACATCATTTTCTTTTAAGAGGCTAAGCCAATTTTGAAATCTTGGAACAAATCCCACTTGTCTTTTGCTCTATAATCCGTTTTCTATGTTGCTGGATTTGCTTTGCTAGTATTTTATTGAGGCTTTCTGTTTCTTTTTCATTGTGGCTGAGAGTGTAATCTGGAACAGGCCAGGCATGTGCTCTACCACTGAAATGCACTCCAGCCTCTCATTTCTTTCTGAGTCTTTATTGGTAAGAGATACAGCACTTTCTTTTTCTGGTGAGATCTTTGTCTGGTTTGGGTGCCAAGGAAGCATTGGCCTAACAGAATGAATTACTAAGTGCCCCAATATTTTTTTCCGTTTTTGTGAAGAAGTGGTATTAATACTTTAGATATTCAGGGTGAGAAATTGAAATGCGGATTTAACCGTTTCAAGCACACAATGATAAGGAAGAGTGGTTGGTTTTTAGGAGCTGAGGAGAGCAAAACAGAGTACTGACAAGAACAATTTAGATACAGAGGAACTGACAGGCAAGTTTGCCCTAGAGGAGAAAAGGAAGTTTTCATAGAAAATACATCAAAGGTACTCCCTCCTGCTGCATCTTGTAGAAGGGACCCAGCTTGTAGAATGACCTCATTCCTCAAAAGAAGTTCTCCATCTGGGCAAATTTTTCTTTGCTTCTAGGCCAGTTGAAGCTTGCTCAGCAGTGTTAGAGCTGTTGGCCTTCCCTGCGCTTTTTTTCCCTATGTGGGTGTGTAGCACACTCTTTGAACATCAATAACAGTGTTGCCTAGCACTGGTCTTGGCATGCCCCAAGATGTCTTCAGTTCTTTCAAGGGGGAGGTGTCTTACAAAATTCTCCAAACTAGTTTACTTTAATTTTCTTTTCTAGGATTAATTATATTCCATTTTAGAAGATTCTTAGGGTTGGATGCATCAGGGAGACAGAAAAGGAAGGTATATGCTCTGGAATGAAAAGAATACAAGAAGCTACAATCTCTAAACTAAAAATGCCTGAGAGTTTTGGTTATGAGGTATCTAGAAGTGTCACTCTACCTAATGGAGTGCTTTCCTGCCAATTTTCCCTGAACTGGGATAAGGCTAAATAAGAATCCTAGTCACTTATTTATTACAGTGTTTGGGAAAGGTCCTGATACAGTAGAATAGCTGTTCAATAAATGTTGATTTAAATATAGCCATTGGATCAATAAATTTTTGTGCATATGAGAGAGCAGACAGTATATAGGGGATATCCACAAAGATGGATACAACAATAGGCCCTAAAGAGATGGCAGGTATGAACACGCAGGATAATAGGCGATTATGTGTGTCAGTCTTAGAGCCTAGATTTTTAGGCAATCTCTACTACCTTATGACCATCTCCTACATTAGAATTGTTTTTTTCCTCAAGATAGAAGAAATAGGGTTGTGTGTGTGGACTTTGTTACAAAACAGTGGGCAATTTACGTGAACTACAACATAGTAGAGAAAACATTCCATATAAGTAGGGCTTAGTCACAGCTTTGTTGAATTGCCATTAGTGAGATCACCATAAACATTAACAGACATATGAGAAAATAATCCACCATGGAGGAAAGTCAACCAGCATGAGAAAGAAAAGTGGTGGTCCATGAACAAAGAAGATTAATTAGAACTGTTGATCAAGTGACCAACAATCTGCTTTCTGTAACCAACATTCAAGCAAAAAGATTTTAAAAATTTGTCATCTACATTAAGCATAGACTCTATTCCTTGCTGTTATTATCTAAACGCTTCAGTATGATTGTTTTAAATGAAATTTTAACTAGAAGATAATAATTGGATGTGTTTAGGACATATCACATGGTATTTCAATATACATATCCAATGTATAATAATCATATCAGGTAATTGACATATCAACCACCTAAGATATTTAGCATTTCTCTATGTTGTGAACATTCAGAATGCTTTGGCAGCTGTGTGAAACAATTTTTGTTAGCCACAGTTATACCACAGTATCAATGAACATTAGAAGGATATAACAGTTATTTATATAGCCTTTATCTTGTATTAGGTATCATGGATGTTTTAGTTTGCTTTCAATTGCTATGATAAAACACGGACCAAAAACAACCTGGGGAAGAATGGATTTATTTGTCTTATATGTACCATTCATAGTCCATCAGGAAGGGAAGTCAGGGTAAAAACTTAAGGCAGGAACACAGAGGTAGGAACTAAAATAGAGACCATGGAAGGATGCTGGTTACAGGACTCCTCTCCATGACTTATTCATCTTACTTTCTTATACAGCCTGGAGCCACCTGCCCAGGGTTAGCACTACCCATCATGGGCTGTGCCACCCCTACATCAATCATTAATCAAGACAGTGTTCTACAGGCTTGCTACAGGCCACTGTGATAGAGGTATTTTCTCAGTTGAGATTCCCTCTTCCCTGCTGACCCTAGCTGTTTCAAAATGACAAAAAATTAACCATCACAATAGATAACTAGAAATGGAATTGTCTATGAAAATATTGTGCTACTTTATAGAATTTTGACCACCCATAGATGTTTTGGTACTATTTTAAAGGAAACATTCTAATACTTTCTCTTTAGAGAGAACTATGTTGACCAATGTAAGAAAATAAGCCTCACTAACAAAAGTATGTATGAGATCATACTATAGTTTGACTTTAGGATATTCTCAAAAAGGCTCATATGTTTAAAATCCTTATTCCTTGTACCAAGTTTGGTGCTTTTGGAAGACAATAATTGCCGTTAGCAGTTGGAGTATAGTGGGAAGTCAAATGTCATTTGAGGCATGTATTTGAAAGGAATAAAAAGGACTCCAATCTCTATCAATGGCAAATAGCTCATCAGCAAGGAGTGGGGTCTGGACAGCCCCTCTGTTATCTATGAAGCATAGCTGTTTTGAACTTATGTAGGTCTGGTGTAGGTAACCACTGCTGCTGAGTTCATGAATGTGATAGCTATACCATGTCCAGAAGACAGCGTTTTGTAGCGCTCCTCTCCATCCCCAGGCATTTACATTCTTTCCACCTCCTCTTCCATAGTGTTCCCTGTGCCTTGTGGATGGAGAAGTTGATATAGATGACCCACTTAGAGTCTCTTATCCTCAGCGTTTTAACTAATTATACCTCTCTGCATTAACTGCTACCCACTGCAAAAGAAGCCTTTCTGACCTATGGTAAAAACATAAATATTTAGAAGACAATTAGCAACATGGCCATTGTGGTGGCTTGAATGAGAATGGCCACCCCATAGATTTACACATTTGAATGCTTGGTAGAACTGTCTGGGAAAGTTTAGTAGATGTAGCATTGTTGGAGGGGGTTTGTCATTGGGGGTGGGCTTTGAAGTTTAAAAAGCCAATGCCTTTCCCAGTTAGCTTGTTCTGCCTCCTACTTGTGGATCAGGATGTACATTTTCAGCTACTGCTCCAGCACCTATCTGACTCCCTGCTCCCATGTCCCCTGTCATGATGGTCATAGAGTTTAACCCTTGAAATTATAAGCAAGCCCCCAATAAACCAACATACTCTTTTTTGTTTTTCAAGACAGGGTTTCTCTGCATTGCTTTGGAGGTTGTCCTGGACTCACTCTGTAGACCAGGTTGGCCTCGAACTCACAGAGATCCTCCTGCCTCTGCCTCTCGAGTGCTGGGATTAAAGGTGTGCGCTACCAACGCCCGGCTTAATAAACTCTTCTATAAACTGCGTTGGTCATTGTATTCTGTCACTGCAGTAGAAAGTAAGACAACCACTGAGCAAAAAAAAAAAAAACCTGCTGAGTTTACGTTAGTCCCTATCACCTTCCAAGTCATGGGATTTTGACCAGGATTATAGTGTCAGACATGAAGTTGTCCCCTTCTCCATGCAGCTGGCCTCAAATCCAACCAGAAGCACAATGAGGTAACTAGATTTATAAAGTCATACTATTGTACCAGTATTATATCATTATCTTAATTTTTTAAAAGAACATATATATCCAAAAGCAATGAAAACCTTTTATAAATACTACTATGCATATTGATATACATTTTTTCTATGTGTCACATGTAGTCACTTTAAAAGGCATTTTAAGGACTGAAGTTTCATCACAGTGGTATGTTTGCCCAGCATGTTCAAGGTCTTGGGTTCCATCCCTTGTTAGAGAAAAGTGGGGAATAATCATATACCTTGGCTCTTAAAAGAGTAAATAATTCCCATGGAGCTGGAGTTACAAGTAGTTGTTAGTCACTGGCACTGGCCACAGGTGCAGGGAACTAAACTCGAGTTCTCTGCTAGAGCAGGATGTGTTCTTAACTGCTGAGCCTTGAAAACCATTTTACAATGTAAATGTAATAGCTATAAAACTCTATACCGATGAATAACCATCATTGACTTATTTTGCCGGGTGTGGAACTTGGGGCCTCATACATTCTAAGTAAGAACTGTACCAGTGATGCGTATCCCTCTTCTGAACCGTGTTTTAAAAGCAATAACTACAGTTCCAAGGAGATACAGATGGAAACACAGGCTAGTGGAAGTCTTTCAGCACAAAGCAGATCAAGTGTCAGACACAGTAACGATATAGAAATAGTGAGTAACTTGATAACTAGACACATTGAACTTTAGAACCCATTAGAGACCTTTCTTCTCAACTGCACAAACATTAGATCACAAAGAAAACATCAGTAAGTCTGTATCGTTTGAAAGATTTCAAACCCCTTTCTTAGCACAGTGCCATCAAGCTAAATCTAATATAAACTCATACATTCCTTCCAACTAGAAATTGAAAATCTATCAAACAACACTTGGGTTAAAAACAAAACAAAAAGCAAAAAGGTGATAAAAATATGAATATTAGAGAGTATTGGATACATTTAGAGATCACAATAAATCTGTAGTTTTAACACTTATACCAATAAATATAAATAAAATGAATGAATTGTGTTAAACTTGAAAGTCAGCAGAACAAACGTGTTCAAAGAAACCATGAGGAAGAAAATAGTAAATGTGGGTGCAGGAAAGCAATAAAGATTCAAACAGAAAGTGGGTCAAATTGATGAAAGTAAGAAAAATAAATCATTTGCCAAACTAACCAGATCAAAATAGGACAGATGCCAACTCTATATAGTCAAACAAAGAATAAATTATATGGACTATCAGTAGATGGATGAACTAAACTGACCTACAAATGAATAGTGTAAGTACTGCAATCACAGAGAGGGGAAACAAACCCAAGAAAGTTTTGAGCTTGGTATTTTCAACATAAGCACTAAGTCTAAAGGAAAGTACTGTGAACAATTAGTGGAGCCCATGGTAGGTTTGATTTTCCTGCATTTAGGTGCTTTTTACTCCCATGGGTCTGGGAAGAAACTCAGGGTCCCTTGTACACGAAGCAGTTATTTTGTCACAAAGATACCCATCCCCCAATTGGATGGCCTAAAACTGCTTTTGTGGTCTTATATTGGGCAAATAAGTAAATGTTTTGGTGCTCCTTCGAATCAGGTTTCTAAGGTCTGAGATGCAGAAAGGAGAATGAACACCAGGACTAGAGACATGGCTCAGTAAAGTCCTTACTACAGGTTAAGGACTAGAGTTTGAATCCCAATATCCACACAAAAAAAACCTGGATAGAACCTGTGAAACCTGCAATCAAAACCTGTAATCAGACTTTTTCATTGAACCTTCAGCTCTCCAATAATAACACAGAGACTTATTATTAATTATGAAATCTCCATCTTAGCTTAGGCTTGTTTATAACTAGTTCTTATAACTTCAATTAACCCATATCTTTTAATCTATATTCTTTTATGTGGCTCAGTTATCTTGACTTTGTCCTCCCTGTCCTGGTACCTCTCTGTCTCCTGGCAACTCCCCTCTTCTCATTCTTAGCGTGCTCCTGTGCCTGGAAATCCTGTCTAGCTATTGGCCATTCAACTTGTTATTAAACCAATCAGTGTGTCACATCTTCACAGTGTAAAAAATGATTATTCCTCAACAATAACCCTCAGGAAGTAGAGATGAGATCCCTTGGGCACTGGCTAGCTAGACTAGCCCCAGCAGTGAGTTCTTATTGTAGTGAGAGACTTTGACTCAGACCATAAAGTGGAGAATGGTCCAGGAAGAAGCCAGACATCAACCTCTTACCTCTACATACATGTGCACATGCACCCACACACATCGGTAAACATGTATACCTACACCACACACATATACACATGCAAAAGGGGAATCAAGAGCAGGAATTCTACTGTGCTAATTGAAAGCGGAATTATCAGCGGAGACTCCTGAATTGTGACATATTTCTTTCTGTGCACATCTGTATCTATTTTCCTGTCTATTGACAAAAAGTTGGTACACTGCATCTTTTTGCTGAACTAAGAGAACATAGTCTTCTCTTTGTGGCATTTCTGTCCCAAGCCATAACCCAAAGGAAACATTAGCTATCTATCATAAATGTGAGGACATGTTCCCCCTGATATTATCAGGAAGAGCTATTCCAGATTAAAGGAGAGTAACGAGCCATGAAAACTAAGAGCCACACACAATGCTGGATGAGGTTCTGGACAAACAGACATTACTGGGAAAGTTGACAAGAATTAAATTTTACATACAATAATGGTGTGCATACTAATTTTCTGATTTTTGACTGTGATACTTCAGTTAAGTGAGAGACTATCCTTGTTCTTAGGAGGTAATACTGAAGTATTCAGGCACAAAGACATGTTATGTCTGCAGGTTCACAATAGGAAAGTCCCGATATAGAGAGAATGGTAAAACCCATGTAGTAAGAGACAAAACAGTTGATTTGGATGAAGTGTAAATGGGAGTTTGTTGTCCTATTTTCTAATGGGAGGTCCTGTGCTTTCTAGGCAAGCACTGTACACTGAATTACATCCCGAGCCTGGTTTTTGTTTATTTGCTTGTGTTTTTTTTCTTACATTATTACTTTTGAGATAAGGTCTCTATAAGTAGCCTAGGCTGGCCTTGAACTCACCTGAACTTGTGATCCTCTTGCTTCATCCTCCCAAGTAGCTGGCATCACAGACCTGTGCCACCAGGCAGAGCCCCTATTGTTGCAGCTTTTCCAGTACTTTGAAATTAGTTCACTTTACAAAATGACGAAAAAGAAATGTTTTTACAAGGACTTAGAAAAAGCTGAGCTTAGTGGCATACACCTATAATCCCAACACTCGGGAGGCAGGGTCAGGAGTACTCCATCTGCCAGTTTGAGCCCTGTACAGATTATCTCAAAAGAGAACACCCCCAAACAAAACAAAAAAGAGGTTTAGGTCACTTGCTGCTTTATTGTTAGTAATTAGTAAAACATTGAAAACAATAACTGCCATCAGTAGATGACAGCAGATGGGTAACTGATTTGTGTTCTAATCACAGAATGCACATTAGATGTATCAATGTGTCAACATGTAAAGATCCCAAAATAAAACCCATTGGTGAAAAGAGAAGGCAGCGGGGGGTTGGGCCCATGGCAAATAGCACGAGTGGGAGGCAAGCCAAATGTAAATGCAGAAAATAAAGATGGAGAGTGCTGAAGAGCAATCTCTGTCTTTGAAGAATTTTCAGGCATTTAAAGAAAATTCTAGTAAGCACATGATTACAATGCAGGAGGAAGGCAGCAATTAGCATGTATTATGCTTAATGCAGATGGGGAGATGTGGGGAGGGAGCCGAGGGAGCATTGATTCCCCAGCAATGGCAAAACCCATGTCTCTCTCACACACTAACCAAGTCCCAGAAGACAAGAAGGTCTTACCTCAACAAAGCATAGGAAGAAAGGCATGTTTCTAGAAGATGGTGTGATTTCCAGCTAGAAGTTTCTTGGAGCTGGGGCAGAGGAGGGGAGAGGCAAAGCAGCAGAGGAAACAGATGAGAAGAAGCCCATTGACAAGGGCTCTAGACCTAGCTATGGAGTTGGATGCCCAGAAGAGGAAAGCAAGGCATCTTCCAGAAGACAGTAATTTGAATTTCACAAATGAAGGCTCTGTAAGCATGAGTGTTGCCACCATCATGTCCAAGGAAGGGAATAAGGAAAGCCATAATTGGGGGTAGGGGTCTCAACAGAAGTAGCAGAGGAAGCAATAAATATAGCAGAGCTGTGGGCAATTAACTGTAGATTTTCCTTCTAGGGTGTCTGGGAGCATGGTGGAACAGTCTTGATTTTTTTATTTGCTTTTGATTTTTGGACATAATCTCACAGTGTTGCCCAGGTTGGCTTAGAACTCAGATAATCATGTCTTTCATCTTTGTCTCCTGAGTGCTAGGATTATTGGTGTGAGGCATCATGCCGGGTTAGTCTCATTTTATGCCAACTGACCCTGTTCCTGGCCACTGGTGATTGGACCTTATTTTTTCCATGCTTAGTATATGAACGGATTGAGAAGAAGGATTGAAGGCCATGGTTACCGTTGGAATGGGTTTCCCTGTAGGTTGTGAATGATTTTAGATTTATCTCGAAAGTTTTAATTACAAAATAAAGGTTGCTACAAATGCAACACAGCTCTGTGAGCTCAAAGGCATCTGTCATATTTCTGTACATTTCTGGGCATTTTAACTAAATTTAAAAACAAAATGGCAAACAATGCTGTGGCAAGAATTTGTGAGCTGAAGGTCACGGGACGACATGAGCGCAAAAGCCACGTGGGCGGAAACCCAGCAGCTCAATGTGTGGGCGGCCAGTGATCAGGCTGCTTGTGCCGGTGGGCTGGGCAGGGAGATGGGGAAACAGGAGGGGCTCTGAGGGCTCGGCCCCGCCCCTGACTCTTCTTTGCCCCACCCCCCTCCCAGGACTTGGCTCCGTCCAAAGCCCCGCCCCAAGCCCCACCTATCCTAGCCCCGCCTCCCTCCGTGACGCTACCTCCGGTCGCCAGGTAACGCAGGAGTCAAACAAGCGGCCGTTGAGGCCACTGCCTGTCCATCTCTCTTTGGTGGGATCCTCGATCCTCATCGGACGCTGACAGGCATGACTCTGCCGCTTCTGCCTGGCAACAGCTTTAACCGCAATGTGAGTAGGCAGGACGCCCGAGGTCCTGGCCAGATCCTGGGGTTCAGACAGGATCCAGGAGTGTTCCTCTCCCTAGACCCTATCGGAGAGCTAGTTCCTTCCATTTACCCTTGTGTGCCGAGTACACCTCAAACCAAACTTCGTGCTCCTCCCCCCTTTCTCAATGTTTTTCTTAGATGACATCTAAGGACAGGTAGCAGGACCGTCCAAAGTAGCTGGTGACAGTGATGTGTGCCCAGTGCTGTGCTTTAATCACCTCGGGTATTCCCAACAGCTGTTTGAATTAGACACGATTTTAGTTTCCATTCACAGTTGAGGAAATTGAGGCCCAGAGCTGGTCTTCATGGTGGTGCTAGTTTTCCTTCAGGCAGTTGGATGAAAAGCCATAAACTTTATTATTAAATAGAAACCCAGCAGTAGACATGGCAGATAGGGAAGCCTTCAATCTGCTTATGAAGTTTAGTGTCACACTATGAAGACAGGCACCTAAATCTGGAGTAGAAGATAAAAGAATACACACACACCATCCTCCCAAAACATCACAACCCCCTAGAACTCCAAAGAACTCAGCAATAAGTAGCAATGTAGCTGACAGGAGGAAAACAAGACAGGCTTTTGTTCTCTTGGAGTTACTGCCCTTTACTTGGGTTTGTCTTTGTCTTTAGAAGATAATAAAAACTGGTGGGAAGGAATTCACATGGAGCAACTCAAGGTGTTTGTAAACCTCTGATCTAAGTTTACAAAGCATTCAGCGCATTGAATTGACTACAGCTTCGGAGCAGTGTCTGTATCTGAGGTGCTGGCCCTAGAGTACCAGTATTATTTGTAGATTTTCCATCTGAGATTGATTTTTTTAACCCCGCACGTCAGTTATTCAGTTCAACTTCAAATACTGCTTTGTGAATTTCATTTCTTGGCTGATGTAAGCTAGGGGCTGGCCTCTGAAGCATGGCATTGCTCTTTGGTAAGATTAAGTCAGCCAAAGAAGAAAGGCTCCAAGAAGGAGGGCATGAAAAAAGATTCCAGAAATAAAGAAGCATGCTGTGCAAAAGTAATTTTAATAAAAAATGTAAGCAGAGCCTACAGCTTTTGGCTCTGCTATGCTTCTGATTACTGATGCCCACTGCCTGCAGAAGGATCTCAGCTCTCACATGCAGTGATTAAGGGTGGGAAGGGAAAAAGTGTTTGGATGAGATATTTTAAAATCAGCAGCATAGTACTGAGTGTACTTTGCTTTTTTAAAAACTTTTTTATTGGGAAGAATAACACATGTGCAGGAAAATGCACAATGGATGACCATGAAATGAACATCAAGAAATGGAATATTACCACTACTCTAAAAGCATTCCCCTTGACTACGGTTGCCATTTTTAGCAGGTAAAAATAGATGTTCTGAATATTGCCTGGGACCTATTTATACTAAAGTATTACTTGTTTTGGATTCAAATTTAACTGAGCATCTGGTGTTTTATGTGGAACTCTATGGCCATTTTTTCCCTTTAACCCTTTC
Source organism: Mesocricetus auratus (assembly GCF_017639785.1). NCBI lineage: Eukaryota > Metazoa > Chordata > Mammalia > Rodentia > Cricetidae > Mesocricetus > Mesocricetus auratus. Next base: position 5,025,189 of record NW_024429213.1, read on the forward strand.
ACCTTTCTCCAAATGTAACCACTATTTTGACTTTTGTCACTATAAAAAGATGATAAAATAAGATTTATTTTTGACTTTTGGCTTGCTTTTAAACTTTTTATGTGTGGAAATGTCCTGTACTTCTTGCTTTGTGACTTTTTTAGTTCAGCATTATGTTTGTGATATTTGTCCATGTGGATAATATTACATTGTATGAATATGTCATGTATGTAGATTCCTCTGTACATTGTACTCTTGATAGATAGCTTCTTTGGGGCTTTTTACCAATACTCCTGCTATGATTCTCTTGTTCATTCTTTCAGTATGATTGCTGGATTTTATGGCACTGATATTGAACTTTAGTGGACTATGCAAAATGATAACTTTCATTTCCACCTACATGTTTATTTATTCATTTTTACTTTTAAATGTTTGTATTGCTTAGTTTTTTAAATTTTACATATTTTGGTCACTGGGTGTTCTGCAATTCTTTACAGTATTAAAGATATATTTAAAAATTTTATTTATATATTCACATGTTTGTTTATCATGTGTGTTCCTGTGTCTGTAGAAGGCAGAAGAGGACATCAGATACCCTTGAGCAGGGGTTAAAGGGGAATTGTGAGTTGTGGCTTCTGGGAATCAAACTTGGGTCTTCTGGGAACCAAACTTGGGTCTTCTGGAAGAGCAGCAAGCACTCTTAACTACTGAGCCATCCCTCTCCAGTCTACTCCACCCCACTTTTGTTGTTTTTATCTCTCTTTTTTTATTAATTTACTTTTTACATTTCAATCCCTGTTTCCCCTCCCTCCTTTCCTCCCACTCCCTCCACTCCCCCCTCCTCCCATCTGCTCCATGGAGGGCGTAAGGCCTCCTCCCATAGGAAGTCTACTAAGTCTGTCCTATCATCTAGTTGAGGCAGGACCAAGGCACCTCTCCACGCCCACACCCTTGTGTCTAGGCTGAATAAGATCTCACCATATAGACATTTTGTTGTTTTAATCTGGACTTCCCTGACTCCCTAGAGAAGCTGAACATTCATTTTTACATGCCTTTAATCCCTGCACCCAGAGGCAGAGACAGGCAGATCTCTGTGAGTTTGAGGCCAGCCTGGTCTACATAATGAGTTCCAGGCCAGCCTGGTCTACCTAGTGATTTTGAGAACAGCCAGGGCTACAGAGAGAACCTGTCTCAAAAAAATGCAGCAAAATGGTCATTTCTTATGAGTGGTGGCACATTGAACTACTGATTCTCCCACCTCCATTTCCCTAGCACATTGAGAGGCCTGTGTTTGGTGGCCCATTTTCCATTTTTCATTGGCTGCAGTAATGAATAAGAATTGAAGTTATTCAGAGCATTTGACGTTGTCAATGTTTTGGATTTTAGCCATTTTAATAGACATGTAGTATATCATTTTAATTCTAATTTCCCTAATGTTTGAGATGTTGATATACTTTTAACCATTTGCAATCTCCTTTGGAAGATGTCCATTAGTCTTTTACTTGTTTTAATCTGATTCTTACTTTACCTTTGAGATATTGTTGTTGTTGTTGTTAAATAAATATCCTATATTGCTATGTAGGCTTAATATTTTCTCCCAATCAGTAGCTTAAATTTTATTGCTCTTAACACAAGGTTAGGAAATATGCATATCTTTTAAAAACAAAAATACAAGATGCATTCAAACTGGTAATTTTTGTTTGTTTTTCCAAGACAGGCTTTCTCTAACAGCCCTACCTGTCCTGGAACTAGCTTTGTAGACCAGGCTGTTCTCCAACTCACAGAGATCCACGTGCCTCTGCCTCCCAAGTGCTGAAATTAAAGGCATGTGCCACCACCGCCCAGCACCAAACTGGTATTTTCAGTGCAAATTTAGGGTCTTAGGGTTTTACTTTAACTTCTTTGATTTTATATTCATAGTTTACTTACATTGTCAACAATTAGTTACTTGCTAGTCTTGCCATAAGTATATATCCTTAGAATTGCTGACATGAATAACGATGACATTATTAGGTTTTCAAAGAGTTCTTTGTAGCTTTCTCTGTTTTAAGGATATCCTTCTCTAGGAATGTATTCTCAAATTACTAGGTGAATAATTTATAGTGATTGAGCGAAGGTGAGTAAATATGTAGTAATGCTACATACTTGGGGCATGTAGAATTTGGCAATGTTATGGCTTGAGCCTAGTTAATTGCCCCTAATAAACAAATCCTCTAAATTACTAGATTTCAATTTCACTTAAATAATTACTATGAGTAGAGTTTTGTCACCATGTCCATGCCCAGTTAGCTTCATTATTTTCATTGTGCTTCGGATTCTTATTTTGTTGTCTCATTATATTATAAAAACATTGCCTGTTTTTAAAGTCAAATTTACATAATCAGACAGGGCTCATGACCTCACAGCTTTGCTTCCTGTCTCTATATAAAAACTTAAAAAAATGACTTCTCTCTCTTTCCTCACCTCTTCTTTTCTTTTTTTCCTCTCTCTCTTTTTTGACTTTATCTTCCCTCCAGTCTGTTTTTAAAACAATAATTTCTTAAAAGTATTTACTTCTTTCTCTTTATTAGATAGAGAATAACCTCCGCTTATTCCCTGAAATCTTTATTTCATTTTAATGGCATGTCTTGAAAGCCACTTAAGGGGCTGGAGAGATGGTTTAGTGGTTAAGAGTGGTTAAGAGTGGTTACTGCTTTTCCAGAGGACCCAGGTTCAATTCCCAGCACCCACAGGGCAGCTCACAACTGTCTGTAACTCCAGTTCCAGAGGATGCGACACGCTCACACGGATACCAATGCATGTGAAATTTTTTAAAAGTAGTAAAAAGGATATGACTTAATAGGATATGTAGCCCTCATTGCTTTTCACAGCTATAGAGCTACAGCATTGTATGCACTTGATAATAGTTTATTCACTCCATCAATTTAGTATTTTCAGCCTTTTGCTAATACAAATAATTCTATAATACATCAGCAAAGTTTTGCTTCAAAAGAGGCTATCAGAAAACTGAAAATGAGGCTATCACATAGTATGGGGAAAATATTCTCAAGTCACATATCTACTAAGTGACTTAGAATGAGAATATATATAAAGAATCCTCAACTGAGACAATAATCCAATTAAAATAGGGAAATTGTTAGAATAACATTTCTCTAATGAGAATATAGAAATAGCAAATATGTATGTGAAAAGATGCTCAATAGCTTTACTTAGTAGAGGCATGCAAATTAATAAAACCACAATAAGATACCATTTCAGACAATGGAGTGGCTGTAACAAATAATAAATGTTGGCAAGGACATAAATTCACCGCATGACACAGTATCTACCCAAGGAAGAACATACACATAAAGAGTTTATGAAAGATTTGTTCATCCTTTTATAAAGTTTATGATTATGATTATGATTATTTTGGTGCTTCAGATTGGCCTTCAGTCTTTGTATATGCTAAACGAAGCTCACATAAGCAATTTCTCCGGTTCAGCATCTTTTGTAATGGCTAAAAATAGAAATAACCTAAATGGCTGTCAACTGATTGGTTGACAATGGTTGTTAGAAAATGAAAATGTGGTTTCTACACAAAATCAAATAATTTTACTTTTTTTTAAAACTTGGATTTTAGAGACAGGGTCTCAGTGTAGCTCAGGTACCCTCACTCTCAGTTTGTAAGCCAGGCTGACCCCAAATTTGCAATCCTTTTGTTAGGATTACAGGCATGTACTATCATGCCTGGTGCTAGTCATTAAAAGAAAGGAAGTACTCATATATGTTACAGCATAGCTGAACCATTAGAGAACAATATACAAAAGATGCTGTATTATATGATCCTGTTTGCGTAAAATGTGGGTGGGCTGATGTGTAGGAGGAACAAGTAGATGAGTGTTTACCTAAGGCCATGTGGGGTAAGAAGGCTAATGAGGACTGGCTGTTATTGAGATTTCCTTTGAGGATGATGGAAAGTATCCTAAAATTAGATTCTCATGGTGATGCACAACTCTCATTTTAGCAAAGCACATTGAATTGCTCATTTTGAGTGGGTTAATTTGATGATAGTTTATAATATAAAATAAAGCTACTACAATGGTTTGGATAAATGTCCTCCAAAGGCACATGTGTTTAAAAAAAAAAGGTTTGGTACCCAGTCCATGGTGCTACACAGAGGTGGTGGTATCTTAAAGGGATGAGGCCTAGTGGACAAAAGTTAGGTCACTGGGGGTATATGCCCCTTGGGGATATTGAACCCCTGCCTCTTTTTCCTCATCTCCTTGCTTCCTGGCTGCCACAAGATGAACAATTTTCTTCACATGCCCCTGTCATGTTTTTTGGCATCATCACGGGCACCCATAGACAGCAACATCTAAGAATGTAAGCTTTTTGTTCTTACAAGTTGATTATCTCAATACTTGATGTTGTAACAGAAAGCTGATAAGCATGATTATAAATAGTCATTAGATGGAGTTGGTGGCAGGACATTGCTGGGAAGATGAAACGGCAGGAGTCTATGATGCCATGGTACAGGATGTGTTTTTTAATTTTTAAGTTATTTATTTTGTGAGTGTATATGTGTATATGTTTGTGTGTTGTGTTTGTCTTTGAGTGTGCATGCACATGGTGCATGAAGGCCAAAGGCCAACATTGGGTATTTTCCTCAAAACTTCTCCTTCTCATTGTTTTTAGGTAGGTTTACTCATCGAACCAGGAGTTCACTGCTTGGGCTAGAGTGGCTAGCTAGCAAGGCTGAGGGATCTTCTTGTCTCTGCCTTCCTAGCAAGTAGGATTACAGGCACACACTGCAGAACCCAGCTTTGTACATGGGTGCCTTGGATTTGAACTCAGGTCCTTACGATTTTACAAGAAGCACTTTACCCATTGAGCTTTCTCCCTGGCCCTTTACAGGATGGTTCTGATTTAAAGAATTATGTCACTTTGCTCCCAGTAGCTACTTTCATTTTATCATTTTGGTCTAATTCGCCTTTCTTTTTCTTGTTATTTTTGTTTGTTTGTTTTGAGACAGGCTCTCTATGTGTCCCAGGTTTACCTTGTACTTACTATTTAGCCCAAACTGACATTGAACTGCTGATCCTCCTGTCTCAGCCTACCCAGCACTGGAATGAGTGCTACCACGCCAGGTCTTGGCCACCTCTTGAAGCATCTCCTCATACTTTGAAAATTACATAATATCCTGTTGATATTCCCAAATGTTAATTTGAACTCCAGAAACGAGAGTCCCTTTTCCTACATTTTTATTTACATATCAAACATGTAACCGATCACATTGCATTTTGTACTTCATAGCCCTGCCATCTAGGGTACATTGGCATAGGTACATTTATTTCTGTGCTCTTGGCCATAGATTTGATGTGGTCAGCTGTCTCCAATTTTTACCTCTGTGACTTTTGTGCAGTGATGGGCTGTAATGTACAATTATAAACCAATAAACTTCTTTCCTCCCCTAAGTGACTTCCCCACCCTCCAGGTTGTTTTATGACAGCAACAAAAAGGAAACTAGAACATTCTCCCAAATAGCTATTTTGATTTCAATCCTTTCTGGCATTCTCATCATTACTTTTGTTTGCTCCTTGGGAGCAAGAATTTGGAGCTGATGTGATGGCACCGTTGGATTTGGGCTTCTGGCCTAGGACTCTGTGTTTAAATTGGGGTTGTTCACCTGTGATGATGTGGTAAGTTGTCAGCTGATGCAGCAACTGTGATCAACCACTCTTTGGATTACCTCTCAGTGCTTTCCTTATACAGGGCAGGTTCTGAATAGCCAATTGTCCATTATCCCTCTCTGCCTTCAGTGACTGTGGTTAAAAACTAGACAGGGACAAACAGAGCTTGAAAAGATCATGTCAGGAGTGAGCATCTCACTGTTGTCATCCACTGGTGATAGGGAATAAAATAATGCTTATTTGGGCAGCAGTGAATAGAGAGGGAAGAGAAAAGTCATATGCCTGTGTTGCTTAAATAGGCTATATGGCTGCCTTAGTTGCTCTTCTGCTTTTGTAAACAACATGACAATAAGCAACTTGGAGAGGAAAAGGTTTATATTACCTTGCAGCTTACAGTTCTTCAGAAGGGAGGTCAGGACAGGAACCTAACCCCATGGCTTGCTCAACCTGCTTTCTTATATCATACAGGACCACCTGCCCCAGGGGTGGCACCACCAAGTGCTGGGCCCTGCCCCATCAACCATTAATCAACAAAATGACCTACTGATGCTCCTCATTTTCAGTTGACTCTAGCTTAAGTGGCCAAAAAACCAACCAGGACAATGGCTCTTGGGAAGCCTGGCTTAGACCAAGAGGCCAGGAAAGCATCAGGATGTTACTATGCAAGTTGTGACTCAAAGTATAGTGTTTGTGGGATGGTGAGGGACATTTATTTCCTTCTTCTTGGTGTCTTGTTTCATATTTTCTAGGAGCAGCACATACCTTTTATGTATACTCAGTGGGGAGTCCTGGGGAGAAGTTTTCCCATGGTGGAATTCCGGAGTTTCCCTAGCACAAATTCAAAACATTTCCCTTTCCCTCTCCTGGGTGTGCACTACAGCTGCAGAAAGGCCAGATACAGGGTCTTAAGGATGGGAAGACTATTCTATTTTTGGTTGTGAGCCTAGCCTTTAATGGCTGACCATCTCTCCAGCCCTACAGAGAAGGCTAAACCAAGGTCTTGGAAACTCATGAACTCTAGACTGACAACAGTAGACACTCCAGGGGACCAAATGAGGAGGCCCTCCATATGTGGGAGACAGTTGTGAAGCTTGGAATATCAGTGGGGTTCCTGGGAATAGGACCAAGATACGAACATGGCACATGAGCTAGCTTGTTGGAGCCCATTCCCTATGGTGGGATGCCATCCTCAGCCTTAATGCATGGGAGAGGGGCTTGGCCCTGTCTCACCCTATTGAGTCAGACTTTGTTGACTCCTCATGAGAGCCCATATTCGTGAGGATAAGTGGACTGGGAATGGGCAGGGTGGGGGGGTTGGCAGGAGGAGTGGGAAGGAGAACTGTGGTTTGAATAAAAATTTAAAAGAATAAATAAGTTATAAAAGAATCTATCAAAAAAAGGATGGGAAGACTGCCAAAAGCAGGGCCAAGTGAGAGGTAAGCATTTTCATTCCCTCCTTACTTTGGTTCCAGCATGTTCAATTTTGACCTGGCAACTCTAATATCACAAAGTGGCTGACTTGACAAGTTGAAAGCCAGATTCGTTGCTGCCTTTCTAATGCTATGACTGGTGTCTCAAAGGAAGGGATGCCTAGAACTGTACCTGGGCCCTTTGCAAGAGCAGCAGGTGCTCTTAACCTCTGAGTCATGCCAACAGTCCCGCATCTTCTTTGTATGTGATGAAATTTTTCCTGAAATAATTGTAGGTTTCTAGGTAGAGCCATATAAGAAATAAAACATAGAGGTTGTAAGTGCCCTTTGCCTGGTTTCCTCCAATGATAACATCCTGCAAAATGATGATATTATATCCCAGCCGGCAAGCCAACATTGATACCATCTGCTGATCTCACTCTAGTTTTTTTTTTTTAAGTTTGGAGGTTTATCCAAGTTGACTCTTATTGAGTAGTATTCTGTATATGCATCGTAATTTCTTTTATCACTTTCCTGTTGAAGGGTACATGGAGTAGTTTTAGCTTTTAGATATTAGGAATAAAGCTTCTATGAATATTTTTGTACAGAGGTTTGTGTAAACATGTTTTTAAAAATATTTATTGTGGGGACTGGAGAGATGGCTCAGCAGTTAAGAGCACTGTCTGTTTTCCCAGAGAACCCAGGTTTAATTCCCAGCATCCACATGGCAGCTCACAACTGTCTAACTCCAAGATCTGACAACCTCACACAGACATACATGCAGGCAAAAAATTTGCACAAATAAAAATATGTATTTCTTGTGTATGTATGAGTGTGTGCGTACACTCATGCCACAGCACACATGTTGTTAGAGGACAACTTTAAGGAGTTGATTCTCTCCTTTCACCATGTGAGTCCTGGGAATCCAAGTCAGGTTCTCAGGCTTGGTGGCAAATGTTTTTACCCACTGAACCATCTCACTGGCGCCTGTGAATGTTAAGTTCATTTCTCTGGGCTAACTAACCAAATATACAATTGTTGGGCCATATAATAATTATTCACTTTATAACAATACTGTCAAACCATTTTTGAGATCAGATACTATGTTACATGTCCAATGGAAATGTGTATGTGATCTGTTTCCCCCATAACCAGATTAACAATTAGTGTTGCCATTTACTTTAGCTGTTCTATAGGCATATTATTACTGATGATATAATTTCTTTTGTTTTTGTTTTTTGTCAACTTGACACTATCCTGTGCCATCTAAGAAGAGGTAACTAAAATTGAGACATATGGCCAGCAGATGGGCATGTAGGCAAGTTTGTGGGATTTTTTTTGATTAATGATTGATGTGGGGAAGGCCCAGCCCACTGTGAGGAGTGTCATCCCTGGGTTGTATTGAAAAACAAACAAAAAACAAAAATACAAGAAGCTGAGCAAGCCATGGGGAGCAAGTCGGTAAGCAGCCTTCCTCTATGCCCTCCACTTTAGTTCCTGCCTCCAGGTTCCTGCCATGAGCTCCTACTGTCTCCCCTTTGTGATGGACTATGATTGGGACATGTAAGCCAAATAAGTCCTTTCTCACCCAAGTTACTTTGGTCAGAATGTTTATCACAGCAACAGAAAGCAAACTAGGACACATGGGGTGACATCTCAGCCTGGGTTTAATTGGCATTGTTCTGGTGGTTAATGAGTTGAACGCGTTTGCACGTACTTCTTGGCCATTTGTAGCTCTACCTTTGTAAAATATCATCTTATGTTTTGTTCATTTCTAGGTGGATATTTTTTGACTGTTGAGTTTTGAGAATTCTTTATATACTTTAGATACTAATTCTTTGGGTGAGATGTAGTTTGTGCATATCTTTTCTCAGTCTACAGCTTGTCTTTTCAAACCCAGTTAACACTGTGTTTTGAAGGGCAGAAGTTCCAAATTCTACCTTTAATTAATTAATTTTGTTGTACTTTGGATGGAATTCAGGACCTTATGCGTGTTAGGCAAGTGTTTTATTAATGAACTGCACCCCCAGCTCCCAAATTTCTCAGTTTAATGAGGCCAAACTCATTACTTTTTCTTTTTATGGACTGTGCTTTTAAAGACTTTGAACATTTTTATTTATTTATTTATCGTGTGTGTGTGCATGCACATATGCATATATGAGTGTGAGCATGCATGGAGGTCAAAAGACAACTTATGGGAATCAAATAATTTCTCTCCTTTTACCATGTGGATACTGGAGATTGAATTCAGTTCATCACGCTTGGTAGCAAGCACTTGACCCAGCTCACTGGCCTGCCTATACTAAGTACACTCTGCTCAGTCCTACACCCTAAAAATCTCTCCTTTTTCTAATAGTTTTACATTTTTAATTAATGTTTATGATTCATTAAATTATACATAAATTAGTTAATTTTTGTATAAGGTTTAGGTCCTGGTTAATTATTTTTGGCCAATGGATGCTCAATTGCCCAGAACCATTGGTAAAAAGGCCTAAATTGCTTTTGCATCTTTGTAAAAATTCATTTGAGCATTGGTGTGTAGGTCTTCTGGGCACTTCTTTCTGTTCTGTTGGCCTGTGTCCTTTCATCTTTCATTGCAGTACTATTTTTATTGCCATTACTACTTAGCAAAGTTTAATGTCATGGTCAGGGAATACTCCAAATTTATCTTTGTTAAGATTTTTTCTGTCTTTCTTATTTTGTCCAAAATGTAAAGGAAATCATCATTCAGATCACATAATAATCTTACTGTGTTAAAATGATGGCTGGGCACACAGCTCAGGGATGGAGCGCTTGCCTAGCATGCATGAGGTCCTTGGGTCAAGGCAGCAAAAACCCATTTTAGAATCTCAAACTTCTCAGAGCAATGCTAAGTAAACAAGTTCGTTGTGCCCATTTGGGAGGAGTTTTTAAATGGAGATTGTCACGGAAAAGGAATTTAGAGGTGGAGGCACTAATCAACTACATTGAACCTTTGATTTTAACCGACTTTAGGAGAAAGCTTTGGAATTATTCTCTTTATTGAGTTGAATTATTTAGAGAAAAAATAAGTACATGGAGGAAGATGTCATATGTCTCTCTGGATCTTGACTTAAATTTTGGTTTTTACTTTCCTGATTGAAATGCATTATTAACTATATAAAACAGTTTTATTGCTATATTGAGTTGACAGCTAAGGATCGCATATGCATTTTTCTGTTAGGTTTACAAAGAGAGGAAAATTGGCTTATGAATATTGGAGGATTTTTTGACATGCTTTTTATTTTCATGTTTGGGCTTACTTCTCCAGTGATATGGGTTTATTAATAAGTAACTATAGCTTCCCCACTCTTATGGTCCTGAGCACTAACATTCTACTCTACCCAAGACAAGTTTGTTGTTATTTTCTCTGGGTGATTCAAAATATTTGTGGAATGACTTCTTAAAAGTATGAGGGAAAAAGAAAATGAATTTCTAAAATAAATATGATATAAGGCAGGGGAAAATCTTGGAACACAAGCAAACCGGTCCAGAATATGATCAGGCAGGTATAATTAAGCCTAATAGTTTTTAGATAATTCTACATCAGAAATTAATTAGATGCTGTCATGTAGTGTCTCAAGCCTATAATCCCAGTATTTATGGGGCCAGACAGATCCTGAATTCTAGGCCAGTCTAGAAAGATAGGGAGATCCTATCTTCAAACAATGCGTAGTTTTACAAAGATGTTGTTGGAGCAAGATGGCTTAGTGGGTAAGCTGCTGTTTGATTCCCTATGACACACATAGTAGAGAGAACCTGTTCCCAAAGGTTGTTGTCAGACATGTGTGCTGGCTATGGCATGAATGGTGGCATGTCTCCTAACTGTGCTTTTGTACACACAAACGCACAGGTTCTAGAAAACTGTCATCCATATTTATTACAAAGTGTAGTTATTTTGCAGCCTGGGGATTCCAACAGGGCCTAGTGATTGTTAGGCAAGAGCTACATCCCTGTGCTAAATCCAGCCCCAGAAATACTAAGTATTTTCTCTCCCCACCTTTATATAACTGGATGCTGTAGAAGGGATTCTAGAGAACTGTCTTCTCATACCTGCCAAACTTTTAAGGAATAAACTCTAGATTCTGTTACTTGACCCATCTCCTCCTTTCAAGATCATATGAGTCATTTTGTCAAAATGTCAGAAGCAGTTGTCAAAAGCAAAAATGACAGTTGGACTCCAGTGCTGTTAACAAAGGAGTTGCTCCTTTTCTTCAACAAGGCACCAAAGACTATGAGAACCGGTGCTGAGGAGATGGCTTAGTTGGTAAAGTGCTTGCCATAGCAACACGAGGATATGAGTTCAAATCCCCAGAAGCCTGCATGTCTGTAATCCCAGTGCTGAGGATGTAGAGAAAGGAAGGTATCTGATTTTCTGACCAAGCCTGTCTAGCTAGTTGGTGAGCTCTAGGTTTAGTGAGAGTTCCTGTCTTATAAAATGAACTGGAAACGTAGATGAAGGACTCGGCCAAAAGCAGTCTGATCAGGGTTATGGCTGTCTCTTTGTTGACAAATTCAGGATGAAGTCTCAAGGCTCATCTTTACTTGGTTTATCATTGGCATTTAACCCAATTAATCATGTCCTCCTTCAAGTGCCTTATTTACAGTTTCCATGGTACTGAAACCTCCAGGTTTCTTCCTGTTTTGCCAGATAGTCCTTTTCTGTCTTCTTTGCTAATTCTATAGCATCTTCCTGAATTGTAACATGGGGATATTTTAAACTTCAAAGTTCTGTCTTAAATTTCGTTATTGCATGATCACTCAATTCAGTATTATATTGCTTTAAACACTAGTCACCAGCTGTCATTGTCATATTTCTATATCTAGCTTTAAACTCTTCTCTAGACTTCAGAGTCATACATACCATCATCTATTAATCAACATGTTTACATGTTTGTCTCAAACTTAACAAGAACAAAGAAAATAGAATTCTGGATTCATGTGTGACATTTGAGCTCTGTTTCATATCCCAGTATGTGAAGCTCTATCTGAAGTTATTAGCCATGTGTCCCATTTTTCTATACCCCATATTTAATCTATCCACAAACCTTTTATGTTCTACATTTTCATGCTCTCTAATTTCAGGCATCAACATTGGGCCACCATCACCGCTCGCCTGTACTGTCATAATAATGCAGTGTAGTACTTTTGTATGGCTGTGGCTATACCTAATAAGAGGGTAGGCATGTTTATTTTGGCTCATAACTTCTGAAGCTCATTTAGTGGAGCTCACAACTTTATTATTTATTTGTTTGTTTATTTACTTACTTACAGGGGGCATATGAATGCCATGGCACATGTCTGGAAGTCAGAACAACTTGCAGTAGTCAGTTCTCTACTTTAACCATGCAAGTCCCAGGGATTGAACTCAAGTCTTCAGGCTTGGTGGCAAGCACCTTTACCCTCTAAGCCATACCACCAGCCCCTAGTTATGATTTTCACCTTGTATGTTCAGTTTGGGCTCCCTAGGCTTGTATAAAGCTAGATTTGTGTGGTGTCTGGCAAGGTAAGGCCAAACAGGGAGATAAAGAGCATGGAAATCTTGAGTACAGGAGGGAATGGTGGGAGAAAGCACTGTTGGTGAGGGCAGATTGCTATTTGGGATACTTGAAGGTGGAAGGTGGGAGGGTGTGAAGAATTGTGACAGAAGGAAGATTCTTGGTCAGAGGAGGTTTTGCCTGTCTGTGATGTCTAACACTCGGGTATGTTTATGGGCCTCAGGGATGCTATGCACATAGGAATTCACAGGAGGGAGAGGTTAAAGCTGTTAGCCCTGCACCAGAGACACAAAGGAACCCATAATTTGAGGAGGGGCAGTTAGGGCCTGAGTGTGGAAACTGCTAATTATCTGTAACCACTCTTGCTTCCTCAGCTGTGTGGATTTTCACCACTTAATCCATCTTCTGGACATTGTCTTCTCAGCATCCTCATTCCCATCTTTCCCAGAACCTTAGTTATGCTGACACGTACATGGCATAACACAGCTTCTAAGGGTTCAAACCCCTTTTTATCCTTTGGGTTTTTTCTTTATTATAACAGGGTCTCCCTCTGTGACCCAGGTTGATCTGGAATTTGCCATGTAGCTCAGGATGGTGTCAAACGCTAGCCTCCCAAATGCTGGCATTTCGGGTGTGTCATACCATGCCCATTTTCTCTTAGCTTCTTTAACTGACCTATTTCTGTAGCATTTGTCCCAGGGAGTGAGGGATTGCCAAACTTTGGCATTATGCAGTTCACCTTCAGGATTGAAAATAAAGCTATATGCAGTCCAACATATCCAGTATATACTTAACAACTCTGCCATTTGAGTCCCAATAAAGCTGAATCTTTCAGATCCACTTGATGAAAGGGGAAGATCATAGTAAGAAAAGAAGATTTTGATGCTGAGTCTAGGGCCTGCTTTTGTTGTTGTAGTTGTGAAGTATTTCAGAAGCCCACAATGAAGTCAGTGTTGTGCTGTCAAAGTGAGACTTTTCCTTTACAGAAAAGGAGAAGATAGAATGGAAATCGCTGTCACCATACTTGGAAATAGGACCTCAATGTTTGTGTGCAGGGATTTTTTAATGGTGCCTTTTAAAAATTAAGTTTATTTATTATTTGCTCTCCCTCCTCTCCTCCCATTTCCTCCCTGCCACCTCCCTCTTCACGCCCCCGCATCTGCTCCTCCCTGTTTCTGTTCAGAAAACGGCAGGCCTACCATGAATATCAACAAAACATGGCATAAATCGAAGAAAGACTAAGCACTTCCCCTTGTGTTCAAGTTGGGCAAGGCAGCCAACCCAGTGTGAAGACTAGATTCCCAGAAGCCAGCTAAAGAGTCAGAGATAGCCTCTGCTCCCACTGTTAGGAGTCTCACAAGTAGACCAAGCTACACAGCTGTCACTTATGTAGAGGGCCTATGCAGGCTCCCTGGTTGTCATTTCAGACTGTGTGAGCTCCTGTGAGCACAGATTAGTTGTTTCGGTGGGGTTTATTGTGGTGTCTTTGACACTCCCTGGTGTTTCTACAATCCATCCTCCCCTTCTTCTGTAGGATTCCAGGAGCTCCACCTAGTGTTTAGTTGTGGGTCTCTGCATCTGCTTCCATCAGTTGATGGATGAAGCCTCTCTGATGACAGTTGGGCTGGGAGCCAATCAATGAGTATAGCAGAATATTAAGCCAATCTATGAGTATAGCAGAATATTATGTATCATTACATAGAATTTTTTGCCAATCATGTTTGGTTCTATCCTGGGTCTCTGGGCCATCCAGCCTCTGCGACCTGACACTTCAGGCAGTGTCAGGCCTGGGTGGGTTCAATTTTGTGGTGTGGGTCTGAGGCTGAACTAGTCATTTGTTAGCCACTCCCACAATCTGTGTCATCCTTAACCCCAGCACATCCCATGGGCAGGACAGATTGTATGTCGAAGATTATGTGGTTGGCCTGGTGTCCTAGTCAAGGAGATGGCCAGTTCAGGCTATTTATCTACTATTGCTAGGCGTCTTACCTGGGGTCATCCGTGTAGATTCCTGAGAGTTTTCCTTGCACCAGGTTTCTACTCGACTCCGAAATGCCACCCCCCTTTCCAGTCATCTCTTTCTTTATTCTCTTTCTTCATCCACCCCCAACCAGATCCCTCATGTTCCTATTCCCACTCACCCACTCATACCCAGGAGATTGCTTCTATTTCACCTTCCCAGGGAGATCCATGCATTCCCCCTTGAGCCCTTCTTGTTACCTAGTCTCTCTGGGTCTGTGCATTACAGCATGGTTATCCTTTTTTACAGCTAATAGCCACCTGAAAGTGAGTACATAGCATGTCTCTCTTTCTGTGCCTGGGTTACCTCACTCAGGATAATTTCAGGATAGTTCCATTCATTTGCCTTCAGATTTCCTGATGTCATTGTTTTTAATAGCTGTGCAAATGTACCACATTTTCACTATCCATTCTTTAGATGAGAGGCATCTAGGTTGTTTCCAGATTCTGGCTATTACACATAAAGCTGCTGTGAACATAGTTGAGCAAGTGTCCTTGTGGTATAATTGAGAATCCTTTATGTATATGCCCAAGAGTTGTATAACTGGGTCTTGTGGTAGAGCTAGTCCCAATTTTCTGAAGTGCAGGGATTTTTAAATTTTAAAACAACTTTAATAATATATTGTTATTCTTTGAGGATTTCATACAAAATATCTTGATTACATTAACCACTAACTCCTCTACCAACTCCTCTGAGATTCACCTCCCTCCCTCCCTCCTTCCCTCCCTCCCTCCCTCCCCCACTTCATGTCTTTTTTGTTTATAAAGAAGATTCTATCTTGAAGCAGATGTCCTGGTTCTCTTGCTCTTAATCCTTCTGCCCATTCTTCCTTGATGTTGCCTGAGCCTTAAGTGTAAATGATCAGTCGATCTGTGCATTTTGACCAGTTGTGGTTTTCTGTAATCCCTGTCTGCTGCACAAAGAAGTTTCATTGATGAGGGATATGAATATAAGAATAAGTATTTAGAATAGTTAGAAATTATACTGGTTTAGTGAGGTGGCAATAGCAGGTTCTCTTGTAGGTCTGTAGTCTCAGGTATGAAGTTCTGTTGAGTGAACCTTAAATTCAGTTAGGTGACTATTAGTTAACCCTGGGAAATCTAAGTACCACTATATTTTTTAAAGTTTTTTGTAGTTTGGGGAATAGAACCCCCAGCCTTATGCACAAGGCAGACATGCTGCTACCGAGACTGAGACACCCCAGCTTGTGAGGAAGACATTTTAGTTCAGGCAGACATGCTAGGATTTAATCTGCCTCAAGAGCTTCATATAACCAACATGATAGCTTCATCTTTTACAAATCTGCCATCGTCAGATGATCATCTGCTTTTGAGTCCATCCTACCAATCTGTCTTCAGATGTGTTACATCATCTTCCCCTCTGTCTTAGCTTTGACTGTCAACTTGACACAGATTAGAATCACTGCAAAAGAAGTTACAATTGAGGGACTTTGTAGATTAGCTTGGCAAATTGGCACATCTGTGAGGGATTATCTTGATCGCCTTAATTGATATGGGAGAGCCCAGCCTACTGTGGGCAGCACCTGGGCTTTAATTGGAAAGCTAGCTAAACATGAGTCAAGGACTGAGCAAGTCAGCAAGCCATGTTTATGGCTTATTCCTTCACGTTCCTGCTTGAGTTCCTGTCCTAACTTTCCTCATGTGGGCTGCAACCTAGAAATGTAAGTCAAATAAACCCTTTCCTCCTCTTGGTTGCATTTAGCCAGAGTATTTTATTATAGGAAAAGGAAGAAAACTAGGACAGCCGGAAACCTTTGGGAAATCTTTAATGGCTCCTCCCTGATTGGTTTACCCAGATCAAATTTTAGTTTGGGCAGCCATTTAATGTATCACTCAAAGTTTTTGGACTTCCTAGATCTGTAGCAATAATGTATTAAGTAGATAAACCATAGCACCAGGATAAAAAAATTGTCATGTAATCTGTATGGTGGAACACACCTCTATCCTTGCTCCCTGAACAACTGAGGCAAGAGGATGTCTTGAATCCAGGAATTTCAGGTTGGTCTGGACAACACGCTTCCATAAATGTGTACCTGCACCTGAGATTCCAACCACTCCAGCCTCCTTGCTTTCTATGGATGCATATAATCCTGCCTCACTTGCATGTGGTCTTGGGAAATACTAGAGTATTGGGTGTTCAGGAAATTAAGGTTGACTGTGGGAAGGACTCCACTCCAGTGATGCAGCTTCCATGAGGCATCACTCATATCAGGGTGGGACTTTTTGGAGATGCAGCTACTCGGGAGTCAGCATGCTCTTATATGCGCGTGCCAGCCATTTTAACACTTGACTATATCAATACACGTGTTATTGTAGACTTTTAAATATAAAGCAAACACAGTTGAGGTATCTTTTTACAATTGGCAGGCACTGAGACAATTGCCTTTTATCATTTTTATAACATTGAAGGGCATCTTCTATCCAGCCCCTGGTGCTTATAGGCAAGAAACTCTCAGGAGAGGCTTCATCAGGACATGGGATACACATAATTTTCACCTTGCTAGGAGATACTACCTCTGTGTTTTCATTGGTTGTCCTTGCCTTTGTCAGCAGCAACACTTGTGGATTGAATCTGGCCTTCATCCTTCTCAACACCTGGCTTTACTTGTGGCTTCTCTTTGTTTACATCATCAAAAAACGGTGGGAGGCAAGGTCTCACAATTAGGAGAATTGTGAAGAATTTATTTTCCATTATGCTAATGTTGATGAGGACAGGATTTTGTTTTCTGTTTTGGTGACTGTAATGCTTAGGCTTCTGTGAAAAGCAGTGGCTTTCTTCTCTGAAGTCAATACTTTTTTTTTCCTGCTTTGCATTCTTTACAAGTAAGGAAATAGGCTAACTAGCAAACCAGTGTGCTAAATGTTCACTTGCATTAATCTTTATTTTGAAATATTGTAAATAACATGGATTATTAGCTTTATTCTTATTGCTTTTCAAAGTCTTAAATTAGTTAAAATAAACCGAATTTAAAATGTGACACAACTTTATGGATAGAGATTGCTCACAGCACTTAACACATCATGTGCATTTTGTGATGGGAAAACTAAGGAGGGGAAATGTATTTGTTGGAAAAGCCTTTACTGTAAGAAAAATCAGAAACAACTGGCCACTTTTTAAAATTATTGTCTTTTGTACTCACAGATGGGAAAGGAGAAGTTCCATAAATCCCAACACTGGGGCTTTTGTAACAATGTCATGATGCTGGTGAGTGAGGAGAAGCCTGGAATAGGTGGAGATCTGCTACCTGGGCAAAAGATAAAGCCCAAAAACACTGTATTTCCAAAAGGAGATGGAGCCGATGTACCATCCTGGGTAGCTTTTGATAAACAGGTAAGTCACATGACACTGAAGAGACATTCAAGTTTTACATGTAGCTGTGAGAGAATAAGCATTTTAACATATATAAACACACATATATATGTATATAGATATTAAGGTTGTTTTTACTTTTGGCTTTTACACATACTTCCTTTGTGCATAGTATTTCTCCCAATTTATTTTCTTGTAAATTGACAAATAGAAATGTGTGCAGTTGGCCCTCTGTGCCATCAGGACCCATAGACATGGATTCAACCAGCAATCAAAATATTTGGTGTGGGGTACATCTGTGCTGAATATGTATAGACTTTTTGTTGCATGTTATCCTCTATCCAGTCTCTTGTGGCAACTATTTACATAGCATTACATTGTACTATATATCACATGTCATCCAGAGATAAGTTCGAATACTAGAGACTATGTGGAGGTTTTATGCCAATATTACATTATGTTAATGGACTCCAACATCCTTTCGAACCCCTGGAACAAATTCTCTGCAGATACAAAGGAATGATTATGTTTTCAGGGTGTAAACCATGTGTTTTTGAAATATGTGCACATTTCAAATGGCTAAGTCAAGCAAATTAACATGTGTATTACTTCATGATTTCCTGGAGTGAGTTGTTTTTGTTTTTTGTTTGTTTGTTTGTTTTGGTTCTAAAGATAGTATTACTATGTAGTCCTGACTGGCCTAGAACTAACTATGTAGACTAGGTTGGCCTTGAACACCATGTAGGCCAGGTTGGCCTGCCTTTACCTCCAATGTGCTGGATCAGAGGTGTGAGCCACCATGCCCAACTAAGTGCTTAAAATCTATTCTCCATGGACCATGTGATACATCTTTGGGACTTACTCTTTTCCATTCATCTTCAATTTTGTATCCTTTAATCAAGGCTACTTCCTGCCTAGCCTTACACACACACACACACACACACACACACACACACACACACACACACACACACAGACACCTATCCTAAACAAAGAAAAATTATTGTTGTTCTGTTGTTTCAGACAGGGTGTTTTTGTTGCAAGGTATCAAATGTTTATCTTTCCCAACTAATACTTACCAATGCTTACCTCTTCTCTGTCTTTCTATAGATAGTAAGAGTCAGGTTGCTGTGTCACTTTTGCCGCATGAATTGCCATTAACTACTTTTGTATGTTCTAAATGTGGCATTAAATAAAAATTGAAAAAAAAAAGACTTTCTTTCTTTTGCTGCACACTGGTTATGGTTATCTATCCCTAAGTACTGTAGTGTGGGATGATAAGAATTGTTGATACAAACGGAAGAGGTGCAGTTATTAGGCAAGAGTCTGAAATTTTCTTTGAGATGGGGGTCTCATGTAGTTTTAGATGGCCTCGAACACATTTATATGGCCAAGGCTGGCTTTGTACTCCTAATCTTCCTGCCTCTGTATTCTGAGTGATGATATTACATATGCATCTGACTTATGAATTTTAAGGTATATATTTACAAAGAATATACACAGAGATACACCCAGTATTTGGAAACGGGGTGCAGTTCTATGTCTTCTATTTTTCTCTCTCTCACTCTAATACTGGGGATTGATCCTAGGCTCTCAAAGTTGTTAGGTAAGCACTCTGCCACTGACCACACCCCCAACCTTTTAGTGTCTACAGCAGAGACAAAGATCAAAGGAAAGAATCTCAAGGCGAGCAATTCTTTTCTGTAGGGCAGCATATGGATGTGCCATATTTACATCACTCCTGAATTACAACTTCATGCTTTGTTCTCTAAGAAGAACCTGTTATGTTATTATAGGCCTTGTAAATTAAAAAGAAAAGAATTCAAATCAAAATAAGCTCAATTTAGCAAGTGATTATTTTTTAGTACGTTTTTTGCATGGGTGGGTTGACAATATCCTGAAATATGGTAGAAGTGACACATCCCCAAGTCATCTGTGATATGGTACATTGGTTAAATCCTAGTTCTAACACTTAAGAGATCTAACACAGCTCAAGGAGGCTTCTTCTCTGGGAAAGCTGCTCCATTTTCAACATGGGTCAATATTACTTTAAAAAATTATTTTTCCATGTGTGGTTCTGTGTTGGACTTAGAACTCAAACAATTTCTGGGCTGACTGACTTGAAGCAATTATGCATGGATTCCTGTGATTCTGTACCTTATAGAATATTTAATTTGCAAGGGCCAAAGAAAAGATTCTATTTTTACTTCTTAAATCAAAAAGAGGTTGTTGATATTTTTAATTCACTATGGAAAAAAGTAATATAGCCTATACCATTCTCTTGCATTTAACTTTGAAAATTAATTTTATTTCATAGTTTTCTCCTCACTATTTAATATTTGCCTTTCAAGAAGATTTTGCAACCCTGCAAGTACTTATAAAATTATGTAGCATATTTCATGAAGGTGAATTATATTAGCCTCAGTCTGCTTGAGAAAATGAAGAGCTTGCTCATTTCAGATCTGACTAAATGCAACATAATTCCTTTGCTTATTTTGTTGGTCAACATCAATTAAATATTCATTGAGCTTTAAATGAAACCCTAAGACTATGAGATATTAATGTGCCCTGACAAGATTGTGAGCGACACAGCAGATTCCAGTTAATACTCAGAGCAAATCATAAAGTGCTTCCTCCATTAGTGGGGCTGCAAAACAAGTCAACACCTGTTAATCATTTGTTTTCTTCAAATGAGGCACTTGCAACTTATTGCCAGCTTTTCCAGTACTGCTAATCCCAAGGACGTATGTAAAGTATACTCTCAAGTAATACAAAATAAAAATGAAGGCAATTCTTTGGAGATCGTATTCAAATGAGTATCGTAGTAAATGTTATTAAGCGCACCCAGTTCCACATTAGGGGTATGTTCCCATTTCCTAGCTGCGGTGACTGCTCTCCTAGGCAGCTCACACTTGTAATCAATCCTCTCTGGAGGTTTGTCCCTGACTGATGGAAGTTGAAGCACCCCGACATGAAAGGATGGGGCCCTTCTCTAGGAGCTGACAAGATTAACCAAAGCCAAGGAGCTCTGCTTCCTGCCCTCAAGGTGAGGCAACTCTGTGCAGGGATGCAGGCTCCCTTGTCCATCTGGCCAGGGTTTAGCCTGATCTGTGAATGCATGCTTGCTTGCTTTATTTCCCTTTCCTTTGCTGCTTCTAGCCTTTCCTTACAAGTTTCTCTCAAGAAAAATCATGTATGCCTACCCTGTTTCAGGCTCCACTTTTGACAGCCCCAGCCTAGGAGAATTTTACAGTTTATATCTGTGTTTCTAAAAGTGACCATTCAAATACTCTGGTTAGATAACCATCACCTGACTAGTAGAGAAAGTTATATTTGCAGTCACCCAAAAGAGCCAGTATGTGTTATCCTGCATGCTCTCTGCAGTGAGCACATCTTGTCAGTCAGCCTTCGTTCATTTGCACTTAACTTTTTTACAGGTGTACTATATCAGTTTTATTCAGACTGAAAGCGTGCCTATTTAAAACTCTTCACCTCTCAGGTTTCTTGTAGCTAGCGTTGGCTATGCGACTCACTTCCAGTTAATGGTATACATTATGCTTCCTGCTAATAATATGCGTGAAGCTTTATCGGGTGGGCTCCTGGGACAGTTGTTTTTCTAATGAAAGGAGTCGGGCTCAGCTGGTGTGATTTTCCAGCTCTTCACCCTTTATTTTCTTGTCTGTAATTAGTACATAACTCTTCAGTTCTGGTAGCCATATTCTGAATCCAGTAGAGATAAATGGGCCCAGCATCCCTTTTGGCATCATAGAGATACCAATTCAGGCCCAGACTGTCTGTCTGTAGACTTCTTATTTGAGAAAAATCAGCTTCTGTCTCAGAAGCTGTCAACTTATACAGGCATATGGAAATGTGGTAGAGTTATTCCAGTTTTCCACAAAGCTTGAGGAGTAAGGTTGGACTAGGGCAAGGTGAGAGAGGTACTTGTCTTAGGGTCTCCATTTAAGGGAAGCCTCAAATTTAGCAATCATGCTTGATAATATTTGTTATAATGGTTTTAAAAGTTAGTACAAAATGTCATGATTTACAAAGTAACTTTAAAAAATGATAGGATGAGTAACTGTGCCGTGCCATCCACACTAAGCCTGGGGTGAAAGGCTTGGCAGTATTGATACTTCCCCCCATCTTTAGT
Organism: Mesocricetus auratus; assembly: GCF_017639785.1. NCBI lineage: Eukaryota > Metazoa > Chordata > Mammalia > Rodentia > Cricetidae > Mesocricetus > Mesocricetus auratus. Next base: position 5,047,265 of record NW_024429213.1, read on the forward strand.
GTTTCCTTATTTTGTTCACCAGGATTTTTGGACAGTAATTTTAATGTTTTCAACTGCCTCGGTCACGGACTAGTATTTACTGGGAGGTCTGCTACCAGTGATTAGCTGGGTGTCAAAGGAACATTGCATATCTTTGCCATGTGAAGCGGGCAACCCTGTACTGCATAGAATCACTCCATCTAAAACGCCAGTCATGCTCCTGTTGAGAAAGTCTTGCTTGCTTGAAATTCTTAGCACGGTGGTGATTGATGCAAGCGACTAAAACAACTTTGCTTGCTATTTCCAACCTCTGAAAAGGCTGTTGATGTCTTGACCTCAGCAAAGGAAAAGAAGGCTATCATAGGCAAAGCTAAAAGATCATTCCAGAGTCATGTTGGAACACAACATGAACACAGCTATGCTTGGTGGCTTGGACATGCAATCCCAGCCACTCAGGTGGCTAAGGCAGGAAGGCCTTAGGGAAATTGAGTGAGTTCAAGGCTACCTTGGGCAACTTCCTGAGACCCTGTCTCAAAATGAAAAAAAAAGAGAAAACAGAAAACAAAAACAAAGAAACAAAAACCAAGGCTAGGGCTATAGCTCAGTAGTAGAATACTTTTCTAGCATGAGTGAGACCCTAGCCTAGGTTCAATCCCCAGTACTAGAAACAGAAACAAACAGAGAAATGTTGTCCAAACCACAAAATGCATCATGCACTCTTAATGGTTCCCAGCTATGGCCACAGTACCTTCACTAAGAGGAAACAGATAATTGTAGTCAATGTGCAAATAAGGAATAATACATTCACAAGAAGTGCAGTAGAAGCTAGGATCTGAGATTGCGTGTTGGAGGTGCTAGTTCTAGTGTTGCCGATCCTTAACTATCTGTGTGGCTGTATCTTAGCCACTTTACCTCTCTGAGCATCAGTTGCCTTGACTTCATGTAATTTGGGGCTTGACCAGATGATCTCTAAGAGCTTTTTGCCTCTGGCCACCTAGGACACTTGTTCATCCTAGAACTGGGCCTAGGGTTTTAATTACATCAGTCTGAGATTTGGTATTTAGCAGTTTGTGATATGTGATGATTGGCTACTATTATATTAATCTTATGGTTAGTTACTTTTCTAAAAAGTCAAAATATTTAGAAGTGTGTAGATGACTAAATATTTTTATGACTTTTATCTGGATGTTAAGCACCATTTACATAGACTCTACAATTATGCTCTCATTTTTTTCATTTTTCAAAGGCATCTAGTTAGCATAATTTGTTTGCTATTTCATAAATGATTCTATTATAGAAAGTGCCAGGATAAAGGTTGATCTTAGAGGGGTATACATGCATTTAAAAGTAATATTTTCCATTTATTAAAACATAATTATAATTAAAACTACTGGCCACTGAATTGGAATTTTAATAACTTCACATTAATTGACCTTGAGTCTATAGTGAACTAATTATATAGTGTTTTAGGAATCATTCGACTTTGCACAATATAAAAATAATTCAGTCTCTTGGATCACCTTGATTTTCTTTGTGTGCAGGTACATGTACATGTACAGGTGTGTGTGTGTGTGTATGTGTGTGTGTGTGTGTGTGTGTGCGCGCCCGCGCGCACATGAGTACACATGTGTGTGAAGGTGAGGGGTCAACCTTCGGTATGGTTCCTCAAGAGCCATCCACGTTGTTTTTTGAAACAGTCTCTCACTGGGATCTGGAGTTCACCAAGTAGGTTTGACTGGCTGGCCTTCAATCCTCAGTGCTTCCTACCTGTCTCCAGTGCGTACTAACTCGCCTGGCTTTTAATGCTGGAGATAGAACTCATGTCCTCAAGTATGACAATCATTTTTTTCACTGAGCCCCTTGACCTAAAAAATGAGCAAGTTGTTTTCTTATGTGTTGCTTCCTTAGCAGGTGTCAGAAAAGACACAGGATAAGATTGGAGCTTGTGTTGGGGATGTTGTGGGAGGGCTTATGTAAGAGATTTCTTCTGGATTAGATATTATCAGGAAGAAGTGTGCTTTTCTGATTGGGCATCTTACCACATCTCTTTGACAGAGAGAGAAGACTAGAGGGAGGCTATTGCTGTATATGGGAGAAAAGCAGCTGTCACCCGATGAACTAGCAAAGGGGGGAGTTTGACTTATTTTGGTCTGGGATATCATTCATTTTCTGTCTGTGTTCACACATGATTAGAGGAATTTGTCTTGTTGTTTTCTGTAGCCATCATAGTCATAGAGTGGCCTTATCTGGTGCTGTCAATTGAAATTATTCTTGTTCCCCAGGGGAACACCAGATCAGCTGACAGTATTAGGTGGGTAGGCCTCAGGGGCTGACTTCCTTTTTGGTCCAGTACCAGTGAAAATTTCAAATTTTTCTGCAGGGGCATTTAGGACTCATTAACTCCATTAAAATTTCACATGATTAACAAAAAGGAGTACATAAAGATAGAATGTAGAAATCTTGCCTAACGTCAATTAGATAGGTACATAATAAAGTATAACCATGTTATCAAATTAAAAGACAGTTGCACTTTGAAAATTGTCAGATACTATACCTTTAAGCTGTACCTCAGATTGCAAATGGATACTTTTCATTAGGTTTATGTAATTTTTAAATTATCCAATTCCTGCCCGAAACATTTTATAAGAGACCAACATGTATAATTATAACAGTGTAATTGCAGTACATTGCCATCTAATACCCATGTTTTACTCCCAATTATATAACTCTTTAGCTGTTTAGCTTTAGAGAAGAAATCAAAAGGCTTGTCTGAAATCAAACATGTCATGCCCCCAAATTCTCAGCTATGTATTCTACATTTATCATTATGAGCAAAGCATACAATTACAGTCTTTAAATTTGTTAAAATGACAATTTCCAATTGCATTATACAATGTGGGTTTCTTTAATCTCCTTTTGAAATTCAGAAGGCATTTAATTAAAAAATATCCTGAAACCTGGAATAAATGTTTTTGGAATTGAAATAATGAGGCTCATAGTATTTTACTAAAAAAAGTTTGGTTTTTTGTAACCTCGAATTTAAATCCTTGACAAAATTTCAAGACTGTCACCATAGGTCTATGCTTTTTTAAAACATAATTTTTATTTCCATTGTTTGTGGGGATGCTGCATGTGACTTCAGCTCCCCATAAAGGGGCCAGAAGAAGGTGTCAGAGCTCCCTGGTGCTGTAGTAAAGGTGGCTTATAGCCTGAAGTAGATGCTCTGCAAAACAAACTCAGGTCTTCTGGAAGACTAGTACAAAGCAAGCCCTTAATCACTGAGCCATCTATCCAGTCCCAGTTTTTGTTTATTTGTTTTTATTTTTAAGCAATAGGCCATGACTTATTCTCATTAGCCCAAGGTTCTTTTAAATCTCTTAAGCTGAAACTTTAGTAGCTATTAGCCTCTCCCTATCAGAATGGCTGTAATTTAACAATAATTACAATACATTCCTGGTAGGGTACCACCATTTTAAAAGACAGTTTGGTAGCTCCTTAAATAGGCATATACTTACCATAAGATCCAATTATTTCACTCTTACATACCTAAATAAAACTGAAACACATATACAAAAACATGCACACGCATTTTATTTTTTAAGATTTATGTATGTGAGTGTTTGCCTGCCTATATGTATGTGTATAATGTATATTCCTGGCACCTTCAGAGGCCAGAAGAGGGAGTCAGAGCCTCTGGAATTTATTACAAATGTTTGCAAGCCCTCATGTTGGTGCTGAAAATTAAACCCAGATCCTTTGCAAGAACTATTAACTGCAGAGCCATTTCTCCAGCACCCATTTATACTTTCTGCATGTGAATTTTAAAAAATGTTGTATATGTGCATGCATATGTATGTGGGAGTACATGTTTGTGCAAGTGAATGTGTACATGTGTGCATGTGCATGTTGAGCTTTCTGGCATCATTCCTCAGGAGTCATCCACGTTTTTTTTGAGATAGGGTCTCTCACTGGAACCTGGAGCTCACCTCTTCATCTAGACTGGCTGGTTTGTGAGCCCAAGGGATTTTCCTGGCTTCACTTGCCCAACTTTGGAATGACATGTGCTTTACATGCCTGACTTTTTATGTGGGTGCTTGAGATTGAACTCAGTTCCTTATGCTTGCACAGCAATTACTTCAAAGACCGAGTTATTTCGGTAGCCTTCACTTATGAATTTTTATAGCTACCTTATTCACAATAACAACAATCGGGCAATAACCCAACCATCTATTCACTCATATTGGATATACAAAATTATTCAGGTATATAAACTCCTGAAGAATACTAAAACATATATAAGAAAAATCAAATCAGCCCTTGCTTGCGGCATGCAGAGGGAACATTTCGAGGGTGGTAGAAATGTTGTGCTAATCATTATACAGGACTATACATTTATAAAATGCCACTTACCTGTGTAATTGTAACGGGCACATTTTATGGTATTTAAATTGCAGTTTAATATATTGGTTTGTATTATTATCCCACAAGAAAATACCATGTACTAGGTGACTTATAAACAAAATGTATTTTCAAGACGCAGAGCTAGGCAAAGGGAGGCCGAGGAGGCGGAGGCAGTGGAGCCACAGATCAGTGGGGGCTGGGCCATGCCGCCGAGCAGCCAAAGAGCCAAGGAGGACAGGAGCCATGCGTTGCCTGCATCTGGCCTGCTAATCGAGTGGAAGAGCAGGCTCTGGTTGTGCCCAGCCTCCGGTGAGGGCTGGCCCTTCCGAAGGCTCTTTCAACAGCAGAAGCAGGGTGCTCACCATGACTGAGAACTCCATGTCCACACCTGCGGCAAAGTCCAAACAGGCCAAGGCCTCCAAGAAATCCACGAACCATCCCAAGTATTCAGATATGATCGTGGCTGCCCTCCAGGCAGTGAAGAACTGCACCGGCTCCTCGCGCCAGTCCATCCAAAAGTATATCAAGAGCCACTACAAAGTGGGTGAGAACGCCGACTCCCAGATCAAGTTGTCCATCAAGCACCTGGTGACCACCGGGGTTCTCAAGCAAACTAAAGGGGGTGTGCCTCGGGCTCTTTCAGGCTGGCCAAGGGTGATGAGCCCAAGAGGTCGGTGGCTTTCAAGAAGGCCAAAAAGTCAAGAAAGTGGCTGCTCCAAAGAAGGCAGCCAAGCCCAAGAAGGCTGCCGCCAAAGCCCTGAGCAAGAAACCCAAAGCCGCCCCCCGCCCCCTCCCCCGCCAAGAAGGCCAAGAAGCCGGCTGCCACGCCCAAGAAAGCCAAAAAGCCCAAGACTGTCAAAGCCAAGTCAGTCTAGACAACCAAACCCAAGAAGGCCAAACCTGTGAAGCCCAAAGCCTAGTCCAGTGCCAAGAGGGCCAGCAAGAAGAAGTGACAACGACGGCTTTGCTTGTGACACTCCTCCCTCCCTCCTGTCCTCTGTAAATAAATTTACATTTCTCTCTTGATCCCTTCTGCCCATTCTATTCTGACTTTACAAAAAGGACACTTTGGATTCTTCAGACAGACACTGTGGAACGATTCCCCTTTCCTTAGCCCATTGTGCAAGGACAGCCACAGACCTCATCTCTGTAATGATGAAGATGTACTTTTTTTCTTGATTTGATATTTAACCTTATGGGGTTAGGGTTGGGGTGGGTGTTTCGTTGGGAGATTTGTTTACTGTGAAGGCAAATGGGACTGGTAAAGTTCTGGCTAGATGAGGGGACCTAGGAACTGAAGTTTGTCTTTTTAAGGCTTTAAGCTGCTCATCCATCCCTTGTGAGAGCTTCAAAACCTTTGGTGCAAAGCAGAGGGTGACCCCCCCCCACCTAGCTGGCCAGGGAGGGGAAAATATCCGTGGGCTGCCCTGAGCAGTGGTGTGCCATTGGGGACCTGGGTTTTCTTTTCACATATGCCCTAGTGCCTCCCCATTGTCTACAAGGGAAAATGGATCCAGGTGACAGCTGGTTAGAGAAACCATTGTTCCTCACAATCAGGATCTAGCCATTGAGGAGGGAGGGGGTCTTTTCAGCAGTCTCTTGTTAAATGGGAAGGTGGGGGAGTCAGCCAAGTGCCTCAGTGTGCCTGTGGACACTGTTTTTTTCCACACGATTGATGAGTTGTGTCCTAGGAGGACTTTGCTCTTTTCTTTTTCCTTCCTGTATAAGATGTGGTGTGGCTTTGGTTCTACCAGCTGTCATGTAAAACTCCAACTGCTTCTACTGTTTGAATGTTTTCTAAGTAGCCCAGGAGAGGGAGGGGCAGGGAGTTGCCTGTAAGAGAATACAGTTGATTTGAATTTGCTAGGTAGCTTTAGAGAGTCAGAATTGTGTGCATGTGTGTATATGTACATATCCAATATCTAAGACTAGTACTTAGTCTCACTTCGGGAGCTGGGAGAAAAAAACCTGTACAGTTGTCTTTCCCTTATTTTAATAAAACAGGAAACTTGTGCCTCTTTCCCCCTTTTAAATAAGTGTTATAATTGCCTGGAAAAAGTTGCTGTGGTTGTCATTTTAAAGTTTAAAATAATAAAATTGGAAAAACATCTGAATGGTGCGTTTTCCTCAACTGGAGGAGAGTGAGTGGCAAAAACAACCAGGAAAACAACAACAACAACAAAAACCTAAATGTATTTTCTCCGCAATCCTGGAGGTTAGAAGCCTCCAGGTCAAAGTGAAGGCAGGCTTGGAGTCTCCTGAGACTTGTCTCCCTGGCTGATAGATCACCCCCTAACCCCCCACCCTGTTGCTTCTCGAATGATCATCCACTGTGTGCATGAACTTTTTTATTTTTGAACATAAAACCTTGTCATTTGTTAACTTAAACTTTAGGATGATTAATATTTTTCTCTGTGTTTGTAATGTATAAAAACCATGGCTGCTTATATATTTTCCACTTCTGAATTAAAAGCAGATGCAGGATTATCTGAAACATTTAAAAATTACTGACTACTTTTGATTTTATATTTGAATATTGATAGTGGGAAATAGTAAAATACTACCTATGAATTCTAACCACATTGTTGTTTTTTGTAAATACTTTTGGAATGATTTTTGACTCACAGTAAGTTCTTATGTGCCCTTTCTTCACTTTTCCCCAACAGTGACATTTTATTAACCATAACAAGAGCTCAAAACACCCCAGTTCCCTTAGATAGTTCATTGTGTTCCCTTCATTTAGTCCTCCTCCCATCTTAGATTTATTCATTTACTTTCCAACTTTCAGTTTTCTCTTTTAAGATTTATTTTATGTGTATGTGTTTCTCTGCATGCACGTATACACAGCATGTGCATACCTGGTATCTACAAATGTCAGAAGATAACTGGAGTTACCAATTGTTGTGAGCTACCATTGGGTTCTGGGAATCAAACACAGCTCCTCTGCCTAGTCATCGCTTTAGTCCCAGGTTTTGTTTTTTGTGTGTATGGATGTTCTGCTTATACACGTGTCTTTGTACCACTTACATGCCTGGCACTGACTGAGACGAGAAGGTGTCAAATCCAATGAAAGTGGAGTTACAGGTGGGTGCTGGGAATTGAACTTGGGTCCTCTGGAACAGCAGCCAGTACTCTTAACTACTGAGCTATTTCTTTAGGCTCAGAGGTTTATTTTTATTATTTTTAATTATGTATGTCTGTGTGGGTATGTACACATGAAAGCAGGTACCTTTGGCGGCCAGAAGAGGACTTTAGATCGCTTGGAGTTGGAGTTGCAAGTTGTTGTGAGCCATCTAATGTTGGTGCTATGATCCAACATCTTGCACAAGTGGTGCTCTTAACTGCTGAGCCATATCTCTATTCCCTCCTCCCATTTTTCTGAGTTCCTTCACCATTGCTTAGTTTTTTTTGTGTTCTTGCACTTCACATAAATGGAATCGTATAGTTGTGTCCATTCTGGAGTCTGACTTATATGATGTGAGCTATAACTTTGGTGATATGTATAGAAGGCAAATACATCAAATTCACATGACAGTCTACCATGAAAGATTTCTTGGTGTTTGTACAGTGGTTTTTAGTCTTCTGAATGGATAACCTCATTTTAAACATGTAATTATGTTTTCCCCAAAATACATTGCTCTTATCTCCTTCAGAGGTTTTTTGGAAACATTTGAAGGTGTCAAAACTGTCCATATCTTTCAATTTAGTTTATTTTCTTCTATTTAACTTGTTTTGGCATTGTCTTATTTTTGTTGAGTGGGAGGATCTGAGAAGATTAAAGGGAAGGAGAAACATGATCACAATATGTTGTATGAAAACATTTTTTAAATTAAAATGAAAAGTACCTGTTTTGACTAGTATATTCATTGTGCTATTTTGTGTGACAATAGGTCTTTTGATAGAGTATTCTCTAGGGACACATATCATGTTCTCTCCTTGCCTTCTTCCACAGAAAGGTTTTTTTTTATTGTATTGTGGTGTGCTTTTAATTTTGGTTGCTATCCATCCCCTCCTGTCGTGCAATTGGTTTTCGTTTCTGTTGCATATTCTCTTACCCTACTGTCCCCCTCCACTTGCACATCATATTTATTACCTTCCACACACCTTGCCTTAAACACAGCCTTTCCCCTCCTTCATGGGCCCTTTTCTGGTTTCCTTTGAGTGTGGATAAAGGCCACATAACATTTTGGTAAACTTTTTATCAGAGGTATAAAGAAATGAAGGAGTAATAGTGTTCATCCTAAAACATCTGAAATGGGAAAATAGAAGGCAAGGGGATGACTGCAACATTACTCAAAGGTATCCAGAAATGTTTATTGTTTATCTTATTGCCTCCAGTGTGGTTCCATCTCCTTGTTTTTGTCCCTGTGTGTTTTTTGTTGTTGTTGTTTTAATTTCTTTGTTCATGGCCATTTTTCTATTCTCATTTATTGGGCTTATTTATGTCTCCTTACATTCATTCTATTAATGTTTATTTCTATCCATTTTCATCTCCTAACTATAAATGCCCTGTTTAGCTTTCTTCCCTTTTCCTACTTTGTTTTCCTGTTTGGAGCTTTGGAATGGCTGACTGATTTTTTTTGGAGAACATCTCCACCATTACCATCAATATTATTATCAGAGTTATATCCTTCCCCTTTACCCCCAGGTTTGGAACTTGCATGCGCATGTCTCCTGCCCTGGAGAATTATCAAAAATGAACTCCACATCCAATGGTTTGGGAAGGAGGTCCTTTGAAATTTGACCGTTCTTGACTCTCAGTCAGCCAGACTGAGGTTTAGAACCTAAATTTACTATTTATTACCTGCTTTATCTTAGCCATTTTAAAACCTCTGTTGTATTGTTCATCTGTTCATTGGAAATGACAGACCGTACCTTAGAGTTTCCCTGGATATCAAATGGATAATGCATATCGGGCATCCAGCCCATGGTGGTAGTCATGCAGAATTAATTCCCATTGTTTGACTCAGGCTTTTTTTTTGTTTCCTTACAGGGTCAGGAGGGCAGTGCTCCTAGAGAGAGTAAACAATAAGATGGGACTAACCCAGGCTATCATTAGTGTTGCAGGATTTCTTATGTTTTTTTAAAAATCAATTATAGCAAATTGCAGAACAAGTCTGCAAATTTTGCTAATGATTTCATTGTGTTCTACCAAAAAGCTATTAAGCTATCCATGTGTTGCCCTTCCCAATTTTCCCTCTATATGCTGTTTTGACGTGGGATACTACAGATAGTTTTAAAGGTTTTCTAGTATTTAAACAGGAGTGTTTATGACATCTCATTTTATTTTAGCAAATAGTCTTTTAGGAGGTATAGCAATACCTACCTACCTGTTTCCATTATTCTGAAGTAAGAATAACCAGTAATAGACTGACAAATATGCTAACATTCTGAGTGTGCAGAACTTGTACAGATTTCATAGCATGGTCATTTGTCTAGGTTAAGGCAAATTAATGTAGATGTTTTATGTTTAATTGGAATGCTGTTTCTTTTGCATATCATGGTTTCTCCTTTCTGCTCTTGCCATGACATATTTTCCAAGGGGATTTGTAGCATGAATAATAAAACCCAAAGGCAGATAATTGGGGTTCAAGCTGAAGATCAGAAAAGCAAAGCAGCCAAGCCACTAGAGAGCTCTTACCTCTACCAAGGCTGGGGCGATCCTAACCTCAATTTGACTGGAGACTAATTGGCAGAATACGGAATCTCTGCTCCTATCTTATATACCTCTCTAGTGCTGGGCTAAAGGCATGAGCTCTGTTTCTCTTTTAGACTGATTCACTCTCATGAAGCCCTGGGTAGCCTTGAACTCACAGTGATCCATCTGCCTCTGCCTTCTGAGCCTGGGATTAAAGGTGTATGCCACCCCTGTCCAGCATCTATGGCTGACTAATGTGGATGGCTTTATATTCTGATCTTCAGTGGCTTTATTGGATCATAAACAATATAGCACCACAGGGATTTATTCTGTCTCCCTTTGCTTCTGCTTAGTGATTTTCTTCCACCTGCCTTTTCAGAGCAGTTACTTCGGCATTTATGTTTCAAAAATAAGTAAAAACTGTACACTCCACTCTAGTCTAATTGGTCTTTATTAGAGTTTTGCTTCTCCCTGACATGCAATAGGGATGTTACTGTGTGGACCCAGCTTTCTTTTTCCTATCTTTCACCTGTGAAGCAAAAATTTGCCTTTGCGGGCTGGAGAGATGGCTCAGAGGTTAAGAGCACTGACTGCTCTTCCAGGGGTCCTGAGTGCAATTCCCAGCAACCACATGGTGGCTCACAACCATCTACAATTCAATCTGGTGCCCTCTTCTGGCTTGTAGGCAGAACACTGTATATGTCATACATAAATAAGTCTTAAAAAAAAAAGACTCGTGTTAAAAAAAATTTGCCTTTGCTTATTTCACTTTGTCCCTTCTCTATGCCCTCCTGAGGTTTTCAGTTGGAATTTTAGCAATGGCAGGTAAAAGAAAGATGTGATGAGACTTGTCAGAATCAATAAGACAGAGTAAGGGGCTGGAGAGATGGCCTGATAGTAGTAGTTAAGAACACTTGCTGTTCCTGCAGAAGACCAGGACTCAGTTCCTGACAACCACATCAAGCAGCTCACAACTGCTTTGAACTCTATGCCCAGGGGACAAACAGCCTCCTTCTGACTTCTGTGGGCACCAGACACCCACATAGTGCACATACATACATTAGGCAAAACATAAAGATAAATATTTTTAAAAGAGAGGAAAAGGCCTCTTGAGGGAATGTGGATGTAGAAGAGCAATTGGATCCCCTTTTAGATTTTGTTTTTCAGCAGCCTAATTAAAGATAAGACACTGCAGTTGTCAGGCCATTTTACTGAGGCACTATAATACCACCATAAGGCTAAACCACAATGGCTTGACTTATATCAGAGTGCTAACGTTACGTTTAAGCAGGTAATAAGGCTTATGTTCAAACAGATAAACTATTACCCTTGTTAGCCACCATTTCACCTGTGTCCTCTCTTGTCTTCCTCTGAAAGTTCCCTGCACCTTTTCTCTTACTAATAGCAAGTGTTTTTTAATTGCTTCATTCCATAGAGTTCATCAGGGTATGAAGACCATTTTTATATGGCTTTGACTATATTTCAAGCCACTAGCTTTGCATCCTACACTGACTTATATATTATTCAATATTTAGTATTTTTATAAATTTCATATTCTTTCCATATCTACATTATATTTACATACTTTTCTTAATCCTTCAAACAGTGCTGCAATATCCTGTGCTTAGCTAGTACTGATTTTCTAAATGTTGCTGAAAGGTGAACAAAAAGTTTAAGTGGTTTTTACCAGTTATATAGCTAATTGATGATTGAGACACAAGAATATTCCAACATTTGAGCTATTTCCCTTTCTCCTTTTATGCATTGTAAAATCCCATCTTGGAGCAAGATAAAAATAAGTTCATGAATGCTTATGATTTCTGTGCAGGTACTTTCTTCTTAAATCATAGATTTAGTCATGACAATTGGCAGGTGAATTATAGATTTATAACGTTTTTATAATGTAAAGAAACCATATGGAAATCATTTTCCTATAACATCCTTCTGGTTGTTGGTTTATTTAACTTATTGATCATCTCTTAGTTCGACAATCTAAGTGAGATTCAGGGTTTGTATAAGCTGAGTTTCCTTAAGATGTGCATATTTAAATAGTATCCATAGAAACACAAATTTATCAAAAATGGGGAGGAAGAGAATTAGAATTTAGAAACTGTGACTTGAGCATTGGTATTAATATGTACTCTTGCTTCACAATCTTCACAATCTCAACTGCTGCAAAGTTGAAAACGAAGGAACAACTTTAGCATTGGGGGCTGGAGCTAGGGTGAGTGAGCAGGTGTAGGAGTTCATCTTCCTGAGACAAAGTGAAGAACTTGCACTTGATAACTGAGTGTAGATGGGGTTGCATTCACAGAATAGACCCAAACTAGCATATAGCTTCTCCTCCTGTCTAAAAAGAACTGAACTGGAGGTCAGAATAATGTGCACAGGGCTTTGCACCTGGTTTATGTTTGCAAATGTGGATAGCCTGAGAGAACCACCAGACGTGCAGAACGCTTGTGCTGAGATCGAAGCAGAGCCTGCAGTTGGGGGCCTTTCTGTGATACAATGCAGTGACACAAAGGACTGGCTACTCTCTTCCTGGAATAGAGGTCAGGTCAATCTATGCAATGTTAATATGAAAAAATTAAAAGGAATTTTTTCTTCCTCAGGACAATTCACGGCTCCCTCCCCAATTCTTTTTACCATGTTACATCTTAATTTGTGTACTAGTTGTACTCCAAGAGGAGGGATTTAGTAACATGGAGATGGATGGGAAAAATTACACTATTTGGGGGACAATTAAACCTGGTAGACTATTCAAGAATGAACAAAGAAACCCAATATGAGGCTTCTGAAAAGATATTAAAACATAAATGGAGAACAATGTTCAAAAGGCAAAAGAAGGAATCTCTTTATTTCAGAAATATGTTTTGAGGGCTGGAGAGATGGCTCAGCAGTTAAGAGCACATACAGCTTATGGAAAGGACCCACATTCAGTACCTAGGACCCATGTCAAAGCAGCTCACAACTGCCTATACTCCAGTACTCCAGCTCCAGGGGATCTGACACTTTCTTCTGGATTTCTAGGGTACTTGCACTCATGTTTATATACCCATACCCTACATACACATGTAATTAAAGTATAAGACGGCCAGGTGTGTACCTTTAATCCCATCACTTGGTGGGGGGCAGGGGTAGGTGGATTCTAAGTTGAGGCCAGTCAGGACTACATAATGAGACCCTGCCTTTTTTTTTTTTTTGGTTTTTACAAGACAGGGTTTCTCTGTATTGTTTTGGAGGCTGTTGGTCCAGCCTGGCCTCATACTCACAGAGATCCGCCTGTCTCTGCCTCCTGAGTGCTGGGATTAAAGGCGCACGCCACCACCGTCCGGCTGAGACCCTGCCTCTTACAAATAGTATGATTTCTCTAGGAAATGACTCTTTTTGGTCACCATGTATGTTGTGTTTTCTGTTGAACAAACGGAAATGATACAAAGTAAGCTGTGCAGTGGAGATCTGGAAGAGAAAACAACAGAAAGAACAATTGGAAATATTGCTGGGTAAGAACTGTAGGTTGATGCAGAATGACAAAAATATAAGCAAACTACAGATTCCATCATGTGAAGAAAAAATTGGGGGAAATAAACTATTAGGAAGAAAAATGATAAAATCTTTTAAAAGTCAGGTCCAAGTGACAAGATGACAGTACAGACAGACGAGGACTCAAAATGGATCTGATTAAGCAGGCCATAAGAAAACAATAAAAGTCCAGTCTTTTGAACCACAGAAATACCTAGACCTGCAAAGTGAGTATTCACTTTGTACCAAGTTTCTGACGGAGAAAAAAAAAAACCTATAAAGGATATACATCCTGACAGTTTTTATACAGCAATGCAAAGAGGTGATGAAAAACATTGCTAGAGAAGGTATTTTATACCCTAAAACAGTGTTTCTCAAGCTTCCTAATGCTGTAACCCTTTAATATAGTTCCTCATGCTGTGGTGACCCCCAACCATAAAATTGTTGTTGCTACTTCAGAACTGTCATTTTTCTACTGTTATGAATGTAATGTAAACAAATATCTGATATTCAGGCTATCTGACATGTGACACCCCAAGGGATTACAGCCCACAGGTTGAGAACTGCTACAGATTAATATGTGCAACTTTTAAGGGGAACGTGTTTGTGACCCAGATATTCTGTAATCACTCACCATACACTTGGAGGCATACTTCATCCAATTAAGAAATTAAATAAATCATGCTGGGCATTGTGGTGCACACCTTTAATCCCAGCACTTGGGAGACAGAAGCAGGCAAATCTCTGAGTTCGAGGCCAGCCTGGTCTATAAAACAAGTTCCAGGATAGCCAGGACTACACAGAGAAAAATCTGTCTCAAAAAATGAAAGAAATTAAATAAATTAAACCATAGTTCAACAACAGGGAAACATATAATAGGTAATTATGAAGCAGAAATAAAATTAAAAACATACTTAAACATTTTGAGTATTTATTGAAAAACAGAAAGATAACAATTAAATGGACTCCATATGCAAGGCAGGAACATAAAATAGCATGCTGGTTTTCTTCATTTTCAGCAGTTACTAATTTTTGGAATGTTTGAACTTGTTTTTTAAAAGTTACAGTAATAGTTAAAATTTGTCCAACCAGGAGGGGGCAAAATTAATCTTGTCTTTGTATCATCTTTTTCTATCACCTTTTATGAACTCTAAATGTTTTTCCTTTAACTCTGTTTTAAAAATATACACACTTGGTAGTTAAAAAAAAACAAAAAACAAAAGACCTTAAGCCCAGTGTGGAGGAACATGCATATAGCATACTCTTGGAAAGCTGTGACAATATCTAGAGTTCAAGGCCAGTTTGGGCTATATAGCAAACCTTGTTTCAAGTAAAAAAGGGGGTGGGGTGGGGAAGGACCTTAAATAAAAAATATACCAGAATATTAAAATCCCCTGTTGGTTACTGAAAACATTTTTGTTGCATGTAAGCATAAGTTACTTAAAAATGTGCAAGTTAATATAGCCATATGAGAACACTTACATAAAAGACAATCAATAGTGGGTTTTTAGGTAACAGATGCTGGGTATTTACCCATTCCTCTATGTCATATTGTTTGGAACGCTTTATGTGTCATTACAGAAGGGACTTTCAGAAAATAAAACATACAAATGCAACAGAGTTATAATTCCAGGCAAGAATTAATGAACCATTTAGCTAAAGACATCAGAGGAGGCACAATAAAAGATCTGAGTGGAAATAAAAAAAAGTAAGTTTAAAAGCCCAATTGTAGAAGCCAGAAAACAGAAAAAAATGGAATAGGCACAAGCAACCCAATAATTGATTGTTTAAAACAAACACAATACAGTTTGCACTTGTTTGCCAAGGAAAACAAAAATACAGAAAACAATGGATTTAAATCACAAATTCAGGGCAAGTAAGATGTACAGTTTGTGTTAATTATTGAATTGGCCAATAACTATGGGAATACTAGAGACCTGGAAAATAAAGTCACTCCAAAACTAAACTGTTTCTAAGTGCTAGAATTAGACCCTTATCATTTAATGTTTCTCCCTCTTGTTTTTTTCAATTGGGAATCCTGAAAATTTAACAGTAAGCAGGTGTGAATCTCAAAGTTAGAGATGAATAATTACCACAAGAACAAAATCCTTTTGCCTCTTAAGACAAAGTGGCCTATTTTCTCCCTTTGAGTTTTAATTACAAACACAGCTGACTTTAATTTTTTGCTTTATGTTTTAAGTGCTGCTGATTAAACCATTGGTCTTCTGCATGCTAAACATACACTGTTCCAGAGTGCCTTTTAAAAAATTAAGTAAGACAAAATATTGGCATGCCCTAAAAGGAATACCAAGGTTCAGGGGCCCTATTAATAGGCTTGAGGGAGCCCTGTGATTCTGGGCTAACTTAACTAATGCCCTAGGAATCACTAACAGCAAATTAAATGTGTATACACTGGTGGCCCTGATGGGTCTGATACCCCTAAAACAGGACCATGGACACACTAAGTGCCATACAAAAGAATAAAGTGTAAATAATGATTCTTTTAAGCTTAAAGAATACCTGTTGGTTAAGTAGAAAACTATTTACAGGGAGCCAGAGAGATGGTTCAGCAGTTAAGAGCATATACTCATCTTGAAGAGGACAGAGCTCAATTTCCAGCACCCACATTTGCTGGCTCATAGCTGCTTGTAACTCCAGCTCCAGAAGATCTGACACCCTCTCCTGGTCTCTGCAGGCACCTGCTCCCACATGCAAGTACCTTCACATAAAAAAAGGGCTGGGCACGGCAGTGCTCACCTTTAATGTCTTAGCTCTTGAAGAAGCAAGAGGCAGGTGGATCTCTCGAGTTCTAAACCAACTAAGACTCCATAGTGAGACCCTCTATCAAAGGAAATAAAAACACAGAAAACAACAAAAATATTGACAAGTGCCTCAAACCTTACACATTTACAGAGTATATTTTCTAAGGATTCTTTGACCCCTATTCATGGACTCTGTAAATGAAGATTGCCAGTTTTGATTTAGGTCATTCAGACAGGTCTGCTCACTCCCTACTCTTGGGAAAAATTATACTGTGGTGTCTCCATCATGCTAAAAATGTGCAAAATATGCTACAGCCATTCACCATAAAAATGCAGAGAATAAAACAAGTTAGAAAAACAATTTTCCTGTAAAACAGCATTCTTTTGGAAAGGAAAAATACTTTCCTTATCTGTAGACCCTGTTCATCTGGCTGAATGCATTCTTACAGAGGCAGCTGGCATACATTTGCCTTGTACAAGGTGCTGGTGACAGAACCCAGAGCCTTTCAGTGGTGGGCATGTGCTTTCTACTACTGAGCCACACCCTCAGCTCAAAATACATTTTTTTCATTCACACTCATCTTTGACATGCTCACTAGACAGTGTCACTATTAATTTTCCTCTTTCCTGAAGCTTAGGTAACAATAAAAGGTAAGAGGATACTGAAATACACTAAGTATATGGTTTTGCAAAATGTCTTTAAGGCCTACCTATCCACAGAGTATGCCTAAAGTAGCATTTCCCAAACCAGTATTTCTGGAGAATTAGTGGCTGAGTTGCACATCTTACTAATTTCTAAGAAATGAATAACTGTCTCCTCTTGGATATTTATGGTGCATGCCATCGTATCAAAGGACACATGAAACCTTAAAATCTAAAACATGAAAAAAACTACACAGGGCTTTATAAAACTTAGTGTGTTCCTAAAATGTGTGTGCTTACATAAAAATCTGTTTTGTTCAGTCTTCTAAAAGAAGCTCAGTCCCCAGTAGGTTGAAGAATACTTTAAGCAAAATCTAGCTCATACATTAAATGGGGGAGAAAAGACACACAGTTCAAACAGTTTTTCAAGTTTGCGTCTTGAAAACTATAATAAAACCAAGCTGTTCACATTCTAGTAACTTCTTAGGTTCTAATAAAATATAACTTATTTACACTTGAAACTTTGTCGTCGAAAGACTGGATTCTCAAATGAAGGGGAAATTATGATACATTCTGTTATTTACACAAAGTATGGTATGCCAATTTTCTTTTTAAGGCTTGCCATCCTTTGTATTTGGCACCTAAGAGTAGAGTATATAATGCCTTTAATTTTTGCCTTAGCCTTTAATTCAGAGAGGGGCATAATGGTTTATTCCCTATTATTTTCCTAGTATTACCTTCCATCCCATATACTGTAATTAACTTTCCAAAATGCTAATGTAGTTATTGGCTCATATATCAAGGCATCTTTGCTTACTCCCTAAACATTACTCTAAAATTGAGGATTAAGTATATATAACAAGACTGAAAAGCTTAAAAACTTACAATATAGTAGAATATAAATGATAAATACAAATACAATATAAACAGGCTATATAAGTGCTATGATTCAAGTAAACAAAAGGATCGTTTGTACCTCTAGATTGGAAAGTGACTTTTGAGCTCAAAGCTTGACAGAGGTGAGCCAGCTGACTTTTCTGAATGCAGTTTTACAGGGTAAAAGAGATCTTCCATTTCTCATCCAATAATGGTGTTCCCGGATTTGAGTGTGTACTTTGCTTCACCATATTAAGCTTCATTAACACAAATAGTTTTGAAATCGGAATTAATTTTCAGTGTCTGGGAATACTGCCTTTAGTAAGAGAGCAGCTGAAGTTCTTCCATTTCTAGCTTGTTGATGGTGGAATCTTCTGCAAAAATCTACAATTTGAACGAACAGTTGCTATGCTATGGTGGTGCACTGGTGTCTGAAGAGCTTCACAATTACATGCTAAGTTCACATTCAAGACTCTCAGTGGCTCACACTCAACCCTATTTAGTTCTTAGCACTTGTAGCATGTCCAGAGTCTATGCTCCCCTCCTACTATAGTCCACCATCCCAGTCAGAAGTAGATGTCTTAAGAGATTTTGAGGAACACATCTTTTCTGGATTTTCTCTGCTTTTATAAACTTTGAATACATTCTTGAGATAAAGGGTAGAGTTCAAAGTCCTTTTGTTTTGTCAGTCTGTTGGTCTCCTGTCACTATTTCTTCTAGACTCTTGACTGTGTCCTTTCTGCTTTAAATACCATAGAGGTGACAGGTATTCTCCCGCAAAGTGGCTAAGACATGAGACAGTGACTCATTTTTGATTCTGGCAATTTCTTGCACAGTAAACAGACCCATACCTGGGTGGGCATACTGGCAAAGGCTTTTGGGAACACAACGAGGTAGAAAGTAAGGAGCATCAGTTTCAACGAGAATTCTCTCCAGAGGAATCTTCTTTAGAGCATCCCGTGCCTGCCAAGCAGAAGTGTAGGTAAGAACTGCTGTGAAGCCTACAGACATGTTGGGAAAGTGATGTAGCAGGGGCTCAATGAGCGGGTAACTGCCAGTAAAGCAATGCCTGTGGATCTTGTAGTCATAGGGCACACATCTTTTCATGATGTCCATTAGATCTTCATCAGCATCTCGGCAGTGAATCACCAAGGGCTTCTTCAGAGATACAGCTAACCGTAACTGTCGCTCAAATACCTTAACCTGCTCTTGGATAGGTGTGGTACACTTGTAGGAGTAATCCAAGCCCATTTCTCCAAAGGCCACAGCCTTAGGGTGGCGTAAGGCATACAAGATGTTTCTTTCTTGATACTCATTATAATAACGTGCAAAATGTGGGTGACATCCAAAGGCCCCCCAAACCAGATCTTCACTTAATAGCTCTTTCCACAGGCCATCTCTTAGGGTACGAGGATCACAGAAATCAGAGATGCAGCCATGAAATTCCTTAGAAAAAGTGTAGCCGTAAATTTTCCTGAACTCAGCAAAGCTTCCTTGGAAGGACAACTTAGAAAACAGCATGTCCAAGTGACAATGAGTATCGATGAATCCTTGCATTTGGCTTGGATGCAAGTGGCTCCTTGGTAGGAAATCAGATGTACATTCTCTATGGATATATGGCAGCTCATCCTCTTGATATGTGTTCTTTGCCTGTGCCTGTACACCTCTGGAGGATAAAGCAATGCGGGAATTCCAGTATTCCTCATCATCTATTCCCTGCATACGACTGATCATCTCTTCAGAGGTCATTGTGTAGTAAGAATAACCAACTGGGATGTCCTTTATGACTATCTCATCTGTGGATGCAGATGTGGTGCTGCTGGTGCTAAGATCCTGAGAAATCTTGGTACTGTTGGCCCAACAGCTGGTATAGTCATTCCAAGGGCTATAGTATGACTTAGGCTGTAGGAGTTCATCCTTATTCTTGTAGGATAGTGGCTGTGAAATACCTGGGAGGCTCTGTGAGAATGGCTCATCCTGACTGAATCTGCCTGTTGAGGTCTTAACATTAGACCTGCCACTTCCTGAAGACTTAGAGGCCTCAATCACCCCCTTTCCTTGAGGCTTTAAGAATAATGAATACGAGTCATCCTCACTCTGATATTCAGGGAACAGAAGGCTTTTTTCATAACGAATTGCATTTTTGTCACCAAAGAACTCCTCGCTAGGCGTCTTATCACGATTTAGAAGCCACTTCCTCTCTCCAAAGTTGCCTATCTTCGGAGGCTGAGATGCAAAAGGAAGATTTCTGGATAGTCTTCTGCCTGTTTTAGGATGTTCCATTCTGGCCCCAGAACACTCCTCTTGGGCCGTAGGGGGCTCCCCTTGGAGATTGGTAGGCCCTGCTCCAGGCTTCTGGAGAAATGCTCCAGGCATTGGAGGCTGCCACCCAAGCTGTGGAGGCTCCATTCTGTACTTTTGAGGCTCTGCTTTGGGATTTGGAGGTTGCCATACAAGCTTTGGAGGCTCCATTCCGAACTTTTGAGGCTCTGCTCCAGGCATTGGAGGCTGCCACCCAAGCTGTGGAGGCTCCATTCTGGACTTTTGAGGCTCTGCTTTGGGATTTGGAGGTTGCCATACAAGCTTTGGAGGCTCCATTCCGAACTTTTGAGGCTCTGCTCCGGGCTTTGGAGGCTGCCATCCAAGCTTTGGCGGCTCCATTCCGAACTTTTGAGGATCTGCTCCGGGATTTGGAGGCTCCCATTCAAGCCGCGGATGTTCCATTCCGGACGTTTGAGGTTCTGCTCCGGGTTTTGGAAGCTGCCATCCAAGCTTCGGAGGCTGCCATCCAAGCTTTGGAGGCTCCATTTCGGGCTTTGGAGGCTGCCATAAAAGTTTTGGAGGCTCTGCTCTGGTCTTTGGAGTCTGCCAACCAAGCTTTGGAGGCTCCATTCCGGCCTTTGGAGTCTCTTCTCCGGGCTGTGGAGGCTGCCGTCCAAGCTGTGGAGGCTCCATTCCAGACGTTTGAGGCTCTGCTCTGGGCTGTGGAGGCTCCACCCCATGTTTTGGAGGCTCCAGTGTCTCCCTTCCCTTTCCAGGTTTTAGAGGCTCCCTTTCAGGCTTTGAAGGCTGTGCTACCACCCTTGGAGAGGCTTCAGGCTGAAACTCCACTCCAGCCTTCTGATGAGCTCCTCCAGCCTTGGGGTGCTCTACTCCAGGCATTGCTCCAGCTTTAAAATGCTCAGCTCCAGTCTTAGGAAGCTCCAACCCAGGCTTAGGAGGGGCTCCTGCACTACCACCAGGATTGCCCTTTCCTTTTGGGGCACTAGTTTCCCCCTTTCCTTTTGGGGCATCGGGCTCCCCCTTTCCTTTTGGGGCACTAGTTTCCCCCTTTCCTTTTGCAGCACCGGGCTCCCCCTTTCCTTTTAGGGCACCAGACTCCTCCTTTCGTTTCTGGGCACTAGCCTCCCCCTGTTCTTTCGGCGCACCAGCCTCCTCCTTTCCTTTTGGGGCGCCAGTCTCCCCCTTTCCTTGTGGGGCGCCAGTCCCCCCCTTTCCTTTTGGGGCGCCAGTCTCCCCCTTTCCTTTGGGGGTACCAGGCTCCCCCTTTCCTTTTAGGGCACCAGCCTCCTCCTTTCTTTTCAGAGCACCAACCTCCCCCTGTTCATTCAGCACAGCAGCCTCCTCCTTTCCTTTTGGGGCACCAGCCTCCCCCTTTCCTTTGGGGACACCAGTCTCTCTCTTTCCTTGGGGGGCACTGGGCTCTCCCTTTCCCTTGGGGGCATCGGGCTCCCCCTTTCCTTGTGGGGCACTGGAACCCCCCTTTCCTTTGGGGGCACCCGACCCCCCCTTTCTTTTTGGGGCACCAGCCTCCCCCTTTCCTTTTGGGGTACCGGGCTCCCCCTTTCCTTTCGGGGCACCATGCTCCCCCTTTCCTTTGGGGGTACCGGGCTCCTCCTTTCCTTTTGGGACACCAGCCTCCTCCTTTCCTTTGGGGGCACCGGTCTCCCCCTTTCCTTTGGGGGCACAGGTCTCCCGCTTTCCTTTGGGGGCACCGGTCTCCCCCTTTCCTTTTGGGGCACTAGCCTCCTCCTTTCCTTTTGGGGCACTAGCCTCCTCCTTTCCTTTGGGGGTACCGGGCTCCCCCTTTCCTTTTGGGGCACTAGCCTCCTCCTTTCCTTTGGGGGTACCGGGCTCCCCCTTTCCTTTGGGGGCACCGGGCTCCCCCTTTCCTTTTGGGGCACTAGCCTCCTCCTTTCCTTTGGGGGTACCGGGCTCCCCCTTTCCTTTGGGGGCACCGGGCTCCCCCTTTCCTTTCAGTGAATCAGCATCCCTTTTTTCTTCCTGGGTAACAGCCTCCTCCTTTCCTTTTGGGGTATCACTATTCCCCTTTCCTCTTGGGGAACCAGCCTCCCCCTTTCCTTTCTGGCCACCAGCCTCTCCTTTTTGTGCACCAGCCTCTCCCTTTCCCTTTGGGGCACTAGCCAGCCCTTTTGCCCTTGGAGCCATCCCTTTTCCTTTTGGAGCACCCCTTCGTTCTTTTTGTGTTGATTTTCCCAGGATGCTCTGGATAGCTTTCTGGTAAATCATAGAAGAACCTTGTTCTTGAAATCTGCCCCTCTTTTTGTGGGACTTTTTTGGTTCTTCTGTCTTAGTTCGACCTTCAGCTTCCGCTGTAAATTCAGAGTTCTGGGAGCCATGTTTGTTAGAACTGTGGGCATCCTCTAGAGAAGCCATCTTTAAGAAACTGGATGGCGGTGGGCAGTTACGGAGGCAGCTCTACTACCTGGAGTTAAGGGGAGAAAATGTGCTGTCAGATGAGCTACTGGAAAAGTTTCACAATAAAATTCACAAAGTCTTCCTTCTGGGCTTTTTAGCCCTTGGGCCCAGTAGGACCTCTAGCCTTCACTAAATCACTTCACAAAGTCCCTGGGGCAACCGAGTTCGCTACGGGAGGGGTTCTTACCTCAGCGCGCTCCAGCGGTACTTGTGATGCCTCAGGAACCTTTCTTCATATTTCAACTTTGTTCACGAATTTCCAAAGCCCTTCTACCTCACTTTCAAAGTGCTTTGGAAAACTTAGCGACCAGGACTCTCGAGAGGTGCGACAGAGCGACTGAACACCACGGCGGACTTCCCAGAATGACCAGTGGTTTCGCTTTTCAGACCCTGTTTCCTGTTTGTTGAAGTACTTCCGGCGTGGGGTTCAGGCCCCTCCTCCTGACTAAGGAGGCGGTCCCCCTAAGGGCTGGACCAGCAATAGTCTAGCCTCCAGCGTTCCTCTTATTCACAGTGGATAGACAGAAGCCCAGAAGCCAAGAAGCCCAGAGCATCCTCCTCAGCACCACCCATTCTCCACATTTCTATTACTTCCATTAACTTTTTTTTTTGTGGCTGGATATACAGTCCTAGCTGGACCTCCGATGGTAAGCTGCAGCCACCATTTTGTATGTACTTGTGTCAATTGCCTTACCAGTCTCCACTATGTTCTCTCCCTCCTTGTAGCTAGTTACTCTGTCCCTGTTATGAATAGTACAGTTGTGGCTTTTAATGCATAGTTGGAAACTATGTACTATCGCCTTTCTTCTTCTCAGACCTTTGTACCTCCTTTCCCCCACGACCTTTGTCTCCTTCTCTAACACCGCCCTCCACACTCACTCTACCTTCCTCCCTGTATACTTTTTTCTTTTATGAAATCCTGGAATGCCCTGTGGTGTTCTGTCTTCCTGTCCCATTATGGCCTCCGGCAGTATCAGTGTCTTTCCCTATACCACGCATAGCCATACTCACCCCATTTTTATGGGAGAAAAATGAAAGAGGTTGATTTGTTAATGGAAAGCTACTAAGACATCAAGTATTTAGTCCCCCTCTTCTCAAATAACATATGTAGGATTTTAATAATTGTAGTTTTAAAAAGCATAATTTAAAACTACATACTTCTTAAAACAATTATGACATGTAACTATTCTTATTTTTATTTTATTTTATATTTTTGGTTTTTACGAGACAGGGTTTCTCTGTATTGTTTTTGAAGCTATCGGTCCAGCCCGGCCTCGAACTCACAGAGATCGGCCTGCCTCTGCCTCCTGAGTGCTGGGATTAAAGGCGTGCACCACCAACACCCGGCTTTTTTTTTTGCAACTATTTTTAATAATTTTTAACATTAACATTTCTGCATGTCTGAAGTAGTTTTCTAATCACCATGGAGTAGTTCCCAAACCATACTAGTGAGTAATATTTGACTAATATTCCAGGAACTACATATCAAAAGTTAATTTACAAACTCTCCCTTTCTGAATTCTTCAGATGCAATAAGAACATCTTTGCATCATTTAAGTTTTTCTTTGTTTTTGTTTGTTTGTTTGTTTTTTTGAGACAGGGTTTCTCTGTTTAACAGCCCTGACTGTCCTGGAACTCACTTTGTAGACCAGGCTGGCCTCAAACTCAGAGAGATCCACCTGCCTCTGCCTCATGAGTGCTGGGATTAAAGGTTTGCATTTAAGTTTATCTAGTTTTCTTTCCTTTGGATTATGGGCCCAGAAGTAGTATAGGATTTTTCAAATTGCTCCACACTGTCTTAGAACAACTGCAGTAATTGAAAATTGCTTATGAAGTGGGGCTTGGTGGTGCTTATGTAGCATTGTAGTACCAGGCACCCAGGAGTTCATGGCTAGCTGGGAACAGAACAACAATCTGTTTAAAGATAACTTCAGACTCTCCATGATTAATGGCCCCTTTAATGGGAGAAGCACACAGGAACAAATCTGAGCCCTCACTGCAATTTTAATTGGACTTATATGATAATTTTTCTTTTGCATTTTTTGTTTTTCAAGACAGGGTTTCTCTGTGTAATAGCCCTGGCTGTCCTGGAACATGCTCTGTAGACCAGGCTGGCCTCAAACTCACAGAGATTTGCCTGCCTCTACCTCCTGAGTGCTGGGATTAAAGGCATCAGCCACATCTCCCCAGTTTATCTGAAGATTTCTTAAAGTGAACATTTTATTTGTTGTCCCTCTCACATTGTTTTTCTAATTTCTTTTGTACAGCCCTTTTAAAAAATGTAAAAAAATATAAAATAAACCCGTTTTGTTTCTTTTCATATTTTTCTTTTCTTTTTTTCTTACATCTTAGAATTCCTTATGGTATCCTGTCTTCCTTTCCTGTGATGGCTTCCCAACCCATCTGCCCTTAATTCCATGTGCTTTCACCCCACCTCCCTATTTTTATGTCTGTGGGTTCCTGAATGAGGTTGATTTGTTAGGATAAAGCTGATACTTCATCTGGTATGTATTTGGGGCTTATAATTTATTTAGGTGGGGATATCCAACCAGCTTTCTTAAATTAGTAATTTTGTTGATTTCTGATTCTTTTATTATGTATTAAATTTCTATATACAATAGAATCTATTCTTTCCCACCAGCTAGTATGTGTCGCATCAGTTTGGTTTTGTACTGTTTTTAATAATCGAGGCATTATAAAATCTGGATGAGCTAGGTGTCTTTTACTCTTTAATTTTTACTATTATCATTAATAGGTCACCTAGATTATTTTATCATGTTTACTTAGAATTGTTATGATTTAATTCATTATACCAATGAAATATCCAATTGAAATATTTTCATCTGTGTATCCATAATTCATTTGTAGTCAAGTCCTTCTCTGTCTTCTAGCAAATGTTTCGAGTTTTGTATGGATCCAAGTTTTAATTAAAACTGATTTGGTTATATAATTTAAAAATTTTATTATATTTATTAATTTATTAATGTATGTGCAGTTGTGCATACAAGCAGGTGTGCATGTGCTCATGTGCCACTGTACTCATATGGATATCAGAGGACAATTTGCAGAAATGGGTATTGTCTTTCTATCATATGGGTTCCAGGAATTAAATTTAGGCCATGAGGTTTGGTAATAAGTCTCTGTTTGATGAGTCATCTTGCTAGTACTGTGTATACTTTTTTTTTATTCTATTTTGAGCATACTTTCTCCTGTGTGCATTTTCTAACTAGATTATTTTTAATTTGGTTTTGGTTATAGTGAAATTTTAATTTTTTTACATATTTAGCTTTTGCTTCTCTGTCCATAGTGATATGTTTTATTTATTCAGAATATTTTTATTGCAACGTTGTCCAGAATGTCTAAAGAAATATTAAGTAATGAAGATTTTGGATGTATTGTTCTGTTCTTGATGGTGGTAAATAGCTTAATTAAATATAAACTTGGCTGTTGAGGTTGTTTTAAAGCAGATGCTTCATAATCTTGTTAAAGAATTACCCTGGCATTTTAAGCAATATGTGGTGGGAAATGGTCATGAGATTGTTACATATTGGCACATGTTTCCTAATTTGAAACCATTTTTATGTTTGTGAGGAAAATGCTGCATTTTATATAGATGGCTCATAACTGTTAATGGAGTGCTACAAATTGCTTGCATTTCAGTTAGGTTCTTCTGTAAACCATAAGTACTGAAATTTCCCTGTAGCAGTATTTCATGTTGGTGGCTTGCACTTGGCAATCATCCGGGGAGTCTTAAAATTCTATTATTTCTGAGACCATTTTTTTTGTTAAGTGGGTAGTGGGAGTGGGTATGTAGATGCAGGGGTTCAGAGGTGTTAGGTGTGTGATATGACCCAAGCATCAGGAGTATAAAAGGTTCTCAAGTAGTTCTATTGTGCAACCAGCTCAAGAACTATTGCTTTGTAGTTTATTTTTTAATGGAGTGTTTATCAGACATTGGAATTCACTTTATAAACTGTGCATCTTTCTGGTATCCTGAGGGAATTACATTATGTAGTTCTTTTCTTTCACAAGTTTCAAAGAATTCATTAGTAAATTCTCTTGGTTGTAACATTTTTGGGGGATTCTTAGGTGTTTTTCACATCTGAGCTGTATTAGCGTATTAGTTGTTTTTGGTAACTCATAATTACAGAAGTTAGTTTTAATTTAAACCAAATTTAAACTTTATTTTTCTGTCTAAGATTATTTATTTTACAAATTTTAGGTCTTGTGATGTGTCTCATTTCTGATTTATTTATATTCTCTCTTGATAAGCTTTTCTGAACTCTTAACTATTTTACTTGTTTAAGAAATTTTTGGATTGATTTGTTGTGACTTTATTTTTCAATTTCATCTATCTGTGGTATTTTTTTGTAGTCTACTTATTTTCTTTATGATACACTATTACTTCATACGTTCTTTAGCTCAGCGCCTTTTTTATATAAAACAGAGCCTAAATATTTTAATTAATAAATATATTTTTTTGTGGTGCTAGGATCCAACCCAGGCCTTTGTGTATGTTCAGTTATGTTACATCCTCAGTACCTCTTTGACTTAGTTAGGGTTTCTATTGCTGTGAAGACACACCATGACCGTGACAGTTCTTATAAAGAAAATATTTAATTGTGAAGGCTCACTTACAGTTTCAGAGATTCATTTCATTATCATCGTGGTGCAATATGGTAGTGTACAGGCAGATGTGGTGCTGGAGTAAGAAGTAAGAAATATGCATCTCTGATCCACAGGCGGTAGGAAGTCAACTGAGTGTCACACTGAACAAAGCTTGAGAAAAGAACACCTCAAAGTCTGCCCCAAGAGTAACCCACTTCCAGAAAAAAGGTCACACCTACTTCAACAAAGTCATACCTCCTCCTAATAGTGCCACTTGCTTTGGGGGCCATTTTCTTTAAAACTGCTACACCTGTCTTACTTTTCTCTGTCCTGTCTCATCCTCCTTACTTTATCCCCCACTCTTTCTTTGGAGACAGGTTCTTACCATGTTGTCTATGTTGGCTTGGAATTTCTGTGCTTAAGGGATATTCCTGCTTCAAGCTCTTGAGTGCCTGGGTCTGCAAGTGTATACCAACATGCCCAGCTTCCTAAACACTTTAAAATTCAACTGACCCATGACACTGATCGCTCCTTTTTTTTTTAAATGTAAAGCCTTATTGGACATTATTGGTATTTCATCTTTCCTAACAGCTCCTCTAGAAATTGATATGTAAGATTTTGACACATTTTTTTTCTTTGAGACAGGGTCTCAGTGTGTTGTCCAGATTGCCAATTTTCCTGCACCCCAGGTCCTCTCCTCTTCAGTACTGCAAACACAGGTGGCAGACACTATAACTGTCTTACATTTAGAAGTTTGATCCCTGAATAATAGATCCTATGATTTATGCACTGGTCACATCTACTACCTCCTCATCTTTAAAAAATATATGATTTGTTCTGAGAGATTAGACTTTTGCTTTAGCCTTATATATTCTTTATGGATGATGGACAGACTCCTTCATGTAATAATATTTTGTGTTTAGTGCTAAACTAGACAATAATCTTTTCTTTGATAACACTAAGTGTAAAACAGGAATCAAAATGAATGTTAAAATCCAACTTGGACTATGCCATCAAAAGCAAATAACTCATTTGGCATGAAAATAAGTTTAACTTTTTCAATTCAAAGCTAAAGTTGTACTGTGTGTTAAGTTATAACAAGTTATCCATCAAAATGTACTTTTGACTGCTTTGAATATTTCTTGACTTTAATTATAACATAGGCCTGAATCTAGAAATACAAGCATTAACTTTTCCCCTTCCAAAACATTTTTCCTCATATACCTGTCTTTTAGAGCTGATTTCATATTCTGTAATCTTTATGACCAAAATTCTCCAAATGTCACAGTGATAAGGCATATAGCAAATGCTGTAGGACCTTTGGAGGCATGTGGTGAACTGAAGATCATAAATCTGACAAATGACATTTCACATTCTGTTTTCAAGAAGATTATAATTTTTAAAGGGAAGAATGGCAACATTACTCAGTGGGCAGATCTGTTTGCTGTCAAGCCAACAGACCTGAGTTTGATCCCTGGGACCCACATGGTGTAAGAAGAGAACTGGTTTTTGCAAGTTGTAATTTGACTCCATGGTATGTGCATACACACACACACACACACACACACACTCACTCACACACACACACACACTCACACACACACACACACACATACACACACTAAAAAGAAAATTTCAAGCAATTATATTTCCTGGGTTTAATAGAGTCTCTCTTTAACTTTCAAATTATGATAAAACTTCGTATCATCGTCTCCACTGCTTTTTTTTTTCTGAGACAGACACTCACTTTGTAGCTTAGGTTGGCATGGAACTCACTATTGCTATGAACTG
Source organism: Mesocricetus auratus (assembly GCF_017639785.1). NCBI lineage: Eukaryota > Metazoa > Chordata > Mammalia > Rodentia > Cricetidae > Mesocricetus > Mesocricetus auratus. The sequence goes on from NW_024429213.1 coordinate 5,076,203, forward strand.
GTGGCAGTCCTTTCGCCTTAGCCTCTCAAGTGCCAGGAATAAAGGCATTCGTTACTAGAATAGATTCATAGTTATGTTTCTATAATTTTTCATTTCTAACAGATTCCTTCATGTCCGTAAGCCCGAAATTCCTTCTTCTGGATTCTCTGGTAGAGGGAGTTCATTTGTCTTTGAAGCCACTTATTTTTATACACACTGCTTTAATGTGGATGGAGTGTGCGTATGGGTACACATGTGCCACCTCACATATTTAGAGAAAAGAGGACAACTTTTGGGAGTGTGTTCTCTGCTTGACTCTTGTTTCTGTCACTACTGTCTCTGCTTCCTATTTGGCCATGGGCACTAAATTCCAAACCTGAGCCACAGCATCTGGGTTGTTTTCTTTTTATCATGGGTTCTAGGAGTTGAACTCAGATCATCAGGCTTGTGTGCAGGTGCCTTTACCTGCTGAACCTCATTGGCTTTGAGATCACTTTTGATCTTTTCGGTGTCTGTTCACTCACCTCATTCCCGTACAACACTTCACCACTAAAGCCAGGTTTTTATAATTGAAAATGAAAATATTAATTGTGCATATGATATGATGCTGTGGTTATTAAAATGTACATGCCCATTAGGAATATTTAGTTATCCTCATTAAAATGTACACTCATAGGCTGGAGAGATGGCTCAGGTGGTTAAAAGCACTTACTGTTCTTCAAGATCTTGGTTTAGTTCCCAGTAGACATGGTGTTTCACAACTACCTGTAACTCCAGTTCTAGGGGATCCAATGCCCTTTTCTGGCCTTGGTGGGCTCATGCATGCAAGTGGTGTACATCCATGTCCTCAGGTACATACTAATAAAGTAAGTACATGCATATATACATATATATGTATATATATATTCATACTCTTACTATAATACTGAAAGAAAACAGAATGTTAAATCATTCCAGGAGTAATTAGATCATTTGTATCAGCAGCACATACTTCAAAAGTAGCACTGGGCTTACGGACACAAATGTGGCCACACTCAGCTTTTGAATCTCCTGCATCCACATCAAAAGCTGAGTGTGGCCACACATGCGCCTATTCCCTCAGTGCTTTGTGGGGGTGGAGACAGGAGAATTACTGAGGCTTGTTGGCTGCCAGCTTAGCTCCATGTTCAGTGACAGACACCGTGTCAAGTAAATATGACTGAGAATAATAAAGCAGGATACCTGATGTCATTCTCTGTCCTCGAGAATATGCAGTCATGTGCAGTTGCACACGGATTTGCCCATATAACGCGCAAACAGCAAAAACCATTTAATTCGGGAGACAAAGGGAATATTGGAGCTTTCAATGAGTCTGGCCCATGTTGAGCTTGAAATCATAGAAATATTGTTCCATCAATTGTCCTCAAGTACTGTGTCCTTCTATATGGGCAGGTAGTCATCCTGTTGATGGTGATGTAAAAGGTTAAAGACTCATGCAATCCATGCCACGTGGCACAAAAGAATACCTATTAAAGTGGGTTTTCCAGAAGAAGCATGTATTCAATATGTGGGGAAAAGGGATTTATTTTTTCTTGTTGGGAAATGATTTTCCAAAGTAGGTAAGGAATTTTTCTAGAATATTTTTATCAGGTCCCAAAGAGCTCAGTGCCTAATTGCATACAAAGTGTGTGCTGACTGCAGACTTTCTCATTATTGCACAACCTGTTACAGAATCCTAGCTCCTCTCAGTACATTTCACTCCTCCCCACTCTTACCTCTTCAGGCCCTGAGGTTTGCTTCCCTTTCCCTAGCTTCTGATTCCTTATATATCTCTGTCATTACAGATCTCTTTGTTCTCTTGTTTCCGTTGGCCCTCTCTCCTCTTGCTCTCTCTCCCCCATCTTTCTCCTCTCATGGCCTGGTTCAGTCTACTGGCCATGTCTAGTCTACTACTTTCCCTGTTCTGAACACTTCCAGATGCCTCTGGCTGTATTCTCCATCACATGTACAATAAAAACCTTCTTCTCAGCCATACCTTGAAGCTGTCATGTCCTCATTTTCTTTCATTTTTTTTTTACTGTCTTTAGTTCTTACCCTAACCACCTTAGAATGCACTTCATTTTCCATTTGCATTGCCATGTCAGAGCTACATTATTTAGCTTCCTGGAGAAATAGTAGGTAGAGTATCCGTACTTTTAGAAGGCTTCAGGTCTGCTCTTTTGAGCTATGTGAAGGCAAGCAATCACATAAGACTAAGAGGATATTTTTATCCCAGAACCAAGGTAGCTTTTAATGGGAAAAAGAAACACATTTTGTTCATCATGAAAAAACAGTATTTCATACCTCTGACATACATTTTGAATCCTATTTTGAGATTCCAAAGATAAGCAAAAGTTTACTTATTGTAGAGCTGAATTATTCTACTTATTCTAATTATTACTTTAATAGTTAATAGTTTCTTTGTTGTAATCAGAGAGAGGGTGGTGAAAGTCAACTTATATTTACATGCGATTATATTACCTAGATTGTATATCTGTTCTCTTAGCTGATGTATAGCATGTCTTGGCAAAAACAACTTTTTTCCTTAACAAAGATTATACAGGGCATAGATTCATTGAATTTAAGTTTGCTGATTTTTTCACAGTTTCTAATTATGATTCCAACAGGTATTATCTTTTGATGCCTATTTGGAAGATGAAGTGCCTGATAAAAGGCAAGAAAACTATAGAATAAGATACTACAAAATCTATTTCTACCTTGAAGATGACACCATTCAAGTGAATGAACCAGAAGTGATAAATAGTGGAATACCTCAAGGTATCTATATAAAACAGCATTATGGTTCTTTTGTTTCTAACTCCTGCCTTTATATATAGTTTGTCTGTAGCTTTTTGAAAGGCCCTAAGATAATACTTGGGCATCTCAGTTATGCATAGCAGTGAATATGAACATGATGTTAGCCTGCAATTTGTAATAGTGACTTATGTTTCTCTTACTAATAAGTCAACATGGGCTGTTTTCTCCTCTGCTAATATGTCTTCAAACCTTTGGTTTCTTTGATATCACTACATCACTACACCATCCAGGATGCTATTGCTTCTTCTCTCTGGGGAGAAAAGAAAGCGTTTCTTCCCTGAAAATTGCACGGTGTTATTGTTTCTTCTTGCTTGAATTTGCTGTCTGCCACTTGTGTCATCCTATCTCTCCTTATCTACTGCTAACTAACACTGTTTGTGGTAATCGTAATGACCCTGATATTTATTTAACTGTGGTAGTTAGTTTTAGCATTGCTGTGATCAATTTCTGATAGGAACAACTCAATCTGTTTTGGTCATTGTTTTAGCTCAGGATTGTGGGTCAGAGGGCAGGGAGCATAGTGCAGCAGCTGACATTGCGATGATCAGCAAGCAGAGTAGAAAAGCAGCAGAGGCTGGGACAAGATAAAACTGCCAATGATATGCCAATGACCTACTTCCTTCAGTTAGATTCTACTTGCTACAGTTCTACATCCTCCAAACTGATCTACTCAAGTTTTGAATCTATTACTGGATTACTTCCTTTGCTATAGTCTCAGTTATCCTATTTATAAGGTCAGTACTGTCCTAATGTAATCATTTTGGAAATGCCCTCACAGTTGTAAGCATATGTTTTTCTGTTTTTCTAATTTCCTGGTGTTTCCACGGCCAATCAAATGGACAGGACTAGCCACCATACTGTCTCAACAGAGCCCTGTTCCTTCACTCTATGCATGCCTGTATCTTTATCTGTGTCCCACTTCTGTTGTAGATGAGAGTTAGCCTTGTGGCCATAGAGAAGCTGATATTAGAGATCAAAGGAGGTGACTTTTTTTTTGTGCTGTGGTTCTTCCTCTGGGGGTGAGACTGAATTCTGGATGCTGTCAAGGGATAGAAATCATGATGGGGATATGACTGACAGTTTTTCATGTGTAAGATAGAGCAGTATAAAAGGATGTTTGTAATAGGAAGACTCAAGTGTCCTTGATAAATGTCTTTGATATCTAAGTGAATGCATTGCTTAGATGTTGCTTTTTCACTAACAGCACAGTAGGAATATAGAAGGGGGGTTGAGTATGTTTGGTGTTTGTGTAAATGGCTTTCTAGGGTCTCTTAATCTCCCAGGAGCCATGACTTTTGACTGTGGTATTGTGTGTGTGTGTGTGTGTGTGTGTGTGTGTGTGTGTGTGTGTGTGTGTTGTCTTTTGGAGTATTGCCACCTGCGCTATTTCAGACTTTGAAATTTCCCTTTCTGACTACAATCTCTATCATTTTTCTTTCCCCATTTCCTCGTACTTAACCTACTCTCCTGTTGTTGATTCTCAGCATAACACCTGTGCACATCTTCGCTCTTTACTGCTATTTAAGCTTATGCTGCTCTCATTGTTTGATAATAGGAATGGGACAGTGACGTACCATTGACTTCCTGTCTACAGTCTCCATCTCATTGTCTGTTCTTTATGTGGCATCTTAGATAGTATCTTGAAGTTGTGCTGGCCTCCAAGTAGTTTGTAGACAGACTCTCCCATAGACCAACAAAGATAATATCTTGAAGTTGTGCTGGCCTCCAAGTAGTTTGTAGACAGACTCTCCCATAGACCAACAAAGAGAAGGCTCATGGGCCAAATTGAAATGAATAAACCATGCAATACATCAAAATAATTCAAAATGTGTAGTGAGGGCTGGGAATGTAGCTTAGTTATAAAGCCCTTGCCCAGAACATGTAAGGCCCTGGGTTCCATCTCCCACACTGCAAAATCAAACCAATTAACCAAACAGACAGACATTGGAGAAAATGCGGTGAGTATTGGGGAAAGACAATTTACACCAAGTATAAATTGAAGAAAACTATACTCTACTTGAGTCTTGGGGTAAATAGTATCTCAACACTCCTACTTTATAAGCCTTACTAGCAAGTAGTGTGGTTTAGATACCAATATTGAGGGCTAAACAAGGAAACTTACAGACAGGAGGAGCTTTGGGCCAGAGTTTTACACTTGCTTGGGTCAATATGGGGATGAGTATGTTTGGCCGAAGCTGGGGCTTACCAGTAGTCCTACTGAATAGTAATAGCTTTTTGTTTGTGTTTCTTGGGCAGAGGGCTCTTGGGGTCAAAATGGATGTCACTAATGAATGAGTGGTCAAATTAAGGTCTCATGAATATTGAGTACTCATGAATATTTAGTGATTTGTATATTTAGTTTACATGAATATTTAGAGCCCAGGTGTGTCATATTTATTTAATATTTACAGAAAGTTCATTTAGTCTTTACATATTTCCTTTCTGTATTTAACACATACATTTCCTACTTACTACTTTATTGTTGTTATGTCTTATGATTTCTTTTGTTGAATATGATTTTTGATTACTAACTACTTATTTAGGCCTCATGCCTCCATAGTGATTTATCATGATGAATTTAAAGAGGAAATTGGAGTGTGTGCTGGGGCTTCTGAAAAAAAGTCAAGGGATGATATTTTTAGGATTTCCCCCCTGATAGTGGAACTTTATTTTGTCTGCTTTATGGAATGATGAATTTAGAGCCTTTCAGCACTGTCAAGCAGTATTTGTTGAATACCTGTCTTTGTAAAGTCCAAGAATGGAGGCTCGACCAAGATGAAGTTTGTTGCTCTGGTGCACTGGAGGTCATTACACCTTCAAAGGAATGTTGAGACATCCATATGATGATAGTCACCAGGTAGTAAGAACCTTGGAGGGAAAAATAAAACCAAGACTAGAAACATTCATTGGGAAACAGGTACCCAGATTAGAACCAGGAGGTGAGCATCCCCATTACTCTGCATCTTAGTTCCTATACTTTCTATTCTCTGGCCAGTAGCAATGCTTGTGCAGTAAACCTTTTAAGAAATATGAAGCTACATTAAAAAGAAAAAAGCTCAGAGAGTGGTGGTGCATGCCTTTAATCCCAGCACTTAGGAGGCAGAGGCAAGCGGATCTCTGTGAGTTCCAGGACAGCCAGAACTGTCACACAGAGAAACACTCTCTTGGAAAAAAAACAAGAAATAAAGAAAGATTTAATAAATGTCACAGGCTTCAAGGGCAAAAATGGGACATTTTATTTGTGAAGGGACAAACTGTTTTAGACTCTTGGGGATAATTTTTTTCAAATGTAAAGAAATTTTTAAAAATCAGCAAGGCTAGGTGTAGTGGTGCACACCTTTCACACTAGTACTCAGAAGACAGAGGCAGGAGGATCTCTGTGAGTTCAAGGCTATCCTGTTCTATGCAGTTAGCTTCAGGACAACCAAGACTCTGTAGAGAGACCTTGCCTCAAAGGAAGGAAGGGAGGAAGGAAGGAAGAAAGGAAGGAAAGAATGACTAACAATAGCAACAAAACAATCAGCAAATATATATTAAAAATGTTTAGAATACTGACCATAAAGAGAAAATTATAACTTTTTGTGACCATGTGTTACTTTAGTAATATTTGATTAGGTATGTGGACAATGTTGCTTTAGCAAAAATGCATTCTAAAGACTTATTTTTATTTATATTAGTGTTTGCCTGAATGTGTATCTGTGTGCTACATGTATGTCTGGAGCCTGTGTAGCCCAAAGAAGGCATTAGATCCCCTAGAATTGGAATTATAGACAGTTGTGAGCTGCCATGTGGGAGCTGGGAAGTGAATTTGTGTCCTCTTGCAATAGCATGAGATGTCTCTGGCTCCTAAACTAGTATTTCTTTTAGGCTTCTCCTTACATATTTTGCTCTGGTGATTTCTAACCAAGCTTTGTTTACTTTTGGATTACCTTTTCTACTGTGACACCCAGCTTGCACAAATGGGGAACTAGAGGTCACAATATACTCCAACCTTGCATTATTTGCTTGCATTGTTTCATTTCATTATCACTTGTGCATATGTGCAGACATATTTGTTTCTGGAGGGAAGCCACAGATCAACTCCAGGTTCTTATTTGAATGCTTTCCTCATTTTTATTATCTTTTTTTGAAATAGGGTCTATGTATCTGTGGGTTTGGTCTGGAAGTTGGTATGTAGACCAGGGTGGTCTTGAACTCACGGAGATCCCCTTGCTTCTGTCTCCTGAGTCTTGGGATTAAAGATGTAAGATACCATGCCTGGCCACTTTACGTTTTGGTACAGGGTCTCTAATTGAACCTGGAGCTCACTGATTCATCTAGGCTAGCTGGTCAGCAAGCCCCAGGGATCTTTCTGTCATCACCTCTATAGCTCTGGGATCTAGACATGTGCTACAATGCACAGTTTTCTTTTGTTTTGTTTTGCATGTGGTTGCTAAGAATTGGAACTTGGATCCTCAAGCCTGCATGACAAGCCTTTTAGTTACTGAGCCATCTCTCCATTCTGCTCTTAGATGAAAACTTATATTCTTGAAGTTTAGTGGCCCTTGTCTAGTATGTTTATTTTATGAAACTGTCTAAGAACTGTCAAATGCAACCTCTACAAGGATTTTAGAAAAGCACATTTTTCTTAATTTATTGATTTCAAAGCTTAGAAAGCAGATTCTCATGCTGAGTCATGATGAGTCACTTGAAAATTATTTTTATTTGGGGAAGAAGGAATGTTACTCATAAAGACTTGGGGAAAAGAACCCTGAGCAAATGTTTCTGAAAATTTCAGTATTTCTGATTGGTTTATTGTGGTTAGGACATTTTGTTTGTAAAGATGTAGCTCAGAGGTTGTGGACAGCATACACAGTAATCACACTGTGTAATGACATTAAATTTGTCAACAGAGTGGAGAAACCTGGTGGGCTGTAACAAATCCTGTTGAAAGCAAGCACAAACAACCATTCTACCATCAGGTTCTGTTTACAGAAAGACCCATTTCTCTTGAAATATTTAATATGATTGTCATTAAGGAAGGTCTGCTTCGGCAGGGAATAATTTGAAAACTCATTTAAATGCCTTCTTTGGGCTTTCCTAAGTAATCTCGGAAAAGAACGTGTACTTGATGAGCTAATGGCTTAGAGCAGGTAGTCTTTGTGTCTTGAATAGCCTGCTCCTGCCTCTTATGCATCTGCAGGTCTTGGAGAAGAAGAGGCTTGGGGTCAAGGTCAGGTGTTATGCACTGATTGTGTTCCTGTTTGCTCTACAAGGTTTTACTATTTTTCCAATTTACTCAGAGGCCAGATGCACTATTCAATTTGGATCTTACCAGTGCAGCTGGATCAATTATAATTCCCCAATACATACCATTTTATTTGTCTCTACTATGTTTTTTTCTTTTATAGAGTGAAGAGAGGTTGGTATAAACTAGAAACAAAAAAGAGGCATCCATTAGGATGGTTCAAACATATGTATTCAGTTTACCTGCAGCTTCTATTCAGAATAATGTAATACAATAGTTATTGTTTGCAAAGAAATTTGTGTGTATTATGAGTTAAATAAGTCACAGTTTAAGACTTTCTAGAATTTCTTGTCAAGACATAGCTCTCTTTTTGGGGTTATATATGTTATATTTATAGAATTTGTTGCCTTTGTGCTGGGATGTACTTAAAACAATTTTACATCAGGCTAGGAATGCCAGGTAAACTCAGAATCTTAACCCTAATTGTCCAACAGAATAATTGTCAGTCCAGTACCATCATGTCCAAACTAATCTGTGTTCAAGAAAAAGATAAGGATTAGAAATATGGCATGGTTTCTGGCATATTCTGGACCAGTCAGTCTCAGGGACTGATAATTTTGATACTACAGTCCTGCAGTTGAGAACTGGCTTTTACATGGTTGTTAAAACAGCCTTTGTTAAGAACAATGATCTATATTAATAGCTTCTTTTGATTCCTCAACTGGGTAGCATTTCCTATGTAATTGGGCATTCTGTATTTTATTTTGCTAAATCTGATTTCCTAGGAGGGTAAGCATTGGGGCCAGGAATTATAAATGAACAGAGCAACATGGAATTTAAAAAGCGAAAGGGGCTAAGGAGATGACACAGTCAGTAGAGTGCTTGCTACACAAGCACAAAGACCCGAGTAAGGGTTCCCCATCATCCATCCATGTAAGAAGCCAGGCACAGCTGTGCACATCTGTAATCCTAGCACTGGAAAGGCAGAAACAAAAAGATCACTGGATCTTGCTGGCCAGCTATTCTTATCAATTCATTGAGTTCTAGGTTCAGCAAGAGACATGTTCTTTTTTTAAAATGTAGAAAGCAATAGACAAAGATATCCGATGTTGACCTAAGCCCCCCCCACATGCACACACATACACTGACATGTGTGCACAGACGTTTCTGCATGCATAGCACATAAATATGAGTAAAAAAATTAAAAAAGAATTTAAGAGCAGAAGTGAATAAAGACGTGTTTATTACATAGTAACTATTCAATAAATATTGTAGAAGCAATGAAACATGAAGGAAGGAAGAATGGGAGGTGGTATAGAATACTTTTTGCACAAGCAGGTATCATAAGTGGTACCAGATGCTTCAGGAATCAGAAGTGGGAAAGCCAGGAGCTGCTTAGGAACATAGAATCTGGGTGGTACCTCAAAATGTCCCCAGTTAAAGGTGAAAGAGAAAGAAAGCACAGTCTAGAGGGATAACATGAAATATGTGGGAAAGTACTGGGACAAGAAGTTGGGAGGTATCTGGGAATAGATCATAGAATGGGTAATGAAAACTAGGCACAAAAGTAGCAATGCAAGAGGATGTTACAGAATTACCAGGCTGTATTTTTGCACTGATAAAATGGTTAATGGGGACTTGTGTATGTTTATTAGCTTATTTTTATCTTGATGACTTCAACTGCTCTTCAGTGTATGCTAAAGACATAACATCCTGCCCATTTCTTTGGTTTTCTAGAACAAGGTCCTATTGGTAGAGTTCTTGCCATTTATCATGGAAAACTATAAGCATTCAAACCCCAATAAATAGTTGTCATAATCCCTAGAGGACACAGTTGAGACATCACAGGAATATATGACTAAGAGCTCCCATGTGCAGCCACACATTTCAAATGGTCCTCCTTGGGTTTCTGATTTCATGTAGTATTGTGCAATTAGATTTTGTGTTAGTAAATTTTTCTGGTTTGTTAATAGACCTGCTTTCTGCTTCTAGTCCATAGATCATCAAGACTGTTTTCTGTTACTATTTTCCTGGTATTTTTCAAAGCATCTAATGGGAGCTGAGACAAGGAAGTGGTGAGGTCTGAGATGCAGGCTCTGGAGGGGTGGAAATGCTGGGAGGAACGAATTGTTGCAGTATGCATGTGATTGGTTTTGGAAATTAGTCCTTGGAAGGGGACAGGCTGTTTTGAAAGAGCAGCTCTATTTCTCTTCATTTCCTTGTGACTAGCATCTCTCTAGCCCATTTCAATTCACGGTGTCCCATATTTCCTGGATATTTTGTGTGAGGGATTTGTTGGACTTAAGATTTTCCTTGGTTGATGAATCTATTTCTCTTAGTGTATCTGTAACACCTGAGATTCTCTCTTCCATCTCTTGTATTCTGTTGGTTATGCTTGCATCTGTAGTTCCTGATCATTTACCCAGCGTTTTTAATTCCAGCATTCCCTCAGACTATTTTTTTTAATTGTCTCTATTTTAGCTTTCAAACCTTGCACTGTTTGAATTGTTTCTTCCAATTTTTGGCTTGTCTTTTCCCTCCATTTCTTGAATTTTTATTTGTTTTTTTCTTCTATTTCTTTAAAGGATTTTCTCATTCCCTCTTTTAGGGTCTCTATCATCTTCATGAAGTTGTTTTTAAGCCCATTCTCTTCTGCTTCATCTGTGTTGGGATGTTCAGGTCTTGCTGGTGTGGAGTCCCTAGAGTCTGGTGGTATCGTATTGGTTTTTCTGTTGTTGAATGCATTCTTATATTGTCGTCGTCCTAGCCCTTCTTCTAGTGGGTGCATGTAGGGTCTCTTCCTCTCCTAGTGGGTACGGGTCCAAGGTTCTCTTCTGGTAGTTGCAAGCAGGTCCAATACTCTGATGGGTCTCACGATGGGTGCAGGCATGTCTGAGACATTTCCTCTCCTGGCGGGTGGAGGCGGGGCTAGCACAGGGATGTCAGCAGAGTCTGAATTGCTTGGACCACTGGACCACTGGGGGAAAGTTGACCTGTCTGCAGTCCCCAGGCCAGGAGATCCCAAAGAGGGCAAGTGGAAGTCAGGCCTGAACGCGCATTTTGATTCAATTTTGCCTGTGGGTCTTCCTTTTTTCTTTCTCCCAAGAGCTTTCTGGATGATGCACAATGAGATATAACTCCGTGAAAACTGGAAAGTAATGATGTTTTGTTAGTCCGAAATCTAAAGTTGAAAATGCTTTTCTCTCATTTGTTAAGGTAAAACACTGGGCTAGACACTTAAGCATTTTTAGCTTTAGTTTCTCTTCTATGAAGTGAACGTTGATGCCTCATGTACTGTCTGTCCCAGGTATTATGGAGGATTAGATGAGAAACTATCAGTGAAAGTCAATTCTATGGCTATGATGGTGATTGTGGTTACTATTATTTAGATGCACTTTAGTCTACTTCTTCATACCTTGAAAGTGATAATATTCCTATTTAGAGTCTTACTAAATGACAAACATGGCTTATTTGAATTCTTATAATGAAGTACAAACTGTAAGTATATATGAATTACTTACTTTTTATTGCTGAAATAAAAACAAGGCAGCTACAGAAGAAAGGTCTAGTTGAACGTATAGTTTGGAAGACTTAGAGTTCATGATGGTGGACTGAAGACAAGGTAGGAGAAAGGAAGCTGAGGGTTCACATCTTGAACAGCAAAGCACAAAGCTGAAGTAACTCAAAGCCTGCCTCCAGTAACATACTTCTTCCAACAAGGCCACACTTCTTAAACCTAGAAAATAGTACCATCAATTGGGGGACAAAGTATTCAAATGCCGAAGACTGTGAGGGACATTTATTATTGAAATCATGACAATATAGTTGCACGTGTTGCACTTGTGTATAGGGCGAGCATGCGTGCATGTGGTGAAGTCAATGTCAGGCGCCTTTCCCAATCTCTCTGTTGACTGAGGCAGGTTCTCTCACTGAACCCACAGCTCACATATTTGGTCTAATCTAGCCAGCTTGTCCTGCTTATCCCATCTTGAGTACTGGGATTACAGGCAGCTGCCACTCCTGCTGGCCATTTATGTGGGTTCTGAGATCCAGCCTCTGTTCCTTGCACTTATGGAGTGAGTGCTTTATCCACTGAGCCGTTTCCCTAGTTCCATAGATGAAAGTTTTGAAGAAGCTCCAGATTGCTGAGTATTTAGTAACCTGCCACAATGCAAGGATTTTAAAGAGAAATATAATAGTTCCTGGAAATATCTGAAATGCCCATCCTTTTATAGATTTCAAGTATGTATTTTGTTCTAAATGTCTAATCTTGAATGATTAAATAATTTGCATATTGTTTTCAATGGCATGAATTAAAGGCTAATTGAAGAATAATTCCTTGCAGTAAAATTATATCATCTTTTATGTAGTACATTTAAAAATAGTCTATGCCAGTTCTAATTTTACAGTTTTATTATTTTAATTTAATGTACCAAGTAATTAAAATTGCTATGAAGAAAAGATGAAAATTATTTTACTTAATTTCTCCTTGACAAACTGAAAAGATAAGTGGAGTAATGGAACAGTGCCCAACACAGTTCCTGGCACATAAAGATTCTTTGTTAACTTCTTTAATGAATAATAATGACGAAGTTTTAAGTATCTCTAGACTTTGAGAAAAGCAGTATTCTCAGTACTATATACAATACAAAGAAGATGACGTCTTTATACTAAAATACTTCCATACTGAGTCCACAAAAGTTGTGTGCTGTTAGCAGGTGAGCTCTGCTTCTTTCTTCCTTTGCTCTGTGGGTAGATTCTCAGGCCTAAGTCAGTTACACATGTTGAGAGACAACTGTGAGAGGAGCTTCCTATTCTGTGGATCTTGATAGACTGCTCCTTGCACAGATCTTGCTCTTAAGGCTGTTTATATAAATAGACAGCTTTGGAAACACAAAGATGGCCTTTCTTTCTAGTGCAGCTTGGCTTCTAGCCTTGAAAGATAGAGGCAGTGTCTCCCTGCGGCACACAGGGCAGACACAGTTATTGTTCAGTGTAGTAAGACTGAACTGCTCACGAAGGTTTAGGTTTCCTAAAGTCAGGGTTCCTCTCTTGTGCCACTTGTGTTTGCAGGTGTTATCTCATCCTCGTTCTATCCCCCCTAGGGCACTTGGGAACTGGGACTTAGGGAACTGGCTCAAAACGGATGATCCTGTTTGCTGCTGTTCCGTTGCACAATGAACTATCCCTTTGTTTCTACCAGGAAGACAATAAGCAAACTAGGGTTGTTTGTGGAAGATATGATGAAATCAAGAACCCATGACCCAGAGTACTGGCTGAAACAGTGAAGTCATTAGCAATCCACATTTGATGGAGGTAGTTGGGTGGAGATAGGTAGAGGTAATAGAGGAAGGAAGAATAAGTTTCTAGATGAAAAGGTATTCTTATGACGTTTCCAAGCAGCATACAGTCAATCATGCTTATTGAAGCTGTATATCACAGTGTTGGAACATATAAACTAAAGCTTGTTAGTTTATTCACTTATTTATTAGCTTTTTGAGCCAAACATATGCCTTTTTATGGCACTTTACTTTTGGGCCTTAATGCCTTGTTTAGTTGAATTCCTTGAGTTTTATATAGTAACTGAAAGCAAGCCATGACAGAGTGGTCTTTTTGCTCACTGTGCTAACTCTGCCCCTCTTTTATATCCATTTCTGTCCTCTACTATTTATGCTTTATAGAATTACTCCCCCAACAGCATGTAGGAAACTCAGATGTCATTATCAGGCTGGTTGGGGAACTCCGGATCTAAGAAATCTTGGTCCCCTTTTACTTGACTTTAAATTATAATGCTGCCTCATACACATACACATACACACAGACACAGACACACACACACACACACACACACACACACACACACACACACCTATAGTGTTCTTTGCCCACTATCCTGCTGTAGGGAATCATGGAAAGGTTGTTGCGGAGATAAGCTGGAACTTCATGCTAGCCACATGGTTAAAAAATTGTATTTTTAAAATTTATTCCCCAGGCACTTCTATCAGGCGTCATCGGATTCCTCTCCCACCTCCTGATGATGATCAGTTTTATAATGTGTATCACTTCAATATCAACGTAGATATTGTCTTCTATGGGCGCACATTCAAGATTTATGATTGTGATAAATTCACAAAAAACTTTCTGAAGAAAATAGGAATCAAACTGAATCCTCCAATACCACGTCCAGTAGACCCCTACATGAAGATGCGAAGAGAGGTGAGATGCGATACATCTGTGACTTCTTCTCTTCAGAGAATCAGTGAAGGGTGCTGGCACTCTTGTTGTAGATACAAAATAGCTTTGGAAACTATAGTTAAGAGAACTGTCTTGTTCTTTGGATAGAAAGGAAAACAGAATGGTGGCTGCAGAACAGAAATGACCCCTCACCCCTCTCCTTGCTGCCTCCCTTCACTCTCACCCCCAGTTCTTTTGGGGGAGGCTCCTTTCTTGCTACAGGAGTATTTAGTTAGCTGCTTAGGTGAGATAATGTCCCAGAGCCCATAATTAGTTTTGTAGTCACCAGTGGTATCTGAGTTGAACCCATTTTTTTTTCTTCTATTTGTGTTTTCTGGTTTTAGTTGCCTATCTCTGACTGGGAAAAATCTTTCTTCTGTGCTACTGATCAAATAAACCAAACCTTGAACATTTTCTTCCTTCTTGGAACTCTGCGAGATTGGATGCTGAAATATTCTCAAAGAGTGGAATAGACATGATTTTAATTTCTCCCAGTTATGAAACATGATTGCATTTAAAATCTGATCCCATTGTAAGGAGCAAAGAGTCAGTGTTACTATTCTGCATTTTTTAAAACTGATCCCTTGACCCTAGTTATCTATTTCCCAGAAGGTTCTACATACCCCAAAGGCTCTGAATACAAAAAAGAAGTATCATTGACTAGGTCACATACCTAACTAGGCTCCTTGTTCATACTAGAATGGAAATCTCTGAATTCTTACCTTGATTTTCATTATTGTCATTTGTTTCCCTTTTTATTGTTTTGTATTTATTCATTTACAGATTCCTGAGACAGGGTGTCACTATGATAGTACAGACTAGTATTGAATTCACTGTGTAACTCAGGGTAGCCTTGAACTCACTGTACTCCTGATTCTTAAATGCTGGGATTACAGATGTATACTACCACTCCTCACTATTTTCTTTATTGTTGCTGACATATGACTATACATGACCAAATATACAGGCATTAAATATATTTTGGAATGAGTTTTAACTTCTATCCAAACTAAGATGTTGAGCAGTTCCTTACCCTCTCCTTTCAGAAAACCCCCTCATGCTTTTTTCTAATCAGTTCTTCTCTCCACTCAAGGATAATGTTCTCATTGCTGCCTCCATTAATTAGTTTCCTCTGATTTTTATTGTTTTCAAAACTTAGAATTAATTTCCTTTCAGAATAACAAAATCATAAATGAAATTCTCCTCTGATTCTGTTTTTATCTCACATTAAAAACTATGTGTAGGATCCATACCCCTGTACCTGCTTCTTAGCCTCAGCAGAATTATTCTTTGATGCTGTAGGCATACAAGCTTCCTGTGAAGTATATGTATTATTAATCCAGGAATATCTAAGGTAAAATGACTTTGTACCACTGTAGAAGGAGATTTTTAGATTTGGACCCATTTTTATGTCTTTATATATCCTGGTTGATAAATACAAAGTCCTTTAAAGTTCCAGAGAGACTCTGAAGGAAAAAGATTCATAGAGTTACTGCTCCTTGCATATGGCTATATGCATTCACTAACAGTTATTATTATATGATAGTGATTGTGAATGATGGTATATTGTATGGATTTCATAGAATACTGTCAGATTTTGTAGATTTCTAAAGAAGAAAAAGTTTGTGCCAGGAATTGGAAATAAAACAAGGACAAGCAAATGTTTTAAATAATTGCCTTCCAGACTATGAGAACCATTTTAGCATTCCATTAGGGCAAAGAAGACTCACCAGTAAATATAGGAATCTAGGAAAGTTAAGAGGCTTTTACATAGAATTTTACAATTTAGTTCTTAAGTGTTTGCTAACTTGATGTGTAAAGTTAAACTACTTTGCTTAAACTGAACAGGAGGTTAATGGTATATGACCACTAATGCATTTCTTAGCAGTCTTATACATTAAAAGCATTTGAATTAATGAAAACAGAGGTCCCATAATTTCACTTAAATATTAAGGATAAAGCTTGAGGAGCCTCTGTAAAGCTGCTGTGCTTTCCTCTTGAGATAAGCATGTACCTAGACTGTTCTAGGTAGACACAATATTTCAGGAAATTATAGAACAATTGCATAATTCAATTCAAATGTTATATATAATATTTCCCCAGTGAATCTTTCCTTTCATAACAACATCATGTGCATATACCACATAGAATGGAGGTAGCTGTCCTCTAAGACAGGGCTAAGAGTTTGCAAATTGAAGGAAAGATGCACCAAGAAAGCCACGGAATTCACTGTTTCTATAGCAGAGTCCAGTCAAAGAGGCTTTCTGTATGGATTCATGGAAGTTCTCCATTTGCTCTGCTTCTATTTCTACTGGTCTTCCATTTTTTGGATATATGAAGTTTTTTGAGCAAAATTCAACCATAAATATATTTCTTCCTCTTAGCTTTGCAAAAATATAAACAAGTGAGACACACACACACACACACACACACACACACACACACGGGGGGATTTCTGGTGAAAAGGCCCATTTTAAAAATTAAAACATTATTAGTTTGAGATTGGGCATACAGATCTCAAATCCAAATCATTGCAAGCCAGTGATTTGTAAAATATGTATGACAAAGTAACCAATACGAAAAATTTACAATGTAAAATATTTGGGGTTGGGGAATACAGCTCACTAGTAGAACATTTCTCCAGCATGTGTGAGACTCTGGTTTCAATCATCAGCATTGCCAAAAAGAAAAGATACAGACTATTTCCCATAACCTCCAAATATTCCTTTGTTCCCCTTTCTGGTCAAATTCCCTGATGTCACCCTTTCTTGTTGTAGCCCCTATACTGAAACAATTACTATTCTGGTTTCTGTCACCATAGATTGGGTTTGTCTATACCTAATAAAGTTCTAAGGCTTTGAGAAAAGCCAACTTCAAATTTATTCCAGAAATATCCTTTAGTATGTTAAAAAATGTTTAACAAAATCCGAAAAAGCTTTCTAATGTCTGCATATAAAAATGTGCGTTTTTCGAGACAGGGTTTCTCTGTGTAGCTTTGGAGCCTATCCTGGCACTGCACTCGCTCTGTAGCCCAGGCTGGCTTCGAAGTCACAGAGATCCGCCTGCCTCTGCCTCCCGAGTGCTGGGATTAAAGGCGTGCGCCACCAACGCCCGGCTAATGTTTTCCTATATTCTTAAGTTTAAAACTGACTATGAAGCTATATATATTTATGCCTGAATCCATATATCTGTATGTTATAATATTTAGTTGAAATCTTTTAAAAAGTATGACACAACAGTCTACAGAAAAAAAATCTTTTTATTAATTGATTTATTGCCTACCAGAAATGACTACAACATTTCCGAAACTTTCTCCATTTGCAGACATTAGAGTTTGTGGATCCCTTCCGTCCCTATCAGTACTTTGACACCATGAAACGGTACCTCCAGTATGATGGAAAGGTTTTGCGTTTCTTCTGTCTGTGGGATGACTCATCCTCACTGTTTGGAGACCGTAGAGAATTTGTTCTGCATTACTTCCTGTCTGATGGTTCTATTGAAATCAGAGAATTTCTGCCCCTTAATTCAGGCCGGGATGCTATGTCATCGTTCCTTCGGAGGAGTAAGGTGCCCAAGGTAAGCAATTTGAGTCAGTATGTTTGTGGGCCAAGAAACTTAAGTCATTTTTGGAATGTTGTGTGGTGACTCTGTGATGACAGTTACTGTATGCTACTTGGCTAAGTTAGGGTTTTTGCTGCTATGCTAAAACACCATGACCAAAAGAAACTTGTAGGGGAAGGTTTTTTTTCCAGCTTACAGTTCCACATCACAGTCCATCACTGAGAGAATTCAGGGCAGGAATTCATGAAGGGGCAGATACCTGGAGGCAGGGGCTGATGCAGAAATCATGCAGGAGTGCTGTTTACTCGTTTGCTCTTCCTGACTTGCTCAGCTTACTTTCTTATGTCACCCTGACTCACTTTCCCACTGGTGGCACTGCCCACAGTGGGCTGGGCCCTCCCACATCAATCAGCAATCAAGAAAATGCCCCACAGGCATGTCCACAGGCCCATTTGATGGAGGCATTTTCTCAATTGAGATTTCCTCTTCTCAGATGCTCCTAGCTTGTGCTAAGTTGACAAAAACAAACAAACAAAAATAACTCCACTAGGGTACAAAAAAAACTAGCCAGCACACTTATGACAAGGAAAGGAATAGATGAAGGGAAATAAACTATTTTTTGTTGAATTCACAACAATCAGTATTATGAAATATGGGACTCTCTTGAAGTTAATTGACTGGCTTTGACTGGGACTCTGTCATTTGACTTGTACATCCTACAAAGGAGACCCCATGGTATTGTGGTATTTATTGAGGTGTGAATACACACATGTGCACATACACATGTGTACACAAACACACACAAATGCAAAGGAATGAATCACAATTCGAAGTATGGTGACTAGTCACCAACTAGCCAGTAACCACTGCAGTAATGACATTAGCAGTTTCTTTACTATGACAAAGATTTGTCAGGCATGTTTCTACAAACACTTGAGTGGGAATGGAACTGGCACAGCAGGAATGACACAAAGACATACTTGGACTAGAATTGTAGACTTGTCCTTTAATAGCCATGTGAGCATGGGCAAGCCAGTTACCCTCTTTGAACACATATTTCCACATCTTTAAAATGCAGTAAGCAGAGCTTCCATAACTAGAATACTTAAATGAGATGATACATTAAGAGCCACTATCTGAGAATTCGTTTATTAAGACCTATCAGGTCACAGAGAAACAAAGTTATTTTTCACAGGTCTTTGTCACATTTTATATCTAATTTGGATAAACTATTTAAACTTCATTCTTACTGTTTCTGAAAAGGTTACTAGGATGGCTCATTTCTTATGCAAACAACCGCTGGCCATTCAATTCTCATAGGAGGCTCTCCCAGATTCTCTGTGTCTACTGCCAGAAGTCCTGCTGTGTTGCTTGGAGGCTCAGGGAAGGTAAAATTTGTCCCCCAGGGAGCTCTAGAATATGCACAGCAGGCCTCCAGGAGGAGCCAGGAAAATCTGTTTTTAGACTGTCTTTAAAAAATAGGTTAAATATGAACTAATGAAGCACCTGACATTTGCAGTATGTCTTACCATCAGTAGATTCATCTTATTTACTTATTCAACAAATATTTAACGAATTCTGTGAGCCACCTCTTGGGCTATAATGAAAAAGAAATGGCTTATGTCCTACTTGGTGGAATATAGATTCTCACTGGTGTGAGACCTGGAAGGGATAGGTATACCCTGGACACTCAAAGCGAGGAGCATGCAATGTGTTGAGGTAAGAGAGTTAAGAAGCTGAAGTTCTGAGAACAATCCAGACTGCCATCTGTACCCCATTTCCCGAGCTCAGGGCTGGACAGCTTGCTAGACAGAATAAAGAATGGTGGCAAGGAGCCAATCATCCTTCCATGGAGATCTTTGCACTTAGGGAATAAAAAGGATGACTGTTAGCTGGGCGTTGGTGTCACACGCCTTTAATCCCAGCACTGGGGAGGCAGAGGCAGGGGGATCTCTGTGAGTTCGAGGCCAGCCTGGTCTACAGAGCGAGTTCCAGGACAGCCTCCAAAACAACACAGAGAAACCCTGTCTCGAAAAGCCAAAAAAAAAAAAGGATGACTGCCTATACAACAATTAGAGAAATATACAAAGTGGCCCGAGCCCATGGTGTATGTTTTGGTGAAGTCTGGAAAGAGAACCAGACAATGGATTAAATGGTTCTCCATCTGGTAGTTCAATGGGGGAAATAACCAGATGGCTACTTGTGGGATGGAAGGCTGGCTGACATATGCCTATAATCCTAGCAGGTGGGAGGTAGAGGAGGAAGATCAGGAGTTTAAGGTCATCCTAAACTACGAGTTTGAAGTCATCCTCTTCTATGTGAGACCTTGTCTCAAAAGCAAAAACAAAAGAATGAAAAAGATGAAAACCTATATATAGTATGGAACTGTTTGAGAAAAGAAATGTATGTTCCTCAGGGCTGTGGAGGACATGTGCCAGGCGAACAAGAGGTGGATAGATGGTGGTGTTTCTTTTAGATGTTAGAATAGAGGAAGCAATGTCAATTTCTGGCATGGATTCTGGCATTGCGCCACATCTGTGTCTGGAGACATGTGCCATGTTTGGCTTTTATCTTACAGTATGGTCCACCTGGAATCTTTCAACCAGGGCAAATAACAGACCGAGCAGTCCTCAATGTGTATGGAGGCTTGTCAGAATGGCGAGCAGATGGCTACCTCTTGGATAAATACCAGGTGAGGATACTAGAGTTTTATTATTGATTCCTATGTGACTTCTGAGAAACCTGGATGTTGGGGTGAACTGTATATTCTTGCCTTGTGAGCTAGTGAATGAAATACATTTTTTCAATAATAAGCATATTTAAATACATGTAGAAATAATGCATTGTGTTGTTTGTGCAAGCACTAGAGTGTTAAAATAATGCTTAGATATGCTGAGAAAATGGCTGAGTGGGGAAACTGCTTGCTATGAAAATATAAAGACCTAAGAATAACAAGCCCTGGAACATATGTAAATTCAGGCAGGTGATGTTCATACGTAATCCCAGTGCTCTTTGGAGTGATAGGAAGCTGGGGAATCCTCAGCCAATCAAAGGCTAGCTGGTCTGGCAAACACAGTTCCTGACAACAAAAAGATGCTGTCTCAAAGGAGATGGAAGGTGAGCATCAGCGCCCAAGGTTTCCTCTGACTTCCATACACCATCTGTGACATGTGTATGTCTGTATACAGCATGAATCATACACATGAACACACGCATACATATATAGCACATATCATACACATATACCCAAAAGAGATAAAAAATTAATTCTTAGAGTTGATTTGATTTTAAAATTTAGTTGTAAGTAATATAATTAAGGTATTTTTTAAAGTTCTTTTCTTGGGAAAAGGCATATAGTTCTTGGGCAGATACATAGGGCCAATGCTATCTTCCTCTGTTTTATCAGCTAGGAAAAGTAGAGCAAGAGTTTTATACAGACCGGGACCTGACTATAGGTGCCACCATCAATGTGTGGGGAAGAAAAGTCCTCCTCTGTGACTGTGATGAATTTACCAAGTCCTATTATAAGACAAAGTACGGAATAGGTAAGTGATACTCACGCCGACTAGAAAACATTTTTAACACTTTGGCTGCTTTATGCCCTACTTAAGATTTGCTTTGTCTCCATGTTAAAGGTAAAGAAAATGAGGCCCCTTAAGCTAAGTTGTCCAAGGACTAATAACCTTGTGTGGTGTTTGCACTGTGTAGTATTATGGATCTCCTGGGAATCTATATTCTGAGGGAAGATGCATAAAGCATACAAAGGGATAAGAATGAAAAGGACTTCCGGTTTCCCTTTCAGGTTCATTAAGGGAATTTGTCTGACCACATCTGCATGCTAGATTCATGAACATGTCTGGGTCTGATAAGAGTCAACTTGGTGGCTGATCTTTCACTTTAATTTCTAAAATTGGTTCTCTTTAGAGGATACATTTGAACATATTTATTTCGAGGGCT
This sequence comes from Mesocricetus auratus, assembly GCF_017639785.1. NCBI lineage: Eukaryota > Metazoa > Chordata > Mammalia > Rodentia > Cricetidae > Mesocricetus > Mesocricetus auratus. Next base: position 5,097,996 of record NW_024429213.1, read on the forward strand.
AGAGACACTCATCCAGGAAGCTTTTAGTGGTACTAAAATCATCGGGGAAACAAATTTTCCCTTAGTGAATATAAATATCTGTTTAGAATCAGTACACCTTCAATGAAGATTAAAAATTTGGTGATGGCTGTGTCACTGAAAACCAGTACATCTACAGATTACCTTAACAATTCCAAAATAGCATATGATTTCTCAAACAAAATGATTTTATATTTTTCAGCTTGATTTTGGGAATACAATATTTACATTATAGAAAAAAAATGAATGCTGTAGTAAAGGGACTTGGTCACTCATTCATATCTTTAGCCGCTTCTACAGGGAATTTTATGAGGTAATGTGATTTCTCTGGTATGCCCCAAACCTAGCTGTTCTGGGTAAATATATTAGCTTCAAATGTCCTGTAGTCCATTCCAGTTAAATCTGTCTTAGTGTTTAATTTCTTTTAGTCATATCTTTTGTTTCCTCTAGACTGTATTATGTTATATTCTGTAAAAACTGTACTTTGTACCATTAAAGTTAATACAACAGCATATTTTGAGCAGAAAATTATGCAAATAACAAAATTAGGATACATTTCATAGTCACACTAACCTTTTTTACACACTGATCTTTTAATACTTCTCATAACATGTGAGAATACCCTGTTTAACAAATATTATTACAAAGCGTTTTTTGAGTTTTAATACCACACTTAATGTTACAAATGACTGTAGACTATATCCATTGTTGGAGCCTACAGTATTGACTCCCATTCCATCTTGACTGAAGGTCAGAGAATTCAAACCTATTCTTGCTCCTCAATGCTAAATAACAGGATGTTTGGGCAAAGGCGTGGCTATTTGATGTTTTACTCTTCAAGACCAAATAACAGGATGTTTGACTTAGGGCATGGTTATTACATGTTTTGAGAATTAAGGAGTTAATTACGTTTGTTTGTTCCTTGTATCATGGTAAGGAAGTCTTTTGCTCTACCCCTTTGCTTGGGGTATATTTGCTGTGAGTAATAAACATGAGGCTGCTGCAATATTCATTGAGAGCCCTCCAAACTCTTATCTTATGTCTTTTGTATTGTTTCTTTCTCGATCCTCACTCCCCTTTTCTGGCATATTCAAATAGGTTGGCAGGTCCTGACAATCTGTGGTGGAATTTGGAAAAACAATTCACATTCTCTAATAATTTTTACATTTGCCTTTTCTGATTTTTGTGAAGTTAAAGCAATACACTTCATGTTACTTAAATGTAGTTATTTCTGGCGTTTAAAAATGTAGTTATTTCCAGCATTTAAAAATTAAAGAAGTGATCTTTATTTTTTATTAGTGACTGGGACATGTTGGTAAAAATATTTATAAGGATGAAAAACCTTTCCATGTACTGTAACAGTTGACATAAACATTAACAAGCAATTTTAATGAACAGTATTAATGTGATGGTAACAGTGATAATTTTGTTCATAATTCATGTAGTCTTAAAAGTTGATAAGATGGAATTTTATATATTTCGCTGTTGCTAATGCCTGAACCAGAACAAAGTGCCACCAGTAACTGTAGTCCTGGAAGAGGTTTTGTGTGTCTGTCTGTCTCTTGTTCTCTCTCTGTCTCTCTCTCTGGTGTGTGTGTGTGTGTGTGTGTGTGTGTGTGTGTGTGTGTGTGTAGTGGTAAGAGATAAGTGTTGAGTATCTTCCTCAATGGCTCTCTACCTTAATTTGGAGACATAGACTCTCACTGAACCTGGAGTTCATCAGTTCTGCTAGACTGGATAGCCAGTAAACCCCATCTCCCCATTGTTAGTATTATAGGCACATGCTGTCATGCCTGCCTGTTTTGTTTTAGATGCTAGTTATAGAACTAAGATATTCATGCTTGTGTTGCAGCTTTGCCAACTGAGCCATCTCCCCAACCCCCAGAGCCTTAGTGCTTTAGATCCTTGTCTTATGTAGTAACCTTCTGACTTATTTTAGGGGAGAAAAAAATGACAAAGAAAAGGAGTTGGCCACAATCCAAGGAAGATGCATGGAAATCTTTCCTATTTGTAGAGAAGTACAGGGATTGATAGAATTTCTGAAAGATACTTGAGGCTCTGTGAGAGAAGCAGTCCCATAGAAAGATGAGATTATTTCATTCATTTTAGGATTCTAAAGAGATGATCACTCCATAGACGTCTTGCTCAGTCTTGTCCATTGCATCTCCTGTATCAACCAGTGTGGCCATCTTGCTTCTGCTTGTTTGCCTGCCAAGATGCAGTAGTTCACTTCCTCATTGTTGATGTGGACAAAAACAGATTGGCAGGTAGAGTCTGTTGGTCTTTCCTATAGATGAAAATTTTAAAAGGTTCCAAGAGTTCTAGTTTGTCTCTCTTGGCACTAAAAAGACAAAGATTTGAATTTGAACTGTTCTTACCTAGGAATTTATACCTTAGGTTATTTATTAATAAGATTTTCTCTACTTTTTACTCTCTCTTCTCCCTTCCCTTCAATCTCTGTCTCTTCTGTCCCCTTTCCTCTAACACTGTCTTGCTTTGTAGTCCTGGCTGACTTGGCACTCTATGTAAATACTGACTTGGTACCACTATGTAACAGAAGATGGCCATAAATTTATGGCGATCCTCCTGATGCAGCCTCCTAATACTGGTATTTACAAGCATACACCATTAAGCTCAGCTTATAGGAATATTTTCTAATCATGGATTTTGGTGATTGGCAAAACCAAAGCAGTAACATAATCATTCACTCTCAATGGTTTTGAGTACTTATATTAAGATTAAGGCTGAAGACCATTTTCAAGCACCTTTTATTTTCTGGCCATCTCTGAACTCTCAGGACTAGAAGAAGGAGAACATGGCAGAGGATAAGTATAGCAGCAGAGACAGAACTGGTTTATTGTGGCCTTGATGGACTTCTCAGTTTTACTTCTTTCACACCCCCTGTAGAGTTAGTAAGGATGGTTGAAGAATAGAACGTTGAGTTCTGACTGTATAATTCACTAATTGTTTAGCCTAGGTATTGACTATAAGCAGAGATGGATTTCCTTTGTAGCCAAGGAAGATTGCTTAGTTTTCAAGGTTCTTCCTTTATAGGGGCCGTAATCCAAAGCCCTGATCTAGTTTTGTCTTAGAAATCTGGCATTCTTTGGCTTGATGATTTTTTCAAAATTATTTAAGTTTTAGATTTCCTACAGTCTGGATCTGTCTGTGGGTTATTAGATCATATGAGATGAACTCTGAGGTATTTGGTGTCTTTCTCCACAGATGCTACCTGAGATGACAAGTAGAACCATTAGACTTCATTTCTACACACAATCTTTTTGAAGTTTGTTTGAATATAGTCAGTCATGGATAGCCATTCAATTCATATGTACAAGTCACTTGGAATTAGAGGAATCAATGTAATTGGAAGAGGAAGACATAAGTGTTTCAGTGTCTACCCAAATATCAGTTATAGAATATATTTGGGAAGATGCTTTGTACAAAAGTGTGTGCCCTTACATTTTTGAATACCTGAAATAGGCAGGGTAGTTGGGGTGATGAAACCCCAATGACAACCAACTTCTCTCTCATGTATGATTCTGTGGCTTTGTGAACCCATGTGAGCTACCAGGGAGATGTGATTTGAAGTTGACTCTTGATCCAGAGTTTCCAAAAAGGATCTATATGATGCTATAAAAGTCAAGGGTGAAGTGGAACAGTTCTCATTTTTTATGCACTAGATGGCACTGTGGGTGCAGAGGAAAGCTCTAAATTAGTTCCTTTGTTACTTAAATCTGTTGCAAAAATTAGGTAGTTGAGAAAACAACACCATATTTTAAGACTTGTAATGAAGGCTATAAACTATATTCTTAATGACTTTGTGACAAAGAATCTAAAGTTTGTATTAGTGTACTCAGATTTGTGTACTATAATTTTTTGATCAGTGCATTCTGACTAGTAGGTAGAGTTGTTTGTATATACCCCCTGTTGGAAGAAACAGTTCAGGAGCCAATTTTCCAATTACATAAAGCTTTCCTGCCATTTCTATGATTCTTGCTCTGGAACAAAGGTAGCAAACAGTGGTGTCTTTGATGTTATGGTGAGCAATGATAGAGTCTACTGCACCTCAATTTTGAACATTTGTGCTTTCCTCTTATTATCAAGATGTCTGTTTAATCACAAAAAGAACATTAGGAAAAGTTCATGACACTCTAGAAGGACACACTGGTTGTCTCTTTTCCCTGAGCCTGTGAGAAATATTTGATGGCAATTCCTTTGTCAACATGTCTGCTGTGAGCAGTTTCTATTAAGATGGAACAGTACTCTTCTGGGGATTGTGCCTAAGGAAATTTCACACAGAGGCAGCTAGGAAATCTAAGAACAGTTGAAAGCTGAAAAATGTTTTCAAATCAGAATTAGAAATGACTTCACACCCTTAGCCTTTTGATCAATTAAAAAATTCACTTACATTTTTAGAATTGGACTGCTTTAGATGACAAATTGGTGTGTTTTTTTTATAATGGTGGTATGTCGCAGAATTTGTATTCTTTCTTCTATTAGAAGTTTGACCTTGGAAAAGGAAATATTTATATTTGTAGAACTCTTTTTTGTTTACAACTGAAACACCTATCAAGCTTGGGGAAGAAAGAAAGACAAAGAAAGCAATATTTTACTTTGGGGAAATATTCTAGGATCTCCTTTGTCATTTGTAGTGGGTCAAACATGGTGACTTAGATAGATTGGGTCAGTATGTTATTAGTTCTATAAAGTACACTTACTTCTTAGAGATGACACAGTGCTATAAGTGATTACCTAAGAGCTTCTAGAGATACTGTAAACTTGCTCCAATCTCTCATTTGTTACACATGATAAGTAAAAAATAACATCAACAGTATTGACCATGTCACACTCCCTTTGAGAGTGTACACAATTGGGTATCCTTAACTATTTGGAGTTTTGTTTTCATCACAACTATAGCTGTAGTCTTATCTTGAGCAATAACACAAGTGACCTGGAACAGTGGCTGATGACAGGAAGGGGATTTTATTTTTCTGTTTGTTATTTAATAGACAGTGAAGTACAGTGTCTTAGAGTTGAATTGGAGGGAAGGAAGAGGGTTTAAAAGTGGATCCAAGGGAGAGGAGTTAGCCAGTGGGCAAACTTAAAAGGGAAGCAGTCAGGAGTCAGTTCTGTTTGGAAAATAATTTTTATTAGTGAGTGTTGACTGAAGGTAAGAGAGGGTCAAATATCAGGTTAAAATATAAAATTGATGGCATAAAGTTTCAACTTTGAATTTTCATATCATTGGAAAAATCAAGGGAAGAGCAAAATAATATTCAGAAATGGGGATGTGAGGTTATTTGACAAAGATTTCTGCTTTTTTTTCTTTTGAACCAATGACTATTAAGTGAGCTCTGTGGTTTTTATAAACACGATTGAAACCTACTCTCATAGGATTTTACCATGTTTTGTTTGAAAGAGTTTAAAATAGTCCACAAAATCTCCATGTTCATCTTGAAATAATAACAGACCTTTCAAAACAGCCATAATCAGGGCAAAAAAATATTGATGTTTTGTTTGCCTGTGTTTTGTTATAGATAATTTTACCGCCATTCCATGCAAGCCTCCTCCTCTTCCAAAAATAGAAAGGAAATACCCACCTTACACTGGCTTTGGGTCTGAAGAGGATTCTTTCCGCTCCTGCGTGGGCCTCAAGCCCACACCTCATCGGAGGAACTTCAAAAAATTCATGGAACTAGACAGGTGCCTGAGGGGCCCTCGATTGTAGTCCTATCTTTCCCAAAGATGTTTGGAATTTGTGGCAAAACTCTGTCACACTGCTTATTTGATTTTGAGCCTAGGGAGATGTTATTGTAACTTTCCAATGGGGTTGATGAATGCATAGGTATTGAAAGCCTCTTCCTTGAGTTCTTAATATTATGTGTTATTTGGAGAACTCTAAAGTCCTGTCACCCCCAGCCTGATGTCTTTCTCTCTCTTGAAGAAATAATGCAGAGGAGGAGTCAGCAGAATTCAAGGGTCAGAGAGGACATGGCTTTGGGTTTGTGGGCCATACGGCCTCCATCACAGACACTCAGATACGCCATTATAGTGTGAAAACTACATGGACAGAATGTAAACACATGTGTAACTGTGTTGCTATAAAACATTTTATGGACATTGACATTTAAATTTTATAAAACTTTTACATATCACAATATTTTAGTCTGATATTATTCTTTTCAACCATGTAAAAGTGTACAAACCATATTTAGCTCAACGGCATACAAACACAGGTAGCCAACTGGATCTGTTTCACAGAATATGGTTTGCTATCCCCTTTTATATAGATATCTGTGGCTTGTTAGTATTTTCAACATGTAATTTTAGAAAATTCGTGTTGCTTTGACTTGAGAGGTTTGGTTTGAGTTCAGTAGGCATAGACTGCTTATATTGCTGAATAGAATTTCAGAAGATAGATTTTTTCCAAAGTATCCCTAATATACAGGAAACTCGGTCTGCTCCTGAATTGTTCATGTAGAATGTGAGCACTGGTTATGGCTACATTTTGGTTCTTCAGGATGAGCAGGCCTTGGAGGAAAAAGTCAGGTAAAAAATTATGGGGAAATGTTGCAGATACTTGAATAGATTAAAACTACAAATTGTGACTCTGTATGTGGGAGATAATGGGTTGGGAGACGCTTGGAGAAAATGATAAAGAGAATATGTGTTAAGACTTAAAGAAGAAAAAGCACCCTGAATTTGGTCAAATTGAATGAGGTCCTGCTGTTGTCAAAATTTTGGAGGAAAGAGAACAAAACATTCTATCTATAAAAATGGTTCAGCTCTCTGCCTGTGAATTGTATGGAATGTGGGAAGGTATGCCTGTGCTGTGACATGATGTCATCTGTCTTTCAAGAAATCGGTGTTTATTTTTAGGAACTATAGAGTTTCATTTCAACTTGAAATTCTCTGCTTCCTTCCCAATGTGTCCTTCCCATACTTGGTAGAACTTTAATTCTGTGCTTACTTGTGGATGTGATGAGAAAGAAATGTTGGGGTGGGACCCAGCAATCTCTTTTCACAGGCACCATGGGGGACCCTGGGGTATCAGCGTTTGACAATAAACTGATTTTTATACATAAGAGGGACATCAGCATGTCCACTTTCTCTTATTGGTAATGCTATTATGGGTAGACTTTGATGGCCTCTTTTTCAGGAACTACTATTCTAAGGCAGCCACCTGGAGGATATAGGCAAGAAGAATGTTCCTATTGTAAAAGAACAGGGAAGTTTTCTTATAACTAAATAGTATGAAATATTATCCAGGTTGTTGCTTCTAAACCCAGGGAAAATAGTTCTTTGTGGATAGTTGACTTAGTTTCTCTGTCTACCATGTAATATTGCCCTCAGGACTCTAACTACAGATAGGATTGTACATGTGACTCATACTCTTGTGGGCTGGAGGGTGAGGATATAGGTACAAATGTCTCTAATTTCATTTCTTTTGTCCACTCCTTGTTTTGTGTCAGGAATATACTTCCTTCAAGCTCCTCCTACACAATGACCTTGTTTCCATGGTAACTGGCACAAACTGGCTGCACAGGACTGATTTACTTTGTTCTTGTATTCACAGTACTCTGCTGATCATACTTCTAACAATAATAGTACTAGTGATAACAAGAAGTTGTAGTTTTCTTTGCCTTAACTCCTTTACAAAATCTGATTTCATTTAACCCTTATAGCAGCCTTAGAAGCAAACAGACTCAGTTCTCACACCTATTTTTGAAATGAGGAAAACAAGACTCTAAGAAGCTCTGCAACTTTTTCAAACTCACAGCTAATTTTTAGTTGAACTAGGAAATGAATCCAGGAAATTTTCACTACTAGAGTTCCCCTCCCCTGTACTTATCCCATGATTTGTGGATTACTCACATTTGTGATTTCTGGGTTTCCCCAGACTAAGAGTTCCTTGAAGAGACTGGTTCTATTGTTTACCTGACAGTTAGAAAAATGCTGGCAAATGTTTCATCCAGTAAGAGAAGGTGCAGATAACTAAGTACAGTGATAGAAAAAAGTTTGCTAATCCTGTTCTTTAAAAAAATAGATATTGTGTAAGTGTTTTGTCTGCATGCATGTATGTTCACCACATTCATGCTTGGTACTTTTGGAAGTAAGAGGGAACTATCAGATCTTCTGGAACTGAAGTTATGGGTGGTTGTGAGCTGCTGTGTAGATGCTGGGAACTGAACCTGGGTCCTCTTCAAAAGCAACAAGTGCTCTTAATTGCTTAGCCATCTCTGCAGTCCCATTAATTCAGTTTTTAATGATGGATCAAAGTAAAAGGAACAGATGGTCTCTTAACAGGAAAGTTACCATCTCATACTTCTGCTATCCTGTCCATATAGATTTCAAAATGTGATGGCCTTCAATATTAATTAACCTTTCACTTGTTTCATATATTGCCCATCTTTTGTTTCCACCAACCCCCTTAATTTTTCTTCCATTACCTAAAAAGCAAAAGATGATCTTCACGTGCTTTGCAGTATGACGACTATGTATCTCTAGAGCAGTGGTTTTCAACTTCTGGGTCACCCTCTTTGGGACTGAAGGACCCTTTCACAGGGGTTATCTAAGACCATCAGAAAACACAAATATTTGTATTACTATTCATAACAGTAGCAAAATTACAGTTATGAAGTAACAATGAAAATAATTTTATGGTTGGGGGCTACCACACATGAGGAACTGTTTTGAAGGATCATAGTATTAGGAAGGTTAAGAACCACCACCTTAGAGCTTTTATCCTTGTTTGTTCGTTGATCTTTTGACTGTTCTTAGTTATAGGTGAGCTTGGGGTGGGATGGGGGGTCAATAAATATGTCTCAAGAACCTGCCGTATGACAAGCATTTACTTAGGTGTTTGTGGTAGATCAGTGAGCAAAGCAGCCATACAAACCCACCTTCCCTCATCAGAATTCATTCTAGTTGAGGGAGCTATGCAAGAAAGCAACGGCACTCAAGTACATCAGTTAGTATAGAGAATGTATTTAGTACTACATTAAAAAAGAAAACATTTGTCTTCCATGCAAAGGATCTAGTTTTCAGTGGTGCTCTGATAGATCGTTTTGAGAGAAAAAAGCAACATAGTCCAAGCATAAGGAAAAGTCAGTGTAAACACTCTGAATGATGTATATGCATGGAGTGTGTAGAAACTCTCCAGGAGACCAGCGTGGATAGAGAAGATAAGGAAAGGGCAGAATGTACATCACAAACATGAGGTAAAAGAAGTAAAATGTGGGGTCACATAAGATTTTGCATGCAGTCATAAGGACTCTTGATATTTAGAAAGATAAGGAAGAAGCATTGGGAGATTTGACCAGAGAACTGACTTGATTGGGTTGGCCTATTGGAAGACTCTGTTTGTGCAGCATTAAGAATGGACTATACAATGATGATAGATTTATGACAACCTATGAGATTGATTCAATAGTCCAAGAGAAAAGTTAACCACATCTGGATGAGTACTGTTGAAGGGATGAAAAGAAATGGCAGATTCTGGAAGGATTTTGAATGTAGAACTAATGGGATTTCCTGGTGGATTAGCTATGAGGTGTGAAAGAAGTCACGAGCTACTGATGTCTTCAAGGTTTAGACCCGAGTAATTGGAATCGTGCCATAGGTAGAATGGGTCTGGGGGCAAGAACACAAGTTCAGTTTGCGAACAAGTTGAGATGGCAAGCAGATATCAAATGAAGATGGGTATGGCATGTATTTGAGTATATTCAGGAGACAGGTCTAAGCCGGAGATGTAACTTTGGAAGTCATCAGCATGTAGTTAGCATTTCACTTCATGATGCCAAATTGTACTAAAGCTTTAAGACGGTTAGATTACCAATGATGAACAGATGTCAAGAAGTACATGAATAAGTCTTGGGACATCCCAAATTAAGAGTTTGGAGAAAAGAGAAGGGATCACTACAGGGGGATGACATGTGGCAAACAAGGAGATAGGAATGATATTAAGCTAAGAAAATGCATAATGCTTTAAGCCAAGTGCATCAAGAGCGTCAGAAAGAAGCTGCTGATTAGCAAAATTAGATACCAAAAGAGGACTAAGGATTGTCATTGTGTAGATGATTGTTAAGTTTTGTAAGAGCAATTTAGGTAACACAGCCCTTTACCAATAGAAGGATTTAAATGAAATGAGGAGGGGCATGAGATATGACTTACTGGCATACTTCAGGCCTTAGGTGCCACCTCCAGCATGGGGAAGACAGCAGGAAAGGACAGTAGGGAGAATTCAATGCAGTGAAGATAGGTAACATTGGGCTGTATGTCAAAAATATTAAGACATGCATCCTAGATCTAGGAATTTACAATTTGTTTTGGGACAATGGAAATAAAGGCAACCAGTTGAGAATACAAGATTGTATAGTGCTAAATTGCTAAATATGACATCATAGTTAATGCAAGAGATATGAGTAGTTGATCATCTTGGAGGGTGGAGACTGTGTCAGAAGTGTTCAGGCATTTGATAATTGGCTTATATGAAGGAAATATTTGAACATACTTAGAAATTATTTACAATTTGCTCTGAGGACCATCTTGTCAACCTCTCCTGATAGCATATTAATAATGCAGTTTTCTGCAAATGTGAGCTCACTCGTGCGCCCATATCTCTGGTGGTGAGATTATGGATTCTGCATATGTAACAAGTTTTATGGGTGACTTTTATGTACAGCAAACTCCATGACTGGCTCAACTTTACTGAGTAGGTTTATATTACCAATTGATGAGATATCCAGAATACTAGAATTAAGGGTGGAGATGAATGGCATGCTTAAGTATTCCCAGTAAATATATGCACTTATAAACTTAAGTTCTAATAAGTTATATTTAAAATAATATTCATTTGGATTTAGATGTTTGAGACATCTATGATATTATGTTGATGTTTTAGACATCTATGACATTATGTGTCTTTTTAAAGAAGGGACTGTTGAATATTTCTTACCTGTGAGTTCAGTTAGGTCCCAGAAAAGGTCATTGATAGTTGATCCAAATAGTCTATAAGAGCCATCTGAAGCCTTGGAACTAGACATTTAGGAAAATCCAAATTATGATCCCACTGGTGGTTTTGCCCAGGTTATCCTGGAATGAGCTTTACAAACTGATGTGCTCTGTCTCACATGAGGCTTCAAGCTGGCAATTCTGCCACTATGCTTTCCCAGCCCACCTTCCAATATAATTCAAGAATGGGGTGGAGAAGAGCACTTTATGCCTCTTAAAATTAGAAATGCTTTGTTGTAGTTTGTGTCATTGTGAACACAAAAAATGGATTTCAGGATGGGAGAATCTGCAAGAGATAGGGAAATGAAGACAGGCATGGTTGATTTTAGCAGACACTTGCAAGGGTAATGGTTTTGATTATCAGAGACCTTCCCAAGGGCTTACCATTTGTTGGAGGGCTGGCTTTCACTGGCTATTAACTGCAGCTGTGCTTTTACTGAGAGACCATAAGTTATTTAGTTCACTGTTCATGCAAGCAGCTTTGGGAACTATTTCTTTTATTTTTGAGATAGGGTCTCACTGTATAGCTCAGTCTGCTTTCACACTCATGAAACCAGCCTTCCCAGTGCTGGGCCTACAGGTATGTGCTACCATTGCTTACCTGAGACAAAGATTTAAATTTGATTTGATTCCATATTTAGCCACCTCTTCATTCATATACTTCTAAGTGTATCACCTCATTTTTATGAGTAGCTTTCTGCAAACATTTAGTGTAATAACATTATAATGTAAAAAGTGTTATAGCAGATAATGGTTAATAAGACAACATTTTCCCATGAAAACAGACATATAATGGCTACATACAATACAAATAATAAGTATATTAAAATGGAGAAATGATCATGATGTTTACAAAGGGAAAAAGTTAATGTTTTCCTTGAAAGGAGTTGAGAATGATCCTAGAGAGATGGAGTTATAGAGAGGGGCATATGTGAGCTCCAAGGCAGAAAAGTCCTGGACTTGAGACAGGAGTCCAGTAGAGTATGTCTGTGTTGGCTCGGGCCATTGTGCTAAGTGTTTATGCCTCTACCTCGCATAACTACTGTGATTGTTGACCAGCTTCATGATCAGAGAAGAGCTGATTAATTGTCTGCTTTGAGCAGGTGTTTATGAATTTTTGGTTGTGTTCATGTTTGAGAGGATTTATGTCTGTATACTCACACATGGAGGCCAGAGATCAACCTTGGTACTTTCCAGGAGCCACCTAGCTTGTTTTTAAGATACGGTCTCTCAGCCGGGTGTTGGTGGCGCACGCCTTTAATCCCAGCACTTGGGAGGCAGAGGCAGGCGGATCTCTGTGAGTTCGAGGCCAGCCTGGTCCACAAAGCTAGTTCCAGGACAGGCTCCAAAACAATACAGAGAAACCCTGTCTCGAAAAACCAAAAAAAAAAAAAAAGATACGGTCTCTCCTTGGCCAAGTGTGTTCCAAAGAACTGCCCTCCCTCCTAGTGCTGTGTGATCTCATGCGTGTATCTCCAGGCCTGATTTTCACTATATTTCCCAGACAAATAAATAACAGCAAAGTTTTAATCTACTGAGAAAAATCCTTCAGTGTTTAGATTTAGAACCTTAGTAGTAAGATGTTTTGTCTGTTTAGAAAAGCATAAACTTCTATATTAAAGCCTTGCTACACCTTTTGCAATATATGTGATGTGTAGAGGATCACTCGTATAATGCTCTAACTCTCATGTCTCTTTTATTCAGCTATGGAAACATAAGTAACATACTCCGGTATTTTGGAAAACTAATCACAGACAAATGTGCTGATGTGGACAGGATGTTCGTTATTGCATTTTATCTCAGTGATGACACACTTTCAGTGTTTGAACCTATAGAGAGGAATTCAGGTAAGAAGGTTATCTTGCTCAGCATTTTCCTCCAAAAACTTAGCTGTCTTTTCCTTTTGAAATTAGGGAGTATAATCTGATTTTGTAGCCTAGAAGATCTAAGTTGATAATTTTCTAACCAATAAATTTCTTGTTGTAACAATGCCTTAACCATGAACCCAAATATATAAAATGAACAACTGTGGTCATTTCCGCAGGGAAATCCCCTTTGCCACTATTGCGTCTTTTTTCTGAGGCACTCCTATGGAAGGAAACTCGGGGCTTCAAAGTCATGGTTTGACTACCACTACTGTGAGTCACACTCACAGCTGGAGAACCAAGAGAGTGTTCTTTTGTCCCCCTTACAAAATCTTTGCCTGATTGAGAAAAGGATACAAGATATACAAATTTAATCTTCAGAATCCATCTTTCTGTGGTACTTCTGTTTGTTCTGGCTATTGCCAAAGTCCTGCCTCCAGGCCTGTGGAATGTTCTCCAGTGTGTTGATCTCATGCCTATTGCCGAGGACAACCATTGACTTACAAATTTGGAAATGCCGGGCTCTGTTTTTTGTTTCAACATGTTTATAGCTTTTATCTGTGTTGAAGACATGTTCGAGAAGAATAACAAGCTCCACTGGCTCTTTGGAAGAAAATGAGCAAAAACTTTGGTTTGTACTACTTGTCAATTTACATGTTGTGAATATCATGATCAAGACCAGTGTCAAGAAACCAACAAGTTTTTAAAAGTGCCATGCAAAAGTCTGAAAATGTAACAGTCAGGTCATATACCTGAGCTTCTTCAGCCACTTAGCATGCTGATGAATAATGAATAATTTGTACAACTAAGTCAGGCCCCAGTGTGATTTGAATAATAGAAAAATCTTAAAATATGATACTAAATAAGGATGAGCATATGCTGTGCTCCGAATGATCACAAATATCAATTCTGTACACTTAGAAATTTGCAGCATTTGTAGAATAGAAGGCTTACAAATCACTGAGGACTGACTATCATCCTTCAGTTTCATGACAGGTTAGGTCCTCTAAAAAGATGCGAATTCAGAAACAGGGTTAGTGTGGAAGACATTTGTTTAAATGACAACAACAAAAATAAGCAAACAAAACAACAGCAAAAGCATGGAAGGAGCCAGAGGAAGCCCAGAGAAGCGTCGGACTCAGCGAATTCTCTCTCTCCTATTTCCTCAGTGAATTCTCTCTCCTACTTCCTCAGTGAATTCTCTCTCTCTCCTACTTCCTCAGTGAATTCTCTCTCTCCTACTTCCTCCCACCCCTACTGCTCCCTCAGTCTCTTCTCCCTTTTTCCCTTTCTCCATAGCCTCACTCTACAGCTCGGGCAGGGACTAAAACTCATTATTTCCTGCTTCAGCTTCCAGAATGTTAGAATTATACATGACTAACGCCACATTGGCTATAGTAGTTTCTCACTCCTATGAAGGACGGAGGAAAGGGAGAAAGTGGTAGGTCTTAGACCTTAGCGGACTTTTAAGGAATTTCTGACAGACATACACATCCAAAGCTGCCAATTGTCTATGCAGAAATGGACCAGTCTCAGTGTTCCCACCTTGAACTTTCATTTGTTAGCAGCAGCCTGTAGCAGCTAGGGCTTTCCTATGGTAATATTCTCCATAGAAGGAGGTGACATGAGAGTAAATTTTCACGGCTTCCCCCACATACACATCCTAAAATTCTAATTTTACCAGTACCACCTCTAGAAGTTTGGAGAGCTTAAAGAAGACTTCAAGGGTGTGCAATAGGCAACTGGCAAAGTCAGTATGGAATGCGGCTCAATTTGGCTCCAAAGCCTGTGTCCTTTGCCTACTTCTCCTGTCTGGTCTCATCTACTCTACGTTATAGTCGTAAGTCTGTAGATTTCATTTCCATATCAGAAGATGCTGGAGTGTCCTGTTCAAATCCGCTTTCTGTTTCCCAAGAAGTCAAAAAAAGAAAATAAACAAGCATCAGGTAGTTATATCCAGAAGAGAACAGACAAAACGGGGAGAATTCTGGAAAGTAAGCAATATGAAAGCATCACTAAAAGAAGCAAAGATGTTTTGCTGCAGTGTGAGGGGGAAACTCCAGGGGACCGCATACTTACTTTCTAACACTTAAATATTCAGACCTTGTCTTAGAAGTCATGTATTTTGCTCTTATTCTAAATGCCAGTTTAAGTATGAGGCAGATCTGTGGAAATAAAGTAAAGCATGTGTTTCCTTCATCCCTTAGAGAAAAGGAACTTGCTGGTATCCCACAGTTACAGTTTGCTGTAGGGCATATACAGATCATCCTTGCTAAATGTATTCTTGAATTAGGGAGAAAGATAGAAAGGAAAAATTTGGGATACCATATTACTTTTTTCTTTAACCCAGGAAGTCCTTGTGACTTAAAAGCCTACCAAGTAATGGGTTCTTTTTCATACATGCATGTAATATATTTTGATAATATCCATTTTCTCTTATAACTCCTCTCTTTAGTTTAATATCCTTTCCTCCTAGGTTTAACTTTGAGTGTGATTTATTTGGCTACACAATTTGCAGGAAGTCTAGTTCCTGCAAATGACACAATTTCATTCCTTATGGTTAAATAAAACTCCAGTGTGTATATGAGATGCATTTTATTCACCCATTCATCCATTGATGACTTCCTGTGGCTGATTCCATTACTTGGCCACTGTGACATACATGAGTGAATAGCTATCTTTGTAGTAATCTTCCTTTGAGCCTTGAAGATCTATACTCAGGCTTCTTATACAACTGGTTGATGTGCAAGTTCTATTTTTAATTTCTTGTATTATGATTTCTGCAGTCATTGCACTAATTCACATTCTCTCCAATGGTGTTTAAGAGTTTACCTGAGAAAAAATTCTGTTTCTGTGCCCACTGCCCTATTCTTCCCTACCACAATGTGCAACATGGCTTTACAGATAATTTGTGCAGTCTGTGTTGGAAGAGAAAATAACTAGAGGCAAATTGTGGTTCTTGTAAGAACAAAGCAACTCATGGACGTTTTTTTTCATGTTTCTTTAGGGAATGCTGGTGGGATGTTCTTGAAAAGAAGTCGTGTGAAAAAGCCTGGACAAGAAGTCTTTAAAAGTGAATTTTCAGAATACATCAAGGCTGAGGAACTCTATGTTGGAGCCACAGTGAATGTGAATGGCTACCTGTTTCTTCTGCTTAATGCTGATGAGTACACCTTAAAGTACATGGAGGATAACCCAGACAAGGTGAATGTACTATGTATAGAAGGCTCTCCACATTCTGCAGTGTGTGTTTTCCTTCCTTTAGGGCATTTTCTTCTGCATCTTGCCATTGGTTTACATTGCACATTCACACATGTTTGCATGAAAAATGGATCTGTGTGACTTGGCCACAGGTCCCATCACAGAGGCCTGGCCCCTGTCTCCTCTATTTACACGCTTAGCACAACACTACCCAGCATCACAGATTCCAGACACCAGAGGGAGGCAAGGCCAGGGCTGAATCAAGTTTCCTTTTTTTTTTTGCTGACACCCACAATGTTTTTAGAAGACAGTGAAATAACTATAGGAAAGGAAGAAAATCTGACGGTACACACTGTGCCATCCAATTAATTGGCATAGGGCAGCAAAGGAGACTATGATTGGAACAGACAAGAACCCCAAGGGAACTGAGTAGTTGCTGAGGTTGCTGGTCCCTTCATCAGTGACACCTGAGGCTGAAATTAGACTAGAAGGAGAAATTTGCTGCAGTGAACCCAGAGAAGTGTCTCCTTGTTGTGCTTTATTTCTTGAATTAATTTTACGTTTTGGGGACATGGGTAGCCAGATAGCTTAGGCTGGCTTTGAACTCACTGTCCTCATGCTTTTCTCTTCCCTGAGTGTTGAGATTACTGGTATGTACCACCACACCCAGCCTCTGTTTCTTTCTTTAATTGAAAATGCTGCAATGACAAATGGTTGCTGTTACTAAAAATGCTATGCTGAAAATATTGTTCAGTAAAAGTACCATGGTTAAAATCTCAGATCTTAATTGTGGACTTACTTGTTTAGCATATAAACTATTTGTACTTGGAATTCATTGCTTATAATTTTGAAAAAGAAATCTGTCTGGAAATTTCTATTTTAAAGTTAATTAAATAAATATGCACTATTTATACTCACATGGTTCATACTTAATGTCCTTTATAAAGAAAATGCTTAAGGTTGAGTTGCTATGTCTCAAGACAGAGTTAGACCCATGATGGGTATATTAGAAGAAAGACCTCTGTAGGATGAAAGGAGAAGGATCAAACACGGGATGCTTGGTACCTTTAGAGTGCTATGCACACCAGGTCTCATACATGGGAAATGAGAAGGCAAGGAAGGAGGATTGGGGAGGAAGAAATTTAACTAGTTAGTATTGGGCTGGAGAAATGGCTTAGAGGTTAAGAGCGTTGACTTTTCTTCCAGAGTTCAATTCCCAGCAACCACAAGGTGGCCCATAACCATCTGTAATGAGATCTGAGGCCTTCTTCTGGCATGCAGGCATACATGAAGGCAGAACACTGGATGCATAATAAATAAATCTTAAACAAAAACATAGTTAGTTCAGTTTGGAAAAGTCTTAGTGAGGCAGATGCGGACCCCAGAGCAGCCTGCTTATCAGAGAAGTTCAGCCATGCAGAGTTCAGCCATGCAGCAGTGACAGTTCAAGGCGAGTGGTTCACAGTGCTCCTCTGGGTATCTCGTTTGAGTGTAGAAGCTTCCATCATCACTACACCACCAAATCTACAAAACTATACTATATGGCAACTCTAAACTAAGGTGAGAAGCATGGTGATTAAGCAGTTAGGTTTCCAGAGACCACCAGGCCTGGTTTGCAAACTGGGCTCCACACTAATATGTGACAGGCTTTTGTTATGTATGATCTCTGAGCTTCAGTCTCCTTTTCTTTGAAATAAGCGTAACAATAGTGCTGGTTTGATAAAGTTGCTGCAGAGGTTAAATGTGATAATTTGTGTGAGGGACTTAGCCCTGTAGGACCCATGGCAAGCTTAGTCATTGTAACTGTTCTAAGCCAAGGTTATGGTTCTGAACAGAACCTCTCCTTTAATGTAAAACATACAGTTTTTAACTTAGAATTGCTTGCCATAAGATTTTTGGCTTCACTGTCATGCTAAAGCGATATCCTTTCTAGTAGAAACTTTAAAATTCTGAGCTTTGATCCCCTTCCACCCCCGGTTAGTAAGTACTGTATAGTCCAATCTCCTTATGTGACATTGGACATCAGCAGTGAACTGCAGACCTCAATCAGCACTGTGATCATGAAGAGAAGTGCTCTAGCGTGCTCTATTGCTAAGCTTGAGATGTTCTGTAAATTAGGTGCAACTGGTACATTTTCAACTTACAGCAAATTCATTAACACACAAATTGCTGTAAATTGAGGATTATCTGTATATATTAAACAATGCGTGTGTCTTTTGCTTTGTTTTGTTTGTAGTGATAGGAATTAAACCCAGGACCTTGAACATGTTAGACGAGTTATATTCCATTCAGTAACACATCCAGTCAAAACATAGTATATAGTTTTAAGGTATAAAGGGCTTTTCTTCTTTTAGTATGGAAAGCAGGATAAGACACCTGGTATCAGTATCTCAAGTGAAAACTGCATTAGTTAAAAAACAAGGACATTGTAAGGTGATAAGGATTAATACACTTCTTATTACCAATCTCAGCAGTCTTTTCAAAGGAGCTAATAGATGTTATCTATCATGGAAATACATGAAAGGAAATGCAAAAAAGGAAAGGGGCTCAGTAGGTGCCAAACCACCTGGATCATTTGATGGTAGAATAGAGGTAGCTTTATACTAAAATAGCATCAGTGTTTTTATTCTAAAATTTCATCTTCTCACTTTTGATCTCTTGGATGTAATTATTTACAACCTTATACTTTACTGTATTAAATAAGAAGTATTCTTTCTAAGTTAAAAGAAATCTAATCACAAAGTAGGAGACAGAAACAGTGGGCTGCCCAGATAACAAATGTATGTGGATTACAGTGCTTTTGTAGAATTTTGACACCCAGCTTTGCTATGATCAGTGCTTTGCCTGGTGGGCAGCAATTCCAAGGGGGTCCATCCTAATGATCTAGAGAAAGTACATTTAGCCAACTCTAAATCTTTATTCTCTCCATCAGGATCTGCTAAACTATCAGGGCTCTGTGTAAGAGTTGTAAGGCTAATATTGTTTGGTAAGCTTTTCTATCTTCTATCCCTTAAGTTCATTTGTTTGAGATCTAGGACCTATATTGATGTCCGTCTTTGTTCTAAACCTTTCATTCAAAAGATAACAAAGCTAGTCATTTCTTCTGCAGATTTGTTTCTAGGTAAAGTCATGTATAGCTTACTTTGGGTTCACCATGTAGACTTGTTGGTCCCCATTACCCTCCTAAGTACAAGGAATAAGAAATTGCAGAATTCTCAGCCCTAAATGGAACATACATACCACATTCCTTTCTCAAAGTTCAGGGATCATTGTGGGAGAGGGAGGCAGAAAGATTGTATGAGCCAGTTGGAGGCAGTGGATGACTGAGAACTAGTGTCGTCCAGGCACAACAGAGCAGCTGCACAGATAGCATGCACAGGCCTGTGCAAGCCCAAGGCAGACCAAATTCCAGCACGGAAGGTAGAGTTGGGCATGAAATCCCAGCACTAGCCCTGGAGCTATTGATAATTGTTAGCTGCTAAGAGAAGGAGAACCAGTTTTCTTTAAGAGCGTAGTCTCTAGGTAAGTCAACCACACTCCAGTGTAAAGCCACACATCCGACTCACCAGTTGGTCTTAATGGGTTAACAAAAAGAAAAAGAACACAGTTGGGTAAGTAGGGAAGACAGGAGAACTTAAGAAGAATTGGGGAAGAGGTGAATGTGATTAAACCACAGTCTATGAAATTCTCAAAGAACTGATAATAAGAATGACGATGATGGTGATGATGATGATGATGTCCTCCTGAAGTCTCATGCATATGTCTTGTTTTTACTCCTTCAAGTTTCCATATAGCAACTTGGAACTTGCCGTACAAAAGCTGCAACAAGAAAAATCTAAATTAAGAGAGATCACCCAGGTATTTTCAGCTGCTGACCCTAATCACACAAAGGTGGTACCTTATAATACATTCAGGTAAGCCATATTCTTCTGGCATTAATCTGTTTTCCCAAAGAATAGAAAAAACCATCTCATTCCTAGTACTTCTCAATCAGTTGGTTACATGAATATTATTAGGAATTGGCATTTCTTTGCCTTTGTTCTACTTTGTATTCAAGGTTTGGCTATGATGTTCTAATAAATTTTATGTAATACGATGTTTAGAGGTAAGAATGGAGACAAAAGCCAATTTCTGATAATCAGAGAAAAGGTCATATGTATACTTCAGTGTGTCTGTATGTTCGTGTGCATCTGCACTCTGAAAGGCAAAAGAAAGGAATCAAAGACTTTGTCTCAATTCTCAGTTTTCCCATTATGTTATATAAATAGTGAGAAGCATCATATGAAATCATGAGCAATATTTTTCTCAAAGGTAAAGCTAAATTCTGGGACTTCTCAGCAGTTGACCTAGGCAAATTCCTAAAGAACAGAAACAGGGAAATTCGAGTTCAAGGTCTAGTACAATTGAGAGACCCTTTTGCTTAAAAATGCAGTGAGCGTAGTATTTAGGGGGATGAAGGACAAAGGGAACTTTCTCTTTAGCCTGAGAATTCTGGCTTCTGAAAAGAATAGTGGCTAAAAGCTATATAGTATATTGGGCTTGATGCAGTTGAGGTGTAGGTTGGGAAATGAAGATGGGAGCTCGAGTAAAGTGGCAATGGTGACTTTCCAAATTTGTATTTACAGTTGCCTGTTGGCATCCCTAGCTGGTAGCCTGGAGCCCATAATGAGGCCTCATGTTTTCCAGGAGATCATTTTGTTACAGTGAAGCTCTTTTGTGTCTTCAAAGTGTTCTTTTTGAGAGGAGCTGACGGAAGATGTACTTTTATTGTTTAGAATTGCCAAATTTCTGGGACCAGTAAGAATTTACAGTTCTTTGTTATTATGCATCATCATGTACATATGTTTGTGATGTTCTGGAATAGAAGTGGAGACAGGGTAAACAGCAAAGATAATTACTCAGACCATGAACTAACAGGAACTACTGGGGGAGGAACCAAGAAATTTCCATCATAAGTGAGGGAGTGGTTTTGTTTTATTATTTTGTGTCCTTTTGCAAAAGCATTGGTCATCCCAGCACTCTCACAAAGACTATTGGAAATATGATAGCAATTTTACAGGGCCTTTTGGGAAGCACTTTGACCAGGGATGATATCCAAGGAAGAAAAATTGGTCTGCAAATGGAGGCCTCACCTTAATTGTAGATGTAATAAAGACACATCACACTGTATGACTAGAAGATGACCACCAGGCACTGTGTGTGGGCTTACAGAAAACAAACAAACAAACAAACATGAAACCAACCTCTGTGTCCCAGAAATTCCATATCATGAAACCCAGCCTCAGGTACCACTGGACTGGAAAATCTTCACCAGTGGCTTGCCTTGATTGTAGCCAACAGGGCCTTGAGTGATGGGAGTGTTTCTATTTCCACTCCATCACTTCTTTCTCTCTAGCCCTGTCTTTTGGCCCCACTACATACCTTTCAGTTTTACAAACACATCAAGCTCTTCCATGCTTCCAAGCCTATACACACAGTTCTCTCTGCCTGGAAGGCCCTTACCACTATCCCTTCCAGGGAAAATTCTAGGACATTTTATTACCGGAGTATTTGTTTCTGTCTGACAACCCTAAGTAAATACTCCCTGTTATTCTTAGACCTTTGTTTATATTTCTTCGCAGCATATTAACACAGTTTGTAATTGTTTTACTTAGAGACTTGTTTACTTGGAGGAGTGATGATGTGTGTGTACTTGGGTGTTTTTTTCCTCTAATAGAAAATGTAAACTTTCTAAGTGTAAGAACCTTGAAAACCTTGAAGATCTTGTACACTGCAGTATCTCTGGGCTTCTAGTTCTAAGCTGAATGTGGACATAGTCACTGAATCAAATGAGCCACTAGGATTATTTCTGCATGCTCTAGTTTGGAGGCTGCTGCATGATCCTTATATTTGTCACTTTTCCATCGCTACAGCGTCATACCTGATGCTGAGTAATATATGAAGAAAAGAAATTTAGCTCCCCATTTTTGAGGTTCAAGGTCACAGCCTCAGTATCAGCTTTACTCTTTGATGTGTCGGAGGGCATTGTGGTAGGGATGCATGTAAGACAATAGAGAAGCTGGTCTTCTTTGTAAGAAACAACCCCCTTAAAAGAGCTCATGAGAAATCTGTGAAAACCATATTCATCTCTTCCTCAGACAGTATCATCAATGACCTAACCACCTCCTATTAGGCCTCATCTCTTAAAGATTCTTATTACCTCTCACATCACTGCACTTGGAAAAGGACCAAACTTCCAACATGGAAAAAAATTGCATCTAACCAATGACAGTTTCCAAATTAAGTATAGACTGGGAGTCAAGATGTTCTGGTACATGTTGTATCTTTATACTAGACACTGAGTTCATGAGCTGGGAAGTCTCCATCATTCCTTGGGTTACAGTAATTGGCTATCAGTACTTGGTCTCTGTACGTCTTTATCAGTCTATTCTTTTGCTTCCCACATCTTGGCCTGGGCAATAACAAAGAAACTCCATAGCCAGTCATTTTCATATCACATCTTAATTTATTGTTTTGCTTCATGCTTTTACTAGCTAGTTTTTTTTATGTGTGTATGTATTTGTATGTATTCAGGATCCTCTCTCTTTTAGTTAACCTCATGGAGAATAGGACATTTGCTTTCTTGCCTTCTATTTTAGCCATGTCATTTGTTGAGCAGATAATAATGAGTTCATAAATGGTAAGTGGCTGCCTTTTAGGTTCTGACATATAGACGTTTCAGCTCACATCTCTATATTAATTCCTCAAACTTATTGTTCTCTTGAAGTATAGAGACCTGGAAATAGTATCTTTGGACCCTCTCCCTATTGGATGCCCCTTAGACAGCTGCAGATACCTTTCTTAAATATCACTCTGTGTGTGTGTGTGTGTGTGTGTGTGTGTGTGTGTGTGTGTGCACGCACGCGCGCACATGTTTGTATGAGTTTATATGTACCATGTGAATGTAGGAGCTTGTGGAAGCCAGAAGAGGGCTTCCCATAGAACTGTACCTACAGGTAGTTGTAAGCTGGCTTGTGGTTACTGGGAACTGAACCCAGGTCTTCTATAACAGCAGTAAGCATTCCTAACCACTACGTCACTAAAACACCTTGACCTCATTATTTTTCTCCAGTTAAATTGCACCTGAGGACTTATGTGTTTTAGGACTAGGGAGGGACCTACCTGCCTTCTTGTGTAATTTCTCCATCTAATCCATGTGTTTCCCACCTATCTTTGAGATTGCATTTCTCACCTCTAGAAAGGTGCCCTACTATCTATCTGAAATCCCACCATTGCTGTTAAGCTTTCCTCCATCATCCTGAAGTTTGGAGAACTGAGAACGTGATCTTCCATTTTTTTTCACCACTATACTAATGAGGAGTGATCTTCCATTTAAAAGTTTCATCCTGTGAAGTTTTCCTGAGTGATTCTCTTAAAATCTAATGAGATTGTTCCTCCCTTTAAAGCCTGCTGAACTCCCTATTGTGTCTGGGACAAATCCTAGCCACTCATTGTGTCATATGAGTTTGGTTACAGACTGTTCCTTGCTTACCACTTTATTTCCAACTTGTTAGCATAAACTTCTCTAGAAGCCACTACTTACTGAGTACTTACTGTGGGCTAATAGGTGTGCTGAAATGTTTTCAATTTACTTTATACTGGGAGGTAGGTCCCTGTTGTTCCTTATTGACTTTCCTCCCTCCACAAATGTTTGCTGAATACTTTAATGAGTGATTCCATTTCTCTATCAAGGTTAAGCCTAAAGCTTGCTGAAGACAGATAAATAAGTGACATCATGGAAGGGCCATCTGTCTCCAGCTTTTTGAAGACAGGGAAAGCTAGTCCTAGCCCTCACCAGAGAAGCAACCTCCTTATACCTCTGCTTATATCCATACTTTAGTCTCTAAGGCTCTTTCTGTGCTTTGACATTCTGAAACTCTTACATTGTAGGTTTATAATGAATTTGTCAAATGTTCTCTTATCTGGCTCATGCATGGAAATGGTAGAACAGAGTAGAGACTTCTAGGCTTCACATATGTGCCCCCAGTACTCTGGCATATATGCCTACCTGCTATGTACTTGGGACCTTAGAGCCCATACCTGTTATGTTGTCTAAGTTTCTTTTCTTCTTCCCAAGAACACCTTGGGTTAAGGAGCTAATAAAGTATACCCTGCACCATGGTTGATTGTAGACTCAGTTTGAGGCCTCCTTGAAAATTTGTCTCAGTATGTATGTGATGGCATGTGGGTACAGGTCAAGAAGTCATAGGTAATAATTCTCTTTTAAATATTTTTCTTTTGAATTTAGTTTATTTTACATGTACAGGTATTTTGCCTGCATGTATGTATGTGCAGTATATGTGTGACTCATGGTGTTCTCTCTCTCTCTCTCTCTCTCTCTCTCACTCTCTCTCCTTAAAGTGGTAGAAATTTCTCTTTTTTCCTATGGAAATCATCAATTTTGCCTCTACACTTGACCTATTTCTCTGTGATCCTTTTTCTCTGAGAGAATCACTTGTAAGAGCTACTGATTGTAGCCAGAGAGAGTACAGAGAGCTATTCTTAGAGGGGGCACAAATACCAGCAGGAAGTAGAGCCAGATCTAGGCTTAGCAGGCATAGGATTTCATGTACTTAAGAACGCAAGCAGGGTGAACCCTTTCAGAGTGGCCTTAATACTCCCAAGCACAGATGGCAGCACATGTAAGAGCTTTGAACCAGGGAAGGTACAGCTCATCTGTCCTGGTCACTTCTCTGAGTCTTGTGCTAGCCATTGGAGATGACATGACACCTGATCCTTTGTAGCTGTATAGATTTCTGATAGTGTGCATGCTACTGTTTTCTTACTACTTACATGAAAGCTCTCAAAGTGCAGGGTCTATGCCAGTTCCTCCCGTGTCTTTCCAGATCCCTTTAGAAACTGGCATATGAGGCCTCAAAAAAATACAGTAAATTATTCCACTGCTCTCCCTCCCTTAGATTCCTGCTGTTGATTGAAAGGCCAATAGTTCTTTTGTGGAACACTGTATAATAAAATTCTTCTGAGATTTAGAGCCTTGAGTAAATGTTCTCACTTATAAAACTATAATTTATCCTGCAGGAGGTAGTGTGCTATAAATAGATGAGACCGCTGATTTTGGAGTTGGCAGACCCAGATCCAAATCTAAGCTCTTTAATTTACAAGTCTGGTGGCCTTGAGTACATTACTGAATATTTTTTCATCTCTAAAATAGGTATATCAGTACCCACTTGTGATTAGTGATAGATTTGTTGCTGCTTGTAAAGTCCTTATTGTAGAACACCAACTATTGCATGATGGGTATTCAACACAGTGAAAACCTTCATTCTCATAATTGCAACCTGTTGTTCTGATAGTGGCAGTAATCCATAAACTGTATAATGTTTTTGGTATTTCAGTAAACTGTCCTTTTATTCATGATGGCCTCATTCAAAACATTCTTAAATGAGGTTGAAATGGAAATTTTAGAAAATCGTGAGTCCATGAAGGTAGAAAACAATGAACAACATCATTTGTGAATGTAAGATGGGAACATTATTTCTCCTTTTTCTTTTTAAAACAAACTTATTTTACATACAAATCCCAGTTCCCTCTCCCTCCTGTTTTCCCATTCCCTCCCCACCTTCTCTCCACCCCATCTCCCATCCACTCCTCAGAGAGGGTGAGATCTCCCATGGGGGATCATCAAAGTCTGTCACTTGAGGCAGGACCAAGACCCGCCCCCTTGTATCTAGACTGAGCCCATAAGGAATGGGCTCCAAAAAGCCAGTTCATACACTAGGGATAAATACTGGTTTCTCTGCTAGTGACCCCACAAACTACCCAAGCCACCTAACTGTCACCCACATTCAGAGGGCCTAGTTCATTATTATAGTCTCCTCTTGTAATGTCTTTCACTTCAAGGAAATGGATTGTAAATGCAGTGCTTTGAGACTGGCAATGACTTCATCCTGATTTTCTAAGACAGTTATCTCTCCCTTTATTTGCTTTTGCTCTATTTTTATTTGGACTAATTTGATTACATTAGTTTTGGTTTGTTTTGTTGCTTTGGGATGTGTGTGTGTTGTGTTTAAATGGTGTGTGTGGTACTTGAGCACATGTGCATGTGTGCATGCCCTTTTGTGTGCAAAAACCAGAAGACAACATTGGATGG
Organism: Mesocricetus auratus; assembly: GCF_017639785.1. Lineage (NCBI taxonomy): Eukaryota > Metazoa > Chordata > Mammalia > Rodentia > Cricetidae > Mesocricetus > Mesocricetus auratus. The sequence continues at coordinate 5,124,246 of NW_024429213.1, forward strand.
CCTCCTCTAACACCTCCCCTCCTTATTTATTTATGTATTTATTTATTTAAAATTTGTTTTTTGGGGGGAGATTCTTTTACTGAACCTGGAGCTAGGCTGGAAGACAGCAAGTTGCAAAATCCTCTGGTCTCTACCTTCCACAGAACTGGAGTTATGGGCATGGGAGCAGCTACATCTGGCATTTTTGATAGGCACTGGGAATTTGAACTCAGGTCCTTATGCATGCATAGAAAGCACTCTTATCCCTTGAGCATCACTCTTTTCCCCTTTGAGATATGGTCTTTCTGTGGAACTCAGGGTAAGCCTTGGCTTCATGATCTTTCTGCCCTGCTCTGCCCCCAAGGGCCAAGATAACGGACATGTGCCACTATGACCAGCTACTTGCTCTTGATTTTTTATTGTGAATTGATATCTTTTAAGGAAGCCACTACTCTGTGCATGTAAACACTAGCTGTTTTGAATTAGGTAGTTTGTCCTTAATTTATAGCATATCTTTAAGATGAGGACCTCCCATGCATTTTTGAAAATAGCATTCAAACCTTCCTGAAAGTATTAAATGTAAGTGTAACAGGGTAGAAAGAATGCTGGCCTGGGAAATGAAAAGTTGAAGATCTTTGATTTAATTCTGTCATTGCCTGATAGTATTGTTTGTATTGGGGAGGGTTTATTTTTATGAAACAAACTCCTCTCTGGCCAGTTAAACAGAAAGAGATTTTATTAAAAAAAGATCCTGGGTGGTTCATAATATCTTCAGAAAGGCTGGAGAAACAAGCTTGGCGCTAAATTTTAGGAACAGTGCCCAGTACTAAGCTTTAGAACTTGTCTGATGGGAAAATGACCTCTGTTACTACTGACACCACCCACAAGTCATTGCCACACTTCGAGTTCCTGCCAAGAAGTAGATTGTGCCACACTACCTTCAGTTCTTCGCCAGTTCCAAGAATCAGCCCCGTCTAACATCAAGTGTGGCTTTCACTGAGCTGGCCTCTCATGTTACTCTGCAGCAAATACTTTTAAGAGTCTTGGTTGGTAGAATGTGGGTCACCTGCATATCTCTAATTGCTCAGAAGGCTGGAAAACTGAGCTCTGACTTGCGTGTTGCCCATTGCTGGGAATATATTGTGGGAATTCCCCCTAAATGCAGAAAGGTTAATTAAAAGGCTACACTTTGTTCAAAGTTTTAGTTGAATGAGTAATTCTGGAGATCCATTGTATAGCATGGTGATTCATAATCTGTTCTCTTTAAAAACTGCTGAGATTTTATTATTTTTGTAATGTTTTTATTTAAATTAGAAACGTGAATGTTTCACATGTCAGTCCCAGCTCCCTCTCCCACCCCTCCTCCCTTGTCCCTCCACCAGCCCCCAGCCCCCAACCCAATCTCCGCATCATTCCCCAGGGAGAGTGAGGCCCTCCTTGGGGGGAATCTCTAAAGTCTGTCATTTCATCCTGGACAGGACCTAGGCCCTTCCCCATGTGTCCAGGCTGAGAGAGCATCCCTCTATTTGGAATGGGCTCCCAAAGCTCATTCATAAACCATGGTCAACACTGATCTACTACCCAAGGCCCCAGTGATTTCTGTGGCCTCCTCACTGAGACTACATTCATGGAGTCTGCATCAGTCCCCTGTTGGCCTCTCATCCATCAGTCTGGGATTCAAGAGCTCCCCCCCTTATCCGGTCTGTCTTTGTGGGTTTCACCATCATGGTCTTGACCCCTTTAAAAACTGCTGAGATTTTAAATGTTCTCATCACATACACACACACACACACACACACACACACACACACACACACACACACATGCATGTATGTGCACAGGTAACTGTGAAGTAGTGAATGATTAATTAACTTCATTTAAGTCATGTCACAGTATGAATTATATAACTATATTATACTTTTTTGTTTTTGTTTTTCTTTTATCATTTTTTATCTTAATTTTAAATAGCTTGTTCTACATGTCAATCCCAGTTCCCTCTCCCTCCCCTCCTCCCGCACTCCCCTTCCCCCCCAGCCTCCCACCCTATCCCCACTTCCTTCCACATAGGGGATATCTAGAGTCTGTCATTTCACTCTGGGTAGGGTCCAGGCATTCCCCTAAGAGTCCAGGCTGAGAGAGCATCTCTCTTTGTGCTATGGGCACACGATGACTGTTTGTATTCCAGGGATAGACACTGATCCACAGCTCAGGGCTCCATAGGTTGCCCAGGCCTTCTCGCTGACACTCACATTTGGGGGGGTCCAGATCAGTCCCATGCTGGCCTCCCAACTATCAGTCTGGGGTCCAAGAGCTCTCCCCTGTTCAGATCAGCTGTCTCTGCTGGTTTTGCCAGCCCATTCTTTGCCAATTTGCTCATCACTCCTCTCTCTGTCACTGGGTTCCTTGGGTTCAGTTCAGTGCTTAATTGTGTGTTTGCCTCTGCTTCCATCAGTCACTGGATGGAGGCTCCCGGATGGTTATAGACATCAAGTTCATTATCAGGAATGGGCATTCGAGGTGGTCTCTCCACTATTGCTTAGCTTGCCAATTGGTGTTATCCCTTTAGATCACTCGAGGTCACTCTGGTGCCTGATCTGTCTTCTAACCTATGATTCCCTCTTCCCCCTTTATCTCATCAGGAATCAACATCCTTTTTTTGTTTTGTTTTTTTGAGGCAGCTTTGGAGCCTCACCTGGTACTCGCTCAGTTATACTTTTTAATACAGCTGAACAAAAGAAAATTACAGAGACAACATCTTACCCATTGCCACATACAGTACAAGTTTGAAAATCCAACCCAATATGAGCTAAACAGGCAACACAAGTGTATGTTAACACTAGGGAATGAACTAGACTAGACAAACTCTAGAAAACACCTTGTTTCAGTGCTGCTTGGGAATTCTGTTTTGACACACATTTAATATTCATCAAAGGAAAAGTCCATCAAGATGAAGTCTCAATTTTGAACATCTATGCCCCAAATACAAAGGCACCCACATTCGTGAAAGAAGCATTACTAAAGCTCAAATCACACATAAAATCTCACACACTTCTAGTAGGAGACTTCAACACTCCCCTTTCACCACTAGATAGGACCTCCAGGCAGAAACTTAACAAAGAAACAAAAAGGAGAGGCTTGTATCTTTATTTTCTTATACAGTTTTTTTTTCTACTTCAAGTGACAGTGCTGTATAATAGCTTGGTAAAGTCAGCTTCAGAACATCTACTCTTGATTTCTTAGAGCAGTTTGTAAAAGGTAGATATTTGTCAGTTCATTTTCCTTCTTTGGTTGCCTTTATCTGTCTTTAGCTTTCTGTAGTTTAATTAGAATACATATTGGACCTATATAAATACTTACATTTATTTTTATATTTTGAGACACAGTCTTACAATTAGCCCTGTCTGTCCTAGAACTCATTATGCAGATCAGGCCAGCCTTGAACTCACAGAGATCTACCTGCCCTTGTTTCTAGAGTGCTGGTGATAAAAGTACATGCCCCCATTGCCTGACTTGAAGCTATGTTTAATTCTTGGGTTTGAGAATAATTTTAATCCATGTCATATATCTATTCAAATAGCTTCTCTTATTTTCTATTTTGCTTCTCAAGCTGTCACTCTTTTGTCATTGCCTTAATTTCTCTCTGATCATGCATTTATTCATGCAGTTTTTCCTTCTGTGATGCACTCTTGGTATTGTCCTGCAATCTTTTACCATTTCCATGACTGCACTTTCTAGGTCCTTATATATCATTCATTCACTCATCTGTCTGTTGTCTATTTGTTATCATTATCAGTCTATGTATGTATGTTTCTGTTCTTTTGCATGACACTTCATGCTTTTGGTTTTTTGAGGTTTTACATGTGGATTGTTTTGTCTGCGTGTATGTTTGTGCACCTCATGGATGCAGTGCTCAAGAAAGCCAGCAAACTACATCAGATCCCCTGGAACTGAGTTCTGGGAGCCAAAGCAGGATCCCCTGAAAAAGCAGCATGTGCCCTCAAGTCCTGAGCCGTCTCTCTACCGCCTCATGCTTTTCTTATGGTTTCTCTGTGTCTTACATTTTGGATAAGCTCAAAAGCATACTGTTTGTTAGGGGTCCCATGCTAGACTTTCCGCTTTTGGCCCCCATTTGGGGGGTACTAATTCTTCCAATCCATCTGCTGATTCTTACTCATGAGGGTTGATTTCCTTTTATGTTTTATGAGCTCATCTGAAACCACTTTCTTCTTACACTGTGGTGTTCTTTGTTGCTTGGGTTGGCACTGCAAGAGTAGTTTTTAAAAGCTTTATATTTTGATCTAATTGTAGATTTACAGGAATGTTTTCAAAATACTGTAGAGAACTTCCATATACCCTTCCCCAACTTCCCCTAATATTAACGTCTTATATGGCATAATTATCAAAACCCAGGAAAATTAACTTTGGGATAGTACTATAAACCAAAAGCCTCATTTGAAGATCACTGCTTTCCCCTCTTCCTTTTTTCCTGTTCCAAGATCCTTTCCAGGCTCCTACACTGTATTTAGTCATTGTTTACTTTTGGTATCCTGCAGGCTGTAACAACTCTGCAACTTTTCCTTGTTCCTTATGACATTATGTTGTGTGACTCTATTTCTGGGGCGATGTGAACAACTGTCTCCTCACCCCAGATAGGGAACCAATGACAGACCAAAGTGCAGTTATACCACTGAGGTCGAAGCTTTATTGGGTTACTAACAGAACTTAGGGTGAGGACTTACTTATAGGAGTGGGAATGACTCACAGACAGCTGTGTCACTAAAGCCCACCCCAGCATGGTGACAGTCCATGAAAGTTGGAAACTTGGTGTACATTATAAAACTTACAGGTAGTTCAATTTAGTTTGAGCCTCTTCCAGGCAATTCACCTGTTCACTGCTTCTTCCCAGAAGCTCGGGTTACTAAATGTCTTTCAGCAGTCCTTACTGCTTATACAAACTTGAAGAGGGACTCTAGTCAGTGTCAGGTACTTTCTGAAGCCATTTTGGTGTTTGCTTTCTGAGTTTAAGGCGCTTACCTACAGGGTGGGATGTTTCACCTCCTTGGGACCTCCTGCTGTTTACCTCCTTGTGAATAGCCTGTGTCTTAATGAGTTTCCCTCTAAGATGGAAGGTTTTAAATTTGGAAGAGACTGCTACACTAATGTCCTCCACTTTAGGTAGAGTGGTGTTTTCTCATGGTTGGACTGAGATTATACCACAGAAATGAAGTATTCTTATTTTCGGTATGTCAAGGATTCCTGGTGTCAACTGCTGGTGATGTTGAATTTGATCACTTGATTAAAGTAGTGCCTGCAGATTTCTCCATTGTAAAATGACGATTTTTTAACTCATTCTCTTTGTGACTGATAGATACCTCAAGACATCTATTTCTAATAGATTACATATTTCTGTACATGTAAATGTATATATTATATAAGAATCATACATACTCATATGTGTGTGTATGTATGTATTTTATATGGACAGACTTAGCCAAGAATATTTCACTGTTAGCTTTCTAGGCCAGTGGGTAGAGTTTACTAATCCTTCTAGGCCTTCTTTGACTTCAGTTGTGGGCCTATGCAGTCCAAGCTCTCTGCACACATTCCATAAGTTGGAGTTACAAATTGGTCTTCTCCATGCCCACAGGCCTTGTCCCACATAGTTGAGTGACCATTGAAACACACACTTGATATTCAGGGCATTTGGTTTTACATCTGGCCCTACCTGCTACCTGGTAAAGCACACATCTGTCTCTCTGGCTGTCACATTCTCTTTTGCCTTAATACTTAGGGTGATTTCTGTTTTCTTTCAAGCTCAACTAGGGGTTTGAACTGCTGCCTACTCTATAGTTTTTACCACACACAATCTCTAATACTCTCTAAAATCACATGTGGAAAAATACTGACTAGACACATTATTCTTAGGGAGTAGCATATTATTGTTAACATGGACGCTGAAGTGGATTTGGTAGTAATTATATAGGCCTGATTAAAATGAGCACCTCCATTTAAAAATCATAATCACTCTCAGACATTTTTCTTTCTTTTTAGAAAGACTGTCCATTCTTATCAAGTTGAGTTTCATGGGATGGTTGAAAAAATCCTTGGCATTTTAGAATAAATAAACCATACAATGTTGTGCCAAAACAGATAGTATTTTCCTTAGGTTTCTAAAGAGTGGAAAAAGGACCAGCTCTTTTGCTGGGTTGTACATGGACACATATATTTATATTATGTTTATTTTATTTCCTTTTTCCATGATTATGTATGTTCTTGTGGGAATGGGTAAATCATTAACCGTGCAACTGCTGTTTTATCCAGAATTACAATGTGCTAATGGTCTGTTTTCTAAATGCAGTTTCTGTGATTTAAGAGCAAGGCAGCTATGTGGTCACATAGTTACTAGCAAATGGCCCAGTTAGTGCCACCCATGCTTCCCTCTTTAATTAGAGTCCAACTTATGTTTTAAAAAATTGAAACAGCAAGTGAATGCTAATTTGTAGTTCCTCAGACAGAGTATTATGATGTAAAATTGAGGGTATAAAATAAGAGTCTATTTAGGGTAAAAGGGCCACCTTAGGGCAGGATCTGCCTGGCTGTGTTATAGGCAAGGAAATTTTGCAGTCAGAAGTACTGGGTGTGAAGGTATGCCTCACAGTGTTGTGCTGAACCATGGCTGTTTATGAGATACGCATAACAGACTGCATGGTGAACAAGAGAGTTTTGGAGTTAAGTGTGCTGTCTTTGAGAGGTTTCAGCCTCATATGTGGCCTTAGACTGCTTGTTTCATGCTTCAAATCTGGAGTTTTCTCCTTGGAGTACATATCTATGTGTGTCCATGGGAGTGTGTCTTCCACTATCTCACTCTGTCTTAAGACAGAGCCTCTTACTGAACCAGAAACTCATTATTTTGGCTAGGCTGACTGGCCTGTAAGGTATTGGGATCTGTATGTCTTTAACACCCCAGGGCTGGGTTTACAAGTATGTTTTAGCCATGACTGGCTTTTTTACATGGTACTAAGGATTTGAGCTCAATCCTACATACTTGCATATTAACTATCCTTAGCCAATGAGCCATCTCCTTAGCCCTTGTTATACTCATATTAATAGAGTATATCCCAATTTATAATGGTTCTTTTCTTTTTGAGATAAGGTTTCACTATGTAGCTGAAGCTGGCCAAGAGCTTACTATCTTCCTGTCTCAGCCTTCTAAATTCTGTAATTACATGTGTATACCACTATGCCTAACCTTATTTTGGCCTTTTTGAAGGCCAACTCATTCTATCTCTTACTACTAATAGTAGCTAATTAACACTTATAAAAATAGCTAACACACAAACACTATAGAAAATGCTTACCCATTTTTGTGTATATTTATTCCACATAACACTGCAACAAAATTGGTATGATTATAACCTATTTTGAAGGTAAGAAAACTGAGAAGAAAACAGGGGTAAGGATACTACACAGGATCACATTCATTTATAATCCTATAATTTATACTGTGGAGTCCAGCAGTTCCATCATATGCTAGCATTTGATCGTGCTAGCTAAGGTTCTTATTTATAGAGCTTTAGATTCTTCATCTTTGAAATGATAGGTTACTGGACACATTGCATGAATTAATGTATGCTAAGCACCAGGCCAATAAATGGCATTAGTTTCATTCACATCACCTTTCCACTGGTCACATGGAAATCGCAATCTAGATGTAGAAAGCATGAGACCTTTGCTTTTCCTGTTATCAGTTTGCTTGATTTTATCTTTTCTAGAAAGCTGTTGTTTAGAATGGGACTAAGATTTGTAAAGCTGCCTGAGCATATGCTCCTTCCACTTTTTATTGTTATTGTATTTATTTTTAGATTTATTTTTGGTTTGCCTTGTTTTTGAAATATTTTTATTTTAGGTACATAGATAGGTATTTACCTGCATGTATGTATATGTGTACCATGTGCATGCCTGGTACCCATGGAGGCCAGAAGACGGCGTCAGATCCCTTGGAACTAGAGTTATGAATGGTTGTGAGCCACCATATGAGTGCTAGAAACTAAACTGGAGTCCTCTACAACAGAAGCAAGTGCTTTTAGCCACAGAGCCATTTCTCTAGCTCTTATTTTGCTTCATTTTAAAAATTAATTTAAAGTGTGTTACAAATATGTAGGCAATTTTATATCATAAACAGATAAACCAGTAATAAAAATAAAAAAGGCATGGGGTGATGACTTTGGGATTAAGAACGCTTCATGCTCTTGCAGAAGGCTCAGATTCAGTTCCCAGTACCCACATGACAGCTTAATAGCAGACTATAACTCCAATTCCAGGGGATCTGACACTCTCTTCTGTCCTCCACAGGTACAAGGCACACAAATGGTATACCTACAAACATGTAGGTAAAACATTCATATACATAAAATGAGATGAAATAAAATAGAAAGATTTTTATACACTTTTGAAGGAAAAAAATTGAACCTAGGAAACAATAATAGATCCAGAAACTGGTTGATGCACAGAGTGTATCTTGACTCTAAAATCGCTTCTGTTAACTACCAGTGGGGCATAGGTTAGGTTCTGAGCTTTTTAGGAAGTAATATAAAACAGGAGATTTAGAGTACTTACAAGATGTCTGAAGTTTCTAAAGCAACAATAAATCAGTGATTGAGGAAAAAGAATCCTAATGCAGAATCCAAGCACCACATTCTCCTCGGAGCACTCACAGAAAGGTAGGTGGTAAGTGAGTGGCCATTTTAGTAGCTTGGCTGCTAGATACCTTAAAATGAGCTTCAATTAGCTATTTCTCATCTTACTGCTTTGAAGAAAACAATGGTTTCTCCCTAGAATGCTGTTCAGTCAGAGTAGTTCTGCCAGCAGCACCATGCATTATAACCTTAGCTTCCCAACTTCCTGAGATCCAGCTTCGTTTGGGTGAAGAATGCTAAGCATGAGACGTAGGAGATTCGTCATTCATAGCCACAATTCCAGTGTGTAACAAATAGTCTCAAAACATCAGGGTTGTGTCAGATATATATTCTCTTAGCTCACAGGTCTGTGGGTTGGCTGAGTATCAGGTGGTTTGAGCTAGGCCCAGTTAACATCACTTTGTTCCATATGATCTCAATGTATGAGAACCAACTGCAGGACTCTGTGAGGCTGAAGAACAGGAAAGACAAATCCAGGATTGGCAAGTGCAATTTATTGGAGGACTTGTGTACAGGAAGATGTTTTGGGCAGCAGCATGACAGGTAGAGCCCTGCATTATGAGTTATGGGGGGGGGCTTATATAATGGCCGGGACAAAGGCAAATTCATGCAAACCAGAATGCACCTGGTTTATCTCAAGCTCATGTCATGGATGTCAGGCATATTTGTGGTGCTGCTGTCTGGGTCATAAAGCTCCTCATACCACTCTAATGATTGTGTCTATTTATAGTGTTCTGGGAAACTATGTGGAGAAAACAGACTAGGGTTGCTCAGAGGCAGTCATGGTAGTTATGCTCAAGATGGCTGTAGACATGTCCTGCTGAATCCCTTTATTGCCATTCTCCTCTGAGGAGCAGCAGGTTAATGGACATGGATTCTTGTCATGATGCCAAAAATGTCATCAGAGAATAAGAAACATGGATTCCTTCTTAGAGACTCAGGTTTACTTTGAGTTCTACATTCATCTACTGACCAAAATGTGCCCCATGACCAATTGCATTGTCAAGGTAAGGGAACAAAATTGGGCCGCTTTAGAGGTTGGGACAGCACACCTAGGCAAGGGTGCAGATACAAGGAGAGTGCAGTATTGAGTGGAATGATGAAATATGTCACGGAAAATTGGAACTGACTATAGACAAGGTTCATCACCACCACCCATACACATATACATTCTACCAGGCACATACTTCTGCTGCTGCTCTGTGGGTTCATTTTGCCTCTGCAGTAGATTTGTGATCACATAGCTATGGTTATAGCCAGTCACTGTTGCAACAAATAAACTTTATGCAAATTGGAAACTGACTGAAAATTCTGTGGCCTGAGAAGAACTATAGGGGTAGTACTTGCCAAAGCTGCTTACTCCTGGGAATAAGGCCCTGAAGTGGGAAAGAAGTTAAGGCTATGACTGACAACCAGATTTCCCATTTTGTTTTATTTTAATTCACTCATGCTTACTTTTCTTTACTTTTTAACAAAAAATATTGTCACTGTGGCCAGATTCCCCATTTTGATGTATTTTAACTCACCCATGCTTTTATATTTCTTTTTAATAAAAAATTATCATTGTGGCTGGGCACAGTGATACAAGCCTTTAATCCCAGTACTCAGGGAGTAGAGACAAGTTAAGCAGGGATATGTAGTGAAACCCTGTCTAAAAAACAGTTTATTATTGTATGTGTGCATGTGTACAAGTGTGTGTAAATGTGCCATGGCATGAATGTGGAGTTCAGGAGTTGGTTCTCTCCTACTGTGGGAGTTAGTGTTTTTTTACTCACTGAGCCATCTCAACAGCCCTTCCTTTATTTCTTTTTATAAGTAAAGTCATAAAATACCCAATAGATAAGCATTTGTTTTATGTTTGGTATAGAGCCATGTATGCTTTAGAGAGGATGCTATTGCAATATAAATATCTTGTTACTTTTAAAAACTGATGTATTTAGGACTGACACCTTTTGTGGTTACATGCTAGGGTTTGTTACATACTCTTTAAGTACAGTGTATTGAAAACAAGCCAGGAACAAGTTCTTTTTTTCCTTTCTTTCATTTAAATTAGAAACAAACTTGTTTTACATGTCAATCCCAGTTCCCTCTCCCTCCCCTCCTCCCTTGCCCCTTACTGATCCTATCCCCTTTCTGCTCTCCAGAGAGGATGAAGCCTTCCATGGGGGATCTTCAAAGTCCAAGTCATATCATTTGGAGTAGGGTCTTGACCTTCCCCTGTGTGTCTAGCCTGAAAGAGTATCCCTCCATAGGGAATGGGCTCCCAAAGTCCATTCACATACTAGGGATAAGTACTGATCCACTACCAGAGGCCCCATAGATTTCCAAGGCCTCCTAACTGACACCCACGATCAGCGGATCTGGAACAGTCCTATGCTGGCTTTCCAGCTATCAGTCTGGGGCCCATGAGCTCCCCCTTCAGGAACAAGTTCTTATTAGGTATTAGGACTAAAAGTTATTTTGGGTGGGGGAATCAAGACAGGGCTTCTCTGTGTAACAGCCCTGACTGTCCTGGAACTTGATCTGTACACTAGGCTGGCCTTGACCTCACAGAGATCCACCTGCCTCTGTTTCCCCAGTGCTGGGATTAAAGGCGTGCACCGCCACCACCTGGCAGCTAGCTATATTTCTTTTTCTTTTTTGAAATTTTTTTATTTTAATTTTAAATAGCTTCTTTTACATGTCAATCCCAGTTCCCTCTCCCTCCCCTCCCCTCCTCCCGCACCCCCCATCCCCCCATCCCCCCACCCTACTGCCAACTCCTTATATTTCTTACAATGTTGCAAAGTTTAAATAAGTTCCAGGAAAATGTAGGTGGTTGGTCTCCATTTTGTCTGTGACTTCTGATTTAAATAACTGATTCTGAAGCCTAGTGCTATCTTCTCTGAAGCTTAGAGTCTTCATAGAAGACTCAAACCCTAAAACTGGCTCTGATGAAAATTTTAAGAAATGTTTCTACTGATACTTAGATAAAAATTTGAAAGGAATTTTTAAAAATGTAAGTGTGCATGTGTGCCTTTGTATATGTGTGTGTACATGTGTTCTGGTGTCCACAAGGCCCAGAAGAGGGGATCAGATCCCTTGGATCTGGAGTTACAGGCATTTGTGAGCTGTCTAATGTAGGTGCTGGGATCTGAACTCAGATCCTCTGCAAGAGCAGCAAGCATGCTTTACTAGTGTGCCACCTCTCTAGCCTATGATAGAGATTATTTTCGTTCCTAGTACTTTTTGGATTTATATGTTGGTATAGGAGACCTAGTTGCTTTGATCACTAGTCATCTGATGAGGATAATCCGGAGTCTGCTACATGATTCTAACATAGTGTAACTGCTAAGAGTTCTGAGGACTCCAATGTAGTTAAGGTATTTGGGCAAGGCTCTTCATATTTATGCTGCTACTCACCCTATTTCTTGCCTTTCTGAACTTCCAGCCCAAATGTGGCTTCATAGTCTTCAAGTTAAAAGTGTATGTCCCTCTCTCCCTCATTTCCAGAAATACATGTAATTTCTCACTAACTTGGCACATTTATTTAGGCCAGGATTGACTGAATGCTTCCTTTCCTTAATTACTCCAACTGTGTATTCTCATACACACATACACATACACACACACACACACACACACACACACACACACACACACTACCTATGATAGAGCCTATGGGATTTTGTGAACCACGAGTACCGAGACTATTCTATAGAATTATTAGTAAAGTTGTACATACAACAAAATATGAAAATTATATTCTCATGCAGACTCTAAAGTGACTTGTTGAATGAAAATTTGGTGTATGTTTGTATTCATAATAAAATATATTACAGTCTCAGCAAGATCTAGCCATTTTGAGAAGCAAACAGACTAAAATAAGGAAAAGACATATATAAAGCCTACAAAGTACATATACTTAAATTAAAAGCTAAACAGGAGGTGCTAATGGGAAACTGGACAATAGAAGAAATGCGATAGTAAATCAGGGAGTTAGCTTCAGAATCATACCCTGCATCTATGGAAACAATGAAGAAAGCAGAGATAGAGGTAAAGACAGAGGCAACCAATGGAAACGGAGTAATGGAAAATCATCCTTCATCCACCTTTGTTTTTACTCCTTCCTTTTTATGGAGGGGAGTGTTGGGGATAGAATTTAGTACTTGGTATATGCTAAGAATATGCTGTGCCATAGAGCCATACCTTTTCTAAACTGAATTCCTTTTCTAGACTGAAAAGTGGTAGTGGTGATAATTGTATCTAGAACTAAGGAGAACTCACCATCCAAGCAAAATATAAGAGAAGAGATCACTAAGCCTTGTTAGGGCCTTAAAAGGACATAGAAAAGATTCTTACAAACGTTAAAGCAAGATAGGCGTAAAAGCAGCACCTAGCAGCAGAACCATTGACCTAGATACCTGAAGGCTGTGGCTGCAGGTAATACGAGGATGTGCTAGATCAAATCTTCAGTGCTCTGAGGTAAGCAGAGTGGGGACAAGTTGCTTCTTCACACATGGGTCATAAGAAACACTTTCAAAACTTCTATAAAACTGAAAACAACTTCTTAGACAATTGTTCAAAGTAACAAATTACTTTAATACATTAATAGAAAATATGAAAAGAGCTCAAGAAGAGAGGACCTCTTAAATGGAGCAACACTGACCATTCAAATAGGTCTCATAGACACATGTATATTTATACATGGAAGTGGAGAGCTAAAATATTTCAGTTAAAGGTAGATTATGTGGTTTATGCCACAAATAAAAATTACAAAGATAGGGAGATGCTGAATTTCTCCCATGCTATCTGGGTGTAAAATTATTTTGTCTTTATCTTTGATGAGTAGGTAAATAATAATTTGTGGTATTTTAAGGATATTTAAAGTTAATACATAGTCAAATTCAAATAGAGCTACAGATTTTATGAGCAAACCACTAAGTACTATAGTCTTTCGCAAAAGACGAGCAGTACATGGAGATAACAGCCAACTCATAAAAATCTAAAACAACACATGGTGACAGGGAGAAAAAAATCTTAGAAGTTGTAATCATAAATGTCAACTCCCTGATTTCCACTGGGACTATCATGACACATTCTACCTGTCTTCAGTCAGCCACCGTCATCTCTCTTCGTTTAATTCCTTGAGCTCCTATTGACCCTAAAGTACTTAGAATCAGAAAGCATTTCAGATCTTGAAGTTATTTATATCAGGGTTTCCTGCTTGGCCATCTCTAGTCCACAAATCCCAAATCCAAATGTTTCAAAATCCATAGCTTTTTGAGCACTGAATGGATGATGTTAAAATTTTGGATTTTGCTGGACATTGGTGGTGCCTACCTTTAAACCCAGAACTCAGGAAGCAGAGGCAGGCTGTTCTTTGTGAGTTTGAGGCTGGCCTGGTGTACAGAGAAAGTTCCAGGACAGCCAGTGCTACATAGGGAAATCCTGTCTTAAAAAAACAAACAAACAAGCAAACAAATAAATGAAAATTTGGATTTTGGGGTACTTTGGGTTTGAGATTTTCCAATTATTGATATTCAACATGTATCAGGAATTCTTTAGGAATTACCATGTGTGTTTTTTCTTCCACTTCCCCTAACTTTCCTAGGCCAAACACATGCAGGTCTAGTTGATGTGTCTCAACCCTTCTCTCCCACCTTCTTCTCTCTGTCCAAGCAGTGCTCCATGGTGTGCCTTTCTTCCTATAGTTCTTGCATGTGTGGTCTGATGTCTAACTCTGTTCTCATTATTGTCTTGTTTAGTACTCTTAAAGGTAGTTTTTTCATCAGCAGAAGAAAACTGAGATGTCCAATCACATGTCTTTCCTGATTGGGACTCACTTGTCACTTCTTTAAATTCATCTCTTGCTTTGTTTCCGCTGTGGCTTCATCATCTGAAGAACTCTGACCATCTTGGTTCAAATTTTGACTCTACCAACTACTATGTGTGTGTTCTCAAACAACTTCCTTAAGCTCTTGGGGCTTTAGTTTCTCATCTATTGGATGGAGTCATTCAAAGTCTACAGAGAGGATTGCTGTGAGCAGTAAATGAATCGGGGCTGGTGAATCTCTTGAGAAAGCCATCTTCTTGCTCTCTTTCAGTCTTGGAGAATATAGTTCTTTGTGCTTTTCCTCCAAGCATCATTCCTGTCTCCTCTTCTACTTCCATGTGCAGCCAAAGCCATTTACCCTCCATGTCTGTTCCCCTAGGACCTTTGCTGTGATATCTTTCTGAATTTCCCTGTGCATATACATGTGTCGGATCTGATACTGGATGCCCTCTCTGAGCTTCTGGTCATGCTTTTATTGTAGCCAGTTTGCTTTTATTTCTTTTACTTGGCTTTGCTTCTGGGCTGTGACCAACTCTAGGATGCAGGGTGTGAGAGCTAGGAGTTGTCTACTCCATTCTTGTCTCTATCAGTTACATGAAGTTTTGTATTTAATATTTGTTAATGAAATGAATACACAATAAAGAATACATGCATCCAGAACACACCAAAGTAACTATAATTTTTCTAAAAAATAGGATAAGAGATATTTAAGCTTATTTATCAATTCATCATTAAAATGATAGTATCTTGTATGTTGAATTGGGATTTGGGGAAACCTATGATTGAAGCCTAGGACCTTTCATTTGCTCTACTACTTAGCCCGTATGTAACAACAACAAAAGAAAAAGAGACCAAGAATTTGAGAGTGAGGAGATTGCATGGGAAAGGTTGGAGAGAGGAAAGGGAAAGGGGGGATGATACAATTATATTACAATTTCAAACAATAAAAACTATTATAAAATGGATAATATCAATTTCTATGAGCTCATGCATTGATAATAGGATAGATATAACTTAGTACCATATATGAAAATACTTTAAAAATGTTCCTTTCTTTTGCTACATGAATTGTATTTCTTTCTTCTTTTTTTGGTTTTTCAAGACAGGGTTTCTCTGTGGATTTGGAGCCTGTCCTGGAACTAGCTATGTAGACCAGGTTGATTTCAAACTCACAGAGATCCACCTGCCTCTGCCTCCCAGGTGCTGGGATTAAAGGCGTGTGCCACCACTGCCCGGCTTATGAATTATATTTCTAAAACATGATCTAAAAGTAACACTTGTAAATATAGACAAATATTTACATAGGCAAATATTCCCTATGACATTATTTATATAAAATTTGAAATAACGCCGTGAAATAGAAAGTAATGAACTGTAGTATAACATTTTGATTTGGGAAGACTAATTACATTGAAATGTTATAGTTGTAAGGACAAAAGCAGATTATAAAATATATTCACATCTATTTAGAGAATAATAAGCAAAACCCTTTATAGCAAAGCAGTGTAGCATGTTTATTTGGATGTATTTAAATGGGAGGAGGAGTGTGTATGTCCTTCCCTCCTTTGCTCTTCCCCATCCCTTTCTCCACCTCTTCTTCCCTCAGTGAGTACATCAGGTAGAGTAAACATTGCTCCCCCACTGAGTATAACCTCGGCCCCTGATTTCTTTTTAAAAATCTTGTTTCTATATATTATCCTAATTCTTTATGATTGCAAACATATCATTTTATACTGGATAAAGTCTTTAGAATGAAGACTCTGACTATAGTAGTCATAGTTGTTTGATAGGAGTGGGTTGAATTGCTGAGTTGCTTATAAGTACATAGAACACATGTTGTATTAAGCCTATGTGTGATCGGTCAGTACTACGGTATTTATGTGGAGTCAACCTTCCACATAACTCATGCTGATTATTTTAAAGGCCTTTAAAAGAGCTAGCAATAAAGTGAGAACCAGTCACAAGCAGTCAAGGTGGACCTCAGCACTTTGGGAGGTGGAAACAGGAACACTGGGAAGTGGGGACCAGCCTGGGCTACACAATGAGACTCTTCCTTCCCTAAATAAAGCCAAGTAAGTGGGGTTTACCTAGAGATGAATGGTCACTGAGCAACAGCATAGTCTCACTGCAAAGTGAGGTAGCAGAAATGAAGACCTTTGCTACAAAGTGAAATGCCTATTTATCCCTTTCTACCCACATTTCAAGTTAATTGCCCCCCTACTGATTTCCATTTGCCTTTCTAAAACAGAAATGTTCACACAATTGAAGAAACAGTAACAACAAAAATCACTGTCACATCAGTTCATTTAAGTGCATTGTCCCAAATGTGGAATTATACCTGCCTGTTTTAAAAGCTGTCTAAAATTATGCCTCTGTGAAGAATAGACTGCTAATAATGTACAGCAATTGCTCTTAACTGCATGAAAATATCTTTTTGTTTGGCTACACCCAAACAGCTCTTGAGTTGAGTGCACCATGACATAGTAAATTTCAAACTAAATAAATTAAAATTACCATGTAGATTCCACTGCATGTCAAAACAGGAAAAGCCATAGCATTTGATGTGAAATAAGATGAGAATGGTAATGAAGAGAAAATAAGAAGCTGCTTACAGTTATTTGGAATAAGAAATCAGGGTCAATGTTTTTCAATACAGATGCACTTCTCTTTTAGAAAATATATCCAAAAACTAGATTTACAAAGCAGATGTATTTGGCAGTAATTATACTGTCATAAGATTCTTTAGTTTCAAAAGGATGTATTTCAAGGTTCAGTGTGCTTATTGCTGTTAAGATCTTGACATAAATTGGAAGAATTTACAGCTAAGATGTTGGGTGCCACTGCCAATTACAGCTGACCAGAATGAAGACAGCCTGTCTTTATGTGCAACAAGGAATGAAAGAGGGCATCTAATTTGATTTCTGAAAATTCCTTATTGGTTCTGTTTTGAGATCTAGCCAGTAGATAAAAGAATGCCCACCTGGAGCTTGTTAGTTCTCCCTTTATACTTATTCTCTGAATATGTCTATTTAAAACAAGCAGACCATTTTCCCTAGCCATTATGCAGCCAATTTCTGAGATTTGAGTCATTAAAAATAGTTCCCTGTACTCTAAGACAAATTTACTTGCGAGGAGTCACCTGTCTCATTTAATACAGGTTGGAACAATCTCCATTATAAGCTTTGAATACTAAAAATGTCTCTCATTTGGAGTTCAAGTCACTATAGTAACTGCTTTTCATAGCTTGCTAATTTAATCCTAGGTTTTCTTGTCTTTAGCAAACAATTTATTATTCAGGGCTTAGAACTTACCTGGGACTATGTAAATTATGGTAGATTTAGTACACTGAAGTAGCCACTGGCCCTTATATTCCATACATTCTAGATGGTATGCAAAGTCACTAAGAAAATAATGCATAGGCTAAGATGTAATGGATGGCCCCAGCAGAAGACAACAGGAATGAGGATTCAAAGTTTTAACAGAGTTCATCAGGGAAGGCCTTAGTGAGAAGTTGACATGAGATCAGATGAGAAGATGCCCAAGGTTGAAGCTGTTGGAAGTTTCTGGGAGAAGAGCATCATGACTAGAAGAAATGGCAACTGCAGAGGCCCATGCCTGGCTTCCTTGAGGCAAAGAAAGAGGCACAGGAAAGCGGGTCCAAGGGAAAGAATTTGAGTCACAGGGAATGAGTTCTAAGAGGCAGCATTGTGGAAGGACCAGATCGCCTTGGCCCCTGAGGCTATTATGAAGCTTCCCGCTTCTTACTTTGAGAGAGATGATAAGCGCTAGGAAGGTTTAATAGGATAGAGGCATGGTCATACTAATATCTTGGAAGGATCCTGCAGTAAAACTTCTCTGACACAAGTGCTCTTGCCCAGTTTCCCTGAGAGAAACTGAGGTTCAGAGGTGAGAATTGATTTATCATATTCTAGTGAATTATTGGGACTGAAATTTTATTGCAGGTCTGAGTAATTTTACAGTTTGTGCTTCCCCCGCCTCCCAACTAAACTACACCATACCCATTTCAAAACAGGTTCTGGCCTTGGCAGGCCAAGGCAATTTTCTTACAGTCCTTAGTGACCATCTTCCCTTCCACTCTCCTCTGGAGTTCTTTGGCCTCGGTGGCAAGGCCACCATGTTGCCTCGCTCTTGAGGAAACCACTTGTAGCATATATTCATAAATGTATTCTGTGAAGATGCTACTGCCTAGCCAGGTGGCCATATGTAATGACCTAGCTCTCTGATGAGGTTAAAGAGCTTCGTAAGTGTCTTTGAACTACAGCAGAATCTCTGATCATGTATTTGTACAAGCCCCATTTTCATGTATGTTTCCACCTCTTTCCCCTTCTACCAACTACCTCTGTCACCCTCCACTGTCTTTCAGTGTCTCAGTGCAACAGTATTCCATGCAGGGATGTAAGTGACAATAAAATGGAGATTTCTTTGGCCCTCCAGTATGAGAGAAAGCCTGAGAGAGTGCAGGGTATGAGCAGCCATGCGTGACTTCTGATTAGAGGAAGCAAAACACATTTTGTTTGATGAATAGCAAATGGAAAGAAATGAGAAAGAGTGCTAACAGCCATCAAAACTGCTGCTTCATTTAATTTAGGCTCAACCAGGTGTTTTTATTTTTTTATTTTTGTTTTGTTTTGTTTTGTAAGCCTTAGAGCTTAAGGCTTAGGCCCTTGAGGCCTTGTTTATGCTGAAACTCATATTTTAAAAGTTTATTCAAAAGGCATTGCTTAGACTTTAATGATTTGATGTGTAAGAAAATGTCCCGAGACCCAAAGCTTTAAAATGAATCTTTGATTCCCTATTACTTGACTAGATGACTCTAATGAACTGACAGCTTGTCGAGCTGCTTCACTTTCAGGCTTCAGGGTTCCAGCACTACCACAGAACAGTGTGCCATTCCTTATCTTCAGTCTTATGATGTTAGTTACAAAACAAGAATCATGTCGGTTCCCTCCCTCCCACCCTCCCCCCCTCTTTCTGCTTCTTGAGACAGAATTTCTGTATGTAACAGTTCTTGTGGCTGTCTGAGAACTCTCTTTGTAGACCAGGCTGGCTTCAAACTCACAGAAATCTGCCCGACAAGTGCTGGGATTAAAGGCATGTGCTGACACCACCAGCCTTCAGTATTCTTCCTGTTATTAACTAAATCATACTATTATTAACACAATATTAAACTATAAAACATGTTAGTGCTAGGAATATAATACAGTGTTAGTAAAGACAAAGATAACTTGACATTGGGATATTTAAAATAGTTAATGTTAATCGGTGAGATAAAAAGGAATATAGTTAGTAGGTGAAGTTTTTAAGATTTTAATTTTTGTAATTATGTGTGGTTTTATGTGGGTTTGTGTGCTTGAGTGCAGTATCCATGCAGGCCAGAAGAGGGCTTCAGACCACCTGGTGTTGGACTTACATGCCGTTTATGGGTGCTAGGAACTTCATTTGCTTCCTCTGCATGAGCAGTGCATGGTGTTAACTGCTGAGCTGCCCAGTTGGGAGTTTTTAAAGTATATTTTCATTTTTCCTCGGTGACTGGACAGAACGTAATGAGGTGAATGGTCGGTATCAGGTTTCATTTTAGGTTCTCTGGAATTTTAGGTGAAAGCTGCCTGTCATTGGTGGAAACTAGACATTTGTTTCTTTGTTTTTTCAAAACCAAAGTGGAGCGTGAAGAAAAAAGATTGGCAGTTCTTTAATGGGTTAAACACTGACAACTATGCAGCCTAGATATTGCATTCCTGAGTACATGTATCCTCTCCAAGCTGAAACAGGTGCCCAGATAGGCATGATGGCATATATCTGTAATTCCAGTATTTGGGAGGCTGAGCTAGTAAGATTAGCATGAGTTAGAGACTACCCAGACTACAAAGTAGACTCAAGGCTAACCTGGGTTATATAGCAAACCTCTGTCTCAAAGAAAGTAAGACATAACATAGCAGGTATTTAAACAAAAGCTTATATGCAAATATTAATTGTAGTACTATTTACAATAGCAAAGGGTGTCAGCAATCTAGATATCCATGACTACACAGATAAGAAAAATACAGTACAGTCACACAATGAGATATTTTTCCACCATGAAAAGGTGTCAAGTACTTAAACATGTTACCATGTGGATGAACATCGTGTCACACAAGATAACCCAATAATAAAAGACCACTTTCATATGAAATATCCAAATATGAAATTGGCAAATCTGAAAAAGTTTGAAAGCAGACTGGGGGCTGCCATGGAGGAGACAAGGCTGGTGGGGTGAGGGAAAAGAGAATAGTTATTTAAAGTACACGGTGTTCTTTTGGGGGGGATCTAATGTTTGGGAACTAGATAAAAGCATCAGTTGTATGGCATTATCACCTCCTAAATGGCAGGAATGGTAAATTTCATGCTGTTTACACTGTACCACACAAAAACAACTAGAATGTACTACTTTTGCAAAGGCTTCTTAATTTCTCTTGTGAAGTTTGGCAACATGATTCTGATCTTAAAGAACATGAGAAATACAGGGCAAAATAGTAAAAGGCACCATTTGGATGTCTGAGTGGCGGGGCATGGGCTTTTGGGGTCGGTCCTAAGGGGAAGACCCACCTCTCATTCTACAGCAGCCACAAGCAGTACTACAGGAGGGCTTCTGTTTTTTTTTTTTTTTTTTGTGGGGTGGCTTGATTGTGAAGCCTTCACATAAAGCTATGGAATGCTGTGGGATACTGTGCTATTTAAAACAAGCATAGAGGGAACCCAACAGATATAAATTTGAGTTGTAGTGAAGCCAAGATAGTTTCAGTTTATGCAATGAAAAGGAAAATAAACTTTTATGATCTGGAGGTGCTATAATAAGTTTAGTTAAAGGTGTATGGAAAGTTTCTAGGTACTGCTGTGCATGTTTTCCTCCATCCCTCCCTCCCTCCCTCCCTTCCTCCCTCCTTCCCTTTCTCTCTCCTTTTCTGCCTGTTTGGGACTATGCCACTTATTCCTCTTAATGCTGTGTTCTACTTTCAAATACTTTGAATTTTTCAGGTAGTGAAAGGGACATTTTCTTACTGCAGAAACCCAGAAAAATTAAAAATATATTTTATAAAGAGGAATAAACCAGAGATAATGCCCTTGGCATGTATGTGTCCCATGATTGCTATTTTTCCCTATATTATATATTAATCTATATGCTAAGTTTTATTGGAATCATTTTATGCTCATCAGAGAACCAGTACTAGTATTGTTGCTAGTAATTATTAGGTATTTCATTTTATGTGTGGTCATTATTCAATCACTACTGCAATAAATTATCTGGTTCTCTCCTCACAAACTCTTTCCTATGTTCAGTTAGTCCTCTGTCACGGATACTTAGTGACACAGAGTTTCTAAAATTGTGTTGACTAATTGCAGTTTTCAAAACAGAGGTTAATAAAATATCTTAGTCCATTTTTCTGTTTCTATAAGAAACTACCCAAGACTTAGTAGTTTACAAAGAAACATGTTTGGCTCAGACTTCTGGGAAGTCTAAGAATGTGATGCTCTATGTGATAAGGACCATCTTTCATTGTATCAGAATGAGACAGGTGGCATCACAATATGGCAGAGCAACCATACTTGCTCAGGGCTCTGTTCCTCCTTTTAAGAAGCTACTAATGCCTTCTTGGTAGCCCATCTTCATGAGCTTATCTAACCCTAATTCCCCCTCCAAATACTAGTAGCTTAAGTTTAGAGATTTAAGTTTTCAACACATGAATTTGCAAACCATAGCATGGACTGCAAAGAGAAAAGATGTCCATACACACTGAGCTCA
The DNA here is from genome assembly GCF_017639785.1 of Mesocricetus auratus. Taxonomy (NCBI): domain Eukaryota; kingdom Metazoa; phylum Chordata; class Mammalia; order Rodentia; family Cricetidae; genus Mesocricetus; species Mesocricetus auratus. The sequence continues at coordinate 5,146,534 of NW_024429213.1, forward strand.
AGGCTGGGAATCATTGATGCAGTTCTTGCCTAGCACGTGTAAGGAACTAGCTTCGATCCCTGATTGTACAGACCCATAAAGTTCAATTCACATCTCATGTTCTTCAAGGAAGTTTTTTTCTAAGCTTCTCTTCCATCCATCCTGTCTTCTGTCCTAGATGAAGAGTGGATAGAGTAATACACAGAAGCATGTGCTTTGAGGCCAGATGCTTAGGTTCACATTGAGTTTTTTGGAAAATTGAGCAGATTGTTTAACATTTTGATGCCTCTATATTCTAATTGGTAAAATGAGTACCAACCTGTTAGGCCATGTGACATAATTCATGCCAAAAGTGTCTGTAACATATAGCTAGTCTTCAGCAAACAGTCCAAGTTGTTACTGCTATTACTTCACTCATTTGGTCCTCCTAGCTTGTGGCCTTGAGAGCTCATCTCATGCTCAGATATCCCAACTATAGTATATCTGAGAAATTCAGATGCCAGTGTGTCTTTCATAGGGTTTCCCACAAAGTATATCCCTTGCCTATATTTATTGGCCTGAATTAATGACACTGAGAGATTCTTTTTTGTTCAATTTGGCCTTCATTAAAAATACAAAAGCAAAGCAGGAAAGCTCAAAGGCCTGAACTGTATATAAAATGAAGCTCCTTTGGATACGGACATATCATGGATTACAGAATAGGAAATTCCTGATTAGGATAAACTGGCATTCATTCATATATTCTCATTCATATTCCCCTAGCCCTCTCCCGTGTGTGTGTGTGTGTGTGTGTGTGTGTGTGTGTGTGTGTGTGTGAGAGAGAGAGAGAGAGAGAGAGAGAGAGAGAGAGAGAGAGAGAGAGTGTTTGATATAGGGTCTCTCTATGTAGCCCAGGTTGACCTAAACTCCTAGCAATTCTCCTGCCTCAGCCTCCCAAGCCTTCCAAGTGCACTACCATACATAGCTTTCTGAGATGCCTAAATGATGGTGATGATGATCAGAACTAACCAAAAGAACCAAAGGCTACTAATCTGAAAGATCCAACTATAATAGAAGAACAAGTAAAATCTCATTTTCCTTTGTTTATTTGGGACTCTTGAGAACTAAATTATTTCCAGTAAGTCAATTTTCTTGTGAAGTTTAATCATGTAACCACTGTGACATTTTTTATTTTAATGATTTTGATGCAGTTCTTCCTAATGTAGGCTGTATACTTTATAGCTTGCATACAGATGATATATTGAAAACAGTACAGACACTGTGTTAGACTTTGTATCCTCATCATTAATATGTTGTTGTTTGGATTTTTAGTACTGCCAAACAATCTCAATGCCCTTTGTCTTCTAAACACACAGACAGCTAGACTCTTACATGCCTCTTCTAAGTTTTTCTCATTGCCAGGGTGTATCAGTTTTTACTTTTGGCATAGAAATGTGAACAACTGCTTTTCCTGTCTACAAAACATCCTTCTAGTTTATTGACTTACAAATCCCATGCCCTGGGAAAACAAAAACCTAAGTCAGTTACAATTTCTTTTAAGGAAGATAAACAAACATTAAACCAAGTCATGTACTTAGTGACAGGTGTTTTAACCTTCCAAGGACTTAATAACTAACTTCCTCATTGCAAATTATTCTCAAAGTCAATAAAATATTATTTTATTCATAAATTACTATGCTTATTATTTCAATCCTAGAATTTCTGTCTTCTTGATGCTAAATTAAGTATATGAATTAAGTTAAAGCAAACAATTCCTGGGCCATGTAGCACAGGTCTATAATCCCAGTAGTTGTGATCTGAGGCAGTATAATCTCAAGTTCAAGGCCTCCCTGGGCTACAGAGTGAATTCAAGGCTACCCTAGGTAAATTAAAAATAGTGATAACTGTAACAAGAGGTCTAGCATTGTAGCTCAATGGTAAAGGGTTTGTTTCCCATGTGAGAGGCCTGAATTCAATCCTTAGTGCTGGAAAAGGAAGGAAAAATTACAAAACAACTAACAATAATCATTGTCCCCTGAGACACAGTAACAGTTTTATAAAATAGAATTTGAACTTTCTTAATAGAGAGAGACAATATTCTTGTATGGCATTTTGTGAGTGTTGTTTTCACTTTATTTTGCAGAGAAATCCTGATGAGTATAACTATGGGGCAACTCATAGACCAGGAGCTCATAACCATTGCACGTTACTATCGCGTGCCTGAAAACACGGATCCAGAAATAACTTGCTTATTTTCAAGGGCCCATGAAAAGTTCAAGAAAAATATGTTTGAGAATTTTGACATGTTCATTTATAATTGTGTGTATGAAGACAGAGAAAAGTAAGCTTTGTTTTATTAATTTTAATAAATCATTTATGTTTATGTGAACTTGAGTAGTAAAGGAATTTATATATCTTATGCAAATGGACAAAAAGAAAGTTGACATGCCTCATTATACTGAAATTTTTTAGCAAAATTACCTTAAATCATAGGAGATAGGGGAGAGATAGAGGAAATCCTCTGTCTTAAAAAGAATAGGCTGTCCTCTTGAATTTTCATTTGTTTCTAGGTGCTTTTGACTAAGATAGAGTAAATGAAGACATAACAGGGTTTGATAATGAGGTGTCATCTTCATAATATTTTGGTACTAAGATTTATAAACTGTGGCTTTTATAATACACAGAGCAAATACCTTGGAAATAAACTTTCTGCAGATTTTTAGTGGGGGGCTATTTCTTCTTAAAAATAATGAAGTCCTGTATGATCTATTTCTAATGTAAAGCTCATGTGTGTTCAGTTCCATTAGGTCATTTTAAAAAGCCTTTTCCTTTTAAAAGAGGTTTTATTTTATTTATATGTGTATGTATGTTGTTTCTCTGTGTGCATATGCATATCACTGCAGTGCCTGAAGAGGTCAGAAGAGGGCGCTGGGTAAGCTGGAGCTGGAGCTGGAGGTCACTGGTATGGGTATTGGGAACTTCTGGAAGAGCAGCAAGCACTTTTAACCACTGAACCATCTCTCTAGCTCCAGATCATTTTCTATACACAGTTTGATACAATTATCCCAATGTATTTTGATTGTAGATCTCAACATCTTTAATGCAAAGGAAGACCCCACTTTTTCCCTTTGGGTTCTACTTTTGTGTGTTCATGAATGTCCATTAGCTGACTGAGGACACAGAAGAATTCTTTTTCTGTATAAAGTGACCTTTGGACCCCCTGTGGAGAACATGAGTTGATTCTGAGAAAATCAAAGTGAAGGCCCCAGTTGGGTTTGTGTCCAAGGAAAAGTCCATAAAAATACCCCCAAGTCATATTATACTTGTGTTGGAGGCTCTAAATGCCTGTCAAATTAGGAGTTGTTTTCAAATATCAAAACCATTTTTGACTAGTGGTCAAGAATGCACATCAATTACTTAGAGCAACACTCATGGTTACAGCTTTAATATGCTGTACTATCACCAACCAAGAATTGGAACCTGAATCTTGAAAGGCTTTCCTCAGGACAGTCTGGTTACTCCTGAACTGGAAAATCTTTGTGAAATGCAATATGAGGACTGTTTTTCCTTACTTTCAGTTCCAGTACCAGTTTTCATACTTGCATTTTAGGATATATCTCATTTATATTTTCTTTTCTATAGCATGCAGCTGTTGTTAACAGGACATATAACATGTAAACTCCCATTTATTTTCTTTGAATGCAGAAAAGGTGTGTTACCCACCAAAGACATCAAAAGGATGTGCAAGTCCTCCAGGTTACCTTTGAGTGAAGACCTTCTAGATAACTTACTGTCCAGGTAAGTGAGAGGTCACCCTTGGAGGGAAACTGATCTTCCTGTTTTTATTTGGGGGACAAGCTTTATGATTGTTTATTTAAAGCATGCTATAATGAATAATTTTTGAAAAATTATTTCACATATATTATACCAAGCAAAATTATTGCCCTTGCAAAATCCTTACTGAGTTCATTTCTCTACCCAATGTGTTTATTTGTTTGTTTTTCGAGACAGGGTTTCTCTGAAGCTTTGGAGCCTGTCCTAGAAGTAGCTCTGTAGATCAGGCTGGCCTTGAACTCACAGAGATCCACATGTCTCTGCCTCCTGAGTACTGGGATTAAATGTAAGTGCCACCACCACACAGCCTAAATATTTTTTACATATGAGTCCTTCGTGCTGAGAAGTACATAGTTGAACATGTGAAACAAGTAAAATATATTGATACATTTCTGACAGAGATGATTCAGGTGGCTGAAGATCAGATGACAGACAAGCACATTTAAAGCATAGGAACTCAACAGCGGGAGAAATGAGAGTCAGAGGGCAAGCTCTGTTGTTCTTCTGCATGCTTTGTGTGGGGTCACTTACTCATGGTTCTGATCACTATAATCAAAAGTGTACATGACATACCAAAACAAGTCTCCATTAACCCTTCCAGACCTCATGTCAGCTCATACGCCCAGAAAGCCCTTCCAGCTCCTTCCTGTGCTGAACAGTCCCAGCTCTCTGTTTATCAAGCAGCTCCTTTAACAAATGTACACTTGTGGCTTGGTTAATCTGTTCTTGAAGTATAATCTTTCTTTAGAATCCATCTTTTGTCCATGTCTGTCACCAGTGATGGGCACACCTCCAGAGGGTGACGATGGCTCCTAGAAAGCACCTCTAATGGATGGCAAGAGCTTTGCTTTGAACAAAGAAGGGCTGTGTGCCTCAGTAACTGTCACTGAGGCCGTGGATGCATATTTGTTTTCTCTGGATTTTCTTTTCTAGATCTGTTTGGGGGACTATCTTTAATTATCTTTGATTTACCATTGACTGTCTTGATCATATCATTGATAACCCATTTCCTTGTAAGTATTATGAAAGGAAAACTTAGTCATGATTTTCATTCTTTTAATTAATCTTTTCAATTCTGATAATACCTGTTAGGTATTATTATTTTATCTTTTGGACATTTATGTGTACATGCACATGGGTTGCTGAGGAAAAATTAAATGTACAACTTTATTGGTTATGATACTGCTGTAAAATCTAGTAGGTGAGGCTTTTCAAAGCAGTAGTGCCTAGTGATTAAAGACATGCAGTAAGAAGACCTAAGGTTATGAGCACTTGTCTCCTCCTCTAGAACCAGACATAAAACAGAGATGATGATGCCGTGAAAGACACCATCCATACTGTCACCGATATTTTGGTCATTTATGCTTCCTATGCCATTAGTCCAAGTGCCCCTTGCCCTCTGACTTATATATCATGATAATTCTGATATATTTTATTTGTGCCAGGTATGATAATTGCCTTAAATGCACTATTTCATGTATTTTTTGAGAACAACTTTGAGTGGACAAAACTATTACCTCTCCTATTTGTACATGAGATGTTGAGGTTTAGAGAGAGATGGTATTTTGCTCCAGGTCACAATATTCTAGAAGAATTTCCATAACCTAACCGTTGAACCTTCCAGTTTTCACCCCTTGTTTCTAAAAGTTATGAATTATTATCTACAAATAACCAGCATATTAAGATGCCTTGACAATTCTTTGTCCTTCTACTGTCTGGTCCTGCACAACTCTCCTCCATTGTCACTATGACCACTCTTGTACTGACCCACATTTCTTTCTGACCCATGCAGTTTCCATATTGACGTCTACTGATCTCTGGAGTTTCAGATCTGTCTTTGCATGTGGCAGTTAAGTACCATCTAAGAGCAAAAATGACCTGTGGCACCCTTTTTACAAACCCGTGCTGCTTCTTCGTTGTGTCCAGGAAGATCAATTCTTCTGTCCTTGACTCAGAACCTTCAGTTGGAGTGGTGTTCTCAAATGGGGCTGTACTGGAGAGGTTCCATTTAAGACAAAGTTTGAAAGGAAAGATAAAAGTATTTCCCATGCTGGGGATCTAGAATCTAAGGTGTTGAGAGAGGAACCTAGAGGAAGCCTGTCCAGACAGATGTAAGTGTTCCGTGAACTAACCTAGAGGAGTTCTCTAGAGAACCATCTCCATTTCTTTTTTCTTTTCTTTTTTGATTGCGTGCTTGTTTAGGTCTGTTTGCTTTTATTTGCTAGTATCACTGTGGAGAGGAAGTTGTTCATCCCGATGTAAAATAGATGAAATAAAGAAGTAAACCTAGGGTCCAGATTCTCTATAGTCATAGGCCTCCACTTGCTTCCCCATAATCCAGAGAAATGGGCCATCTTACATTTTGCACATACACCCCCTGCCTTCCAACATTTCTGGTTTTCTCTGGCTATTTTTTCAGTAGGAAATAGCTTCCAATGTTCTTCACTCTCTGAAAGTTGCCCCTCAAGACTCCCTTTAAGCAGCAGCACATGTGTCAAGCTCTCTTGTCCTTACTTAGCTGATGATTGCAGTGATTTTCTCCTAAGGATTCTTAAAATTCTGCATTTTTCCTTTTGTTCCTTACATTGTAATAGAGTTGTGACTTGACCCTACATACTGACTCTACCCCTGATGTAACTGATTTGCTACCTGTGAAAAAGCAACAAACTGCCCAGCCTTGCGAATTTGGCACCCCACATCATCCCTTACATTCTTTTTTTTTTTTTTTTTTTTTTTTTTTTTTTGAAAGTGAAGCTAAGTATTTAATGTAGAAAATTACTCACAAGATACCAAACCCCGAGAAGCCCAGCAGATCTCAGCTAGCGACTGGACCGGAAGCCGAACTCCAGGAAAAGAGAGCGAGACTTCCTGTGCGCTGTCTTTTATGCCTTCCCCCGTAACGCCCCTAGCCATGCCCAAAAGTGGGCTTGGCTAGTGACGTAGTTCCGCCTACGTATGTATACGTCTTTACGTCCAGCCGTATACGTCTTTAGTCCTGCCTAAAGTGGGTGTGGTTAGCGGTGTGGTAAACCGCCCTTTTATTACCTCATCTGTATGCGCCTCTAGTAAGTCACATGTTTAATGGCGGCATAGACTTAGTAAGTCACATGTTTAATGGCGGCATCAGACTTCCTCCTACAATCCAGCCTCATTCTTTTTTTTTTTTTTTTTTTTTTATTAATATTTTTTTATTTTCCATTTTAAATTTAGATAAGAAACAAGGTTGCTTCACAAGTCAGTACGAGGTCCCTCTCCCTTTCCCTCCCCTCCTCCCGTGCCCTCCCACCATCCCCCCCCGTTATCCCCTCATTCCCCCAGGGAGGGTGAGGCCCTCCATGGGGGTGTCCATAGTCTGTCATTCATCCCTTACATTCTTAAAGCTGTGCAATCTTATAGAGTTGACCTGTATGAACCTGAAATCCCTTTCCTCTAAAAGTGGGTAACCAATTTACTTCCCAGTGTTTAGGTCCCCTGAGTTCTGAGGGGCCGCTGAAAAGCATAGGCAAAGTACATGGCAAAGCCCTGGGTGCTATTTCTTGGCTAGGAACTAGGGACAAAGCTGAACCAGAGGTCACAGTTCATATGCTGAACCTCAAAATCCAACTGCAAGGACCCCATGTCTTTTATGGAGGGAGTCCTGTTTTGTGACTGTTGGATCTGGATGCCTTTCATACATTACGCTGTCTTCTAGTCAGGAAGCTGCAGATCTTTATTAGATTATCTCTTGATGGGCTTGAGGATGAGCTCTGCTGGAAAATTCAGTGATGTGGGAGCCTGGCCTTGGAGGAATCCTAGTTCTTACCCAATGCTAAGGCCACCAACCCATCATCCTCCCATTCTCTCAGCAGACTATTTTGTCTTTGCCTTTATGATTTGACATTAAATTAAAAAAGACTATTCTGCAACTTGTTTTGGAATCTGTCTCAATCTCTGTATAACCGCCTCCAAGCCTGGCTTAGCTTTGAGGGGGTCGTGCCTCTCCGCTGCCGAGCAGCCCATGCTCAGTCTTACTTTGCCTGTAATTGTGCAGTGACCCTTCTCCATACTCAGGGGAAACTTCAGACTAATCAGATTAGAAAATGGCTCATTCCCATTCCCCTCTCCATCCAATGTGCCCTGCCATGATTTGGGTCACATGCTTGGTGTTTTGCGTCATCTCCGCAGATTCCTTTCAAAGACTGCCCTAATTCCTAATGGGCCCATCAGCCTGTAGCTTACATTTAGATCTGCATTCTTATTGTTCCCCACAGACTACACAAGGCTTTACAGAGCCTTGACAAGAGTCTCTGTCTGCATAGCCCTCCTCATGGCATGCTAAACCAGAGTCCACTTTGACGTCTGCAGTCTCCCATGGGAGGAAGGAATGGAGCTTGTTGTTTTCGTTCGATGCACACTGTGCCCAGGGTGGCGGGGGGAGAGTTACCTGCCTTATGATGAGGCTGGCTAGCTGATGAGCTGTGTGAATTCAGAACACACACTGAAAAGCACTATGGCTACAGGATACAGTTCTTCTTTCTACCTAGTGACAACTATCCAGGCATTTTTCCTACCCATGTGTTTGGTGGTAAGATTTCTCTCCTGTTTTATTCCCTTTGTCCTTAGAACTCAGCTAGGTCTTTTACTTATTAGTACAACCAAGGCTGCAATGTGGACTTCATAGTCTTCTCATAGGCAGTTGCTTCAGGTCCCAGCAGTTTGTGTTGTAAGAGCTGGTATGAACTCATCTTAGTCACTGTCCAAGTTCATGTCACTAATGTACAGAGTATTTCAGCTGTGTGTAGTCGTGGCTAGTACCCATTAACAACAGTAGTGACACTTTGTATTCACGTAGTGTTAAGAACTGAGAATACTTTGAGGCGCCTGTTAAAAGGTATGTTTTAATTGATGATGGGCATTATTCATTGTTTTATAAGAGCAAGCTTTCAGGTATGAGGAGAGTCACTGAAAGAGGGTGCTCAATGCCAAGGAGAATTTCAAACAAAGTTGCAGCTCAGTATGACAGCCTAAACCTTTGCTTCCATCTAAGCTCCTAGAGCTAGGACTCTGACCCCTCTTCGTTGAAGCCTTGGAGACTTTGTTCTATGCTGCTTCATTCTGTGTGTCTGGAATCCGCCATACCTGACTCTAAAATCTAACTCAGCTGCTCCCTGGCTAGCTACATGGTCTTTGCTTTTCAACCCCTGGGAATCTGTGTTTAGATGTGAATGTCCTTCTGAGCAACATAGTTTGCTTCTGAAACCTCAAAAGATAGGAAGAAATCTGAGGTCATTCCATCTTGCGTTCCTTGTAGAACTAGAGAGTAAAAAGGTGGCTTTCTCTAGTTCTGACCTTCCGAAACTAGATGGGGAATTCAAATACTGTAGTCTTCTCCCAGTAGCTCTGCCTCAAGCTAGTCTTTTATGACTAGCTTTGGGTTCCATGGAATGCCTTAGAACTAGCCTCCCAAGAGAGCTGGTGCCTCATCCAGAAAGATCAGTTAAAATGGAAAAAGTTAACAGGGCTTTAAAATCATCTCATTATATGCTTTGCCCAGCCCTGCCCCCTCTTAGCGGCAGGGCTTAGTCTCATGTAGTTTTACCCAGCAGTACCTGGCAGTGAGGTTGAAAGGCAAGCGTTGAGTCTTGTGCCTGTTTTGCAGTGTTTGCTGTACCTGTGAGGGTCTCAGAGAGGAGCACTTGTTTTCTCTTTGTTTCTCCTACTGCTCCCTTCACAGCAGGTGTTTCAGAGTATATTTCCTGGATCCTATGGGAACTAACACAGACCAAGAGCAACTAAGAGTCAAAATGGGGCTCTGCTGCCTTTCCCTCCTGTCTGGACCATTTCCTAAGCATTGAGGTAGCTAGTGCAACAGAGGAGGGGGCAGGTTCCTCTTCCAGGACACAGCCTCCACAAGCACCTCTGTGGAGGGTGGAACTAAAGGAGCCCAGCATTATTCCCTGGGGCTAGGGGGTGGCTGGCTCCTGCAGTTTTCCAGATATTCATCATTCTTGGGAAGGCGAGCGTGAACATCAGTCAGATATCCCATTAGACTCACTTCGAAGAACTCCCACCTCACAGGCCTCAAGAGGCATGTTCGGGGGTCATTATTATTTAGAGAGGAACCAGAGAGATGGCTTTTCCTCCCCCTTCCTCCACAAACATGTCTCTTAGTTTGTGTAGGGAAGGAAATGGTGGATTGCCGGAGCATCAAAGGCGAAGAAGAATTTATGGAGGCTTTAGAAAAACACTTTAGCACTGTGAGCTGGCACTTGAAAGTAAGAAGGCTGACTTTTTAACAAGCATCGAAACACTTAAAAGCCAGAATTAGCCTTGCCCTTTAGGGCAGTCACCCTGGAAAGCTGTGCACTGATTCCAACAATGTTGCCATAGAAAGTTCTTCTTTGGAATTGGCTTCAAAGCCCTTTCGAATGAGTGTCTTCCTGAGTGGCAAATCTCCATCCTTTGACTGTAGATCAGAGTTTTAGCAAAAGCCCAATATCCTTTGATGAGAAGTGAAGTCGAAAAGTCAGGTGGAGAAATCTGGACCATGGTTTGCACAGAAAGCCCAGTGTGACTGTAAAGTGAGATCCATTTTCTATAAGGTTCAGAGGCTTTTCCAGAATGCTTTGAAAGAATGTCTGAGTCTTGGCAAGTGGTTCCATTAGTTATCAGGCAAAGATGCTCCATGATGAGTGTACAGAACCAATAACTTTCAGGGGCAACTTTTTGGTTCTGACTGATCTGCTTGGCCTCACTCCATTTCTGAACTGGTTTTAATGATGAAAGGGTCCTCATCTCTGTTTTTCTCTTGCATTCTTCTATAACAATTATGATAAATATTGAATGGAAGTATATGATATCCTAACAAATGATGGCATGAAAAAACTCTCACCACATCAGTGGTCCAAGGAAGAAGCTATGTTCAGAAGTTAGGAGTAGGGAAGAACACTAAGAGACTAATTCCAAGTGAACAGGATCCCAACTGGGAGTGTTCCTTTCTTTCTAAGACTGTCACTCCTAAGTTTACTACTGAGATACACATGTTTTAGAGGACCTTCATCTGCTCTTGATGCTCTTTAAATTTTATTTGTATAAAATTGTTATATGTTCACAATCAAAGTAACACAACCATTAATGGGGCTTTTTTTTCTTTTTAACAACAGTACTCTCTCGATGTATTGGCAGCCATGTTCAACCCTTTTAACTGCTTCTGCAATTAATAGAGCAGCATGAATACACCACTATGTTTTATCAAGTTTGTCAGTAGTATATACTGATCTACTATTATGATGATGACTGAGAAGTTAGCATAATCATGATTCCATTGCTATTTTTATTTCTGTATGCTCTCAGGATCTTCTCTTTATCCCTGGTATTGTGGAAGTTTGTGGTAGGGCTTAGTATGTGTGTGTTTAGCATGTTTACTATCTTTTAGGATTTTATAGCTTTGAGACACTTCCTTTTGTTGCTGATAAATTTTCTACTACTACTTTCCTCCATTCCTGCTATGAAGATTTTAAGTCTATCACGTTTGGACATTTTGTCTCTTCAGTTTTTCCATTTTAGTTTGGATGTTTTTTATGCTTTTATTTAAATTAGAAACATGAATGCTTCACATGTCAATCCCAGCTCCCTCTCCCACCCCTCCTCCCTTGTCCCTCTACCAACCCCCTCCAGCCCTCCACCTAATCCCCACACCATTCCCCAGGGAGGGTGAGGCCCTCCTAGGGGGAATCTCCAGAGTCTGTAATTTCATCCAGGGCAGGACCTAGGCCCTTCCCCATGTGTCCAGGCTGAGAGAGCATCCCTCTATTTGGAATGGGCTCCCAAAGTTCATTCATACACCATGGTAAACACTGGTCTACTATCCAAGGCCCCAGAGATTTCTGAGGCCTCCTCACTGACTCTACATTCATGGAGTCTGGATCAGTTCCCTGTTGACCTCTCAGCCATCAGTCTGGGGTTCAAGAGATCCCCCTTGTCCGGTAAGCTGTCTTTGTGGGTTTTACCAGCACAGGCTTGACCTCTTTGCTTATCACTCCTCCATCTCTGTCACTGGGTTCCAGGATTTCAGTTCAGTGTTTAGCTGTGGGTATCTGTCTCTGCTTCCATGAGTCACTGGATGAAGGTTCTAGGATGGTACATAAGGTAGTCATCAACCTTATCATCAGGGAGGGGCTGTTAATGTAGTCTCTGCACTATTGCTTAGTTTGCCAGTTGGTGTTATCCTTGTAGATCTCTGGAGATCTCACTAGTGTCAGCTCTCAATCCTATGACTCCATCTATTATGGTATCTCTCATCCTGCTCTCCTCTATTCTTACCTCAACTCAACCTTCCTGCTCCCCCATGCCTTCTTCTCCTCTCCTCTTATCCCCCTCTCTTTTCCCTGGTTCCCTCTCCCCTACCCTGATATTCCCAATCTGCTCAGGAGATCTTGCCTCATTCCACTTCTCTGGGGTATCATTCCTGCTTCCCAGATTCACTGGCACTGGGATTGTAGGCTGACACTTCCCTAATCCATATCTAAAATCCATATATGAGTGAGTAGATACCATGTTTGTCTTTTTGTGACTGGGTTACCTCACTCAGGATGGTTTCTTCTAGTGCCATCCATTTGCCTGAAAATTTTAAGATTAGTTTGGATGTTTTTTATTAGTTGATTTCTTTCGTTTTATATTCTAACCTTTCTGTGGGGTTCTCTTACTACTATCATATTTTTAATTCCAAGAACATATTTTTAGTCCACATATTCCTTTCTTATAATAGTCTTCTGTTTTCTTTTCAGGAAGGTAATGCATTTGCTCATTTCATACCTTGCTATCTGCAACCTGAACAGTTTTTGTGTCTCTGATTCCTTTCTTTTCCCTTGTCACCCTTTTGACTCCTGTCCTTAATGTTGGATGTTTGGTAGGGTCAGGGAATGCCTTGTTGACAATGGGCTTCACTGAACAAATTAATTCTTGTAACTTCATCTTCACTAGGGCATACCTAGAAATTAGAATATGGGGATTTCTCCAGAACCATTCTGAACCAGCATTGAGAGAACAACCTTTTATTTTTTCTGCTGCAGTAAGAGTGGGGATGAACTGGAAGAGGGGAGGAGAGTTTGAACATGGCCATTGATGTTCTAGAAATGGGGAAGGGGGTAGGAATGGAGATGATCATCCTTAAATTCAGGATGTGACGTCCTCTGCCTCTATAATGCTCAACCTCCCTAGAACTGGCGCTTGCTTCGCTTCCTTAACATACCTGGAGCCAAACCTTTCCCCCTAGTGAGCATAGAGATACTTAGAGGGCTAGCCACTTTGCCTTCAACTAATCCTTGGTTTCAGTACCATACTTTATTTCTGCTTGATTGATACATAGAGTATTTATTCCCTAAATCTCTTAGGACTTCTGTGGGTCACTGAATATCTGGGCTCCCCTCCGTGGTCACAAAGTGTTCAGCTTCCATTCCTCTGCTTTGCCAAGTCTGCAATCCAGGATGTGCTTTTCATCTTACAGCATATTTTGAAATCTCTTTTCAATTATTGTTTTCTCCCCTCGTCCCTAGCTGTCTTTGTCATTGTTGTATTTTGTCATTTTATTTCTCACTGTTCCTTTTGTATTTTTATTTCCTTATAGATAAAAGGCGAAGGTATAAAAAGGAGAAAAAATGGTGTTGGTCCATCCTTGTTCACTGACTACTGCCCAAGACCAAAACAGTCTTCCAAGTAGCTTCAGCCAGTGTTATCTCTTTAAATAGAAAGGTTATTTGTTCTTTCTCCCTTAAACTCCTTCGGGGTATTCCCACATACACAAAGGTCCTCTGACAAAGAACTAGAAAGGAAACCTTGGAGTATTTTACTACATTACCTAACTGTGTCTCTTTAAGCATAGCTCTGGGAGTTGGGAAAGATGACGTTTTTCATTTCTTTACAGTTTTTATACATACCTGAGATGTGTAGATGTTTATTTATTAAAATTTTGATCCTTCTTATCATTTGATTCAGAAATACCCTTCACAAATATCCGTCTAAATAGGTAAATGATTAGATGTATTGAGTCTTCCATATGAGATGGACTGGAAAGGAAGAGTGCAGTTAGGGAATATGAGCAAATACTAAAGTTAGTTACAACAAAATCTAATAGGTCTTTCCATAGGAACTTCTAGAAAATCTTATGAGTGCCAATACAAGTCCAGGGTAAATATAAATCTAGACAAAGGGCTTCAGCTAAGTTGAACTTCCTTCAGGAAGACCTTAAGGAAGTTGTTAATTGGACTGATTTCACACAGGCAAAGGGAGCAGAAGGTACACATGTCTTGAATTTCTGGGAGCAATCTTGGTATTATCAGGGAAACAGAAGGTCTGCAGACCTGAAATACCACACAGGGAGAAAGTTTTCAGGTGACATTTGTGATCAGAGATGTCAGCAAGGACCAAATTAAGCTGGTTTTTGTACACCTGGCTAAGGGTTGTATTCTGAATCCAATTGGCAGCCACTGGAGAATTTCAAGCAAGGACGTAACAGAATGCCTCTATACTTTAGAGTAACTTTGCTGATGGAGAGAGCAACATAAGAGTATATGGGGGGAATAACTCAAGATGGGAAACTGTTGCTGTAATCCTAGTGAGTGGTGAAAGTAGTTTAGATTAGAGAGTAGTGAAAGAGATGGAGAGGTTAGGTAGATTTGTAATATGCTGAGGTAGTTATAGCTCAAAGTAGATTGTGTATATGAGGAGTGAAGTTGGATGTGAGCCTAGATCTATTTGGTAAAGATATTGACTTGTTCCCAAATTAGTGAAGTACTATGATTCTAAACTCTAGGATTGAATAAGTGCCCTCTAGAATTCATGTTGTGGGAATTTCCTGACAATTATGTTCTCTTCTGTAAGAACATGTAGAAACAATTATTTCATGGGTGATTTCATCCAGTTTCCCAGTCTTGTGCTTTTAAAAATATCATCTATCTAGCAAATGATTCCCATATCTTAACTCTTCAGAGGGACCTTCTCCTTGGTCTTCAGACTCATTGCTTCTGTTTCTCATGTCTCACTAAATAGTATATTTAGTTGGATACATGGCTCAGCTGTTAGGAGTACTTGCTGCTCTTCCAGAGGACCCTTGTTTGTTTACCAGTATTCATGTTGGAGTACTCACAACTGCTTATAGCTCTAGTTCCAGAGAATATGATGCCCTCTTTTGTACCTTCTTGGGCACACATATGTGTGTTACATTCTTGCACAGGGAGACACATATACACATGCACATAAATAAGAGAAGTTTTTTTAATCTTCTCTAAAAGTAGCATATCTAAAACTAAACTCTGGGTCTTTCCTCCCTCCTGCAGCCCTGTCTAACCAATTGACCAATCAGAGGCCTTCAAATCATCTTCAAACCTACCTTCTCACCACCATTGTGGTGTATGTTTGTATTTGTGCATATACTCTCAAATATTGTGTGTGTGTGTGTGTGTGTGTGTGTGTGTGTGTGTGTGTGTGTGTGTGGTCTTTCAAGAAGCCTACATTCAAAGTGCATTCAGAATTGACAATTCCTCACTCTTACCACCTTTGTTCAAACACCTATCATGCCTATCTGGATTACTTCAAAGAGATCACTAACTATTCCTGCCATTTCTGTGGTGCCCCCAGTGTCTCACTCATATCAGTCAAATTGTTAGGATAAGCTTTAAATATATGGCAGGAACTCTTTTAGTCATTTTAGGCCTCTTCAAGAATATGTCATAGATTTAAAACTGCTTTTCATAATTCTGTCAAGTGAGAAATTAAAAAAAGGAAGTGCCAACACATTCAGAATGGTTGTGAGCCCTCACCCACTTTTTGAATGGCTCCTTCATGCTGTGCCCACACATGGAAGGAGCAAGGAATTTCTCCATGGTCTCTTCCCTTCTATTCTATTGTCTTATTCATTTCTGGTAGTTTGAGACAAGGTGTTATTATGTAGCTCTAGATGTCCTCAAACTCCCACCTCTGATACTGTTATTTACCTTTTGAGTGCTGAAATGACAGAGATATACTACCATGACATGCTCTGGTGGACTGATTTCAGAAAAGTTTTGCCCTATGATCTATATACATCTCACCTCTTAATATCGTCACCTTGGTGCTTAAGTTCCAGTGTATGAATTTGCAAAGGTACCTTATCATTCAGAATGTTGCAGGATCTATAAGTAGCTTTTCTGTGGAATTTAGTCCACTAGCTCCTAAATTTCCTCAGAATGAAAGTCAAAGGTTTTGTTTGGTCTTCTTCTCTCACCTCAGGTCCTACTCAGAATATTAAAAAAAGCTTTCTTTAAGACTCTCTGCTAATGGAATGTTTCTCACCAAACATCTTTGGTTAAGTTTTAGTTGTTCCCCAGAAACATATACAAATAAAAGACATAATGGTCCCACATTTCCACTATAAATATGCTCATAAACAGAGGATGTCCTTTAAAAGAGTTGAAATGATGAGTGAGCCAAAATTCAAAGGATAAACAGTGGTAGGGGGCACCATGTTAGACTTGTATCCCAGAATTCTTGGCCAAAGAAAATGTACCCAAAGGAATTACAGAATTCCATTTCCTGTGTTCTGACAACTCTGTTTATCCCACTCTGTTTAGATGGATGAAATCTACATTACTTCATCTTGTAACATTTTTGGTGCTGTGAATTTTTATGAATTTGTAAATACTAGCTATTATTCCCTTAACACTTTGGAGAGAAAACTGTTTTGACTATTTGTGCACATGTTATTTTAAGGTAGAATCCTGTGGCAGGGTACTTGGAATGATATCTGTTGGATGCTTTTGTCATTTCCCTAAACAATGGTATAAGGAGATCAATAAATAATTTCACTGAAAATTTGTCAGGATGTGGTCAAATTCAGGAAAAATGGCTTACAGTATTACATCAAGAAGTAGTTAGTTACTATTTGGATAATTACAACAATTGTGTTGAAATTATTCTATATTAGTAATCAAAATTTTGTTATGTAAAGTTGAGGATGAATTTAAAGCAATATTCATAATTTAAGATTCATTAGTTTTGCCCAGTGCTCAGGTGGTCACTCCTTGTGGTGTACCACAAGGACATTTACTCAACTATGTTCATATCAACATTATTTATAATAACCAGATCTTGGAAACAACCTAGATGCCCCTCAACTGAAGAATGGATAAAGAAAACATAGTGTATTTACACAATGGAGTGGCCATTGTTTCTTACCACTGAGTAAAATTCGCAGGCAAATGGACAGAAGCAGAAAAAAAACATCCTGAGTGAAGTAACCAAAACCCCAAAAGACAAATATAATATGTACTCACTCGTAAGTGGATACCAGACATAAAGAAAATGATACTCAGCCTACAATTCACAACCCCAGAGAAGCTAGAACCCTCTTCCAGAAACAGATGAAAGCAGATGCAGAAATTCACAACTAACCAATGGACCAAGCTCCTGGAGTACAATCGAAGTGAGGGATGAGCTATAATATGAACAAAGGAGTCAAAGCCATGATGGGGAAACTCACAGAATCAGCTGAGAGATCACTGACTCAGGTCTGACAAATGGGGAATCTTCATAAGACCCAGCCAGACTCCCTTAACATAGGTAACAATGGTGTGACTGGGACAATATATGAGACCACTGACAGTGGGTCCAAGATCTAACACTAATGCACAGACTGACTTAGTGGAGCCCATTCTATATGAAGAGATATCTTTCTCAGCCTAGACACAGGGGTGTGGGGGTGGAGAGGTGCTTTGGTCCTGCCTCAATGAGATGATGGGACAGACTTAGTAGACTTCCTAGGGAAAGCCTTACCCTCTCTGAGGAGCAGATGGGTGGTTGGGGGAATGGAGGGAGCAGGAGGAGAGGAAGGAGGGGGAACTGGAATTGGAATGTAAAAAATAAATTAAAAAATTAAAAGATGTATTATTAGTTTTGACCTAACTTTTGTGATATAGGATAATCATCATTTGTTATTCTTTGTTCAAAGTGAAAATTGGTTTGGGTTTCTTTTCAGATTATAAATTTAAATCAATTCAGATGATATAAATTAGTCATAATAAGGCCAAAAATCATTTGACTTTCTAGAGATGATTTTCTTATTATGTAAGTGTGTTATTGCCATTTTCTCTTGTTTTATATAAATATTAATCTAAAGCAGAATCAGAACTGTACATATGGGGTTAGAGAGGTGACTAAGTGATTAAAAATGTGTATGTAGCATTCTTGCAACTGATTTTGCCTCCTGGCACCCACGTCAGAAAAGTCACAACTACCTGTAACTTCAGTTCTAGGGAATCTGACACCCTCTTCTGGGCTTCATGGACACGGCACTCACATGCACATACCCATACACAGACTGGTACACATATACATAATTAAAAATAATAAAAAAACAAGATAAAAATCTTTAAAACTGTACATACTATTTTATAATCTTCTTTACACTCTATGTCAAGAACATATTTCTGTCACTTCTAATATGGATCTAAATAACCTCCTTTAGTGGCTATAAAATAAGTGACAAAAATGCCTTTTACTTTTCTTTTTTCTTTAAAGATTTATATATATATGTATGTATATATATGAGTTTTCTATTGACTTTGTCAGAAGAAGGTGTCAGATCCCACTATAGATGGTTGTGAGTCACCATGTGGTTGCTGGGAATTGAACAGGATCCCTGGAAGAGCAGCCAGTGCTCTTAAGCGCTGAGCCATCTCTCCAGCCCCTTACTTTTCTTAAAAATATACTAGTAGACAAAATCAATCCAGAAAGGAAGTATTTATTCAAATGGTATGTAATTACTAACTAAGAGAGCACTTTATTTTATTGACATGTATCAACCACTGAAATGAAAAGACCTTTGAATACTCTAAACAAAACGTAGTAGTGGTCTTAGCTACCAAAATTAGTTTGATAACTACAACAAACATTTATTGAATTTCTACCATCTATTACCACTGGAAAACTAGATAGTTGAGATTACTGCTTTCAAAGAATGTCTATTCTGAGAGGATCAGAAGTAGATAATTGACTAATAAGAACTGATGATAAGGTAGCCACTGAAGCATTTGTGATAATAAGGTTTAAAGTAAAACATAAGCTGGAATTGTGGTTCTAAATTCTGAATATTGAATGAAATTATATGCTTTCAGGTTTGAAGATGAAGAACATCAAATAAATTACAAGTTATTTTTCTCTCTCCTGAACTGGAGAATGAATCCAGCACCTGAATTGCAATCCCCGCCATACCTTAAAGAGGTAAATTTTATGCTTATTTTAGAAATCAACTATGGATGCCTCACCTCCCTTATATTTTTGACATCTTACATCTTTATTTTTCCAATAGAATGTAGCAACATCAAATTGATTTTGGAAATGGTATATTCTGGATATTTCTGTTGAAGACTAATTCACTTTCCATGCTGAGCAAACAACTGCTCTAGAAGAACAGAACTTTCCTTTTGCAGTTGAATACTTTTTAGCCTATATACAATTTCTATATGCAATTATATAGAAAATGGGATAATAGGTCACAGTTATAAATAGATATCAACACCCTTATCAAGGGATTCTGGCAATATCATCATAATCTGTAACAGCAAATCTCAGATATTATCTATGTCAGGAACCCTCAGTGTATCTGTGGCTTTGTGTGCAGGTTACCATGTATGAAGCTATAGTATATAGATATTCACATTTTACAGTGGAGCCCATTTGAAAAGGACAATTCAATAGAAAAATGGTTGGTTAGGGGAAAAAGTTCATATGATCAGATGGGGACCTCAGCATTATCTTCATTCTCTAAGATCTCCTCAGTTGTCTTTAAGGAGTGGGTGGGTGGGTGGTAGTTTGTATTTTAACATGCTCCAGAAATTAATTTTCCTGGGAAAGTCCCTTGATGAAGCAAATGTCATGTGGTTGATAATCCCAGAAAAGAAGTATTTATTGTTTTTCTGCTGACCAGCTCATTCTGGCTTGAGCTTGCCTTGTGCCTTTGGCAGTAGGCGTCTCAAGCACACAGCTTCTCTGGAGCATCAGAGAAAACGTTAGAACTTCAGTTGGTTGTGGGGCAGTATTAGACATTGCAGTCAACAGAGGTAAGCTTGAAATGTGGCTCCTCCACTTACTTAGCTGAATGACATCAGGTGAATTAAGTTCCAAACCTAATTCACTCATAGACATAACCTTCAGATAATAAAGGTTAAGGATCTGTTCTCAGCATGCTCCCCTTGAAGGGATCCTATTCCTGATGGGAAAGCTCTCATGATTTGGGGTTTGACTTGATACCACCTGCATAGGATGCTGTGAAATGAAAATAGCTACTTCTAAATTAGGATGAGGACTAGCACGTAGTCTTGGGAAGGTCTCATTTGACATTTCAGAGATGAATAGTGAGAGTTACTAAGGTAGGAAAGTAACATGATGTGGTGCCATGGCAAAGACATTACTAACAGTGCTCTGGGACATAGGGCAGCTTGGCACCAGAGGAACTGCCATGGTTAGTGTGAAGGTCTATGGGAAAGCATAGAGAAGGATGAGGTTGGTGATGCCTGAAAGGTTGGTTAAGATTTGAATACTGCTCTGGAAGGACTGGAGGCCACTAATAAATACCTATTTTTATTTTTGTTTTAAAAATTATTTAATTGCATACATTTATGCAATATGATAGTGATAATTTGATATATGTGTACAATAATCAACTAATGGCGATTACTACTTCCAATGCAAGCATTAAACTAAAAACAAAAAAATAGCAGGCTGTCATGAAACCCATTTAGCTGAGAATGGCAGTGAACTCCTGATCTTCCTGCTTCCACCTCCAACGTGCTGGGATTATAGTCAGTCATATACCACCACACACACTGGCCCACCTCATTTCTTTAAATTATTTGTTACTTTTTGCAGTACCTGGGATCAAACCCAGGGCTGGAGATTGAGTTCAAGTCCTCAAGAATGCTATTTTAAGAGGTACCATTGACAAATGATAGGGACAACAAAGACAAGACCAGTTGTGTCCTTTTTAAGGAGCTAGGGCTGGAGACAAGCAAACCAACTGTGAAGTTCTTTGATGTCTCATTGTCAGGCAGGTCTGCTAGGAAGCTCTTGTTGTCCAATTATTATATACCAACTACTAGTCTGAGATCTCAGAAGCTCTTAGCTTGTCTATTCCTTCTAGAAACTTGAGGAGGTAGATACTTTCATTCCTATTTCAGAGGTGAGGAAGTTCAGAAACAGCAAGCATGGTAGAGCCATAATTGTAATTCAGATCTGTTCTACTTGAAAGAATAAATGGGAAAAACATTGTCTGAAGGTATAGCTCAGCGGCAGCGTTGTATGTTTAGAAATCACAAGGTCCTAAGTTAGTTTCCTAGTGCCTTTTTCTCATGACCCCACCCCATAAAAAGAAAATGTGTCTTTTTAATATAAGTATTGTTGGGGATACTGTAATCAGTTAACCAAAGTCAAAGGACATCAGTACTGTCATTTACCCTGGTAACCTGGAATGATGATGCGTGTCATCAGTATTGTACCTTTCCTCTAACGTTTTATTATTCTGTTTTGGCTAATATGCATTTGTCTCATTAAGACAGCTTCCATTTTTCTGAGCCTACTTGGTCATCCCTGGGCCTGAAGTTTCTAGGCTATATCTCTTGGTCCCCTAGCCCTTAAGCACCTTCAGCTGCATAGCCAGAGGGATGCACTGGCAAGGAATGAAGGGTGAGAGGTGGGAGAAATCATCTCCTTCCATGTCAATCACATCCTCTAGATACATAGCACCTGCTCAGAGGTCAATCAATATAACTGTCCACTCTTGGTTGCAGTAACTTCCCTCACATGCTTCTTTAGACCCAAAGGGTTGCGCTTTGCACTAGCCCTTTGCTATAAACACTCTCTGGAAACTGGAAGATTTCCTGTTTTTTTTTCATGGGGGCAGGGGTCCTAAATCCATCCTAGAACATTGTAAATATCATCAGTCCCCCATACCTACATATTCTGTATCTCTAACAGCAGCCAATCACATCTGGAAAAATAATCAAAAATTGTCTACACTGAACATTTGTAGATTATTTTCCCTTGTCAGTTTTTCTAAACGTAATGCAACTGTGTTTCATAGCATTTACATTTGATTATGTATATGACAACTACAGGTGATTTAAACTTTCGGGGGGAGCTGGAGAGATGGCTTAGCAGTTAGGAGCACTTGTGGCTCTTGCAGTGGACCCAGGTTTGGTTCTCAGCACCCACCTGGTGGTGCACCACCATCTGTAACTCCAGTCCTCTACTGACCTCTCTGGGTACTAGTCCCACATGTGGTGCACATACATGCATACATATAGGCAAACCACCCATACACATAAAAATAAAGTAACTCTTTCATTATTACTATAGTTTATATTTAGGTTAGAAACGATCTTGTTTCACATGTCAATCCCAGCTCCCTCTCCCTCCCCTCATCCCCCTCCCTCATCACCAGGTCCCCCATTTCCCCACCCAATTTCCACTCCAATCCCCAGGGAGGGTGAGGCCCTCCATGGTGGATTTCCAGTGACTGTCATTTCATCTAGGGCAGGGCCTAGGCCTTCCCCCAAGAGTCCCAGCTGAGAGAGCCTCCCATATTGTGGCATGGGCACTCAAAGTCTATTTGTGCACCAGGGATAAATACAACCCAAGGCCCCATAGATTACTAGGCTTCCTCACTGACACTCACATTCAGGGTATCTGGGTCAGTCCCATGCTTTCCAGACAGCCAGCAATCTGGGGTCGAAGAGCTCCCTCTTGTTCAGGTCAACTGTTTCTGTGGGTTACACCAGCTCAGTCTTAACTCCTTTGCCCTCTTTCTGACACTGGATTCCAGGAGTTTGGTTCAGTGTTTGTCTGTGGGTAACTGCCTCTACTTTCATCAGTCGCTAGATGAAGGCTCTTTTTCCCTAGCTCTCTTGCAATGGAATTGTATACTGGTACTCTCCTAATTCATGTCTAAAATCCATAAGTGAGTGAGTACATACCATGTTTCTCTTTTTGCGACTGGGTTACCTCACTCAGGATGGCTTCTTCTAGTGCCATCCATTTGCCTGCAAATTTCAAGATTCCATTGGTTTTTTTCCACTGAATAGTACTCCATTGTGTAAATGTATCACATTTTCTCTATTCACTCTTCAGTTGAGGGGCATCTAGGTTGCTTCCAGGTTATGGATATTACAAATAATGCTGCTATGGACATAGTGGAACAGACATCCTTGTATGAATGTGCATCTTTTGGGTATATGCCTAAGAGTGGAATTGCTGGGTCTTGTGGTAGACTGATTCCCATTTTCCCGAGGAATGCCCATAATGATTTCCAAAGTGGCTGTACAAGTAGGCACTCCCACCAGCAGTGTAGGAGTGTTCCCCTTTCTCCACATCCCCTCCAGCATAAACTGTTGTTGGAGTTTTTGATATTAGCCATTCTGACAGGAGTACGATGGTATCTCAGAGTTGTTTTGATTTGCATTTCCCAGATGGCTAGGCATGTTGAATACTTTCTCAAGTGTCTCTCATCCATTTTAGACTCCTCTACTGATAATTCTCTATTTAGTTCTGTACCCCACTTTTTAATTGGATCCTTTGGTGTTTTGGAGGCTTGCTTCTTGAGTTATTTGTAAATTTTGGAGATCAGCCCGCTGTCAGATGTGGGATTAGTAAATATCTTTTCCCAATCTGTGGGTTGCGTTTTTCTCTTGCTGACTGTGCTCTTTGCCTTACAGAAGCTTCTCAGTTTCAGGAGGTCCCATTTATTAATTGTTGATCTTAGTGTAAGTGCTACTGGTGTTATGCTCAAGAAGCGGTCTCCTGTACCAATTTGTTTAAGGGGCCTCCCACTTTCAGGTTCAGTGTGGCTAGGTTTGTGTTGAAGTCTTGAATCCATTTGGACTTAAGTTTTGTGCATGGCAATAGACATGGATCTATCCGCATTCTTCTACATGCCAGCATCCAGTTATGCCAGCACCATTTGTTGAAGATGCTTTTTTTCCCATTGTATATTTTTAGCTTCTTTGTCAAAAATCAGATGTTCATATATGTATGGGTTAATATCAGGGTGTTCAATTAGATTCCATTGATCTACCTGTCTATTTTTACGCCAATACCAAGCTGTTTTCAGGACTACAGTCAGGGATGGTGATACCTCCAGATGTTGCTTTATTGTATAAGGTTGTTTTGGCTATCCTGGGTCTTCTGTTTTTCCATACAAAGTTGATTATTGTTCTTTCAAGATCTGTGAAGAATTCTGCTGGGATTTTAATGGGGATTGAGTTAAATCTGTATATTGCTTTTGGTAAGATTGCCATTTTTACTATGTTGATCCTACCTATCCAAGAGCATGGGAGATCTTTCCATTTTCTGGTGTCTTCTTTAAATTCTTTCTTTAAAGACTCGAAGTTCTTGCTATACAGGTCTTTCACTTGTTCGGTTAGCATTCATTACCCCAAATTATTTTATGTTGTTTGTGGCTATTGTAAAGGGCAATGTTTCTCTGATTTCTTTCTCAGCCCTTTTATCGTCTGTATATAGTAGGGCTACTGATTTTCTTGAGTTGATCATGTATCCTGCCACTTTGCTGAAAGTATTTATCAGCTGCAGGAGTTCCCTGGTAGACTTTTTGGGTCACTTATGTAAACTATCATATAATCTGCAAATAGTGAAAATGTTCATGAGGGATATTGGTCTGAAGTTCTCTTTCTTAGTTGTGTCTTTGTGTGGCTTGGGTATCAAGGTTATTGAAGCCTCGTAGAAAGAGTTTGGCAAAGACCCTTCTGTTTCTATTGTGTGGAATACTTTGAGAAGAATTGGTATAAGCTGTTCTTTGAATTTCTGGTAGAATTCTGCACTGAGGCCATCTGACCCTGGGCTTATTTTGGTTGGGAGACTTTTGATGACTGCTTCTATATCCTTAGGAGTTATAGGTCTATTTAAATTGCTTGTATGTTCTTGATTTAATTTTGGCAAGTGATATATATCCAGAAAAATTTCCATTTCCTTTAGATTTTCAAATTGTGTGGAGTACAGGTTTTCAAAGTATGACCTGATGATTCTCTGGATTTCCTCTGTGTCAGTTGTTATGTCCCCCTTTTCATTTCTGATTTTGTTAATTTGCATGTTCACACTCTGCCATTTGGTAAGTTTTGTCTCCCAACCAAAATAAGCCCAGGGTCAGATGGCCTCAGTGCAGAATTCTACCAGAAATTCAAAGAACCAACTCTTCGTTACATTGATTTTTTTAAATTGTTTTCCTAGTTTCTGCTTTATTGATTTCAGCCCTCAATTTGATTATTTCCTGGTGTCTACTCCTCCTGGTTTAAGTTGCTTCTTTGTGTTCTAGAGCTTTCAGTTGTGCTGTTAATTCTATAGTGTAACAATTCTCCAGTTTCTTCATGCCGGCACTTAGTGCTATGAACTTCCCTCGTAGCACTGCTTTCAAAGTGTCCCATAAGTTTGGGTATGTTGTGTCCTCATTATCATTGAATTCTAGGAAGTGTTTAATTTCTTTTATTATTTCTTCTTTGACCAAGGAATGGTGCAATTGTGCATTATTCAGAGTGATGATGGAATACTGCTGCCCCGCTCCTTTTCTCTCCACTTATACAGATCCAATATCCCAGCTGAGGGATGGCATCACTTAGAGTAGGTGCGTCTTCCCCCTTTAGTTAACTTAATCAAAATTTTCCACTGTAGGCATGCCCAAGGGACCATTGCCTGGGCAACTTTTTACATTCCATCTAGTTAATACTAGCCATCAATCATAGTGACTATTTGGATAGTAATTTGGGACACTTCTTTATTCTTGCCTGAGAAACTTCAGTGCAGAGAGCAGACAAAGGGAAAGCACAGCACAGGACTAGTAACTGTAGCTAACTAGAGCCTGAATAGTGCATGATCTGGTACCCAAGGTATAGGATTGGACAGGTGCAGCATCTAGAAATTGCAACAAAACATTTAGAAGTTAACATTGGTCAGCAACCAGAAGGATACATTTTGGCCAGCTTTGTGAGAATATTGTAACATAGGGACTATTGACAAAAGTATAAATAGGGATAAGGGACCCAAACAGGCAAGTGAAACACTTGGGCACTAGCAAGAGAGTAAAGATTTTACCATGCCTGGGCCTAGAGAAGCATACAAGAACCAAAACTGGAGCTTTAGGCTGAGAGGTATAAGCACTATCCCAGTGTAGGCACCACCAAACCATAGTCCAGCACAAAGAGAAAGGAGAAGGGAAGGAAATCAACACTCTAATCTCTCTCATCTTACTTACCCACCATCTGATACCACTTCTCATTGGCAGACCCCAACTTGAAGCCAAAGAACATAGGAGCTCAGTGATGTGATGTTCATGGCTCTGCCTTCCAGGGCAGAGTGGGGTTAAAGAAAGGCCTTCAGAGCAAATGGAGAATGACCCAGTCCCGTGTTACCATAGTAAAAATCTTTGATTAGGAGAGCAATCCTCTTATGCAGATCTAAAGCTTTATTCTACACTAATGGTTTCTGTAGTCATATCAGATGCCAAGACTAGTCCTTCGAAGTCAGATTTGCCCTCTGTTCATATGATAGTCAAGTAGCTTCAGTTAATACAAGTAGGGTGCAGCAACAGATAAACAAATCTTATAACTATGATTAGCCCTACTGTCCTATAGTGAGAAGTTGTTCCTGCTTGGATAGGTGCAAGTTGAGTATCGCCAAGCATCATGACTGTAGGCTGTGGCTCACAGCCACGGGCCCCTTTATTATTCTTCTGCCTAGCCAGTTAGCAGTGACTGGCTGTGGCCTCAGAATATTTTCCAAAGTACTGTTATATCTCAGAGATCCTAATTTCTATTCTATTTTGCTTGATATCAAATATTAGTTAGAAACTAGCAGTCTAGGTCTTACAATTTAGAGCAAGTCTGATTAATCTCATAAGTCACATTTTATACAATAATACTCAGTTCTTACATAAATTTTGTCACTGCATTTTGTGATTGGTGTCTTACCTTTTGACATTTCTGAGAATAGTTGGACATGGGTTCATTTTATGAGCATTGTAGCTGTGGAAACATTAGCAGTTGACTCAAAGTCTTCCTCCATGGCAGGATGATATATGGTTTTGAAATTAGGAAGTAAGAGTTTGGGTATACCTTGGAATATGTCGTAGGATACCACACTTGTTAAGGATCTCCTTTTGGAAACTTCTGTAATATTTTGTCACCCTAATCTTACCAGATAAGTATCATTATCATTTTGTAGAAAAGGAAGGCATAGAGATTCCTAAAAGTAAGGAATATATCATTAGGTGGTAGTGCCAACTGTTTCTGCTTGTTTGTTTTGTGTTTTTGTTTTAAACATGGTTTCACTATTCAGATTAGGCTGACCTCAGAACTCATAGCCATCTTCTGCTTCCTGAGTGGTGGGATTAAAGGTGTGTACCACCCTGCCTGGAAAATCTCCCTTTTTATGACAACTTTTTCAAAGTAATTTCTAATACTTGCAAAATGTAACAGTTGAAATATAGAGTTAATATCTGCTCCCATTATATTAAAAATAACTAGTAAACACATCCTAATTGTCTATCACCAAACAATAGCCTAGTGGGAATAGTGGGAAATGATATTTTGGGAGATCTGTTATGATATAAAGCATTGAGTGACATCTATTTGAGTTATATGCAAACCCATAACTAAAGTTCACAAGGAGCCCTTGTCTCTTTAAAAACCTTTATTTTGCCTGTAATGCATTTTCAAAGAAAGAGTGTCTGCTTGGAAGTCACCCATGTTCATCTCAGATACAGATGACAGCTCAGCTAAAGGGAAGCGGTTGTAAAACACTGGCTCTAAGGAAACACAAATGGGTAGGAGTATTAGTGACTATAACTTCATATGTGAACTTTTTCTCTTGTCAGGATGGTTGTGATTACCTCAAGGAAATATTTAGGAAATCTTCTTTTCAAAATGAACTTCCATTTTATTTGCTAAAATTTAATTGCTTTTATGGCTTTGTACCTAATGTAATTATTTCTAAGGCTGTGTTGCACTTATTAGAAGGCAGAAAATTCAAAAGAAAAGAATAAAAAAAGAAAGAAGAAAGGAAAGGAAGAAATCTATTCTATGTATGGTATTGTATTTTGTACATATTTCCAGATATGTCCCATAGAAATACTCTTTCCTGAAAAGGAAAATAAAAGGATCTTTTTCTAAAAGACTACAAGGGAGCAATATGGTAAAACACTAACATGACTCTATCAGCCTTGCATTTGGAAAGAATAAAAATAACCCCATTGCAGTGAAGCATGGAATTTAATTGGCTTCCCTCCTGCATCTGGTGGCCAGTAGTACAGTAGAAATTTTTAAACTAGAAGAAGACATAATGCAATTAAATTTCCTTTTAAAAATGTCAAAGCAAATACATCCAGGGCCCATTAGCTCACATACAGCTTTGCTATTCCCACTGGGCAGCTGCTGTTTAATGGGTTTTCGTTTATTGCTATCTTTACTTCTCATTTCAGGGTGCTATGATATATGATACACACACACAGACACACATACAGAGAGAGAGAGAGACAGAGAGAGAGAGACAGGCAGACCGAGAGAGAGAGAGACAGACAGACAGAGACAGAGAGAGAGACAGAGAGAGAGAGAGAGACAGAGAGAGATCAGCAGCTACAGTTTTCACATTGGTAAATAAGTACTTTACTGTTAACTTCTTTGACATCCTAAGTGGCTCTAGTGACAGCCAGCTTGGAATATGTTATAGGGCTCTCTTAGAGACAGTGATTCCCAGGCATTTTAGATTTGTGATTTTTCTGTCACTGAGTTTCACTCTGTTTCATAGCTCTTCCTTCTAGTAGAAAATGCTATGTGGCACATACTATTGAATATTTCAGATTACATTAAATTCTACTGTGGGATTTCAGCGTTGTCTCTTATTTTATCTGTAAATCACCTTGGGGACTAGATTTATCTACCATTTTCCTGGAAGTTACTCTGTTCCAAGATATGTTGGAGAAAGTCATATATATGTTCTTAACTCTGATAAATGTAAAAGTGCTTTTTGCATTTAGAAGCAGAGGTGGAGACAAGGATTTGGTTGTTAAGTAGTTGAGGGGAGGAAATGAAACCCAGGAAGGGATTAGAAAGAATGACAAAGGAATAGAGGGAGTTACTAAAGAGTGTATTATTGACCAGTTACATAGGGAGATGGGCATTGCTTAATGCTGCTGAGGAAAGCTGGGATCTACCAGGAACATATACCTCGGAATTAACCTGCCCAGAGTTCAAGGAAGCTATGGTATTACTCTGTCAGTTTCCTTTAGACAGTCATTATTTGAGGACTGTTCTTGAACACAGAGGAAAGGAAATAATACCCTGGCTCTTGCTGCTTGCCACAGTGGCAGCCAAAGTAAACCTCAGAGGCCAACAAGAAGCTTGAGTCAAAGGAATAGAGATGCTGGCAGTTGGAAGTCAGGCTGGTGGGAGCCAGATTAGAAAGGGTAAGAAGCTAGGAAGGGACACTGGCAGCACCTGTGACACATACTTAAGATTCCAAACATGTACTGTCAGGAGCCTGTCTTGCAGAGACACAAGCAGACAAGTCCTCATCTGGAATGGGAGGCATCATTGTCTGTGGACGAGTCCTCTTTTTGTTGTAGGATTATCATTTGCATACAGGTATTCCCCTGTTCAGTACACGTGCATGGGCTGATCATGTGTCTCCACAGTAGAGCACTTGCCTAACATGAGCAAGGCCAGGCTTCCATCCTCTGTAAGAAATAGACAACATAAAAACTTAGTTCTGTGAACACTATGTGATCTGTAGTTTGTATTGACTAATTTAGGAGGACTAAACAGTCAATTTTAACTCAATACTCAGATTCTCATATAACTTCTATAATGTTTGGAATGCCTGCAAATTTATTAGAAAGAACAACAGTGCTAGTGTGGGGATTTCTTAAATACTCACATACCTTTTCTAAAAAAAGTAAGAAAAGGAGCAGCCATGTACCCGAGTGTAGTCAAGATTATAAAGGAGATACCTGTCTTGCTGCATTGACATCCCCAGTCCCATTGCCTGGGTGTTTGAAAACTTCCCTGCGTCCAACCCTCTTCCCATCTCAAATTTGTTTCCTTCATCCATTTTCAGAAAATACCTGAGAAAATCTCCCTAAAATTGGTGTGTGGCAGTGAATGAATCCTATCTACTCCATTGGGCACTGCATGTGTCTCTGTGGCATTTAACAGAAGTTGCTCCAACTAGCAACCTAGGGATTGGTAACAAAGGAGAAAAAGACATGATGGTGGGAAATTGTGTTGAATGGAAACAAAGAGCACAGCATGCTGAAAACGTCCAAAAAGCACTGCAGGAGTCTTAGGGTTCAAAGTGGTCAAGATTTTAAAAACCGGACTGCTGTTATCTTTTTTTCAAGGAATGGGCTGCTGTTATCTTTTTTTTTTTGCCTCAAATTACCCTTAATTTGAAATTTGGCTATTTACTTGTTTCATTTTGCCTGACAGCCTGTTCCTAATAAATTTGATTCTCATATCTAAATTTTTAGTTATTATTCCAGGATAAATTCTTATCATTTTTCTTTTATTGGTAGCATTTATAGCATAATTCCATGCCAAAATAACATAAACAACAGCCAATTTTATGCCTAATAAATATGAGGGAGAGGGCTGGAGAAATGGCTCAGAGGTTAAGAGCACTGACTACTCTTCCAGAGAACCTGGGTTCAATTTCCAGTACCCACATGGCACTTCACAACTGTCTGTAACTCCAGTTCCAGGGAATCCAACACCCTCGCACAGACACACATGCAGGTAACAGACCAATGCATATAATATAAAAATGAATATTTTTTTAGATGAGGAAGGATCATTAACACTGACCTGTTTCATGAGTGCTCCTATAGTAAGCATGCCCCGGGTTATGGAGGCTAATAGTATAAAACCAATGTGCCAGAAAGAAGCCTTCCAGACTCCTGCCACAGGTCCTACTCACTCCTGGCAGTTTGCCATCCATTTTTGGTGTTTCTTGGTTTACAATTATGTAACATCATCCTTTGCCTTTGTCATAACGTGCCAACTTCTCTAGCAGGTCGGTTTTCCTATGACCAGCCTTATATAAGGACACCAGTCATATTTGGGGCTCACCTTCTATCAATATGACTTCCTCGTCTTCGGCTTATCTATTTACATCTGTAGTTACCTTTTGAGGTGTGGAGGGTTAAGATGTCAGCATAGCTTTCTCAGGGCATATAGTTCAACCCTAACATTGCCCACTTCCTTTTCCCACCATTTCAAGTTTCAAGTTTTGCACATTTATGTGTGTTGTTTAGAATCTGTCTGAGATTCTCCTGATTTGCAGCCCAGCTTCAGCCCTCCTGCTTCTGACACTGTCATTGCTCGCCATGGTTAGTGTAGTTCCCACAGAACTTATTTGCATGTTTAGTGGCTTCATTTTCCCAACATCAAGCAAGTTATCTAATCAATTTCCAATCACATTAGTGAGGTCATTCTGGCCATGATTGACCAGCAGCTTCCTCTCACTATAACCTCATGTGTGAACTACCGCAGAAGGCTTAAAATTTGACCCCAGCTTCTCTTTCCAGCCACCTGTTGCCACCTTACACTATGTGCCCCGGACCAAACTAGACTAGACTACTCACCCATTTGTGCAAAGAGGTTTTGAGGTCTCTGGGCCTTCACTTATACTTTTGGCTGTGGAAAGAATACCTTTTGGTGCTTTACCCCTCTGCTACATTGCTGCCATGATCCTCCCCTGTAGCTGCACTGGGTTAGTGTACCTCCAGAATACCATCACATAAAACCATCTAGCCATATCCCATGTTTCTATGACACTTTGTGACTCAGATACTAATGGAATGCTAATGGAAGATTAGAACCTTTCCAGTAGCTATGGGTATAAGTTAGTGCATGTCTAGCATGCTCAAGGCTCAAAGGTGAAACCCAGAATTGAAAAAGGAAAAATTAAAATGAGGAAATAGAGCATTGTATATAAAACATCCTTGACAGTAGGGCCAGTTGTGGACTTTCTTCCTGGCTGGAACTAACATTAATTGACCACTATAGCTTATGCAAAAAGTTTGTGTATATATGTATGTGTATACACACAAACAAACTCAGTATCACTTAAGAATGAGTGATGTTCTCAGAGGTGTGTCATTAGTTATTGCACTGTTGTAAATACCTAGAGTAGCCTTTATACGAACTGAGATGTTACAATATAGCACACTAGACTACATGATGCATTTATATTTGAATACATATGGGATAGCATGTTGTTCTAAGGACACAATGAATAAAAAAAACTCAAGATAAAACATAAGGGAAACTTATGCAATTAAGACATATAAACACAAGATTATAGGGCTGCTGCTGGCCTGACAACCTGAGTTCAATCTTTGGAACCCCTATGATTTTCTCAAGTCGTCCTCTGACCTCCACAAGCATTCCATGTCATAGGTGTGTGTGTGTGTGTGTGTGCATGTGTATACACATATATTCTCACAAATAAATTCAACAAATGTTTTAAAAGTGAATTATAATTGTGTTGTACTTTTAGCTGACTGGCAGAGGGGTTGATTTGCTTACTATGTACATGTGAATTATGTCTTGCGCAGTAAGAATTTATAAGCTCCATGTCTTGTGCAGTAAGAATTTATCAGCTCCATTGTGATCCTCCAGAGTTTGTTGTTTTGTTTTGTTTTGTTTTCTTGGAGTTTTTTGAGGAGGGTGTGGGTTTTAGAAGGATTTTTTTGTATATTTGTATTGTTATTTATACTTTACGATAGATAGCTCAGGATAGCCTGAAACTCACTCTGTAGTACTAGCTGACCTCAAACTCACAATCTACCTGCTTAAGCCTTCCAAGTACTGAGGTTAGATGTATGTAGCACCAATTCTTGCTACCATCATAATTTTATGGGACCACTGTGATTCATGCAGTACATTATTTACATAAAACATTATTTGGTAGCACCTGACTGCATATAAAATGGCTTGTGCCTAAGCATGCCATGAGCAACCTACTAAACTTAATGGTTTATTTAAGAAACAATAACCAAGCAGCTGGTAGAAATACAATCTTATGTATTAAAGCTTGGGTTCTCAATACTGCATGAGGGACCTGCCACTGCATTAGTGTTGTCTAGCTCCCAGAATTTTACAAGACGAGTTGAATTTTCTTGTCAGTGGGTCTGTAGGTCAACCAGTTATGCCTGGTTCATGGCTGTAAATTGGGCTTGGTCTTCTCCATTTTCGTCATTCTAGAACTAGTACATCTGCTTTCCATGCATAAGCCAAATCATTCATGTGGTCATGTTCCTCTCAGAGGGACAGGAAAATACTTCTTTTCCTATTCCCTCTTTCTTTTCTCCTTCCTCTTTCTTACCTTGCCCTTCTTCCTTCATTCATCCATCTTTTCTTCCTCTTCTTTCTCCATGGAAGGGGCTGTACTTACATGGTAAAGATTAGGAGCATATAATTTTAATATAGGAAATAAACAAAAATAAAAATTTGCTCTTCCTCAAAGTTGTTATGATATCTCCACTCCTTTATTTTCAATGAAGTGTGTGTGTGTGTGTGTGTGTGCGCGCGTGTGTGTGTGCGTGTGTGCGTGTATTTTAGGGTAAGTAAGTGCACCATATATATGCAGTGGCCCATGAAGGTCAGACAGTGTTGGGTTCCCTGGGCAGCTGTGAGCTACCGTGTATGTGAGCTAGGAACCAAACATGGGTTCTCTGCAACAGCAGTAAGTGCTCTTGTCAACTGCATCATCCATCTCTCCAGGCCCTAAACCATGTCACCAAAAGCTTACTGAAAGATTAAAAAGCCAAAGAAAGCAAAGCAATGTAGCACTGCAGTTTCAAAACTGAACTTTGAAATGTGGCTCTAATTGTGTCCATCTTTGTTTTCTTTCCAGACATGTGAAGACGTTTGGGTGGGAATGCCATCGCCTATCCCTGTGAAATACATTAGATACTTAGACTTTTTGAAGGATGTGTATGGCATAGAGGAGAACTACTCATGAAAACTTTGATCAACTCCTTGTTCTGCTCTCATTTTGCCATGTTTATTTTAATAGATATAATTTTATTAAAAACAAAAAAGAAACAGGGTTTAATTAAATGGAAATCCATAAACCACATTTAATCTCCTTTTGTCACTGTAGCTCTTCAGAGCAGCCTATTATATTGCTGATGTACCAGCACCATTAAAAATACCATTTAAAACAATGTTCACCATTTTAATTGTATGTATTATTTATGAATACCAAAGAATCTTACAATAATTTCCATCTAATATAATTTGATTCATTGCAATGCAAAAGAAAATGACTTTTGACATCTATGCATGACAATATAAAATCAAATTATATCAGAGCAGTAAGCTGTGATTCTGTTAAGCATTTTTGAAATCCTTTTGACACATGTTTATTACTTACATCATGAACTTTTGTAGCAACACACCTCATCAGAAGGAATTCTTAAACCTCTCTAGAGTGAGTGTGTTTATTTTCTGAAGTTATTGAAGTTATGGAAAAAAACCTCTCTGTCAACACACACACACACACACACACACACACACGGAGCGTGGGGGTGGGGGAGACATACAGACATACACACACATACTCACATGAGAGAGAGGAGGGGAGGGAGAGAGAAATTAAAATGTGTTTTGTTTATATTTTAGTGCCTTTTTATATCTAAAATCAGTTTCTTAGCTTAGGAGTATATACATGTGTATATAATTAGAGCATGACCAAAAATGTATTATACCTTAATGTGCCTAAAATATTTAGGGATGTGATTGTGGAAGGTTTCAAGGGTTGGTTTTGGTTTGTTTTGCATACATACTGCCAGCCCCTCGACTTCTAGCCCAAGGGTTTAAGTAGTTTAAAATTACAATGGATCTCTCCTGTATTTCCCTCATTTGATTTTTTTCCCCTCGCACAGCAGAACTCTTATCAGTGTTTGTCTGATTACAACCTATCACCATGGAGCTTCAGTGGCCAGAAGTCTTCTCTAGGCCATGCCAGACCCAAGTGCTGGGTGCTAGATATCATAAATCTGTCTCAGAGTCAGTGGGAGTCTGTCAAAAAGGGACTGTGCTTGTTGTGGGTCATCCTGGGGAGAAAAGGAGCCAAGTACATTTCAGGGTGCCCTTCTAGCTCCTTATTCCTTTATTCTACATTTGCAGCATCCCCTTGTCCCCAAATGGGTTAGCTTCTACTTGACAGCAATGGCACTTTCATTTTCTTCTAATCAAAACTAATCAGTAAACTACTTCTCTTCATAAAGCCTAGGACAGTTTCATGTGCACCATTAGAATTGACCTCATAGAGCTTTTCATTAAACTAGTATTCGCTAGTTAGATACCAGAACAGTGGGCCCATAAAACTCTAATTTTTATGACTTGATTTTTATCCCAGTTTTTAAAAAAGACAACCAACAATGCCAAGCTATTTTGTCATTGTAAGATTTTTCTACTTCCCAGAGAGCAAGCTTTTAGAAGGTATGACACTTGCCTAGAAGTGCTCAAGCTGACACATCTGTCACCTATTATTCAGCCCTTCACTCAATTGTCTTTCCCTCTATTTTAACTGGATAGATGATTTAGCCCTTGGAGAGGCTTGTAATGTAATTCACTTCAGATGCAGGAAGAAAAGGAAGCAAACCAATGATAGTGTTCCTGAGTTCATGGGGTGACAACTATTCATTCTGTTTCATGGATCTGTGTGTCCTGCCCTGGTGGTTCCTGGTTCAAGCTCACAATTAGCATTAACATGGCCATTATAGGAATCATGCCGATAAACATGATACATTGCAGCCATATAGACACTTTAAATAATTATTCGTTTTATAACTAAGCCATATACTGAAGGAGATTTATAATTTAGAGATAATATCCCCATTAGTAAAGTTTATGGCCCAATAAACAGCTCCCACTAGTTAATAAATGCCAAAGCTATAAAAACAAAGACTATTAATGTAATAGAATTTCTGTGCCTCCTTCTCTTGCTGGTGGTCTGAAGACACTAAAGGGAAATGCTATCTTAGGAAAAACATTTATTCTCATTATGTAAATATCAATGAATAGACTTACACTCGAGTTGGAACTTTCCCAGCTCCCCGTGGTCCCAGGTGGTCCCAAAATGCTGATGTAGTCTGCTTAGGTTTCAAGCAGCAGATAACCAATTTCAACACAAATAAACTCTGATTCAAATCTTTAGGGCAGATGGAGAGGAGGACCAGGATTTCTACCTCTCTTCTTTCCTTCTGGAAAAGAAAAACTCTAGCTAATGCCATTGTTCCAAGGTAATAATTTTAAAGTTTCTCAACCTTTGCATAGACCTACTTTTAACTCCCAACGTTTTCTTCCCTGTCATGGAAAACTTGTGAATGTCAGGGTGAGCTGAAGGTTAATAGAAGCAAACTTTTGTCCTATGAACTAATTGTTTATTAGTATTCTTGGGAGTCTTGGGAATGATTGATAAAGTTATTTGGAAGCCCAAATCAAGTCATGTCTCTTTGTACAAATCATCAAAAGCTGTTGAAATTCACAGTAATGTCTTGCTGAGTCACTGTGTGAAGTGTGGTTATTGTCAAAAGATGACTAATTTGCAGTATTAATTGGCCTTTTCATTTTTTTCTAACCTATTACATAACCATCTCTACTGGTTGGCTTAGCAATTACTAAAATGGTTAAGATTTTAGACAATAGAGAAGGAGCAAAGAACACTGTAACTTTTGAACATATACTATTTGAAACTGTTTTTTCCTATATATTGCCTTTTATTCAGTTAATGTCATATATAACGTTGTTGATATTTTTATACAATGCTGCTGAATTTGTTTCCTTGGGGTTGTAGAGCTTCTAGGCTTTCTGGATGCCTCAATCACAAGTTTAGAATATTTAAATAGCAGGGAATGATTGATAAGTAAAATGAGACCTCAGGTTTTTGAAAAACAAAACAAACAAAATACAAAAAAAGAAAAAGAAAAATCTTGCCTTTCCAATTTGAATTTATCTCAATTTGAATGAGAGCTGCTTTTCTAGCCTTTTCAGCTGCTTCCTTTCTTCATCGTGCCCTTTTTCCATGCATTATAAATTTTCTAGTTATGAGTTCAGTGCCTGGAGTCTTAATGAACTTGTCAGGTTTCCCCACAAAATATTTATGATATTGAATAATGTTGAGTCCATCCAATAATAAAATGCCATGGTCTTAATGGTATGTGTATTCTCTTTAGTTATTAGTATAGATCCCTGAGTTTTGAATATGCTTCAACATTGTTCTGTGAATGGCCTTTCAGATGAACAGCTTCCAAGTAATGGTAAAACCTGCAGATCCCAGTGATACATCCATCTCAGCCCTCGTGTTTTCTTGGCCAAAAGACTGAGTTGCTTTAAGCTGAACGTAGCTTAAGACCTTTTCAAAAACGAGTCTTTTCAAGTTGACTGAGCATCTTCAGAGACAGAGTGCTTTTCAATTCCTAAGAGAATGTAATGTGTAAAAACTGGAAAGCCCACTGAGACAAGATCAATGAGGCTATTGAGCAAATAATCAACCTGGAGCAATAATGGAGCAAACATCATTATTACAAAGGGTAGCACTGACTGTGTGATTAGCTTAAGAGAATCTTGCAGCTTGCCTCTGCCTGCCTTCTACCAGATTATATGTTGGTTTAAACATATATTCTTACCCCTGTCAATTAAGTTTCCCCAAAGTAACAGTTTTGGGATGAGACATCTTTGTCACAGAGTAGCCAGCATGGGCACCTTTTTTGCATCTTTT
The DNA here is from genome assembly GCF_017639785.1 of Mesocricetus auratus. Classification (NCBI taxonomy): domain Eukaryota; kingdom Metazoa; phylum Chordata; class Mammalia; order Rodentia; family Cricetidae; genus Mesocricetus; species Mesocricetus auratus. Next base: position 5,184,121 of record NW_024429213.1, read on the forward strand.
TCCTGGTCCTCAGTACAATTCCTTCCAAGGGAACTTTAGAACCTATTGTATGACTGGTGTGTGACATACACAGGAACCCAGGGGTCAGCTCTGCTGCTCAGGAATAACTGATAATGGCTAAGAAATGTGGCTTATGAAAAACTCCACAGTGGCTCTGCAAGCAGAGAATTAATGGCTCCCTGGAATCAGTAGGAGCTTTGACTTCTAAACACTCATTAGTTAAAGCAGTGAGGCCTGATGTTATGCAAGTTAGTGGGGGAAAGGGGGACCGCCCCTCCCTATTGTCTATTTTGAACAGAATATTCACATTTAACTCAAAGTGCTGAATGGATCAAATACATCAAACCAACTATTCATCAATCTCCCAGCTTCCTGAGCACCGGCTTTGCATCTGTGTAAAGCTGACAATGGAGGAAATTGTTGTTTTGACCCCACTATAATATAAAAATCCAGAGGAGCCCATAGCTTGGTGAAAACACACAAAAAATGCATTCTCTTTTCCAACCAGTCCACCAAAGTCATCTTTGTGTTTCCCTTTTCCTACATTGCCTATACAAGAACATCAGCCTGCCATGGGGACTTGATAGAAGTTACTTTTGCTTGCTTTTTCTTTTTCTCCCTTACCACTCTGGCTCTTCATTATTACTGTGAGGTCACCCATGGACTAGGGAACAGGGGCTAAAAATATCGCCAATTTTAACTATGGCCAGACCCTGCAGGGGAAGGAGAGGGGCAGCAAGAAACAACTGCAGGAAGGGAGTCTGGAGGAGAATGGAGACCACCATGTGTGTGTTACCTTAAAGAATTCGGCCTTCATCCCTTCATCCTGAGGGATGAAATGTTACTGGAGGATTTGAATCTCCAGCCTGAAAAGATCACGCCTGGATTTGAAAACTGGTAGCTATTTTGTGTGTGTGTGAATTTGGAGGGTTGAGTTTTGGAGGTGACAAGCCTTGATTAGCTGACTATTGTTGGAGCCTTGATCATTGAGACCTGGAGAAAATCATTCCAACATTTGGGATGTTGGAAATGAGAGAAGTGAAATCACAATTATGATTGAGATGTTTTGACAGTGGGGTAGATGGTAGTTGAAGTTCAGTGAAGTGGGATACATCAGAGAAAAATCAGTTTGAAAGAAATGAAGAATTTTGCCTGGGGCTTGCAAGATGGTTCAGTGCATAAAGGCACTTGCCACTAAGCCCCCGTGCTCCAAGTTTGATCCCTGGAGCCTACATGGTGGAAGGAGAGAAGCAGCTCTTGAGACTTGTCCTCTGACTTCTACATATGCCAATGCATGAAGACACATACACACAAAGTAATTTATAAAGAAATAAGGAATTTTTTGAGACAGATGTGCTAACATGCACAATAATTTCCACACTAGTGAGTCCAAAGGCCAGCCTGGGATATGAAATAAAATTCTTACTTGAAAAGCCAATATAACAAAAACAGAGATTCTGTTTTAAGGATATTAAGTCTGGGTAACTTAGGGAACAGGAAAAATGACAGTTTTGATTAGGCAACCTGGTAAAAAGGTCTGATTTTTTTTTTACAGAATAGTATGGACTAGGGATGCCCATACTATTATTTGAGCCATCAGAGAGTTGATATAAGAAACACAGTTCTCATCTTAAAGGGGTTATTAAATAAAAATCTCAGTACTAGGCATGGTTACCTTTCTACCACGTATTGGTTAGACAGGCCACAGAGGCTCCCAAAACAATACAGGTGTTTGCCATTGCCCTTGGTTACCCACCATAATTACATGGTTAAGAGCCTACTGCTGAAGACACCACACATTTTGGTTGTAAAACATAAAATAGTAAATCTTGAATTGACCAGAGAACTCTCATGACTGGGTGGCTTGATATGCTGGAAGGTGCAATGCAGGTTGCTAGGGAGAATGACATCAATGGTCTTATCCAGGAATGGACCCTAAGTGCAATACTGGCCTATTAGACAAGATGTTCCCCTGGTACAAGACTGTATATGGGGTAACCAGCTGCTTTCTTTATTGGATTTAAGGCCTGTGTCTCAGGAGGAATTTCGTGCCTGGCACTGTAAACATGATCAAAACCCAGGACCAGAGAAATCAAAGAACTTTTGGAAGAAACTTTTGATGTTGCTTTTCTAAATGGTCATGTTGACAAATTGCCTTCTAAATATTGGTTTATGCCTGTAGATTTGTGATGCCCCCAGCCATTGTCAGAGAAGCTTCTTACTGCAATGGGCTTTAGTTATCCAGAGATACATCACTACCTGAAATGCTGAGAATAAGTGATTGTGAGGGCTCAGCCATAGATGGCACATCTATTTCAACACTTGCTCAAGGCTCAGGAAACATAGGTGAGGAACAGAATGAATGCAAGGACCAGAGGGTGGGAAGGAGTGCTATGAAATCTGTCCTCTGGAATACACATGACTGTCGAACATACAGACTGCAGCTACCTACATAGACCTACACATGATCAAGAGAGTTAAAATTTGAACATTGAAGCTACCAAGTCCTTATCCCTACCCAAGGAAGTATTGGCAGTTAATGACTACTGGGGGAGGAAAAATCGTTTTTCTTTGGAAGTGAGGCCACTGGTATGTCCCCCATGTTCCAATAAATGACCCCATGTCAATATGCATATGAGCAACATAAATTTGACTTAGTGAGTCAAAATAAATAATTATTAAAAGGAGATATGAAGATGGGAAGGAGATATAATGGGGGGGTTGGGAACAAACAGTTTTCAAAGATAAGGTCTCACTATACAGGCCTGGCTGGTCTGGAACTTACACAGTTGATGACTGCCGAGCTAGCAAAAGTCAGTTTTCTATAGGAGTGAGACCACTGCTATGTTCCCTGTGTTCCAGTCTGCCTCTGCCTCCCAAGTGCTGCCATTCAAGGCGTTTCTACCACATCCCTGGCCTTCCAGGAACTTTTGTTCACAAGACTGTGGGTAACAATTATGAACTAACATCATCACAGAGCGTGTTGCTAGAAAACAACAGTACCAAACTGTATTTTTAAAATCAGCCTCAGTGAAATATAATGAATTGCACATATTTGTATACTTGAAGTGTCATATAAAGTTCCACTTGCTCTACATTTTTGATACAAGAATATTGGGCCATCTTTGAGAATGATAGAGCCTTTTTCAGGAGACTAGTGTCACAGAAATTCCACTCTTACCAAAGCTCCCCTTTGTCTTTCTTGTTTTGCAAATTGAAAGAATGAAATTTACTTACCACAGAGGGTTAGTTTTAGAGAGAAGTCTATTAAAGATTCATAGATATGATCTTAGTGGGGTAGGGAGGAAAAGAAGGAAGAAGAGAGAGAAGAGAGAGGAGAGGACAAGTGAGGAAAGGAGAGGGGAGGGAAGGGAAGAGGAGGGGGAGGAGAGAAGAAAGAGGAGAGGAGAAAAGGATGGGAAGGGAGGAGAAAGAGACAATAGTTCTGCTATATGGCACAAGGGGTCCCAAGAAAGAGGGTACCATTGAGCTGCTAGTCTGGGCTGTGTAAAGGACTAGGGTGAGGTGTGTGGAGGACAATAAGCAGGTTGGTCCAGCTGGTCCAATCACGCTGTGTTCAGGTCCCTTCTCTCAGTTTCAGTCAGGTAGTCACAATGCAGCCTTTAGGATTTGCCACATTTCCAGACTTTCCGCATCTTCTGGAGATGAAAAGGGAAAGATATGTCTTGGCACTTCTAGCCTCCAACAAGGCCATTCTCAGAATTGCTGCTTTGGGTCCCTGCTCTATCTGACCAATTTCTCTCTCCTGTTTTCATTTTCACCAATACTTGATGTGGATCCTTAGCTGCTGTGGTAAGTTCAACAGTACCTCATTGTGGTTATTTATTTTTCTATAATTGAGTTTTTGAGTTCTTTGTTGTTCTAGATTGAGTCCTTTTTGATGGAATGTTTCCAAATATTTCCCCTATAGTATAGTTGTCTTTTATTCTCATAACAAGAAGGCAAAAGGTATTTTAAAAATTAAGACTTTTTATGTGTTTTGTGCTTTGCTTACATATGTGTGCCTGGTGCCAGCAGAGTTCAGAACAGGATGTTAGATCCCCTGCAACTAGAATTACAAATGGTTGTGAGCCACCGTGTGAGTGCTTAAAATTGTATCTGTGCCCTTTTGCATGAGCAGAAGTATTCTTAACTTCTGAGCCATCTCTCCAGTCTCACAGAAGGAAAAGGCTCATGTTCTAATGGGGTCTGTTGTTTCAGTATGTCATTCTATGGACCGCTGTTTTCGTTAATAAACCTTTGCCTAAGCTGGTGTCATCAAAGCTTTCTCCTAAACATCTTATAGCTTGCATTTTAATGTATAATTCGATTTTTATAACCAAGGAATGACTTCAACTTTACTTTTTATTTTTAGAGATTTAATTTCTTAATTGTGTGTATGTGCACATGAGTACGGGTACCAGAGAGACTATAGCAGGGGATCAGATACCCTGGATCTAGAGTTATATGCAGTTTGATGCTGCCTGACATAGGTGCTGGGAATTCAGGACCTCTGGAAGAGCAGCATGCACCCTGAGCCCCCATATGTTGTGTAGCAATTTTCTCCAACAAGAAATTTAAGGAAAATTTAAGATATAAAAAAGTAAAACGACAGGATGCTTTACAACAGAGTCTTTACAAGAAAGTAAAACAACAGGGCGTTCTAAGGAGAGGTGAGGTGAACACTCCATGTTGCCAGGAAGCTCCATGGAGATAGGAAATAAACTCAAAATAGCTCCAGAAAGTCCCTGAAATGACCAAATTCTTTAGCCTTCCTCCCCCCCTAAGATTACACAAACAGCAAAGACTGCTGAGAGTTACTTTAAGACAAGTCAGGTAGCCTTGAAGTGGGTCCAAACATCTGAGCTACCTGGAAAGGGCACTCTCCATCCTTGCAGAATGTACAGTGTGCTTCAGGTTAAGATGTCACTCATGCTGGTGTGGGCTTTGGTGATACAGCTGGCTTTGAGTCATTTATGCTCCTGTTAGTAAACCAGATTTACTTACTGTTCTATGACTATGAAGAGACACCATGACCAAGGCAACTCTTATAAAACAAAGCATTTAATTGGGGCCTCATGTACACTTTCAGAGATACAATTCATTGTTGTCGTAGAAGGGAGCATTGTGGCAGGCAGACATGGTTCCGGAGAAGTAGCTGAGACTTCTACATACTAATCCACGGGGGGGAGAGAGAGAGACAGAGAGAGAAAGAGAGAGAAAGAGAGACAGAGAGACAGAGAGACAGAGAGACAGAGATACAGAGAGAGACAGAGACAGAGAGAGACAGACAGAGAGAGAGACAGAGACAGACAGAGAGACAGACAGAGAGAGAGAGACAGACACACAGAGAGAGACAGACACAGAGAGAGAGACAGACACAGAGAGAGAGACAGACAGACAGATACACAGAGAGAGACAGACACAGAGAGAGAGAGAGAGACAGAGAGAGAGACAGACAGACAGACACGGAGAGAGAGAGACAGACATACAGACACACAGAGAGACAGACACAGAGAGAGAGACAGAGACAGAGAGACAGAGACAGAGAGACAGACAGACACACAGAGAGAGACAGACACAGAGAGAGACAGACAGACACAGAGAGAGAGACAGACACAGAGAGAGAGAGAGAGACAGACAGACAGACACAGAGAGAGACAGACACAGAGAGAGAGACAGAAACAGAGAGAGACACAGAGAGAGAGCCAGACAGACAGACACACAGAGAGAGACAGACACAGAGAGAGAGAGACAGTGAGAGAGACATACAGACAGACAGACACACAGAGAGAGAGACAGACACAGAGAGAGAGACAGACAGACAGACAGAGAGAGAAAGAGAGAGAAAGAGAGAGAGAACTAGGCATGATGGGCTTTTAAAACCTTAAAGCCCATCCCAGTAACACACTTCCTCCAACAAGGCCACACCTACTACTACTTCTGCTTCCATCAGCTACTGGAAAGGCTCTAGGATGATATATAAGGTAGTCATCAATCTCATTATCGGGGAAGGGTGTTTAAGGTACCCTCTCCAATATTGCTTAGATTGATAGTTGGGGACATCTTTGTAGATCTCTGGGCATTTCCATAGTGCCAGATTTCTCTTTAAACCTATAATGGCTCCCTCTATTATGGTATTTTTTGCTCTCCTCTATTCTTCCCCCCACTCAATCTTCCTTCTCCCTCATGTCCTCCTCTCCCCTTCTCTTTCTCCTAAGTTTCACTCCCCTCCCCCCATGCTCCCAGTTTGCTCAGAAGATCTTGTCCCTTTCCCCTTCTCTAGGGGACCATGTATGTCTCTGTAAGGGTCTTCCTTGTATCTTAGCTTTTCTGGCAGTGTGGATTGTAGGCTGGTAATCCTTTGCTCTATGTCTAAAATTCATATATGAGTGAGTACATACTGTGTTTGTCTTTTTGTGACTGGGTTACCTCACTCAGGATGGTTTCTCCTAGTGTCATCCATTTGCCTGCAAATTTCAAAATTCCATTGTTTTTTCTGCTGAGTAGTACTCCATTGTGTAAATGTACCACATTTTCTCTATCCACTCTTCAGTTGAGGGGCATCTAGGTTGCTTCCAGGTCCTGCATATTACAAATAATGCTGTCATGAACATAGTTGAACAGATGTCCTTGTTGTATGAATGTGCATATTTGGATATATGCCTAAGTGAAATTGCTGGATCTTGAGGTAGACTGTGTCCCATTTTCCCGAGGAATCACCATACTGATTTCCAAAGTGGCTGTATGAGTTGGCACTCCCACCAGCAGTGGAGTACTGTTGCCCTTTCTCCACATCCTCTCCAGCATAAACTGTCATTGGTGTTTTGGATTCTAGCTATTCTGACAAGAATAAGATGGCATCTCAGAGTTGTTTTGGTTTGCATTTCCTGGATGGCTAGGCATGTTGAGCACTTTCTCAAGTGTCTTTGAGCCATTTTAGACTCCTCTATTGAGAATTCTCTATTTAGTTCTGTAGCTCACTTTTTAATTGAATTATTTGGTGTTTTGGAGACTAGCTTCTTGAGTTCTTTGTATATTTTGGAAGTCAGCCCTCTGTCAGATGTGGGGTTGGTGACTATCTTTTCCCATTATGTGGACCATCTTTTTGTCTTGTTGACAGTGTCTTTTACCTTACAGAAGCTTCTCAGGTCCAGGAGGTCCCATTTATTAATTGTTTATCGTTTATCTCAATGTCTGTGCTACTGGTGTTATATTCAGGAAGCAGTCTCCTGTATCAATTAGTTCAAGGGTACTTCCCACTTTCTCTTCTAAGAGGTTCAGTGTGGCTAGATTTATGTTGAGGACTTTGATCCATTTGGACTTAAGTTATGCGCATGGCAATAGATACGGATCTATCTGCAGTCTCGTAGGTGTGTGGGCTAACATCAGGGTGTTCATTTCGATTCAATTGGTCTACCTGTCTATTTTTTTTGTACCAATACCAAGCTGTTTTCAGGGCTATAGCTCTATAATATAGCTTGAAGTCAGGAACCATGATGCCTCCGGACGTTTCTTTATTGTACAGGGTTATTTTGACTATCCTGGATCTTTTGTATTTCCATATAAAGTTGAGTATTATTCTTTCAAGGTCTTTGAAGAATTGTACCAGTATTTTTATGGGGATTGCATTAAATCTGCAGGTTGCTTTTGACAGGATTGCCAACTTTACTATGTTGATCCTTCCTATCTAAGAGCATGGGAGATCTTTCCATTTTCTGGTGTCTTCTTTAATTTCTTTCTTTAAAGACTCAAAGCTCTTGCGATACAGGTCTTTCACTTGTTTATTTAGCATTACCCCAAGGTATTTTATGTTGTTTGTGGCTATTGTAAAGGGCAATGTTTCTCTGATTTCTTTCTCAGCCCTTTTACCATCTGTATATAGTAGGGCTACAGACTTTTTAGAGTTAATCTTGTATCCTGCCACTTTGAAGAAGGTGAATATCAGCTGTAGGAGTACCCTGATAGAATTTTTTGGTTCACTTATGTAAACTATCACATCATCTGCAAATAGTGAAATTTGACGTCTTCCTTTCAAATTTGTACACCGTTGATCTCCTTTTGTTGTCTTATTACTTTAGCTAGAACTTCAAGTACAATGTTGAAGAGGCATGGAGAGAGTGGACAGCCTTGTCTTGTTCCTGATTTATGAGGAATTGACTTGAGTTTCTCTCCATTTAGTTTGATGTTGGCTATTGCTTTACTGTATATTGCTTTTATTATGTTTAGGTATGTTCCTGTTATCCCTGATCTCTCCAAGACCTTTATCATGAAGGGGTTTTGGATATTGTCAATGGGTTTTTCAGCATTTAGTGAGATGATCATGTGGTTTTTCTTTTGTAGTTTGTTGATATGGTGGACTACATTGATAGATTTTCATATATTGAATCATCCCTGCATCCCTGGGATAAAGCCTACTTGATCATGGTGGATGAGTTTTCTGATGTGTTCTTGGATTCGATTTGCCAGTATTTTATTGAGTATTTTTGCATCAATGTTCATGAGGGCTATTGGTCTGCAGTTCTCTTTCTTAGTTGTGTCTTTATGTGACTTGGGAACCAAGGTAATTGTAGCCTTATAAAAAGAGTTTGGCAATGAACCTCCTGCTTCTATTATATGAAACAATTTGAGGAGTATTGGTATTAGCCCTTCTTTGAATTTCTGGTAGAATTCTGCACTAAAACCATTTGGTCCTGGGTTTTCTTTGGTTGGGAGACTTTTGCTGACTGCTTCTATATCATTAGGGCATATAGGTCTATTTAAATCTCTTATCTGTTCTTGATTTAATTTTGATAAGTACTATTTACCCAGAAAACTGTCCACTTCCTTTACACTTTTGAATTTTGTGGAGTACAGGTTTTCAAAGTATAGCCTGAAGATTCTCTGGATTTCTGCAGTGTCTGTTTTTATGTCCCCCTTTACATTTCTGATTTTGTTAATTTGCATATTCTTTCTCTGACTTTTGGTTAGTTTGGATAAAGGTTTGTCTATCTTGTTGATTTTCTTGAAGAACCAACTCCTTGTTACATTGATTCTTTGTATTGTTTTCTTTGTTTCTACTTTATTGATTTTAGGCCTCAGTTAGATTATTTCCTGGCATCTATTCCTCTGGGGAGAGTTTGCTTCTTTTTTTCTAGAGCTTTCAGTTGTGCTGTTAATTCTCTAGTGTGACTATTCTCCAGTTTCTTCATGTGGGCACTTAGTGCTATGAACTTTCCTCTTAATACTAGTTTCAAAGTTTCCCATAAGCTTGGGTATGTTATGTCTTAATTTTCATTGAATTCTAGAAAGTCTTTAATTTCTTTCTTTATTTCTTCCTTGACCCAGGAGTGATACAATTGTGTGTTGTAGGAGTTCTGCAATTTGTGGTGTTGTTCTATTCTAACTTTAAAGCATGGTGGTCCAATAAGATACAGGGGGTTATTCCAATTTTTTTGTGTCTGTTGAGGTTTGCTATGTTGCCGAGTATGTTGCCAATTTTAGAGAAGGTTCCATGTGGCGCTGAGAAGAAGGTATATCTTTTGTGTTTGAATAGAATTTTCTATAGATGTCTGTTAAACCCAATTGGGTCATAACTGCTGCTTATTCTTTTGTTTCTTTGTTAAGTTTCTGTCAGGTGGTCCTGTCTAGTGGTGAAACTTTGTTCTTCTTTGAAACTTTATTCTTGAAGAATAGTTTTGACTCTTGTAGGCCATTTGTGTTTCCATATGAACATTGATATCAATTTGTCAATTTAAAAATCTTGGTAGGATTTACTTTAGGATTGTAGTGAATCAATAGGTCAACTTGAAGAATCAATATCTTCAATACTCTAAGTATTCTGACCTGTGAGTACAGTACAGCATCTCATTACCTAAGTCTTCTTATTTTGGTAGTGTAGTATAGACTTCAGTATGTAGGTATTGCATATATGGGATACAAGCTTTTGCTAAATTTGTTGTTATTGTATTGTATTTTTTATTGAAATAGCATAATAAATGACAATGATTTTAAGAGTATATTATTAAGACGAGATTCACATCATGTAAAAATAGCCAGTTTAAATTGTAAAATCCACTGCCTCTAGTTACAAAAAAATTTTTATTACCTCAAAACAGAAACCCTTCTAGTCATTGTAGCTCAATCCTTTAATCCCAGAATTTGGGAGACGGTTGTAGGCAGATATGTGAGTTTGAGGCTGGTGTATATATTGAGGTCCAGGATACTGAGGGCTACATAATGAGACCCTGTCTCAAACAAACAAAAAATAAAGTATAAATCTCATACCCATTAAGCAAAATGATATCCTCTTCATCTAGCCTCTGCCTATCATCAATCTGATTTTTGCCTCTACTAATTTATTTTACATAGTTAGTATAAATAGGATCATAATAGGACTTTCCATTCTGGCTTCTTTCAGTTATCATGACTTGGTTTTGTTGTTGTTGTTTTAAATAGTGATAGAGACAGAAATAAAGACCTCTATCACTGACCTATACCCTCATACAATGTTTTTGATGGTACCCATGTTATAGCATATATTGACACTTTATTCCTATTTTGTGATAGTTTTATTTCACTTCATGACTGTATACTATTTCCCTTATTCATCCATTGATGGACATTTGGGTTGTGTGTTAGGTTTACTACCGCTGTTATGAAAGCCCATGACCAAAGAAAGCTCAAGATAAAAGGGTTTATTTGGTTTATATTTCCACAACTTAGTCCATCACTAAAGGAAGCCGGGTCAGGAACTGAAGCAGGACAGGAACTTGGAGACAGGAGCAGATGCAGAGGCTATGGAGGTGTGCTGCTTACTGGCTTACTAAACCCGTTTTCTTGTAGAACCCAGAACCAGCAGAGGCATAGCCCCACCCACAATGGACTCGGCCCTCTGACATTAATCACTGATTAAGAATATATGCTATATACAGGCTTCTCTATACCCCAAGTTATAGAGGCATTTTCTCAATTAAGGCTCCCTCCTCTTCAGTGACTCTAGTTTGTGTCAACTTGACATAAAATTAGCCAGCGCAACTGAACCCTTGACAACTTGACACACAAACATCATTATTACGCCACAATATTTCTTTTCTTATTCATCCCTAATATCCCACATTAACAGAAGCATCACAATACTAAATATTCCAAATTTAAGCATCCCAGTCTTTAAAAATTCAAGAACTTAAAAGTTCAAAGTCTTTTTACATGTATTCAAACTTCCTTTTAAAATCCAAACTCAAAAAGAAATCTCTTTATCAGTTGGAGAGATAGAGAGAAGGCTCAGCAGTTAAGAGCACTGGCTGCTCTTCCAGAGGACCTGGCTTCAGTTCCCAGTAGTCACATGGCAGCTCACAACTGTGTGTAACTCCAGTTCCAGGGGAATCTGACATCTTCACACACACATACATGTCAGTAAAATACCAATGCACATAAAATATAAATAAAAATAAATAAATAAATAAATACCTCTTTATCACTTTGAAGTCTCTCAATTATGGGCTCCTATAAAAAATACTTTCTGACATATATATATATATACATATATATATAGTTTAAATTAGAAACAAGCTTACTTCACATGTCAATCCCAGCCCCCTCTCCCTCCCCTCTTCCCCTGCTCCCCCAAAGTGGGTGCCAATGAGGAGGCCTAGGCAACCTAGGGGGCTTTGAGTAGTAGATCAGTATTTATACCTGGCACATAAATACTTTCTTACTTCAAGAGAGAAGAACCAGGGCACAGTCACAATGTAATCAAAGTAAAATCAAACTTCAAAAGCATAAATAACTCAGTTTTCACTTATCTGGGTTTCAGTCATGATCTTCTGGGCTCTTTCGAAGGGCTTGGTTCACTTCTCCAGCTCTGCCTTCTGCAGCACATACAGCTTGCCCTCTAGGTTCAGACTGGTTCTACCCCACTGCTGCTGCTGCTCTTGGTGGTCATCCCATGGTACTGGCATCTTCAAAATGCTGGGGTCTTCTGCTGCAACTGGGCTTAACTTTCATCAATAGTCTCTCTTGGGCTCTCTTCATGGTGCAAAGCCTGAACATTTCTTCACAATCCTTTCTATCCTGGGGCTTCAACGCTACTCTAGCTGTACCTTCACCAATGGCCTCTCCTGGCCTCACACAGTTTCAAGCCCCAGCTACTCTCCATGAACCCTCCATGCCTTTAAAACCAGTACCAACTGGATGACTCTTATACTACCTAGTTTAGCTGCTAGTATGAATCTGTTGGTGTGGGGGCAGGAAGATAGTTGTCAGCATGTGAATGGCGAAGGGACCTCAGCCAGTGGAGGAGTTTAGACCAGGAGGTGGTGATTGACAATGACGGGCATCCTAGAGTAAATCAAAGTGGTGGCAGGTGGTGGCCTGGTGGTTGCGGGCCCCAGAGTGTTCTCTCTGGTTGCTTGGAACAGGGGCTTGGCCATAATGGCAAAATTATGGATCCAGTGATGGAAGAATCCCATTAGGCCCCAAAATGTGAGATTCTGGTCCCCTGTGGTTGAAGGTTTCAAATCCCACAGGACTTGGACTCTGTCAGAGGTGAGGGTCACAGATCCCGGGCTGAGTTGAAATCTCAAATAAAGCACAGTGGGGGAGGATAGCTGAGCCTTAGATGGGAAACATAGTATCCCAGGAGCCAAGGTAGTTTAGGAACAGAGTGGTAGCCTGTTGAGACAGAGGTAGGGAGGGGCTACAGAGAAGGTGTCATATATGTATTGGGGGAGTGTGATAGGACTTGGGTCAAAGGTGGAAAGACCCCATGCCAAGGCTTGTCCACAGAAATGAGGGTTGTCCCAGAAACCCAGAGGGAGAACAGTCTATGTAAGCTGTCTGGGGGCCAGGTGTCAGGGTCCTTCCAGGTAAAGGCAAAGAGTCAGGGTGTAAAGAGAGAGTGAAAAGGGCGTCATTCAGGTTCAGGACAAGGAAGTGGCTGGGTTGCAGGAGGAATTTTAGACAGAGCATTAATTATTAGGGCTTATTAACCACTGGATTAATTGGAATAACTGCCTTGTTTATGAGGCAGAGGTCTTGAACTAAACAGTAAGCACCAGAGGGCATATACACAGGAAGGATAGAAATGTTTGCAGGGTGAATCAATAGGAATTCAAAGTCCTTGAGAAAAAAGGCAGGTGATTATGGGCTTGAGGCCTTGACAATGGGTTTCAGAAATAGGAAACTGGAGTCTGGAAGGGGTCCTTAAGGCAAACTAGGACTGGCTGGTGGTGAGTAGCAACCATGGGGTGGAGATATTCCATACTTGAGGATCCACTGCATAAGGGAGGGTAGGGACAGGACAGTCTGCGGTAGGAACCTGTGAAGCTATTAAGAGGAGAAGAAGGTAGGTGTCAGGAGAGAATATGGAGGTCAAGGTAAGTGTGGCCACAAATCGGCTGAGAATATGACGACAACCAAGTAAAGGGCAGACAGGTATGACTAGAGAAGAGTGTAAGAAGAATCGCCCTGCAAGGATGCAGGGAAGTGACAAGGTCTTCAGTGGGAAGGAGGTTGTCCCATCCACCCCACAACAGAGATTGGCAAGGGACCTGTGGGACCTGTGTGAGAGGTTAAAACACAGTAGGTAGCTCCTGTGTCCAAAAGAAAGGCAATGAATGTATTTACCAGCTACCTGGAGTTTTACCCTTGGCTTGGAGAGGATGGAGTCACCAAGTCTAGGCCACATCAGTCTTCCAATGGGCTTAGGAGTTCAAAGGCTGGAAGGGTCTCAGATGCTGGTGTTGGTGAGGTTGGACCATGATGGTGTGACATAGACAATGATCCTCCATGGGGGCATTCCAATTCATTCCAATTTCCAGTGCTCAGGCTGTCAGCAGATGGGGCAAGGCCTTGTTGGAGGCCCAGAGTCAGGGAAGTACCGTGAATAGTAGCCTTCCTGACTGCATTTGTAGCAGGCTGACTTGGGCTGGGCTCCAATGGGATGAACTTCCTTTGTTCCTGTTGTGGGGTACCAGTGACCTCAGGGAAGCTGCCAATGTGAGGGCCTTCTGTTGTAGCTGAGTCTGTCAGGAAGACTCTGTTGCCTCCTCTCAGGCATTAATAACCTTAAAGGCCATCTTCACCAATTCCTGTATTGAGGTTTGGGGACCCTCCTCAGCCCTTTTGAATTTCTTTCTAATAGCTGGCACCAACTGAGAAAAGAAATGGGTGGCCAGGACTATGACTCCTGCTGGGGAGGCTGACTCAAAGCAGCATATTGAACCATGGTTTCTTGTAATCGATTTACCAAAATGGGCAGATTTTCATTAGCTCGCTGCATAATCTCTCAGAGCCTCTCAAAAATTATCAACTTTGTCCGAGACCATTTCCATACCCTGAAGGAGGCAACAGACTATGAGGTCTCCACTCATTTTGACCTGGCTGATAATCCAAGTAGGACTCTGGAGCTGGCATCATCATGTCACCCACCCACAGAGATCATATTGGTCTATATACTGTCTTGTTGATGCCTGAACTTGACCTCACTCCTCAGGAGTGAGAGTGGTGGCCTAGATGACACAGAGGTCATGGCAGGCCAGATCATTGGCTTGGGAAAGATAACAAAACTTCTTGATATAAATAGAAAGATTAGTAGAGAATGAACGTAACCACTTCTCTATCTGTTATAGGTCCTGAAGGGAGAAGGGGGCATGAACTCAAACGATTCCATCAGTTCCAGACACCAATTGGAGAAGGTAGAGGAGGGCAGGGTTCTGTTACAACCGTGTATGAGAAGAGACTGGAGAGGATTTCTGAGGGTTAGGCCAGTGTGTAGAAGGGGACCAGGGTGTAGATTGTGGCACTGAAGTAGATAGGGAGGTCCAGTAGTAGGAAGGGGAGAAGAGGAAGGTGGCTAAGGTGGGGGAGGTTGGCCTTTGACTTTGTTGGAAGGGGGAAATAGCCTGGATAGAGGATGGGGGAGGGGCATTGTCTGTGGCAGCATGATCAGGGCCGAAGTTCGGAGACCCAGTTCCCAGATAGGCAGGAATCTGGAGGTGCTGTGAACCTAGCCTACAAGACTGGGGTTGTGGGACACTGGCTAGAGAAAGAAGGATTGGAGCACAGTACCCAAACACCATGAGCATAGGGCGGTTCTGACCACTTGTCCCCATGCTGGCAAAAATTTTCAAGATCATGGAGGATGGTAAATTCAAAATTCACTCCAGTGGCCATCTTGACTGATTATTATCAATAGTGTATTGTGGCCAGGCCTTAGAGTACAGGGAAATCAGGTGTTCGGGACATATGATATCATATAGCCGCAATGTGAATGAATGGGTTTTGTAAAAGGTAGCTTAAGGGAGTTTGGGAATCTAGCCTAGACCCACAACTGCCTATGTAACAAGTCTGTGCTGGAACCCGAAGTCTAAAGCAATGTGTCGACTTCGATAGGCTTTGGGTCAAGAAACAAGTTGGGGTGTGGGGTGTGCCCTTGAGCAGATGCCCTTGAGCAGCAGTCTTCTGAAGAAGGGGTCCCAGAGAACAAAGGTTGTCTTTGCTCCAGTAACTGATCAGGGTCTGGCACGGCCATATCTTTGGCAGGATACCCCCCAAATCGGGAGGGATACTGGACCCCTAAAGGCGGTGACTTGGAACGGGGAACATACTTGTTCAAAAACCAATCTAGTCTGGTGGAGAGCACAGGGTAGGTGTAGTTTT
The DNA here is from genome assembly GCF_017639785.1 of Mesocricetus auratus. Classification (NCBI taxonomy): domain Eukaryota; kingdom Metazoa; phylum Chordata; class Mammalia; order Rodentia; family Cricetidae; genus Mesocricetus; species Mesocricetus auratus. The sequence continues at coordinate 5,199,760 of NW_024429213.1, forward strand.
CCCACAATGACGCCAGGGGTGGAGGAGGGCAGGATGTCAACCCCTCCCTGGCCAAAACACCAGATGAAAGGTTTCCATACCCCGATATTCACAATAATCTAAATCAAGCTGAATTAAGATAGAAGATCATGTTTATTTGGTAAAACCTCCCGGATTATTTTTCGGCCCTCGGAGAAGATACAAGAAGAGACCAAAAGTACCTCATGACTGGTCTTTAGGGGGCAGTTTAAATACCTTGTAGGTATGGTCATGAGGATCTTTGGGAGAGATAGAGGGGGAGGGAGAGAGAGAGAGAGAGAGAGAGAGAGAGAGAGAGAGAGAGAGAGAGAGAGAGAGAGAGAGAGAGAGAGAGAGAGGGAGGGAGGGAGGGAGGGAGGGAAGGAGGGAGGGAGGGAGGGAGAGAAAGGGAGGGAGGGAGAGAAAGGGAGGGAGGGAGGGAGGGAGAGAAAGGGATGGAGAGAGAGAAAGGGAGGGAGAGGGAAAGAGAGGAGAACGAGGGAGGGAGAGAGGGAGAGGGAAGGAGAGAGAGGGAGGGAGAGGGAGAGAGACAGAGACAGAGAGAGATAGAGACAGAGACACAGAGACACAGAGACACAGAGATTAAGTTCTGATGACCTGAATTTCCTGTGACCTTAAGTTCTGATTGTCTAGAAGTTTTGATTCCAGAAGTGGGGAACACTCCTTCCAGGAGCCACATTCCATTGAACTAGAAGCCAGCTTCCCTCCTGGTCTCTTTGGGTTTCTAATGCCCTTAAATCTTTAGGATGATTGATCCAGATTACCATGGGGAAATGGGATTGCTTCTCCACAGTGGAGGTAAGAAAGAGTATGTCTGAAGTGCAGGAGATCCTTTAGGGCATCTCTTGGTGCTACCATATTCTGTGATTAAAGTCCATGGGAAACTACAACAGTCTAATCCAGACAGGATGACAAAGGACACTGACCCATCAGGAATGAAGGTGTGGGTCACTCCTCCAGGAAAAGAGCCAAGACCTGCTGAGGTTCTTACTGAGGGTGGAGGAAATATAGGATGGGTAGTAGAGGAAGCAGTTATAAATACCAGCTAAGGCCATGTGACCAGTTACAGAAATGAGGATTATATCTGACATGAGGGTTTCTATTGTATTTTGATAACAATGCATTTGTACAGACATTTGTGTTTTCTTTCAATTTCTTTATCATGTCATAACATCAATTAAAACAATATCAATGGTTATCATATTTAAGTTTGAGATACTAAAAAGATGTTCCCCAAAGGGCAATGCCACCTATTCTAAATTAATAATGCATTTGTGGTTGTATCATGTTAGGCATAATTATTACCTGGTCATTGTTTTCATTTGGAAATTAATTAAAACATAAGGAAATATGATTGTGTGTCAAATTGAAAAGGGGTACATTTGTGGTAGCTATTTTTTGTTGTCAACTTGATTACATCTAGAATTAACTAAAATCCTCAAATGGAGGCCACACCTGTGAGGGATTTCTGCTTAATTTGAAGTGGGAAGATCCACTTCTAATCTGAATCTTTGAGGTGGGAAGACATGCCTTTAATCCAGATCTTGGAGTGGGAAGATGGACCTTGAATCCAGATCTTTAACCTAGATCTAGTATGGGTCATGCCTTCTGTTGGAAGTGTATATAAGAACTTAAAAGAAGGAAGCTTTTGCTCTCTACCTGCTTGCTCTCGCCTTGTTGTCATATCCATTCCTTCACTGACATTAGAGCCTACTTCTTTAGGATACCAGCCTAAACTGCAGAGGAGATGAGACATCTAGCCTTGTGGACTGAGCAACTACTGAATTCCTGGGCTTTTCATTCACAGTCAGCAATTGTTGGAATAGCTGGGCTACAGCCTGTGAATCATTCTAATAAAGCCAATCCCTGTATATAATATATATTGTACAAACAATCATATTTATTACTATATTATTAAATTTAATATTAATATGTATGAATAACAATAAATATAAGTTTGTTATAAAACATAAATTTGTAAAATGTGAATTTTAAAGTAAAATATGATAAAAATATAAAATAATGTATAAAATATGAGAGATTCATTCTATAACTTCTAGAGTCTAGAGCAGCCTGATAAATACAAGTTGCTTATTGTGAAAAATGATACCATTAACAATTTTATGTATTTGCTTCTGTATTAGTTTACTGTATTTTGAGTATATACCCTAGTAGTGAATTTATCAGAACAAATAGTTATTCTACATTTAACTTTTTGAGGAAGTGCTAAAACATTTTCACAGTGGTTGAAGCATTTTCTCACTAGCAGTTTATGATGGTTCCAATGTCTCCACCTTCTGGACAAGATTTTAGTATAAGAATGTTGGTGGGTGTGGATTGAATCTCATTTGGGCTTTGATTTGTAGTTTCCTAATGATTAATGATGTTGGCACATCTTTTCATGATATAAAAGCATTTAGTTTGGGGGGTACTTTTATTTTTTACTCATATATTACATGCCAGGTGCAGTTTACTCTCCCTCCTCTCTTCCCAACACAACTCTCTCCACATCCCCTCTCCCCCATTCCACTCCTCCTCCCTTCTCTTCAGAAAAGGATAGGCCTCCCAGGTATATCAACTAGATATGGTATGTCAAGTTATAATAAAACTAGCCACATCCCCCATATTAAGGCTGGACAAGGCAATCCAGTAGGAGGAAAAGGGTCCCAAAAGCAGGCAAAAGAGTCAGAGACACTCCCACTCCCACTGTTAGGAGTCCCACAAGAACACCAAGCTACACAAGCATAATACATGTGCAGAGGGTCTAGGCCAGTCCCGTACAGGCTCTCTGAATGTAGGTTCTGTCTCTGTCGACCCCAGTGAGGTGTTTCTGTGGGCTGTTTTCTTATGGTGTCTTGGGCCCTCTGGCTCCCACAGTTCTTCCCCACTTTTTTCTGCAGGACTCCCCCAGCTCCACCTTATAATTTACTCTGTATGGGCTTCCATCAGTTGCTGCATTCAATTCCATTGATCAGTCAGTTGCTTTTTGCCAATACCACATGGTTTTTTATTACTATGGCTCTATAGTAGAGCTTGAAATCAGGGATGGTGATACCTCCTGAAGTTCTTTTATTGTACAGGATTGTTTTAGCTATTCTGGGTTCTTTCTTTTTCTTTATGCAGTTGAGTATTGTTCTTTCAAGGTCTGTAAAGAACATTGTTGGAATTCTGATGGGGATTGCATTGAACCTGTAGATTGCTTTTAGAAAGATTGCCATTTTTACTATGTTAATACTACCAATCCATGAGCATGAGAGATCTTTACATCTTCTGATAGCTTTTTCCATTTCTTTCTTTGGAGACTTAAAGTTCTTATCATACAGGTCTTTCACTAGCTTGGCTAGAATTATCTCAAGATATTTTATATTATTTGTGATTATTATGAAAGGTGTTGCTTCTCTGGTTTCTTTCTCAGCCAGTTTGTCATTTCTATATAGGAGGGCTACTGATTATTTTGAGGTAGTGTTGTATCCAGCTACTCCACTGAATGTGTTTAACAGCTGTAGAAGTACTCTGGCAGAATTTGGGGGGGGTCACTTGTGTATACTACCATATCATCTGCAATGAGCAATCCTTTGATTTCTTCCTTTCCAATTTGTATCCCCTTGGTCTCCTCTTGTTGTCTTATTGCTCTATCTAGAACTTAAAGTACTATATTGAATAGATACATAGAGAAAGGAGAGGTTTGTCTTGTTCCTGATTTTAGTGGAATTACTTTGAGATTCTCTCCATTTAATTTGATGTTGGCTATAGGCTTGCTGTAACCTGCGTCTATTATGTTTATGTGTGTCCCTTGCATCAGTGATCTCTCCAAGATCTTTATCATGAAGGAGTATTGAATTTTGTTGAAGGCTTTTTCAGCATCTAATGAGATGATCATGTAACTTTCTTCTTTCAGTTTGTTTATATGGTAGATTACACTGACAGATTTTCATATATTGAACCATACATGCACATCTGGAATGAAGCCTACTTGATCACAGTGAATGATATTTTAATGTGTTCTTGGATTCATTTTATGAGTATTTTATTGAATATTTTTGCATCAATGTGCATGAGGAGATTGGTCCGTAATTCTCTTTCTTTGGTGAATCTTTGTGTGGTTTTGGTAACTGGGTAACTGTAGCCTCATAAAACGAATTTGTTTCTACTTTGTGGGATAATATGAAGAGTATTGGTATTAGCACTTCTTTGAAAGTCTGGAAGAATTCTGCACTAAAGCTGTGTGACCTTGTGCTTTTTGTTTTGCTTGGAAGACTTTTAATGACTGCTTCTATTTCATTGGGGGTTATAAATTGTTTATCTGATATTGATTTAATTTTGGTAAGTAGTATCTATCCAGAAAATTGTCCATTTCTTTTAAATTTTCTAATTTTGTGGAGTACAGTTTTTTGAAGTATGATGTAATGATTCTTTGGATTTCCTCAGTGTGCTGTCATGTCCCCACTTTTGTTTATTTTATTAATTTGGTTATACTTTCTGTGTCTTTTAGTTTAGATAAGTGTTTGTCTAGCTTGTTTTTGTTCAAAGAATCAATTCTTTGTTTCTTTGATTCTTTGTATTGTTCTCTTCCTTTCTAATTTATTGTCTTCAGCCTTCAGTTTAATTATTTCCTGCCATCTAGTCCTCTTGGGTGTGTTTACTTTATTTGGTCTGGAGACTTCAGGTATGCTGTTAATTTGATAGTGTGAAATATCTTTAATTTCTTTATGCAGGCACTTAGTTCTGTGAACTTTCCCCTTAGCACTGCTTTCATCATGTTTGGGTATGTTGTGTATTCATTTCCATTGAATTCTAGGAAGTCCTTAATTTTCCTTCTTTATTTCTTCCTTTACACAGTAGTCACAGTAGTCACTCAGTAGAGAGTTGTTCAGTTTCCATGAGGTTGGAGGCCTTCTGTTGTTGAAATCCAGCTTTAATCCATGGTAGCCAGATAGGATGCAGGGGGTTATTTCAGTTTTCTTGTATCTGTTGGGACTTGCTTTGTGATGGAGTATGTACCCAATTTTGAAGAATGTTCTGTGAGATGCTGAGAAGAAAGTGTATTCTTTTGTGTTTGGGTGAAATTTTTCATGGTTATCTGTTAGATCAATTTGATTCATAACATCTGTTAGCTCCAGTATGTTTCATTTTTGTCTGGATGATCTATCCATTGGTGAGAGTGGGGTATTGAAGTCCCCCACTATCATGTGGAAGGGTCCATGTGTTGTTTAAGCTTTAGTCAGTGTTTCCTTTACAAATGTGGATGTTCCCATATTTGTGCCATAGATGTTAAGAATTGAAAAATCAGGGATGGTGATGCCTCCGGATGTTGCCTTGTTGAACAGGGTTGTTTTGGCTATCCTGGGTCTTTTGTTTTTCCATATAAAGTTGAGAATTGTTCTTTCAAGATCTGTGAAAATTGTGCTGGGATTTTAATGGGGATTGTGTTAAATCTGTATACTGTTTTTGGTAAGATTGCCATTTTTACTATGTTGATCCTACCTATCCAAGAGCATGGGAGATCTTTCCATTTTCTGGTGTCTTCTTTAATTTCTTTCTTTAAAGACTCAAAGTTCTTGTGATACAGGTCTTTCACTTGTTTGGTTAGGGTTACTCCAAGGTATTTTATGTTGTTTGTGGTTATTGTAAAGGGCAATGTTTCTCTGATTTCCTTCTCAGCCCTTTTATCGTCTGTATATAGAAAGGCTAATGATTTTCTTGAGTTGATCTGGTATCCTGCCACTTTGCTGAAGGTATTTATCAGCTGCAGGAGTTCTCTGGTAGAGTTTTTTGGTCCCTTATGTAAACTATCATCTCATCTGCAAATAGTGAAAGTTTGGCTTCTTCCTTTCCAATTTGTGTCCCCTTGATCTCCTTTTGTTGTTGTATTGCTCTAGCTAGAACTTCAAGTACAATACTGAAGAGGTATGGAGAGAGTAGACAGCCTTGTCTTGTTCCTGATTTTAGAGGAATCGCGTAACTTCAAGCTCTATTACAGAGCTATAGTCCTGAAAACAGCTTGGTATTGACACAAAAATAGACAGACCAATGGAATCAAATTGAACACCCTGATATTAACTCATACACATATGAACATCTGATCATTGACAAAGAAGCTAAAATTATACAATGGAAAAAGAAAGCATGTTCAACAAATGGTGCTGGCATAATTGGAGGCTGACATGTAGAAGACTGAAGATAGATCCATGTCTATAGCCACGCACAAAACTTGAATCCAAATTATCAAAGACCTCAACATAAATCTATCCACACTGAACCTTTTAGAAGAGAAAGTGGGAAGTACCCTTGAATGAATTGGTACAGGAGACTGCTTCCTGATCATAACTCCAGTAGCATAGACACTGAGGACAACAATTACTACGTGGGACCTCCTGAAACTGCGAAGCTTCTGTAAGGCAAAGGATACAGTCAACAAGACAAAAAGGCAACCCACCGATTGGGAAAAGGTATTCACTAATCCCATATCTGAAAGAAGGCTGATCTCCAAAATTTACAAAGAACTCAAGAAGCAAGTCTCCAAAACACCAAAGGATTCAATCAAAAAGTGGGGTACAGAACTAAATAGAGAATTCTCAGTAGAGGAGTCTAAAATGGCTGAGAGACACTTGAGAAAGTGCTCAACATGCCTAGCCATCCGAGAAATGCAAATCAAAACAACTCTGAGATACCATCTTACTCCTGTCAGAATGGCTAAAATCAAAAACTCCAATGACAGTTTATGTTGTAGAGGATGTGGAGAAAGGGGAACACTCCTTGACTGCTGGTGGAAGTGTCAACTTGTATAGCCTCTTTGGAAATCATTATGGGCATTCCTCAGGAAAATGGGAATCAGTCTACCACAAGACAGCAATTCCACTCTTAGGCATATACCCAAAAGATGCACATTTACACAACAAGGATGTCTGTTTTACTATGTTCACAGCAGCATTATTTATAATAGCCAGAACCTAGAAGCAACCTAGATGCCCCTCAACTGAAGAGTGAATAGAGAAAATGTGGTGCATTTACACAATGGGGTACTGTTCAGCAGAAAAAAACAATGGAATCTTGAAATTTGCAGGTAAATGGATGGCACTAGAAGAAACCATCCTGAGTGAGGTAACCCAGTCACAAAAAGAGAAACATGGTATGTACTCAGTCGTTTATGGATTTTAGACATGAATCAGGAGAGTACTAGCATACAGTCCCAAATGCTTTGTATCAAATTGGACATTTGTTTGTTTTCTATGGAGATATGTGACTGGGCATGATGGGAACATATTTATAATACCATCACTTGGGAGATAGAGGCAGAAGGACCAGAGGGAGTTTAGTTTCATTCTTGGCTGTGTACCAAGTTTGAGGCCAGCTTGGGGTATCTGAAACCTATTTCAAAAGGCAGGGGTTAGGAAGAATGTCCATTCAAGCATATCCAATTTTAAATGACCTCAATTTTTAAATGTTAAAAAAACTTGCATTACTGACCTAGATCCTATGATGTGTTCTCCTTCTTATATATTATTGGATTCAATTTGTTAAAAATTTAGTTTCTCCTTTGTTGATGAGCATCTTGGTCTATAGTTTGCTTTTAATGATTTTTTGTGATAATATTAGCCTTTTATAATATGCTGTACGATATTCTTTCATTTTAATTGTATGATATGAGTTAATATATACTTTGTGTTATTACTTCCTCATCATTGATAAAATTAACCAGTGACCATCTGGACCTTGAGTTTCCTTTGTAGCATAATTTTAAAGATTTTAAAACTCAATTTAGTGGGTATAAAGGCTTTTGGGTTTATATAGTTCTTATGCAGTGAGATTCATAGGTTAAATCCTAAATGCAATTTCTATTCTATGTTGGTTGTAAATTTGCAATTATCTCTAAATAAGAAATTCTTAAATTTGATAGCTTAAGACTCTTTAGCAATATTACCTCTATTCATTTTCTTTTGATTGAACTGGAAGGAGTTATCAGTTTCATTGATCATAACAAAAGCAGTTTTATACATAAAATTTCTCTATTGTCTTTCTTCCCCTTGTCCTATTCCCTGATTCTTTTACTTTCCTCTCATTTTTTCCTTTTGGGAGAGGCACATGAACAATGTTTCACTCTTAGCCAAGGCTGATGTAGACACTGCAGTGATCCTCATGTCTCTGTCTCCAGGGCATGGGGACTGCAGATGTGAGCCACCACACCTGGCTTAGTTTTCAAGTTTCTATTTATTTGATTTCTGTTATGGTCATTATTATTTTCTTCCTTTTACTACCTTGGGTTCAATTTGTTTCTCCAGTTCTAGTTTCTTAAGAACAGAAAAAGAAATATTTAACTTGAAGCCTTTTGTTTTTCTCCCATGTCATCTTTTAGTTCTAGAATACCCTCCTAAATCCTGCTTTGATGGCAACCCAAACTTTCCTTAGACTGTGTTTTTCATTTTCATCCATTTACTAACTGCTTTACTAAATTGTCCTTCAATTTCTCCTTTGATCCATAGTTACTTATAAGTATTTTATTTAGTTGGAAATATTTGGACCTTTGCAAAGATCTGTCTGATGATTTCTAATTTAATTTCTTCTATATCTTAAATTATCCATTCAGACTATGGATTTTATGACCCAGAATATAGCCTGTCTTGGTAAAGGTACCGTGAGCACTTGACAAGATTAAGGTTCTAAACTGCTTTCATGGCACATTTTGGAAATGTTAATTGGGCCAACATGTTCAGATACTTTGTGGCCTTATTTATTTTTCTGTCCTTTCATTAGAATAATTATTAAGGGGAACTGACATTTCTGACTATAATTACAGTTCTCGGTTTTTGGCTCATGTATTTTTCTTATTAGACTTAATTCTTTTTTGTATTTTTTCTTATTATTTTAATTTTAAATAGCTTGTTTTACATGTCAGTCCCAGTTCCCTCTCCCTCCCCTCCTCCTGCACCCCCACCTCCCCATCCTCCCACCCTATTGTCAATTCCTTCCACATAGGGGATATCTAGAGTCTGTCATTTTACTCAGGGTAGGGTCCAGGCACTCCCCTAAGAGTCCAGGCTGAGAGAACATCCCTCTTTGTGTTATGGACACATGATGTCTGTTTGTATTCCAGGAATAAACGCTGATCTACTGCTCAGGGCCCCATAGGTTGCCCAGGCCTCCTCAATGATACTCACAATCGGGGGGTCTGGATCAGTCCCATGCTGGCCTCCCAACTGTCAGTCTGGGGTCCAAGAGCTCTCCCCTGTTCAGAACAGCTGTCTCTGCTGGTTTTGCCTCTTATTTCAAATTTCTTTATTTTAGGTACCAACTGCAATTTCCCCTCCCTCTTCTCCTACCAGTCCCTCCCCAACACCTCCCCCTGCCTCCCCACCTCTATCTACTTCTGGTCCATCTATTCAGAAAATGGCAGGCCTTCCATGGACATTGACAAAACACAGCATATCAAGTTTTAGTAATACTATGCACATCCCCATGTGTTAAGGTTGGGCAAGACTACTCAGTATGGGGAATAAGTTCACAAAAGCCAGGAAAAGAGTCATAAGCAACCTTTGCTTCCACTGTTAGGAATCCTACAAGAAGACCAAGCTACACAACTGTAACATATGTGCAGAGGGCCAAGGTTAGTCCCATGCAGGCTCTCTCATTGTTGGTTCAGTCTCTGTGAGCCACTTTGGTTCCAGGTTAGTTGATTCTGGGGGTTTTCTTATGATGTCCTTGATTTCTCTGGCTCCTACAATCATTCCTCCCTCTTTTCAGCAGGATTCCTTGACTTTGGCCTGATGTTTAGCTGTGGGTCTCTGAATTTGTTTCCATTAGTTACTAGATGAAGCATCTCTGATGACTGTTGGGTTAGGCACCAATCTGTGAGTACAGCATCATTACATTGACATTTATCTCTAGTCATGTTTGGTTCTATCCTAGGTCTCTGGGATATCCAGCCTCTGGGTCCTGGCAATGCTCACTCTCATGGTATAGGTCTCAGGTTAGACCAGTCCTTGGCCATTCCCATAATCTCTTCCTCACCCTTATCCCAACACATCCCATAGGCATGACAGACTGTAGGTCAAAGCTTATGTGGCCAGGTTAGTGTCCAAATCCTTCCACGGTAAGTCTTGCCTTGTCACAGGAGGTGGCCAGTTCAGGCTACTCATACACTACTGCTAGGAGTCTTAGCTGAGGTCCTCCTTGTCGATTCCTGGGAGTTTCTCTTGATCCAGGTTTCTAACTGAGCCTGAACCGACCCCCTTTCAGCCAGCTCTTTCAGGACTCTCCCACCCTCACTCCCACACTAGCTCTGTCCTTCTCATTCCCCATTTGTTTTCAAATCTACGTTTTTCTTGTTAAAAATAGATTTTTTTCGACCCCTCAAGACCATGATAGTGAAATCCACAAAGACAGCTGACCAAATAAGGGGGAGCTCTTGAATCCCAGACTGATGCCTGAGAGGACAACAGGGAACTGATCCAGACTCCATGAATATAGTCTCAGTGAGGAGGCCACAGAAATCACTGGGGCCTTGGGTAGTAGATCAGTGATTACCATGGTGTATGAATGAGCTTTGGGAGCCCATTCCAAATTTAGGGATACTTTCTCAGCCTGGACACATGGGGAAGGGCCTAGGTCCTGCCCTGGATGAAATGACTTTAGAGATCCCCCCAAGGAGGGCCTCACCCTACCTGGGAAATGATGTGGGGATTGGGTGTGGAGCTGGGGGGCTGGTGGAGGGACAAGGGAGAAGGGGTGAGAGAGGGAGCTGGGACTGACATGTGAAATATTCATGTTTATAATTTAAATAAAAACATATATTGAGAAAAAATAGATTTTTTTCATACAATATATTCTGATTATGGTTCCCATCCCCAACTCCTCCCAGATCCTCCCCAATTCCTCACCCATCCAAATCCACACTTTTTTCTCTCTCTGATTAGGATACAAAAGACATCTAATAATAATAATAAAATTAGATAAAATAAAAACCAGAATAGGATAAATAAACAGCCAAGCAAATAAAAAGAGCCATTAGGAGGTGTGGCCTTGTTAGAATAGGTGTGGCCTTGTTGGAGGAAGTGTGTCACTGTGGGAGCAGGCTTAGAGGTCTCATTTGCTCAAGTTGTGCCCAGGGCGGAACAGAGTTCAGTTTCTGTTGCCTGTGGATAAAGATGTAGAGCTCTCAGCTGCCTCTCTAGCACCATATCTGCATGCATGCTGCCCTGTTTCCCTCCATCATGATAATGGATGAAACCTCTGAAAGTGTAAGCCAGCCCCCTCAACTAAATGTTTTCCTTTATAAGAGTTGTCTTGGTCATGGTGGCTCTTCACAAGAATACAAACCCTAACTAAGACAGACGAGGAAGGTTTAATTTTTCTTAACTACTGACAAAGCATGATGAGATGAAGAACCTACAAAAATACCATTGAGTTCATTTTGTGTTGACTCTGCTGCTGGGCGTAGGGCCTGTCCAGGAGTTGCCAGTTGGAGGTATCTTCTGGGTTAGGATTTGGGGCTTGCATCCACTTCCCTTCTCAGCTCAAGGATCCCATCTGGCTCAGACCTATGCAGGCCAATGCATGCTGCAACGTTCTCTGAATTCACATGCACATTGTTACTGCTCTGTTTACAAGGCCTTGTTTCTTTGGTGTCTCCCATCCCCTTTGGCTCTTATTAGCTGCTTTCTATTCAGCAGAGATCTCTGATCCAGGAGGGGAGGAATTGATGGGGCACCCCATTTAGGACTGAGTGTTCCAAGGTCTCTCACTCTCTGCACATTGTTCAGCTGTGGGTCTCTGTAGCACGATAAATAAAAGACCCAGAGACTGATATTAGGGTTTAAGCTTCAAGCTGAAGTTTAGAAAAGCAGCTGGCCACTAGCTCTTACTCTGCCTCAGACTGAAAGGAGATCCTGGCTCCACCAAACCTCAGACTGCAATCCCAGACTGCTATGCTCTCCTCAATGTGGCTGGAGAATCCTGAGACTGAATGCCTTCCAATCCTCAATGTGGCTGAGAACAAATGCCAGCTCTGAGACCTTGCTCCTATCTTATGTAACTCCCTAATGATGGGATTAAAGACTGTGATCCCAGGTGCTCTATTACTCTTCACTCTTGTGGAGGCCATGGTGGACTTGAACTAACAGAGGCCCATCTCCCTCTTAATCCTGAGTCCTGGAATTAAAGGTGAGTATCACCACTACCTTATCTGTATAGCTTGATGCTATGCAAGTCATAAATGATTTATCACCACAGATCTCTGTATTTATTCCCATTTATTGTGGGGGGGCAGCTTCTCTGATGATGGACTGAGAAAGAGTGTTGCATATTTGAACTACTTTACTCATAGGCCACATACAGCTTTGTCTTGTTTTTTAATCCATTTGATGATTGCTGCCTTTAAAATATTTTTATTTATCTTTTTTTATTTTTAGAAACACTTTTATTTACATATCTGCCCCCCTTCCCTTGCCTTCCCATCCTCTCATGCTTACCTCCAACCACTCAACCCTACCACCACTCACTCCCCAGAAACAGTGAGACCCTCCACGGGGGGGGTGTCATCAAAGTCCTTCATATCATGTGGGGGAGTGCCCAGACCCTCCTTTCCATATCTGAGGTCTGGCACAGAGGAAATGATAAGGGATCCACAGGGAAGACCCAAACTAAGAGTCTAGGCAGTGGTGGAGAGGCTGTCTTTAATATCCTCCTATAATGAAACTGATGACTACCTTGGTTACCATTCCTAGAACCTTGACCCAGTAGCTGATCGAAGCAGAAACAGGCACCCACAGCTGAGCACTGAGACATACTCCTGGAATTCAGTTGTGGAGAGGGAGTAGAGATGACCAAATGAACCAAGACAGAACTGGAGATACCCACAGAAACAGCTGACCTGATCTAATGAGAGCACACAGACCCTAGTGAGGGAAACCAGTATTGGATCGAACCAAACCCACTGAATGTGGGTACCAGTGGAGCCAGGGTTTATTCCTAGGTTACAAATGGACTTGGGGAGCCCTTTCCCTATGGAGGGATACTATTGCAGCCTTTAAAATATTTTTATTATTTAAAATGTAATTACTATTTTATGCATATGGTTGTTTCATCTGCACATGCACATGTATACCACATGCATGCCTAGTGCCTACATGGGCCAGAAAAAGGAATTGGATTTCCTGGAAGTGGAGTTTTGGATGTTTGTGAGCTGCCATGTTGGTGTTGGGAATTGAACCTGAGTCCTATGGGAGATTAGTCTGTGTTCTTAACCACTGAACCATCTCTCCAGACCCTTGATTGCTGTTTTTCAATTGTTATATTTATACCATTCTTGTTTAGTGCAATTATTAATATGGTTAATTGAAAACTTACCACAATATGATTTACTTCTTATTTACTCAAATTTTTGTTCCTCATTTTGCAGGATTGGTCAATTCCATTTTATCTCCTTTATATTATTAGTTGTTGTTGGAGAGGAAAAATCAAAATGTTTTCTTCTATCCATTTATTCTTCGTTATTGGGGCCCTGAAAATAAAACCAAAAGGGACAGGTTAACAGGAGAAAACAATAGATCTAATTATGTGCATATACAAGAGTTCACAAGAAGATAAAACTGAATGAGGCAATTAGCATTTGGAATGATATCCCACCTTTATAAAGGATAGGGAGGAACAGAGCATGACTAGGTAAACAGCGTTTATTAAAAGAGAGGAGGGGATGCTATTTACTGAGAAGCAATGTTTCAGAAAGATAAATGGGCCCTACAGAGAAGAGCTGAGAGATAGTTTCACTGCCATTTCCTTCCAGGACATGAAAGCCATACAAAAATACTTCTAGCTGCTTCGTTTAGAATAGCTCAAACCACCCTGTTGTCCTGAAGTGGGTTAATCATCAAGCTCTGGCACCTAATGTTATTCATCAATATAAGGAAGTGACTTGCTTATATAGTCTGACAAATTGAATGAGCTGCAGAAAATTAAGCTGTGGAGAAAAACAACCCCATAAGGTTACCTACTGCATCATTCCACTAACATAACATTCTTGAAATGTTACAGTAATAGAAATCAACAGATCAGTGGTTGTCAGAGGTTACAAAGGCAGTGTGGAGAATGAGAGGAAGGCAAGTAGGTTTGGCTACAAAAATATCAGGAGCAGTATTTGTGCTGATGAAAATGTCTGGTGTCTTCCCTGTAAATATTCTAGTTGTGATAGAGTACTGCATTTTTTCAAGATGTTTCCATTGGGAGGATTGAATAAAGGATACATAAGATTTCTTTTTTCTTCTTTCCTACAATAGATCCTGACCAGAGCCTCACCTCCCTCTCCTTTACTATGTACCCCCCCATCCACTGTTCCTCTTTGTAATAGTTCTTATAATGGGATGTCAATCTACTATTATATGGAAGTGAATGATTTCAAGGGCCAGAAAGATGACAAGGAGGTAAAGATGCTTAACAATCAACCCAGGATCCCAAGTTGAACTCCTAGGACCCAAGTGGTGGAAGCAGAGAACTGATTTCCACAAGTTATCTTCTTAATTCTTCATGCATACAATGACACAAACATGCTCACGCATGTCCACATGCACCCAAACACACACATACACTCATGATAAATACATATAGTTAAAATATCTTAAAAGAAGGCAAGATAAAGACTTTAATAGAGAAACAAATAAAGGTGTTCTTCACCAGCAATTCTCTCTGAGCGGTTGTATAATCTTAGTCACAATGTGACTACATTTTTGTAGAAATTGACTAGCTGGTTCTAGGTTAGCCTTTCAAGCAAAAGGAAAATAAAGTTTCCCTAGGGAACTATACTAAGCATGTAACAAAATAACAGGTCTCAAACCCTGGACAAATGGTTGAGGTGCCTATTTAAAGTATCAAAGCAGACACAGGTTCTCCCTGTATTCCTCAGTCTTTACCTGTCACAGGGCCTCCTAACTGGCATACCCCACCCCATACTCTAAAGTTCTCCAGCCCAGGAGCTGGGCTGCCCTTCCTCCAGCTGTCCTTCCCTACATAGTCCAGCCATTTTGGTTACCCCTCCTTTTTTGCGCCTCCTGGCTGCTGTACCTGGTTCCCCCTCTTCCCGTCCTGGCCCAGCTCAGTCTGGTCACATCTACTCTACTCACCTAGATGTCTCTGCCTCTCACTATACTCTCCCACATATCTACAAAAAACTTTTTCCTCCATGGTTCCCAGGAGCAGTTGTGTCCTTTCCATTTTTTTTTCATTCGCAGTGGTCCTATAGAAACTCTGCCAGAAAAAGAAAATGTGCTTCCTAATTTACTCTGTGATTTGAGAATAACTGATACAAAATGGTGGGGAAATAACTAGAGGAAAATAAACCACAAAATAAAAACCCTCATGAGCACAGGTGAAAATTTGCCTTACAAAATTTTAGAAAAAAATCACTATCATTAAAAATGCTGTATCATGACCAACCAAATAAAATTACCTCAGGTGTGCAAATTTAGCATTGGTATTCAAAAAATCAGTCCTGGCTACTAGTAGATTAAAAAAAGATAGCTGTATGATAATTGTAGTGTATTTGTTAAAATAATTTGTCTAAAATTCAAATTTCTGGATTTTTAAAAGTGTCAGCAGAGTAGGAGTGGAAGGGAACTTTTTCCTTAGGATAAAATAGCATTTCTAGAAAAGGAAAACAGTTAAAAACAGTACAGCTAACCTCACAAGAGTGAAAGGCTATTTTCCTTGTAAGATCATGAAAGGAATGGGATGTACCCATCACTTATGTTCACCCTTGTACTGCATAGTATACAGATGGCAGGAAAAGATGTTGAACATGAGTAGTTTTGGGGAAATTAAAAAGTAGAACACCTATAAATACTGAATAGAATGCCTAGAGTTCCATCTCATTCAGTTTTGGCAAGGATGCCATGGAGGGATGTTCTCTCAGCCTGGACACATGGGGAAGGACCTAGATCCTGCCCTGGATGAAATGACAGACTCTGGAGATCCCCCCAAGGAGGGCCTCACCCTCCCTGGGGAATGATGTGGGGATTAGGCTGGGGGCGAGGGGGTGGGGCTGGTGGAGGGACAAGGGAGGGGCGGCTGGGATTGACATTTAAAGCATGCATGTTTCTAACTTAAATAAAAACATAAAAAAGAAAAAAGAAATAAAAAGGCATATTTTCACTCATATGTTTGCATACTAATATAAAAGCAGCTTTATTTATAATCGCTAAAATTCAGAAGCATCCCAATTTTCCATCTATTAGTATAAGTAACTAAAAAGTTGTAGTTCATCTACAAACAAAGTGCTATTGACCTATTAGCCCTGGTGAATCTCAAAATAAACATGCTGAGTGAAAAACAAAATGCAGAAATAAATGTATATCGTTTTTATGATTCCATTTACATGAATTTCCAAATAATGCAAAATTATCTTTACTGACAGAATGTGCATTAATAGAATTTGGTATATATTGATTTTACCTCAATAAAGTTTAAAAATAGCCTTACATAGTGATATATGACTATAATACTAGGTACTTAGGAAGCAGAGGCTAGAACAAAATCAGGAACCCTAGTCCAGCTTGGGCTACATATTGAGACTGTGTCTCAAAAACAAAACAAAATTCCATACAAATTTATTTGTATATAATACATTTATTTTGAGCAAATTTATAGCCTTAGATTTATAAAAAAATGTATGAACAAAGTCCAAAAGTTGAAAAAAGAAAGTCACAATTTTTGAGTAAGAGAAAGCAATCACTAGAATTTTCTAATTAAATTTATGAGTCACATCTAAGACTTAAAAAATAAACATCTTTTCATATGAGGTGGAGTATCATACTCACAATAATATACAGAGGCAGGAACTATAAAAGTATAGAATGTACGCTGATATACATTGCCATTTGAATGCAAAGTTACCTTTTCCATGTTTAAGGTGCTAAAGAGGGAGCACAGGGCCTCACGCATGCTAAGCATATACTGTACCACTGAGCTACACCCTCAACATTATTCTTAATCTTTATGTTGCTTTGCTCCCCAAAACCATCTTATACAACAGTTCCATTCAGGATTCCCTCCCAAGGTACCTTTCCCTACCACATCCTCATCTACAGAAAGACTTTCAGGACTGGGAGCAGGAGCCAGTGCACAGGCATTTTAAAGTTACCCATTTGCTGCAGGGGTGATTTGGATTATTTGGAAGTTCTTCACTAGTAAGTCTTGTCAAAGTACTAAGTCTCCCACATTGCTGTCTAAATAGCTCAATGTGAGTGGATTCCTTGCCTTCAAGTATCTGAAAACAGTCACATTGGGTGTTCTTCTAGTGTCCTAGTTTTCAGATCATTTGACATCTTGGTATCCTTAACCATACCACTTAAAGAATAATAACTAGACTAGTAGCATTCACATCTGCTAAGAGCTTGTTTAGAGCTCCACCCCAGACCTAAATGAGATTGGCATTTAACAAGATCTTCAGATGAATTGTGTGCACATCAAACTTTCAGAAACATTTCCCTTGAGGAGGACACATTCTCATTTGTCAAGATTTCAGTCATATAATGGGTGCTCTACAAATGAAGATGATCTCAATGTTCCTGTGGTATAAAAAGTAACGGTTGGAACTTCATATATAATCATTCACCGTGGAAACTACTATTTATGGGGGTTGTTGCTTTCTGGGAACCACTTTTACCAGGCACTATTGAATGGGAGACAAAGGTGAAAAATTAGGTCACTGCTAATGTCTAAGAGTTTCAGGCTTCAGCTGGAAGAGTTGTCATTAGATGTAAGTGATGAACAGTAAAAACATTTTGTGGATGATAGCTATGGTTGCTCAGAGAGGAAAGCTCATCTGGAAACAGTGGTTTCACAGGCATACACCTGTCTCTGGACTTGGAAAATTAAAAGCCAACTCACCCCTGGGTATGGTTGTGGGCATGTGTTGTAATGTGCTAAGAGACAGGAGGCCTTGAAGTTTAAGAAGATTTGGAATTACCAAGAGAGCTTATTACTATTCTAATGGAGCTATTCTGAACTTTTAATATGGTTAGTTGGAAATGAGGCTCAAGAATGCATTTCTAGAAAGTTTCCAGGTTATGCTAATACTGCTGGTTTGAGAATCCCATGTGAAGAAGTATTTATTTTTCAGGGAATCATGTGAGTCTTGAAGCCAATTTGTTTTCACTTTTTAACTTAATTTTCTTTTTGATGGGTCTCTTGAAGAAACAGGGAGTGATAATAGCTATCTTGCAAGTTGTTAAGAAGCCCCTTGGTATGCTGCCTGGTGCTCCGTAGTTCTGTGTGAGTGAAGGGGTGGTGTTATTTATGTAAAGGTCACTTGAGAGCGGGCTCAGGATTGTTTTGGGAAACTTCAGGTGAACATTCTATTTTATTGATGCATAGTGTTTCTTGCGTAGGTTGTGCTGGCCCCCTTTTTTACTTTGGTGACAGTTCATGTTCCCTTGCAGTGAGTAAAAAGAGTGGTATCTAAAGTCTTAGGGAAATATCAGTGTCATTCCAAGTACATCATGTAAAGGGTTGATTTGAGAGATGGATAGTGAAATTTGCATTCCACTATGTCAAAAAAATTCTCATTTAATGGTACTTCCTTAGACTTATTTTTTCTTTTCTAAGAAACCCAAGCAACTCAATATATTTGGAAGAATGTGGGCACAGATATTTGCCTTTTCTCTAATAGCAGTCCCTTAATTATTAAATACCATATGTTGTGGGATATTTGATTACACTCTGACACTCCTGAGACTGCGTAATAATAAAGTTATACCTTAAATCAGGGGGGGCAGAGTCAGTGGCAAGCTGATTGGAAATGACTATGGAAATGACAACAATTTGGATAGAGAAGATTCACAGAATGGATAGGGTGAGGACTGGAGTCTGAGCTCTCTTGGTTATGGGATGAGGGAAGAGATGCGTCTCTTGCCGTTTTCTGACCAAAAACTGAGGGCAGCTAGTTGCTACTCAGCCTCTCTGAGATATCAGGTTTTCACCACAGCCTTTGACTCATATTGATAAATATGCATCATATTGATTAATAGAATGACAGAGACTTAATTTAAACCTGGTGGAAGCCCCACCAGGCTGAGGCCTGAGAGCCTAGTGGGGCATTGAGTGAGGAGCCGTGGAGTGGCAGACAACAATTAAATATCAGTAGATTCTTGTGCAACCACTAAGCTGGCAGAAAAACAAAAACCATGAACAAAATGATTTGTCAACAGCCTGTTGTCCCATCACAACTTCTTATGTGATCCCCAAATTAACTTGGGAAATTGTCTTCATGCCGCTAGTACTTGACTCCAACATGGAGATGTACTGGGCTATGGCTGGCAGCTAATTACACAGCAAAAATTTTATTGGAGTATATTAATTGTACATAGTTTTGGGTTTCAAAAAGAATTTCTTTCAAGTATGGCACGTTTTGAAATATTCTCATACCCTTCTTTTCATCCTTCAACCTCTTTTCATCTTCAGATGGTCTCCACTTGTCTCCTTCCTTACCTAGTCTCCCTTTTGCTCCCACTGTGTGCACATATATGTTTTTACATATTTGTATACAATGATAGAATCCACAAAAGCGAGAAAACATGTGATATTTGTTTTAAGGAACCTGGTTCATTATGCTTAACATTATGTTTTCCAGTTTCATTATGCTTAACATTATGGTTTCAGTTGTATCCATTTTCTAGCAAACCACACAATTTTGTTCTTTATGAATGAAATAAAATTTCATTGTGAATATATACTTCATTTTTTAAAAATCTACTTATCTGTTGATGGACGTCTAGGATTACTCCATATGCAATAAAAGTGTAGTTTTAATTTATGTTTCCATGATGGCTAAGGAGTTGAACAGTTTTTCAGGTTTATTGGCTATTTGTACTTAAATGTTTGAGAACATTATGTTCATTTCATTAGCCCATTTATTGATTGAATTGTTCATTTTCTTTTGGGTATTTAATTTTTGAGTTCTTAGTATATTCTAGAAATTAATATTCTGTGAGATGCATAGCTGGAAAGAATTTCTCTCCCATTCTATAAGCTGCCTATTTATTCTATTGTTTGTTTTGTTGGGCAAAAGGTTTTTAATTCCATCCATGCTCATTTGTCATCTTAAAACAAACTTGATTAAAACACAGAGCAACATAGCATGTGTGAAGTCCTAGGTTCAATCTCCAGCAAGACACATGTGCACGCCCCCATCCATGACATACATTCCAAAATAAATAAGCAAAAACAAACCTTACCCAAAACAAATATGTTCTAATTGATGTGGAGAAAAGGCTATATAGCAGAAGTCTTTATCCAGTTGAGTTCTGGATGTTTAGGAACCAACAGTAAGATGGTGGACATATGTCACCTCCCAGATTATGTGTCCTTACTGACTCTGCTGTTGCCTTCTGGATCAAATTTAAATGTCCTATTTCATGAGCAGTCACCATCCCTTCACTTTAGTGGTACATTGTATAAATAGCCATCATGGGCAATTAGCGTCTCTGACTTTCTTCTTTTTAAATAATGTGGTTGAGCCTTGTTTAATATATTTTAATTTTCTTTTCCCAAATCATGTCATGTAAATTATATTTTCTTATGCCTTACAAAGTTTATGCTTATATCACTTCAACCATGATTAAAAAGGATAAAGCAATTTTAAGAAAAAGGATACGAACAAACTACATTTTATGAACCTAAAACAGTTTTGCTCAGAAATTCCCGAGGAAAAATGTCTTATGTTTTTAAGAAAAGACGATTTATTTTTTGATATAGGGAATGCTAGCTTACCATATAACATTATACAGAAATTTTTGGCTTTCCTATTTTTGTGTTTCTTGTCTACCCACACAACTAATGTCATACACATTTGCTGCTTTAAGTCAGTTTGGACAAACGATGATTCTGTACTCCTAGAGACCCAGTAGCAAAATTGTAAGCTTCCCTATAATTCGCTGGTTCAGGTGCTTTATGCTATCTGCTTCTGAGGCAGAAGAATTCTATCAGCATTTAGAAGTCATAGCACCTCCCTGGGGTCCTGTTACAGTGGCTGCATCCAGTAGGTTAAGGAAGTCATGACTTTAGTGGGTTAGGAAACACAGCATGTGTAGGAGGGTGGAGAGAGAAGGGGTGCAAATGATATAAATATAGATTTCATTTATGAAATTCCAAAACAGATTTTCAAATTGACATTTGAAATTAGCGTAACAGATGTGGATTCAGAGTTCTAGAATGTCAGATATTTTGTTTAGAGGGACTTATTTTTTATCACTTAATGATATTTAGATGTCAGCTCAGCCTACTGTTCTCATTTGCGCAATGGGTTGCTCTCATTTCACTGCTCTCTCCTATAATCTATTACTTTTCAAAACCACTTGCAGGCTACGTGGTGGCCACTGATTAGGTCACAAGGCAGAGGAAATAACATTTTATCCCCAGTTGATGATGTCCAAAGACTACTTGGAGATCCTAGCTGCTCTGTCTGTACCCAAGACCAGAATGCATGCTATAGCACCATCCTCCTCTAAGGCCCATCGTGGGGAATCTCTTTTTCTACTCACTACCTATACCACAAATTACTTCATTTCATATGCCTACCCAGGATGATACTCCTCTAAATCCCAAAGAGTTGGCTCAAATGAATCCAAAGCTACCTTCCAGAGGCAGAATAGGGGCAGATAGATAGCTTAGAGCATGCCTGTTCGAAAGAGCAGCTATGAGGAAGAGCTGAATGTGATGTGGAAAAGTAAGGCTGGTGGAGCAGAAGTTATTGGTACTTCATCAAAGAATCATCAGCTCTCACCATCCCTACATACCTAGACCTGATAACTTCTTATTTATAATGCCTGGAACTTCTCCTGGCCACTAGAGTGAGGTACACTTACGCATAGCCCACAGTGGAAGTGATGTTGAGTTAACAAATGGAGTAGTTCTCAGCCAGTGACTAGCAGACATTGGTTAGGAGATCCCCATAGTCCTCATTCCAGCAAGAAGGGCAACTTTTGATGTGTGCTCCATTCACTAGGAATGTGCTCCAGTTGCCACAGTAGTAATCTGCCTACTGACTCACCATGAACTAGTTTCTCTCCTTCCCCATCTTACCCAGTACGTTCTAATCTGCTGCCTCCTGGCATACCGTTCATATACTTGTCCCAGCTTTTGTTTCTGAGAGGTCCAGGTCTTAAGAGTTAGAGTATGGGATATATGAAGTTGTAGCTGCTCACATCAGATGGAACCACATTACAGGGGCTGCTGATGCCATGTTGAGATTTATTCCATGGTGACTGGGTTTAGTCATTCTGCAGTAGAAGTAATACTTTGATTAGACTTCTGTGTACCATTTGGGAAAACAGGGAAGAATGGATTAGAGCAATGGTTCTCAAAGTGGTACCATGAACATGAGAATAACCTGGAAATTTTTGTTTTTGAGATAAGGCTTTCATTGAATTTCTGATCCTCTTGTTTCAACCTACATAGTAGCTGGGATTATATTACAGAGTAGTTGCATCACCATGTCCTGAGCCACCATACCTGACTTTGGAGACCTCAAAAAATACAAAATTTTGACTTTTCCTCCAGGCTTACTAAATGGGACAATTTGGGAGTGAGACCTGAAAACCTAATGCCCCCAAAGTAGAGGGAACTAACTGCCTGGAGATAATTTACCAGGCTATAGGAAGAGCCCTAGTGAAAGATGGTAAGAGCTTGAGAAATTTCATTGAATTACTGTCTCCCATTTCTTTTTCTTTTGGACCATGCTTAGCATGCATTGTGCTTAATAAGTACTGTGGCCCTAATGTGTCCTGTGCCACCATCAAGCAAGCAAGAGCTGTAATGGAATAGCCACAGTGGAGGAACAGTGAAGTGAGGAGAAGGTAATTGTTCATATGAGCTTCAAGCACTGACCACATGACATTGAGAACATTGGCTCCTTTTCAGTTCCAGGGACAGAGTCCCTGGGGAAATTGGAGAAATGTTCCAATTTGGTGAATTCTAATGTCTCCTTTTGAATAAACAGCAGATAGTCTCTCTTCAGAAAGCAAGATCCCATGGCTCACGTACATGAAGCCCAAAAGGTATTATAAACTTCGCAATGAAATATCTGTAAAGTAGGCAATAAAAGATCTTTAACAGAAATTATTTCCTGAGAAAAGGAACCATGTGTATATGGACAGGGAGGGGTAGATTTTGGGAAGATATAGAATGATGTTGAAGTCTCCTAAAATCTCAAATTGCATTATGTTAATTTGAGACTTAATCCACATTATGCTTTTTTTGTTGTTGTTGAGAAGCTTTTCTTTTTTGTGTCCAAGCACAGCTTGTCCAGGGTCTAGTTTCTGTCATAATTTTTTTGGATCTCATAATTATTCTTCACATTCTCTTCCATTAACATCTAGACTCTAAGAGCCTGCCTGTGGATCTGTGGGAAATTGAAGTCTCCCAATAGTCCCCAGGGCTGGGGTGGGTGAGAGAGATGTGGTTGGCAATGAATTCCAGGAACAAGAAGGTCTTTGAGGCTTGTGCAGAAAACTGGACCACACTGTCTAGGCCAAAAGGAGAAGTTGCAAAGGTAGTTTTGTGAGTTGATTTCTGAGCCAGAGTTGAAACCAGGATGAGGCTGTAAGAAGTCTGACGGAAACCTGGCAGCAGAGGGAAAGACTTTCCCTGAGCCAGGGACTGCATAAAACCATGACCAATCACAGGGCACCAGAGCAGAGAGGAACTATTTGAGACTGGCAAAGATGGATCCACTGTCTGGTGAATCCCTGTGAGTGGTGGCAGTCACTGTTCTGCCTGGTGTAACGTGGTCTGTGGAAGGAGAGCCTGGCTGGAGTGATTGCTGTATTATTTATCTTTGACCAGGAAAAACAAAGTAAGTCTTTTCAAGAGGAACTAAAGAGGACAATTGTGTTATGACCACAAAGCCTTGAAAAGGCACTGTGTGCCCTTCTTACCCAACTGAATCGAAGGATTGCTTGAGCTATGTCATACAAAATTAATATGAAAATAAAGATGTACGTGCACAAGCATTAACTAGGCACACGGAAAATTTTCGTAAACAAAGAAATCATTAGTGTACTTTGAAGAATAGGCTATGGTTGGCTACACCAAGGGACTTTTCAAGTTAACCAGGGTTTCTTTGTAGATTAAATACTAAACTGTCATAAAATGTATAAGCACACAAATCTCATGTCAGAAAGAAAGACTAATGGGGCCAATGTCAGCACTGGGCTGGAGAGAACAAATCCACAGGGCAAATCCAATATCTTCAAAGCTCCCACAGCAGAGGGGCCCCTGGACACATCCATTTCTCCCCACTGAGTCCTTGGCTTCAGTAGCGATGTATCTGGTTGCCATAACAACCAGCTGCAGCATGATTAATGTGGTTTCTGAGCAGCCTACCAGTTCAGCTGTTAAGAGCTGACATGGGTTTTAATGATTGCATGGCTTGCTTGATGGTTTAGTTATCAGCCTGAGGGTGGTGCAAACAAAACAAAACAGATATTGGCTCTTGTGACTTCTTTCCCCAGATCTGCAGCTCAGAGAGAGAAGGTAGCACCCAAGTCACTGGTGTGTGGTGAAACCCCAATGAAACTCCCAAGCTAGAATTTTTTTGCTTCTTTTTACCATCTGGTTAATGTACAGCACCTACTCGATTCACAGAAATCAAGCAAAGCCACTTAAAAACATTCTGCTCTTTGCCAACAGACTTTAATTCCCTAAAGATGTATCTTAATTAACTCAGCATAAGAAAAATAGCAGCAATAACTATAAAATTGATGGAAGATAAATACTGGTATTCTTTACAGCTTAATTTATTAGGACTTTAAAAGGGTTTCTCCAGCTTGCCTTGATTCTGTGGAACATGGTGCATTTTTGCAATTCCCTTCAGTTATAAATTAATATAGGCCATCAGGGATGAGACTAATGGTGGATGAAGACTTTCTCATGGGAAATCCCAGCACCTGAGAAAATGAAAGGCTACAGTGTACACACTTCCAACTATTCCTACAAAAGACAAAACTTGCCATAAAACTTGTCCCCAAAGAGGCATATTAATTCCTAACAAACCAGCCACATTATTTTTTCTTTCCACTGTGGCTTGGGTTTCTGTTGCTGTGAAAAAACACCACAACCGAAAGCAACTTGGCAAGGAAAGGGTTTATTTCATCTTATAGCTCTCAGGTCACACTCCATCATGAAGGGAAGATGGGGCAAGAACTCAAGGCAGGAAGCCAGAGGCAGGAACTGAGGCAGAGAACACTGCTTATTGGCTTGTCCCTTATAGCTTGCCCAAGTTTGTAGAAACGGCAATCAGGATACTCAATAATTGTATTTGCCACAATGTTCCAGCCCAAAGAAGTTTGGCATAGATACTGTTCTGGTTTAAATGTGAAATGCTTGCCCCCTCAGGCCCATTTATTTGGATGCTTGGTCCCCAACAAATAGTGCTGTTTTGTGAGTTGTAGAGCCTTTGGCATGTGGGCACTATGTAGTAGACGGAGGTCACTGGGGTCAGACCTTGAGAGTTATATTCTAGCCCTGCTTCCAGTCCCAAATTACATATTCTGCTTCCTGTTGCCATGATGTGAACAAGTTGCCACTGCCTGCTATCACTGCTACAGATGGAGCCGCTCCTGTTGCCATGTGTCCTCTGTTGTCATGAGTGGTATCTTCTGAAACTCTTGAGTCCAAATGACCCTTTTTGCCTGTCAGTTATTTCTATCTGGTGTTTTGATCATAGTGACAAATAATGGCTAACAGGACAAAGGTGTTAAAGGGCTGTGATTCATGTTTTGAATTTACATTTATTCATTCATGCATTTACTTATTTTGTGTGTGTGTGTGCATGCACAATCTTGTACCATGGCAGCTAGCGTTATGTGTAGAAGTCAGGAGAAGATTCCTTTCACCATGGAGGTCCTAGGGCTTGAACTCAGTTCTGAAGGCTTGTTGGCAAGCACCACTACCAGCTGAGCCTTTCCCCTGACCCTGATTTTCATGAATACTTCACATAAATAATTGACTCCTCCTTCATACAAAGCATAAGTTCACTGTTGAGATTATGTACTAATGAAGAGAAAAGTTAACATATCTACAGGCTGGTTTCTCAGAAACTGAGAAAGGGTCAGGTTCCTCATAGCTTTCAGTGCAACGAAGTTAAACATAGAGAGTGTTAGGAAAATAGTTATTGAATGAAACGGTGTATCAGAAAGGTTTTGTCACCATGTTGAGGGGGGTGGCACAAAAGTCCCGGAGACAGACTGGAAGGAGATTAGTAACTCACTGGAGGGAGCTATAAAAAGAAAAGACAAGCCTTACGCCCTGTAGATTTCTGAGTAAAATTGTATAGGCACTTTGAAATGGAAATACAAGTCCAGGACTTAAGACACTGACAATGATGTGAATTCACAAATCAAGATGAGTATGTCTGAGGACATAGATGAATGCTTTTTCCTACAGACATTAATGCAATCTCTAGGCAACTCATATCTGGGTGAGCTGTTCACTTCATAGCCCTCTCCCCACTTCCATTACCTCTTTTTTCACGGCCAATGTGGACTTCAGTTTCCTTAGGGCTTTTTTCAAGAGACGTAAATGTCCAATCTTGTCTTTCTTCAACCAGGAAACATAAATGTAGCCTCTCTTTATGTTAACACTAAAAATTAAACTGCAATAAATTATCTGAGAAGGATGAGTGTGCACCAGGCACCAGGGATTCTGATTTATTCTAGCAACCCTGTACTCCCAGACACCACCATTGCCTGCCCCACATGGCAGAGCTGAGGAGAAGCAATAAATGATTAGAAATGGAAGTCCTCTTGGAGAGTGGGATTGAGACATCTAGGTAGCTGTGGGCATCACATTGCACAAAGCAATCATCTGGGGTGCCAATGTACCAGCATGAGGTAGCAGTCACTGAATGGAAGGTTTGATTGTTTTCACTCTATTTCAGTAAGGGAACCATGGGCTAGAGAATCAGCTCACGATAAATCATGGTAATAGCCCAGTAGGCCCAAGCTTGGTTCTGTCCAGAGGTGAGGCTGATGTAGAGCAGAAACAAAGCATAAAATTGATTTACTATAAATTAGTTTTCCTCTAAAAATGTCCAATTTATCCCTGAAGAATTTTTTAAAAATCATTACTACTATGTGTCAGAAAATGTGATTGGGACATAAGGAAGCTGGCGAGTTACTTATCTATGGCCTGAAGAAACAGACATGGTGTGTTGTGGGACAACGTAATATGGAGTATAGTTATCGCCAAGTGAGATAAAGAAGTAAAAAAAACCAGCCTGTTCCTGTCTAATTTTTTTAAAAGTGTGTGTGTGTGTGTGTGTGTGTGTGTGTGTGTGTGTAGGTTGGAGGACAGCTTGCAGAAGTCGGTTCTCTCCATGTGTGTTCTGGAGAGTGAATTCAGGTCATCAAGCTTGACAGAAGGCGCCTTTAGCAGCTGAGCCATCTTGAAGGCTGCTAAATTCTCCTTTTGCATTTGACTACTCACAAAGCCACCTATGATAGGAAGACTACTTGAAACAGGAAACAACCTTGACTGATAGGTTATTTCCTTGTATTACTTGAAAAAAATAGAA
This sequence comes from Mesocricetus auratus, assembly GCF_017639785.1. Lineage (NCBI taxonomy): Eukaryota > Metazoa > Chordata > Mammalia > Rodentia > Cricetidae > Mesocricetus > Mesocricetus auratus. Next base: position 5,227,331 of record NW_024429213.1, read on the forward strand.
TTTAATGGAATCGTAGCCTGCCCTTAGAACAATAACTACTGAATGTCATCATTTTCTTCTGTATCTCCAGCATTTTTTTCTGTTCCATACACAGAGGAGACCTTGATAAATATGTGTTGAGTGAGGGAGTTCTTGAGTTGAAATGGACCTATGATACCACTGTGCTTGTTAGTTTTGTTTGTTGTCAACTTGACATAAACCAGGGTCCTTTGGGAGGAGGGGACTTCAACTGAGGAAATGCATATTTCAGATTGGCCTGCAGAAATTTCTGTGGGGGCATTTTCTTGATTAGTGATTGATGTGGGAACACTGAGCCAGTTGTGAGTGGAATAATCCATGGGCAGATGGTCTTGGGGTATATAAGGGAGGACACTGACCAAGGCATGAAGAACACCCAGTAAGCAACATATGTCCACAGCTTCTGCTCCAGGTTCTGCCTCCAGGTTCTTGCCTTCACTGATGGGTTGTTGCCTGGCTGTGTAAGATGACATAACTACTTTCCTTTCAAAATTTCTTTTGGTTATGGCTTTTATCATAGCAACAGAAACTCTAAAACACTTACCTACCCAGTCCTCTGTTTCCTTATTTCAAAGGAGAACCAAGGTAAGTAGAGGTAGAAAGGATGTGGTGATTTATTAACTCAACCAAAACCATCTTCATTAGCCAGTTTTTGTGACTATTATTAAACACCTGTAAGACCACTTATAAAAAGGTTTATTCAGTGCACAGATCTGGAGCTTCAAAGTTCAAATGTCATACGAATAGACTCAGATTTTCCATTCTGGGTTTTGGGCACCATATGTTATTTAAATGTAGCTGCAGTGAGACAGAAGGTAGAAAGAGAGGCTTGGTCTGACCTTAGGCAGGACCATGTTTATTCACAGGGAGGGAACATATTGTCATCCATATGTGTGGATGACCACAAGGCTGACAGGAAAGATGAGATGCAGCTCTTTATATGTGTGTAAGTTACTTCTGTAGCCTGCAAAGGAAGCTGGGAATTATAGTCTTTCAGCAGGAAACTATCATTGCTAACTCTGAGAGGTTATAAAATGCAGGGCATGGTGCTATAGCTGCCATCTGATGAGTAGGGTCTTTATTAGGGGAGATAGTTTGGACCCATCAAAGAGGGGGTCCTCCTGTCATGTAGCAGAGGGAGAGTCTTAACTTGATTGTCCTTTTATATTCCTGAAGAAACTTGGAAAATAATTATTAGAGGACTGTAGGAAGATTACTTGATTATAGAGTACAGCTGAGAGATTTTTCTGTGAAGGCTGGGGGAGGGGAGGAGCAGAGGCAAGAGAGACAGTGTGGGCTGCCAAGAGACATGGTTGACATAGAGTCAGCCAGGGCAACAGTGACTGGTCCCATTGCCAGGACCATTGCACCAGAATGAGACAGCAGAAGTAGCAGATGAAAATCAAAAGAAGGGTGCAGGATAAAATAAAGGACTAATGTAAAGAATTTTATCTGCTCCAGAGTGAAAGGGATGAAGATCACTTTTAGTTAGAGTTTTCCCACAGCAGCTATAAGGTCTTTTGCAGACGCTTCAGGAACAACTGGATCTGTTGTAAGGTGAGAACTATTGGAAGAGCTTGTGTCAGACATTCTGTTTTGGTATAGGTCCATAAGTAAAATATTTAAAAGATGAGGTAAAACATAAGTGTGAGGATAATAAGGAGGAAAGAGTTATCCAGGGGAAGAGCAAATGTGTGAGGGACCAGAAAGACCATATGTAGGATGAGGCTTGTAGTTAAATTTTTCTCTGGCCCCCATTTCTAGGCATCATGTCAAACCAGTTAGAATTTTTTGGCATAGAAACAGCATTGTTTGTGCTCAAATCCATCCTTAGCAGTGGTCAGATATAATCCTTTTTAATTGTAGAGTACTGACATATTCAAGAAGTCAAGCTGGTCCTGAAGGATGTTAAGCCAATCTGAGATTCCTTTAAGGTGTTTAAAAGCTGCTGAGACAGAGAGGATAATTGATACAAAGAAGGCTCCAGTGAAGCTGTTTCAGTTCTGAGTTCCCACGTTCAGAGTGGTAAAAAGAGGGATGCGTTGGATGGTCCATGGCCCATTTTGTCCTCTTTTAGGGTCACCCAAACTGCTTTTAGGAGTTTATGGGCATTGATCTCTTGGTAACTGCTTCAAGGCTGACAGAAGGGCAATGAGGGGAGCAGTAGTTGGAGTGCCTCAGAAGAGGGTCCATCCAAGGGGCCATGATAGAACTCGACAGTTGACAAAGATCCAGAACATAACTGAGGAGGTAGTAACTGTACAGCTTTGTGGGAAACATTACATGAGAAAAACTCTCACATCAAGATTAGCATGAGTTAAATACAGTTGTACTAATGGCTGGACCATGTACCAGAGATCTGTAGAAGGATAAGTTGACTGTAATTAGCTGTTTCTTTTCTTCAGACTCAAGAAAGTTTTGAAAAATAAGTCAGGTAAAGTCAGCATCCAAGGAATGAATCTGAACAGAAAGTGTCTAAGCAGTATGCCTTGCTTCCACATATGATGAACTTTGTATATTTGATTCAAATACTAACAATACCATCTACTATTTAATGAGACAAACCAGAGTATTTTAAGTAACACAATTTTTATTAGAAGACGTTTGATAAGGTTTAATTTAAAAAATTGGTCATATTACCTTAAATATCCATGTGTTATATTTGAAAACATGACTATACACATCAAATTGTTATACCTACATTCCAAGATTATATAGTACATATATTTTATATTGTCAGTCTGTGTAAAGAGACAATTTAATTCTAAGTTGTTGCCCCTCAAAATAAATACTTTCCAATTAAAAAATTATAGCCTCAGAGACAGCAAAGTGCTTGTCTAGAGTAAATGATTCATTTTACACAGTTTTCTAATATTAACCCTATTAACAGATTCTTTAAGACAATACTCTAAAGGGTTTTATTCCATGCACTTAACCCACGGATGGAAGATGAAAGCAGCCAGTCATGTTAAATCTGTAACAAATAATGTAACATGGACTGACTTGACAAAGAAGTTTAAAGTCAACTTCATTCCTTCGGCTGATGGACAAATCTCTAGGTCACCACAATCTGGCAGCAGTAAGCATATGTCTTAACATCATTCTATTTAAAAATAAGTAGGTTATTTAGAGGCATAATTTGTAAAGCAAGATAACCAAATTAAATCAGCTTTTGTAATTACTTAGGAAACATCCACAAGCACAACTGTCAAATCCTTATACTCCTTGTAGACTTCAAGTTGAGAGTGCAGACTTTGGCCTTGGAGCTTGCTATCTGGGTAGAGACTAGATTATATTCCCAAAGCACCACAGGTGAGTCCAGGTTGGAGAGAACCTCCTTCATTTAAGTCATCTTCTCCTAAAGAACCTAAAGGCTTTGGATATCACTAAATAGAACCATTTGTTGACTCTGCAGATACAACACTAGGTGTCTGTGATAGCTCTTGTATATTCTGGATAACTTTCCATAGCTGTGATTTTGATGACAGAGTATCCATCTGGCATCCTCCTGTAATGAGGGAACATGGGTAGTTAGAGTATACACCCTGTAATTAGCTTTTACTAAGAGAAAGAATAAAATGCCAGGGTAAAGGGCATGGCCAATTGAAACAACATGTGGGTCCCATACCAGTTGGGTGGTAGGTTTCAGTACAAAGTTCCCCTGTTTAAAACATCCTCTTATGTCAGTTCAGCAGACATTCGGGATTCATTGAGACCTCTGCTATCTGCATCTCTGTTATTTGAGACATTTAGGATGTGGTGTAGACCCTCAGACCCTTCACTGGGTAAGAGAAGCTATTCCCTGTTACTTTTAGGATAAAGAGGAGTGCTTTTTTTCTGGTTTGGCCTACATGGACAGAGCTAGTCAGACCTATGCAACCAGAGGCAAAAGTAGCAGACTTCTGGCAGGTCTTACTTACAATGCATCCTCTGGTGGGATGGTGCTCCTTGAGTTTAGACTTTCCTGTAAATCAAGTGTACTGAAATTTAACACATTTTATTCATGAATTCAGTGCTTTATAAACAATATATATATGATTTTCAATATAATTTTACATTAAACAAACACATTTGTTTTGTTTTTCTTGCTTTAGGCTTAATAGTGACAACATATACAGAATACAGTGTGATGGGATATAAAATCTAGTCTCTCCCACCAAGCTTGGCCCTGTAAATGAATTACATTTGTACTGAGCAAGACTGACAAATAATTTGTGTATCTTAATTATCTTTAACAGCTTATAACAAATTGATAACTCTAACATAAGATTAGGATTTTATAATTTTCCATGTTAAGTCTGAACTTAAAAAAAATTCTTATGCATCCTTTAGCATCAAAAGAAACTTAAACCACAAGTAGAGTTCACAGAGAGACTGGAGACCTCCTTTTACTGATCCTTTTATAATGTACTTATACAAAATGCCAGTTTTTTATGTGACTCAATTTCAAAGCAAACCATCTTGGAAGCCTGGTGTTGCCTCCTTACTCTAGTAAAAGGGAGATACAATAATAAGCAGAGGGCTCAGTGGGTACTGCCTAAGTTAACTTATATCATGTGATGAAGTCACATGGCATGCCCTTTTTTTTTTTTTTGGTTTTTACGAGACAGGGTTTCTCTGTATTGTTTCGGAGGCTATCGGTCCAGCCCGGCCTCGAACTCACAGAGATCCACCTGCCTCTGCCTCCCGAGTGCTGGGATTAAAGGCGTGTGCCACCATCGACAGGCGGGCATGCCCTTTCTTTACCTTAGTAAAGATGGTGTCTGAGTCACATGGCTGCCAAGATGGCAGCAAGTCACATGGTTGTTATATAATCCAAGATGACCATAGGTCATCAGCCAAGATGGTAGCAAGCCCTGTAGTACTCCAAGGTGAGCCCATCAGGCACATACTCTTTTCATGAACAATAGTTGATTCCAAGTTACATACTGGTATGTTGCTATAGCAAATTAAAAGCACCTATACATAGATTTTTAAAATTATACTCAATATATTTACAAAGAGTTTACGTTTCAACAAAAGCTTTATAAGATAGTTATCAAGGCTGGGTGGTGGTGGAGGTGGCACACTCCTTTAATCCCAGCAGGCAGAGGCAAGTGGATCTCTGTGAGTTCCAGCACAGCCTGGTCTACAGAATGAGTTCCAAGACAGGCTCAAAGCTATACACAGAAGCCATGTCTCCTAAAACCAAAAAAAAAAAACAAAAAACAAAAGAGAGAGAGAGAAAAGAAAAGAAAAAGATATTAAGCAAAACCAAGAAAAGGGAGGGGGCTTGGTTAGAGTTAAACAAAACCAAATCATGGAGTATGTGATAAGAAATAGTGATCCCTATTGTAGATACTTTACTTTTTAGATGTTTTTAAGCACATAATGTCTTTTCCTGTGCTGTTCTGTTTTGCGCCCATTTTCCCTATCACAGAGTCATGTGGACAGCCTTACCCAGGACAGAGACTTTGGAGGAAATTTTGAACTAATGTGCCTGACTGGCTCTAGAGTACATGGGTCAAAATCCAACTCCAGAACTGCCTTCTCAGTTGAGTAGAACAGCATGAAACAAATTTTTCAATATTATCCATACCCAAAAGGCATTTGAATCTCTGTAAGACTAAACCCAATAATCTACATGCCCAGTTGGTTGGTATGTGTTTGCAGATGGGGTAGACAACCTGAAATTGTTTTACCCCTTAGCTGTTAAAGATACAGGCAGGATTTTCCATGTTTGGAGAAGGAGAAACACAAGTTGACCTAATATTGGCAAAGGATTTCTCTAAAGATGCAAGTTCATAGGCCCAGCAGAAGAGGTGGACATCTGGCTCTAAATGTGGTGGTAAACCAGAGCCTTGAGAAAGACTGAGGGTGCTAGGAGATTTATGTGCGAGGGGGGCTCATGCTGTCTTTCCACCCTATAGATTATTTCTAATTCTGGTAGCTGGAATATTCTCCACATTTCTCAGTAAATTATCTTGCTTAATTTAACCAAAAGCTTATTTATTTTGTGGTAATTTGAATGAGAATGCTCCATATAGGCTCATCTGTTCAAATGCTTGGTCCCTAGTGAGTGGGGCTATCTGAAAAGGATTAGAAGGTCGTGGCTTTGGTCAAAACCAAAGCAAGGCCAAGAGGATCACAACGTAAGCTCTCAGGCCTATGCCTGTCTACCTAGCTCTATGTTTCTCATCATTATGGAAATGGAATAATTTGTGGACTGTTTTTCTATTCTATATTTTATTAGTTTCCACTCTACTCTGCATTTTTATGTCTTTCCTTGTTTTGGGTTTACTTAATCTTGTTTTCCCCAGTGTCTTAAAAATAGGTCAGGTTATTGAGCTGGTATTGTTAAAAAGAGACTTTAAAAATATGTGTGTGTGTGTGTGTGTGTGTGTGTGTGTGTGTGTGTGTCTTTGTATGTATGACTGTGTATAGATAGGTGCTTGAAGAGCCCAGAAGAAAGCATCAATTCTGTGGTGATATATTTTATATGATTTATTAAAGCTTGACTGAGGATTCAGAAAACAAAGTCAGCCTTAACCTATTGAAGCCAGGCAGTGGTGATACACACTTTAATCCTAGTAGCCAGAAGCTAGGAAGTGGTAGTACATGCCTTTAATCCGAGGACTCAAGATTAAGTCCACCCAGTTCTACATAAGATTTATTCATTCCTAAGGAGAAACACTCACACAAAGATGATCTCAGCACCAGAGATCACAAACCTTTAATCCCAGCACTAGAGAGGTATAAAAGATAGGAGCAGGGTCTTCAGTAGTCAGTATCAGACATTCATTCTCCAGCCACATTGAGGATAGGACAACATTGAAGTCTCAGGATTCTCCAGCCACGCTGAGAAGAGGTTACAGCCTGAGATTTGATGGAACCAGGATCGCCTTTCAGTCTGAGATAGAGTGAGATCTAGTTACCAGCAGCTTTGCTTTTCTGATCGTCAGATTGAAGCCTGAACCCCAATGCCAGTATCTGGGTCTTTTGTTTGTCATGTTACAATATCCCTTGAAGCTAGAGTTGCAGATGGCAGTGACTACTGGATGTGGCTTGGGGGAACCAAACTAGGATCCTTTGCAAGAATGAGGACCTGTATGTATATGTTGTGCCATCTCTCCAGCCCCATTTTCTTGTATTTTTTTAAACAGGCACTCAAATATAAAATTTCCATAAGGACTAATTTAGTAATGTCTTATAGATATTCATATATTTTGTTTCATTTGAGCTTTTTTAATTTCCAATGATTTTTTTCTCTGTAGTTGAAATTTCAGTTCTCCTGCTTTGGCTGCTGTCCAAGTGGCTGGGATTGTAGGCATTCTCTACCAGGTGTTGTGTTTTCATCACATTTTCTAACTTCCTTTTTTCATTTCTTCTCTTACACATTGTTACACTAGATAATTTCCACAGCTTTTTATTTTCATAAATTTCCTTGTTATTGACTTCTAACTTCATTCCTTTGTGGTTAAAAAGCATACTTGATTTTTTTTCTTCTTGCCAGTATATGATCTAACAAAGAATGTTCCACATACACCTGAGAAGAATGTCTATTCTGCTTCTCTTGGGTGGATTGTTGTGTAGATGTGTTCCTAGGACTATTTGGTTCTAGTGTTGTTCAACTTTTTATCATATTTTTACCATCTCTCTAGTGTTCTATCCATTGCTGAAAGTATTAATTGAAATCTCCAATTAGTAGTTTTGAATGGTCTGTTGTATTTCTGTAGCTTTTTGCTTCAGGTGTTTTTTTTTCTGTTCTCAGATGATTACATGTTCGTGATTGTGACAGCTTAATGATGGTTCAACCCCTTCATCATTACAAAACATTCTTTATCCTGTAAAGCTTTTGTTTTAAAGTGTATTTTGTCTGATACTTATATTGCCACTCTACTGTCTTAGGGTTGCAATTTATGTCCTTTACAATTTTTTTTAACTTTCAGTCTATCTGCAAATTTATAAGACACACAGTTTAGTAGATTAGTGTATCATTCTAATATTCTCAGAGAGAATGGAAATGAACTCATTACCACACTTAGAAGTGGCACAATCCTGATGACAGTGGAGAAAGGGAGGATGGAATGCGACCTTTTTATTTTTAAGTTTTTGTTTATTTTACATACCAACCACTGTATCTCCTTCCTCCTCTCCTCCCATTCTCTCCCCCACCTATTTTCTAATGCCCCTCCATCCACTCCTCAGAAAGGCTAAGGCCTCCCATGAAGAGTTAACAAAGCCTGGCATATGAAATTGAGGTAGGACCAATCTCCTCCCTCCTGCATCAATGTTGAGCAAAGCATCCACCATAGAAAATAGGTTTCAAAAAGTCAGCTCATGCACCAGGAAGAGATCCTGGTTCCAATCCTAGGTACCCCAAAAACAGACTAAGTTATCCAACTGTCACCCACACATAGAAAGCCTAGTTTGTCCAATTCAGGCTTCTCATCTGTCAGTCTAGCATCCATGAGCTGACAAGCTTGGGTCGGCTGTCTCTGTGGGTTTCCTTGTCATGATCTTGAACCTCCTTGGTCATATAATCTCTTCTCCCTCTCTTCAACTGGACCCCTGGAGCCCAGTGCTTGGCTGTGGATCTTTGCATGTTCTTCCATCAGTAAATGGATGAAGGCTGTGATGACAATTAGGGTAATCATCCATCTGATTACAGGGGAAGGGCCATTCAGGCACCCTCTGTACTATTGCTAGAAGTCTCAGCTGGGGCCATCCTTGTGGCACCAGGGTTCTCCCTACCCCTATAATGGTCACCTCTATCAAGATATCTTTCATTGCTAAGAGTCCTATTCTTCCTCAGTGATGAGAGGCTAGCGATGATGTGCCCTTCTTTTTTTCTGCAGGAACCTTAAGCCTAGAGCTTCTCCACACCCATGCACTCACACTGAAGAGTAGGAACCAAGTGATTGAGGCAGAAAAAGGGTCCCAGGAAGGAGGTTGAATTAATCAAGAAAGACTTGCAGGGCATGCTTGACTTTAATACCAGCACTGAGGAGGCAGAAGCTTGGGGATGGATCTTTGTGAATTTGAGTACAATCTGGTCTTTAAAAGAAAAAAAAAAGATGCCCATTCATACAACAAGGATGTCTGTTCCACTATGTTCATAGCAGCATTATTTGTAATAGCCAGAACTTGGTAGCAACCTAGATGCCCCTCAAGCGAAGAGTAGATAGAGAAAATGTGGTACATTTACACAATGGAGTACTATTCAGCAGAAAAAAAAAACAATGGAATCCTGAGATTTGCAGGCAAATGGATGACACTAGAAGAAACCATCCTGAGTGAGGTAACACAGTCACAAAAAGAGAAACATGGTGTGTACTCTCTCATATATGGATTTTAGACATAGATCTGGGGAGTGCCAGTCTACAATCCCATGGGATTAAGACTGGGCTGGTTTAACCTCCAGAAACAGCTGACCCTACAAGGGTTAACTCTTGAATCCCAGGCTGATGCCTGGGAATCCAGCATGGGACTGATCAAAACTCCCCCTGAATGGGGGAGTCAGTGAGGAGGCCTAGGTAATCTATTGAGCCTTGGGCAGTAGATCAGTATTTATCCTGAGTATACACATGGACTTTGGACTCCCATCCAACAATGTGAGATGCACTCTCATCCTGAATTCTTGGGGAAGGGTCTAGGCCCTGCCCTGGATGAAATGACAGACTATGGACATCCATATGGTGGGCCTCACCCTCCCTGGGGAAATGAGGGGATATTGGGGGGCTGGGGGGCACGGGAGGAGGGGAGGGAAACGGAGAGGGACCTGGAATTGACATGTGAAGCAACCTTGTTTCTAATCTAAATTTAAATTTTAAAATAAATAATAAAAAAAGAAAAAAAAAGTAAAGAAAAGGAAGTCTTCTCCCCCCTGCCCAGGCGCCATAACTATGACATCAGAGTGGTGGTCCAATCATTTGGCTATGGAACGCCGCAAAATTTACATAACATCACTGATTGGTTGAAGTGCCTAAGCCCGCCCCCAAGATGACGTTTGTGTACAGACAGTTGCCAGAGAAACCAGACTTTGAGCTGGCGGTTGGACGTGGAGCACTTGAGCTCCGCACTGCCGCACCTCTGCCGTCCTTAAAAAGGGCTAAATTTGATAGACAATCAGGACATTGGATCCTGGTTGTAGAACTAATTCAGACTGCAGCCTTCTGGGCTGTGTGTCTAGTCTGTTTTTCCAGAAAATCGCAGGAAATCTGGGAATTCGTTTGTTCTTTCAAGATAAAGTCAGAAGATCACTTAAATGAGTACCAGAGAGAAAGGGCCTCATGTTCGTGACCAGCATTTTGCTGAAGGTGATGACTTCCTGAGTCTGACACCAAGCCACAGGCAGGTCACAAAGGTGACAAATGGCTCCTCAGGAGAGAAGTCAGCCGAGCCGACAACACTTCAGTCGGGAATTCCAAGAAGACCACGGGGCCGTCCAGCCACAAAACATGGCGCGGTGGAGAGAGGTTGCTCAGGTGAGAAAACCTGCTCAGCAGAGAAAAAGCCGTCCACCGAGAAGCATCACATTGCAGAAAAAAGATGCATTGCTAGGATGTACTACGTTATGCGGTACACCCCCTTGCCTAAGATGCTTCTGTTTGACAATGACTCTTGCGATGATGAAAAATGTCCTGCTACTAAAAAAGGACCTTGCGATGATGAAAAATGTCCTGCTACTAAAAAAGGACCCTGTGACAGGAGACACCAGTTCAAGAAGCAATTCTCTGGGAAGAGGCGTCGCCATTTTGAGAAAAGTTGCTGTTTTGAGAAGCATCTCTCGGCTGAGAAAGATCTCCCTACACAGAGAGGTTGCCTGAACAAGAAAAGACGTCTTACAGACAAATATTGTTCTACAGAGGAAGGTGGTTTGGGTGAGAGAGGTCCCTATGAAGAGAGAGGCCACACTCCTGAGAGAGATCAACCTGCAAAGAAAGGTTTTTCTACTAAGAAGAGTCCATCTCCTAAGAAAGGTTACTTGGACGGGAGAGGACCCTCTGTGGAAAACCATCACCCCGAAGAGAAAGACCGCTCAGCGAAGAAACTTAGCTGTACTCAGAGAGATCGCTGGATAGATGGAGAGCGTTCTGTGAAGAGAGAACTCTCCACTGAGGAAGATCACCCTGTAGGGCGAGGTTGGCCTGACAACAAAAGTCACCTGGCAGAGAAGGGTTGGTCAGCAAACAAGAGTGGATCTCCAGGGAGAGGCCACCAAATCAAAAGCCACCCTGCACAGGAGCGTTGCTCAATCGAATGGGTTTACTTGGCACGGAGCAGACTCTTTGCAGGTGAAGATACCCCGACAGGGAGAGGTCACTGCATGCAAAGTTGCCCTGCAATGGAGGGTCGCTCAGTGGAAAGAGGTGACGCTGTGGAGAAAAGACCTTCCACAGGGAAAGATCACCCCACGGGGAGAAGTCACCCTCTGAGGAAACACAGCCCTGCAGAGGAGGGTCAGTCAGCAGATAGGGGACACACTGCAAGGCAAAATCTCCCCACAGAGAGAGGTAGGCTTTCAAAGAAAAGCCTCTGTGCAGAGAAACGTCTATCTGCTGAGAGCAGTTGCCCTCCTAAAAAGAGTCGGCCTGCAGAGAAAAACCCGTCTTCCAAGAGTATCCATTCTGCAGAGAAAGCTCACTATGGGGAGAGAGGCCACCTTACTAAGAAAAAGAGACAGCTCTCTGTCAAGAAAGGGAGAGTGGAAAAGAAATTTGGTTCTCGTGAGAGTGTTGAGATTCATGACAGCTACACTCATGAGGAAAGTAACACAGGCAAGAATGGGTGCTCAGTGGAGGAAGGTCATCACTTCATGGAGAAAGACTTTCCTGTAGGGACACCCTCTTCAGGATCTATGCCTGCGTTGCCAGTGCCCAAGAGCACACAGGATGCTCCAGAAAGCAGCATTGGCAGTGCTACCAGCCAAGTACCCCAGGCCACTCACCAGAATGTGGCTGGGGCTGTCACCACTGGACAGCATATCCAGGCAGTGAATATGAGAATGGGAGTTGAATTGGAGTTGCCTCGAGAACTAAAAGCATGCATTGTTGAGGACTTGGACTTGGTAAACACGCACAAGCAGTTATTCCAACTCCCTGCTGAAAAGAATGTAGATCACATTCTCGAAAACTATGTCAACTTCGTGAAATCACAGGGAAAGTCTGATAATGGGGAATATTCTGTTGATGAACTTGTGTATGGAATAAGAGAGTATTTCAACAGGATGCTGGGCACCAAGCTCCTCTGCCAGTTTGAAAAACCCCAGTATGCTGAAATCCTCCTGGCTTACCCAGATCTTCCAATGTCTCAGATTTATGGGGCGTCACACCTCCTGCGATTATTTGTGAATATTGGCAGTGCATTGACCAATTTTTCCCTTAATAGGTGCAGTCTAATGTTAGTGTCCAGTTATATGCAAGATTTCTTTAATTACCTATCAGAGAATTCCTCTTCTCTGTTTACAGCCAGCAATTACAAAATGGCTTCTGTCGCATATTGTTTTCAAGCCCTTTGAGGATCTGTTGACCACTCTATTATGACCTAGACAAGTAAACATTTCTGTGTTTGCTGTTTTCATTTTGTATTTGATGTTCTTGAAAAGTATCAGGGTACAACATGGCTTAGTATTTCAGCGTAGTATTGTTGTGAATAGAAATATAGATATTTAATGACTTTTAACCAGTATTTCAATAAAATAATGTTCACTAAAGATTGTGTGTTGCTTATCTGACAAGATTGCTTGAATGTTGGTGCTTCTATCCCCTCCACATCATGAGTGTCTACTAGCTGTTCATATACATGATATAACGCCCTCATTACTAGTGCCAAAGGAGCAACATAATGGATATACCCCAAACACATGCATGCATATAGTTAAAAATGTAAAATTCTTTTGACATGTAAAAATGATTGAAGATGATTGCTAAGCAGGCACTGGTTCACTCCTTAGTTTCAACCATGAAAGGAGGAGGGATTGAGGAGAAGGAAAGGAAGGAAGTGTGCAAAGGGAAAGGGAAGAGAGGGAGCTGGAGAGGGGAGGAGAAGAAGGAGGAGGGAGAGTTAGAGAGGGGGAGGAGAGGAATGGGTGTGGAAGAAGAGGAGGGGAGAAAGAAAGAGGAGAGGAGATGGAGGAGGAGGAAGGGGAAAGGAGGGGAGGAGGAAGACTAGATGGGGAAGGAGCAGGGAGAAGGAGGAGGAGTAGTTGAGGAGGGGAAGAAGAAAGGGAAAAAGAAGAAAAGGCAGAGGAGGGGAGAAGGAAGGAGGGAATGAAGAGAAAGGAGGAAGAGGGGCAAGAGGAGTTGGAGGAGGAGAAAAGGGAGGAGGAAGAACAGGAGAGGATGAGTTAGGAAGAGAAGAATAGGAAGAGAGAGAAGGAAGAAATAGAGAGAAAGGTGGGGTGGAAAAGGCAAGAGGGAAGGGGAGGAAGAGTAGAGAGAGGAGAGGAAGAAGCGAAGGTAAGGGAGGAGAAGAGGGAGGAGAAAGGGAGAGGAATAAGAAATGAGGGAAGAGAAGGATGGAGAAGGAAGAGGAGGAAGAGTTGAGGGAGGAGAAGGGGGGGAGGAAGATAAGAAGGCAAGGGATAAGGAGAGGAGAGGAGAGGAGGGGAGGGGAGAATAAAAGGAGGAGGAACTGAAGATGAAGGAGAGGAGAGGAGAAGGAAAAGGAGAGAGAGGGATAGAGAAAGGGGGAGAAGGAAGGGGGAGGAATAAAAATAGGGGAAGGAGGATAATGGAAAGAAAAAGGAGTGATATGTTGGGTGTCAGCCTCCATGGGGTCTCTGTGAGTTGATTGTCAGCCAACAACCACAGGTGCATCCTGTTCTCTAGTCCTGGCTTACAGCCCCACACTTGTCCCACTGACATCAACCTCTAATTATAAAAACATAAACCCTTACACCTGGAGTTTCTTCACTGTGCTGTAAGTCTGTATATAAGGCTGCTCCCTCCTTGTGACACACACACACACACACACACACACACACACGCCCGCACGCATGCACGCCCGTACGCACGCACACTCACACAGACACTCTCTTAGCACAAATGGCTAGATATATTGTCTTTCATTTAAATCTCCAGGCTTTCTCCCGATATGTTGTACATGCTCATGGCGCAGGCACCACAGTGATAGAAGAGTAAAAGACTAGAAGGTGGAGGATGATAAGGCACAGGCAAGAGGAGACGGAAAGGAGGAGGAGCAGAAAGACTGGAAGCAGAAAGGGGAGGAGAAGGTGGAGGAGAAGAGGGGGTAGAGGAAGATATGGGGAGAACAAGAAGGGGGGGAGAGGATAGGAGGAGGAAGAGGAAAGGATAAGGAACAAAAGGAGGGGAAGGAGGAGGGAAAAGAGGTGAATAGAGAAAGGAAGGGGGAGAAGGAAAGGGGAGAAGGGTAAAAGGAGAACAAGAAGTGGGGAGGAATAGGGGGAGAGGGAGGAGAAGAAACAATAGGAGGAAGAGGATGAGGAGAAGGGGGCAGGGCAGAGCAAAGGGAGGCAGGGGAAGGAAGACACAGAAGAAGAAGAGGAGGAGAAGGGTTGGGAGAAGGCGTGGGAGAAGGAGAAGGGGAGAGAGGGAGGAGAGCGGAGAGGAAGAGGAGGACAGGGAGGAGGGAGAGTGCTGGGTTCCAGCCCTGACTTTGTCCAGGCATGGTTAGGAGGGAAATAGGCTGAGCATGGGCGGAGCCAAAGGTGGATCCTAAGTGGACATGAGTACAACAGGGAAAAGGACACTCTGGAGGCTGTGTCAGTGGACACCCCATTTATTAGGAGGGGGCCAAGGGACATTTGTATCCTAGGAAGAATGGCCTCTTGGGTCCATGTGGTGGTATGCTGTTGTTTGGGGTAAGAACATCAAGGGTACTTCACTTGTACACTCAGAGGCAACAGGGGCCAGAGGAAGATAAGTTATAGTCACAGGAAGTCCATCTTAGACTGTTTCAGAGTTCAGATAAGCAGCAACCAGTCCCTGTGACCTTGGAGACCATGAGCTTATCAGCTGCCATGTGCATTGGGGCACATCACAGGAAGCCTAACTGCTTGGAGTCTGCTGGCATATGGACAAGAGGGTGGGGCAAACAAACTCCTGCTGCTCTAAGGATGAGAAAATCCAGGGTTTGAGGCATGCTTCGACCTCTTAGCTTCAGGCTAGCTCTGATGGAGAGGATGGTAAAAGAAGGGGAAGATGAAGGAGGGAGGGTGAGGAGGAAGAAAGGACAAGAAGGCAAGGGAGAAGGAAAGAGAAGAGAAGGGAAAGGAGAGGATGAGGAAAAGGGAATGAAGGAGAAAGAAAGAAATGATCAGGGAGAGGAGGAAGACAGGAGAGGAGTGGGAGGAGGGAAGAGGAAGAGGAGGGAAAGAAGGAGGATGGGGAAGAGAAGAGGAAGAGGGGAAGGAAAAGGAGGGGGAAGGAAAGCAGAGGTGTCAGGGACCTCCAGCCAACAGTCAACTTGTATCACATCATCATAGAGAAGGCGTGACACTAAGACTGCCCTGCCACCCCTTCTGACATAAAGCAAATTCCAAGAAACAAGACTGTGGTTTACCTGTCAGTTAAAGATTAGCTTAATTGGAAAACTACAAGGTCCTCAGGAGATAGGCCTGAGCAGTAGTAAATTGTAATAGATAGGATCGGACCCTGCTGTCAGGTTACCAAGCAACATAGGAGTTCCTACCCCTGATCTCTTGCCCTGTAGATAAGGTAGCCAGGCAACTCAGCAGACCACCTCTCCTACTGACCTCTTGCCCCTACATCTGCAAGTACACCTTCCCCCCTTCCCTCCTCAGTTCTCCTATATAAATCGCTTTGGGATGAAATAAAATTGTCGCCTTGATCAGAATCCTTTCTTGGCGTCCATTCCTGTATCCCCTGTCCTCCATCTTTCTCCTAGGTGTCTACCTGACCCACATTGAATGTCCTGTGGGTTGGGACAAGGAGGTGAAGGAGGAGAGGGGAGGGGAAGGAAGTAGGAGGAGGAGGAGAAGATGGAAAGATGAAAAGGGGAATGATGGGGAGGGGAGGAGAAATCGTGTGTATGTGTGTGTGTGAAAGAGAGACAGACAGAGAGAGAGACAGAGACAGAGAGAGAGACAGACAGAGACAGACAGACAGAGAGAGAACCATAGTTGAATTCTGTGAGCCTGCAATACCTGATCCATATGTAAACATGTTTGTGTCTTTCTATACTGTCAGAATTTATTGAATGAGATGAAATTCACTAAGGTTAAATTTCAATGACAATTTGTCACATAATCCTCCTACCCTGGTAGCTAGGCTGAGGTGAGGCAAATGCAGGTTCATTATTCCAGTCTTAATCACCAATATTAACACATCTCACAGCACTATATATATACATTATATATATGTTCTTTTTCATGCATA
Source organism: Mesocricetus auratus (assembly GCF_017639785.1). Classification (NCBI taxonomy): domain Eukaryota; kingdom Metazoa; phylum Chordata; class Mammalia; order Rodentia; family Cricetidae; genus Mesocricetus; species Mesocricetus auratus. The sequence continues at coordinate 5,243,710 of NW_024429213.1, forward strand.
AGAGTACAGAATAGATATGAGTTAAAGAGGCTGAAGCAAATTCAAGATGTTTCAAAAGTGGGCTCAAAAGGTGTCTGTAAAGCCTATGAACCAGATCCATATCTGGAGGGAGCCGCTGCTGGGGCTGCTGGAGTCAGGATTTGAAAGTAAAGCTGTTCCCTCTGTGGCTTTGAAGGCCCAGACCCTCATCCATGCTTTGGCAGCCATGACAGGCTGCAGGAAAGACCCAGCAAGACATAGACCCCTAACTCAGCAACATGTGCTGATCCTGACCTTGCCCTAATCACTAGCATGCAACCTCCAGATACACTCCATGTGGTAAGGAACCAACCAGAAGTTAGCTAGTGGGCTCTGGATGTGCTTTTTCTGATAACTGTGGAATGCAGTGCATAGAAAAACTGTTCTGGGAGGACCTCTGGGTACAGCAATCTTTCTGCAGCTGCAGCTGACCAATCAACTCAGGACTGGTTTCCCCAGCCTGGAGGTGCACCCATCCTGAGACTATTGCTATGCAACTAGTAGACCCCTAGATACCTCTTTGCTCTAACCCAATATATGCCCTGACCCACTGGGCATGTCTAACTTTGCATAGATGAGTCACTGTCATATTTAATAGATTCAGAAGCTGCTTGGAATTTATCCTTCTCAGATAAATTGATGTTAGGCTACCTTGGCAGCATCAGGCAACCAGATCCCTCTGCAAGGCTGTAACCAGCTTGGTAGCTCATTTTACATATAAATGTCAAGCCTTAATATGGCTCCTAAAGAGGGACCATAAAAATGTAGCATGGACTGACTTGACAAAGAAGGCTAAAGTTCATTCTTTATTCCTTCAGCTGATGGACAAATCTCTAGGTCACCACATTCTGGCAGCAGTAAGCATGTGTCTTGACATCATTCTATTTGAAAATATATTGGTTGTTTAGATGCATAATTTGTAAAGCAAGATAACCAAATTAAATGAACTTTTGTTATTTCTTAGGAAACATCCACAAGCACCACTGTCAAACCCTTATACTCCTTGTAGACTTCAAGTTGAGAGTGCAGACTTTGGCCCTGGGTAGAGATTAGATTATATTCCCAAAGCGCCACAGGTGAGTCCAGGTTGGAGAGAACCTCCTTCACTTAAGCCTTCTTCTCCTAAAGAACCTAAAAGCTTGGGATATCACTTAATAGAACTATTTGTTGACTCTGCAGATATAGCACTAACTGTGTGTTGATAGCTCTTGCATAATCTGGATAATTTCAAAAGCTATAATGAGCTAACATGGGTAGTTAGAGAATTAGCTATTACAAGAGAAAAAATCAAATGCCAGGGTAAAGGGCATGGCCAGTTGAAGCAGCATGTGGGTCTCATACCATTAGACTTAGGTACAAGGTTCTCCTATTCACAGCATTCTCTTAATCAGTTCAGGAGACATTCAGGATTCATTGGACATCTGCTATCTGCTTCTCTGTTGTTTGAGATATTTTGGATGTGATTGCAGACTCTGAGACCCTTCACTGGGCATCAGATTCCAGCCCCCTGTCATGTGAGACATGGAGAGTAATCCATCTTTAGATAATGAGGAGGGTTTTGTTGTCTTGTTTGGTCAGGCCTACACCATCAGAGATGGTCAGACTTGTGCAGCAGGAACTGTGAAACACATACAACTGGATATAGAAGCAACGGACTTCTGGCATATCTTGTTTCCCATGCAGCCTTGTCCTGTAATGGGGCTAGCATGCAACTTACTCTGGTGGGATGGTGCTCCATACAAGGGAGTTAGGCACCCTATAATTTGTAACCTCCGTAGAAAATAGTTTGCTTCCTAGTTGTTTTCACGTACAAAGTGTCTTTTTCTGTGTTCTGTTTTGCTCTACTCCCTGTCACTGAATCAGGTGGCCCACATCGCCAGGACAGAGACTTTGGATGAAACTTTTTAAAAATATCTTTGAATCTGGAGAAGATGGGCCGAAATCCACCTCCAGAGCTGCCTTCTCAGTAGAGAACAATAGCATATTAAAAATTTTCAGTGGTATCCATATCCAAAAGACATTTGTGTCACTGTAAGCCTGAACACAGTAATCTAAATATCCATAACAAGTTTGTGCTTGCCTTCAGATCAGAGTGGAGAACCTGAAATCCATTTACTTCTAAGCTGTTGAAGATATGAACAAGAATTTCCAGGTTTGGTGAGGCAGAAACACAAGTAGGCCAACAGCATTAGTCAAAAGAATTATATGTTATCTCGGGAATAGATGTAAATTTGGACATCCAGCAGAAATGGCAATGGGCATTAGGACTTTTGTTGTAAGCCAGGACCTTGAGAAGATTTAAGTGAACTCTGAGGTATATGGGGGAGGGGCCTCAGACCATGCTGGCATTGTGTCTTTTGGAGTTACCAAAATCACTCTAGATACTAGAAATTGAAGGATGCAAATTTGGGCCAGCATTGGCCATTTTTCCAATGTATATTGAGGCCAGATTTGGATCAAGAGCTGAGCAGGTGACCCTGGTATGAGATCTCTCCTATGGAGCTTTGAGGAATGGAGAATGTGGAACCCACAGTGGGTTCCAGGATGGATGTAAAAATGGGGTCAATATCCATCTGCCTAGAGCATCCTCTAAGTCTTGAAATGACTAACTGTACCTGGAAAGGAAGGGGTCATCCTCAACCTCTACAGTTCCAGGGATGAGAAACCACAGGGCCGGTGGAAGTCTCTCAGGACTTTCTGCTCATTGAGTGGTAGGCCAGTGGAGAATTCCTGGAATCTCAGCCAAGCGTTTCAACCAGTGGAAAATCTCCAGTGCCTTTAGCTGACTGAGTCTTAAGACAGATAGAAAAAAGTCCAGTGAGCTCCCAGACTTCACCAGGGCACCTCTGAGTTAGATGCAATGGATTATCTTGTCCCAGCAGTTTACCTAATTGTTGTATGGGTATGGTCAAATGCAGTGTGCCTTCCTGTCTATAAGGTCGGATTGTGTCAGAAGAGAGAGTTAGGTGAGAGGGAAAGGGTAGAGACAGAGTGAAAAGAAAAATCTGCCTGAGACAAGCAAGTAGACCTTCTTGGTCCTCTCATGGCAGGGCTAAGGATCATATGAGAGCCAGAGTTATTTGTCCTTGGGTGGGCTTGAGTCACGAGTGGGCTCAGATTTCCCATCCCCAGTCTTCAGCACCATATGGTAGATTATTTAAAGGCAACTATAGAGGATGGGAAAGTAGCAAGAAAGAGAGGCTTGATCTCACCATGTTTATTCATGGTGAGGGAACATTTTGTCTCCTGTTTGCAGATACCCAAAATTTCTACAGGGGAAGATGGGATGTGATGGAAAGGTCTTCCAAAGACTGCAAGAGAAGCTAGGAAATGTAGCATTTCAGCAGGGAACTATCATAACCCCCACAGAGATAGTACTGGTAATCTTGAACATATCATGGGAAAGTTTAGTGATAATGTGTCACCTATGAGACACAAAATTCACTATGCACCAAATTTATCAGTTTCTGGTTCACAGGCTGTGAGGAATCTATTGCCGTTGTTTGTAAACCATATGGTTTACAGTATTTTGTTACAGATAAATTCAATACTTACAAAGCAAGCAGTGGCTCAGTTATACCTCATCTTACAGAAAGCTTAGATCATAGACTTAAATGTAAAATTTCACTTTATAAGACTTTCACAAGAAAATAAAGACTTTTGTGACCTTGAATTAGGCAATGCATTTTTGGCGATTATACCAAAAGCATTATCTATAAAGAATAAAAAAGATAAACTGGGCCTCATCAAAATTTGAAACTGTTGCTCTGCCAAAAATACTTTTAAAAGAATAAAAAGGCAAGCTGCAGGCTTGGAAGATGAATTTACAAATCACAGAGCTGACAAAAGACTTTCAAGCAGACCATGAAGATCTTCCACCCTAAACCATAGAACATCAAATAACCCAATTAAAATGGACAAATAGATAAATAGAAAGTTCACCAAAGAAGATCTTTGGAAGGAGAATATGCACATCAAAAGACATTAGACATTGCCAGTTACTGCATACCTAGTAGAACAGTAACTGTTGCTGTTAGAGATGCAGAATGGTGCTACTACCTGGGAAAATAGCTTAAGCGTATCTTAGAAATTTAAGTTATACACTAGTCATTTTACCCAGCAACCCTATACCTAGCTACTGAAAATTGCATGTGGATTTTGATACCAGTTTTTTTGTAAGTACTAGTATGTGAAGACTGCACACATGTCCTTCAATGGATAGATGGATGAACAAAACCTGGTCCTTCCACAGAGTGGAATATTACTTTAAAAACTAGTAACACTAGTAAATGCAACAGGATTATATCTCAACAGTGTCGTGCTGAGTGAGAAGTTAGATTTGAAATGCTATGGGATAGATTCTATTATTTCTAAACAGGTGGTGGTGGTGGTGGTGGTGGTGGTGGTGGTGGTGTGTGTGTGTGTGTGTGTGTGTGTGTGCGCGCGCGCGCGCATACTGGGTTTCAGTTCCACGGATGTGTGCACACTGCTCAAGGAAAGCACTTATATCAATTAAGTATGCTCCACATTTGTTTCTGGGACATTTTGAACAGGGTTGCAAAGGGCCTGGGTGTGGCAGAGGGTCTGGTTACTAAGAGAGCATGAGAGAAAGCTTTGAAAAGTGACAGAACTGTGCAACAAAAGGAGAATTTTGTTCTAAGCCTACCAATAAATTTAAAAATACCTCTGAATTTCCACTTCCACGTAAGAATCTCCCCTTGAGTTAAATTTTGGACTGACAGGCTGATATGAGCCTTTGGCTGTTTAATTGAGAATCTTCAACCTAACTTACTGCAAAGCAAAGTCCTCAGCTTTGCCCTCAAACCCACCCCATCTCCAGCCTTTTGCATATCAGTCAATGGCAGTTCCAGTTGCTGAGGCCACAGTGCCCAGTCATCTTTGATCTTCCTCTTTATCTGCCATCCCACAAGGAAGCTAGTCATCTTTGTTCTTCTTGCTCTTAGTTTTCTCAAGACAGGGTCTCTCTATTTAGCTCTGGCTGTCCTTGAATTCACTGTGCAGACCAGGCTGACCTTGAACTTAGAGATCCACCTGCCTCTGCCTGGATTAAAGTTTCTACACCTGTCAGAAGCTAATCATCTCTATGCTTCTGAAATATAATCAAATGTCAGTTTGGCCACTCCTATTAACTTGGTCCAAGCCAGACATGGAGATATGCCCCCTAGTGCCCATTTCAGAAAGGACTTGCCAGGCTAGAGGAAGTGCCGTCTGAAGTCTGTTTCAGCTACTGGAAGCCAATCACTGGTTCCCCTCACCTAACTCTTACTGGCCTTCTTGTCTTCCAAGGAGGCAGGCAAAACACTTGCCGTAGGGCCTTTCTGTCTGCATTTTTCCTGTTTAGCTTTTCTTCACCTAGGTACTCTCTGTATTAGTAGTCTTCTAGGGCTGCTACAACGAAGGTCACATGATTAGGAGCTTAAAGTAAAAGAAATTCTTCAATAGTTCTGGAAGCCCAAAGTCTGAAATCAAGGTGTCATAGGATCACATCCTCTGAGGCTGTAGGAGAGGAACCTTCCTTGCTTCTGCCAGCCTTGATTGTTTCCAAGTATCCTTGGTTTGTAGCCATGTCCCTCTGTCTTCTTCTCTTGTCACATGGCTTTCTGTGTCTGCCTTTCCCTCTTCTGTGTCCTGTAAGGGCACCTGCCTTCGTATTTAGGGCCCACCCAGACAATCCAGAATGCTATAATGATTTCATCTCAAGATCTTTAACTTAATTGTACCTTCCCTCAAAGGCTTTTGTTCCAAGTAAAGTCACATTTATATATTCTAGCGATTAGGACATCTTAGCTCACTTAATTTCTGCTTCCTAGTTTTTCCTCAGCAAATACCCTTTAGGCATGGGATCTGTCACCACCACCATGCTGAAGATCCTAATTTCTCTGACACATCTCCCTTATCTGCTTATTCCTCCACACAATGCTTACCACCATCTAACATGGTGTATGCTATACTGACTTGTTACTTATTATGAATGGAAGCCCACCTCCCCCATTAGAACAACTAGGTTCTTTTGTTTGTTGACCTTGTACAATGTTAGGTTTCAAAGCATTGCCCAATGAGTAGTCACTGTTATCATTTTTACAGGTGTGTACACAGGCCTAGAGAGGTTAAGTCATGTTATCAAGTGTGACATTCAAAGAAAGGTGTCTCCCACCCAAAGCCACTCTTCTAATATGATAGACAGCATGTCCTACTGCTGGGTGGACCATGATCAGTGGTCAAGGGTTGAAGAAACATGGGATAGACTTCTTACCCTTACACGGTCTGCCCTCATCTGAAGGTCTTCACCCATTCTTAGCTCTACTTGTTCCCATTCTGCATTGAAGAAATTTCCCTCATAATGTGTTTAAGTCTCATGCTCTAAGAGATGCCCACCATCTTCTTTGTTCTGAGTGGCAGAAGAAGAGAGAGGAACTCTTTCCAAACCCCTTTCATTTGGAGATTGTTATCAAGTTACCCTATGGGCATTGTAGGCACAGACAAAACACTCTAGACACGCTCCTTCAGCATTTTCCAGAAGTTTCATTTTATTCTCTCCCTCCCTCTCCTGTCTCCCTTTTCCTGCAATGGGTTTCTGATAAAATGCAGGATGAGATTTTTGGCTTATAGCATGCACTGCCCTTAGGTGATGGTCTATAAATAATGAATGGGACAGAACAACATTTTTAAAAATGCACATTTTGGAACAAATTCAATTAGTCGTGTTGGCACTTACAAATCTAGCCAATAAGTGCTTTTCCCTGGCAAGCAATGCCCAAGCTCTAGCTCTTAAGGTTTGTTTGATGGGCATCCCATTAACAAACAGCGGTGAATGCTCTGGAGACAAGGGAGAGGTAGATAAAAGCTCCATCCATTCCCTGGCAAGGAGGCTGAAATGATCAGGTATTGTGCCCCTCTATGATGGACAGAAAGCCTGAGTCTTTCCATATTGGCCACACTGATTCACACAGCTCCAGAGGCCAGAGGCATTTGCTCATTCCAGTGTGTTCTGAAGAGCAAAGCCAGATTTAAACAAACAACAAAAAACTCAAGCCATTGTTTGGATGCACATTACTGTGTGCGCTAAGGGCCAGATTCTCAGCCCAGGAAGCTCCATCGCAATGTGTGTGGAGACTCCTCTCATACTAGGCGATGGGAATTTCTCTAAGAAGAGAAACTTAAGCCAAATTCTCAACGAATATAACTCTGTGAATTCCCATAGAATTACGTAAGTTGGGAATCTGTGTACATGCATGTATACAACTTGCAGTATTTTATGAGGTCAACCCCACTATTGAGATGACCATAAAAGTCTCTCAATCACTTTGTTATTCTTTCTGAGGGTCATGTTCATAGGCTAAAATTCCATAATGGACTAAATGGGAAAGTGCGTGTATGTCTGTTCATAAATGTATATGTGCCTACACATCACTTCACAATCTGCATAAAAATGAGCTCCATGCTGTAAATTAGTTTTATTTCATTTATTTTTATCTTTGCAGGATTTTTTTCTTTCTTTTAGGTTTGAGTTTAATTGAAATACAGTGACTCCATTTGTGGCTAGCTCTTTAAATTGTTAGGAAAGTGCTTGAGAGTTCCATTCAGGAAGTTCCAAACATTGAGCAATTTAGAATTGGCTGAAGCACCTTCCCATCCCCCACCTGTCCATGCAGGTGCTTTTATCTTTCTTATGGATTGTTTGGTGGAGGGCTTTGGTCGTTGAAGTTTATTGTCAATGTAACTTTTAAACCTGCAATGAATAAATCCCACATGTGCAAGAGGGAGTAGCAGCAGCAAACGAGCTTGTGGAAACTTTCACCTTCCCCTTCAGTCATTAGTTGGGAGCCAGCCATGGTCAGCATTGGCAGAATATACCAGCTTTTCAGTGAGGGACACTTCTTGTGCTGCGTTAAAAATACTGGTGGTCTTCCTCTGGTGGGTCTACAGGGGCAACTGCCAGCACCTCTAGCTTGGACTTAAAAGGGGAAGTAGATACTACATCCCAGATTCAGAACTGAGCAGAAACACAACTACTCCTGATGATTCTGTTATGGAACTTGAAACTCGGGGTGTCACAACCTGTGTCCCAGCTAAGCTTGTCCAATGGTTTTTTTTTCATTATTTTTTTTAATTTAATTTTCAGTTTAAATTTAGATAAGAAACAAGGTTGCTTCACAAGTCAGTTCCAGGTCCCTCTCCCTTTCCCTCCCCTCCTCCCGTGACCTCCCCCCAGCCCCCCCCCGTTATCCCCTCATTTCCCCAGGGAGGGTGAGGCCCTCCATGGGGGTGTCCATAGTCTGTCATTTCATATAGGGCAGGGCCTAGACCCTTCCCCAAGAGTTCAGGGTAAGAGTGCACCTCACATTGTTGGATGGGAGTCCAATGTCCGTGTGTATACTCGGGATTGGTACTGATCTGCTGCTCAAGGCTCAATAGATTACCTAGGCCTCCTCACTGCCAATGGTTCTTAATAAAGCAATTAAAAGGGCTAAACTAGTGGTGGAAAGCAGAAAGATGTGATTTATTCAATGTGGCCACACTGGGAAGAGGGACAAAGAGATTTGGCAACTCTGCCAAGTCCTTCTTCAGGGTCCTGGAGTGAGACTGAAGTTTAAATAGAGGGCCAAGGATATGCACATCTAAGCAAGGGTCAAGGTGTGGTCCTATCTACCAATTAACCCCTCCTTGTCTTGGCTTGGGTCTCACCTGTGAGGAAGTCTGACAAATTGTTAGAACTCGATGAAATCTCTGACCCAGCAACAAGTTCGCCCCTCTGGTTGGTGCCTTTTCCTTATCCCAGCAGGAGATCCCTGGGTGTGCCGGCTGGTCTTATGTCAGCTTGACACACAAACTAGAGTTGTCTGAAAAAAGGGAAACTTAACTAAGGAAAGGTCTCCATAAGATCAGGCTGTAAAGTGTTTTCTTAACTAGGATTGATAGGGAAAGGTCTCAGTCCATCATTGGTGGTGTTATCCCTGGACTAGCGGTCCTGGGTTCTATAAGAAATCAGGCTGACCAAGCCAGGGGGAGGCAAGCCAGTAAGCAGCATCCCGCAATTGCCTCTGCATCAGCTCGTGCCTCCAGGTTCCTGCCCTTTTTGAGTTTCTGCCCTGGCTTCCTTCAGTGATGAATAGTAATGTGGAAGTGTGAGCCTAATAAAGGCTTTCTCGCCAACTTGCTTTTTGGTTATGGTGTCTCATCACAGCAATAGTAACCCTAGCTAAGACATGGGGAAATTGCCATTGCTTTGAGCTCCACTGTTTCAGTACTCTGATAGACAGAGAGAGTCAGTGACTCTCTCTCTCTCTCTCTCTCTCTCTCTCTCTCTCTCTCTCTCTCTATATATATATATATATATATATATATATATATAATATTTTGGCCAGACTGATGCCAACTCTTTCTGCCTTCTTTCCCCTAGTAGAAGGAACTGTTTCTCTTCTCTAGCCCTGCAGATAGTAACTTTCCTCTTTATTTGAAGGTTTTCTCACATTTCAAAAACAGTTAGTTGCCAAACAAAATCTACATCCTTCAGGTTTTGGACCTGGTTCTCATCGGAAGCAAGTCTTAGTGTGTTCACAGACCAGGAGAGGAGAGTGAGGGCAAAGCCATGGCCACTGTGTGACATCTTGGCAGCAACACAGACACAAGGAACTTTATCTTAGTGCCAGTCAGGGATCTGGCAGAAAGAACATAGTTAGGGACCTTAGAAGAAGAGTCGGATGTAGGTATGTGGTAGGTGAGTCTAAACCAGGCTTAGGAAACACCTTGAGTAAAATCCAGGCAGGACTTGGCATACCTGTAAATCCAGTGCATAAGGAGACAGAGGCAGGAGAATCACAAGGCCAGAAGCCTGAGCTAGGTACTGAGACCCCCATCTCAAAACAAAACAAAAAACCCAAACAACAAAGAAAGGTATGTGTAAGGCTTTGGAAACCATTCCCTTGGCTGTCCTGCTAAAACGTAAATGCCTCAGCATGCCCCGAGAGCTCTGCACTTGGCTGGCCTCAAGATTCTGCTCTCATTGTTTCCCTTGCTCTTGACCTTTGCCACAGATGTTCTTAATAGTAAGGGCCCAACCTTCTCACATTCCTGCATGTTTACATTGGCTACCTTAATTACCTTTCTACAGCTTTTTGCTTCCATTCTTCACAATTTTGGTTAAGCTTTTCTACTCTTTCTTACTCCATTGTCTCCACAGATGACAGTCAAATGGAGTCTCTTAGCTTTGTTTCCAAAGTAGCTAAGAAACTGATTAATGGTGAGAGTAGAAACTTTCCCTCTGTCTTCTTAGGTTCAATAGGAGGGGGCTGGGAATAAAAAGGGCAAAACAAAAAGATTAACAAAAGTAGAAAATAGATTTAATCACGTGCATTCATCTTGGTAGTTACAACATAATTCTGGGAGATCAAATGACTTTAGGAAAAATAAATGAACTGCTACTTGAATAGGTGGGAGATTGGATAGTTTTATGATAACTTCTAGGCTATTTCTTTTTTGTAAAGATTTATTAGTGTGTCTTTGTGTGTGTGTGCATGTGTGCATACTCCCACAAGCACATGTGAATGCATGCACACTTAACCACATGTGTGCAGTGTTCACAGAGTCCAGAAGTAGGTGTGGGATCATCTGGAATAGGAGTTACAAAAAGTTCTGACACAGGTGCTGGGAACCTGACTTGGGGAAAGAACAGTTCGTAATCTAGACCTCTGAACCATCTCTCCAGCCTCTACTTATTTCTTTTTCTTACTAGTGATGACCTCTTTTTCATGATGAGCCCATGTTTCCAGGTCAGAAAACTATAGGGGAAAGGAGTTATAACAGTTGAATTGATCCAGGACAGGTTTACTTTTAGAAACATAAGTGGAGTTTAGAGAAAAGCCTCTTCCTGCAGCTGAGAATTCTCAAATATAGTCATCTCAAAGTAATTGGTATTCCCTGTAGTAATTTTAGATCTCTTTACTAACATGTAGTACATGCTACAGAAAACATTCAATGAACATATGAAGAGTACCATTGAAGGAAGAGTACCATTCCTGAACTAGGGAATCTCCCCTTCCTGGAGAACAGCATCTGTCCCTGCTGATAAAGAAATCCATTGTTATAACTACAAAAGTTCCTTGTCTCAGTCCTACTGTCATCTCCTAAAAAACCCTGGCTCTTCATCCCCACAATGAACAACCTTCATTCCCACGGGAAACAATAAAATACTATCTGTTTCTTTTGAGGTCAGTTTCAGTCTCCCTCATTTCCATGTCAACTCAATCAACCTCAATCTAACAACCACACTTTCTTTTATGCTGGAATTTTCCTTCGTGAGCAAACATACCATCATTAAGAGTTAGTCTTGATTTCTTTCTTGAGAAACATCCAAATCCATTAGCTATTCTTGTAACCTGTGCCTCCAAGATATATTACTCTAGCTACTCCTTCTCCACTACCATCTTCTCAAGAAAGAGACACATCCAAATCCGTTAGCTGTTCTTACAACCTGTGCCTCCAAGACATCTTACTCTATCTACTCCATTCACTGCCATCTTCTCAGGCACTATCATTTCTGATCTGAACAGCTAAAAGGATCTTTTCCCAAGTCTTCCAATTTCCACACTTGGCTATGTAACCAACTACCAGAAGACAGAGAAAACTTCAAGGGGATTTCTAAACATATCTTACTTAAGCCCCAGAATTCCTCCCAGAAAACAGATCTGAGTTACAGATTGCTGTCACAGTGCAGTGCTCAGTCTCAGAAAGTAGAGGAATGGCAAAATAAGTAGGTCAGGGGTGGACCTTGAGCCAATGTCCTCTCTTTAGCATCAAGTGAAACTGCTCTAGTTAGTGGGTTATGTTTCAGTTTGGATCTAAAAAAATTCCCCCAAATTCATGTACTAATACTGATGGGTTTTGCAGAGCTGTTTGAATCATGAGGATGCTAATATCAATCATTGATGGATTGGTAATTTAGAGGAATTATAGGAGGTAGTGAACATTAGGTGATGGGACCATGTTGGAAGAAATAGTTCACTGGAATTGTAGGCTGGAATGGTGCATATTTTGCTTGGTTCCTTCTTCCTCCTCCTGGTTTCTCCTGCCCATGACGTTAGCAGTCCCCTCTGACTCATTTTCCCATGGCACAATCAGCCTCCTCTCAGGCATATAGCTGTGGGGCATAGTGATCATAGACTGAAATAATAAACCAAAATAAATGTTTCCCTATTTCAGTTGATTTTCTTAGTTATTTTGTCAACCTGGCAAAAAGCTGGCTAACATAAAAAAGTCAAGGAGGAACTGCATTTAAGTCAACCTCAGGGGAAGGAAGGAGAAGAATCTTTAACTAAGTAGTGTCTCCTGTAGATCAAAAGTTTAGCATAGCCTCACATGGTATTGTATGCCAATAATCTCAGTACTTGGGAGACAGTGGAAGAAGGATCACAGGTTTGAAGCAAACCTCAGTTGCACAGGAAGATGCTATCTCAATGTGTGTTGCATGTGTGCATTCTCCATGGGATACCTTTGCAGCAATGACCAATGCTTTGCTCATTCTTGCCTACAAAGGTATTTGTGCTAACTATTTGTTATACCTAGAGAGTGTAGTTCATAATACCTGCTTTGACATATAGCCTGTCACCTTATCCAAGACATCCTTTCTTGTTCCCTGAGCTCTTGAAACATCCTGAAGTGTTCTCTGTACAGTACTCTTTGTCCTAAGTAGGTTGTTCTCTACCATAATGAATTGTATCCAAAAACCTGCCACAAAAGTTTCTACATCAGTTCAACACATGTGACATGAATGAACATTAGGAACATTCTGCTCGGAGAAAATAGCTAGCCACAAAAGGATATTTCATGGTTTCAATTACGTGAGAACCTAACGTAGTTACATGCGTATATAGAAAGTAGAATGGTGACTGCTTGGGCTAGAGATAAGGAGAGTGGAGAAGACATATATAATAGAAATAGTCTCAGTTTTTCAAGTTCTAGGGATGTATTGTGCAGCTGTATGAATGTGTCTACTCCTACTGAACCATATACTTAAAATGACTAAGATGATAAATTGTATATTATGTACTTTCATACCATAATTACAGCTTTGAAGTATAACCATAATAACATTTTTGGATCCATGACTTGTCGTCAACTGTTCCAGTGATGTTTACCTTGAACCTGGACAGACTTTGGTGACTGCCTATTTACAAGGTATGCAAGAAAGGATGCATTATGGATGAGTCATAATGACCCACAGCAAGGCCAGACTCTTGCTCTCTTGGCATCCCACAGTTCTCATGTATAAACTCTGACTACCAGGAATCCACCATGTTACAGAGGCCACATGGAGAGACCAACAATGTAGAGCTAGAGACTTATGCTAGATGTTTCAACTTTTCTCCCAGCTGCTTGGTCTTGCTAGAACCAGTTCCCAGGGCCAGGAGTCAGTCAGTGGGTACTGGCTGATTCTAGCCCCAGCCTTCAAGTTGTCCCCATTGATATTAAGTAGAGATTGTTAGCTGCCTCCTCTAAGCCCTGCTCAGAACACAGATTGCAAGCACAATAAATGTTCATAAGGTGATCAATTTGTTCTGATTTATCTAGGTTTTTCCCTATTTTCACACCAAAGATTCTCTGGAATCTCTTCAGTTCCAGGCAAACTAGGATTGTGGAATTGCTGTGTATTGGGCTCCATATTAACTTTTATTTTTCGGTTTTTCAAGACATGGTTTCTCTGTATTGTTTTGGAGGCTGTCCTGGAACTCACTCTGTAGATCAGGCTGACCTCGAACTCACAGAGATCCACCTGCCTCTGCCTCCCAAGTGCTGGGATTAAAGGCGTGCACCACCACCACCTCATATTCACTTTTTAAAATACTAACCCAAAGTCTCTCAAAATTTGATATCTTTTTATATGTAGGGACATAAAAGAGGGAATTAAGCTGCGAGTGAGGTTGTTAGGGTGAGTCTTGCCCAGTATCACTAAAACAGTTCCTCCAACGAAGAGATTTGAGTACAGGCTATACATAGATAGGGGCAACAATGTGAACACATGGCAAGGCAGTGGCCATTTTTAAACCAAGGGATGAGATTCAGAAGAAACCAGTCCTGCTGGTGACTGGATCATGGACTTGTAGTTCCTGGAATTATCGGAAAATCAATTCATGTTATTAAGCCACCCAGTCTGTGGTTTGTTATGGCAGCACAAACTGACTCATAGCATTGGTCACTGTTGTGGACTAAATGTTTGTGTTCCCTCAAAATTCATAATGAAGCCCTGTCCCCCATTGTGATGATATTTTGAGGTGGAGACTTTGGGAAGTGATCAGGTTTAGATGAGGTCATGAGGGTGGGAACCTCTTAATAGGATTTGTGCCTTTACGAGGCAGAGATCAAGAGGCCATGTAAGGTCTCAGTGAGAACACTGCCATCTACAAGCCAAGGAGAGACCTCATCATGACCACGCTTCTTGCTCACACCCTGCTTGTGGATAGCTTAGCTTTGGATTTTTCCTCTCTCTCTCTCTCTCTCTCTCTCTCTCTCTCTCTCTCTCTCTCTCTCTCTACTCTATCTATCTTTCTCTCACTCTGTCTCTCTCTCTGAGGTAGCCTCACTTTGTAGTCCAGGCTTTCCTTGAGTTTGAGATCTGCCAGGGAGCTGAGATTACAGGCTTGTACTATAATGCCTAATGCCTCAGAATTTGACAAGTAAATATGTTTTATTTAAGCTAATCAATTTATACTCTCTCTCTCTTCCCTCCCTCCCCCCTCTCTCTCTGTCTCTCTGTCTCTCTCTCTGATATTTCTTCCAGTGCTGGCATGGAACCCAGGGCTCATGTGCTCCTTCACAGCTGGGTCATAGCAGCTTGAACTAAGACAGCCATGCTTCTTCTTATTCTTGTACTAAGGCCCGTAAGATGTGAGGCAGTTTGTTCTATAGCAATACAAACCAGGACAAACTTGATAGCTAGCCCTTGAAGACACAGGCAGTGTCTTTTCTTTTCCATTCGCAGAACTCACACACAATAGTCTTCAGAGGGTGCCTTAAATGTGGGAATGACTGGCTGGACAATACATTGAGGAGCAGGCAGTGGGCATGCAAAATGGGCAGCACATTAGGTGATTTATATAACTTTATATAACTGGGCCTTATGGTCTCTGTGTGCATAAAGCAATGTGACAAAACAGATTGCCTTCAGCAACTTAACCTTGTTTCTTTCCCTGGCAAACATAGGCTGTGTGATTGCTTCTATATCTCTGCAATTGCTCAGTGGCCCAAATGTGGTTACCAATCAGACCTTTTGCTTATTTAATCTCCCACCCTGCAGGGGCTATCGAAACATATAAAAATCATCTTGCCTTACATCTGCTTCTCCAATCATCACAGACTGAGATTTCAAACCATTATCTGTCTATAATGATGTCTCTCTTTTTCCCATCATGTTCAGATTGATTGAATTTGAAAGTCTTGGCTCCTTTTTGATGAAAGATGAACCTCCAGGGTTTACAGCTCCTCACCCAGGTCTCTATTTGTATTCATCAACATTGGATTATTCTCTACTAGCTAAGCTGCAGGTGTACTACACTAGTAAAATAAACACCACCACCATTCACATTTGTGTGATCCAGAATATTACCCAGATGTCAGGAGGAATACCATGGGATCAGCTGTGGGAAAGCCACACAAGCTGCTCTCATGAGAGAGGCCCTTGACAGAGATGATGTGCAACCCACAGTGAGACGCGCTGGGGTGGTGGGGTGCCAAGAGGCTATAACATCATATTCCATCATTGAACCTTGGCTTGACTCTGTCATTGAAGCAACATTGTTGATTAGGGCAGTGGGGCTGGGTGAGGGGATTAAACAATCTGGTTTAAAAGAAATGTAGGGGAGAAACAGCTCTCTGCCTAGTTCATAGTTAGACTGAAGCATCAGGAGGTCAGGAGTCAGGGAGATTGTCCTGTTCCCTGGGACAGCAAATCCCTTCATTCTGATTTGGTTGCTTCCATTCTGTGTTGCTGGGAGTTACAGTGATGGAACACTGGTAGCCAGTCTCCAACTTGGGAGTGTGTTAAGGGAAACCTTTTCCTTGAGAGAAGCCTTCCTGCCAGCCTGGTTCTAGAGCCGCATCAGTCACAAATAAACACACAGGAGGCTATATTAATTATGAAGCTGTTGGCCTTGATTGTTTCTTACTGGCTAGCTCTGCTTTAAGTAATTACCCCATAATTGTTAATCTAAGTGTGTCTCTTACCAGAGAATAGTTCCGGGCTCCTACCCCATGGCGGTTACACATCGACTCTCTTGTGTTTCTCCTTCCCAGAATCCTCCTGGACTCCAAGTCCCTCCTATCTAGATTCCCTATTGGCCAGACAGTGCTTTATTGGCATAAGACTTCCCCAACAGGAGTGAGTATGAAACAGATGAGAAAGAGAAGGTCATTTTTCAGTGTGAAATATTTTCTCCATGTACAGATTACATGACTTGCCAATGTATATTTCAATCAGCTTTCTTCAACAGAATGCATGCATATAAACAGTAACCAGATCAAGGAGCAAAGTATGGGGGCTGTAGAGATGACTCAGAGGTTCAAAATGAATACTGCTCTTGCAGAGACCCAGGTTACATCCCCAGTGCCCGTGTCAGGCAGCACACAACAAACTGTAATTCCAGCTCCACTTGGACCCAATGTTCTCTTCTGGCCTCTATGGGAACCCACATGCGCATGGAATTCCCTTCTACACACACACACACACACACACACACACACACACACACACACACACACACATACCTAATTAAAAAATAACCCCTTTTAAAGAAGCAAAATAAGACCTGCAACATCACAGATGTCCCATATTGCTCCTCAATCACCATATTCTCCAGGCTCACTTCTACTCTGATATCGAAGTGTATCAATATATTTTGCCTATTTAGAAGCTTATGTTAATTCAATTTTGAATCTGGTTCCTATATGCTTGACTTAGTATCTGTGAACTTTAACAAGATGCTGTATGATCATTTTCATTACCAACTTTCTTTGTGAGAATCTATTATGATTTAATTATCCATTCTGCTGTTGTGCACTTGGCTAATTCATAGTATTGCCTATTGTGGGAAGTACTACTGTGAGCATGCTGCCTCTTACATTTGTATAATACAAGCAGATTACTTTTGTTGGATGTACAGATACAGGTAGACTGGAACAGAAATTCTTGTAGGTTGGTGTTGTTGTAATTTATTCAGGGGAAGTATGATGAAAGAAGTGATAGTATGGGCACTCACTATCTTGGCAAGTTGCTATCCCAGAACTAGTCCAAGGAAATTTCAGCGGACAAAGCAGAACTAGTGTAGGCTTTTCTCCTTGGCTTTACTTCTCAGTGTTTTATCATGAGCACATACCTTAGAGACACATTCCACACACATTACCTTTATTCTCAGATACAAGAATTGCAAGAAATCTCTGTAATTGTTTTCCATTACTATAACAAAATACCTCAGTCTGGATGCTTTAGATAGAAAAAATGTTTAACTCACAGGCCTAGAGATTCCAAGTTACAGATCAGCTCTAGTGAGAACCTTATAGCAGATAAATCACAATTGTGTGTGTGTGTGAGAGAGAGTGAGTGTTGACAAGGTGAGACATAAAGTTAGGGGAGCTGAGGTCTCACAAGAACTCACTTCATCTCTTCCAAGTGTATTTCTTAATAACCTAACAGTCTCCGACTAGGCCTCACTTCTTAAATGGCCTACCACATCTTATTAGTTATTAACAAATAGTTCTGAAAAATAAGAGACTCTTACTTGAAAGACTGCAGTGTGATGATCTGAAGTAAGTTGTGGGTTCATGGAATAGAAGAGATTCCCCAAGCCATAAAGGAAAGTGGATGCAGACATCAGTATGAATATGAATGGAGCTCTCTAGCAGAATCAGAATTGAGAGGCAAAACTGAGATCAAACCCTTTAAACCACAAGTAAATTGGAAAGAGGGAACGTCAGTCAAAGAAATGCCTATGTCAGAGTGGACTACAGCCATGTCTGTGAGAGATGGTCTTGATTAAGGATTGGTATTTCAGCGCCCATTGTACTGTAGACAGCACCATCATTGGGCTTGGGTTGCATCAAAAGGGTAGCGGAGCATGGACTGACAGTCATTCAGTAAGCAGTGTCCTCCATGGTTTCTGCTGGAGGCCTTTGCTTGAGGTCCTTCCCTTTCCTTTCATGATGGACTGTGTGACTGCTGAATGTAAGCTGAAATAAACCCTTTCCTCCCCATGTTGCTTTCTGTCAGAGTGTTTTATTATAGCAACAGAATGATGCTAGAACATCCCCCCTTTCCACTTGGAAATATTTTTCTTTTCCTTAATTTCTTTTCTTCTTTTATGGTCTCTAACAAAGAACCATAAGTCCAAGGCGGTGATTGTACCAACATGGAGAAATCCTGCTCTAGGCAAATTCATGATGACAGTGCGTTCTTTAAAATCCCAAAGGGATGTTCCAGCAGGCTCCCTTGAATTGGATGATGAGTTATAATTTGTACAATATATTTTCCCCTCTCTTCTGCCTGCCTTCTGAAGGACAAAGTTGCCATTTTCCCCATTTCACTACCAAGATGAAGTAATTTGTGTGAATACAACTTTTAGAAATTAGGTAGAAACATCTACCCTTCCACATAAGGCAGTATCCAGCCTGTATCAGAAACCAGGGCAAACCTGATTTGGGTCCAAATCCCATAGTGTGGATGATTAAATACAATCACCTTGAATCAAAAGCCCTTTCTCATTTGAAATTTGCAAAGTTATAAATGACATCCTCAAAAGGTCTCTATCTTTGTTAGAGTTTCTATTACTGTGATAGAACACAGCAACCAAAAAACAACTTGTGGGAGGAAAGAGTTTAATTGGACAATCCATCACCAGGGAAAGCCAAGGCAGGAACTCAGGGAAGGAACCTGGAATCAGGAGCTGATGCAGAAGCTATGGAGGGTGCTGCTTACCGGCTTGTTCATCATGGCTTGCTCAAACACCTTATACTATACTGTATGACCTGCCCCCACCTCACCACATCAATAATTCCTCAAGAAGATGCCCCACAGACTTGCCTACAGGTAAGCTTCTATGGAGGCTCACTCCTTTCAGATGACTCCACCTTGTGTCAAATAGACAAAACAGCTAATCAGCACAGGCTCATTCAGGATAATTGCTGGGCACATGTGTGATTATGTGAGTATGTCCTAGATGAAAGAAAACTAAAGAACATTTCACACAGTACCATGAAAATCCTTGAAAGCAACCTACCTGTGTGAAATGTCCTGGGTAGCTTGGCATCTGTACCCCAGAATTTTATAATGCCTGCTTTCTGAATAACTCATTTCAGATGCTGGCTTAGAATAAAATTTAAGTGTGCTTAATAATTTAACATTTACTCCCAAGGAGAACATTCCTTAAGAATAGGAATATACACATAACACACACACACACACACACACATTTTGAGTGTAGTAGGTGTACTATGCACTAAGAAAATGATTTGAGTAGGAAAAATAAGAAATTAAGGGAGGAAAGAAGGGAGGGAGGGAGGGATGGAGGAAAACATGGTATGGGCCCTGATATGTGAATGACTCTACCAAGATCTCAGCTTTTAGAGATCTAGCTACTCTAGAGTATATTTATTTATATACTTATTTATATGGTAAGCAAATTGGTAGATATTTGTTCATGAATCCACTCTTTCCCTTATAACACAGCTTTTGTCATATACTTAGAGTTTATGGCCTTTCACAGGGTAACTATTGGACCTATTGCATAAATTTCATAGTACTTTATTTTAGAAGATTTCTGGTGTTTGAAGTGAAATGTAATGAGCATATTATTTGAACTAGAATTAAGAAATTGCATCAACTTATCCTGTTTATACTGCAGTTCTTCACTTTTAGGATATTCTGTGCTAAAGGCTTTGGGAAAAATCCATTTACTTGAGTAATTGGTAACATCAAGGATTGGGCGGCTCTTGCTTTAAGGAGACCATCTGCTGAAGCAGAATTTTCAAGGACCCCTGCATTGGAGTAACCTGGGGAGACATTAAAAGAGCACATTTCTGGGCCCTACTCCAGACTGACTTGAGCAGAACCTGAGAATGCACATTTCAATCAGTTTCCTCTGACAATTCTTAGGCACCCAAGATTCCTTGTACACAAAGGAACTTTGCTTTTATAAGTCTCCAATGCCACTGCATGCTACATGCAGATGTGTGGAGAGTGGCAAATTCAGTAAGCCCCCTTAATCTCTAAGGCCAACAAATGAAACACTCAACTGGGGACAACAGCTGGACCAGAGCCAGAAGAATCCTTTGGAGGCTGCTTTTATGAGAAGGGGGTACTTAGAATTTGGTTCTTGGAGTCATTGGCTTGTAATAATAATTGAATAATACTAGCACAAAGATGTCTATCAGGCACGGGATGCTTACTAAATGTTAAACTGTGTCTGTTCTAAGCCCTGACAAGTATCTAAAGCTCCAAGAAACCTTGAAAGGATCATACAATTATATGCAATTCATAGGTGAGGAAACAGAGGCACAGAAACACAGATAGGTCACACAACAAGAAGAAAACCAAGCTGAGGTTTAACTTTCAGGCAAGCCATATGCAAAGCCTAAAAGTCTGATCACTGAGCTTTGTGTCAGATAAGTTCTGTTCTGAGAAAACAATGTGCTCTGAACTTACCAAGAGTGTAAGCAAGAGGCTTTGATTAGCTTGGTCCTTTCCTCTGTGAGAGCTGGGAATCCTTTGAACTTCTTCTATGCACACAGGACTGTTTTAGGTTCTGAGTATAGGCAGGTGAAGGAAGTAGCTTGTCTCTGGCCTCCAGGATCCCCTTAAAGAGTCATGAACTACACCAATACATACATCCACATAAATTTACAGTTCTGCATCTTACTGCTTTGAGTGTATATGCTTCAGGGAGGTTGGTATATATAGGTCACCATGAAGAGGGCTCCATGATGTCTGTGTGTTAACTGGGCTGTTTAACTGAAGCATGTATATATGACCTCTTTATGTGGCTTGAGTTTTTTAGAGCTGGGAGAAGCTGAATTGCATTACATTCATCTCAACAGGGTCATCAAAGAGTGAACAGTTAAGAACTAAATGGAAATCACCTTGGTCTTCTAGGACCCAAAGTTACACATTACTCAGTCCTATTTCCAGCTAACAGTGGATATAAACCATTACTAGTCTTCCTGGATGTAGGCCTCAGTGGGATTCATTCCAGAGGTAATGACAGTTTAAAAAAATGGAAATATGTTAAGAAGAATGATTTTTTAACCCTGGACATTCGTGTTTTTTACAGTTCATAGAAATTTTTTCTCTTTCTTTTTTATTTTCTTTGTTTTTTAGTGTTTTATAGTCAAAGACAACTTTCAGTTGGGCAATGATTTTGATAAGTGGGGGAGGGTGGAAATATTTTCTTTTCTCAGGTGAGCCAGAATTCTGGGCAAGAGAACTAGTAATCTGTGTTTAATAAAACATTTGGGCAAAGTGAGTAATTTCTATGTGATTTAAATTTTTAGAGTCTCTATGGCATAGAACTCCAAAAATGCTGAGGCTACATTATGAGAACCTTGCTTATCTTCTTAAAGCCTTCCAAGTATCACCCTGCCTTCTACTATACTTCCCAGGAGAATATCAGAGGGTTCTTGTCATTAAAAGCTGGGTCTGGGTAATGCTAAAGACAAAAAGTCCCTCTTTCCATTTCTCCTCTTCCTCTACCTCCTCATCCTCTTCCTCCTTCTCCTGTTTCTGTTCATGCTTCCTTTTCCTCAGTGCTGTCACTGAGCTACCCCCTTCCAGCCCTTTCCTTTCCCTTAATTAAGAGGTTAGATATATCATTATTGTCATTGTTACAATTATTAATTTTTTGTAGTTCTGGGGATACGGTCAGGCCATTGTATATTCAAAGTGTCTTAGTTAGGGTTTCTATTGCTGTGATAAATACTGTGACCCACAGCAAGTTGAGAAAGAAAGGGTTTATTCCAGCTCACACTGTATAGTCTATCAGGAAGGGAAGTCAGGGCAGGAACTTGGAACCTGGAAGAAGGAACTGAAGCACAGATGCAGGAACACTGGCTTGCTCTCCTGTTCTCTTTAAGCTTGCTTTCTTATACCATCTAGGATCACCTGGCAAGGGATGGTAGCACCCATAGTGGAATGGGCCCTTCCACATCAGTCATTAATCAAGAACTCCCCTTTCCCTAGGGACTTGTCTATACATTTTCTTAGTTGAGGTCTTCTCTTCTCAAATACAGCTAGCTTGTGTCAAGTGACACAAAACTAACCAACATGCTAAACAAGGGCTCTAGCTCTGAGCTCTGTCCACAGCCCACAGTGCTTTAGATCACCAGTCTTCACTCCATTCTTTCTGATGAAACACCTTGGTTTTATCGGGTTTCCCTACAACAACAGCCACCAGTTGACAAGTGTTTACATTTCACCCAGCACTTCTAATCAGCTTTGTTGCCACTTTTGTAAAATAAGTAGATGGCCAGAGATCAGCAGACGTTTAGAGAGAACCAGCATGCAGAGGTAGAGAGCAAACAAGTGAACCCACAGAATCCAGACAACTGGAGGGAGCAGAATATTTGGGAGCCACAACTATGATAAGAGCAACAACAAAAAATTCCAAAGTATGACTGCTCCTTTTAAGAGAAGGCACTGAATTCATGAAACATGAACATGACTTAACTACAGAATTACAGGCCGTTGGAGTCCAAAATAGTGTGCTTAGAAATGTTGGTAGTGTGCTGTGGTGTAGTTCAATGGTAGAGTATTTGCTTACTATCTGAAAGGCCCTGGCTTCCATCTTCAGTGGGTGGAAGAAAGTTGGAAATATTCTCTCAAGAAAATATATGAAAATATTGAAGAATGAAATGCAGGAGAGAAAAAACATCAGAAAATTGTGTAAAAGGCACATTTCATCCATCTCACCACTTTCCTTACTCCAAGCCAGGCCTTGGGGGAAAATTCATCAAATATTAAGGTAGATTCTCCTTTCATGCATAACTCGTCCTTGTTCTGTAAAGAAACTGGCACTGTGTGTCTATCTCACTGATGTGGGCTCTAATGCAGTGTCTATGTCCCAGGGGGGTAGACAAGAGTCTCCATAGCTAAACACATTGAAGATCTATTTGGTTGTCAATATCCAAATTTAAAGTGGGTTCTTAAAGAGAGGTCAGATCCAAGAGGGCAACTGAAATAATTTGAGTAAGGCAAACTAAGGGAGTTAAGGTTTTGTTTTATTGCCCCACTCATGCATATTCAAGACAAAGGAGAGAGAACAACAGAGCAAAGATAAAGGGGGGTACATCACATTTTTGACTCAGTTGTATGTGAGTGGCTTTAAGGTAAACTTCCTTTCTCCCCAGACTATTGGGAATAAAGTCAGCTACTGCATATGACTTGATGTAGCTGGGCTGATTCTTTTATCTATGGGGGTGTATGTTGGAGGGGGTTCTCACTGTGCTGTCATGGCTGGCCTTGAACTCTCAGACTAAGGTGATGCTCCTGCCTCAGCCTCCTAAGTATCTGGTGCCACTGTGAATTGATATTTGGATGTGAGTAAATACAATGGGAGGAATAGACATGCTCCATGTTGCACACCAAGAAGCAGAACAGGACTGAGAAGAATTCATCCACTACCCCATCCTTCTCTTCCCACTTACTCAAGGCTCCAGTGTGGCTGGAGTGGATGGGAGATCTTCTGCACACACTGGGTAACATTTGAAGACATGCTATTTGAAACTCAAGGGCAGGGTTATTTTAGTTGATGTCATTGTTACATAAACAGTCTCACTTAAACCCATGGCAAATATGCAACTTAGTCATTGCTGTTATGATTTTCCAGAGGGAGAAACACAAGAGGGTTTAAAATGGAGGTTGGATGACTTACCCAAGACATTCTGGTTTTCAGTGGCTGAGGAATTCAGACCCAGACTCCATTGGTTCCAAAGCTTATACTTCTCCCACAGCAAGGTATAAAGGGTCAAGTTCAAGTCTTCTAATACCTTGCTTATGGAGCTTCATTTCCTGAGTGCTGGATTTTTGATGTGACTGAATATGTTCTAGTGGCGAATAGCTTGTGGTGTATGAGTAGTAGAGTTTAATTTCTACTGATTGTTTGGGGGCATTATCTTCTTCAAGCCTTCTCTTTCTCTTCCTCCAATTCTGCTCACCTCCTTTTTCCAATTTCCCTTCTCTTCTCATCCCTTTTCTCCTCCCACTACTACAACTCTCTTTTCTTCTCCACCTAAACCTATTCTGTTTCCTTCCATCAGCAAGCAAACATGAAACATAGACAGCCTCATTTATTTTAACTATAAAGGAAGAGCCCTGGGAAGTTAATCAGACTGCCAGGAATGTGGAATTTGCTGATGAATGGACATTTGGCTAAGAATAGTAAATTCTCAACTAATTGAAAGCAGATAATAGGAGTAATGCATCCACCTTAAGAAACATCACACTGCTAATAAATAATTGGAAATGGCAATTTTTTGACATATGAACTGAGGAGGAAAAGTCTTAAATAAATTCTGGACTAATTCCTGTCACATATATTATACTGTATTTAGCAGTTGTGCTATATGAGAAGATTAAAAACTATAAATCTCCTTGCAACACCATCTATAGCAGTGTTTTTAAACTAGAATAAATAGGAGTTAGCTTCTTAGAATGCTTCATAGAATATTGACTTCCATGGTCTTCGCATGGGAGGGGTTGTTTATTCCCCTGTCTCCAAGTAAACTCAGCCAGAGAAAAGGATTTGAAGAGATTCAGAGGACCCTCCCAGTCACCTGGCTACTACTACAAAGTGCATCTTCTAGAGGGTATTTGTGAGCTCCGTGGGCCAGCCCCCCCAACCCCCTAAAAAACAGATGCATTACTTGAGAGTGTTAGAGATGCAAAAACTGGGCCTTCACCTGAGACCTGCTGAGCCAAAATCTGCATTTTAGCAGAATCCCTGGGGATCCTTGTGCACCTTTGCTTTTAAGAAGTTCTCTAGTGTCCAATGCAGGACAATTCTAGATGACTTCTGTGATGACAGAAACAGCTGGATTCACCCAGGATTGATTTAATCCCAGGCTTTGAGCTAAATCAATACTAAGACTACGTACTGAGGCAAACCTTCATTTTCTTATGTGACACTAGCAGCTGGCCTCTAGCTGTGTCTTAGACCTTGCATAGAGAGTTCCAGAAGTCAGGTCCTTGTTTTGCCCCCACAACTCTTACTCCCCATTTCAGCCACTCTTTGGGTCTGTAGCCCAGGGACCATTTCCTCTAGAGTTTCAATCCCTGATTAGGTCTCCTTGGTCCCTTAGCTATGTTATTTCCAGGCTATCTCAGATATGTGTACTAACAGGTTCTTACCTGTTATTGACTACCAGCCTGTTGGATGAATTCAAGGGACTTCAGTGGTGAGAGCCCAGAAGCAAACTATTGAAGGAGAGATTATATGGTTTCTGCCATCTGCTCTTCCTCTGAATTCCTCTTGGGTTTCTGAACAATGCAAACTCATTAAGATCTCTGAAGTCAGTTACTTCTGTTACTGACTTCTTCTGTTTTGTTGTTGTCGTTGGTACACATACATTGTTCTTGTTTGGCTTGGTGTTTTGAGACACAGTCTATTAGTTACTTTTCTCTTCATTGTGAAAAATTACCTGAAAGGAGTAACTTAAGGAGGGTATGATTTATTTTTGCTTATGGTTTCAGAGAGTAAGGCCATTATGGCAGGGAGATATTGTGAGACATCTCAATACATAGCGGTAGGAACGTCTGGCAGAGTTATTTCACACCTCAATAGACCTGGAGGTAGGAACCAGGAATAGTTACAGCCTTCAAAGACTCACCCTTAGTGGTACACTTTTGCCTACCAGTTCTACTGTAACAACTCACAGAATGACTTGTCATTTGGAACCTTGCCTCTGCCTCTCAAATTCTAGGCTATCATGTCTGTGCCACCATGCATGGCTTGAAACTGGTCACTTTAAAAAATTATTAATTTATTTTTACATTCCAATCCAGGTTCTCCTTCCCTCCTTTCCTCCTACTCCCTCTATTACCCTCCCCCACCCATCTTCTTCTGGGAGAGGGTAGGCTTCCCATAGGAAGTCTACTAAGTCTGTGTCATCATCTCCTTGAGGCAGGACCAAAGCACCTCTCCACCCCCACACCCCTGTATCTAGGCTGGGCATGGTATATAGAATGGGCTCCACTAAGTCAGTTTGTGCATTAGTGGTAGGTCTTGGACCCACTGCCAGCGGCCTCATATATTGTCCCAGTCACACCATTGTCACCTATATTAAGGGAGTCTAGTTTGGTCTAGATTCCCCATTTGTCAGACCTGAGTCAGTGATCTCTCACTAGTAGTTCTCGTCAGCTGATTCTGTGGGTTTCCCCATCATAGTCTTGACTACTTTGTTCATATTATCGCTCCTCCCTCACTTCAACTGTACTTCAGGAGCTTGGCCCATTGGTTAGTTGTGGATTTCTGCATCTGCTTCCTTCTATTTCTGGGAAGCCAGTCACTTTTTAGGAAGATGTTTAGCCATTACCTCTCGAGTACATTGTATGTTGTTTCTCCACTAGATATGTACCTTATATCACCTCAATTATTACTCACAAAAACCAGAAAGACACATTTTTGAAATTATTATTAAGATATATTGTCCAATACACTGTCATATATCAAGAGTCCAATTAAATTACTTGGATTCATATCCACCTGTGTAACCCACTCAACAGTTAGGATTCTGACCATTTTCATCACTCCTTTCAGTCTGTTTCTGACATGCCAGAGAATGCTATTATTCTGAATTCTCTCACATGTAAGCGTTTCGGGATGGGTCGGGACAGGATGGAACAGGAGTGGGTCAGGTATTCTGGCTCTCGGGAGTCACAGAATACTGAGTGTTACACAGCTTAGGTGGAAAGGTATCCTGGAGCTCGGGAGCCAAGGACCACCACAGGTTGCAGTAAGCTTGGCAGCTTACAGCCTTGCCTCAGAGAAAGGCTTCTCCGGTGTATCAGCTCCGCTCCGGCAGGACAGGGTCTTCTTCCAGCTGGGGATGTTCGCCTAGTGTAGCAGTTGTGCTAGGCAGGAGGTTTCTCGGGCGAAGTTGCTACAGTTCAGCTCTGCTCCTGGAGAGCGGAGAGCGGGGAGCTGGGAGCAGAGTTTAACAACTCAGCTCTGCCAAGGAAGGTTTCCCGGGCAAGTGGTACAGCGCTGCTTGCTCTGCTCTGCTCTGCTCTGCTCTGCCCAGGGTCGCCTCTGCTCTGTCCCCGCCGCAAAAGAAGATCTTTGCCCGAAGCTCATCCAAAGGGGTTTATTGGCAGGCAGCTGGACCAGCCAAGCTGAATATACACAGGGTTTATATAGGGATTCCTGGGGTTGGGGAAGTTTTTCCAGAGTAGGGATTGGTCCGATTTCAGTGCTGAGCTCAGATTGGCTAGAGCTCTGCTCCAGGATTGGTTACTTTTTTACACAGGATTAGGGTCAGATTTGGCTCTGGTTTCAGGGCCAAAGTGTGTTTCTTTCTCTGGTCCTTTTTAGCCTTTTGGCTCCAATTTTAGTGCCAGGGTACATTTCTTTCACTGACTCTGATTCCAGGGACAAAGTGTGTTCCTTTGGCACTGGTTTTAGGGTCAGGGTACATTTCTTTGGTTGTGGTTGCAGGGCCAAAGTGTGTTTCTTTGGCTCTGCTCAGGGTGTGTTTCTTTGACTGGTCCCTTTTCCCTACATCACAGATTCATTGCAGCTGGGTTGCAAGTACATATAAGTGGAATTGTACATATGGTGTGTTACTACTTTGTGTCTGGCTTCTTTCACTCACTGTGAGAGGCATCTATGCTGTCATATGAATCAGTAGGTCCTGATGAGATATTTTAATTCTCATGTTTCCTGCAGTGAATGGGAGATGGGAATGATGTCTATCTAACTCATATTAGAATTTATGTCATTTAGACTTAAAAACTGTCTTTGGCTCCCCTTCAGGGTGGATTGCATCAAGCATTTGAAATTGTCCATTTTTCGGTGGAGTCTGTGCTGTCATTCTCTGCATTTGAAGATTATCTTCCATTAGCCCTGCTGGCTTCTCTGCCATGGCTTCTGGGGATGAGTTTTTCTTGTCTTCTGAATGGGTTTACTCAGAGCTAAATAAGACCTTTAAAG
This sequence comes from Mesocricetus auratus, assembly GCF_017639785.1. Lineage (NCBI taxonomy): Eukaryota > Metazoa > Chordata > Mammalia > Rodentia > Cricetidae > Mesocricetus > Mesocricetus auratus. Next base: position 5,271,927 of record NW_024429213.1, read on the forward strand.
AAGATTTCATCTGAGAGGTGAGTGATTGTGTCTTAAAGTAATCACCAAAGTAGAGTCTAGGACAGAACACAGGTGGGACTCACTTCTAGGGACCAGAAAAAATGGAAACTTCCCCCTTTGCTTCTGATTCAGGGAAAGAAAGGTTACTTTTCTGGGTCAACTTCACTGGATCATAGGATATACAAATACTTTGATAAGCATAATTTCAGAATATATCTCTGAAGGTGTTCCTAGATGAGATTGACCAAAGCAGAATACTGTCCCCAGTGTGTGTGTCAGTATCCATCTGTTGAGGGCCTCAAAATACCAAAAAGATCAAGAAGTTTTTCTCTGCCTGGCTGGGTCCTCAGTTTCTCCAGCTGTCTTATTGAACTTAGACCATACCTGTCCTGGTTTTTAGGCCTTTGGACGCAGACTAGAACTGTACCATAGGCTTTCCTGCTTGTAGTTGACAGATCATGGGACTTTTTCAGCCTCCATAACCCAATAAGTCAATTCCTCATCATCCAATTGCTTTTGTTTCTCTAGAGAATCCTAACTAGTGAACTAACACTTAGCATGTCCTATTAATAATATTCCAATCCATTTTCTAAAATTTCTGAGAAGAGAGATCCTTTATCTTCAAGACAACCACAGTGTCCCCACCATGTCCCTCACTGAGTCCACAGGCTGATCAAATGGTAAAGAGTGTAAAATAACTTGTAAACTGTAAAGTGTTCCATGAAACTATTTTGTTCCAGTTCCTCACTCTTGAGTTCTGGTTGCTTCAAAGTGTAGCTTCAGCCAAACAGATAAGTTTCTAATCCAACATCTGGAAAGAACTATTTAACTATAATGCTGCTTCTGTGTTATAGTTTTTTTACCCATGGGACTTCCTTTTATGATATAAATGTATTCTATGTGATTACTCTTAACCCCTACAAGAATTTTTCTCATGATAACCTAGCTGCCAGTTTGTTTCGTTCAGTTTTATTTGAATGCTTAACATGAAATTGAAATACCAAATAATTAAAATAGTTATACAATTAGTTATGCAAGAGTTGCTCTCTTATACCATTCCAGAAAGAAATAAGGAAAATCTAGAATTTGAGTTGAGTGGAAGAAAAGCTGGTTATTCCATTAGAATGGAGTAATATTAGGGGAAGGCTTGATGACTTTTTTTCCAATTCAGAAAAGTTGATTATCTCTTATAAAATTAAGCTTTAAAGTTTTCTAAGAACCATTATTAAATGATTCATACTTTTCTCTTTTTTCCAAGGCAGGCTTTCTCTGTGTAGCTTTGGAGCCTGTCCTGGAACTCCCTCTGTAGACCAGGCCGGCCTCACGGAAATCCACCTGCCTCTGCCTCCCAAGTGCTGGGATTATGTTCACCACCACTGGCTCCTACTTTCATATTGTTGGGTGTTTTGTTTTATTTTAAATATTCTTGTTTTATTTAAATTATATAATACATATAAAGTGTGTGTATGTACAAATATACATAATACAACCTGTTGAGTCCAGCTTTGTTGTTTGAGTGTGTATGGTTTCAGGGCTGATCACTTTGCATTGAATAACCAATCAAAGGGCTTATCTTTGGAGAGGCCAATTCTTCTCCCAGCCACCAATAATTTCTTATAGTTCTTTGTCAAGGGATAGACCCCACCAAAACCTTCCCCTTTCCATTTACACATGTCCTATGACTTAGTTATTATTCCAGTCCTCTTAATGTAGCCATTTCTAGGAGAGAATTCTGATGTTCTATCTCTTACAATGTTTCTGTACCCTTGTCTGAGACATTCCCTAAAACCATGCATGCAGAAGCTGTGATGCAGATGTTCATCTTTGTGTTGTACACAGATGTGATTTCCTGTGACAGTTTCTATTTGTTATAAGGAGAGGTTTCTTGGATGAGGGGTGGTAGCTATATGTACCTATGAGTATAAGATTTAGAATATGGTACAAATTGAGGTGTTGGCTAGGATTCTAGTACCAGGCATGATTTCCTTCCTGTTGAATGGACCTTATATCCAATTAGGCAGCTATTGGTTTCTATCTACACATGCAACTTACTACACATTTATGAGTATCTTGCCATGCTTATAATTGTCCTGGTTCATGGGTGTTGTAGCTCGGTAGGACTGTTTAACTGCCTCCTTTCCTTGGAAGCTTGCACAGTATTTTCTGGAACCATTGCAGCTAGACCACAGAAAAAAAAGGCTTTCAGGACAGATCCAGCTTGAGAAATCCAAATCCTGTGTCCTAAATGTGTGCTCTCTTCAGCAACAGGGGCCCACTCTGAACCACTGAGAAGGAACTAAGGGTTGTTAATTCTGTTAGAGGTGTAGGTGACAAAGTTTTTTTCTCATTCTGTGGGTTCATTCTTCACTACCTTATTTCCTTAGATGACTGAAGCTGATTAATTTTATGAGGTCCCACTTATCAATTGTTGACCTTATTTTCTGGGCAAATGAAATCCTCTTCAGAAAGTTTTTTTCTAACACCTATGTCTTGTAGGGTATTTTCCTCTAGTAGTTTTAGTGCTACAAAATTTCAAATTGAGGTCTTAGATCCACTTGAATCTAATTATTGCTTGTTCAGGGAGATTCATTATTTTGCATGTGGGATCCAGTTTTCCTAACATATTTTTTGAAAATGTTCTTTTATCTAGTATATGCTTTTTGGCATCTTTGTCAAATATCAGATAGGTATAGTTACAAGTTTGAGCTTTCTATTTTATTTAATTGGTTTTCATATCTTTTTGTGCCCAGATAATATTTTACTTCAGCTTTATAATATGTCTTGAGCTCTATAATAAAAATATCTCAGTATTATTTTTATTGGGATTGATTATTTAGCTATCTGGGGTCTTTTCTGGTCCCTTATAAATTTTAGGGATTTTTTTCCTGTTTACTTAAAGAATATTGTAGATATTTTTATTGTAATTGCATTGAATCTGTAAATAGCATTTGTTAGGATGGTTATTTTCACGTTATTAATTATACTGATCCAGGAGCATGAGAGGTTTTTCTGTTTTCTTGTGTCTTTGCCAATCTCTTTAATCAAATACTTGACGTTTTTCACTGTAGATACCTTTCACCTCCTCCATCATTTGAAGAAGTTTCATTCCAATATATTTTATTGTCTTTAATGCTACCGTAAATGAGAGTTCTCAGTGTATTTGTTGTTGGTTTATAGAAAGATTATTGGATTTTGTAAGTTTATTTTCTACTCTGAAACTTTGTCAAAATTTTGACTGTTTTTAAAAGAACATTGCTCTATAGTTTTCTTTTTTGTTGTGTCTTTACATGGTTTCAGTACTAAAACTGTACTGGTTTTGTAGAAAGAGTGTTGCTTTGGTTTCCATTTCCTTCCTTCCTTTCTTTTCCCTTTTCTTCCTTTTAATTTAAGAAGGATTGACTGCAGATTTTTGAAAGTCTGGAAGAATTCTGCTGAGTCTCTCCTGCACTGACTTTTTTTTTAAAGCTGGAAGGCTTTTATTACTTCATAACTTCCCCACCTCTTACGGGCCTGTTTAGCTTATTGAATTGTTCTTTGTTTAATTTTTGAGGTTTAGCTAAATCTAGAAATTTATCTATTTCCTTTAGATTTTCTAACTTAATGAAGTACATTTTTAAAAATCCCCTTATTCTGCATTTCTTTGGTGTCTGTTGTAATGTTTCTCTGTTTATTTCTGACTCTGCTAATTTGAGTACTTTGATTTTCTTTTGGTTAGTTGGGCCAAGGATCTTCCAATTGTGTTTATCTTCTCAAAGAACCAGATCTGATATTCCTTGGTTTCTTGTATTGTTTTCATTAATTCTGTTTCATTAGTTTGTGCTGTATTTTTTAGTATTTCTTGCTGTCTACTGGGTTTGGATTTGGTTTATTCTTGTTTTTCGAAATTCTTGAGTTGCATCATTAAGTCATTTATTTGGGCTTTCTGTTTCTTTAATGTAGGCCCATAGGGCTATAAACTTCCATCTTACAACTGCTTTTAATGTGCCCCAGAGGTTTTGTTGTGTTTTCATTTGTATCTAGTTCCAGTAATATTTTTATTTTTTTCTTGATTTCTTCTTTGACCCATTCATCATTCAGTAATTAGTTGTTTAATCTCCATGAATGTATACACTTACTAGAATTTCGTTTGTTGTCAATTTTAAGTTTTATTGAATAATGGTCAGATAGGAACATGGGGTTGTTTCAATTTTCTCTATTTGTTAACATTTGCTCTGTGGTGGTCAAGCATATGATCTATTTTAGAGAAGCTTCCATGTGCTGCTGAGTAGAGTATAAATTCCTTGGCATATTCTGTACATATGTGCTAAGGTCTTTTGGTGTGAAGTGTCATTTAGTTCAGATGTCTCTCTGTTTATTTTTTTGTACAGATGACATTTCAATTGGAGAAGTGGGGGCACTGAAATCAACAAGTACTGGGGTTGGGTTAATCTGTATCTCTAATTCCATTAGTATTCTTTTGATGAAATTAGGTGCACCAGAGTGTGTGTGTGTGTGTGTATATATATATATATATATGTGTGTGTGTGTGTGTATGTGTGTGTGTGTGTGTATGTGTATATGTATATGCATATGTTTAGTATTGTGGTATCTTCCTCATTGATTGATCCCTTGATTTGAACAATCTGATTAGACTCTTCTGATTTGTTTTAGGTTGAAGCTATTTTGCCAGATATTAAGATTGCAATACCTGCTGGATTTTTAATATTTTTTATTTTTTAAAACAATCTTATTTTCCACACCAATCCCAGTCCCCTCTCCCACCTGTCCTTCCATTGCTGAAACTGAGAAGTTTCTGAAAGGCAAAGGACACAGTCAAATAGGCAAAACAGCAGCCTACAGAATGGGAAAAGATCTTCACCAACTCCACATTTGACAGAAGGCTTATCTCCAAAGTATACAAAGAACTCAAGAAGCTAGTCACCGAAACACCAAATAATCCAGTTAAAAAATGGGGTATAGATCTAAATAGAGAATTCTCAACAGAGGAATTTCAAATAGCCAAAAGGCACTTAAAGAATTGCTCAACATCCTTAGCCATCAGGGAAATGCAAATCAAAACAACTTTGAGATGCCATCTTACACCTGTCAGAATGGTGAAAATCAAAAACACCAGTGACAATTTATGCTGAAGAGGATATGGAGAAAGCAAACACTCCTCTATTACTGATGGGAATGCAAACTCATACAGCCACTTTAAAAATCAGTATGGCAGTTACTCAGGAAAAATTGGAGTCAGTCTACCTCAAGACCCAGAAATCCCACTCTTAGGCATATACCCAAAAGATGCACATTCATACCACAAGGATATCTGTTCAACTGTGTTCATAGCAGCATTATTTGTAATGGCCAGAACCTTGAAGCAACCTAGATGCCACTCAACTGAAGAATGAATAAAGAAAATGTGTTACATTTATACAATGGAGTACTAATCAACAGTAAAAAAACAATGGCATCTTGAAATTTGCAGGCAAATGAATGGAACTAGAAGAAACCATCCCAAGTGAGGTAACCCAGACAGAAAGACAAATATATTATGTACTCACTCATATATGGATATTAGATATAGATATTGTACTAGCTTACAATCCATACCTCCAAAGAAGCTAGGAAGCTAGGGGGACCCTAAGAGAGACATACATGGACCCCAGAGAAGGAGAAAGGGACAAGATCTACTGAGTAAGTTGGGAGCATGTGGAAGGGGGAGGGAAGTAGTAGAAAGAGGAGAGGATAAGAGGAGGGGGGAGGAGAACATGAGGGATAACGATGGTTGAATCTGGGGAAGAACAGAGAAAGGGAGCAAGGAAAGAGATACCTTGAGAGAGGGAGTCATTATGGGGTTAATGGGAAACCGGGCACTAGGGAAATTCCCAGGGATTCACAAGGATGACCCAACTGAGAATCTAAGCAATAGTGGAGAGGCTACCTTAAATACCCTTCACCTATAATAGATCAATGACTACCTTAAGTGCTATCCTAGAGCCTTCACCCAGTAGCTGATGGAAGCTGAAGCAGAAATTCACTGCTAAGCACTGAGCTGAACTCCTGGAATCCCCCTGGTTTTACTGGAAAATCTTAATGCCATGGTTCTCATCTTCTGTGGTAGATTCTTCTTTTGTTTCTATCATGTCTAGAATGTTTTGTGGAAAATATTAAGTAGACTTATTGTTGTGTTTCCTGGGTCACCAATGCAAAGTCTAAAATGTGGTAGACCTGAAATTAATCTACAGAGCCATCAGCATTCAAGTATGAGGCTTATACTATCTGCCACAGGTGGTAGAATATTGCTGCCAGGAACAGTTTGCTTATTTGCTGAGCTTTGAGCAAGATCTATGGTGGATCTTTATGATCATTTAGAAGAAAATTCTCTGTAAACGCCGTACCCTTGGCTATTTCCAAAATTACAGGAATGTAATAATATCATTACTTAGATGGCAGACACGGTTTAAAAACAGATTCTGACACTTACTAGCTAAAGGACTTTGGGCAAGCCATTTAGCTTCTTTGAGTCTCAGTTTCCTCATCAACAAAATGGAGGCTCTAATGGCAACTTCACAAAATTGTCAGGAGTAATGGCGTTTGTAAATGCTTGCCATATCTGAAATTCCCCTATTTGGTGGCCACTCAGTTCCTGCAGCTTCTCTGTGTGTGAGTCCTAAGCTTGTGTCTTTTACAAGATAAGTGTGGTTTGGGGTTTTTTTCCAGTTAACTAAAGGATACTTTTATAAAATAACAGCAACAAGAACAATAAAAAACAAATCAGAGGCTCTTTAAAGTCAACTGCATTATCTATGTAGTGATTTTACAATGGAAATTCTGTTGAGTTAATTCTTTACAAAGCTATGGAGGTTACTTTCTTGTATCCATTTTCTTATAATTTAGTTTATGTGGCTCCCCTTTGATTCTTGTGTTTAAAAAAAATGGCATGAGACATGTATAATTCTTTCAATTCTAGAACCATCTCTTCTCAGTTTTTTGTTGTTATATGATATCTATATATATAGCTTCCGCAATCCAGATATTTTTCCATAGCATGCCAGTTACTTTTCTTTGTTCCTCTGGCCTATGCTTTTGGTACCAGACTGTTGTGCAAGGATATTGCCCACAATACTACAGCATGTTTCCACTACTGTCTTCATTTTGTATAACCCACCTTTATTTTTATAAGTTCAATGACCACACACTCATATATAGTTTAACTTATTGTAGATTATCAATGAAGATATTAAATAATGACTTACATAACAATCAAGATCTTTCCCTTCAACAATAACTCTGTTATAAAGCTGTGGAATGGGTGGGGGAGGGACAACATTTTATGCTACCCTGTCAGTGCAATGTAGAAATAGTCAGTCTAGAAAACATGCCACATACTTAACTTTTTAATGATTTGTTCCAGAGCCCAAGTGAATGTTTGTGTGCAACAAGCTATAAATTTGGTTTGAATTTGGAGTTGGAGGGTGTTCCAATGAATTCATACAGATTGAAAAGTCATGAACAAAAAACTACTGGGGTAAGGAAAAATGTCCTGCTTTAACTCACCTTTTGTGGATTTCTAATTTGTAAAATTAGCATGTGTCTCAGTCAGATAATAAATGAATGGATCTAAGCATTGATCAGGATTGTCTATTGACATCATAAAGAGACAACAGATACTACATTCTTCATACATCCACTTATGAAACAGTCTTGTCAAAAAGAAAAAAACATGATCTTGACTCCTTTGTTCATATTTTCGCTCCTTCCCCACTTCAATTGTACTCCAGGAGCTTGGCCCATGGGTTATCTTTGGATTTCTGCATCTGCTTCCATCTGTTTCTGGAAGAAGGTCCAAGATTCTCTGGGGTTATGGACTGTAGGATAGGTATCTTTTGCTTTATGTCTGGTATCCACTTATGAGTGAGTACATCCTATATTTGTCTTTCTGGTTTTGGGTTACCTCACTTAGGATGTTTTAGACCATGATGTGGAAACCCTTGGAGTCAGCTGGCCCAAACTAATGAGAGATCACTGACTCAGGTTTGACAAACGGGGAATCTGCATAAGACCAAACTAGACTCCCTTAATATAGGTGACAATGGTGTAACTGGGACAATATAGGAGGCCACTGGCATTGGGTCCTTGAGCTAACACTAATGTGGAGTCCATTCTATATGGAGAGATATCGTACCCAACCTAGACACAGGGATGTGGGGGTGGAGAGGTGTCTTGGTCCTGCCTCAACTAGATGATGGGACAGACTTAGTAGACTTCCTAGAGGAGGCCTTACCTTCTCTGTAGAGCAGATGGGAGGAGAGGGGTAGTGGAGGGAGTGGAGGAAATGAGGAAGGGGGAACTGGTATTGGAATGTAAAAATAACAAAAAACATTTTAAAATTGCTACTAATACAAAATAAGAAGAGATCATCTTAAAGGACACTGTGCGGGAACAATCAGCAAAATCCAGAGGACAGGGATTTTACAGAGTAAACGATCACATATATTTAAAAACTTAAAGGAAAAACTAGATTAGGACCATCCAAAATTTAAAAATGTTAAAAGACCAGTTAAAAGACTCAGCACACCATGTTGACTTTATTCAGATATTCACTGTGCAGCTGAGGTTGGCCTTGAACATCTGATTCTATTGCCTCTAGTTCTCCATTCGAGGATGACAGGCATGTATCACCACATTCATCTTTCATTTTAATCTTTTTTCTTTTAATTTTAAAAAGCTTGTTTTACATGTCAATCCCAGTTCCTTCTCTCTCTCTCCCTCTCCCTTTAGATCATGAGAACATTGTCCATAGTATATAGATGACTGAGACTGAAAAGAGTCAAATCACTCGCTCATCGAGGAAGAAAAGGATATGAGACTTTTCCTTGGTCCAGGTTGATGTGAAAACAACCCAAAGCCACTATAAAGAAAGTAGAATGATAAATATGCATAAAAGCATGCTATTATTAGTGTGATACTGTACTTGATATTTGTGTGAATATGCTTCCATAAACAGGTAGAGAAACAACAGCCTTCATTTATTCAACAAACTATTGATCTCCAAATGTGTGTTTAAACAGACTTTTTGTAATAAATATCCTTAATGCTTTGTACCACAACCCTTGCGACAGACATTTTCCATGTGCACTGACAGAGTCCCCTTCAGAGGATCAGCAGCCTTTGTCTACTTTCTGGAGCTTATTCCATACAGGGCCTATTGGATGTGGGGGAAATGGTAGAGGTAACACTTCCACAGTCCATCCTACACCAATGGAGATTGGCAGTTAGTAAAATGTTTCTAGTTCTCATATTTTCAAGATATACTCATGAGGCGTTTTTGGTTACCCATCAGAGAGTCTTTAGTAAGACCAGCCACTTTTTAGTTCCTCACAAAGGCCACCAACTCAACAATGCATTGGCTTTTCTGTTTTCCTTCTTACACTCACTGGTCCTTTACATTTATTTCTAGAATCTTCTGCCATAAGAAATCCTTACATAAGAATTCCTGCCTCAGCTCTGCTTCTGGTAGAACTCGAACCCTTCCCAAAGAATTTTGAGTTCATGACAAATACATGTATACTTATTTATTTATAAATCACATTCTTGACTACTTAATTGTATAGACTGTATATCATAAAGAAAGTCTAAAGGAACCTGGTACATGAGCTAACTTGTTGGAGCCCGCTCCCTGCGGTGGGATGCCATGCTCAGCCTTAATGCGGCAGGGAGGGGCCTGGCCCTGACCCAACTTTGTTAACTCCTCATGGGAACCCTTACTTGTGAGGAGGAGTGGACTGGGGGCAGGATTAGGGGTGGGGAAGCCAGGGAGTGGGAGGAGGCGAGGGGGCGGGAGGATGTGTGGGAGGGAGAACTGTGGTTGAAATGTAAAATGAAATTAAAAAATAACAAATGGCAAAAAAATTAGTTATAGACTTTTATAAGATACTCACTTTATAAAAGAGAAACAAACAGATAGATTGCACTAGGCACCTGTCTTAGTTAGGGTTTCTATTTCTGTGAAGAGACACCACGACCACGGCAACTCTTATAAAGGAAAACATTTCATTGTGTGAACTGTCTCACTGGGTGTGGCTTGAGCACATATGACACCTCAAAGTCTGTCTCCACACTGATACACATCCTCCAACATGATTAAACCTACTCCACCAAGGCCACATCTCCTAATATTACCACCTTGAGGATCATTTTCTTTCAAAGCTCCACATCTGCCTTTTGCCACTATAATAAAATACCTGAAAAAAAGAAAGAAAGTCTAAAGGGGTGACATAGACATAAACAAAAACTACTAACAATTTTATTATGTTTATTATAATATCCATAGCAGGATAGTGCAATTATGTTCAAAACCTACAAAATTTATGAAAGATAAACTTCATTTTAAAATACTTTACTGATGATTTGCACATAAATGTGAGATATTACTTCCTCAGAATTCTGTCAGTAGTCATTATGTTTCTTTAAAAAATTACTTTTTAGAGAAGATCACAACAAGATTGGATAATAAAAATAAAAAGTTCTTCCAGAAGCAGAGCTGAGACAAGAACCTGAGTATAAGGGTTCCTTGTGGCAGATGGTTCTAGAATGAACGACCAGTAATTGTGAGTTGCAAGTAGTTGTAAGCTTCCTGAACCGGATACCAGGAACTGAATTTGGGTCCTGTGCAAAACTGTTGATCTATCTTTCCAGCTACTTTATTCAGACCTTTAAAGAACAAGCTTTTAAATTTTGTTTTTTTTTCCTTTTTTGAGATGGGGTCTCACTGTGTATCTCAGACTAGCTTTAAACTCATGTACTCCTTGGTCCTACCTCCACCTCCAGAGTGGTAGTTCACACCAGAGTGATATACTCATAAACCTTCAATGAACCCGCAATGACATGCTATCAATAGTTCACAGCTATTCCTGGGTTCACTTTTTCTGGTATACAGTCTATGAAGCTAGATCAATGGTTCTTAATTTGTGGGCCGTGAACCCTTTGGGGGCTCAAACGACCTTTTTTACAGGGGTTGCCAAAACCATCTGAATATCAGATATTTGTATCATGATTCATAACTGGCAAAATTACAGTCATGAAGGAGCTACCAAAATGATTTTATGGTTTGGGGGGTTACCAGAATATGAGGAACTGTATTAAAGGGTCACAGCATTAGGAAGATTGAGAACGCTGGTCTAGGTAAATGTAAAGTCACATATATTTGCAGTTATTATATCATAAGGAATTTATTTTTATTACTTTTAATTATGTGAATGTATGCGAGTCTGTGTGTGGGTATGTGTATATAAGTGTAATTGTCCATAAAGGCCAGAGGTGTTGGATCCCCTGGATCTAGAGTTACAGGTGGTTGTAGGAACTGAATTCAGATTCTCTGGAAGAGGACTAACTGCTTTTAGTCACCGAGCTATCTTTCCAGCCCGCCATTTCTTATTTCTCTGGGCCTGGGGTTTGCATAAGGAAAAGGGAATACAGATTAGACCTGTGCAAAATATCCCTTCCTGGAATACAAGAGCTTGGAACCCATAGGAAAAACTGAGTAGTGAAGAGGGGGAAACTACATGGAAATGCTAGAGAGTGAACGGGGTGAGGAGCTGGTATGTGATGCCTAGTTCACCAGGCCCGGTGAGACTGTTTGCCAGAGGGTAAAGAGGAAGTTCGTTTTTCCAGGACCCAAGAATCGATAGGAAGCTTTAGTGACTTTGCTGAGTTCCATGGTAGGTCATGATCTTTAAGAAATATAAAAAGTCTCTGAAAATTGAGTGACAAACTGAAATGTAAATTGGTTTCATGAAGTGCTAACACAAACAAGAGGGAATGAAAAAACCAAATAACAGCGACAGATAAAGAGGCCTGTTTCAGCCATTGAGAAGCAAATGATGCAAAACTTGTTTCAGGCTAGAGTTCACAGTGAAAAACACCTGCCAAACGATTTGTTTGTGGGCCTTGGATAGGTTTAAAGCCTGAAGGTCAGTTCGCCAAGAGCTAGGTACAGCTGATCCCCATTTTTGTCTTACACCGTGGAGGAAAAGATCCTGTGTTGTGGGCGTTGTCTCAGCCTCATAGGGTAATCAAGTTTTTCTGCAGATGGAGGCCCTGCATTCAGTTGTGGACCCATTGGCCCCTACTGATGTGCGGAACATTTGGGTTTGAGTGGATGCCAAGACCAGGTACCTTGGTTCCAGATGGCCTCCCGGAAAGTCAGAGGCAATGGACATCAGTTGGATAGATGTAGAGATAGTTTGTTTGATTGACTAAGCCTGTCCTGGTGGTAGGCAATTATTCCTCTATAGTACGCTGTGTACACTGAGGGTGGAGATTTGTTGCTGTTGTTGTTCAGCCTGTGGCCTTTTTATCTGGTAGATGTAACTAATGGAGAAGCAGCATCCTGCCACAGGACCAACAAAGGAACTGAAGTCAGCATGTCAGGCAAATGGCTGCCCTGCTCCTTTCTGACCCCAGGCCATGCTGAGCAGCACACATGGGTTTTGTCTAGCAGAAGAGGGGTGTGTGTGTGCGTGTGTGTGTGTGTGTGTGTGTGTGTGCGTGTGTGTGTGCGCGCGCGTGTGTGTGTGTGTGTGTGTGTGAGAGAGAGAGAGAGAGAGAGAGAGAGAGAGAGAGAGACAGAGAGACAGAGAGAGAGAGAGTGTTCTGTGTGTGTGTATGCAGCAGCCATGCAGCAATGCTCCAGGATAAAGAAGCCAAACAGCTCATGGAGATATAATTGTAGATTGTAGGGAACTGAGTAGAGTTGGGCCTCCTATACATGCTGCACCCCACATGGCACCTTTGAGGAAACAATTGTTAGAAGCAATGAGATCTTTTCATGATGTATTGGGCCTTGGTAATTTTTTTAGGATTCCCTTAACCTTTGAAGCCAAGACAGATTGGTACTTCAGGGATCCTTCTATTTCTGTACAGAGGGCTTCATATTCCTCCAACATGGATTTAGAAAAGAATATGAATAAGGTACTAGTACACACACATAGAGGAGTGCAGAGGGGAAATGAATCTGTACTAAGTGCAAGGGCCAGGCTCTGCTGACAAATTCTTAGGAGGGTTATGGTTGTGTGAGATGCAGATGACATCAGAAACCTTTGACTACAAACATTAAAACAATGACTAAAGCTTTTGAATGGAGATATCCATTGTGAGAAGAAAAAGACACTCCCACAGGCTACAAGGTTATTAAACAAAAATCCAAGTGCAAGAGGTGGGCCACCCACCACTGAGTTGATCTTAGCTTTGGAAGCCACAGAGGCTCCCCAAACAATTCAAGCTCTTGCCACTGCTCTTGGTTACATTCCAGAAACATATGATATGATAAGACCCTATTACTTGAAAACACTACCACACACTTAGGTTGCAGAATATAAATAAATCAAGCTGGGAATAATTTGGAAGCTTATCTGCTGGCTGACTTTTGTAGTGCTGGAATCACTCTCCAGGCTGCTAGAGGAGATCTAGTAGTCCTGCTCAGTTGTGGATGGACCTTCTGTGCTACACAACCAACATGACAGAAAAGAAGTGATCACTAGTGCAGTGGTGACAAAACTGTTATGGGTGAAGCCAACTGCCTTCCAATTAGATTTCAAAGCCAGCTTTACAGAAAGCAACACACATTTGGTACTATAAACTACATAAAAAAGATCTGAGGCTGGGGAGATCAGAGACCCTAGTTGGGACAACTACCACCAATGTTTTGCTTTGTAAATATGATATGCCTACCAAAATGCTTTCTAAGCATTTATACTTATACCTATAGATCATAACTGCTATCAGCCTTGGTTAAAAAGTTTTTTTGTTTGTTTGTTTTGCAGTGGATGGTACTCTGCAAACTCATAATGGGTCACAGTGTTGAGAATAAGTGACGAATGCTGTGTCATTTTCATTCAAAGTTCTACGTAGGAGAAAATACCCATGCATCTCTATTAGCCTCTTCAAGGCTCAGGGGACATCACAGAAGAGGGAGTGAAAAGAATGTAAGAACAGAAGATAAAGTAGGCTGTTGTAGAACTCTTTCTGTAGGAATGCTGTAGCCATTAGCATCTTGAAATGAGATCAGTTGTGATTGCCTACATAGACTCTAACAAGGTTAGCTCACTAAGATTCCTTCGTCGAATGGAAGGGGAATGCAGTGGCATATCCTCACCTTGAGACTGTATAAACAGTTAACAATTTCTGGGGGTAGAAGGAGACTCTTCTCTGTAGCTACTGGTATATTGTCCATGTTCTTGTAAGTAAACTCATGGTCCTGTAAGCAAATCCAACTAAAATCACTGCTTCATCTAATTTTACTTGAGTGGGGTTATTTTGATCTTTCCTTAATTTCCTATCTGAGGTACTATTGTGATCTATTTGGTATGACTACACCCATGTTCTCATCTTCCCAGGAAAAATCACAGAATACCTAGATAATCATACTTTACCAGCCATGTATTAAAAAAATTTCACCCAGTCTATGACTTGTCTTTTTGTTCTCTTGAAGTATCATTGGTAGGGAAGTGATTTTATTTTAATGAAGTCTGCTGCATAAATTATTTATTTCTGAGATATTGCTTTTATGTTGTTCCTAAATAGTCACCACCAAGTCCAGAGTCATTTAGATTTTCTTCTGTGCTATATTCTAGGTGTTTTATTATTTTATATTTTATAGTTATATCTAAGTTTATATATATCTTATTGTTAGATTTAAACATAAATATTTTATTTCTGAGATGCTAATGTAAATTATTTTGTGCTTTTTAAATTTCAAATTCTATTTTTTCATATCTGATATAATGAAAAAGGATTGACTTTGGTATGTTAACCATATATGGCTAAGCCCTGCTGGAATAACACAGTCCTGGAAATATTTATTGATTTTTGTTCCTTTGATTTTCCTATATAGACAAATGTCTTCTGAAAACACTTTCACTTCTTCCTTCCAACTCTGTGCATATTTTCATTATTTAGTTTAGAACACCTCAGCAGCTAGTACTTCCAGAATTATATGGAAAATGAGTATGAGGAGGTACCTCCTTGTCTTATTCCTGATCTTAGCAAGACAACTTTGAATTTCCCACTGTTAGCATCACTTATCTTTGTAGATTTTCTTGACAAAGTTGAGGAAATTATGATTTAGTCCTAGATTGCTGGACTTTTAAAATACTTATTTATTAGTACTCATTTATTTTTATTGCATTTGCGTAAGTGCTTTGCCTGTGTACCACACACCTGCCTGTCAGCCTTAGAGGCCAGAAGAGGGGTTTGGCTTACATAGAATTAGAGCAACACATGTTGGTGAGTTGCCATGTACATTCGGAGAACTAAATTTGGTTTCTCTGCAAGAGCAACAGGTACTCCCAACCACTGTGCCACTCCCCAATTCCAGATGGAAGTTTGTAATCATGAATGGGTATTGGGGTTGTCAGATGATTTTCTGCACCTATTAATAGAATCATGTGATTTTTCTGCTTTAAACTATTGAATATTGTATGTCTGAAATAAACCCCTTTTGGGAAAAAAACTCTTATTATTACTAAGTGAAGCAATACCATCACCAACCTCATCTTATTTAAGTTTGTGAAACATGATTGAATATGTGTTTTGTAAAATTCTGGTTTGAACACTTGGTCAAAATGTGCTGTGAAAGATCTGTTTCCAGATTTAGTTAATTTTGCTAAACTTATTTTGAGGGCTGGAGAAATGGTTCAGTGGATAGGGTACTGGCTACTCTTCCAGAAAATGTGGGTTTGATGTCCAGCACCCACATGGTGGCTCACTACTGTCTGTAACTGTAGTCTATAACTATAGTTCTAGGGGATGTTATGTCCTCTTATAGCCTCCATAGATAATACATGCATGTGGTGCACAGACATAGATTCAGGCAAATACTCATAATCATAAGACTTTCAAAATACTTGTTTTGAATGACTGGATATGGCTGTTAATGTAACTGATAGAGGTATGTATATTTAAGACAAAGAAGTGGATTATTGGCTCAACTGAATATTTGTAGTACCATTTATCAATTGTATTAGAGTTCTTCAGACAAACAAACCAAGAGTAAGAAGGTAGGCAGATAGATAGATAGATAGATAGATAGATAGATAGATAGATAGATAGATAGATAGATAGATAGGCAGGCACATGGATAAAACAGATGTGTGTATTTCCCATTGGAAGGAATTGACTCACATGATTGTGGAGGATGAGAAGCCCCATGCTCTGTAGTCTATAAAGCCAGAGGCCTAGGAGAGCTATGGTGTAGTTCTAGAGTGAATCTGAAATCTAGTGAAACTAATGTGTAAATTCTTGTTCAAAGCCAGGAGACGACTGATGTGTAAGCTTAACCAAACAAGCAGAAAATGACAAAATTCTCCCTTCCTCCATGTTTTACTCCATTTAACTTCTCAGTGGATTGGGTGATCTCCTCACTGGAGAAGGCAAATTACTTACTTAGTCCATCAATGAAATACTAATCCAGATACAGCCTCACCAACATTTCATCAGAAGTGCTCTTTAATCTGAACATCCTACATCCTGGTTGATATATATAATCAAATATTGTATCAATTGTATAAAGGTTTTTGTTGACAGTTTGCTTGTCAATTCTATCTTTTAATCTTAAACAATTCTGGAAAAAAACAAGGGAAAAGAGCATTTTGAAGCTCTCTTCATTTAGAAGATTATTCCTTAGTATGTGTGTATAGGGGGTGCTGGCGTACTAAGTAGAGAGCATAGAACTAGGCACATTCTCTCTGATTTTTTGAGACAAGGTTTTTCTGTGTAGGTCTATCTGTACTGGAACTAGTTCTGTAGATCAAGCTGGCCTCGAACTCACAAAGATCCACCTGCCTCTGCCACTTGAGTGCTGGGATTAAAGGTGTGTACCACCACAGCTCTGCAACAAACTCTCTACCACTGAATTTTACCTTTAGCTTTAAGCATTTGTTCTTTGGATTTTATAATTATGCAGAAGTGCAAATTCTAAGTGTCGTGCATGTACATTGTTTTCTGCAACAAAAATAACACAATAATGGAAATTTTAAAACATGATGATCTCTATATCTCTTAGGGTCCTCCTTGTTTACTAGCTTCTCTGGTGGTATGGATTGCAGGCTGGTAATCCTTTGCTCTATGTCTAATATTCATATATGAGTGAGTAAATACCACTGTTTGTCTTTTTGTGACTGGGTTACCTCACTTAGGATGGTTTCTTCTAGTTTCATCCATTTGCCTGCAAATTTCAAGATTCCATTTTTTTCCCCTGAATAGTACTCCATCGTGTAAATGTATCACATTTTCTCTATCCACTCTTCAGTTGAGGGGCATCTAGGTTGCTTCCAGGTTCTGGCTATTACAAATAATGCTGCTATGAACATAGTTGAGCAGATGTCCTTATTGTATGAATGTACATCTTTTGGGTATATGCCTAAGAGTGGAATTGCTGGGTCTTGTGGTAGACTGATTTTCATTTTCCTGAGGAATCTCCATACCGATATCCAAAGTGGCTGCACAAGTTGGCACACCCACCAACAGTGGAGGAGTATTCCCCTTTCTCCACATCCTCTCCAGCATAAACTGTCATTGGTGTTTTTGATTTTAGCCATTCTAACAGGAGTAAGATGGTATCTCAGAGTCGTTTTGATTTGCATTTCCCTGATGGGTAAGGATGTTGAGCACTTTTTTATGTGTCTCTCGGCCATTTTAGATTCCTCTATTAGAATTCTCTATTTAGATCTGCACCACACTTTTTAATTGAATTATTTGGTGTTTTGGTGACTAGCTTCTTGAGTTCTTTGTATATTTTGGAAATGAGTGCTCCATCTGGCGTGGGGTTGGTGAATATCTTTTCCTATTCTGTGGGCTGTCGTTCCCTGGAGAAGGGGAAAGAGACAAGATTTCCTGAGATATTTGGGAGCATGGGGGCAGGGTAGAGGGAGTTACAAGAAAGTGAAGGGGAAAAGAGGAGAGGAGAAGAGGAAGGGAGAGGAGAACAAGAGAGAGCAGGAAGATCAAGTCAGGGGAAGAAGAGAGGAGAGCAAGAAAAGAGATACCATAATAGAGGGAGTCATTATAGGTTTAAAGAGAAATCTGGCACTAGGGAAATGTCCAGAGATCTACAAGATTGACCCCAACTAATAATCTAAGCAATAGTAGAGAGGTTACCTTAAATGCCCTTCTCTGATAATGAGATTGATGATTACCTTATGTGCCATCCTAGAGCCTTCATCCAGTAGCTGATGGAAGCAGAAGCAGACACCCACAGCTAAATACTGAGCTGAACTCGAATCCAGTTGCAGAGAGGGAGGAGTGATGAGCAAAAGGGTCAAGACCAGGCTGGAGAAACCCACAGAAACAGCTGACCTGAACTAGGGGTTGATGGTGAACCCCAGACTGATAGCTGGGAAACCAGCATAGGACTGTTTCAGACCCCCTGAACGAGGATGTCAGTTAGGAGGCCTGGGAAGTCTATGGGGCACCTGGTAGTGGATCAGTATTTATCCCTAGTGTATGAATGGACTTTGGGAGCCCACATCACATAAGAGGGATACTCTCTCAGCCTAGACACATAGGGGAGGTTCTAGGCCCTGCTCCAAGTCATGACAGACTTTGGAGATTCCCCCATGGAAGGCCTCACCCTCCCTGGTGAGCAGAAAGGGGATAGAATTGGGGGTCAGTGGGGGGCAGGGGTGGAGGGGAGGAGGGGAAGGAGAGGGAACTGGGATTGACATGTAAAAGAAGCTTGTTTCTAATTTAAATTTAAGAATGTAAAAGAACCATGATGATCTCTCCACTACACAAAACTCTCCAGAAGTTCTATGTTTCCTACTTGCTTAAAAAATCATCTAATTTTTTTCTCAGAGAAAGTTATTATTTGATTTTACAAAAAGTTTATGCTAAATAACAAAAGTTAGGATCACTTGTTGGTCTCAAGTTCAGTAATTTGAAACCTTTTTAATATAAAAGAAATGTGCAATCTGGAGCTCGTAAAATGATGCAGTGAGTGGGGACCCTTATTGCCAATCATGATGACCTGAGTTGAATACCCAGGAGAGGAGAGAACCATCTGTGCTGGTTTGAATGAGAATGACCTTACCCCCAGACACACACACACACACACACACACACACACACACACACACACACACACACACACACACACACACACAGAGCATAGACTCATTGATCTAAATGCCTGGTCCTCAGATGGTGAAACTGTTTGGGAAGGATTAGGAAGTGTGGCCTTGTTTAAGAACATGTGTCACTGTGAGTAGGCTTTAGGTTTCAAAAGACCATGTCATTCCCAGTTAGCTCTGCCTCCACCTCCTACTTGAAGATAAGGATGCAAGCTCTCAGCTACTAGTAGAGTTCCTACCTGGTGTCATGCTGTCTATTGGTCATGGACTTACCCTCACTAACTGTAAGCAAGCCCCAATTAAGTGCCTTTTTATATAAATTGCTTTAGTCATGGTGTCTCTTCACCACAATAGAAAATAACCCTCTCTCTCTCTCTCTCTCTCTCTCTCACACACACACACACACACACACACACACACACACACACACACACACACAAGTTTTAAAAAACAAACAAGCCCAGAAACATACAATTCCTTATAACATACAGGTAGCAAGACAAGCAGTACTACTTGGGTCATTCCATTTTAAAAGCAACATGTTTAAGTGGGACAAAGGTCAGATAACAAAATTTACCATTTAGCCATTTAAGTGTACAACAGTATAGTTTATTTTTGCAATTTTGTATAACCACTCATAGATCTAGTTCCAGAATCGCCTTACAAAAAGTCCTCTTTTTATTTTATGCTCACTCCCACCCATCCTTCCCTAAGCTTTTGACAATCGTCAGTTTCCTGCTGTCCCCACTGTTAAGGATCCTTTCCTCTTAGCTTTCATGCTTCCCCTGACCTCTCCTCATGACACATATGCTTGCAGCATAGCACTCTGACCTAGAAAGAAAGCCACTGTGACAGGTGGAAACTTTTGTAGGGGCATAATAGCACAGTCTTTCTCAGTTGTAGCTTAAATGGAGCCTTTCCCACAGTACAGGTATTTCATTACATATCTTTCTGTTTGCTGTGGGGTTTTTTAGTTAGTTTGTTTTGTTTTCTGGCAAAATACTAGCCAAAAGCAACCTCAGGTAGGAAGTTTATTTGGGCTTCATGTAGGGGAATGCATGGTGGCAGGAGCTTAAGGCGGTGGGTTCCATGGTATCTACAGTCAGGAAGCAGAGAGAGATGAATGTTGCCTTCCGTCTCACTTTCTCCTTTTCATTCAGTCTAGGAGAGTGTCCCATGGAATGGTGCCACTCACAATTAGGGGAGGTCTTCCCACTTCAATCAGCTCAACCCAGAAACTCATTCACAGATGTGCCCAGAAGATTGTCTCCTGTGTAGTTCTAGATCTTGTCAAGCAGACATTAGCAACCAGCACAGTAATCCTTCTCTATTGTCAGAGGCCACAAAATGTGACTCTCTTCTGGGTTTCAGTGGGTCTTTATCCTCCAAATGCAAAGGTCTTGTAACACTATATTCATCGTCCTTGACAAAATTTTTATTGTTACTATAACACAACAACCTAGGAAATTAACTTATGTAAGGAAAAGGTTTATTTAACTCATGGTTTTAAGCATTAGAATGAATGACCATGGATGATAGAGGACTATGGTAGGAGCATATGTCAGAGCAAGGAGTCATTTCAGAAGCCAGGAAAGAGGAAGAAAGAGGCAGGTGAGAGCATCACAGTTTCCTTTGGGGACACGTCCCCAGTGACCTAAGGAACTCCTATTAGGGTATATATTTTGTATCTCTTCTACTACCTCTCAATAGCACCACTGTGAAGACAAACTTATATGTATGGGATAATGACATTCAATCACCCACACAATAGCAGGCATCACTCCTCTCTCTTTTCCAGTGTTTCAGGGGCATACCATACAATGAACTTGAGCTGCTCTCCTGCTTTCATCATAGGCAAAATCAAGGGGATGACACATGGTTTTCACCCAGGGGAGGAAATAGAAAAATGAACAGAGAAAAACACATGGTAAGATGGAGTACAAAAATTGGTGCCTTTTATTGTTCTGTCACATTGAGCTAGATTGCCAGGGAGATACATGCCTTTTCAGGGATATTGCATTAAATATATTCCATTTCTTTTGAAGTATGAAACTTAGTTTATCATTGCCATTTCCTCTGTGCAATATATATCCCAACCCCAAACTCAAGTTCACACTTAGAGCTGTTCTTGTCCTACATTGGCAGTTCTGTCTAAAGTAGGCCCTGGCTCCACCGTATTAGATAGCATGATTCATCCAATTTTGCCATCATTTGTATTATCTGATCAAGCTACATGTATAATGGCCTAGTTGTAATGCAGTGAAGCCATTTTAGAGAGAAATAAATCTTACCTCTCCTAAAGAATAACAAGGAAAAGAACTGTCTAAACTAATTTCCAACAGGTTTGCTCCTCCCCCATACCATATAGTTATTAGCTAATAACTGCAGTCTAGGCTCAAAGAGAGATTCAATTTTCCCTGAAGAGGATTTATAGCATCCTGTAGTCCATATTATACTTTTAAGAAGAATTATTTATTTTTGTTTTATTTTATAAGCATATGTGTGTGTGCTTGAGTTTGTATGCACGATGTGTGTGCCTGGTGCCCATGCAGACCAGAACAGGGTGTCAGATACTCTGTAACTGGAGTTACAGAATCTTTGGAGTTACCATGTGGGTGCTGAGAACTGATCTTGGGTCCTCTGCAAGAGCAGCAAGTACTTGTAACCAGTTAGCCATCTCTCCAGCCCCTATAATACACTTTTGTGTGGGGAATTCTGGAATAATCTAGAACCCAACATTTTTCAGATTGTCCCTACACTGGCTGTACTGAAAGCCTATAGAGGGAATCTCTCTGATTTTTCCTGTCACCTTATATACTAAAAAAAATTTACATCTAAACAGACAGGAAGAATGCAACACCATCATCACAGTGTCCATGGTAATAGCCTTGGCCTCAGAAGGAATAGATGAAAGTCAGTCCAGGGCTGGTGTTCATATTGCATAAAACTGCAACTACCCTGAGCACATGAAGAAAAATGAATGCCTATGAGGAGAAGAGCAGTGCCCAGCATAGTGGGATCCCAGCTCTAAATCTCTGCATCTTGCACATCCTGACAATCATGGCTGATTTATTCCCCTTTGGTTTTATGATCCAAGGCTTCCCACATTGCTAACACATTACTCATCTTAGTTATATAGACAGCAGGGTCAAACAAGTGACCTATTAGATCTCAGAAGTGACTGATGACTGTGTAGACCAGGCTTCATTCACAGGGTCATCTTGCTCTCTTGAGTAAATATATAACTTAGAAAATGTTCCTGTCTACCTCACATTTCCCCTCTACCCTGGGGGTTGGATAAATTATATTACCTACTAATTGAGCATGCTACTCCTACAGCTCAGTAATGAGTCAGAGGGATTTGGCTGTGTCTACTCTTCTGGCTTGCCCATCTCATAAACATTCAGAGTGACAAACTTTTTCTTTGGCTTGGGGTCATAAAGAGGGAATAAAAATCTCTTAATTTTTTTCCAACTTAAGACTTCAGTGAAATATTTTCCACCATTCTCAGCAAGACATAATACTTCGTGTCATGAATAAGTTAATGAGAAAAATATGGATACCCACCATACTCTGGGGAGGGGGACCTACTAGGCATTTTGCCCCCTTGAAGTTCGACTTATTCTCTAAGACATTTGGGCACTCTGAGAAAACTGTGGTTTGGGGATTGTTCCAAAGTTCTGGGGATGAGCTTGGCTTTCTCTTCAACAAACAGTTCTAACATTTACCTTGAACTTGGACAGCCCTATCCACTGAACCACCCTTTGAAATGCCCAAGAAGCTGTCAAGTGGGTGAATGGTTCATAGCAAGTATCAACGAGTGCCAACTGCCAATTATTGTAATACAGCTCCTTTCACATTTTATTTCATCAATGGGTCAAAAATATGCATGCCTACAGAAGGCTGTCCAGATGCTCAGCTAGGCATTCAGTTGATTCTCTACCATCTGGCCACAACCTGTCTTGGCAACCTGATTTTCCACAAGCCCTTTCCAGCTCTAAGCAAATAGCACCATGGCTATTGCCTGAATCTTTTCCTGCCTGCAACACTGTTTTTCAAGCGTTGTAAACCCAACCCTTTTTGAGTAGGTTGGTGAACACCACAGGCTTATAATTTGGAAAAATATTTTTTTCCACACCAAAATTCTTAAAATCTTTACTCAACATTTTAAAGCATTTGTTCTGGAGGAATATGTTTTCCCATTAATAAACAAAGAAACAGATTTGCTTTCAAATTCTGATCCAAGGTTTGAACAGAGGCACTGTTATGAAAAAAGGCAGCAAAAGTTTTCTGTCTTTTAAGTAGTTTTTGTTCTCTCGTTGATTTTCTTTTATAATTTCCCAAGTCACATAACTCTTTTGGAAGTGTATTATAAAGTTGAAGTGCAACTTATTAAAACTATCTTTCCTGGTAAACATTTACCCACCAAATATTATTTGGGTTCAGAAGTTCATTTAATTATAACTAGTCTCCCTTGGGTAGTAAGGCCTATGGTAATACTTCTGTATTTGTGTTGCAAAGCATTCAATATGTGTGTGTCGGGGAAGCCTGCTGTAAGTTTGCAACACATTCATTGCATTAACTGCAGGTTGAAGGTATCCATAAAAATAAAATTTGGGTTAAGGATGTAGCGTAGTGGTAGAATATGTTTCAAGTTTGCAAGAAGCCCTGGAATTAATTTCTAGCCCTGAAAAGAGAGTTATTATGTGGTTATTGACATGTGCTATGTAGTAACATTCTTATCACATCTGTAAACATATACTAATGTTATTGTAATTATTTCTTCATGATTTATAGTGTTTGCATAGTATTATGTATTATACACAATTTAAGATGCTTTAAAGCATATAGGATGTATATATCTAAAAATCTATGTTATTATTACATACACCCATAATGCTCCGGCTCATGAGCAGATTTTGGTATTTAAGTGGGTGATCCTGGAACCAATCCCTGTGTCTACTGAGGGATGATTATATTGCCTAATATTCCTGTGATGATGCACACATATTATTAGGTCCCTCACTAGTTAATCAGGAACAGAAATCATTTACATTTCACTAATTTAGTCAGAATTCCATGGAGAAAGTCAAATTAAGGGATACCATGTTTCTAATCCACACCAGGATTCTTTCTGGATCCCATGAGGCCTTTATCTATTTTAATTTTTGACATCATAATATAGTTACATTTCCCCTTTTTCTTTCCTCCCTTTAAACTATCTCTCATGCCCCTCCCCACTCCATTCAGATTCATAGATTCTTTTTTTCAGTAATGGCCATTGCATGCACATGTATGCATATGTATATGTATGTATATACATGAGGCCTTTATAATTGAGAATTTTTTCTTTTCTGGGATTTGGCTCTACTAGGTGCACATTATTCCAGATCTTCTTACCCCTCAGCATGCTCACCTCTATTCTCTCCATCATATTTAATTCGAATGGAGAATTCCAGCAGGTTCCACAGCTAGAACTTTCTTATTCAAAGTGTAAATCAACTAGAAGCTTTCGAGACATTCAGCCTTCCAGGCCCCACCCCAGAATTCAAGACTCAGATGTGATTTATAAGTTCACTGAAGTTTAAGAAGCTCAAGACTGGATAACATTATGCAGCCTAGTCTTTTTCCTGGTTGCTTCCCGGGTATGGCATCAAGGGTGCTAGTGAACAGGCACAGTTTTCTGCTTCTTTTGTCTCCCTTACAGGACTTACGTAGGCACAAAGCTGTTAACTCACAAGATTGGTCACCTTTTTTTTTTTTTTTTTTGCATTGAATTAATTTCAGTCTTTAAGTAAGAGAAAGAAATATCTCTTTCATAGGTCTCACGTAGTCCAAACTTTATAGGTTCAAGACACTTCTCTTTTCCTCTCAGGAACTACTGAACTCCAAATGCTATTTTTAATTTGACTTTAAGCACAATTCATGAAGACAATGTTGACAATACTAATTTCCCTTAAGAAAAATGCTCCCATTAGAAATACAGCAAGTATTCTGTTGAATATAATACTTATTAAGTTACTATTAAAAGCGTGTTTAGAAAAAAATAGTATGGGACAGAACACAAAAGTATCTACTATTATAAAATCTAATGAAGGAAGAAACTGTTTAGAGAAATTCAAATAATAAATAATTCTAAATAATAAAGTCAATGGTTTTTAACAGCTTTCAACTTCCCTGACGGATCTGTTTGTAATACATGTCAATCATGCAAAGAGTCTAATTTGCACTATACCTTCAGAAACTTTGGCTTTCTGTGCCTGGGGAGATTGCTCAGTCAATAAAATGCTTGCCTTGTACTCACAAGAACCTGAGTTGGATCCCCAGAGCCCGTGTACAAGAGTCAGACATGGAGGGTGCCCATCTAATCTCAGTGCTGGGAAGGCAGAGACAGGTGAGTCCTTGGGACTCATAGTCCAGATAGTTTAAGCTCCAAGCAAATAAAAGACCATACTTCAAAATATGGTAGACGGTTTTTCTGAGGTTGGCCTCTGGCCTCTGTGTGTGGACGCATGCTGAACAAGCCTTCAGTTCTAGTCATATGAGGGCCTTACTATCTCCTGGAAAAGTGACATTAAGGCTCAAGAGAAAGTTGCCGGGCAGTGGTGGTGCACACCTTTAATCCCAGCACTCC
The DNA here is from genome assembly GCF_017639785.1 of Mesocricetus auratus. NCBI lineage: Eukaryota > Metazoa > Chordata > Mammalia > Rodentia > Cricetidae > Mesocricetus > Mesocricetus auratus. The sequence goes on from NW_024429213.1 coordinate 5,297,670, forward strand.
GGAGGCAGAGGCAGGTGGATGGATCTCTGTAACTTCCAGGCCAGCCTGGTCTACAAAGTGAGTTCCAGGACAGTCTCCAAAGCCATAAAGAAACCATGTCTCGAAAACCAAAAAAAAAAAAAAAAAAAAAAAGGGGGGGAAGAATGTTGCACTGAGCTCTACTTGGATTGGGGGGGATGGGGGAGGAAGAGATTAGGGATTATTACTGAGAACAACAAAGTTGAAAGTTGACATTTTTTATCATCACCAATACTCTTTAAATACATCCTCCTAAATCTTACTTCCAACTCCCTGATGGGAGAATTAGCTTCTGTGATGATAATCATGACTTCTGAATACCTAGAAATAACTGTGTTTGAGAAGCAAATATCTGTCGGGATAGATGACACAGAGACCAGTCGGTTGTGTTAAGGAAACTTTATGCTCCCCAAATCGGCTTAGGAGAACTTCCCAAGAAAAACGCTTCCCTTCAGAAAAACTTCTGCCATCCATACACGCACAAATCTACAATAGCCCTCTCACACACCTCTCACCGACAGCTCCTTCCTCCTGGCTGGTGGTTAAATCTCTGGCACCAGAATCGGAAAACAGCAGGGAGTAGCTAGCCATCGGGAAGATATGGTATTTCAGTGAGCAAGCCCTTATCAAGCCCTTATCAGGAGCTTATGGCACTGAATTGTTTTCAGTAAACATGTTTTCAGTAAACATTGTCTCACAGCTGCCTGCTCCCAGGCTGATGGAGGGGTGGGTGTCCGGCCAGGGTCTGTGATCCCCACAAATATCTCCCTTTTTTATGAGAGAAACATGATGGAGGACTGCTCCTAGCAATGGTCCTAAACATATGTAGAAGGGTAAACTGGAGCATTAGAATAAAAAAGGAGGCCAGTCAATTAGGAAGTCTGTGAGCAATTCATGGAAGGAGGCACTATTTGGAGTGCATGTCTCTAATGGTAGGAATGAGCTCATACCCCATACTTTAGCTGCTTAAACCAAGGATATCGTAAATCCCTCATTTATGAAGACTATAACTGAGAATCTTTTTTTTCCTGGATTTTGGCTCTGGTAGATGCACAGCATTCCAGATCTCTTCACATTTTCTTCATTAAGATGGACTGAAACCTCTGAAACAGTAAGAAAATTAGATCCTTATCCCTTAGAGTGTTAGTCCAGGTATTTTGCCTCAACAGTGAAAAGACTCATATAGTCACAGCAAGTACGCATCTATCTAAGCACAGGGCAGAGAAGTGAGAGCACAAACAATTATGTATATGGACTTTTATTCAGTAAGCATGCCAAGAGATACCAGGAACTAGTCTGGACAATAGAATAAGTCCCTTTTAATCTACAGAAGATTTTTCACCAAGACCCCCTCCCCTCAGTGGATGCCTGAAACCATAGATAGTACCGAATCCTGCATATGCTATGTTTTTCTCATGCATATATATTCACAAGGCTTAGATGATAAATGAACAACTAACAAAACAGAAAAACATAGTGACACATTATAATGAAATTATTTAAAGGGCTAGAGAGTAAAGTGCTTACTGTACAAGCACAAGGGCCTGAGTTTGGATTCCCAGCATGTAAAGAGGAGGACATGGTAACACATACCTGTCACCTTGTTACTGGGAATGCTGAAGTGGATAGATTGTCTTGCTGAATGGGTGAGCTTGAGATTCCATGAGAGAACCTGCCTCCTCCCAAGAAAAGAAAAGAAAAGGAAGCCACCAAGAAACAAAATGATAGTGAAAGATAACTAATGTTTACATCTGACTGACACACACACACACACAGGTATACCCCTCCCACACATGTTCATTCACATACATTAACATGCACACGCACATATACTGGGATATTTACATTCATGAATTGATTACTTCTAGAATTTTCCATTTAAATTATCAAAATCATAGTTGATTGCTGTTAACTGAAATCATGGAAAGGCAAACCCTGGTTGATAAAACTATTTCACATGCATTAACGAATGCCATCCCTGCTGCTAGCCACTACCTCCTGAAATAGATACAAATATTATTCTACCCCGTAGTGTCCTCACTAGCTGGGAAGTCTCAATCATCTTGTTTATGCCACATGTTTTAAGTTCCTCATATACAGCTGGGGAGTGTGGGATTCTGACAAATGGAACCTGCTGTCATGGAGTCCAAAAGGCAGTTTCAGCTAGTGCCTTTGCCTAGCCCTGTCTTTGCCACTCACTTTTGTCTATTGAAATAGACACTACTAGCCTTGCTACTTGGGAGCCTTCTCACCTCTCTTCCCTGTGGTTGGACGGATCTCTTTTTTATGTGCCTGTTTGAGTCTTTTCACTGCTGAGGAAAAGTACTTGGACTCACAACTTAAAGGATTTGACTGGAGTTTGGCTTACAGTTTCAGAGGTTTCAATCCATCGCAGTGAGGAAGGCATGGGAGAGGCAACCCACCTCATGGTGACCTGGAAGCTGGCATAGAAGAGAGCTAGGGCAAGATACAGCTCCCAAGGACAAACCCACAGGACCTGCTTGTTTCCAAACAGGTCCCACCACCTGACATTTCCAGAATCTCCCTAAATAGTATCACTGGCTAGGGACCAAGCCTTCTGAATTGAGAATTGGGAAAACTCACATTCAATCCATAATAATTAATGCCCATTTAGATGTATAAATTTGTTCCAGCATAGCCTCCCTAAAAGAAAACACATTTATTGGCTCCTCGGGATTTTTCCTCCAATTCCCACTTCGCCCCTGCTCTTTGATTATTACCAGGAGTTCCCAGCATGCTCTGAGTTGGACTTTCTGTGGTAATAGAAGAAGCACACATTACTATATACTTCCTTTGAAAATAGTATTCCTGGGTGGGCCACACAAGTAGTTGGTCACTTGGTACCTGTATGAGAGAAATTTCCTCCGCTTCAGATTAAATCTGACTAGCCATTTGAATAAAGCCAATTGAATGTACAGTATGTCTGGGTCCTGAAATCCACAGCAATGCATTAGTCTCCAGCAAAATGCCATTTAGAGTGAGTAATATGCACATGCAAGTATTCTCAGAGGAATCCTAATTAATTCACCCAATATGCTTTCTCGACCAAATTCCCCTGAAGTAGCTGAATTGTGGGGCCTTTGTCATGGTGTCCTTTTTGGAAATGGCAGCCTGCCTTGGATTCACAAGATTTCCCAGAACATGTACAGGAGCGTGGGTTTTCTGAGTGCTTATGAGGCAGAGCTCCCGGGCATATTAACAGAAAAATGTGGCCAGAGTCACAGACTGCTGAATCTAGCTGTTTTGATGAGGAATAATGGAATATTCAAATAATCAGCAATTAAAGAGAAACTCTTCCTCCTCTTCACCATTTCCTCCTCATCCATCTGCAGCTACAGGCAAGCCCTTAAAACTATAATTGTAGGCAGAGGGACTGAATTCATGGACAGTGCAGTTAAGCAAGAGGCAGCAGAGAAAAAAATAAAGTAAAACTCATCTGCCTGGGTCACAATAGCTCATAAATCAAGCTGATTTTTCCTATAGTCAAATAATCATGCCAGGTTCTGGTTTCCAGACAGATTTATGAGTGTGTTCTCTACATGAGATGTATACCATGATGTACTAATTGGCACAGGACACAAAAAGACACAGAGCACTTAAGGAACCAAAATACAAGGAACCTGTTGACCCCAGTCAGGCTTTCTATCAGTAAGTTAGTTATTTTGATTTGAATCTGGGGACAGCTCAGGTCACTAATAGCTTTTCAGGCTCCTAAAGAAATAGAGGGGGAGCGCCCAAATTGTTAGAATTATCTTTCACAGGATTTTCTATTTGGAAAGTGACTTTAGCTGCCTCAACAAAAGTTATTTTGGCCTCTGTGGGTAGCCTTGACCAATAAGAACAGAGTTGGTTAAAGAAAGAATAAGAACACAGAGAGCTGTGACCTGTGAGGATGAGCTGAGATGTGCTGATGTGCAGATCCCAAGGGTTAGCATGCTTTCTGTTTCTCAAAGACAGTTCACCAGAAAAAGGTATCTACAACTTAACCACAAGTTGGTCACTCCTATGACTCTAGCTACTCACACACTCCTATGACTCTGTCTACTCCCAATTCCAGGGGTTCTGTCAAGCTAGAGCTATATAAAATGCTTTAGATGGGAAAGGGTACCTTGGAGATATTGTGGATTCAGTTCCAGATCACCACAATAAAGCAAGCTTTGCAATAGTCGGAATTCCCAAGATACTAGCCTCGTAAGTCTTCAACAACACAGGTATTTAAAAAAATCTAATGACTCAGTTTGATGAAAAATGCTAGTGGGCCTTATGGGTCCACATAATCCAGCTGTAATTCCAGCTAATTTGGAGCCTGAGACAGGAGGATGTGAAGTTTGAAGTCTGCCTGGGAAAATTAGCAAGATTCTGTCTTGAGCTAAAATTAATTTTGACTGAATCATTGCAAATTCAGTTGACATTAAGGAACACATTTCTCTTTAAAACTTTTACAAAATGATAAGGACACAGCTCAGGCATAGAGTTTTGCCTAGCATGTTCAGAATCCTGGGTTCAGTATCCAACACCACACACATAAAAATTTATTACTAACCATCATCTGAACTATTTGAAAGATGTCCTTAATAGATTTACTCTTTAAAAAAATAGCATCTGTCAAATGCCATGAATCACACTACAATAAAGAAATCTTCCCTTTCTTTTTTAGCATTACCTACATCAAATAAAATCACCAAAAACATGGGGGACTTTTTAACACAAGAAAGAAGTAAATTGAAATGAATTTCACTCACTCACTCACTCACTCACTCACTCACTCACTCACTCACTCACTCATTATGAATCAAGCCTAAGGCATTATATATACTGTCGAAGTGTTCTACCATGGCCTACATTCCTAGTCATAAGCAAGATGCCTTTAGTGGCATATCAATATTTGGTCAGGTGTAATGAGCATTCTTCCTGCCAGCCTGGTCCCCAAATAACACACAGAGATTCTAAGAGACTCTATTAGTTACAATGCTGTCGGCCAGTGTCCGGGGCTTCTCATTGGCTAGTTCTGTCTTAAGTATTAACCCATAACACACACACACACACACACACACACACACACACACACACACACACACACACACACACACACACACATATATATATATATATATATATATATATATATATATATGGACTTATCTTCCTGGGATCACATGGCGATTCTCTCCCTATACTACATTTCTCAGAATCCTCCTCGACTCCTAGCCCCACCTATATTGCTTCTCTATTGGCCAACAGTGCTTTATTTATCAACCAATAAGACCAGCATATACACAGAAGGACTTCCCCCATCAGCCAAGCTTTTCTAACTCCGTATGACTCATCTTATACTTTTGGATTATACCGACACAGGGTGCCATGTAGACCAAACTGACCTGAAACTCAATATGTAGTTGAGGATGAGCCCTTCCACCCCAACTGTTGAGACTACAGGTTCATACCACCATACTTGGTCACATCATCTTACAGTTTTTTCAGAATTCCATTTCCTTTGTTCTTTTGACTTCAATTAAAAAATAAATATAAAAGGTTTACTTCAATCTGGGAAGCAATTAATAATGCATTCTGGGATTGTAACAAATTTTAGACTTGTGACATACGGCTGTGCATTTTGCTAAAGGAATTTATAGAAAGAGATATTAGTTTCACAATTTATGGCTGTAGATTTACTGCTTTATGGTCAGTCAGGTAACAGCCTGTGCAAAATTTTCACAGCAAATAAGATTTGAAGCCTTTTGAATATGCTTCTAGGATGTGATTTATAATATATGGTAGGATATGACCTAAAAAATAAAAACTCAGGAATAGGATGTTTAAACCTTGAGAAAAACTAGACTCTCTTCCTCTTCTGTCATTTTAATCACAAAACTTCTATTAACACAAAATGAAGTTAAAATAAGCTCCAAGCAACCTTGAAGTAGATTAAATTCTAACACAAAAAGGCCTGCAAGTTGTGGGATGTACCCACAGGAATGGGACAGTGCCACCAACCTGGCCTTGGGGCTGGATCATGGGGAGGAAATGCAATGTCTATGTCTCCAGCTATTTCTAACCTCATTTGACAGAGCCACCTCTCATGTTCTTTCATGGTCACCCTAGAATGAACGGCCCCTTTCTACTGTCCCTAATGCTTTAAGACATCTACCTTGGTGTGGGTTTCACTCATGTTCAAAGAAACTTGTTCCAAAATCTCCTTAAAAATAAAATAAATGCTCTCCTATTGGATTCTGCCTTTTATGATTTTATGAGTCAGTCTTTATATTTGCAGTGGTGGGATGGAACTTGGGGCCTTACACATGGCAGACAAGTGTTCTGTCACTGGGACATACCTCCAGCCCGTTTATGGGTGATTTATGTACCAGAAGTAGAATCATGTGGCTCGTATAGAAACTAATCATTAGAAACATTCTCTTTTTGTTTGCATGTTTAGGGAAGAAAAACTAGATGAGTCCATATGTTTTCCTAACTTGAGTATGGCTACTCAAGGACAAGGTCTATCAGGTTTGTAACTTTTATTGAGCCCACATGACCCCAACTGTGCTGAGCGTTTTTCCAGAGACATACAATAGAAAGAAAAACGTGGTTCATTGAGAAGATTAACAGCTCTGTTTATGCAGTGTTTCATGAGAAAGGAGTGCATTTTCTCCCTTGCATCACTATAAATTACCATCACATCACAAAAATAAGCAAATGTTAATGTAGTTGGGCATAGAGATTTTCCCCTGTTGCATAATCTAGAAAATGCAAAACCCTGGAATATAAGGTTGTTGCAGGCAAGTCAAAGGAATTTTCCAGACTCCCTTAGGGAACTGAGCATACCCCCTCAAATGACAGGATGAAGACTGTTTTATTAGAACCAGGGTCTGTGCTCATGGGCCCTGGAGCTGTTTGGCTGCCTTGCTGATCCATATCGCCATGTTTACTTCTCCCAGCCTGGAATGTGTCTATAAGCCAAGATGCACCCACAGCTTTTCATTGTCTGGAAGGGCTTCTGTGAAGCCTCACACGCTCATTTTAACTGAGGAAGCAGGATGTTAGAAGCATGGTGTACTGAACTGAAGTTGTTTTTCTTCCCCTGATTCGTTTATATTAGCCTCCAGAACATCCCTTCTTCCTTACTGCTATCCTGGAAGAGAGCCTTGCTTAAAGCTCTTTTCTTCTATCCAAGCAGTGCCATATCTTGCCAGGTCTTTGCAGATGCAGCTGGTCAAGCTTTCAGTTTCTCCCAGAGCAGCTTATGGAAGTCATGGCCTTCCTGGGAGCCCAGAACCCTCAAAACCAAGATGCCTCAACAGGCATCAAGAAGACATACATTGTTAGTTTTCTTTCTCACCCATATTTACTCAGGATCTTCCTAGGCAGGCCATTTAAATATTCTGTCCTACATTCCCTACACTGTCACAAAGTGATAATAATCATATCTCAGGGAGAAAAAATCTTTTGTGATCCTAAGATGAAATCAATCACTGTAAGTTCGAAGCCATAAAAGGTCTCCAGGAATACAATAATTATATACTCAGTGAATAGTCTCAGTAAAAACACTCCCACGTGAATGTGGAGGGAGACATGAATTGATCTATACCACTGTGGAAAGTTTTAACATGTTCTTCTTAGTTCATAATTGTCACTGAGGTTAATGAGAATAACTTATTCTCCCAAGCATATTGTTGCTATAGAACACGGGATGATGCGTTCCTCAGAAAGAAACACTTAAAAGTAGATTTACCATATGATCCCACAACCCTACTTCCAGGCATATAATCAAAAGTATTAAACACTTATCCTTAAACAGGTGCCTGTACATTTATTATTTACATTCACACAACTGTGGAAGCAACCCAAATATCCACTTACGTTATTCAGCCTTTCAAAAGAGAAGGAAAATTCAACACACACACTGCTGGATGGATGAATCCTGACGACATTGTCCTAAGAGAAATAAGCTAGTCATAAAGGGATAACGTCTGAAGAATTGTACCCACACAAGGTCCTCAAAGTACTCAGACTCAGAAGCAGGACATCGCTGTGGGAGGAGGGATAGGCTGGGCTGTTCTCATATAATGGAAATGGAAATTGAGTTTTGCATGGTGCAAAGGGTTCTGGAGATTGGTTGCTCAATGATGTGAAAAAAGGCAGTGTCACTGAGTTGGACATGGCCGCACGGTTAACATGGTGAGTTTGCATTGTACGTATTTCAACACAATGAATTTTTTTTCAACATTAAAACAAAAAGAAATAAGTGGAAAATGCCAGCGGTGGAAGAGCTCTGGGATTTCTATGGGTCACAGCGCGCATTAAGCAGACTGTCCACACAGTGCCGTGCATTGTTCTTTCTCTGGTCTCAGGGCAATATCCTGAGCAGTAAAGGCAGTTTTGGCTGACTCCAGGGAATTTGTACCTTGGCCACAGAAGGTGTTTTTGACAAGACGGGCAGGCTAGCTTCATCTCTGAAATTCCTGAACATTCTTAAATGCCCATCCCTTGTCTTACTTAATACAGGGCTAGCCTTTTCCCGTGGTGAATGAAAAAAGCAATTCCTCACTTTTAGGGCTGAAACGATCAACAGTTGCCTCTGCTCACTTGCTTGCCAGCTGCACAAAGGTTTCAGGCTCTGCTGGAAGTCTCAACAGTTCCAGAGAGGGCAGAAAATGTTCACAGCTTCAGCAGGGGAAGGCCCCCAAACAGATGGCTCCCTACTCACATGGTTGCTGTAGCGAACTCCTGATTTTCCTTCAGAGAGAAAAGATGAAAGTGCCACATTATGGGATTCCTTGAAAATTCTCAGAAAAAGCAGAAGGTAGTATTTAGTATTCTCTTTCTGGACATTTTCTGTTTGTTCTCCCCAAGAGAACCAATTATGGGGTTAGCTAGAGGGTCCTTAGCATCTTCCTCAAAAAGACATAAAAATATTCTACTAACTTCCCCTGGGAACTAAAGGATTTTCAACTAGGCTAAACTCTGGGAGCCTGTGGGGGTGAAGCTGGGCAGTTCTGATTTCTTCCATTACCACCTTTCTGGGCCTGGGAGATGACTGTGTGACCCAAACACCAAATAAAACCTTTCCCATGGTTCTTTTAAACACAATCAAGGCAGGCAGACTAGAACTTTCTGGAATGCTATGTATAATTCTAAGGAAAAGCAAAAGGAAATAATCACAGATAGTGGCACAAGGTTCACAGGACTGTCTTTTGACCTAGGACTTGGCATCATGCTTCCTTAACTTTTAGCTTGTATGCCTTGCCATGAACCGTGTTGAGATTGGTGTCCTTAAGCTCCATTAGGCAAGATCTTGCCTGACTCTTCTTATTTCTGTGCTTCTCACACTGTCACAGAGCCTGCCTCCTGGAGTTGTGACTAACTTTAGATAGTTTGGAATTCTATAAGGGCATTTTCTCTGAAGCAAACAAGCCCTATGGGGTCTTCTGTTGGGGAACAGACAGCAGCCTCCATTCAAGTTTCTACTTCCTCCATTGACTATGAACTCTTCTGCAGTGAATGACTTGCTTGGTTGTAATTAACAGTTAGCCCCGACACCTAGGGCTTTTAAAGATAGCTTAAACTTTGTATAATAATGGCCTTACATACCAAATTCCCCTACCAACCTGCACTTTAGGTTTCAAGTCTGGTCAAAGAAAAGTTCATTCCCTAAGCAACAGCCATTAAAAATGACACCCAAGATTCCGTATCTCTTGAAGACATTCTTACCAGTCAATAATACGTCTTTATTCTATATAGTATGTCTTTTTACAACATCTATGTATTTGTAACTGTAAAGGGTTTATTCCTAGACTAGGAGGAGTTTTAAAATCAAATTTAAAAGCTACCAGCTATGAAATGGTCGGACTGAGTTTGGAGTTAGAAAGGGCAGATCCCCTTTCAGCAGTCTGGCTCTTTACATGAATAGCATTCATGGTGGCTTTGTGTGGAGGCCTTGTGTTGATTGCCATCCAAGTCTGGAAAAGTTCTGAAATACATTGTCTTCAGCAATGCACATAAGCTTTGTGTCTAGGATTAACACACTGATTTTCAGCAATTATACATCTTGTTATGCCCCATTATATTTACCCTAAAAACATTTTGAAGAGAATATCTTACAAAAGCAGAGGGGTGGTCTGGAGAGATGACTCAGCAGATAAAGCACTTGCTGTGCAAGTCTGATAAACTGGATTTAGAGCTCCAGAACCCACATACAAGTCATGATTCCACTGTATCTCTTCTGGGAGATGAGGAGATAAATACAGAATTTCCAAAAGCCACTTAGCCTGTAGCATGCAGCTGTGAACACACACACACACACACACACACACACACACACACACAGAGAGAGAGAGAGAGAGAGAGAGAGAGAGAGAGAGACAGAGAGAGGTTCTTTCTTTGTAGATAAACTCAGAAAGGCTGACCCTCACATTTGCATTTTGGTGTGCCTAGGTGGCTTTGAGGCATTTCCTTACAGCTAAAAATGACAGCAAGTGACAAAGCAAGTTCATGATATAAGCTACTTAGTCACATAAATGAAGAATTTTATGTTTAAAAACAAGCTGTGGCCTATGGTCTCATCGAAACAACATTGTTGAGCTATAATTTCAGCTTTTTGTCATGATGACAAATGCTTAATATCTGAAAGATTTATTTTGTTTCTTGGATTCAAAGGTTTTGGCATGTGCTTGGTTGGTTCCATTCCTTTAGTGGGAGACAAAGGTGAACATCATGGAGGTGGACTCACATGTGGCAGGGGCTACCTACTTCACGGTGGCCAGAAAGTGAAAAGAGAAAAGGCGGGGGAGGGCACACGCTGTACCTTTCTAGGGCACACTCCAGTGATCTACTTCAATAACATCATACTAGGAATTCATCAAGAGTAGACTCTGTTGATTAGGTCCAAGGCCTCAAAAGCCCACTGTCTAAAAGCCGGCAAGCGATGGCAAACACGCCCCCTCTACATGAGTCCGTGAAGTCATTTCATATTCAAATCATAACAGGCAATCAGATTTCTAGGTTAGTCCACGTCTATCTCCCATAACATTGTTTAGAGTTATAATAGTTTTAGTGGACTTTTAAAAGAAGATTTCTTTTCACTTGTGAAGATGGGGGTGGGGTGTGCATTTAAGTGCAGCTGCCCTAGGAGGCCAGCAGCATCCGATCCCCCTGGAGCTGGAGTTTCAGACCTTTGTAAGTCACCTGTGTGCTAGGAATGGAACGTGGGCCTTCTGCAAGAGCAGTATGCACTCTTAATTGCTGAGCCATCTCTTCCTCTCCTTTTGGTGGAAATCATGCACTTAGTTGGAAACAAAGCTTTTGCAGAACAAGTAATTAAGGAAACACTTTAAATGACATGTTTTGTTTTCAAAAGCCTGAGAATACCAGGGTTGGGGGAGCAGCACACTTGGAAGCGTCCTGTAAAGGTAACTGGTGATTGGAGGCCTTCCAGGTTTGTTTAGAGGACTCTAGAGGTTAATTAGAGTGCTTTTCTAGTTTGTGTTAGCTCACCCTCTGTCTCCCTGGGGCCAGTGGCAACTGCTGTGAAGAAGGTATTTTGGAGGGAGAGAAAAGCAGGAGGATGGGGAATAAACCAAGATGCAGTGATGTCCCAGAACGAGATCAGCAAAGAGAAACAAAGAGGAGGTGCAAAATGGCTGGAGATGAAGTGATCCAAAATGCACATATCAATCTCTGAAAGAGTACCCTCGGGTCAACCATTTTACCTCCAGTCACCGGAGTTACTCACCAGAGCAGTTGCTGGGGCGGTCAGGCAACAGGACAGGTAAGAAATAACTAACTCGCTGTTCATACATACATGTCATTCTTGAAAGATGTGTTTATGGATTGGAAGATCCTTTTTTCTGAGTAAATAAGTAACTTGATAAAAAGAGAAAAGCAAAGTATCAGTACTGGTGACTATTAAATGCTAAGAGCTGAATACATAGCAAAAGGCTGAACACTTTCTTCTCCTTCTTGTACAAAACCCATTGGTTCCCTGATAATGATTCTTCTCATTGTGCAAAGGAACAAATTCATTGACTTGTAATCAAAGTGATAAAATAAATTCAACACATTTCAAGCTGCAACAGTGTTTTTGTGACTCCATCAACTGCTTAGATGTGTTTCTCACTGGAGGCAGCTTGTGGGTGGTGATTCAAGGTGTGTCTGTGATTTTCGTTCTCTTCCTCATTGCTTCAGTCAGCAAATGCATTGTGCTTATTAACTCCTGTTTTGTACTAGACATAATATAAAATAACAGACGACCCACAAAGGACCCACCCACTCTTTGCTCTCATGAAGTTCCTAGAAAACTAAGAAAACTCTGAAAACAGAATGGTGATTGGGCTGTATGTTAGTCTGTTTTATGTTGCCAATAAATCATTTCTACAGACTAGATGAGTTAGGAAAAAAAGGGGTTCCTTTTTTTTGGTTCCTGGATATGGAGGTCCAAGGTCACTTTACCCATGCCATTCTTGCTTCCAGAGTCCCAATATGACACAGGGTTCTACATGGTAAGACACAGATAACTTTACTGTGTATATGCATGCACGTGTACTTGTTCTCTAGGCTTGCTCTTATAATACCACTAGGATTTAATCATGAGGCTCTACCCTGATGACCCCATCTAATCCTAATCACTTTCCAAGGCTCCACCTCTGGATACTGCAATTGCATTAAGTTTCTACCCTCTTAATATCTCACAGCAGTGATTAAATTTCAATATGTGATCCCCGGAAGTTATACTCAGGCCATACCAAGGCCTGAGGAAGTGGGATACCCAGAGCTGTAAGAGGGAAACCTTCCTAGCTTTGATTTGGTAGCTAAGGAACACTGTATACTGATATAAAGGATGAGCAAAGTACAACTGGATGAAGGGAGCATTTGACATACAGCAGGTAGTGTAGGCAAAACACAAAAGAAAAACAGAAATTCATTTTTGATCACTCAGAGGTATGACCCATTCAAGTGGAATCACTAAGGAAATGCCGCACTCGGTTGTGTACTCCAGTTTTCCTTTTCTTCCAAATTCTGTGTTCAGTGAGGTCAAGTTGGTAGCTATAGGTTGACCATGGTGGGAAGAGAATCCCCACTACAAAAATTGACAGCTGCCTGAAATCAGTCTTTGTGTTTTCTGAAGAGCTAATCGCTAAATATTTACCAACATACCAATGGACACCGATCCAAGACACCACACTAACACAACTATAGATCTGTGATGTGGCTTTAATTCTTCTTACTTCCTTTTGATGTTCTGTATCACCCACCGGCAGCTGCTCTTAAGCTGGAAGTGGGATGGAGACAAGCAGCAGGGTACCACTGCCAGCATTTCATCTCCCTGGGCTCCTTCGACTGTGAATCCTGCCATCTTCACACGTGCCAACATCCTGTGAGTTTTCCCACATCGGCCGTTTTTCAAGTCAAAGCTATGTTAAAAAATAAACTGGCACTGTTTTCCTCAGACTTTAATGCTCATTAACACACACCTAGACTCTCACAGCTTCAGTTTCACACCTGTGGTTCAATTTACATGAATAACTAAATCTTCGCTTATGCCTGCTTGAGGCTATTCAGAAGAAACTAGCATGCCTCTTCCAGAAGCAGATTCACCCCAGGCAAATATCAGAAACCAGCTTAAAATACTACCAGAGATGGGTTGGGAGTGTCACTCAACAGTGGAGGATTTGCTGAGCATGTTGGAAATTTCGAGGTGTCATCCCTGGCATAACAAACAGATTGATTTATCAGAAATAAACCACAGTCTAACTTGTCGTGGTGAGCCAGTTTCCATGGCAAAGGTCATAAGCTTTGGTCATACAGGAAATAAGAAATAGACAGGGATGCACTAGGTTTAACATATGACACTTCCTCATTTTCAGTCATTTGAACTCCCTTAGATCCCTCAATCCTTATTGATCTCACACAGATTCATACTCAGAACATACTGGGTCAGTTTTCTTCTGGCCTGTGGTTGGTGTCTGTCTAGGTCGCTTTAAGGAGAGTCAGACAAGAAAGAGAAAGCTCTATTCACATGGTGGGTGGAGCAAGTTGGAAGCATTCTGGCTCTATCTGATAGGTAGATGAGAGAACTTGACCTAATCACAGCATGTTGGGAGTTTAGTTAGTTTTCACATTCAATTCAAATTAGCACTTACAATTTTTATCCATATGCTTTTTTTCAGCAAGAAGAGGGGGTTTTGGAAGAACTACATGAATCCATAATCTATTTTTCCCCTGTAGATTTTGCTGGGGTGTCTGTGGTGCACAGATTCTGAAACCACTTCACAAAAGGAATTGACATGTATAAAGTCCTTCTAAAAGCCACCAGGAATGACAACAGGAAATAGAGAGAGGTGGATGGAGACCCCTTTCTCTAAATTGACTCTTTTTATTCCTAATTAAATTTGCTGGGACTGGGGGTGTAGCTGAATGGTAGTTTATGTTCAGCATGTGTGAGTCTCTGGCTTCCATTCCCAGTATTGTGGAGAGAAAAAAAAAGGTCTGGAACCAACAAGCCACTATCAAAGCTAATAGAGTTCGTGCTAATATTAGTAAACAGTAGGATGCTCTTTTCAAAATAAAATATTTAAAAGTTTACATAAACTTTTAAAAATGTCAATTACTCCATTTCCCTGCCTCTGCATACATTCTTGTTTTCATTTTCATTTTGAAGTAATTTATAAAGGCATGAACTCAAGCTAAGTCCCACACCTCGTGACTTTCTGACCATATTGCAATGAGCATTCCATTGAACCTCACCGTGCCTACAGTTTCTTATTTGTAGAGTCAAAGGAATGATAACTTTCACCCAGAATTACTTTACACACTTAGAAAGATAAAGCATGTACACATATACAACCACATCTATGACTACAGAGCTTAAGTCTTGTCTCCTGTGTATAGCCTTAAAGCTCAATTTGTAGCATGAAAAAATTGTAGAGTCATAACAGAAGGCTATATATACATGGTTAGGAAATGAGGAGGGTAGTGGGTGGTGAGTCTTCATAATAGATAGTGAAACTCATATTTCTGCTGTGATATATATTGGGGGGATGTGGCCATTTTACTAGAGATTTATTTTGAAACATCTCTTTTGAAAATATTTTGCGTTTTTAAACAGCTCCTTCGTTTCTTTGTAAAGAGTGAGAAATAACATAGCAAAAGTATTATTCTCTCAGTTACCTCAAGTTTTCTATCTTATGACTATGTCTATTGCAAATGAAAAGCCCAGAATGAGAAAAAAAACAAGTGTCCAGCAATTTGAACTTGTCTTTTTTTTTTTTCCTTTATCCACCCATGGCTGGACTTGATTGTATCATTTGATAACAATAGATATTATAAGTCATACCCTCCTAGACTAGATTGGCTTATGACTTGCAGGATAGAGTCTAGTTTATTCCTCACATTGCATACATGTTTTTAAACTATAATTATCGATGTTTCCAAGTGGGAAATATTATCAGTACAATGTAGTTCTCTAATCATCAGGCAACTGACTCTCACCATGTACTCTTTATCAAATAACATATATATATATATATTACTAATTAAATTTATTTATTTTACATCCCGACCTCAGTATCCCCTCCCTGCTCTCCTTCTAGTCCCTTCCCCCACCATCACTCTGCCCCCTATCAAATAAAATTTAAAGTGACTTGAGAAGTGAAGGCCAGACTAGCAAAGGTTCCAGCATCTTTTATTGTGTCAGCTTTCTCCACCTTCTATCAGTTGATGATGCCTGTCCACTTAGACACTTGAGAAGTCTCTCATGAGGTTAATCAGACTGCTGCTTCATGGGTATCATGTCCTACTGCACTGCTCAAGGCTCCAAAAGCCTCTAGGCTCCTCCACCTGCCTGCTGTTGCTGACCCAGCAGTGTTCAGTGTTCAGTCATCCGTATCCTGTATCTCTATAAATGCTGCTTCATTTCACACTTCTGGGCATTCCATCTCAGAGACAGGTACATTGTCTTTATCCCTTGAAACACATAGAAGTGACGAAGTGGCTATTTTATTCTTTTACCTCCTTCCATTTTTTTTTTTTTTTGCTTTTGGATAGAAGGATCCCAACTCAGAAAGCGGCTCTTGGCTTTGAGTAAGTGAGAAGATAGTAACCACTGTATGTGTCTTTATTAATAAACTGGAAGATAAAAAAGACTCTTCTCAGAATTGGGGACAGGCAGAAATAATGGAACCAGCAAGGTTGGCAGTGCATCCCAGGGGACTAAGGTGATGAGGCAGCCATCACTTTCCTCCACATTGCTTTAAAGGTGTTGAGGTAAGACACTGGTACTAGAACCCAGAGAGTTGTGCCCATAACCAGGAGAGAAGGGCTTACCTGTGGCTTTAGGAAGGTAGAGTAGGTAGGTGTGGGGTATGCTTCCTGCTTCTGTCCTACAACTCTTTCACCTCTTGCTCGGGCTTCACATTGTCCAACCCAACCAAAATCTTGACATGGGGCGAACCCAAGCGCTAAGCTCCCTGGAGTTCTGCTTAGGGACACAGAGAAAGAAGGAGAAAGAGGAATCCAGAAGAGCAAACTGAGAAACCAGCAGAAAATATGTTAAACAGCGGTTCTCAACCTTCCTAACGCTTCTACCCTTTAATAAAGTTCTTCATGTTGTCACCCCCAACTACAAAATTATTTTTGTTGTTGCTTCAAAATTGCCATTTTGCTACTATTGTGAATCATAATATAAGTATTTTTGTAGATAGAGGTTGGCCAATGGGCTTGTGACCCACAGGTTGAAAACTGCTAAATGGAGATAGGAGGAGAGCTCAGCATTGGAGGGTTCTGAGTCAGTTCCCAGCACTATGAAAATACTAAATAGCTGCAAATACTGCACATGAAAACTGAGGGAAGTAAAGACTGGGTCAAGGAAGGAATGAATTGAAGGATGGGGGATCCTTTTTTACGCTGCTTCCTAGAGAGCAATCCTAGGAGTTGAATTTAATGATCCCCTATTTTCATTATACTTCTATAAAAATGATTTTTTCTCTAAATGAACTCACATTTGATTCACAATTTTGAAACAAGACATCTAGTACTGGTCAAAATGATACACCGTAAGACTATCCATCCATCCACCCACCCACCCATCCATCAGACACCTGCAACCGGTGAGCACTCTCAATGTAGACTGACAACTCCTCAGTCCTGTTTTGTTGCTGCAGAGGGAAGGCAGCTCTCCTCTATCATAAGTAAGTCATTCCAGGGCCTAGCACATGTAGTTTAGTGGGAGAGCAGTTGGCCTTGCCCAACAACTATGAGGCCCTGAGTTCTAGCCTCAATACCACCACCAAAAATAAACAAGTCATTCTAAATGTAGTGTAAAAACAATAATTAATTTCTTATGGCTTACTGAGTTGGCAGGCCCTACTAGGCCATTTTCCCTGTATTGACATGCATATGGCTGCATTCTGCTGGGAGCTTGTTGGCCAGGAACATCCAGCTTTGTCTCTCTTCCTCTATGGTATAGTTTCTTTGTTTTTAAAAATTCATTACTACTACTACTACTAGTAGTACTATTAGTGTGTGTGTGTGTACACTTGAACACACATGTCCACAGTGGATGTGCAGGCACCATAGAACACATCTGGAAGTCAGAAGACAACTTGTGGGAACCCTTTCACCATTTAGATTCTGGACATCTAGCTCAGATTCTTGGACTTGGTGTCAAGTATCTTTACTGGTTGGGCCATCTCACTATCCAAGGTATAGCTTCTTAAACTGTGAGTTGTAAGCCTACCTAGGGTAGTATAACTGAATGCGGGGATCATGAAAAATTTGGCATCACTAAAAACGTTTCTGAACATACAAAAACCAAAATAATCAAATGTCTAATGAATGTGTGTTTCTAGAAGCACTTGCCCATGCTGCATCACTACACTATACCCTTGCTTCTGAACAGACAGCCTGCACACTTGCACTGCCCATACCTTCATGTCCCACAACATCAGTGAATGCTTCCTGAAACAACTCAACTCAGATCTGAGACTACTGCATGCTATTGACTGAATGGTTTAAATGCACATGGCAAGTTTTCTGCTCTTCTAGAAACATAATGGTTGAATTACAGAAAGAAAAGAGAATTTTTAAGATTTTAAAAAATGTTTCCTTATCATTTATAAGCACATGAGTACCAAGTTAGTGTGCCTTTGGATTGTATCATGTTAGAATGTTTGATTTTAACATTTGCCATTTGAGATACCGATTTGAGTTTCATTAAAAATTGTTTAAAAGTTTAGCATTGAATTAGGTCTGAATTTCTAAAGATTTCTGACATGGTCCCAAACAGACTTCTGTCATTTTACACTATGTATTGAATGTGAAGTGGTATTATCAACACTGACAAGGAAAAAATCAAATTATCAGTCAACTCTAAAATACTTTGAAGGTACTCTAAGTGAAAACTCAGGTAAGATTCAAAGTGTGTGTGTGTGTATATGGTGTGAAACTGTACAGAAAGGAATCTAGAAATAAGCTCCTGTTATTTTAGTTTCACAAAGGCAAATGCATAGTCTGCTCAGAAGTTTCTTGCCATGAGCATGGTCAGTGCTGCTTCTATGCTTTAAGACCTTTTCTTCAGTATGGGGCACTAGTCCCAC
Organism: Mesocricetus auratus; assembly: GCF_017639785.1. Lineage (NCBI taxonomy): Eukaryota > Metazoa > Chordata > Mammalia > Rodentia > Cricetidae > Mesocricetus > Mesocricetus auratus. Next base: position 5,316,296 of record NW_024429213.1, read on the forward strand.
TCTCCATCCAGGGAAGTATCACCAGGGTTAGCAGTTTTACTCTTTAAGTTCAAGGAAAGGGAATGATGTATGGGGCTGTGGGGGAAATGGCCAAAGGAATGGAAGCATACAGTTAAGGTCACTTAGCACCTAGTGAAAAACCAGGGAAGACCTACCACTCAGACTCTCCTCTCTAGTCCTGGAACTTGGAATATGGAACTTAATAGAAATTTAAGTTCTGGACAAGGTTCTTTACTGCTGAACTATATCCTCACTGGTTGAGTATGTATGTACCATGTGCAAAGCCCTAGTTTAATCCCCATGATGTCAAAAACAAACAAGCAAGCAAATAAACTCCCCCAGTAGACTTACCGTTTGATCCAGGTGTGATGACACAGATATTGCTGAGACAGGAGGATCACCACAAGTTTGCGGCCAGTTTGACATATGTAGCAAAATTCTGCCTCAAAATTATCAAGGAAAAATACATCAGAGTTATGTGGTTTGATTAGATCATGAATCAGAGTCACTTATTTAACAACCAGTCGCATCATGCTTCCAGATACCTCACACTCCTGACGACTGGGCAGGATGTGGCCTTCAGAAGTAACGTTTCCTCCTCTCCTCCTCTCTGATGCAATTCTTTCTGCCTCTCTCCTCCATACCAGACTAAGGTTGGTAGCTGTGTGTATTCTCTTATTTCTCTCAGTGCTTAAGAAGCCTTAGGGGGCAGGTGTGGCCTGCCTGCCTTATACGGATTCAACAGCAGACACAAAGCAGGTCTTAGATTACTTACATAGGGCAAGGTGATGTCAAAGTACCCTGTCTATTCAGGAGGGGTGTATACTCTCTGCAGCCCACATTGGGAGGGCACTGAGTATCTCTCTAGTATTCGCTTCTGCCTCAGTGTGGCCTATATTTTATATTTGCCCTGCAAATCATTTGTAGAAGAAAGTGTGTAAACACATAGTCATGGTGATGAAGGTTGCAGGCTGAAATTTTCAGTTGAGTATCAGATTCTAAGTATCAAAACTAAAGTTAAATCAAAATAATCCTTTTCAGGCGCTGCCTTCTAGGCCAATTTATGAACCATATAAAGAAATCAGAGTTTCTATTTCATGTTTACAAAAGCTAAGATTAAAAGAACTTTACCAACCATGATTACTAATCTTACTTATCTGAATGAACCTTAACTCTTTACATTATTCAAATGTACTTCCAATGAAACAAGAATATGCCATAATTTGGAGTGCAGAGGAAATGACAAGAACTGAAAGTAACACAGAAAAAGAAAAGTTTTTAATTCATTCTTTGATAATTTAATTTTTATTTAAATTAGAAACAAGCCTGCTTCATATGTCACCAAGCCCCCATCCCAGGGAGGGTGAGGCACTCCATGGCTGGTTCCCAAAGTCTGTCATAACATCCAATGCAGGGTCCAGGCCCTCCCTCATGTGTCCAGGCAAAGAGCACATCCCTCCACATGGAATGGGCTCCCAAAGTCCATTCCTATGCCAGGGATAAACAGTGATCCACTACCAGAAGCCCTATAGATTGCCTAGGCCTCCTCACTGACATCCACATTCCAGGGGTCTGGATCAGTCCCATGCTGGCCTCTCAGCCATCAGTCTGGGGTCCACGAGCTCCCCCTTGTTCAGGTCAGCTGTTTCTGTGGGCTTCGCCAGCCTGGTCTTGACCCCTTTGCCTATCATTCCTCCCTCTCTGCAACTGGGTGTCAGGAGTTCAGTTCTTGGGCGTCTGCCTCTGCTTCCATCAGCCACTGGATGAAGGCTCTAGGATGGCATACAAGGTAGTTATCAATCTCATTATAGGGGAAGAGCATTTAAGGTAGCCTCTCCACTATTGCTTAGATTGCCAGTTCGTGTCATCCTTATAGATCTCTGGAAAACTCATTAGTGTCAGATCTCTTCTCAAACCTGTAATGACTCCCTCTATTTTGGTATCTCTTATCCTGCTCTGCTCTATTCTTCCCCCAACTCAAACTACCTGGCCCCCCATTTCCTCCTCTCCCCTCCTCTTCTCCCCCTCTCATTCTCGCAGTTCCCTGTCCCCTCCCCCCATGCTCCCAATCCATGGAGAAGATCCTGTCTACTTCCCCTTCTCCAGGGTACTATTTATGTCTCTCGTAGGGTCCTTACTGCTTCCCAGCCTCTCTGGCGGTATGGAGCAGCTGGCAATCCACTGCTCCATGTCTAACATCCATATATTAGTGAGTACATATCATGTTTGTCTTTTTGTGACTGGGTTACCTCACTCAGGATGGCTTCTTTTAGTGCCATTCATTTGCCTGTGAATTTCAAGATTCCATTGTTTTTTTTCCGCTGAGTAGTACTCCATTGTGTAAATGTACCACATTTTCTCTATCCACTCTTCAGTTGAGGGGCATTTAGATGGCTTCCAGGTTCTGGCTATTACAAATGATGCTGATATGAACATAGTGGAGCAGATGTCCTTGTTGTATGAATGTGCATTTTTGGATATATGCCCAAGAGTGGAATTGCTGGATCTTGTGGCAGACTGATTTCCATTTTCCTGAGGAATCTCCATACTGATTTCCAAAGTGCTTGTACAAGTTGGCACTCCCACCATAAGTGGAGTCAATAAGACAAAACAGCAGCCCACAGAATGGGAAAAAGTATTCACCAACCCACATCTGACAGAGGGCTCATCTCCACAATTTGCAAAGAACTCAAGAAGCAAGTCTCCAAAACATCAAAGGTTCCGATTAAAAAGTGGGCTACAGAACTAAATAGAGAAATTTCAATAGAGGAGTCTAAAACGGCCGAGAGACACTTGAGAAAGTGCTCAATATCCTTAGGTGTTAGCACAATGTAAATCAAATCAACGCTGAGATACCATCTTACTCCTGTCATTCTTTGAGAATTTAATGTCAATGCAATGCATTTTGATCCCTCTTCCAATTCCTCCCAGATACTCCCCAACTGCCACATCCCCCTTACATGCCCTCTTTCATAGCCCACTGAATCCAATCACTGTTGTTCTTATGTGCATTGGTGTAAGGCCAGAAGAATTTTTCAAAATCTTTTGAAAATTAGTTTGAGTGAGGGTGAAATTGTTGGAATAGTTAGAAATTTAAAGTTGCCTAGTTCAATTGGAATAGCATCTGTTTATGTTCCAAGTTCTAGTAGGTCTGTCTAAAGTATTATTTTCTTTACCTCAAACTATATTTTATTAAATGGTTAAGACATCTGTGTTGGCCAGCCTCTGAGATGCCCCACCATGGTCCCTGCTTTGTAATTTTCACTTACTTGAGTGGGAAAGAACTTGGTGACATTCTTCTAATGATTGAATTACAGCAAAGGTTGACAGGACTTTACTTCTGAGATTAGGTCACAAAAGAAGACCTACTTCTTGTTTCTTTGCAATCTCTTATATACTCCATCTCACTCTCTTGTTTCTTTGTGGTCTCTGATATACTCTAACACTCTCTTGGAGTCTTTGTCATGGAAAAACTAGCCATAGTGTTAGAAACTGTCCTCTGTAGTGGTCCATTTGAGAAAGTTTGGAAGAGGGCTGGGTTGTAATCAAGCCTTCAGAGGAAACCACGGTCCAGATATCACTTTGATGGCAGCTTTGTTGAACACTCAAGTCAGAGGATTCAACAAAAGTTGTCAAGAGTTCTGAATCCCAGCACCTGGAAGCTGATACACTCTGTTGTTTCAAGCCAGTTTTGCGGTAATTTGACACACAATAGTGGATGATGAATGTAGAATCATTGATGAGACATGATCAAAGAAGAAAACATTTCTTTGTATTCTTTTCTGCTTTGAAGAACATTATTTTAGTAAATCTTTATGAAGCTTAAGATTTTTATGCAGTCAAGGATCCAAAGATATGAACAAATAAATTCAAAAGGACTAACTAATCAATAAGAATTATCCCCCCGGCACAGTTTGGGTAGAATGTAGTATGATGGTTACCCACAGAGCTCACTGCTAGAATCACAGAATGTGATAATTCATTCATAAAATAATGATTACTTAGACTGTACACTTCTTGATTTTAATCTGCATTTCCTATTGAAAGAAAAAGGTATTTTTCACTTATTTCACCCTCTAACGTTAAAAAAGATCATCAACAGAATATACCAGAATGTCTTCCAGAAAGGATATTAATTAAAGTAGCTCTGTAAACAGAATCCTGTCTCTCCACAAGCCTTATTTCATGCTTGAGTTCCTTTCAGCTCCTTTGAAGATAGTCTCTTTCCCGGGCGGAGCTCTAAGCCTGATTCACTCTTGAGAGATGACCAGGTTGGCTGCTGGCCAGCAGCTTGTTTGTGGGAGCCTTCCTCTCTGTCTCTGAATATGCAGTCCATCTGACTGAAGCTGTCTAGCCTGACAGTGAGGCAGGCGGCTGAATGAAGTCATAGCTGCCATTCAGCATGGAAACAACCCATGATGGCTTCTCACAGTCTTGGTGAGTGACTGTCCATGGAAGGGAGGTCTAGCGTTCTGAAGGAGGCATCCTCCTTGGGCTAAAGCTTGTAAGAAAAATTCAAGTTGAGCTGCCCCTCTCCCTCCACCCTCTCTTTCACTAATGGCTCATGAAATAAACTGAGTTGTTAATGACAGAATGATTTCCCTGAAGGTCTCAAAGTTGCCAAGAACACCCAATTTATAAACCTAAACTCAGTAAGTTTACATTATGTGTATATGTGTTGGCAGATTACATGTAAAAAAGTAAAAATCACAGACATGAGGTCCCCTGGTACAGCCAGCCCACTCCTTGAGTTCAGATGGTGCCAACATTTCCATTACAACCCCCAATTCTAGAGGTCGAAATGGGAGAGGGGAAGAGATGCCAAGAGGGATTTAGGCAACTCTGAGAAAGGTAGCTTGGTACTTTCTCCTGATTCCAACTTGGATACACATCTTCACAGAAGTGAGAATTAATGTCATGTTTCAAGAGAATCAGAAAGATATTGAGTGACAGAAGTAACTCAAATTTTCTGCTAGTATAAATCTGGTCACTTGCATTTCTGGCAGTGAGAAACTCTGCTGGTCCTTCTGGACATGCAACTGTAGCAAACATCCACAGTTTTCTATTCAACCCCTTATATGAGAACTGTTGAGAAGGGTAAGAAATCTCTTCTACTTTGGAATCATTTGGGGCTGCATCAAGTTGTATAAAGTGCCATTGGAACATGAAAACAACTCTTTTATTGTCCTGAATGCAGATGGAATCTCCAATAGTACATATCTGAATCAAACTACTGATGTTAACTCAGTTTTGTCTTGGGTGGCTGGCCAATGGCAAGGAGACATGTCTAGAGTACTGGTAGCTTCATGTTAGAGACACAGAACTCTGCTTGGCTGGTAGACTTCATGGATAATATGTGGAGTTGATATTATATATGAGAGCAAGAAAGGTTAGAAGGTTTAGACATCACTAGCTGAGCCTCATAGATAATGGGAGAGTAGTTTGACAACTTTTTGGTTCCCTTCTTGTAATGGATTTAGCCATCCTCATTCTTTCTCATTTATCTTTGCAGTGCATCTCAGGAGAGTCAGTAGATCATGGACTACTGACTAGTTGACAGGGTTGTTGGTCATAAAGTTTGCTTTCACCAAGGGAATGTAGGTAGAAATGAAAGTATTAAGGCCCTAAGGGGTCCTTTCTTTTTCCACTCTCTTGTTTTGTTTTTAACTTATGCCACCTATGAAAAGAACAACACGTCAGAGTAACAATTGGGCCCAGAATTGAAAAAATAGAGTAAATCTGAATCCAATTTGAAGCTTGAAACTGAGACCAATTCTCAGACCACTGTGCTAGAAAGAAATATGAATAGTCTGCATTGGTCATTTTATTTGTTGCTGGGACAAGGTACTAGATAGAAGCAAGTTAGGAGAAAGACTATTTTCACTCACAGTTCCATGATAGAAAGGACTTTGGCTTTGGTGTCCAGAAATCTTCTAGCTGGTCGCATTGTTAAAGAATAAGAGTGTCCCCAGTGACCTACTTCCTTCTGGTAGGGTTCTGAGAGGCTCTGCAGCCTCTCAAATGCTAGTTCCCTAACTAGTTCTTGTATTCAAGCACATGGGGGTCATTTCACATATAAACTATAACATTGTTGTAAGCCATCAAGCTTTGGAATTATTACATAGGATTTTTTCCTGCCCCCTTTTGCAGCTTTATGGTTTAAACCTAAGACTCCATGCAATATCCCTAGTCCCTGTTTTGGTGACTAACTGTACAGTTATAAATAAATATGTAGATTTCTATTTTAGCAGAATCCTGACTAGTGTAACCGAGACCTCCCACCCTCTTATGTTCAAACATTAGAGTTTTCATTCTAATTGAAACGAACAGCAGCTATTATCTACTTCTATGCCCTCATAAGGGCAACAAAGCTTAGGTAGTGAGATGAGACAAATCCAGGAGGCACAGATAAGTGTTTTGTGGCATAAATCAAGTCAGGACTCCAAATCTCTAGAATCACACACAGGATTTTAAAAACCCATTACTTCTTCAAAATCATTGCTTCTTCTAGAAAACCTATTTTTCTAGTCAAGTGATCCTATGTATGTTTGTATAAACATTGGATATACAATGTAATAAAATCAACCCAACATAATCTACGCACAGGAGCAAAGAAGCAACATAATAACTGTGTACTAGTTTTAGAAATTCCTCCCAGGATATTTTCTCATCAGCCTAGACACAATATACATATTTTTAAATAGGAGGCAGGTGTCTAGTTCCTGAATTCCAATGCTGGATAGGCGAGACAGGAAGAAAAACATTCTCTTAGAGATTAAATGTTGATCTGGCCTATCCCAGAGTTACCACTTATACAACTCCAGTTACAAAAATAACTATTAACTCTTCATCTCTCTCTTTATGCAGACCTCCATAAAAAGTTTTACAGACTACTATTTTGCCATTTCCCTAAGGATCTTAAAGAGTGGGTAGAGTTTGATGGAATATACATGATCCTATCTGAAGGTGATATGATCACAAGATGATCTTTTACCATTCTTTATTGTCATGTCAATAACCCATAGCTCCAGTTCCAGGGAATCTGAGGCCCGTTTGCCTCTGAGAGCACCTGCATGCATGAGAGAGAGAGAGAGAGAGAGAGAGAGAGAGAGAGAGAGAGAGAGAGAGAGAATTGAGATTTTGAGATTTGAAGAGATTTAGGGAAAATTATTCCACACTTACTTTCCTAAAAACTGGCTAAAGTGAATCTTTATAAGGACCTTAATGAACTGGGGACTTCACAAGCTCAGGGTGTAGTTTCCTGAAAGGGGCATGCAGTATAAAGCTTAGTTCCATTTGCTTGGCTTAATATATTACAGTTTTCCTCTGCATGCTTGTACAATAATCAATAAAGGCGCCATGATGGAGGGAGATTCTAAGTTATAAAAATCTTAGTAGTCCTCTCTACTGTTCCCCACCAATTCCCCCAACCTGTAACTGAGCTCCCAGACTCCATGCTCATCTTACAACTTGATGTACCTCAATATTTACTGTCTTCTAGGTGTCCCTGAAAAATCCAGACATGCTATTATATGGATATCTCAGGCAGGGTTCTAACAGGGAACAGCTGACACACCCAGAAGAGGATAACTGAGGAGGGTTTATTTGCAGAGCTGGCACAATGGAATCGCAAAAGAGTGTGCAATAACTTGTAATTCCTAGTAGACAAATTGTTCTTGCCTTGGCCTGAAGGGTTGATTAGAGGGAATGAGTCCCAGAATTGGAAAGGATCTAGTGAGTTGCCACAGAGTTAGATACCTGGAAAAGATGATCAGGTGATTTCCCCAGGCTGAAAAGAAGCCAGTGGCATAATGACCCTGCCTTTGAGCCTCTGTCACAGATATTCTGCAGCTGTTCTCCATGGGTCAAACACAACTGGCAGTGCGAGGTCATGGAGCCCTGTTGATGAAGTCCAGACCTACAGAGTTCTGGCAGAGAGCAGGGATGGCAGAGGCGAGCTGAGAGGACAAAGCAAAGATACCTTCAGAGGCCACTCACTTCTGACAGCCCACCCATAGATCTGTGGATACACTGAGAGCAAGAAAAATGCTTCTCGACTACACAAACTTAATTTGTATCTAGCAGTAAAACTTTATTCTTTCACATGAGTTATGCTACAACAAGTCATGAGGATAATTCCAGAGCTGTTTGAAATATATTTGTATACAGATCTTCTCACTTCACTCCAGATATTTTATAGTCAAGGGAGGGTGAATATTGTGTTTTCTAAGGGGTGAGACATGGCCATCCCAACTAGGACTGCCTTGGCATTCTCTAACTGATGGGCATTGATGGGCATGCCAGACAACAGTGCCAGTCTCTTAGATGTACTGATATGTTTGCTGACACTGCAGGATATGTGTGTTTGTGTTGCTAAGACCCAAGTAGCCATGCAAAACTCTGAATAATATTTTTTAATTTTATAGATTTGCTTCTGTATCTAGAGTCCAATAATCTGAACAGTTAACAGCACTAAAGCACATTCAGACATTACTGCTGCTTTCAATAATGGGCCTAATAAATGTGAAAGAAAAAAATCTTCAAATGTCCTTCAAAAATATCAAAGAAACAACGGCTCCTATTCTTTTCTGAGACAAAGATTAATAGAGAAAATGCCTAATTCTGCTCTCCTTTAACCCCTGAACTATATATGAAAATGTCTGTAAATTATTCTTCAGAAAACCCAACAGGTGATAAGCAAACATTGCTGAGTTCATTATCTACAATGGTAAATATGCTACTCCCTGGGGCTGTCTCTCTTCTCCCTGATGTAAAAGGTTCAATATTGCTAGGTGTTGACATCAGCAGAGGGAATTGAATATTTTATTTAAAATTAGAATTGGGGTATGGTTAAGCTAGATGAAGATAAAAATGTGATAATGTCATGTGGCATAGTCCTAAGGTTCTCTCTACCAGTATAACATTCACAGAGCATGCCAGGTATCACCAGTTAAGTGATGGTTACTGCTGATTTCGTATTTTGGTGATAAAGAAGTAATATGTTAATCATCATTTGTTCTTTAGGCATGTATCAAATACCTTTGTCTCCAGCATTATGTTCTTTAACAATGGGAAATGTCAAAGAATGAGATTCCACGTTTGATCTCTGCAGACAAGGCAAAGGTTGGTGGTCAGGAAATGTGCTCTCAAAATAGCCAGATTGAGGACAACACTGAAGTGGGGAGTGTACTAATTCCTACTTCAGAAACACACTGAGCATGAGGGAACTAGGTCAAACAAGCTATTGGGAACAGTGGGGGTTTGTGAAAATGATGCACACGGATGGCAAGCAGTGGTGAGAAAATGTGACTTTGGACAAATTAAATAAAGAATTGTAATGAATAGAAGATCCCAAGAGCCACCATTCTTCTTCAATATTTACTTACAGATCTTTCAAATTGGCAGGATTATACCCATACTCCTTATACAAATGGAAATAAGAATACACAGGAAGATTAAGGGTTTAAAAAAGGTTTCTAGGTAGTCATATTCTTTCCTTTGTGAAAAACATGGGAACATTTCTCAACGCTCTATGCCAACCATGAAATCTTAAATCTTCTTTCATTTGTGTGCAACTTTTAAAGAACAACTATGAGCTATTATTAGGAATACCCTAGAAGTGCCTGGCTGATGTTAGCTGGTAGTATCCATGTATAAGGCAGATGCTAGATATCTTAGGCTTCTGTGGTCTTTAATACCTTGTGATAAGGCCTTTGGAGCAAGTGTGAAAACAATTTGCTATCTGGACAAATAGATGGAAATGATAACATTACTGAATAGTTTGCCAGAGGAAAACAAATGACTAGTATGTGCATGTGTTGTTATAATGGTGATAAAACTTTGAATTAAAAAATGTTTAAAGAAACATTACCCTTTTATATGCAATGTTGATGAATTATGGCTCTGTCTTTAACTCACATAGTCAGTCTAAGAGACTGTAACTTTGGGATATACGATGATCTTTGGTGAGTAAACAATCCAGGGAGGTATAACTGGATTCACGTGCAGTGTGTTTTGCTACTCCTGGGCATCACTCCACTGTTTAGGACCACTTTCCTCTTTGGTAGGACTCTTAAAACACAGAACATCTTCTCAGAGACAAGCAAGGAAAAAATACTGTTTCCCTAAGGATTGCCACACAGAAAGTGTACAGAAACAAACTGGTAATTAAGTACTTGTACATTATTTGTACTTGTGTTGCTATAGCTCTCAGTTGTGATGGAAATTTTGAGATGGTACCTTAGTCCACCCTGGTCTGTTATGAAAAGCACTAAAGGCTTAGACAACAGGCATTTACTTACTTCTTACACTTCTAGAGTTTTGGAAGTCCTATCCTGGTGAGATCCCTCTTCTGGTTGTAGATAACTAGCTTTTTTTTGAACCCTCTTGTGGCAGAAAAGGAATTGAAAGCCTCTTAGGTCTCTCCCTATAAAGGTATTAATCTCAGTCATGAGAATTCCCCATCGTGACCCCATCACTATTAATACCATTGCATTGGAAATTGGGTCTTCAGCATATGAATTTTGGGGAGAGGACACAACATTCAGTCCCTAGCAGATGGGAACTGAAGTAAAAGAAACACAAATGAAACAATTCTGCTTAAGTGTACCTTGTGTATTATAAAAATAATCTGTGAGAACTTGATGGCTTTTGCTGATTAGGGTTTCTTAAATTATCAGGACAAAATTTATTACCATTAACACAACAAACGAGTCCCTTGAGTGATCTTGAATGGGCATATGGACAATGTTAGAGGTAGGTATGCATTCTTAGACTTAGATAGGAAGCAGATAACATATTTTCTTCAATCAGGGGGACACATTCCTAGGAGGAACTAGGGCAACACGTTCCATACACAAACAGCTGGGATAACTGGGACTGAGCCTGACTGAAGTGCTCTCTTCATTGCATCAGAGCCTAACAATTCACCTCTCTTAGATGAAGGCTAGAAGCCATTATCATTTCAACACATGTGTCAGCCGGGTTCTTATCCATAAGAACTATGGGTATCCTGGTGTGGTGGCTATGAAGACTGAGGCAGTAGAATTGCACTGACTTTGGGGACTACATAGTGAGTTCCATGCCAGTCTGGGATAGCGTGAGACCTTGTCTCAAAAATAAATTAGGTTTATATTGCTGTGAAAAACTATCATGGCCAAGAACTACTTGGAGAGGAAAACATTTATTTCACCTTACACTTCTTCAAGAAGTCAGAACAGTAACCTGAAGGTAAGAACTTGGTAGATACTCTGGAAGAGTGTTACTTACTGAAGTCAGTAAGTTCCCTGTGGCTTTCTCAGTTTATATACACCAGGACCACCTGCCAGGAGGATGTTGTACCCTCCAAAGTGGCCTGGGCCCTCCCACATCAATCATTAATCAATAAAATGCCTCCACAGGCTTGTCTGCAGGTCAATATATGATAGAAGCATTATCTCAAGTGAGGTTCCTTTCCCAAGATAACTCTAGCTTGTGTCAAGTTGGCAATCCCTTCCAAAAAAAACAAACCAGGACAATTGTAGCTTTAGAGAGTTTTGTCCTACCCTGTGATCACTCTAGAAAAATCAATCTCCAATAATGAATTGATGGGATTCATCAAAGCAGACAGTAATTTTGTTAGGGAGAAGGAACATGAGTTCATTTGTACTAAAAGCCATGGAACAATACTATTTAGATCATTTATAGGTTACCTTGTGGTTTCATTTCTTATTTTTAAAATGATTTATGTTTTTAAGAATTATGAGTATGTTAGGACAAGTATGGTGCTATAAGCCTTTAATCCCAGCATGTGGGAGGCAAAGGCATTTGGATCTTTGTGAGTTGGGGGCTATCTGGTCTATATAGTCAATTTCAAGACAGTCCTCTGTAGGAGCAGTGTATACCTTTAAACACTGAGACATCCTTCAGTTATCCATGTTCCTTCTTTAAAGTGGTTATTGATCTCAGAATTTTCACATGTTTATGTGGCCTTCTTTGAGGCTTTTCCTACCACAGACTCAAAGCTCTTGGTAGAGGGCCGTTTGAAAACTTGATTTTTCAAAAGCTATGCTTCAGGTACTATTCATGAGGAGCTCCTAAAAACTATTTCAGGCATACTAATCCTAAGACTTCTGTGTTTTTCAAATTCATATTCTTACAGAAGGTGGCCTTTCACTACCACGCCCCCTGACAAATCTCCTGGAGTTGGCCATGGTCTGTACATAGCCAAGCTCTGCCTATTCATTCCTTCTAGAATTGTAGAATTATTTGTAGCAAGGTAACATGCTTTTTAATGGATGAAGAATCACATAATTGTGTGTTTTCCTTAGTACTTTGCAAATCTGAGTACTGTTAACTCGGGTAGAATATTATGAAGTTATTTATCCTGTGGATGATAACTGCTTGCAAATGCATTTATGGTTAGAGTAAAGCTTCAACAAGTTCATACAATTCAATTATCCAGCCTTTGGGTAATGGTTTCTTTCCCTTCCTTTAAGAAATGCAATTAATTATCCTTACTTTACTGTTAGTGAAGACTTTTTCCTGACTCTTACCTCTTTGGCTCATTACACAAATCATCAATGTGGAAAGCAGAGACAAGAGTACTTCATATTTCTTTCTCAAATATAAATATGATGAACACTAGCCTGTGTGTAGAATATATTGAAGAGTTGCACGTCTAGTAGGAAGAGAAAATAGTGAGAAACATCTCCTCACCAAGCACAGACACCAGTGCTTGCTGCTCACTTCATATACTTCCAAGGGAAATTCTAAATCTGATTATTATTTATTCTAAAAACCCTGAAATTTCTAGAGGGATCAAAGGGCCTATATTTGGTTCATGAAAATTTTAGTAGGGTCTTTGCCAGTGCACAGTAGACACAGTTGAATGTTACAAACTACTTTCAGCAAAGGTACGCACATTTTAATCCCATCTCTGTAAATGAGAGTGCTGTGTAGTTGACTTTACTCTTGATAAATAGTAAATTGAATTTCCCCACCAAAGGTTTTGGCTTGTAGGACAAAATACTTTAATTCATGTGCTATCACCAGTCACAGTTTCCACAGGAAACTACCCCTGTGGTAAAATAGCTCACAGCACACATTTTTTGTAAAGCACTACCCATCATTATTTATTTTCCTTTGACTCTACACCTCCCCCCAAACAGAGAACTTGGAAGTATGTGCTTGAGAACAAACTACTTGGCCATGAATGTAAACAATCAAATCTGTAGCATTTTTCAGTTTTATGGACTCTGAATTCATATGCAATACACAGAAGTTTTAGGGTATTCCCTCAGTATAAAACAGAAAGAAAAATATCTAGAAGAAGAAGTATAGTGCATGTGGAGGGGTAGAGTTAAAAAATAATACTGGTGAGAAGGACAAAAACCTTGTTTTTAAATTTTGTCTTGGCTTTGTTTGAACATGTATTTCCTAAAGATGACAAAATGTTGTCTTACATATTGTTTCTCTCTCTCTCTCTCTCTCTCTCTCTCTATATATATATATATATATATATGTGTGTGTGTGTGTGTGTGTGTGTGTGTATGCAAATTTTCTACCATTACCCTTCATTTCATTCCCAACCCTGTAATAACATTTTGTTATTCCTCTTATCATGATATGATGTAGGGAACAGTAGAGTTGGAAAACGATGCTCCAAATTATGGTATATTGGCTTGCTGAAGACGTTTGAACATATCAACATTATCCTGCTCTCTTGTCTATAGCTCCTTTTGCTCTATAGAATAATGGGAAGGGTCTTTCTCTCAAGTCATCCATTCAAAGGCAGGGGCTTTCAGAAGATTCACCTCCAGGCACATAGACTAGACTTGACCGTACACTCAGGGCTCAGGAGAACTCCACCTTTGGTTATTGTTTATTCTGGGGACCAACTCATCTTCCCTCCAAATCATCTAATCTTCTAAATCATCTATCTTCCCATTCCCTCACAGCAGTCAAGAGGGTTTATAGGCTTCTGAGTCTCAATGAATTACAGGAAAGTAATTTCTTTATGATGCTTCCAGCAGTTCACATTATGTCAGTCAACGAAGTGAAGAAAGGGGACAGAGAAGGAGACCAGGACAGGGCTATGTCCCCAGCACATGCTGGAGCTAGGCACTGTCCTAGTACTCAGGAGGCTGAGTCCTAGCTGTATAAATTACCAATTGCATTGAAGAGAAATTTGCAGTGGGGTATGTGTAAAATATTTCATTAACAATATACATAGAAGAGTTAGATACAAGATAGTGAACCTGAATTCCATCCTGGCCCAACCAGGTGGCAATTATCCCTCCCTCCATTTTCCCTTTTCTTCTCCTGCTGTAGTTACTATTTGACAAAAAGTACCAACCCTTCCTCCCTCTTGTGCTTTCTCTTCTTTCTTTTCTTCCTCCTTTAACCACTGATTAGATTGTTTGTTTCAAAATGCAGTGATCCCCTTTAGAATTGCCATTAGATTTCTGAAATTTAATATAGTGTCTATGTCTAATGTTCAGACAATGGAGACAAATGAGGACCAAAATATATTTAGTGCAACAAACAGTCATTTCTCAGCTGAAATCAACTAATGTCTAAAATAGTTTTCTACCTCTTCCCTCCCCAGAGGCAGTCCCATTTCCTTGCATAGACAACAATAAATGGTTGTTGAACTAAATTAAACTGAGGTGTAACTAGTGCATTCAGAGAATTCCGTGAATATGATTATGGAAATAAGATTATAGCTCTCACAACTTGGCTTATACCAAAAGGAAATGCAGCATATGTGATGAATGATACTGGGGAGTGTGGGAGAAAACGGGTTTTGGAAATTAAAATATATTCTGGATTTGGGGGTAAGAAAGTTAGTTAAATACAAATCAGGCCTTTCTGCACTAAACTTAGTTTACGCTGGGTAAAGCACAACTTCCTGTTTTGAAGGAAAGGTTTCCATGGCTCAAAAGGTCTCCTGGGGACTCACTCATCTCCTACCAACATAACATTTGAGCCATTTTAAATGTAAATTAGGGGAAATACAGCTTGGATTTCATTTGTAGCACAACTTAAATAAGAGAAAGGAAAAATAGATTTGGAAATTATTGCAACCATTTGAGAGCTCCAGACTCCTGTCAATTTCCACATCTATCACCAGCAGATTTGCCAGGCCCAACATTTGAGCATCATTCCTGTATCAGGAAAATAGGCATTAGTTTGACCTCTTAGCATCACTGTGAGCAAACAGCCAGTTATGGTTCCTCTGCCTTAATTCAGAGAGAATCTCTATGAATAGTGAGAGAACTCACCAACAGAATGCTCAGGCAGACAATTCAATTGCTTTTGAATGTTGCAAAGAACAATCACACAGCTAAAAACCAGCTGTTTTCTTGCACGGCTTTCTCACACTTGAGCACTCATCAGAACCCCCTGGAGGGCTTATTGAAACACAGACAGCTGAGTCCCAGCCTTGGAGTGTTTAATTCAGTAGCTCTGAGGTAGAGCCCAAGAATTGGCATCTTTAACACACTCCCAGGTGATGTGGAAGCTGTTGGTCTGAGGCCCACACTGAGCAGGGACATCCTGGTGGGCAGATAGACTCTGGGGCCTTCTTTGAGGAGGAGGAGGAGAAAAGCTGCACATTTTACATTCATGCATTCACTGATTCAACAAACTGAGCACACAGCTTCCTTGTACCTGCATAATCGGTTAGGTATGTTTAGTTTATAATAAGTGAGCCAAGGTTTCTTAAAACAATTGTTTTTGCATATGCACGATGAAAATGCTTTCCCTAATTCTCATTTACACAATGACGTCCTCCTCAACACATTCTCTCTTCACAGAAATTGTAGAAGTAACCACCAGCTGGACCTAGATTAAATCATGATGGACGAATGAACTTCAAGTCAATCAGACATTACTGTATTCAATGCACTAATTTCATTCATTTGAATTTAATTACCAATCCTGAGAACATGTTCCTAGTGCTGAATTCTACTTGCTAAATAATTTCCCCATCAATTCTTATTTACTGAGTTTTTATTAAAATGTAACTAAGGGTCTTTCTATGATTTGAATATGAATGTCTTCCACAGGATTAAATGTGGGAGTCTTGTCAGTTGATGGGCTTTGGGGAAGTGATTGGATCCTGAGGGCTCTGATATAATCGATTATTTAAGCCCTTGATGGATTCACAATATGACAGTATTATTGGAAGGCTGTAGAAAATAGGAGGAAGTAGGGCCCCGAGGGCATGCCCTGGAATGACATCTTGTCTCCTGTCCCTTCTCCCCCTGATTCATGACTGAAATGAAGTCACATGTTGCCACTGCCAGAGTATGTTATCTGTCTCAAGCCCAAAGTGATGGATTCAGTTGACCTTGGGCTGAAACCAAAAGCCAAAACACATCTTTTCGCCTTTAGGTTGTTTTTCTCAGGTATTTGTCAGCGTTGAAAAGGTAACACGTGTCTGCTCTTGAAGAGATTAACAACAAACTAAGAATAAGCTATGTTGGGCTCCCTCCTCAAAAATATATTTCTCTGAACATGAAGAAATCACACTAGTTTTTTATTAAGACACATGATACTTGACTATCCATGGAAGAATAGATCCAGGACTTTGCTCCAAAATTTAGATCAAATGTTTATGCACAGGGACACAATTTTCACATAGAGCCCACTATATCTTCCTGCAGACTTTCAGCTGTGTCTTGATGACTTCTAACACCTGATACAATGTTAATGCTATGGAAATAGTTGTTACACTGTATTGTTTAGGGAATAATGACAAAGAAGAAGTATGCCAAGTGCAGTACAGATGAAGCCATCACCAGCCTAACTCCAGTTTCAAAACTACAGTTACTTGAAACCCTGGATGTGAGGCTTGTCTGGGGGGGTGATGGTCAACTAGACCAACTACAAAACAACCCCATGGAATTTTAAGGATGAGAAGATTCCTCACTTAAACTCTCATCTTCTTAAGTGGTGTAGAAACTGGTGTAGATCTGTAGGTCTCCAAGTTGATGTTTAAGGAGATCACATATAACCTTCATATCTTCTTTCATGGATTAGTACCTGTGCTTGTTTTGTTCCATCTGTAAACACAAGTTGGTGAATAACTGGCTGCCATTTCCCTGTTAACAGATTTGATACAGGTGCTTTTGAGCTTGCTGCAATCAGGGTTCCTGTAAAGGAATAACACAGTAGCAAGTGGGTGAGAGGAGCCAAGAAAGAAGCCTAGATTTGAATTGAACTGTTTCTCTGCACCAGCTTCTTACTTTGTCAGATTTGCAAGCCAAAATAAGAAAAATGGCAATGATAAGAAGTCTCTTATGAAGTTTTAGGAAGAAATGTGAGCAAGTTATCAAATTATGAAAATATTATTTTATATTAGAATTATTTGTAGTATTAATGAAAATGATGCTTCTATTATTTTTGATGACTATCAATGAAGTATTCTCGTTATTTGCTTTACGCAAATAGATATCTTAATACCATTTTCCATAGTTAACATTTGAGCCTCAAATAAGGTAAATATGTGGTTGCATCTGGAAAGAAATTCTTTATCCTAAACTCATTAGCATCATGCTTATGTTGTGCAACATTCCAGCTTATAATCAAATAGACCTCAGAGAAGATTCTGGAGCAATTTACATTAAAACTGATGTCATCTATTGATCAGGATCTATGTCTGTATGTGTTAGGTACCACACTAGGTAGATTAAGCAACAGAAACTTATTCAGACATAGTTCTAGAAGCTGGAAATCTGAAATAAAGATATTTATATCCACTTCCACAGTTTAATACAAGAACAGTTTATAGGGATGGTTGAATCCTTCTGAGGCCTCACTTTTTCACTGTGCCTTCTCTCTGCACACACACACACACACACACACATATATGCATATATATATATCATAACCTCCTCTTATAGGAACACCTATCATACTGGATTAGGACCTGTTGTGGAATATTAGTTGAAGGTGGATTACATTTGTTTATGCTGTGGAACATTTGTTTAATGATGCAAAGGTGTGTTGCATTCTTTTATGTTGCATTTGTTTAACTCTGCGAAGCTATGTTACTTTGCCTGTCTAAAACACCTGATTGGTGTAATAAAGATCTGAATGACCAATAGCAATGCAGGAGAGTGATAGGTGGGGTCGCCAGTAATAGAGAATAAATAGAAGAAGGAGGAGGAGTGGGAAAAGCAGGAGAGGAGGACACCAGGGGCTACCTACCCAGCCACACAGCCAGCTATGGAGTAAAAAGGAAAGAAAGATATATAGAAAAATAAAGGTAAAAAAGTGCAGAGCTAAAATATAAAAGAAGACAAACTGATTAATTTAAGCTAGAAAAACTGACTAGAAACAAGCTAAGGCCTGCCATTTATAAGTAATAATAAGTCTCCATGTATTTATTTGGGAACTATTGGCGGACACCCAAAGAACAAAGAGGAAAACAAAAAGCCTCATTACTTGTATCACTTTATTACTAATAGCCTCTTTAAAGGACCTTTCTCCAAACAGTCATACTCTGGTATACTAAGGATTAGGACTCTAACATATGAAAGTCAGAGGACACAATTTATTCCATAATGCTACATGTAAACCTATCACTTCATGTGTGTTTTGATGAGATGGAGATCATAATGTTCTTATATAAATTCTTATAACTCTTAAATAAGGGTAATGCTTTGCATGTGATCTGGAAGTTGTTTTGACCACCAGAGGGCTCCTGTATTAATGCAATGAAGTATCATCAGACAGACATGTTCAAAATTAAATATGAAAACCAGGACTGTCTGGTGGTATACACCTCTGATTCCAGCATTTGAGAGACTAAGATAAGAGGATTTCCATGAGTTTGAGCCAGTCTGGGATACAGAACAAGTATTGTCCAATCAAAGTTACATAGTGAGGATCTACTATACATATATTTGTAATATATATTGACTATGAGAGTTAAATGTGTGACATCTGTGCATCCATATATCATCCAATAAGCATCTTAGTTAACTTAATGATACTGATGAAGATTGAGTAGTAATCACAGCCATCATTGTCCAGGATTATTCCATATAGGATTCAACAGAATATCTCAACTGCTCACTTGTTTCAGCATTTTTTTCCATTTTTCATGGAACTGATCCAGATCCAGATTCCCTGAATGTGGGTGTCAGTGAGGAGGCCTAAGCAATCTATGGGGCCTTGGGTAGTAGATCAGTATTTATCTCTGGCATACAAATGGACTTTGGGTGCCCATCCCACAATGAGAGATGCTCTCTCCACCTGGACTCTTGGGGGGAGGGTCTAGGCCTTGCCCTGGATGAAATGACAGACTATGGATACCCCCCATGGAGGGCCTCACCCTCCCTGGGGAAAGGAGTAGGTATGGGGGAAAAGGAAATGGGGGGTTGGTGGGAGGGCATGGGAGGAGGGAGAGGGAGAGGGACCTGGGGTTGACATGTGAAGCAACCTTGTTTCAAATTTAAATTTAAAAATTAAAAAAATCAATTCCTAAAAAATTTATTTTAGAAGCACTCGTATTTACATATCCATCCCCTTTCCCTCACCCTTCCATCCTCCCATGCTTCCCACAGACCCCCTAGCCCAATCCCCACCCACTCCCCAGGGATAGAGAGGCCCTCCACAGGGGATACTCAATGTCCATCACATCATTTTGGGGATGGCCCAGGCCCTCCTCCCCCCTATCTTGGTTGCAATAGTATTCCTCCATAGGGAATGGGCTCCCAAATTTCCTTTGTGCTCTAGGGATAAACATTGGCTCCACTGTTAGACATTCCATAGACTGCCTTAGCCTCCTAGTTGGCATCCACATTCAGAGAGCTTGGTTTGGTCCAATGCTGGTTGCCCAGCTTTACGAATAGGGTCTCCATGCTCTCACTAGGTCAGGTCAACTGTTTCTGCAGGTTTCTTCCTCTTGACTCCTTTGCTCATCTTTCCTCCCTCTCCGCAACTGGATTCCAGGAGTATAGCCCATTGCTCAGCTGTGGGTGTCTGTTTCTGCTATGATCAGCTACTGGGTGAAGGCTCTAGGAATTGTAACCAAGGTAGTCATCAATTTCATTATAGGGGAAGGGCATCAAAGGCAGCCTCTTCACCACTGAATAGATCCTTAGTTGGGGTCATCCCTGTGGATCTTCTAACATTTCCTCTGCGCTAGACCTCTCTCCAAACCTGTGCTGACTCCCTTTATCAAGGCATCTCCTTTCTTGCCCTGCTGTATGCCTCCCCTGTCTCAATGCTCCTGTTCTCCTCTCACCCACCCCTTCTTCCCCTCTCCCCTTCCCACCTCCATCCTCCCTCTCCTGTGCTCCCAATTTTCTCAGGTGTTCTTTTCCCCCTCCCCTTCTTCAGGGGTTCATGCCTTCTTCTCTTGAAGTCCTCCTTGTTTCCTAGCTCCTCTGACAGTGTGGAATGTAGGCTGGTAATCCTTTGCTCTCTGTCTAAAATCCTCATATGAGTAAGTACATACAATGTTTGTCTTTTTGTGACTGGGTTATCTCACTCAGGGTGGTTTCTTCTAGTTCTATTCAGTTGCCTGCGAATTTCAAGATTCCATTGGTTTTTTACTGCTAAGTAGCACTCCATTGTATAAATGTAACACATGTTCTCTATTCATTCTTCAGTTGAAGGACATCTAGGTTACTTCCAGGTTCTGGCTATTACAAACAGTGCTGCTATGAACATAGTTGAACATATGTTCTTGTTGTATGAATTTGCATTATTTGGGTATATGTGCAGGAGAGTTAATCTTGTATCATGCCACTTTGCTGAAGGTGTTTATCAGCTGTAGGAATTCCCGTGTAGTGTTTTTCGGGTCACTTATATAAAGTATCATATCATCTGCAAATAGTGAAAGTTTGACTTCTTCCTTTCCAATTTGTATCCCCTTGATTTTCATTTGTTGTCTTTTTGCTCTAGCTAGAGCTTCAAGTACAATATTGAAGAGATTTGGAAAGAATGGACAGCCTTGTCTTGTTTCTGATTTTAGAGGAATCGTTTTGAGTTTCTCTCCATTTAGTTTGATGTTGGCTGTTGGTTTGCTATATATTGCTTTTATCATGTTTAAGTATGTTCCTGTTATTCCTGATCTCTTCAAGCCCTTTGTCATGAAGGGGTGTTGGATTTTGTCAAAGGCTGTTTCAGGATCTAGTGAGATGATCATGTGGTTTTTCTTTTTTCAGTTTGTTTATTTGGTGGATTATATTGATGGAATTTCATATGTTGAAGCATCGCTGCATCCTTGGGATGAAGCCTATTTGATCATGGTGGATGATTTGTCTGATGTGTTCTTGAATTCAATTTGCCAATATTTTGTTGAGCATCTTTGCATCAATGTTCATGAGGGATATTGGTCTGTAGTTCTCTTTCTTAGTTGTGCCTTTGTGGGGTTTGGGTTCCAAGGTAATTGTAGCCTGGCAAAGAGAGTTTTGCAATGTCCCTTTTGCTTTTATTGTGTGGACCTATTTGAGGAGTACTGGTATTAGCTCTTCTTTGAATTTCTGATAGAATTCTGCACTGAAACCATCTGGCCCTGGGCTTTTTTTTTCTTTTTGCTTGGGAGACTTTTTTAAAAAAGATTCATTTTATTTATTATGTATACAGTGTTCTGCCTGCATGTAACCCAGCAGACCAGAAGGGGGCAACAGATCTCATTATGAATGGTTGTGAGCCATCATGTGGTTGCTGGAAATTGAACTCAGGACCTCTGGAAGAACATCCCATGCTCTTAACCTATGAGCCATCTCTCCAGCCCTCTGAGCCATCTCTCTAGCCCTTGGGAGACTTTTGATGACTGCTTCTATTTCATTAGGGGTTATAGATCTGTTCAAATTGCTTATCTGTTCTTGATTTAATATTGGTAAGTGATATATATCCAGAAATTGTACATTTCCTTTAGATTTTTGAATTTTGTGGAGTACAGGTTTTCAAAGTTTGACCTGATGATTCTATGCCTCAGTGTCAGTTGTTATGTCTCCCTTTTCATTTCTAATTTTGTTAATTTGCATGTATCTCTCTGCCTTTTAGTAATTTGGATAAAGGTTTGTCTATCTTGTTGATTTTCTCATAGAATCAAGTCTTTGTTTCATTGATTCTTTGTAATGTTTTCCTAGTTTCCACTTTATTGATTTCAGCCCTCAATTTGATTATTTCCTGGCATCTACTCCTCTGGGGGTGAGTTTGCTTCTTTTTGTTCTAGAGCTTTCACTTGTGCTGTTAATTCTCTAGTGTGACTATTCTCCAGTTTCTTCATGTGAGCATTTAGTGCTATGAACTCTCCTCTTAGCACTGCTTTCTAAGTGTCCCATAAGCTTGGTTATTTTATATCTTCATTCTCATTAAATTCTAAGAAGTCTTTAATTTCTTTTTATATCTTCCTTCACACAGGAGTGGTCCAATTGTTCATTGTTCAATTTCCATGAGTTTGTAGGGTTTCTACAATTTGTGTCGTTGTTGAATTCTAACTTTAATGCATGGTAATCTGATAAGATCCAGGGGGTTATTCCGATATTTTTGTATCTTTTGCAGTTTGCTATGTTGCTGATTATGTGGTCAATTTTAGAGAAGGCTCTGTGTGGAGCTGAGAAGAAGGTATATTCTTTTGTGTTTGGATGGAATATTCTATAGATGTCTGTTAGTCCCAATGGAGTCATAACTTCTGTTCCTTTGTTTCTTTGTTAAGTTTCTATCTGGTGATCCTGTCTAGTGGTGAGAGCAGAGTGTGGAAGTCTCCTACTATAAGTGTGTGAGGTTTTACATGTGATTTGAGCTTTAGTAATGTTTCTTTCATGAATGTGGGTGCCTTCATATTTGGGGCATAGGTGTTCAGATTTGAGAGTTCATCGTGATTGATTCTTCCTGTGATGAATAGGAAATGACCTTCTTCATCTCTTTTGATTGATTTTAGTTTGAAGTCTAATTTGTTAGATATTAGGATTGTTACACCAGCTTGTTTCTTGGGTCCATTTCATTTGAAAATCTTTTCCTAACCCTTTACTCTGAGGTAATGTCTATCTTTGATATTGAGATGTGTTTCTTGTATGCAGCAGAAGGATGGATTCTGTCTTCATATCCATTCTGTTAGCCTGTATCTTTTTATAGGCAAGTTAAGACCATTGACATTGAGGGATATTAATGACCATTGACTGTTGATTCTTGTCTGTTTTGGATTTGTTGTTGGTGGTGTTATTTTTTGTGGATTTCTCCCCTTTTGTCTTTTGGTGTTTGGTAAAGTGGGATTATCTATGGCCTAAGCTTTTGTGAGTGTCTTGGGTTGGAGTTTTCCTTCCAGTATTTTCTGCAGGGCTGGATTTGTGAATATGTATTGTTTAAATCTGTTTTTTCATGGAATATCTTGTTTTCTCCTTCTATAGTGATTGAAAGCTTTGCTGGATATAGTAGTCTGTGCTGGCATCCATGTTCTCTTAGCATTTGTAACACAACTATCCAGGATCTTCTGGCTTTCATAGTTTCATTGAGAAGTCAGGTGTAATTCAGATAGGTCTGACTTCATATGTTACTTGGTCCTTCTCATTTTCTGCACTTAATATTTATCCTTTATTCTGTAAATTTGGTGTTTTGATTATTGTGTGGTGAGGAACTTCTTTATGTGGCCCAGTCTATTTGATGTTCATAAGCTTCTTATACTTTCATAGACATATCTTCATTTATGTTGGGGAAATTTTCCTCTGTGATTTTGTTGAATATGTTTTCTGTACCTTTGAGCTGTATTGCTTCACCTTCTTCTATACCTGTTATCCTATTAGGTTTGGCCTTTTCACAGTGTCCCATATTCTCTGGATCTGTTGTGTTAGGGATTTGTTGGACTCGAGATTTTCTTTGGTTGATGACTGTATTTCTTCTAGTGAGTCTTCAACACTGTATTTCCTCTAGAGAGTCTCCTCTCTGCCAACCTCTTGTATTCTATTGGTTATACTTACATCTTTAGTTCCTCATTGCTTACCCAGCTTTTCTACTTCTAGCATTCCCTTTTCTGTGTTTTCTTTATTGTTTCTATTTCAGCTTTCAGGCCTTGAACTGTTTGAGTTGTTTCCTTCACTTGTTTGGTTGTTTTTTCTTTGCTTTTTTTAGATTCTTTAAGAGATTTGTTTATTTCTTGAATTGTTTGGTTTGCCTTTTCCTCCATTTTGTGTATTTGTTTGTTTGTTTTTTTCTTTTGTTTCTTTAAGGGATTTTCTCATTCCCTCTTTAAGGTTCTCTATCATAAATTAATTTTTAGGGTATGTCTCTTCTGTTTTATCTGCGTTGGAGTTTAAAAATCTTGCTGGTGTGGAGTCTCTACATTCTGGTGGTGTCATATTGGTCTTTGTATTGCTGAGTGTGTTCTTATACTGCTGTCTTCCCCTCCCTTCTTCAGTGGGTGCAGGTAGGGACTCTCCCTCTCCTATAGTCTCCTGGTGGTGTATATGGACCAAGCCTTAAGTGTCTACAACTCTGGATGGTCTAGCCTCTCCTGCTATTCTCCTTACTTAAACAGAGGGTGGAGGGGCATGCAAGGGTGATGTGTGACCAGACTCAGGGTGGTCCTTCCTTTCTGGGCAGGTCCACTCTACTCAAGAAGCAAGCCCAGGAATATCCAAGGTGGTACACCACTCTGTTTTGTTGTTTGTTTTGAGTTTGCTTTATAGCCTGCATGGCCTATTGCACATGGCTGCATACTGACTGGGCTATAGCACAGAGGGCTTATTTCAGCATTTTTATGATATTAATAATATAAATAAGGTACCTATGACTTGCAGAGATTAAATAGTAATATACATCTGGCAAGTGGCTCATTGTAAATAATCCCTAGCACTATCATTAGCATTAGTTGCATCATATAGCCTTTAGAAACTAGTTCCTACTGAGTTTCTAGAAGATTGTAAATCTTCTAAAATACCATGGAAAATAAAACAGTGTATGAACAAGTGTAGAGGTGATAGATCCAAATTTGTTTCATTGAGAAGCTCAGCTCACAGTCAAGGAAGTCTAATCTACCTGTTTTTGCTTCCATTGCTTGACTCATATTTCTCTGAAAATTTCTCTAGTGGATGTGTGTTATGTTTGTTTTCCTTTTGGACTTACAGTTGTTTTGTCTGAGTCTTCTTACTTGATGTTTCCCTCCATATCAGTCAGTACTCAAGGTTACAAGAAGACAGAAACACAGCTCATATTAGCTTCAGATACAAGGACAAGGATGAAGCTGACCCCAGGGATACCTAAGAATATAGAGGCTAATTTCAGTAGGACCATATTTAACCTTCTCTCTGTACATCTCTGTCATTGTCATCCAATAATGATGTTGTTTTTCAATGGAAGCCTGGACATTTTAGGTTTATGTTCTCACCACCTTAGGACCAGAGAAGTGGGGGAAACTTCTCCATCTCACATCTATTCACAAAAATTCAAGGAATGACCTCGAGTCACCTGTGTGTCCACAGGACAGTACATGTCTAGGCCCTGGCTCTCAAAACTCACATGGATAAAGTCATGAAGAAACATCCTCCAAGAAGAAATAATCATGTTATTACCAGAAAAAAAGGAAGATTTAAAGTACCCACAAACACACCAAAGACCCATCATAGCAATGACCTTAACCACTACAGTGAGTCTATCCATTCTCTTTCCTGCCTCAGAAAAGACAGTACAACAGAACTGGGTGGCGTGCAAGAATATGGATTTAGAATTAAGTTATAAGTTAACTCTGGCTCTTAAAGCCTCAGAACGTTGTCATACCTAGGCAAAATTGAGTACTATTCGTCAATTTTGTTTTAGCACTACATTGCTTATTCTTTAATTAAGATGTCCCTCAACTTATGACAAATTTATGTCACAATAAAGCCGCCAGAAGTTGAAATACACTCAAAATGTATTGAATAAGCCAGGCATGGTGGTGTATGTATTTAATCCCAGCACTCAGGTGGCAGAGTCAGGAGGATCTCTGTGAGTTTGAGGCCAGCTGGTTTTATAGAAAGAGTTCTAGGACAGCCAGAACTATAGTGTTACATTGTCTCAAAGAAAGACAGAAAAAGAAAGAAAAAAAGAAAAAAAGAAAAAACTGGAGAGAGAAAGGGGGGAGGGAGGGAAGCACCAAATACACATAATCCACACCACAGCTTAGCAATACAGCCCACCGTTGTATCACGTATTGTGTATCCTGCCTCCCATAGTTATGTAACTGACTGAAAATTGCAGTCACTACCACTGCCTGCCACCATGAGAGAGGATCAGGCTATATAATGTCAGTCCAAAAGGAGATCCAAATTGGAAGTGTAAAATACAGTTCTATAGAACACATATGACATTCACAGCATTCTAAAGTTGAAGAATCATAAGAGAAGCCATGATAAATCAGGGGTCACTTGCATATAGAACAATTTTGGATGAAATGTCTTTGTCCTTGGGCATCCTTTTAAGTTGCCACAAATATCCACCAAACCTCACCTGTCCAATTAGAGCAGTTGTAGAGACCTTGCAGTGAGATCCTAGACACTGATACTCTTTGGGAAAGAAGGTAGAAGGTGAAGAGAAAGCCTCAACGTGGGAAGCTTTGTTTGCTGTTATCTTCCTTCTCCTTTTCCTCCACACACTGAACTATTTCTGTAAAGCCCTCCTGACCCACCAGGCCCTGCGATTCTAGACAAGGAAACTGGAGAGAAACTGCTAAATATTTCAGCTTTAGTTCTGATTCTTATCTTATGGTTTGCCATATGCCTTTGGTCATGGCAAATTTTACATAGTTTCTATAAATATAAAATTATGTAACTGATAAGGTAATTCTTAAAGGCTTATTCTGAGTATGCATGAAGCAATATTTGTGATTCTGTAGTCTGTATGCATAAAAAGACTTAGCAAATGCTAGCTGACAATTCATGTGGTGGTATAATAGCCACTTATTAAAAGGATATCATATCGTATCTCAGTATTGCAGTAAGCACTTTATATACATGATCTTACTTGAGCCCTACTGTGATCCTAAGTGAATAACATTCTTATTTTTATTACCCAGCATCATCATATGAGCCAGACTTTTTTGGAGTTGTGACTAAATAACTTTCAGAAATTATTGAAGGGCAGAAATTCTTGATTTTGCTCATGATTTAATTAACTGTAGTTTTCAGTCCTTTCTCTTACTTCTTTGGGCTGGCAAGACCATGAGGAAAGGACTGGGTATATATAACCTTCAAATGTGTGTCTCCAGTCACCTTCTTCTTTCACTAGGCCCCATCTTGTCTACAATTTTCCAAACTTCCCCAAATAGCACTAGCAGCTGAGAAGCAAGCCATTTGCAGAATGAGTCTGTTGGAGACATTGCAGATTCAAACCATAACAATCACTCAGCTAGTGAAGTTGGCACAGCTAGGATCAAAACTTAAACCTCTTCCATTCTAACACCTCAGGACAGAGAAAACTATTAAAACCACCAAAGAAACGCAAGAGCAGCAGAGCCCTGTTGAGAAGCTCTCCACTGTCCTCTGTTTTTAGTAATTGTTGCAATCTATTTGAGTGGGCCTTCTCTTCCAGAAATGTTATGATGTTTGAAAATCTTTTCCACTATAAGCCAGGAAGCCTCTTATGTGAGTTTTCTTGTCTCCCTTGGATGCATTAAAACCAGAATCTATTGCATTATTTAGTATTCCATCTTTTTCTTCTGGAACTCTCCCAAATACATTCTTGGATGTATGAGAAAACTAATTAGATGCATACAGGCTTCTAAATATCTGTTTTTTTTTCATTTTTCAGATCATTATCTTGGACTAGAGGTTGGATACTTGGGTGCAATATACCTGATGTGGTACCTAGATGACTTTCTATTGGAAATAACTGAGTGTACTTAGTGCTCCCTATACCCCACCATAGCTGGTTCACACTCTACTGGATGAGAGTTGTATCTCCTATCCCTAAGGCCCTAAGATGGTGATCACACAGCCTTCTCTGCCTTATCCTTAGATCTCCAAAGTAAAAGGGACAGAAATGTTTGCTTGCTTGCTTTTTAAATTTTTCTTGTTATTTTTTAAAACAAAAGTCTCACTTTGTTGCCTATTTCATCCTAAACACATAGCAATTCTGCTTCAGCCCCTGTAGCTTAGACTATAGGTATGAACCGCCCATCACTTAGGAAAGTAGTGAACAACTGAGGTGACAATTGCAATCCCCTCTGTGTATTTCATTCACAATTCTCTTTGCCTTGGTGGAAAGGCTTGTTGTCCCCCTCCCTGCAACTACCACCACATCCCTTATCATGGTGTTTATGTTTGGGCTTCTAAAATCTTCAAACAAAACACACAGACAGGGTGGTAAAATGAGCCACAGCTCTTGTAGGCCAGGAGTCTGAGAGGGGAGAAAAACCCAATGAAAACAAATGTGTTGGGCCAAATAATAAGAAATAAACAGAAACGAAGTAAAGTCACAAACCAAGCCAAAAAAGAAACAGAAAGCCCATAAGAAAACACACTTAAGGAAATCAACAAAGTGTGTAGCCAAAAGAACATGAGGAAGGTCGTTCCCAGATGGCCATCTCTCCTGGGCAGTCATACTTTGGGAATGGAAAGTCTGGATCAGAAATTCAGATTCCAGGGACTGGGTCTTGACCTTCCCTGACTGCAAATGAACATAGTCTAAGGGGTTATTTCCTCAAGGCCCAGGCCTTCCTAAGGGGGACTCATTTCTTTGGTGGAGTTGAGGAAATAGGATTTGAAGGGGAGGAAGGAGGAGTCTCCTCATTTCCCAGAATTAAAAAAAAATAATTGCTGACAAGACAAAGCAATTTGTGGCAAAGTCTTGAAAGTTTGTAGTTTTACAAATCAAAATCTGCTTCTTACCTCGTCACTCAATCTGTAGCCATGGAGAATTCATTTCCCCTCTCTATATTTCACTTTCCCCATATATTACATGAGGAATGGTAATGGAAACGAGTTAACCATGTTATAGTGTAAAGAAATGAGTCCCTGTATGGAAAACACTCATGATACCATCTTCTGTGATATTAGTGAGTGGGTAGGGAGTAGGAAAAGAACAGAGGTTAACCAGGGAATAGCAAAAGTTCTATAAGACAGTGAAGGTATAGTGCCTATGATAGCCAATCTTAATTTTCAACCTAATTGGGTTTTAACTAATCAACACATAGGAAATTAATGAAGCCCACTTTGCAGTGTGGCTATGAGGACTGCTCTAAAGATGGTTAGAATGATTTATAATGAATGGATCAATTGCTTTCTGGATCATAATGTGGCATTATTAGAATGTGATGAAAGGCAGGAGGTAGGCCCTAATTGGAGATAGACAACTGGAGACATGTCCTTGGGGCTATAGCTTGCGCTGGCTCTTCTTATAATACCTTTTCCTGTTTCCTTGTCACTGTGATGTGACCTGACCAATTCCTTCATGTCCTCTTCATAAGGATCGAATGAATCTCCTGGAATTGTGAGCTAAAGCTAGGGGTTGTAGTCATATTTGCCATTTGGGTAACTAAGGAAGAAATAGTATCATGAATTTAAGCCCAGCTTGGGTTATTGTGTAAGAGACCCTTCTTTAGTACACAGGAAGGAAGGGCGGGAGGGAGGGAGGGAGGGAGGAAGGAATGGTAGGCTGCACAGACAGTTCAGTGGTTAAGGTGTCTCCTGCTATTGTAGAAGATGTATTTCCTGGCACTCATGTAATTGAAACTCCAAGGGTATCTGATGCCCTTTTTGCCATACATCCATATATATAATAAGAAATACAGTTTTCAAAAAGACAAACTGTGATCCAATAAATCCTCCTTTCCTGGTTTCTGTCAGGTAACACAGTGCTGTTGTAAATATTTTGATCACAGCATTTGGAAAAATAGGATCTTATTATATAGCTCATCAGGCTAGCTTCACATTCTAGCTCTTCTTCCTTCAGCCTCCAGAGTGCCAGGATATGCCACCATGTCTAGCCTAGTCACTGGGTTCCCATTTGAAATTTCTTTGAGTTCTAAGACTTCCGGGATAGTAAATCCTCAATCCACCTACCCCCAACACATAAACACATCAAAGAGCCATTGTACCATTCTCAGATGCCTTCACAAATGGTCAGAACAAATTCTCTACACAGACATCCCTTGTGGTATGAGTTTCTCAATAATTAAACCCAAAGATCTCGGCATTTCTAAAAATTCCTGGGTGTTGGGAGTTGAGACCAGGGAATTATCTGTGTTACATGGTGGACTACAAAACACACATGCATTAGGCAGAGAATGGAAAACAGCTACCACTGCTGTGAGCTTTCCCTGAACGTATCTGAAACCTCATGGACTCTAATGGCTGAATCAATACACAGCACATGGGTATAAGAAAAATAAAGATAAGGTAACAAAAATAAATATTCTGCCTGTATTCAGCTGAGTGATCTATTTCAATATGAATCTGCTTTAATCATGTAGTCATTGGGTGACTCCACTGTTGATAGAATATCAGAGATATTTTTCTTTTATTTTTCTTTCCCATTCCTTCATATGAACATGGCTGCTATCTTAGGCAAGTTTAGTTTTTCATTATCAAGCAGGAGCATTGCAATGGTGTTGGGCTCAGAAAATGATATTCCAAGGTGTGGGGCTTTGACATAGTAAGATGAAAAGACCCTCAGAATCGAAGTTTCTGGAACATTCCTTTGTTTCTCTTTGAAGTTCTGGGAGAGACCTTCTCTGAAGTTCCTTTATCTGACTGGAAAAGCTTCTTCCAAAAGAGATGTGATTGTCTTAGACTCCCTTTCCTGGAAATCTCGTCAAATAACCAGGAAAGACTAACTATCAGACAGGAGACAGAAAGTGCCACCCCGCCCCGACAGAATTTTATCTAGGTTCCCAAGGACAGGTCCAGAGATTACCTGGGAGACTGCCTGAATATTAAGACATCCTTTGTTTGCATCGAAGTCCCTGAACTTGTTACAACTTTCCAATTTCCATCGCCTGTGAAAAGGCTTCTAAGCTTTAGGCATCTGACCCTTTCTATTTTATTTTTTGTTATTTTTTAAATTTTTACTTAAATCTATTTTATTTTTTTATATTTGCCATGCTTGTTTACCTCTTGTTAGCCTGTATTTCATTGCTAAGGTGCTCACCTCATTCATTTGTGATGAGCAATACAGGGAACACTTATTTTCACATTTTCACAGTCAGCTATAGAGACAGTTTAAAGATCAGCTTTTAAAGCTTTACATTGCAAACCCACTTCTTTTTACTTAGAGATTGTTAGATGGTGAAAAATTATTTCACACTCCACACAATATGGGTCATGTGGATGTTTATCATTTAACGGTTGCATCTTTAGTAAAATTGTTAAGCAAATGAACTTTTCCTTGCCATCCTTCCTATAACTTGTATTTAGAGATTCTTTACTCCATGTTCAATGTTTTTCTCTCCTCCACATCCCAAATAAAACTCTCTGTGCACCTAACTCAGTCAATCTTTCCCTTAGAAACATCTCCAAAAAGTCTATATTATGTCAACAAAACAAAGTCTATATTATGTCAACAAAACAACCAGATCCCGAAACCCTGTTCCTCAGTGTCAAGAGATTCATGTTTGGCAAGGTTCTAAGTGACTAACTAACCTAATTAATTCCTGCCAATCCACATCTAATCCTACTTGGAGTATATAGTTTCATTCTTTTCAGGAGCTTCCTTAGGTATTAATGACTTGAGTTAACCAAATGGAGCAGAAGGATATTAGCACAGAAACTGTTCCAGAAGTACAAGTCTTTTCAGGTTGGAACTATTTTATTGGTACTGTCAATTAATTGTGTGGTTGCTGCTATGAGTTTGACTTTGATGTTATTAACAAATTTACTATTAGAACAGGAAAATTTAATGCTACTACTATCATGAAATAGTGCTGTGGTTGTGGCGGAGCCATTTAACATACTTAGGTCTAGGTTGCTTTATTTTTTAATTTGTACAAGATGGATTAAATGATCTACAACATATAATAGGTTTGAACATTCTGTAATTCTAAGACTCATTGGTATGCCCACTAGGATTGCCTGTTCAAGCATTGAACATAAACATGTTCACCAAGGGATTACTTTAGGGTGATGTAGTGCTATCTCATCAGGAACATTGTTCCTGTCTGGAGATTGCTATCTTGCTACAGAGGATTCTTTTGCATTGTTCCAAATGCTGACTTACAAACCAATAAACAGTCTCTTGAATGTTTTACTTTCCAAAAATAACTAGGTCACTATTCCTTCTCCATGCCTTCAGTGTACTTATTTTAGCATTATTTGACTCCATTCCAGTGTTCTTTGTTGTTGGGTTTGTCTTTTTTAAGTTTTTAAAAATACAGGGTATTTATTTTTATTTTATGTACGGTGTTGTTTTGCCTGTATGTATATCTGTGTGAGGTTGTCAGATCTTAGAGTTACAGACTGCTATTAGATGCCATGTTAGTGCTAGGAATTGAACCTGGGTCCTCTGGGAGAGCAGTCAGTGCTCTGAACCTCCAAGCCTTCTCTCCAGTTCATCTTTATGTTTACTTTAATCAATAATTATGCCTTTCCAATTTGGAAGGCCACATGTTCAACGACTGCAAGGATACGAATACACCTTTTTAAAGTTGGTACGTCTTCGGTCTTTCTCTTAGCTCTTAAGCTCCTTATAGGCTCCTATCTTAATTCCTTTTCTTATTACTGTGATAAAACACTCTGACAAAGGCAACATAAAAGAAAAAAAAAGGTTGTGTTACCTCACAGTTCCAGGTAGACTCAATCACAGTGAGAAAATCAAGGTGGCACCTGCTGGTCACATTGTATTCATCATTGAAACGGAGAGAGTAATGTCTCTGCTTCCCAGGCACCTTCCCTACTTATATGAGAGTAATGTCTCTGCTTCTGAGGCACCTTCCCTACTTATTTTTTTTCAATTTTAAAATAATTTTTTATTTGAATTAGAGACAATCTTATTTTACATACCAATCACATTCACTCTAGCTTTCACACATATATCCCCCCCAAAAATCCATTCTAACCACCAATCACTCCCCAATAATGTTGAAGTCTGCCATGGGAGATCATTAAAGTCTGTCACATCATTTGGGGCAAAGCCTAGGCACTGCCCTGAGTATCTAGGATGAGAGAGTAACCCTCCACAGGGAATGGGATCCCAAAGTGCTTTCATGCACTAGGGATAAATACTGGACCACTGCCAGAGTTCCCATAGGCTTTCCAGATCTTAAAAGGAGACCCGCATTCAGAGGGGCTGGTTCAGTCCTGTGCTTGTGGCACGTCTGTCAGAATGTGATCCATGAGTTCCCTCTTGTTCAAGTCAGTTGTTTCAGTGGGATTTCCAAGTCTTGTCTTGACCCATTTGTGCATCACTCCTCTCTCTCTTAAACTGGATTCCAGGAGTTCGGGTCAGTGTTTATCTGTGGGTGTCTACTTCTGCTTCCATCAGCTACTTGATGAAGCTTCTAGTACGTTGTATAAGGTAGTCATCAATCACCTTATAGGACATTTTAATTAGCCTCTACATTATTGCTTAGATTCTTAGTTGGGGTCATCTTTGTGGATCCCTGGACATTTCCCTAGTGCCAGATTTCTCTTTAAACCTATAATGGCTCCCTCTATTGATGTGTCACTTTTCTTCCTCTCCTCTATTCCTCTCCCCCTCAATCTTCCTGATTCCTCTTGTTTTCCTCCCACTTCCTCTTCTCACCTTCTCTTTGTCCTACCTCTCTCCTGCCTCTCCCCTTACTCACAATTTTTCCAGGGGTTCTTGTACAATTCATCTTCTTGGGGCACCATGTATGTCTCTCTTACTGTCTTCCTTGTTTCCTATACTTTCTGGAGGTGTGGATTGTAGGCTGGTAATCATTTACTCTCTGTCTAATATACATATATGAGGTGAAGCATACTATGTTTGCCTTTCTATTACTGGGTTGTGTCACTTAGTATGGTTTCTTCTACTCCTATCCATTTGCCTACAAAAATCGAGATTCCTTTCAGTGGTACTCCACTGTGTAAATGTACCACATTTTCTCAATCCATTCTTTGGTTGAAGGACATGTAGTTTGCTTCTAGTTTCTGGCTATCACAAATAATGCTGCTCTGAACATAAACGAACATATTTCCTTGTTGTATGAATGTGCATTCTTTGGGATTGCTGAATCTTGAGGTAGACCGATTCCGATTATCTTTATTTCCAACATGCCTTCCCTACTTATATGAGAGTAATGTCTCTGCTTCTGAGGCCACCTTCCCTACTTATGTAGTCTAGCATCCCCTGCACCCAGGGAATGATCCTGCCCACAAGTAAGATGGCTCTTCACATACCAATTAGCGTAATCTAGAAAATCTCACATAGGCAAGTGGAGAAGTTTGTCTTCACGGTCATTCCACATAATATCAAGTTCATGATTAACAGTATCCATCACAACTATACCTCTTGTAAATTTGACAACCAGTCACATTATTTATAAGCATAATGTTCCATCCCTCCCTGTCTGGATTGACCCGTGACCATATTATAAAACAAAATGCAACCAATACAACTAGAAAAACCCCCGTAGTCTTTAACAATTCTGATACTATAAATTCCAGTCTCTTGACTGAGTTCCTAAAAGTTATATACAGAATAAACATTTTGATTTTAAAGAGAAGAATCAGGACACAGGGAAAAATGAGCAGACCAGAGCAAAACCAGAATCCAGCAGAGAATACATCAAATCCTGCAGTTCCTTGTCCAGCATCTGGGCTCATAATATAATCAAACCAATTGAGGATTTTTAAAAAGGGCTTGAACAAGGCTGGAGATATGGCTCAGCTGTTAAAGGCTAGACTCACAAATAAAATAGCAAAAAAAAGGCTTGAACAGCTCAACTCCTTCATCCATGCCACCAGAAACACATGCAGCTTCTAGCTTAGGCTGGGCACTCCATGCCTACAGCTCTCTTTGCTGGAAGTTCCATCTTCAGTATCCCAGTGTTTCCACTGAAACATAGACTTCACAGCTTCATGGAACTGCCTCTTATGGCCTCTTTGCCAATATTCCAAACCTGCCACACAATGCCTAGCCTCAGATGTTCATCATGAACCCCCTTTGTGCCTACAAAACCAGTACTATGTGTATAATGTTACCAAGTTATGCAGCTAATCTCCTTGGAGTACTGCTGTATCAGCTTCTACACGTTGACCCTGGGAGACAACTGTCCTAGGGGGTTGCTTTCAAGAAGCATGGGATTTCTTCACCTTAGGCTTTCTTCCATCAAGCTAACCCAAGTTTTCAAAAATGGAGCCTCCAATGGGTAAGGTTTTCTTCTGAGAACATCTTCCCTACTGTCCCACTACAGCACAGGGGGCTTCTTCAGTGGTGTTGCTCTCTTTAACAATCACAACTGCTTTCTCACTACCAACAGAAATATTATCCTGCCTTGAAATTTCTTCTGCCCGACAAATTAGACCAGCATCTTTAAATTTAATTTCATCCATATATTCAGTACACAATATGAAAAAGTCAGAATCTTGACTAAAACTTCACATCAATGGACCCTAGCCCAGTTCCTGAAAGAACTCTGGGACCTAATGAGCTGGGCCTCCAGTCTCTGCATTTGTCTCAGCTCCCAGAATGCCCAATTAAACTTTGCTTCCAGCTTTCAATGGCTTTTGTAGCCCAACATAAACTCTGCCACAAAAACAGTTGCAAGGGCCTACAAACCACAGGGTCAGGTTGATCACAAGTACCCAAGTTCTTCTATCCATTTTCTGTATTAGTTTCTTATCCTACTGCTGCAATAAAATACTGTGACCAAAACAACTTCAGAGGAAAAGAGCTTACAATTCAAGGGAAAATCCATCATAGCGGGGAAGTCAAGATGGCAGGAATTTGAAGCAGCTGGTCACACTGTATCCATAGTCAGGAGGCAGAGAAGGATGAGTGTACATTTGTTCCTCAGCTCCCCTTCTCCCTTTACACTGTCCACTTACACTGCCCAGGCAATGGATCCACCCATAAGTGAGATAGGTCTTTCCACATCAGTTAACCTAATCAAGGCAACCCCTCCCAGGCATGCCCAGAGACTCTTCATAGGTAATTTTAAATACTGTCAAGTTGGTAAAACTAACTACCACAACTCCCGATACTTCCAAACATCATGTTATCTGCCAATGGATATGGATCAGTATGATTTCTAATCATTATTTTCTCCAGAAATACAACTTCTGGGTATGTGTCCAAAAGAAATAAAAGCAAGATCTCAAAGAAGTATTTGTATACCTGTGAAGATGTGAAATACACACTTCTATTGACAGATGACAAAAGTGCAAGATGCATATGTAATGCAATATTACTCAGTCTTAAAAAGGAAGGAAGTTCTGACACATGCTACAACAGGAATGAGTCTTGAAGACATTATGCTAGATGAAAAAGCCAATATCAAAAGGATGGATATTACATGGGGTCCTAAAGTAGACTTGGAAAATAGATAGTTGAATAGTCCTGGTCAGGAGCTGGAGAAGAGGAGAAAATGGATAGGAAATGGAGGAGAAATGAGTACAGAGATTTGGTTTTGTAAGGTGAAAAAGTTTTGGAGATCAGTTGCTGATCATTGTGAACTTACTTAACATTACTGAAGTGTACACTTGCAAATGGTTAAATGGAAATTTTTATTTTGAGGGACCACCACAATTAAAGACAAAATAAAACAATTAAAAATCATTGTTTTTGTTTTCTACCCCATGAATTTAATAATCTTGCCACTGGAACTCTGTTTAGAGATATTGCTAGAGGTGGATTAGCTTGTATTACCTTTAGTGTGTTTAAAGCAAGGCTTCTGGGTAATATATTCTGAATGTCAAATTGAGTCAAAAGTTTAATATTAAGTCTCAGCTGTATAAATCTTGTATTTCTCCCCATATGTTAAGGGACTATAATTCAGAGCCCTACATTGCATATATCCTAAAAGTGCTACATATTCTCTTACAACTGTAGCCATTGTTTGGTAGATAAGCAACTCATACTTCCATTGGAAACAGGTCATAGCAGATACCCCAACATCTCTCTAAGACTTGATGCATGGCACAACTCCTATTCTCTGTATCTATCACCTTTTGTCATAGATAGTTGATGCTCAATGGATGCTGATGTACAAGAAGAAATGAATGATCCCAGGCTGACTTACAGGATATGCACTCCGTACAGTCACAGAGGGGCTTAGCTCATAGGAAGGTGCTTTACTTAAATCCACGCAGGATACCACACCATTGAAATTATTAATAATTTTACCTTTGAACATGTTATGGTTTGGATATGAAGTACCTGCCAAACAGACATGCATTAAAGAGTTTACCCTGGCATCTGCTGGTGGCCCTAATTGGGGAGGCTCTGGAAAGTTCAGACTGTGGGGCTCAGCTGGGCAAAAGGTCTCTGGGAACAAAACCTCCAGGATGTCTTGTCCTAGGTGGCTTCTGTTTTACCTGTGCCTCTTGTTCACTATATGTAAACTCTGCTCTACACCATCTAACATAATAGTCTGAAACTGTGAGCCAAAATGTACCTTTCCTCCTGTTAATAGTTTTCCATGGCCTGTGAAATGGTTTGGCAGGTAAAAGAATTGCTCTGAAAGCCTGGCAACCAGAGTTTGATCCCCAGAACCAACTCCACAAAGTTATTTTCTCATCTCTACATGTACATGGCATCACATGGGCGCCCCCTCATCACATGTGCACAGGAATAATGCTTTCTGAATTAGCAAAGTGGCTTTCCTGCTATTTTTGCACAATGATGAGAAAACTGACTGCTCACTTGTGTTTCAT
This sequence comes from Mesocricetus auratus, assembly GCF_017639785.1. Taxonomy (NCBI): domain Eukaryota; kingdom Metazoa; phylum Chordata; class Mammalia; order Rodentia; family Cricetidae; genus Mesocricetus; species Mesocricetus auratus. Next base: position 5,354,041 of record NW_024429213.1, read on the forward strand.
TAGTGAGGGTTGGTAGAATAATGTGAGATGAACAGCTGTGCCTGCTATGTATGTCTCTTGGTTCATGCTGCCTCAGCATCTGCATTCATACTGTCCACAGAACATAGAATCCCAGTGGATATACAGGGTGCAGGAATTCAGGAACTCCCTCAACAGCTGTCACATGACAGCCCCGAGAAGCCATATTTTCTATCTGTGCTGGTACTTGCATCAACTGCAAGAAGAGCAATGATCCTCTAAGAAATGTGGAGGACTATGGGATCAGTATTTCTGTAGAGGATCTACCTACATTAAAAACAATGACTATCAAGAAAAATAATATTGGGCAACCCATGGTTTCTGTTCCTTCCACTTCTTCCTTCATCAGAAAGCCACAGATGGAGAGTGATAATAGAATGTGTGTCTATGAAGAAGTGAGATAAAATCAGCTGAATTAGTTTACTGCAGCATTTCTACACTTCTGGGAAGGGCAAAATGCACATAAATGTATGAGATGCAAATTGTATAATTTTGGTGTTTCCACAAACATTCTCATATTTGCATTTATAACTCACACCATGCTATATAAGATGAGTGGAAAATTCAATGCTAATAATTTAAATTTTTAATTTTCCCTACTTAGAATGTCATTCAGTATAATAGTACATGAGAAATTCTATGAGGAGTCAAGAAAGAAACTGCAGAAAAAAAGGAAAAAGTCTCATCACTTGACCCCTACGGTATTTCTTGACAGTTTCTGAGCAAAGTGTCCTGTACTGGGCTTTCACACTGAGACCCACAAATGATCTAGCTGACTCTGACATCTACCCCAGTTCTTACTCAGCATGATGTTCCAGGAGGTGGAGAGAATCATACAAGGATTTGCCTGTTTGGGAGGCCTTGAAATTAAATTCATGTCTTTGCTTGCAGGGCTAAGAAACCACGAGACAGCCCTTCAAGTTTGTTTTCTTGGTTTTGCTCCTCACCCATGCTGGACATGTGATTATGCCAAAAGAATCTGAATGAGCCACTCATATCCAAAAGTTTCCATGACAAACAATTGGCTTCTGTGATATTAACCAACAGCACCTGTACTCATGCTTACATGGGAATGGAAGTCAGGAACAGATGGAGTGCTAAGAGTAACTGTCACTAGGCATGCTCTGGTGCAATTGTCTGCCCACACCCTGCCTACTTTTCAGGTTTAAATACAAGGCAACATTTGGTATGCATTTCCTGTAATAAAGAAGCATGCGATGATTATTCCCAAGATGTTATTTTTAATACTATTGTGAACTGTGGTCTTTCTTTGGTTTCTCATTTAAACAAAAAACAACTTGACTCAAGGCATCACTTGATTCATGTTGGGTAACCACAGCTATTGTGACCAATTCCCTGAAGGAAAATGAATGGGGACAAATTTACCCCACACTTTGCAGACACCAAGGAATTCTGTGACTTGTTGACTCCTGGGACAGATCAAATCTTATAATTCTGCACACACACACACACACACACACACACACACCCCATTAAGAATGCAAAGCTATCTGTTTTTAAAACAGATACAATGGCCTATTTATTTGAATATGTAACACTTGTGGATATTGTGAGTGGACAGGCTTTTGTGTGTGTGCATGCATGTCTCTATATTTGCAATTAAACACAACTTAAAATCAGTTGTGTTTCTCTTAGTCTGAACAAAGGAAACACAACTTAGGTTGAAGTCACTGATTGAAAGAAAAATCTATGCACATATTGAAATTGGGATCTTGTAACAGAAAAGTCTATGGTATCAGAGTCAGTACATGGTCAAATCTGATGTGTGTGTATGAGTATTCTGTTGCGTGTCCCCTTCTTTTCTGAAGAGGTTATTGACAAAGTAAGTAGTGGGAATATGCCAAATAAAGGCAGATTCACCATAGGGAATTTCCTGAAGTCTTATTCCCAAAGTAGGACAAAGGCATTAGTAGTGAACTGGTCCATCAAAGTGAAGAAAGACTTGGGCATATTTGAGCTTCCTGGAAATCTTTGAATTTACAAAGGTTAGTAAGATGTATTTACATGGAAAAAAGATTTATTTACATGGTTCTGGAATGGACAATCCAAGATATGAATGTTGGAAATCAAGGGCAGTTTATTTAAGCAGCTATCTGACCCATGTTAAGAGCCAGGGCCTTTTTAACTCTATACTGAATCAATAAACCCCACCCAGTGTTTATAATTAGTGTTAGACTAAAGCATATGAAAATGCTCATAAAGCTATCATATGGTTTAACTTAACAGTTAAATATTTATATTTGTTATTTTCACGAAATGATGTCTTTCCTTTTAAGCCATTTAAATAAGACTTTGTTGCATAAGATAATATACTGAGGAATTTTGCAAGTTGGTTGAGTCTGACACATAGAATACATATGACCTTGACTATGCCCATAGTCCCAGATGAGTTTATCAAGTCCATTTCTTTCAGGAGGTGAGTCTGAAGCAGTGAACTAGACTGTCTCACTTCATTAAAGATAGTTTTATTTATTCTGGAAAAGAAAATGAAATTTGATAGTGTTCTCTTGGAAAAGGTTAACTGTACATGGGTTAGGATGAGCAATCTTCTCTAAGGCTCTCATTGAAAGAGGAGGATAAGATGGAAAGTGAGAATCAGAAGGCCAAGCAAAACCTCCCAAAACTATTAGCATATGAAAAAAGTTGGAAACGATGAAGGGCTGTCCAACTAAAACCAGCTGGTGCCACTGGCACAGGTTTAGAGGCACTCCAGGGTGTATGAAGGTGACCTGTGGCTCATTAAGATGCCGGTGAGACACTCAATGCACAAAGTTGTATGTAGAAAGAATTACATGTAACACACAAAGAATTAGTGGAAAAGTCCATTGTGTCCAGATGAGTTCAAAATGCCTGTACTATGCGAACCCAGCCCTAAATACAATGCCCCAGTTCACAAAGGCAGGCCTTAGAGCTGCTTAACATACTCTATGCTCTGGTACACTTACTCTCTTGAAGATGTCTCATTATTAAATTGTTTCTGTTTCTGCTGTAGTTGTGTGCCTCTGCTCAATTTGTTGGGGACTAGAGGACTTAGAACCTCATCTAGAGGGATCCTTTGGACCTTGCTATCAGCCAAGACCAATATGGTTCTGTGTTTTCCTTTGAGACATTCTGATATATAGTGAGAAAACAGTTACTAAAGGCCACAGCAAGGATTTTTTCCAAAATCTATTAAAAATAAATATGTGCAGAATCAAGGTTATGATTATAATAATGTTACTCTTAACTAATTACACAATCAGTTTTTCTTGAGGAGGAGAGAAAAGCATACCCTGGGAATTATGTTCAAGAGAGCAGGTTGCAAATGGGACCCTCATATGACAAGAATCACAGCGGAAAAAAAGTTAAAACAGCAATATTCACTTAATAACAGGTGTATTGGGTATAATGCTTACAAATGTACTTCTCAAATTTTTATTTCAAATGAAAAGTGTCAGGGGTGAGGCAAGTCGGCTCAGTGTATAAAGGTGCTTCCTGCCAAGGCTGAGTGGAAAGAAGAGAACCATTTCCTGGAGTTGTCCTTTAGTCCCCACACATGCATATAGACACACAATAAGCAATAAATGAAATGAAACTAATATATATCAAAAATGAAAAGAAAAACAGGGAACAGGTATAACATTTCTACTTTGGAGCCTAGAGAAATGACTCAGCAGCTAAATGTACTTCCTACTCTTCCTGAGGACCCAGGTTCAATTCTCTACTGCCACACTGAGTGGCACAGCTGTTTGTAACTCCAGCTCCAGAGGAACCAACATCTTCTGGCCCTATGAGCACCTTTGCACACATCATACACTGTTGGGAGATGCCATTCTGTAAATACGTGTTTGATTTGGTGTAAATAAAGCACTGTTGGCCAATAAGGAGACAAGATAGGTGGGACTAGGAGTCTAAGAGGATTCTGGGAAATGTAGTGAAGTGAGTCGTCTAGATGTGCAATTTTGGCATTCTCGGAAAGATAAGTCCTTATAAAATATATACTTGTGATTATGGGTCAATGATTAAGTCAGAGCTAGCCTATTAGAAACCATGACAAACAGTCAACAGCTTCATAACTAATATAGTGTCCTGTGTGTTATTTGGAGGCTAAAACATCAGCAAGGCCCAGGCAGCTGGCGGGGAAGACTACATGTTACAATGCGTGTAACACACACACACACGCACTCACGCACACGCGCGCACACACACACACAGAGACAGACAGACAGAGATAGAGACAGAGACAGACAAAAAGAAAGGTAGAGACACAGGCAGACAGACAACAGACAGAGACAGACACGCCCACATACAGAGACAATTAGACTCAGACACAGACTCCTAAACAGACACACAGAGATGAGCAAAAATAAAAATAAATCTTCAAAACATAAATTTCTGCTTTGAAAAATTTCAAGCATGGCTATTAAGACCACAACTACCATATATTACCTCTGCCATTTAAGAAAAGAGGAGGCATTTTGACACCAAAAATGTTTTAGCTTTGATAAGAAAGCATTACGTTGTCTTCAGCTTTCTTATTTTGATGCCAGTTGGGGAAAATATATTAAAAACTAATTTGAATCCATGCGTCTAACCAGCCTTCACGGATTTAATAATCCATATCAGCTATTGGATGTTTACATATTCTAAGCATTGTGCTAAGAAATCTGTAAATCATAGTTTTGATGCCACAGTTGAGAATGATTATTTTTATTTTGTAGATAAGAAAACAAAGAAATTAGCTAATACTTTAAAACCTGGACCTGAAAAGTAAGGACAAAGGCTTACAACCTAAAGAGTTACATCACTGGTAACAGGAATAACAGATCCAGATGTAATTTCCAAAGCCTAGATTTTACTTTTCTTCTTTTCTGGCTGACCCAGAGCTAGAATCCAGGGCCTTGTGCATGCTAGACAGAAGTTCTGCCACAGGGCCACACACCTAGGCCCAAAGTGGAAGTTTTGGTGTTTTTTAGGTTAGAGTTTGTGGAGGCACCCGTCTATATGAGATCATGCAGAACTGCAGATTAAATTTTAGATTTGTCCATGTGAGCTGGAAAAGCTCCAATTCTGAAGCAGATCCCATGGAAGAATTCTGTCTTACATTAAAATCTGTAGCAAGTCTTTCTCTGCCCTGCCAAATAATGACACAGAGACTTTCTTTTAATTATGAAAGTGTGACCAATAGCTTAGGCTTGTTTTTAGCTAACTCATATATCTTAAATTAACCATGTCTATTAATCTATGTGATGCCCCAAGGCTCGTTTACCTCATCTAAGTACTGTCCATCCTGCTTTGCTGTTTCTCCGTGTCTGGCTGGTGATTCCCACTTTCTTCTTCCCAGCATCCCGTGTATCTGAACATCCTGTCAAGTTATTTGCCATTCAGTTTTCTATTAAATTAATCAGAATGATAAATCTTCACAGTGTACAAAAAGATTATTCCACAACCTTTCCCCCTTTTGCCTAAATAAAAAGGAAATTGTTTAACTCTAACATAATAAAACTATAAACAATAAGAAAAATTACCAGGTAAGAATTAGATTCACAATTTTAGTCCATTTGTATTTGGCAATTTTGGAGAAAATCCTTTATTATTTTTCTTATCTTGGTGAGTTCGAAGTTCTATAGTTAAATTGTCTTTTATCATAACAAAGGAAAACTGTAACTACCTAGTCTTCAACTCCATGAAAAAACCCAGAAGGATATGATACTACCAGAGTAAACAAGAAGTGAAGTGAATGCCACTTTAAAAACTAAGAAATGACAGAGAGAGACATCTGGCTGCCTGGACACTCACACCAAGACTCCTTTACAACATTGGGGCATCCATCACCAGCCTACAGGCCTAGAATATCTGACAGACTTTTCTATCTTGTCTTAGCAAAGTTTAGGAGCTGCTTTCTTTTGTGCCCTGCCCTTCCTACTGTCAGCAGTTGAGGCAATGGCAGTTGCTTTGGCCAGTGGCTAGCTTTTGCCACAAAGAAAGCAAACTCCCATGGAGGTTCTTCAATGCAAGTCACCCTTTTATGATGTGGATTGGTGCTCTCAGGAGCAGACATGTCTCACTGTCATGAAAAAAGCATAGGCATCTTAAATGCCATATTCTGTAGGTCTTTGAAGTGTTTGCAGATCGTCTCTCTATTTAAAATATATCCCCGTTTGACCTTGAAAACATACCTAACATGAGTATAAATTTGAGTTTTATCATGACTATTAACCTGTATTTTTAATATCCTAAAAAGCTTTCAAAGACTAAAACCTTACATAACCCTTTAAAATGATCTGCATAGGTACGGTATCTTTTTTGATTTTTTTTTTCAAGACAAGGTTTCTCTGTAGCTTTAGAGGCTGTCCTGAAACTCACTCAGTAGATCAAGCTGGCCTTGAACTAACAGAGATCCACCTGCCTCTGCCTTCCAAGTGCTGGGATTAAAGGTGTGCACCACCACCACCCTGCTAGGTAAAGTTATCTTAAACAAGAGTAGAAACATATATACAGTATAACAAGATTTACCTTAAATTTGTATCAATATACAAAAATTCATACCAATGTAAAATATTTGAAATTCGTGGTTGTTCAAAAGTAGATTTAACAATCCACCTTTTTATTCCATCATTTCTATACTATATCCCCCCTTTTTCCCTTCAGAAAGAGATCACCAAATCTAATCTCCTCTTATCACCTTTTTTCTTCTCATGACCAATAACAACTTGTAACCAACCTCCCTAAATGATGACAAACCTCTATAGCATATCTAATGACCAAAAACCATCTACCCCACCTCTCGGGAATATGGACAGTGTATTATCTATATTGCTTCCTGTTGTCTGGGTATGATGGCATCTTTAGTGTACCCTGAGAAAATTGAGATAATGGTCAAGTCCTGGAAGAGCTAGATGTATTATTTTTTTGTTTAGTCTATATGTGATGGTAAAGTGTAGAGCTTATCTAAAGACTTGGCTGGATATTATGTGAAGCTGGACCATCTTAACTAGCAGCTTTGAAGTTCTTGTGGATGCAGAGTTTTGAGGAAACAGCAACAAAGGCATTCTGAGAGGCTGGATCACCTGGACCACCTGTTTTCATTGATGTTTGGTCCCCTTGTTCTGAAAACACATAAACTTTCAAAGGTAAGATACATATCCTCATCAACACAAATATGGACCACACATTGTACACACAACAGTCAAAAATGACTTTTTGTTTTATGTTTGAGCAGGTAAAATATATGTCACCTGTCCTGTAGTTAGGTTTAGTTTATTTCTTTAATATCTGTAGACAGGATATTCACAGGGTGTTCTCCAATCAAACCTGATCATTATTAAATGTGAATAAATCCGCAGCTTTCCATTTTCAATAGAAGCAAAAGCATAACCTCTTCCCCAAAGGAATACATATTTTACTTCAATTTTAAAGTTAAAGCATTCTTAAAATATTTAGGATGGTTTATTTCAGCAGCCCATTCCATAATCCTATGGCTCCCAAGAGCTTTTGTTTGCTTATCAGTAATCAAAAAATTCAAAGACAACACCATACCACACAGGATCCAGATTTCCTGTATATTTCCCATCTTTACGTGGCTCATTCCTTTTTCATATGACTTTACTTCTCTCTTTAAAGGCTTTATGATTTATAAACTATATTTTTCTGACTGTCTATATCCTTTTTCTTTTCTTTCTTAAGCCTATGCACATTGTTAAACACACTGTATCTTTAACTTGTTTAGAGAGGTTTTTCTATCTGAACCTGACTTACTGTATATCTATAACCATTTTAGTCTGCATGAGCAAAAACTTAAACCACTGTGCAGCTTAGCTCATGACTCGCTGTCTGCAGGCAGCGTCTGGGAGATGCATCTCTGTACCTCAGCCTGCACGAGAGACTGTGGGACTAGGAAGCCACATTTGGCTCTGTTTTGTTGCAATTGGAACTTTTTAAAAAGTTTTCTCAGGCCTCATTTGGCAATATGTGCCCAGACATCAGATGCCAAAGATCCCCCAAGGGAGAACCTGATTTTTTTCATAAAATACTGTCAGAAGAAGCTTGTGGAGAAACAGACAAGATAAGACAGTAAAGGAAATGAAGCAGAGTGAGGTGGGGGTCTCACCTCAGAGGAGTTCCAACTCTGGGCCAGAGAGCCAGGCATTTATATGTCATACCTGTCAGTCAGTAAGGGCTGTTCAAACAGAGCAACGGATTGGCGGGGAGAGGTATGAAAACTTCCTCATTTGAGAATAAAACCTTACATAGCTGGAGGACAGTATTGTGACACGGTCCCAAGTGCAGACTGATAGTGACAAAAGCCTATCCCAGCCAAATGAGCATATGGACAGATTAAAATGAGAGTAGATTACTAGATAAAAGCCTGAATTTAGAAGTTCAGTACAGAGACAAGGAGAGTATCTAACAGTACCTAACAACAACAAGGAAACCATTAAATTGGAGACTGTGCCAATCATGTCCTCCCCAAAAGACAAGTGTCTGAAATCAATCATTTCACATGGCTCTTATTGCTACCTCCTTAATCCAAGCCTCTGTGCTACTGCAAACCTGCTTAGTGGCTGCCTAGAATAATCTCTTGTTCATTTATGCCCATTTTCTATGCAGCAGTCATGGTGATTTTTACAAAATCAGTGAAGACAAAAGTAAAATGAATTAGAGACACAAATCCTTTGCTAATCACCTTTAGTTCCACCCCACTGCTGTTCTTCCTTAGATGTTATGCACACTTTCTCATTTTATGATAAATTCTGTGTACCTGTGTCTTCTTGCCCCTTCCTCCCCTGTACTCCACCCTAAACAAAGAACACTTCTAAGCACTGTATAGTTTTCCAAATCCTTCCATACAGAAATTTTAGTACTATCCAAGTGTGGAGATGGTCCTGTCTGTCCTTCACTCCCTATATGAAATTCTCAAGGTCTCTCATCATACTTGGAGCACAGTCAAGACTCCTTCCTGTGACTCAGGAGTCTCATAGATGACTTCTGTTTCTTTGATGATCTCTACTCCCTTCTGTCAATGTGCCTGTTAGTAAGTGATTGTCTCATGAGTGCACTAAATGGACAAAATCATTCCTAATAGGATATTATTACAAGATATGGTTTATACAGAAGAACTAGATTAATAGAGGGCTGCCTTTGAAGGGTATCTCTCTCTCTCTCTCTCTCTCTCTCTCTCTCTCTCTCTCTCTGTGTGTGTGTGTGTGTGTGTGTGCCTATTTACTTCCTTCTCTCCTTTCCTCCCTCCTGATGCTGTCTAGCTGTCACCCATTTGTTGGACTAAATGCTCCCTGTCATGATGTTCTGCTTCACCATGCCCAATCACAGAAACTACAGAGCCAGGTGAGCAAGCATGCTTATCTTTTTAAGTTAAAAAATTATGATACATGGGAAAGAAAGAAAGAAATTTCTCAGTGGTTTCAGATTCTGACACATTACTCTGATATTCAGAAACAATAAATCAGTATTCTTGGTATTTTCTGAGTTTTCAAAATTATATTTGAGCCTACTTCTGAAAACCTTCACTCTCTATAACTTTAACAGCTGAAATTCTTGTTTAAAGAAAAAATATACTAAATCTGGTAGTACTCCAAAGACCCAGATCTTATAGCTGCAGTCAATGAAAAATATAATTTATAATGTAGGTCTTCCAGTAAGATAACAGACTCTCATGGAATCACATGTGGCCTCTTTCCATGTAAGACTTATTTTGTATTAAAGCATATATGGATACAATAGCAGTTAGTGAAAAAAGAGGCCATGAGTTTGGAGTGAGGGAGAGGGTATATGTGAGAGTTTAGAGGAAGGAAAGGGGAGGGAGAAAGGCTGTAATTAAATTATAAGCTTGAAAAGAAAAGAAAATGTTTTAGACTTACATAAAAATACTATATATGTGAACTCACTAGAAAACATTTCACTTCTTTGTATTACCCTTCCTGTTTCTCCTTTCTAAATGTTACACTCTACTCAAACATACATTTTTTACTTATATGCACATATAAATTATATGCTAAGGTCTGCATGTGCTGGAGAGTGTGTAGTGTTTTTCTTTCTGAGATGGGCTAACCTTGCTTAATATTCCACATTCTAAGCACCAATTTCCCTAAACATTTTGTGATTTGATTTTTTTGAGAGCTGAATTCCATTTTGTATAGGTAACAGATTTTCATTATCCATTCATCTGCTGATGGACAAATAGATTGGTTCCATTTCATAGTGAACAGAGTAACAATAGACATGGATGTATTGTTAGGGCATGAAGTGAAATAGCTGTGGGAACTGATGACAACATTTTAGAGTTGGAACGGTGAACATGGGCTAATCTCAACAGTCTATAAAGACGTGATTGACCAATGGGCTTGTACTGCACAATATAGGGTACAAAATACTTTTAAGCATCTCAGTAGTTTTGTTTCTCTCTATGCTGCCTCCTGCAGATATTGACTGAGAAGCAGTGAACATCCTCATTTATTTAGGACTGTTGAAAAATCTGACAGCTATATTGTGTAAATTATATAGAGTTTCTTATCAGAAAGCTGTGTGCTCACATGCACACAAACAAAATTGTAGGTGTGGTTGTTTCTGATCCTTGAATTTCCATTGTAGTTACCACATTCATCAACTTCATGGTACATTAAAACACATAGAATTATATCACCTTCTAACAAAAAATAAAGCAAAACTATATCTGTCACATAGAATTGATTGATCATATATGCCAATGTCTAGTTCTAGGGAAAGGAAGCTGGCAAAGAGACATACCCACAGTCTTGCTCACATTTATTCAGTTCTCCTCAGAGAGTGACAAGAATCATGTCAGTGTGAATCATCTTTCAGGAAGGAAATGCAGTGTAAAACCACAACCCAAGCCAAAGAGATGACTTGGCCCCAGAGTATAGTAGAGATCGAGGCTGTCCAAGGGCACAACAGTGTTTGTGCACTGAGTAAGAACTGTGTCACCGGCCTTCAGATGGGCACAGACAACCAAATGGAGCCTTGATAATTATCCAGGTCAACTTATTCCATTACTTAGTCCCATCAGATGTAAACTATTACAGAGTTACAAAGACAGTCTCTCCCTTGACCCCACTTACTCTCAACTCTAGGAGGAGCAATAATTACTTTATCAGCCTCAATTACAGTACAGGTGGTTGATGCCAAGTTTTCTGCTTCCTGTTTTGGAGATAATAGTACCAACTTGTTTGTAGTTGGGGCCTACAGCTTTCTAATAAAAGTTGGGTGGGACTGTAGCCCTTCTAGTGCTCTTCCCATGTTCTTAATAGCAAATCTCACTGCTTGAGACCTTGATGATGCTTTTGCAGGCTAGTTAACTCTACTAAAAATAATTTGAATATCAAAATATTTAGATATCTCCAATATTTGCATACTCTTTCGCCTACTTCTCTGTCCACAAAAAGTAGAAGAGGCCTCAGGTGTAACTTCAAAAGTCACTAATGATGTAAATACTTACATTTTCCAAGCCTGGCATATAATTCTGAATGAGTTATTACATTTCTTAAGAGCTTCTGATATCTTGCACTACATGTGTCAAATCCCAAAATAAGCAATTAGAAATTGCAATCAAGTATAGATATCTTAAAAGGGTAAATTAAGATTGCCTCCTCATTTTGCTGTCTGAACCCATTTTAGAGTAATTTTAAAAGGGTAGGTGATTTTGTGCCCATGTAAGGTGATAATTGGCAGGAAGCTCATTTGTTAAGTTCAACTCTTAAGTTGAATAATAATCACATTTGGCAGTAGAATTGAGGGGAATTCCCAAGAAGAGGAGAAAACATAGTTGAGTTGTACTTGTTGTCACAAGGGATTGAGAACAAAATGAGACTTGTGGCTAGTAAAATAATGGCCTTGCCTATAAAAGTGTCCATGTCTTAATCTCCTGAATCTGCCAAAAATACTTATGTCAAATGGAAAGTAGGAATTAAGGATGCTTATAGAATTAAGGCTGATAGTCATCTGATCTTAAAATAGGGAAATTATCCTGAGATAACTGGTTAGATCTAGGTGTTACATTACTTTTCCTAGGAATACCAGAACAAATATATATTCATCCCAGGAAGGGCACCACCAGCAGACCAAAGAATCTATTCCACTCAAATTCAAGCTGGTGAGACAATGTCAATGTTATTGACACCTTTGTTATACATCAATTGACTGTCAATGCAAAGGTTTACTTCTGCTTAATATATTCTGTTTCATGGATAAATACATGGTGTTATGCCAGTATTATGGTAGAGGTTTTGATTATGTTTTAATTATAGTACAAATATATATATATATATATTTTAATGGGACACATATTAAGCAAATATTATATACATTAACTTAATATACCTTATTTATACCTAATACATACATATATGTATATGAATAACAAGAAGATTATGAATGACATTTGGAATCCTCTAGGATTGAAGTTGGTTCCAAGATTCCCAAGGATACCAAAAATCGAGGATGCTTAAGTTCCTCATAAAATCAGGCAGTATTTACATGCGACTTAAGCACATCCTTTGATGTACTTTAAATCACCTCTAGGCTACTATAATACCTAATACAAATGGCAATGACAAAAACATACATGTTCCAAACACATACAACTTTTTCAGCTTATTTTAATCAATGATTTGTTAAATCCTTGAATAACAGGATCTGCAGATATGGACAACCTTACAAAATAAAGTAGCATAGTTATTAATCATGTATCCTGTTTTTGTTAGTTTATTCATTTGTCTGTTTTCGGTGGTAATTGTAATCATTTTGCATGAATTTCTTATATGAATTTGACTATAGTCTACATTAAATCTCTACACTTGTTTATTGTACTTATCTACTACCCTGTATTCTCTAGTATATATCTCATTTCCTCTTTTCCCTTGCCCTGCACTCCTATAACTTTTATTTTGTTCTCTGTCTCTGCATATTTGGAAATTTCTATTATTTTTCTTCAGATTACACATATAAATGATATTGTTAAATATTTTTCTCTTTGTGTTTGGCTGTTTTTACTTCCATACTCAGTCATATCATGACACATTATTCAGCCCTAATGACAATGAAATCTTACCGGATTCTTGTTATTTTGACTACAGTAGATTAATAATGCATCTTGCTATCAGAGAATACTAGTTCCTCCAGATTTGTTCTTTTTTATTACGATTATTTTCATTGCTCAGATCTTTTATTTGTTTGTCTTGCTTCTTGTGATTCTAAACAAATTTAAGAATTGCATTTTCCTATTTCAGTGAAAACATGACATTGGGATTTTGATAGATGGTGTACTGAAACTGTAGATGACTTTCTGTAGTACAGATGTTTTAAGAATATGCTTACTGTCTGTCAAATACAGGATATATTCCTATTTATTTGTGTTATCTTCCATTTTTCTCACTAGTGTAAACAGTTAGAACTTTAAAGATCTCTTACCTCCTTAGTTAAATGTATCCATATCTTACTTATTTGCTTTTGGTTGTTCTTTAAATGGCTTTATTTTTCAAATATCCTATTTGAAATAGTCTGTTATTTGTGCATAGGAACATGGCTGATTTCATTTTACAGTTTTACCTAAGATAAAAATGTAGTCTTTGGGTCGGGCATTGGTGGCACACGCGTTTAATCCCAGCACTTGAAAGACAGAGGCAGGTCAATCTCTGCGAGTTCAAGACCAGCCTGGTCTACAAGAGCTGGTTCCAGAACAGGTTCCAAAGCAACACAGAGAAACCCTATCTTTAAAAACCAAGGAAATGTAGTCTTTGAACTCATAATACACTTCCCTTATATTCTGAGACGTGATAACACATATCTTGCGATTCCTGCCATCTACTGACTTATTTTTGATATTGACTTTGTGTACTTCAACTTTAATAATTTTTATCAGTTCAAAAAGTTTCTTGGTATATAATCTTCATAGTTGTCTATATATCTATCTAACTTTCTAAGGTCATGTCATCAATGGAGATAATTTGAATCAGCAAATATTTTGTGCTATATTATAATTTGAGGCATTAAAGTAGGATAGGTAAAGTCATTGGAAAGAAACTTCTAATTGTGTTTGGCAAGCAGTTCTTATAATGGCCCCAAATAAGCCACACTTCTTTGTATTCTTGTTTTCTTAGTCCCTTTCCGTGGTGACCCAGGAACACACTGTGTAACTTCCTTTGGGCTATAGGACATTACCAATACTCAAAATAGTCAGAAGCATAATAAACATCTACACACCGAGGCTTATATTCTTGGAATGCTCTAAGATGTCAACCAAACTGCATAGCAGAAACCTGGCTATCTCAATGTTATCATGTCAGGAACCTGAAACTATCTGGAGCATCCATGTGAAGAGGACTAGGGTATTTTGCTACATTAAACAGAATACTGGCCTTCAAAGAATATCCATGTCCTGGCATCTGAATTCTGGGAATATGTGCTATATGTACATTACAAGTCGATTTTGTGAACATTTTCACTCACTGTTCTAGTTAGAGCAAGGAGAAATATAAAGTAACAAATTGCAAAACATGAGTAGAGTATTAATGGTGATCCTTTAATATAATTACTTGTGAGCATTCATAACAATAATTTAAAACTATGATTGGGAATGGAGTTCAGTGGTAGAGTGCATGCAAACCTATGAGTTCACATGTTAGTATTGCAAAGCTAAAAATAAGATATAAGACATATGACTGGAGAGAGGACTCAGTAATTTAGAGTGTCCAGTTCTTAAGAAGACCCTATTTCAGTTCTAGCACCTCAGCTGGACTAAGATTATTGTATGTTTGTGGTAATTTTTTACCCCATTATTAGAAAATTAACAAAAAGGCAATAATCCTAGTCTAGCTCTGAGATAAACATAGTTAACAACACAAAAATCTACAGAGACAGCTGAACCAAGCTTGTGGGAACTCATGAACACTAGACCTACAGCTGTGGAGACTCAATGGAACCCAACTAGGCCCTTTGCATGCAGGAGACAGTTGTGAAGTTTGGACTACCTGAGGGGCCCCTGGCAGTAGGACCAAGATGTATCCCTGATGCATGAGTTAGTGTGTTGGAGCCCATTCCCTATGGTGGGATGCCATGCTCGTCCCTAATACAGGTGGGAGGGGCTTGGTCCTGCCCCAACTTAATGTGCCAGGCTTTGTTGAACCCCTATGGGAACCCTTAACCTATAGGAGGAATGGATAGAGGGTAGGCTGGGGGGAGAGACAAGGGGGAAGGGAGGAGGTGTAGGGAGGGAGAACTGTGGTTGGAATGTAAAATAAAATTAAAATAAACAAAAAGTAGTATAAAAAACCAGTAAGTCCTCAGAGTCTGGAGAATCAATATGTGGCTGTGGTTCTGAGGGTAATTCTCTGATGAAAATTAATGGATATATACCCACATGATAGATACTTTCATTGAAAATTGCAGAAGAGTATTTGCATTATTCTAGGTCAAAACAAAGAAGATGTGTGAGAACATTTGTTAAAAATACAGTAGTGTCTCGTAAACTAGGAAATGAGGTTAGACTATCTGAGGGCCTTGAATCAAGGCCCAAAAAGCCATCAGAAACACAGAAGGGACTCGGATATAGCTAGGCTCAGGAGCAGGGCTTTTAAAAAGAGGTCCTGGTCTCCATCTCTGCACAACAGAAGAGAATAAAAACCTATGGCAGCAGGACTTCTCTGTCTCTAGGGCCAGATGTTCTGTTGAATCTTCTATATTCTGTCTTCCCCCACCCTACTCTTTCCTTTTATTCTTTAGGCTTTTAAGGTTACATGACCAAACAGTGTTCCCAGCTGAACTGCCCTGTAATTTGCAAGCATGCCTCATACTACATACACCAACAAGTGTGTATGAGCCTCATGAACATCATTTCTAAATTTCTTGAAGAAACAACTAGTCCAAGACCAGAGTGGTTATACATACCTGTAATCCAGGCTGCTTAAAAGGCTGTGTTGAGTGGATCATGGGTTTAAAGCTAGTCTGGACAACAGAGTGAAAGCCTATCTGAAGGGAGTTGGGAATGGTCAAAGAGCAACAATTGTGCAGTCCTGGTTCAATCACTCATGGTCAGGAGAGCATGCCAGCTAGCATAAACAGTCAACAGGAGCCCTGTGATTGTGTCCTTGGTGACATTCTGAGGCAGGCAGACATGCTGGTGGCATTCTTACAACCCAGTTCTTCTAGCTAGCATGCTTGGTCCTGATGCTTTAACAGTGAAGAAATCAGAAAAGCGGGACTAGCGGCTCCAGATGCCAATGCCTGGAATTCTGGGAGTGCAGATGCAGATGCTTATCCTGGGAGAGTCTGGGCCATTTTAAGAGCTCCAGAGGCACTTGCCTGAAATTCTCGCAACTTTCTCATATACAGCAAAGCTTAAACTGCTGGGACATTTGGGGCCTGGGAACTCAAGAAATGGGTGTGTGCAGTGTGTGGGGATGGAATGGACAGACTGTTGAGCTTAATCTGCATTTACCTCTTTGTGCTTTTTCACCTTTCCCGGCACATGCCTGCATTTGAGTAACTTAAACTCCCATGTTCCATTACTTTTGATCCCTTCTTTAAAGTGAATGAACTCTTGTGGCTGTAACCAGATACGTAATTACAATACTTACCACCCATTTTGAATAAACACGGCTTCAGGAGAAGGAAATACTCTGCCTTCTCTACCCTTGCTTTGTATCCCTCCTGGTTGAGAGTCTCTGATTTCAATCATAAATCGGTAGTCCATTCTGTGTTTTCTTAATGGCATTAATTATTACTAAATCAACCTTTTCAGAATCTAAGAAATGACCTTCCAGTGGAGATTCAGGATACATTTACTTGCAATGAAGCAATAGCCTAGGGCAATTTTATTTTGTCAAATTCCCTTTGTATCAGACAGCTTTATATTTGTTGTTAATGTCAACTCTTTTATACGTGCTCACATGCTGTGTCATGCATTCTGAAGCATATAGAAAATGCATTTGTACAAATGGATGCAATCGCCAATCCCATGGCTAGCTAGCTGGTCTATGTATAGCTAGAATAATCAGTTTCCCTATTGTGTCACTCCTGCCTATAAGCCTAGTGGTATTCAAGAGCCACATTATACCTTTATGGCTCTCACATTCCATCGTTCACTCAGAATTGGGTTTTCTAAGGCCATATATCGTTGTCGTCAGAGTTATCAATAAAGCTCCTTAGAAATCATACTTCTGTTTAAAGACTCAGTTATTTTCAATAAATATCCTGAGAAGGCTGCTATGTAAAAACCCTTTTCTTGGAAGTTAAAATCAGAATGGATTAGGTGTTTTTTTTAAGTCTAGAAGAATATTTTCCAAAATGCATTCAGCGAGTTGTCATCAGCTCTGATGTGGATGGCATGTGATAAGTATCCTTGCTGAAACAAATATAGAGACCTTTATTGAGAGATCATTGTGTTAAGGGTCAGAGTTCTCCAAAGAAACATAACTAATGGGATGAATGGAGAAAGAGAGGGAGGTGGGGAGTCAGAAGATGATTATGGAGGCTAAGAAGGTCCTCCACCTGACATTTGTAAGCCAGATACCCATTAGAACTAGCATTGTGATCACAGTCTCAGATACATGCATGCCCCGAGAACAGAGGAAGCAAACATTTGCATGTCAGTCTGAGAGCATAAGATCAAATGAGCTGTTTCAGCTCATGCAGGGAGACAAAATTGGGGTAAATCCTTCCCTTTTCAGTCTTCTATTTAGTCCCCCAGGGAATTGGATGATACCTACCCACATAGGAGAGGCTTATCTATTATAATGAGCTTTGGAATTCAAATGTTAACTGGCTCCCAAAATACCTTCATAGATATCCAGAAACAATAATTAATTTTGGGCTCTCCGTGGACCAGTAAAGATAATATATATAGTTTGCCACAATTGCCACTCAGAGCTTTTAATACACTGATGCAGAGGTGTATACAAGAAAAATATATGTGAGCAGTGCTTCAAAATAAATTGGAGGTCTGGGCATGGGAACACATTCCTATGATGTCATCATTCAGAACGTTTACACAGAAAGATTTAACTTTAGTCCCATACTCCATGGCTAACTAATCTACACATAGCAGGTCAGGTCCAGTTTGTGCTGTATAGCAACATTCTGTCTCAAAAGACCAAATCAAACCAAAATGAATCCCCAAAAGCACTTTATTAAAGACCATACTGGAAGGCTATGATTTCACACAGTGTGCCTTTGAAGACCTTTATCTATTACACATGATACTTTTATTTTTAATTTATTTAGATGAATTTTACATCATAAACCTAAAATATGCTAATTTGGATTACTTGATGGAATTTACTACATTTTCATTGTTGTGTTCCCACTACCAAGCTCTAGTTCCCAAACATTTTCAGCACCCTAAAATAAAACACTGTGCTCACTAAGTAACTAGTCTCCATCCTGCCTCCCCCAGGCTCCTGGCAAGCACTAATCCCCTTTTAGTCTCTGGATTTAATGGGTAGTTTACTAAAAAGAAAAAGGACTCTTTTTTAGAGAAGGTTTTGGTCCACAGGAAAAGAATGGAAAGCACAGAGTGGTCTCCTATCCAGTATCCTCCCCCCACACGCAAAACTCCTCCACTGTCAACATCCAACATCATAGTGGTACATTTGTTACAAGCCTATGTTCGATTTTTAATGGGATGTTTTTAAAGGTTCTTCAAAGCTGTTTTTTCATAACTTAGGCAGTTTATGTAGGCAGAGTATGCATGGCAAATATCTACAAAGTTGTTCTATAATTCAACATTTTTAAGGCCGTTGTCCTCCCAAATGATGTCAATAAACTGTCCCTCTCTAGTTCTCCACTTCGTATCATTCTTCTTCATGGCTTTAACACATGGCTGAACCCTTTATATTCTACTTTTTATTTGGAATATAAAACTTCAAGTTGTTGTTTTAATTTTGGTAGCCATTAATATAAAATTTTTCACTAATTAATTGATTAATTAATCATTAGTTCACCCATGATTAGTGTGAAAGATAATGGCAGTAAAATACATTATATACTATATACATAGTAGCTGAAATTCATTGAGTTTAGCTCAAGTACTTAAACTATGCAATTTATATTTATTTTCTACTATATTTTCCAAATGATTTCTACAACTATTTATCTCTGACTACCCCTTGGTTAGTAAAAAAACAAGGCTGAATTCTAGTTAGCTTCAATAACTTTAGTCAGCACAAGGCTTTTGTAGTTATTCCCCTCTCTGCAGCAGTAGCCATGTCCTTGTAGATATTATGATGCAAGTTTTAGGAAACAGCATCAGCAAGGGAACCATTGTGAACCTGTTCCCACTGGCTCCTATGTACCACACACCATTGGGACTTGGAGTGGTTGGTACCTCCCAGATATTTTTATCTGGCCTTTGATCCATGGCCTTTTCACAGCACTCCATTATAACATCCCCATCTGAACTCAGAATATTCAAGTAGTGTTCTCTTTGCTATTCAAAGAACTGGAAGTGGCACAAGGTTTTATCTCTCAAAGCCCTCTCTCAGTTGCATACTTCCTTCAATAAGGCCACATCTCCTAAACCATTAAGCAGCACCACCAATTGGGGACCAATCTGAGCCTATGGGAACATTCTCATTCAAACCTCTAAAGTGTTATAGTTTGATCTTGAATGTTCCCTACACGCATGTATTAAAGACTTGTGTCCAGTGCAGTTTTTGTTGGCAATTAAGCAAATCTACAGGTTAATTGACTAATGGGTTCCTAACTACCTAGATTCCTAGATCCAATAATGAACTATTGGAGGTGGTGGAAACTTTGGGAAGTAGAACCTAGTTAGAGGAAGTAGGTGATTGGAGGTGCCATTGGAGGGTTTATTTTGTTTATTTTGTTAGTTTCTTGTCCCCCGTCTTCCTCTCTTCCTATTTGCCTCCTGGCTGCCTCAAGAGGAATAACATTTCTATGACATGTGCTCTCTGCACACTCAGTATAATTTTAGGTCAGTTTTTTCTGTTTAAAAAATTATGTTCTCACTTATTTGAAAAGAGAAAGAACTGACACTGGTTATTTTAAAAGTCAGATTTAGTTGAACTAAACTGAATGTCACCAAGCCACTTAATGCTCATCTTTGTACTCTATAGAAAGCAAACACAGAAATATGCTCAAAGTCATGTGCTTTATGAATCTACAGCTGTAAAGAGAAAATATAATTTGCTTTACTTGTTGAGTGATCAGTTTGATAGGTAAGAGACTCCTGGGTGATATTTAGTCACTATATGGTGGAAATTTGCTGTTGATAAATAAGCATTTCAGGGACTTAGTGAGAGGGATACATTTTTTTCTGTGAGTATCAGGACACTGTCAAGGCTGAGCTAAGTGTCTGCACACCTCAGAGATAGATAACAGCTTTGTAGGATAATAAAAGGAGAGCCCAGATTAAAACATGGTAGTGAATCCTCAATGACAGAAAGAGGTGGCATGAATAGTGAAGTGTATGAACTCGTTTGGTGATTAATGGATCATATTTATTTATTTATCTTTCTACATATTTATTATGCTGCAGGCCTGACCGAGGGCCTTGTACAGGATAGACAATAGCTCTTTCACTACACCACTGGTTTCAAAGAATGACTACTTGTTTTTTAGAGACGCTTCCAGGTACAAACTTCCATTCATGTACAATAGTGAAGTCATCACAGTCTATCTGATTGCTTTCCTTAGACTGAGAGCTTCTGTGGGAATGGTAATCCCTTAACATAGTCAACAAGACCTGGTAATAAAAAAAACTCCTTAAAATTGGAGCTCTTATGAAGGGGAGAAGGTCAATTCAGAAAATGGGTGCTATGAAAAATACTCTTACTAAATTAAGAATGGGTTCTCCCCACACACACCCCCAGGATTGAACACAGAATTTACTGCATTTCTGGCTCTACTATTGAGCTGCAAATAAAGAATAAATACTCTAGTAAATAAATGGGCAAATGAACCTAACAAAACGCTTTTCAATAGATGGAGTACATGGGCTGGAAAGGTGGTTTGGTGGCTAAGTGTATGTACTTCTCTTTCAGAGGACCCAAGTTCAATTCCCATGATTCATCTTGCAATCACCTGTAACTTCAACTCTATGGGATCCAATGCCACCTTTCATTCATGTGCAAGTACATT
Source organism: Mesocricetus auratus (assembly GCF_017639785.1). Taxonomy (NCBI): domain Eukaryota; kingdom Metazoa; phylum Chordata; class Mammalia; order Rodentia; family Cricetidae; genus Mesocricetus; species Mesocricetus auratus. The sequence goes on from NW_024429213.1 coordinate 5,375,188, forward strand.
TTCATATATACACAATTAAAACAGTAAAAATAAATCTTTTTAAAAAGATGGATTACAAGTGGCCATTAAAATACATCACCAGACTCTGGGTTCATGTACCTGTAGCTGAGTGTGTGTGTCTGTGTGTGTGTGTGTGTGTGTGTGTGTGTGTGTGTCTGTGTGTGTGTATGCCTGCATGGATATATAGGTGAGAGGGAGGGAGGGATGGAGAAATCAAGTTGATGATGAGTGTCTGAACCCATATGCTATATTAATCTGCTCCAGTATAACTTACAGAAGAGGTAGAATGGGTTTGTACATGTGTCACCAATGCAGTAACTTCAGAGGACCCCAGAGCATCTTCAGGGGTACCACTTAGGTTCATTGGACTCTTGGTTTCTAGCTGGGTTCTTCCTAACCCTGAATTTCCAAGCCTCTGCTTTTAATTTATTTAAGGCTGTTCCAATTCATCCTTCAGATTTCAACTTAAACTATCCTCCATGCCCAGAAACATTTTCTGAGTTCCCCATCTGAAAAGTTAACAGTTTGTAATTATATATTTGCTTGTTTGCTTATTTGCTCTTTATTACATTAATGATAGGCCTATTAATGTGCTCTGGCCACTGCAACAAAATACCACAGATAATTTATTTGTTCACAGTTCTGAAAGCTAGAAAATGGAGAACAAAATTAGGGGACTGGTTCCTTCCTAGGCTTGTCTTCTTGGCTTCCATCTTCTTGTGTCTTCATATTGTCTCTGAGCATGTGTTTATGGATCCGAATTTCTCCTTTTAATAAAGAAACCAGTCATATAAGATTAGGGTCCACCCTCCTTTTCTTATTATATGTTAATTATCCATATAAAGACCCTGTCTCCAAATACAGGAATGTTCTGAAGTTCTGAGGGTTACGATGTCAACATACACATTTGAAAAAGGGACATAAGGAATTGTGTGATTTTTCTCACTGCCTAAGAACTGCAAACTCTAGTGGTATGGTAGAGGTGAGTACACTCTGGCTCTTATACCCTTTAATCAGCTTTCCCTAAAATAGCTGCAGAAGTTGGGACGGAGATTTAAAGCAGATCTAAGGGACTCTGAGCAAAGCAATGACAATACTGAAAGTGAATCTCTACTGGGTAAGTCATATTCTCTAATGGTGTTTATTTAAAGTAGATAGTACATTAAAAAGAAAAACAAACACATAAGTCAGGGCCTCAGAATTTCTGAAATTACTCCCTCTGATGACTTATTGGTTCACCTATGTTGGAATGCTTTGGTAAAAAATTCAGTGGTATAGGGATAGGATTGTCATCCTTTTTTGAAAAGCAAAAAGCCACCTAGCAAGGTGCATGCCTGGACACAAATGACCACACCATCTCTGGTTTGAGATGAAGCCTGGGAAAATAATGGGTAAGATTAAGTTTCTCTGAAAATTATTTTCATTTACATTGTATACACATGAAAGAAATGAAAACCTGAAATTTTTATTTATATAACAGATTTGGAATACCTAGGAATTTACAAAGTTTTTATCACTAAAACAAACTCAGTTAAGGACTCAAAGTAAGTTATTTCTAGCAATGACAGATAATGCAGCAAAATAATATATGTGGAAATTATATATGAAAATGTAATTTGGATAAAGCCTCCCAAAACAAGGTTTTACTTCTAATAAAGCTTATCAATGCTTCCTGTTTCATTCAATTTTAACCAGAGTTTCAGTAATATGCTCAAAGCATACTATACATACATGCTGAAGCATTTTGTATTATCATCTCCATAGTAAGGGATCATTCATTTTCTTGTCCAAACATAGTACCATAACCTTAAAAAGAAAATTACCCATTTCTAATTTAGCAGATTTTTCAAACTTGACTGCATATATTGCACCATCCCCTTTGAGATGAAGTCTCATGTAAGCCAAGGTGACCTCAAAGTGCATGTAGCTGAGGATGAATTTGACTTTATGAACCTCTTTCCTCCTCATCCCAAGTATTAGGAATATAGACATAAGCCAGCCTGCTCAACCTTCATGACTTTCTTATAGTATAATGTTGACAATTCTCCACTGAGAGGTATCATATATTTCCTTCTACTAAAGCTAGGTGTGCTTTTGTAACTGCCTTAATGGATAGAAGATGCCTAAAGTGTTACTGTGTGACTTCTAAGGTCACAAACAGCTCCCTAGAACTCTCTCTCTCTCTCTGTGTCTGTCTCATTTCATTCATACTTAAAACCTAGCTACCATGTAGTGACAGTGTCAAGAATGTGTAGAAGCCAGACAGGCATATTCTGGTTGATGTTCCATGGAAGGGATCCCTAGCTGATATGTGAATGGACAAACCTGAGAACTCCAGCCTGCAGCCTTGTTCTGTCCTAGGCATTATTGTATGGATACTACCTGTTAGTGGTGTGTCTTTGTGAGTTCCTGACCCACAGAATCCACAAGATACACTAAATTGTTGTTGTCATTTTGTTAGTGGTTTACATCCATTGTTCCTTATTGATTTAAGACATGATTGCCATATATTAGACTTCCAAATACACACAGCCCTACTTATGAACCCATTCATACTTCATCTTTCTGTTTCATAGTATCTATTGAGTAATGGATATTTCTCTTTGCATTATTATATACTCTGTTGAGCATACCCATGAACCTCCAAGATAACCAATCAAAGATGGACCAAATACATGACAGTTGTTCCATAAAATCATATCACATCATGACACTGTAGTCATCATAGATTGTTGTAATTACATGTTGCACAAAGACCGAATCACCTAATGAAACTACGATACTGTGATAATATATACAGAGCCAACACTATAGTAAAAAAAAAGTTGTTTTACACAGCTTATTTCACATACACACCAACTCTGCTGTGAGTCACTCATCTCTCCAGATAATCATATTTCATGCAGAGATTCAATGATTTAGACTGCTTCCATGTTATGATGCCACAGTCCTCATATATGACCTAAGTTTGATAGAGACAGCTAGAGAGTTTGTGCTTAGGATCTTATACAATTTCATCTGGAAGTGACACCTTTTCTGCCCAATGGCAAGAATTAGTTATGTTGTTTCTTTAACAATGAAGTGACTGAGCAACATAGAAGAGCATATGGATATTGAACATTATTCATTTTTTCCAGAAATTTCATAGATATTCTTATCCATACATTGCTCCTGAAAAATTTTAGGATCTGATATGGTAAATTTCAGGATCTTTTATTTTTATTTGAAAAAGAGGAGAATTTCAGTTGGCCATGGTGGTGCATTCCTGTAATCTTGAGAAATCGAGGCAGGAGGATAAGGAGTTCAGCGTCATCATTGTCTACAGAGGGAGTTGAGTCAACCTAAGATACATGAGACCTTGTCTCTAAAATCAAATCAAAACAAACATAGATTATTTTTCATTGGCGCAGGGGCAGGAAATAAGCTAAAACATGGAGGAACCTAAATGGGTCCCTACTTAATTAGATAAATTACTTTCTCTACCTATTTATTTATTTTGGAGCTTGGGCCTTGCACATAGTAAGAATGAGCTCTACTGCTCAGGTAATCCTGCTGAAGAGAGGGAGGGAGGATTATAAGAGCCGGAAAGGCCAAGGATATCACAAGGGAATCCACAGAAACACCTAGCCTGGTTTCATAGGAAATCACAGAGTCTGGACTGACACCTAGGGAGCCTGCATTTGACTGACATATGCAGTCCACATATGTATGACAGTTATGTAGCTTGGTCTACGTGCAGGACTCCTAGCCATGGGAGTAGGACCTGTCCCTAATGCTTTGCCCAGCCTTAATATAAGGGTAGGTGCTTTGTCCTACTGCAACTTGATATGCCATGCTTTGTTGACACCCATGGGAGACCTGCTCCTTCCTGGGCAGAAACAGAAGAGGAATGGATTGGGGGGGCAAAGAGGATGTGGGGGAGGAAATAGGAGGAGAGAAGGGACAGGAGATTGTGGTTAGAGTGTAAGATAAATGAATAAATTTAAAAAAAAAAGAACTCTACTACTGAGCCCCTAAGTTTTTATTTTGTACAGTTAGAAGTTTTTATTTGTTGTGTCATGATTCCTACTGATTAACAATTTGTAATTCTTGATAAGGTATCATGAAGCATTACTTAATATTTACTTTATTTAACTTAGTCCATAATTAATTCCTATGCATATATCCAAAAACTAATGTTTTCAAATTTCCTTAAGGGTTCTCCCCTCCCAGTCCTTGCTCCCTTACTGAAGTACTAGTCTGAGAAACTTCAATTTGAAGCAGAAAATAGCGTATATGATAGGAAGTTCTCAATAATTTAAGAGTTATTTGGCTTTAGAAGAGTAAAGGATAGCACTATGAAAGATAAGATAAAATACTACATTAAATAAGGAGCTTCACTCAAAAAAGCAATGGAATGACTACATAATTTTATTTGGAATGTCCAAAACAGTAAGCAAAGTATGGGCTTTTGCCAGTTTCTTGGTGAAGGAGGGAGAAACTTGTGCTTTTAATATTTATGTAGTCATCATCACTTATATATGAGAGAGTAGAAATATTCACCATTGTCTTGATACATGACCCTTTAGTCTTTTGTAGGCATGCCTCATTCAGTAAATCATTGGCATTATTGTGAGGTTACATTGTTCTTTTGTGTTTCTTCTTTTCTGCCTGGAATGGATGTACACCCTAGGGTTGCTCAAGACTTTTAAATATTAACTGACACAATCTGGGTAGAAGTCAACTTGTGTTCCCTTTCTCTTTTACAGTTGCTCTTTAAATGATCTACTGTCCCATTGATTTGCAACCTAATCTTTACCCTGAACCCCTGAGTTCCAGCCACGCCTTTTCTTGAGTATGTATTAGACATTTTCCAGTTAGAATTCTTTTTTGTTTTCTGTTTGAGATAGGTCTTCTATGAATCCCACCTGGTCTTGAACTTTCTATCTTTAGCTGCATGGGCTATGAATTTGTACTTCTCCTGATGCCACCTCCCAGTTGCTGGGATTACAGTTATGCACTAGAATGCCTGTCCTTACACAATTCTTGATTTCATCTCCACCACTGTAACAAATGTCTTTACTTTTTCTTATTTCTCTAGCTAAAAACGTGGTTCAGTCGGTTGTTTAGGATAAAAGCTTGTGCATTCTTGAATCCCCCTTTATTCCTCATGTATCACAGAGCTAACCCATTAGCAAGTTCTTCAGGAAAGTTTCATTCAGAGTCTTTCCAGAATCCAACAACATTTCACCACTCCACCACTACTAACCTAATCCAAGTTTTCACTAAGAGGTAAGTGTTAATTTGTTCATGAATTATCCCATGCAGAGATGGAATTGGCCTCCTGCTAATCTCCATAGAAACTGGCCCAGGCCAGTACTTAATGCAATCAATCTTGGTCAACCCTGAGGCTTTGGATCCCAGCCTTCCAAGCTCAGCAGCTGGGATAGAGGTTGGTGCTTCTCCAGTGGTAATCACTGATGTGGTAAATCCTGCTGTCAGCAACTCTCCTCTGTTGCAGTTGGGGTTCTAATATATCATGTAAGATTCTGATATATCATAGTGTTATTATATTTGATTCCCTCATTAAACCAGGGGAGAGATTAAGAAAATAGGAATGGAGTTTGGTAGTGCTGAATCATATTCCTTATTTTTCCCTGTAATTATGGAAATGGAACCTAGTGCCTCAGGGCATGCTATGCAAGCATTCTGTCACTGAGTTATACCCCTTGCTCTCTGAGTCATATTCCTATAACATCCTGACCCCTTATCACACCAGGAAAGATCCCTGGGTTTCCCCTAATGTTATCCAATACAAAAACCTCATATCATCAAATTTCCAATCGTCTTTCACATCTGGCATCTGATGTAAAGCTTCCTCTGAGTGAAAGGAACAATGGAGAGCTCACATGGATGCTGTGAACACCGTTTCAGCAGGTCTGCTCTACTAGCCTTCTGAACATTTGTCTTCATTGCACAATAGATGTTCTATTATGTCCAAATCAGAGCTCTTGGCTTTGCCTCCTACATCAAATTCATTCTACTTTTATTCTAATTGTTCTTACTTTGATTAAATGGAAACACTGTTTGTTCATACTAAAAAGCTAACTGCCATTTCCACTATCTCTTCTCTCAAATGGTTTTAATTCAGTCAACCAGCAATTTCTACATGGATTCCACGTTCAATATATAGCCAGAATTCTCCCACATTTCATTGCATTGGCTTTCAAAGCATAGGCTTATTTACACAAAGGGCCTAAGGTAATTGTCAATATGAATCATGTCATCCTCTAGTTCACTTCTCCCCAAGGGTTACCAATCACACCACAATATACTCTAATTACCCAAATGACCATAGGCTTATCTGCCCCTTGGCACTTGTTTTCTCTGGCTTTTGTTCACTTTGTTTTATCCACGGTAGTCTGCATTCTTAATTTTGAATCTGCTTAGCTTCCTGGCCTTCTAAGGTGGCTTCCTCTGCCTGGGATGGTCTCCTAGCACCTACAAGTCCTCTTTTGTGCCACCCATGTCTCCATTCAAACACTGCTTCCTTCTGGCCAAGTTCATCTATTGATCATTGCATCCGAAAGAACATTTGCTTGGCTTTGTATGTTTTTAGCCTTTTTGATTTTTCTCTCCTTGAACTTACTGTTGTGTGGATGTGGAAGCATAGGGAACACTTTGTTGGCTTGTGATCTATCCCTCTAGTGAATGTGAGTGTCATGAAGGTAGGTGTCATTGTCTTATTTGTAACTCTATCATCTCTGAGGTCTAAAACAGAGCTTGGCATTGCTCAAAAGTTACTTCTTGAATAACTGAATAAAAAGTGTTAAAAAGAAAGATATTCCTTAGATACCAGGAAAAATCAGGAGCAAAATAGTAAAACATAACTATCCATTAATTCAATAATTAGTAGACTCTTAATGATTCTTATTGAATAAATAAATAAATAAAACTGCCTTTGTGCTCCACATAGAAAAACTATAGACTGTCTTTCTACCTATTATTTTTCTTTACCAAAGTGACCAATTTTTAAATGACTTTTAATTAAAAAATAATAATTTTGGGGCAGAGAAATTTCAATATATGGGCATTTTCTTTAGGGAAAAGTAAAGAAGTGTCAAATACGATTAATGCTATCTTTTTATTCTTTCACTGAGCAAAGGTCAAGAAATAAAATGTTCATTTGAATAGTCAATGGCTACTCATCATTTCAAAAGTGTTTATTAATTATAAGGTGTCAGGATAAACCCTAAACATAATTTCTGTACCCTATATTGGTCATGCTGACCTTATGAATTTGTTATTTCTAGTATTATGGTGATTTTGAGATACAAAAGTTAACCACAGTATATGTCTAAGTGAATGTCACATTTTGTGCTAAAAGAAGTGGCTAGTCCTTCAGATTTTGAAAACTAAGACTTGAAACTGTACTCTATTGTTTTGAACAGACAGGCTAGGTGTGATAGCAAGTGCCTGCAGTCACAGCACTTAGGAAATGGAGGCAGGAGGATTTGGAGAGCAAGGCCAGACTTGGCTATATAGTCAGTGTTAGGCCAATCTGAGATACATGAAACCCTGCCTAAAAAAAGCAAACAAGCAAAGAAAGAATGATGTGTGGTGAAACTTCAAATTTGACTATAATAGCTTTGTCTTGTTCTATGGAGGATGTCATTCTTCCCCAGCCTTATGAGCATCAGAGCACATGAGGTAAGCACTGAGCAATACCACCTGAGATCTAAGGCAGTGGAGTGGCAGTTCAGTATCTCAAGTAACCTGCACACCAACTTCTTAAATCAGTTTTCATTGTCCACAAAACATTCTGAAATAAGCTTCCTTTTCCTAAATTCTAGAGCTCCACTGGCATTCTTAGTCTGGGGCAATCTTGGTGCGTCTGAATTAAGGATGCAGTACCTGGAGTTCTGCAAGAGAAGCAGTTGAACTGGATATACCAGTGAAAAGTGCCAATAGGACATTTAAATAGAGATTTCTAGAGAATAAGCAAAAAATATTATGAACTTCCATTGAGCTGACTGAAAATTGAAACACAAACTAGAAAAATCACTCATTTGAGTATTAGTAGAGAAGAGAACAAAGGTGCTGAAAAAAATTCTAGGATTAGAATGGATTATGTAAGGACATAATGACTAAGAGAAGAAAGGATTTTCTAGAAGAGTAGTTCATGCATGCCAGGTACTAGTGATAAATCTCATAGGTTGAGGAATAACACCACTGAAATAAAATAGACACTGCAGTTTTTAAATGCTAAAATGAAACCCACAGCAGTTGAGCAGAATACTATGCTGTGACAGTATTCCTCATGTAAATAAATCAGGAGTAATTTCAAAATTGTAATAAAGCACGATGGCATACATTGTTGGAGGATCTGCTTCTTTTTAAATATGTCTTCCCCCCGCTCAAATGTTCTTTGGACTGCCTTGAATCCTAGCACTTTAGGTCTCTCCTAGCATTTTAGTTCTCTATATAAAGTTATTTATTATCTTTTGGTAATATTTCTCAGAGAATCTGTTTAGAAAGAGAAAGACTAGATAAAAATCTTGATTTTTCTATTATACCAACAATGTTTCTCTTTAAGCAATTTCTACAGAGGTCAAAAGGTGCATAAATTTAAAGCCCAGAGTCGTTTTCCTTTCATTATCTTTTTTATCAAAATACTGATTTATGCCTTTGATGAGATGTGCAGCATGTTGAAAGAAAAAATGTCTTCTTGGGACTTTGAAGAAGCTCGTAAAATGGTGGAGAAGATGCCAAGAGAGATTATTCATTAAAATTTGTGCATACCTAGTAATTTCTTAGCTCAAATGAGTGCTCTGAAGTTGTTTACTGAATTGATGGACTGAGTGCATGTATAATGGCTAATGCCCACTCTTTGGAACATCCTGAATTGCTGTTTTGTATTTCTTGAAGCAGACTTCATCAAACAGTAACCTTAGGAGAAATGGGAAATGTACATTCTTTTTGGGTGATTGTTATTGTTTTCATAGGGATATTATTTTAGAATAGTTTTCGATTTACAAAAAAAAATGAGTGGCAAGTAAAGAGAATTCTCATAAGCTACCCACAATCAGTACTATTGTGACACATTTGTTACAAATGAGGACCCAACAATGACATGTCATCACCCAGAGTTCATGGTTTACATTCGTATTTGTTCTTGATATTGTCCATCCCGCTAGGCCACACAAATATACTCACTATTACGCTAAGGTAAAGTTTATAATGTTGGATATGTATCTCTAGAGTATCACACAGAGTAGATTCCCTAATCTGAATCTCCACTGCACTTCGTCTATTCAGACCTTCTTTCCCACAACCTCCAGAAGCCACAGTTATTTTGTAGTGTCTCCACAGTTTTGCCTTTTCTAGAATGGTGTGGGATTAGAAGCACACACTACATGTTTTTCAGATAGATATCTTTCACTTATTAAGGTTCATTCAAGGTGTTCCATGCCTTTCAAGGTTTAATAGCTGCCATGGTGAACTATCATGTGTGATCCTGTTCCTGATACCTATTGACAGTTTTAACCTCAAACATTATATTTACCCCAGGGGAGGCCAAAAGTTTTTATTCTATGATTAAAAAGTCAAATGATGCAAAAATAGTTCTAGAATGAATTGGTTTACTGTAAGGCATGAGAAAGAATAACAACCAAATGATATACATGAATATACAGAAAAAGGTATGTACATGAAAACCACATACACACAGAGTACTAGTTGATGAATCAAGCACCATAAAGGCCTGGAAGTAATTGTTCATCATTCAGGCCAAGGCAACACTATGATGACTCTGGTGTATGCTAGCTGAAAGCACCAACTAAGTAAAGGACTTCTTCATTCCCACAGAGGGTTTAGTGGCCAATGTCAATCAGAGCCAATACTCAAGCAACTAGGAAGTATTCAAAAGGCACTGGGGTTTGCATTCTCAGAAAGAGTATTAGCATGTCAATTTTGGCTCCAGGAATCTCATTTACACATTGGTACATAGTTGTCAGTAGGTTGTCAGCCAATCGTCAAGGTGACTATCAGCCGTCACTTGACTAATTTACAACTTGTTTCACAAAAGAAAACTCAGAATGTAGTTCTATTAAAGAAGAGTCATTAGTTATAATTAAAGTTCCAATTTACTTATATTTGTTATAATTATAACATGAGAAAATGCACATACAACAATTGCTTATTTCTTTTAATGCTGCCAAATAGCATATGGATATACTATAGTTTATCCATTTAACCACTGTGGGACTTTTGATAGCATTCAAGTTTTGACAATTACAAATAAAGCTGTTATGAACATTTTTAATAAGTTTTGTGCCCTAAGTTTTTAATTCAGTTGATGGATATCAAACAGTATGACTGTTGGGCCACACACTAAAACTATGTGTAGTTTCATATGAAATTACCAGACTATCTTCAAAAGACCTGTACCAATGAAGAAGCCCATGTTGCTCCACATCTGCTTCAGTATTTGGTGTTGCATTGTTGTCAATGACTTATATTTTGGTCATTTAATATTATGTAATATTATTATATTGCAAATACTAATCTTGTTATTGTTGTCTTTCCATTTCTTTCTTTTTTATGTGGTGATAGTTACATAACTTGCAACTTTTTGCTTAGTTGGTAACTGTTCTACCACTGAGCTTGCATTCCCTAGCCCTCTCATTAATATTTTCATTGGCAATTCTCTAACAACATATGTAGATCATCTTCTGGTATCATTATCTGCTATCTATGTATTTGCTTTTCTGTAATGTCTATTCAGGTAGTTAGCTAATTTTTAATACCAGGTTATTAGTTTTTGGTTGCTTAATTTAAGTGTTATACATACATACATTAAATGTGCTTTTTACAGATATTTCTTCCTAGCATATGGCTTTTCTTCTCAATTCTCTTGACATAGTCTTTCTTTGAGCAGAGCTTTTCAACTTTAACAGAATCTAACTTATTAATTAGTCATATTATTATTTTATGAGAGGAGATATTTTTAAAAAATACTGCTAAGTACTGTTGTATATGCCTGCAATTTCAGTGGGATGGAGGGATTCCTGGAGGTTTGTCATGAGTTAGAGGCCAACCTGTGTTATGTAGCATGACCCTGTCTCAAAGAAAACTGGGATGAGGAGGAGTGTGAATGTTAACCAAGTCTAAGGATTATGAAAAAGCTATATAGAAACTCAATCGTTTATAAGCTAGCTAAAATATAATTAAAAACAAACAGACAAGAAAGGAAGGAAGGAAGGAAGAAAGAAAGAAAGGAGAAAAAGCAAGAACAATATATCCAGTTCCTACCCCTTACAAACTGTTTTAATTATCCTGGATGAAGTCTGAGCATCAGCATTTCAAAGCTCCCCATGCAACTTGGAAATTAGGAAGCACAGATCTAAATCCACAGAATCCTTTATCTAGTTTCAGGAAACAGCTTTCTAAGATTAAAAAACAATAATAGACCTGGAAAGGTGGCTCAGAAATTAAGAATGCATAGGGATCTTGCAGAGGACTTGAACTCAGTTCCAAGCATACACTTCAGATGGTTCACAGCCACCTATAACTCTAGCTGTAGGTTCTCTTATATTCTTTTCTGGACTCTTCAGGCACCTGTACTCAGTTACACACACACACACACACACACACACACACACACACACACACACACACACCAAAACCTCACTTTTCTGATGACGACCCATCCCCTTCCCTCTCCTCTGTCTTTGACCTCTTCTTTTCAGTCTCATAGAATGGGCTCCAGTGCTCTCTCCAGATCCCTCCCTTCCCTTGGTGGGATGCTTTCTTTATCAAGGTGACTTCCATCAGCCATATTGCCTTAAATGCTTTTTCTAGCTTTACAGGCTACAAATGCATAGCGCCAGCTCTGAAGTAGTTCCTGAAAAACCAACCTTGAATATCAAACCATTTTAATTTCCATGCCCTTGAAGAAAGTCACAGGGAGCCTGTCCTGACCTGAATGATGATTTCAACTCTATACTCACTAATGCTGTGCTTCTTTCACTACACTGTGAAGCATCAATCAATCACCCCTGAAGCTTCTTATTTTTTAAATCACTCGAACATCCAAAGCAGAAACAGTTTTCTGCATTGTACTCCCCAAACATCTTTGAAATCTATCCCCTTCACTCTGTCTTTACTACTTCAGCTTTAATGAAAGCCACTGCCTTCTTTTGACTGTGAGACTTCAGTGGCCCCTGCCCTTCACCCTTCCCACCATTCTGTCTGCCCGGGATTCATCTCCACCCAGGAGCTCTATTGAACTTCTGGAGACACAAATCTTTGTTTTCATCCAACAAAAGGATGCCCCTCCAATTGCAAACAAACAAATAAAAATGTATTCATTTCTTAGGGCTGCTATATCAAAGTTCCCCCAAATAGATGATTTCGATAGATAGAAATGGTGTGTCTTGCAGTTCTGGAAGTCACTGATGATTGCTGGCAATCTTTGGCATTCCTTGACTTGTGGATACAACACCCCTCTTACATGACCATGTGCATGCCCCTATGTGTCTTCACATCGTGAATTTCTGTCTCTTGATCTGTGTGCTCTTCTTTTAAGTAATAAAGACATTAGTCATAATGTACCAATATTTCATTTTAATTTGATTATCTTTGTAAATTCTCTATTTTCAAATAAGGTCACACTCCAGTTGTGTAGCTTGGTCTCTTTGTGAGATCAAGACCTGTCCCTGGGGCTTGGCTGGCTTTTGGGAACCTGTTCCCTATGCTAGATTTCCTTGCCCAGCCTTGACACAAGGGGAGGAGCTTGGTCTGCCTTGCCTCAACTTGATGTGCCATGCTTTACTCAAGCCCATGGGAGGCCTGCCCCTTTCTGAATGGAGAAGGAGGAGGAGTAGAAGGGGAGGTGAGTAGATGGGAAGGGGGAGTATGGGAGGAGAGGGGAGAGGAGAAACTATGATCAGTATGTAAAATAAATGAAAACTGTTATTTAAATTAAATAATAAAATAAAAATAAGGTCACACTTTGAGGTATAAGGACTTCAGTGTATCTTCTTGCTGGGAAACACAGACCATGACAAAACCCCAAACTGCCTATTTTGTCTTACATAGCTCTATGTCAGCCTTCCTATGAACAGGTTCTACATCCATGCATTCAGTTTACCCTGGATCGAAGACATTTGAAAAACTAAACTTAGCATCCATACTGAATATGAGTAGTCTACTATTGTATTACCTTTATTTCTCAAACAATTCAGTATAACAGTTCTTTACATGAATATAATAAGTAAATAATAAATATTTCTGTGTGATACAGTGAGTCCATTTAAATATTATCATATAAATAATGTAGAGATCGTCTGAAGTATATAAGAAGATATGCATGACTTCTGTGCCAGCACTGTGTCATTTTATGTAGGTATTTTAGTTAGCACCAATTAATTTCGCTACCCTGTATTTACTGAAGGTCCACTATATATGGCTGCTGCCTTCATCTCTGACATTGTCCAATCAATGGCTCCCCCCATTCTGTTCAAATACCCTGGCATTTCTTCTAATCCAGCTTGCATTTAGCATTGAAATACAGACATCAATTCCACACAGAAACCCACTCAGATCATCCCATTAATTCACCTTCATCTCTATCTCATTACTGCTTCATTTTTCTAATTAGCATTTGACACAATCTGAAGTCACCCTGTGCACATAGTGTCATACCCACTGTGGCAGATGCTACCAGTTATCTATCCAGCTGTCATTTATTTTGTTTTGTGGCTAAGAATCTGACTACACACCCAAACACCAAGCCATGGACTAAGATAAGAACATGTCAATAATGACAACTCTGTTTGCCTTTGCAGAAGTTGTTGATAGAATGGGATTTAAAAGAAAGACTGATGATTCTTGAAAATTCTCATTCTTAAAGCATGCAAAGAACAAACGGCTAAGTTTCCCCCTTGACACCTACATTTCAATGTGATTTCTAGAGTTCTAGCAGTTGTCTTGTGCCCATGAATTGACCTGGCAAAGGAAAACAGAAGTCACCAATGTTATGATGGAAGAGCAAAAACTTGGGTTTTGGGGGAGCCCTCTAACCGCAATAAAACTGCATACTTCCTGATAAAGCATCATGCTCAATAGTTTTTTTTTTACTTAAAAGTTTACTTTTCATTTTACATACCAACCCCAGTTCCCCTCCCTCCTCTTCTCCCCCCACCCCTCTTCCCAAGCCCCATGCACTCCTCATGGGGAGGTAAGGCCTTCCTTGGGGAGTCAACAAAGTCTGGCACAGGATCAAGCCCTTCCCTGGTCTCAGATTGGCTTTTCACTCCACCTTCTCCTTTTGCTTTGTTTTTCTGTTTGTTTTGCAGCATATGAGTCTGATAAACAGACCTTATACAAGAATGGCAAGAACTCTGCTATTAAGTTTTACTGCAGCTGTTCTGTTCTCCTGGTGAACCCATCTTGCCTCAGCTTCTTAGCTTGACTCTGTGCTTTTTATCACATTTTCCTGGCTCATCGTGGCATAAATTTAGGTCAGTCAAAGAAATGATTGTGTATGACTCCACAAGCAGATCTTGCATCTCTGCTTCACACTGTGTGCCTTAAAAGCTCAGACCCAATGGAGAGATAGGGGTTGCCCATCCACTGGATGTACTGCCTCTTTTGGTTTTCTCATGGACTTGATCACATTACACCATAAGGCAGTATCTTCAGAAGTAAACATTCCTCTTTTTCACGTCATGTCATAAACACATTAAGAACTGGACCCATACCTTCCTTCTATTTTTCTCCTCCGCTAACAGCAAGGTTGCTCAGGGAATGCTTGTTGTGTGGGAGCAACATGGCATAGTGAGTGGCTATGCTTCAGCCTTTGAGAACAGGAAAGCCAGAACTTATACCTGTTATCTGTTTGCTGGGCCAACCACAGGCAAATTACCTAACCTCTTAGGCCTTGTTTTCTTCATTGACAAAGCAGAGACAACAATAGTGTATAGAGAGTTGGATATCATTCTGAAAGAAAGAATTTATTTATAGAACATTTAGCACATAGATTATCAGAGAGTAAGCACCCATTAGGTAATTACTATTATTATTCACATACTTTTAAACGAATGAGTGAAAATTATTTCTAGGAGGGCAAAAAATATTAGTACTCTTACAGGTAAATATAATACATTGCATTGGTGGATTGCGATTTCACCCCCCCCCACCCCCCCCCACACCACCACCACCATGGACCTTGTTATGTATCCATATAAAAACTAGAATTTTTTTGTGTCTACTGTGTCATAGCAGAAAGCATAGTAGAGCTGACAATGAGTCTGAATCTACTTTTTCTGAAAATTGACTAGGAAATGACCACATTTCTGTGTGTATATTAATGATTTTTGTTTCTGTACATTGGGAAAAATAACATGAAGCATGGGACTTCTGGTTACCAAAACTGACTCTAGTTAATTAAATCAGAAAGGAATTTATTGTCAAGATCATGGAAAGGCCAAGGTTGGGTTGTAGTTCATGGAGTCTTCAGGAAAGTTCTTTGGTTTTCAGGTTCGTAAATGGTGGTGAACACAGACACAGCCAAAAAGGTCATACTGTTAAGATCGCCCACCCATGGGCTCCGTGTCCCCAAGGCCACCCACTGTCACATTAATGGGTTCTGTTTTCCCTAACATTGACCTGCAGCAGCCTCCAGGTTTTCCATTCCAGTGTGACCACAGAGAATAATTTCTGAATGTCTGTAAGTACTGTTCATTCTTCCCCATCCTGTCTAGTGAACCAGACTTGATCACACTGGCTTCCTCCATCTGTTCTGAGGAAGGGAGAGGAATGGCCTGAACCCTTAGGTCTGCAGTGAGGAAGTAGGTCATGTCTCCCACTTGCCTGGGACTTAGTCATTCATTAGGGGTATTTAGAAGATGGGTAACTTCTCACTGCCCAATAAAACACCTAGAAACAGTGGAAATCAGGAGCAGAAATAAAAGATTCAGAATTGGTCCATTGGACAAGTTGATGGCTTACCTAGCATGTTTGTGGCTTTCTGCTCAATCTCCTACCATGGCATAGGGATGCCTTTGAAGTATTATCCCCTGTGCAGTTAAGAGAGATCTTCTGTAGACATTTCCTACTCCAAATGCACATGAAACAGAAGCAAAAGAACCTCTATGCTTTTGCACAGATGGAAATTTAAAGAAAATCCTTCTCCCTCAGCAACATTTATCATGGCTAGTAAAGTAACTGCATGGCATACTGACATTTGTAAAAAGCGTAGTGATGTGCCGAAAACAGTTTCTGTTGCCAGATACCTATTGGCAGGCTTAGAAACAGGTCCCCTGGAGCCTGATGGGCAGAGGAAACACCTCCCTTTTGAAAGGAGTAGCAGATGGTCGACTTTGCCATCCCTGACAGGGTAAAACAGGAGGAAACTGTGGGGCTCCATCTGGGAAAGAGCCTGTCTTCTGAGACCAAGCAGTCAATGTGTTTGCAGTCTTTACAATTTCTGTGGTGCTCTTTCCAAAGGGCAGATTGTAGAAGGCTGGAAAAGTCCATCCAGGAAGAACCACACCTTTTCAGGTTGCTTCTGAGCAGGTAGGACAACCCCGAGAACCCCCAGGCAAAAGATGGCAAGGTGGAGCAGAAAGAACCTCCAGCAAAAGCCACCAATTGTTTCTTAGGAAAATGAAGACGTGGGTGGCTGTCAAACTCTGATGCTTGAAAATGTTGGTGATGTAAGACTTTATTCTTCCTCTGAATCTGATCCACCCAACTAAGACAGAAAACGCACTCATGACTGTTTCCAAGGCTCTTACTCAGGGACAATTCATATCCCCTTGAAGGCTATTCCCATTTTTAAGGTCCAGTTCCCATTCGCTTGTTGAGCTTCTGCTTTCAAGAAATTTAGCCAAATCCCTTTTCTTCAAGGCTTTGAACTTGTCATTTATCCTTAACCCTCGGAAGTAAATTCTGTGACTTGTCCAATGTAAACAGGGCTTTCCTGGTAGAGCACAAGAAAGGCACGTCTTAGTAAAAGGCTGAGGCGAAGCTGAACAAATTTGTGTGCACTTAGTAAAACACCAATGGCTGTTTGAAGTAGAGGTTCTGTGGGGGGAAATCATAATTTGGTTATCAATTTATTGATTAGAAATAAATGATCAGATACTGTATACTACGATGATTTGGACATCAGCAGGTGGCTGGTTAGAGCTCTCAAGAGAGATTTTTGTTAGGGTTTATGATATATTTACATTTTAATAAGATATCTTAAGTTTGTTTCATTTCCTTGGTTTGAGTGTTCATCAGTATTAATAAAATCAATTATTCTGGGTCTGAATCTACCTGACATTAAAACAATTATAAATGGTTATTTTTGTGTCATCCTCAGCTTTCCAAAATTGCTGATAATTTTGTCTTTAAGCATTTGAAGAGCCAGGTTTATGAAATGTTTCCCTTTTTTGGTCCCAAAGCTCATAATGGCACTTTTCAGCAGCAGGTGCTTAAGCCCCACCCCTCCACACACACACCATTTACCTTTGTCATTTTTTTTACTAAATGTGACATGGTGGGTTGCCCTTACCTGTTAGTCACACCCTCACACGTCTCAAGCATCATGGACCAAATGTTTTGCCCTTTGTTTCTAAATCTATTACAAAGTTTTGTTCTAAGCCATGTCAGCGAAGGCACTTATTAAAGTGCCACTGAGAACTACATTGCATTTATGCTGCTAAAAATCATTTAATGGATGAACAACTTGGAAAAAAAGAACTCTCACCACCCACACACATCATGCTAAAGCAGGGTAGTGTGTTTCGCACTTGCTTTCCTGCTTAGACTGAGAAAGATTGCTGATGCCCATCTTTCCCTCCCTTAGCATTTCAACTTCGTCCTGGCCAGCTGCTGAATCGTTAAGCAGAATGCTGCTCTGTCTTTGTAGTTCCAAAACCATGTGTCTCTATTGCCAACTGCACATCTTTATGGCAGCCACATGCTTGCAAAAGACTTAAATTCAGAATATTCATTTGGCCTCTTATTATTGTAAAAATACAAAAACAAAATGGGGAGAGAGAGAAAGAAAACTTCCGTGTTCTATGCTGTTGTTCTCATCGTGAGATGCTCCATGGAAAGGAGCCCGAGTAGTGGGCAGAGGCTGTGAGTCCCCGATAACGAGCGCCTAACATTTCCGTGGTATTCCCATTTGCTAGTGCGCTGCTGCGGCCACACGCCTGATTGATATATGCCTGCAATGGCACTTTTCCATTTGACACTCTCCCTCTCTCTCTCCCTCTCCCTCTCTCTCTCCCTCTCTCTCCCTCTCTCTCCCTCTCTCTCTCCCTGGGTCGCTTAAACAACAGTCCTAACTTTTGTGTGTTGCAAATATAAAAGGCAAGCCATGTGACAGAGGGACAGAAGAACAAAAGCATTTGGAAGTAACAGGACCTCTTTCTAGCTCTCAGAAAAGTCTGAGAAGAAAGGAGCCCTGCGATTCCCCCAAGGTAAGCAGGAAAACAAGCGCTGCCGGCTTGCCTAGGAAATTACTTCTTTCCAAACTCAGCCTTTCATCCTTCTTGCAGACAAAGAGACAACCTTTAAATACCACTTAAATTTGCATCACTTTAATTTGCATTAATCTGTAGCTTGCTAGCCTTGTGGTTTTTTATTTGTTTGTTTGTTTGTTCTAAATGAACGGGTCTTTGAAGTGTGTGACAGAGCAGGAAGTGTCCCAGAGAAGCTGGAAAATATCTTTGGGATTGATTTCTTTTCAAACTCTGCGTAGTTAGATGTAACTTTGAAATGGTTCTTCTATGTGACACCACGAAGGGGGATAGAGAAGCAGCAGTTGCCGACTTGCATTTGTGGAGTCGCCTGTCTTCCCTACCGCCTTCATCCCTCTTACAATGGGGGCACTATTAATGCAGGCGAGTCTGCGAGGTTAAACGTGCACTGTTTACTTTTATTACTCCTTATGTATGCGGTTGATCTCCTGCCAGGGCTGTGCCGGGAGTGCTCAGGATGACTTCAAACAATAGGCAACATTTATGCCTAGCTTTCAGTGTCACATTGCTCCTTTGCACTCTTCTCCCATCCCGCGTTGGGACTTTGCTTCCATGGATACATTCAAGAGTGTCGGGAGAGATGAGGATGGGTTTGCTGTATGATTTTGATTGGGTGAAAAGTCTGAGGAAATGCATGCTGTTTGCCTTGGCCTTATTGCAAGGGGTTATTTTTAGTAGTCGGTTTGTCCCTGCAGCACCACCAAGGATCCAATGTCCAAGAAGTGACCAGGAAAGGATGCTCCTGACAGCACAGGGACCAGGACCTGGAGGAATGACTCTCACAGACACCTGAGGAATATTCAGAGGGTTCTTTCCAATTCCTGAATGGGAGTTCTCTCATTAAATGAACAATTGAGCTGTAGGAGGCCCGGGCATAATTCTCTTGAGGGACGGGAAGTTTGATTGTGTACAGAATGTTAATGACTCAGAAAGCACAGTAACTGAGGCTCATTGTAATGGACAAGCCCAGATAAGCCTCAGTGAAAGAGCACCCCCTCCTCTCTCTCTCTCTCTCTCTCTCTCTCTCTCTCTCTCTCTCTCTCTCTCTCTCTCTCTCTCTCTCTCTCTCTCTCTCTCTCTCCCTCTGTCTCTCTCCCCTTCCCTCCCTTCCACCCTCCCTCTCCCACCCTTCCTCCTTGATTCCCTCTCTCCCCTGAGATTCAAGTGTGAAAAGTGATCTATTTGGCAAGATGAGAATTCCTTATACTTTGTAACTGTCATTCCTAGCAGGCATGGCTGGTGTAGAGTACGCTTGTCTCCAGTTCCAATGTTAGTGTGTTTTAATTACAATATACAACATGGCAAACTGCTTCAACACAATATTAGCTACCAGGTGCATGTGGAGCACAGAGAGGCTGCAAATGCACTGTTGGCTGTGGGTGTCAGCTAACTGCATCAGGAACTGTAGACTGTCTCAAAATGGCATTTAGGCTTCATGCAAGTATCTGCTCACTTTCTTTTCATTCATTTCACTCCTCAAAGTGAACTTGAGGGTTCTGTTGGCCAGCTGTCATTGTGCAACAGGAGGCACAATTTATGGGGCTTCCCCCCCCCGATTTTCACAAATAACTAGCATGAGGAGCATTGTTGTATAAAAATCAGACATTTAGAGGAGTGAATTCACAACTGCTTCACTAATCAAGAAAGGCTGTAAAAATAATATGGTTCGATTGTTGTAATACTTTATGACAATTAAAAACTACTGCTGTTAGCAAAGTATTTAAGTGACTGAAAACAATTTTCTTAACTGTTATTCAGACCATTATATGAGAGTGTTTGAACACAAATCCAACGCCATGCATCATTTCTTTTAAGATACATTTGGTTCAGGTAATGGGAGAAGTGGCTAAGGCGTTCTTATTATTCGCTGTGTATCAAGCAGCTGACATCCACAGATGGAAATATGCCTGTGGAGTTCTCAATCTTAATTTGAGGTCCAATGACACTGTCAAGGGAAAAATAAATCATTTTTCAATACATTTAACAATTTCCAACTCATTTATTTTCCTGGGCCCTTGAAAAATGACTTGCTCAGAATTATAAGCACCAATGGTGGCCAGAGACTGTTACTGTCTTGAGAACTCACAATTTCAGTGCCATTGTTCTTCCTGGGCAATAATTCATCCCATCTTCTTTTTAGCACACATACTTATTAAGCATTTGCAGTACTTGCAGTGTGCCTGGCACTATCCTAATCCTGATGGATACAATGGTGAATGGTACGTTGCCCCACACTTAATTTTGGTCTGTGTGCTCTTTCCTATATTGAATCTGGGAGGAGAAACAGTTTTGCTAATGAGGAATTGGACAAGAACTTTCTGCTTATTAGGAACCATGTCATACAGATGCTAGTGTTCTAGATTACTTGAAATACTTATCAATCGGTCTTCTGTTAATAATGAAGGGTTCTCCTCCCCTTTGACTGTTTGTTCCAGATGCTGAGTGTATGACACTTGCACAGCTAATATGATCAGACTTTTCTTGGGGTGGGGATAGTAGCAGTCTGGAAAAGGAGTAGCATACCGTTCCTCAGTTCTCTTGAGCACCCTCCGGAAGGGAACTGTATGCTCTCTCTGTCAGGAGATGGTAGTGAGTCACCTCCCCAGCAGCTGACATCAGGCCTACTTGATGAATCACTGTGTTGGAAACATGCAGAGAGGAAGATGCCATCACTCTCTCCCCTCACTTACTTGTCCCATTCCCTAGACTGAGGAAATTAGTGACCTCTGGGCTAGGCCTAAATTTAAGAGGGCCCTGGGAGAAGTGGCTGCAAGTTGTTCCCCAAACTTAGGTCTCGGTCTCAGCCACACACAGTGCTGCTTTCAAATAAGCCAGTCTAGTGTTCTAGGTTCCTGGGGGAAATTTTTGACGACAGCATCAACAGTGTCCTTGATTTTGGTATGTATTAGCAGAAAGTGCTGGATGACTTCTGACCCTTTGGGATGCCTAGGAAAGCCACGTCTCCTTGGCCATTGACCTTTGTGCCCATGTTCATCTTTTGTCATGACTGTCAGTTAATGACAGTCCTGCCAGGCCAGCAGGAACAGAAGGGATGGAGAGGCAGGTGGAATGACTAAGACAGACAAGCAAACACTGAAGAATGAAAGGGAAGAAGGGCCCTGGGAGGGTGGGTGAGCCTCAGAGCCCATATTGCTGTGGCCCGTCCTGGCTGTGATCAGCTGTCATTTCCTCTTCGTATATGACACTGTGGAACATATTAAAATTTCTCTGGGATGGTATGTTTGGAATTCCTCTGATGCCCCACCTCACCAACTTACCCGGACAATAAAAGCGAGGTTATAAGCCATTGAACAGCTGGCTGGCTATATATTTCCCCTCTTTCTTTCCCATAATCTAATACAGAAAAGAATCCTGTTAGACTGGCAGTGCCATGTCTGGGTACTTGTTTTCTCCACCACGTCCTTCCTCTTGCACACCGCGGAATCTTCCTGGGTGGCAAGTGGCGTCTTTTCTTTTGTTCACTGCTGCTCTCGGTCCGCCCCCTTTTCCCTATGCCTGATCTCCTTCCATTGTGAGCTGCCTTTGCTCAGTCTGTTTTCCAGACAGCCTGGGTCCTGTTCCACTGGGGAGAACAGCCCATGAGGTCTTCTCATCTCCATAGTATTCCCAGGATGTCATTCTTGGCACAGGTTCTGCTGGTCCGATAGGATATGGGGGCTTTTTGTAGCCCTGAGCCTGAACCCACTCACAGAGAGGAGCAGCCACGTGGCTCGCCAAGAGTGGGGCTGGAGTGACCCGGGTTGGCAGAGACAAGCATACCATCACAGTGACCCGGACATCTCTGGCTAAGGCCTGGGGGTGGGAGTGCTATGGGAATGCCTGGATGCACTTCGGCCCACATTAAGAGAAATGTGGTTATTCTGTTTCAGACTGAGAGACAAGTGACTTGGAACAAAGATCTTTTGGGCCCTGCCCTGTCCCGCTCCTGGGTTCCTCAAGTTTCTCTCCTGTCTCTCCTCCCCAGACAGAAAGAAGGACAAACAGGACTTTCAGTTTGGCCAGCACAGGCTTGATGCCTTGTCAAACCCACAGCCCAAGTGGGAGAGCTGAGAAATCCCTCCTGAGTTGCCTGCACTGAAAATGTGAGGGAACTGAGGTGAGAAAGGAACTCTTCCTGCGTTCCTTCGTTCGTTCCTTCCCTCCCTCCACTCCTCCCTCCTTCCCTCCTTCACTCTCTTCTTTCACCTCGTCTCTCACACTTCCCCTCTTTCTTTCTTTCCTTTCTCTTTTCCTCGGAAGAGCAGTTTGATTCAAGAGTTTCAAGCAGAAGGTACTGGGCTTTTCAGTTAGAGATTCCCATTTAAGACCTCCATTGTGCAACACACCAAAATGATGCTGCTAATGTGTGTGGAAGCAACAGGTAAAGAGAAATCCACAGGGCGGTTTCCTATCCTTTTTCATTTCCTGGGAGCTTCAGATAACGTTTCCCAATTAACTAAAAATTCATTGAAAGAATCAATGGGAAAAAACTAACATATTTGAATTAAAATGAGCCTTCTCCTGTTAGCTTGACAAGAAGAGAGAGGGAGGGAGGGAGGGAGAGAGAGAGAGAGAGAGAGAGAGAGAGAGAGAGAGAGAGAGAGAGAGAGAGAGAGAGAGAGAGAGAGAACCAACCATCTATCCTTCACTGCTAGTTCTTGGGTTTAATATGAATTATTCCATACAAGTCCCTAGGCTAGATGATCTATTTAAAGAAGCCTGGCAGCATGAAGAGAGAGGGTAAAAATACAACCACTCTTTTGTCCCATCAAAGGTTTTCTTTGGGAGGACATTAAGAGCATTTTTGTTTTCTTGTCTGCCCCTGCCAGTGGCAGCATTCCAGCTGGTAGTACCCACTCCTCACCCATCAGGTCAACAACCATGAACTTTTCTGATTCTAAGAGAAATCAAAGGCTGAGGAATTCTTTAGAAAGTCCCATGTGTGGGCAATATGCAGGGAAGGCTGGGGCTGGAATGAGTGCTTGCTGGCTAGGCTATACAGGTTGTCTGGTGACATTCACCCCCACCCCCCCACAAACACACGTTTTCAGTCTTTGAGGAAGATTGTGCCATTATGCCTGTGGCATTGTCAAAGCTGCCTCCCACATCTCTGGCAATACTTTGCTTGGTGCCATTCACTTGGTCTTCTTCATCAGAGTCTCTAGGAGCCTAGTACTTAGGTGTATATTACTAAGTGTCCCATTCCCCGGAGCATTTTTAGCTGCTAGAACCTAGTAGCCTAGAAGTTTACAATCTGGAACAATCACTTTCCTGTTAGAAGGAGTGCTGACTCAGAATATTCAAAGAATGGGTTGTTCAGTTGGCCAGGAGTCCTGAGTACTTACAATCAGGACTTCATCCAATTGAGGCCCATTTCATCCTCGTGTCAAAAATCTGGACACGAGTGCTGACTGGTAGCATGGTATAAGATTTGCTTTTTTCCACAAAAGCTAAGGCTTATTCAGACAATTTGCTCTATTCCAAGGACTGGCTCTCTCCCAACTTTTTCTTTTAAGCCATGATCCAATCGATTGCAGTGTCCCTTAAAAATGAGAGGGCAACAGGTTAAGACCAACAGTGGACCAACTGTCAGAAAACACTAAGGAGAGACCCTGCTTTAGCCAGTAACCCTACAATAGGTCTGAAACCTGGAATCTCTTTCAGTCCTTTCATTCATGGGTAATAAAAATAAGATGCAACAAAAGAAAAGTACAAAAGATTGTTTTTGATGTTAAAATTGGCCACTGCCCTTTCAGATTTTTTCAAATAGCTCAGTTTCAGAAAGGGAAAGTTTCATTTCTCCCACATGGCCAGAAATGGGTTTGAAATTGCCTTCCTTCCTTATTTTAAAAGTGATCAAGCCCTCATGTTAAAAAAATTGAAAAGGCTATGGCAGATTTGGGACATCCAGAATCATTTTCCCCTTTTCTTCTGTTACTGTTGAGGAGTCTACTCTGCATTTTGTTGTTTCTTTTAGTTTGTTTCTTTGTAAGGCAGGATATCATGTAGCCCAGGATGGTCTACAACTCAATATGTAGCTGAGGATGATTTCAACTTCTCATCCTCCTGACCCCACCTCCTGAGGGCTGGGATACCAGACATGTGCCACCATGCCCAGTTTATATTGTCCACAGGACTTTATATACACTTCTGATTGAACTACATACCCAGACCACCCCCACTCCGCTTATTCTTATTCCTTGTGGATGAAAGTATAGAACAGAACTCAGAGCTCCGGGCCACTGGTGATTTGTGGCATCATAGAAAGGCTACCGTTGAGCATTTTTTGACAGCTCATCACCATATCAGTCACACTTCATAGTCTGGTGTCTAGATTTGCAGAAATAATCCAAACCCCATGAGAAAATGATTTCAAAAGAAGAGTGCTTCCAATTTGTGTGAAATTTATAGTCTAGAAGTCAATTAGTTACATCAACTGCTAAGAACTCCAAATTAGTCTCTTCATGGAAACTATAGAAGTTTACAAATGCCTAGGACAGGATCCCACAACCATATTCAATGGTCAATTGCTTTAAACTCAAGTCTCAGCCCAGGACTTCAGGATTGTTCTTCCCTTAGGACAGAGGTTCCCTTACCAAACAGAGGGGCTTATTTTTGATCCCAAAGATCTTATTAATTCACAGCTTCAGGGTGACTTTGCAGACCCAACCTCCTCTCCTTTCCTCTCCTGGATCATTCACATGGCCCATTAGGCATTTACTAGCAGAGGCTGCAGCACAGTGTGGGACCACAGGTCATTCCAAGAAAGGAAATGGCAGGTAGAATTCAGTCTATATCATCACCATCATCACATGGAAAAAGTGTAATTCTAGTGTGTGTGACTACCTTTGACTGTCCTCTTCTCCTGATAGAGATTCAGTGTTGGGTGACACTGAATCAAAACAGCACGCATTTTAAGAGAATGTTAAGAAAGATAGAAACTGGTCAACTATACTCACCAAGTGCTTCTTGTTATTAACAGGATATAAGCTTGGTGTACTGGTACACACCTATAATCTTAGCAGTGTGGGTGCTGGGTAAGGAGGCTCATCCAAGAATTCAATGTTGGCTTAGTCTACATAATGAATTTCAGGCTATCTGGGGCTACATATCAAGACACTGTCTAAAAAAAAAGAAAACAAAAACAAATAAAAACCAAGCTATTAATAATTTATGATCTACATTTAGAAATAATAAGCACCAAATCAATTGGATATTGGAGGCTATTTTTACTTCAGGCCACCCAAATGGCCTCATGGAAGAGAGTATTCTAATAGCTTGGCCTCCTGTTAGCTGAGGCACTTCATTAGAATGTTCTTGGAATCTTGAGTGATCATTAGCTCCTTGAAGAAGAAAGGAAGTCTTGCTGTAAGATTTCTTGGGGGAGTATCTAGTCCCAGAGCAGTGCTATACAGTCTGAGAAGCTTGGGAAGAGAAAGATATGATTGCAAGCGGGCAAAGCTGTGAACTGCTACAACCAACTGCTTTATTTTATATAGAAGGAAACTGATTCCTAGAGAAAACAAATGGCTTGATAAAGCTCTCATAGTCAATCGTGGGAAGGCATGATACAACTTAAGAATCATCAGATCAGCGTCCTTCTACTGGATCAGACAAAAGCAAAATGTTCTGTAGGTTTCAGAATGCAATGAAATAGTTACTCATTATTTCGGACAAGTGAATGCGGAGATACAGAACACTAATAACATGGGTTAGCAAAGGTCTGGGGGAAGGAAGCATGGTGTTTCACGTAAGTGGGAGACTGGATAACAATGAAAGCTTTCTTTCCTCATAAATGTTTCAAAGGTCAGGAGTTTTAGTTACAGTCAAGCTCAAGGTCAAGTCCTTCCACTGTAGTTCCTGCCCAGGCAGTGAAACTATTGAAGTCAAAGACACATTCATACATATGCGTGCACGAGCGTGTGTGTGGACACACACACACACACTCGCACACACGCTCACACACACATGCACGCGCACACACACACACGCACACACGCATGCACGCACACGCACGCACACACGCACACACACATGCACGCACACACGTATGCACACACACACGCATGCACGCACGCAGGCACACACACACACGCACACATAGGTAGGGCCCACTTGACAGTTGACTCATTGCTGTTCTCCACCACGTTATATATCTGTTCTCAGGCCTTTGTTTGAGCACCCTCTCTACAGGAGTTATGATATATCGCTTCTTCCCCTGGCTCTATTCGTCCTCCACTTTTGCTTTCCCTTCCCTCTTCTTCTCCCATCACTTCCTCACCTTACACACTTACCTGCTACTGTGGAGTTCTACCACAGATGGATAGTCACACGGTGGGAAGAACACAGTGGCCCCTTATAGAATGGAAGACTATTACTTAACTGCAAGGATATTTTCTTCTTTCACCTAAGATACCACTATGGAGGTGGCCACTGTCTCCTACTATAGAACAGACACCCTGAGATGAAGGGTGCACGAGTCACACTCTTCCCCAGTTGACCTTATGGTGGTAACCTTTAAGATCCCCGGGGACTTTGCATCTTTTCCATCAAGTATCACTGCTTCAGGGTCAGCCTAGGCTTGGCTTCTTGACTGCTACTCATGTGCTGCCAGACAGAAATAATCTTAAATCAGTCGCTGAGTGCAGGGGATGCTTCATACAATCCAACATGCTGTTTACAGTTTATAAATTAAGCGTCTTGGGAAGAGGCATCTGAGTTATTTTCCAGGGCATCTTATTGACTAGATCCCATTGGAATTCTTTGCGTTCCCGGGAGGTGTCTACTTAGCACTTTGCACTCTGAATAAGCAGCAGAGTTTCTTGTTTTTCCAATCCTTGTATGAAGCATTATCTAGTAGCAAGTTATCTTCCATCCTTACAGCTTTAATTCCCCTCTATTTTTATAATGTCTATGCTTCTGTGTACTGCAATCTTTGCCTTATTTCTGACTCAGAAATTTTTTAATTACAACAAATATCTTGGAGTAGTGTTGCACACCTTTAATCCCAGCACTCGGGCGGCAGATGCAGGTGGATCTCTGTGAGCTCAGTTCCAGCCTGACCTACAGAAAGAGTTCCAAGACACACAGAGACAGGTGGATCTCTGTGAATTCAAGACCAGCATGGTCTACAGAGCAAGTTCCAGGACAACCAGGGCTACATATAGAGAGCCAGTCTCAAAAACAAATCAAGAATATAATAAATAATAAATGTTTCTGTGTGATACAGTGAGTCCATTTCAAAGTCATCATATTTTATTTGCTTCACTTAATCTTCTCAGAGATGATACTGTGCATGGTGGATATAAATGAGCAGTAAATAAGATGTATTAATGGGGTTCCAAAATTAAACAGGAAACCAACAGGCCAATACTCTTTACTTAAAATGCAGTGAACCTATTTTTCCTCTGGCCTTTATTGTTTTTACACGTTTCTTCATGTTGGGCTTTTAACCCTGGGCCTTAGCATGTGAGCCACACCCCTGACCCCTGATTCTTACCTTTTATCTGCTAGTGTAAAAGGAAGCCCATAGTAGTTGCTCAGTGAATGAGGCCCATAGTAGGAGTGCTCAGTGAATCAATGTGTATGCTGAATAAATAAAAGTTTGTTGAAAGAAACCAGGGAAAGAACACCTGCCTATTTCAGTACTGAAAACAGCTCGGGAGAAACATAGATATGGAAACACTGCCCTCCTTTGCCTCAGAAGTAGGGCAAAAACAAGGCCATTCTTGGCACATGACACTTGTCTTAGCCTGTTGCTGGAATCA
Organism: Mesocricetus auratus; assembly: GCF_017639785.1. Taxonomy (NCBI): domain Eukaryota; kingdom Metazoa; phylum Chordata; class Mammalia; order Rodentia; family Cricetidae; genus Mesocricetus; species Mesocricetus auratus. The sequence goes on from NW_024429213.1 coordinate 5,403,476, forward strand.
CTTGTGCAAAGCCAGTGCCTTACTTTCTGCCAGGCAGAAGGTCAGACCAAGAGTGAGCTGATCTGTGGGCACAGCACCGCCTCTCACCCAGGGGACCGTGCTATTATTTCAATGAGGATGACAGGTGGGGGAAATCTGGGCACCAGTTGTTCTTTTCCACTGGTAGCGTTTGGAAGGTAGCTCCAAAGTCGGGCACGCTGGCCTACGTGCTTCTCCTGCCGCAAAGGCTCTGCACTAGAGCCATGAGAACATGGGCTCTGTCTTGGAGCCAAATTCAGGTCTCGGACACTGTACCAAAGCACATAGCACAAAGAGGACATAGGACTCCTGAGTTCTGTTGTTCAATTCATCAGGGCCTGGCTGGCAGAGGTCCTAAATCCTGAAAATCCCCATTTGAGTGTGTTGCACATGGCTTAAAATAAAAAAGACAAATGAATTAATTTAGTTTCAAGAAAATGCAAGAAGGTCGCATAAAGCCGAGCTATCCTAGACTGGCAGAAAGCAAGGAATCGTGTGGCGGTGCGAATTTTCTTAATTCCTCACGCTCCTCTTTGTAAGTCCCTTCCCACACTGCAGATTCTGGTCTGTGTACCACACGGGTTGACTCAGTAGTTCTCTGTTCTTGAGCCTTATTTTCATAAACTCATCCTCAGCACAGCAGTGCTGGCGCCTGCAATTTACATAGTTCAAGCAAAAACAAAGTGTTGTGGTACAGGCCTGCAATTCCAGGATGCCTTGGGATCCCAAGAGGTCTACAAGGTGAGAGTCTGTATCAAAACAAACAAAAAATAAGCAAACAATTGTACAGATGGAAAGACGACACAGTGCTTTGAGAGCACTTGTTCTTGCAGAGGACCTGGGTTCCATTATCAGCACCCACATTGTGGCTCTCAATCGTAAACAGCTTCAGTTCAAAGGCATTTGATGATATCTTCTGGTCTCCTGCAACACCAGATATGCATTTAATGCACATGTACACATGTAGGCAAAACACTCATATTCATAAAATAAACTACAAATAAATAAATCTAAAACACTACTACCAATAATAATAATATAATATTAATGATAATAAAATAATAATAAGCAGTCAGGCGGTGGTGGCACACGCCTTTAATCCCAGCACTCAGGAGGCAGAGGCAGGCGGATCTCTGTAAGTTCGAGGCCAGGCTGGTCCGACAGCCTCCAAAACAATACAGAGAAACCCTGTCTCATAAAACCAATGATAATAATAATAATAATAATAATAATAAGCTAAATCCCAGTGTTCTGCTGTAAAGATCTCACCTTTGTGGTTTGAAGGTTTGATGAATTCTTTGTTATTATCATTGCTTGCATTGTTATTTCGGTGTTAATAGAAAAATTGAACAAAAATGTCCTGACATGTGTAAATGCACTGAAAGCCAATATCGTAAAACTAGAAGTAAAGCAGCACTTCCTTGGGTGTTTTTTCTGTCATTTTTATTTTTTTCTATTTTTTTATTTTGTGTGCATGGGTATTTTGCCTGCATGCATGTCTGGGCACCACTGAGACTGGAGTTCCAGAAGGTTGTGAGTCCCCCCCACCCCGTATGGAACCTGGTTCCTCTGGAATAGCAGCCAGTGTTCCTAAACACTTGGCCATCTCTGCAGTCCTCTTTTGTCCTTTATAACTACTTTGGAGTCCAGTTTCTCAGCCCTGGGCTGAGGATACATGCTTCAGGCAGTAGAGTATGTGCTGCCCTATCATGAGGCCCTCAGTGAATGGAGACCCCCAGCACCCTCACAAAGCTCATGTCTGTACCCCAGCACAGGTGCTTCCCTGATGTTCAGCACCGAGATGGCAGGAACACACGTCCCTAACTCAGAGGCTAGCTCCAACTGATAACCTCCCTCAAATGAAAAAAAATGCTTTCTCCAAAGGAGTCTCACTGCGGGTATACAAACCACACTTAAATGGCAAGCTCCAGCAGTCGATGGCCAATGCAGAATGAGCTCAATGGCATTTTAGAAGTGTGTTGTATCTGAGCTTTTGGTTTTGTTTTGTTTGCTTGAGCATTATGATTCCCAGCTCTGTGTCGTCGTGAAATAGCTCTGTGTGTAAATGTGTGTGTTTCCTCATCTATATGTGTTTCTTGGGTTTTCTCTTTGGCTCCTTTCCCCATTTGTATGTTTTGTCCTATTCTGGTTGGTTTGTTTCTATTTTGCCATTGGTTTTTAGACGCTTGTTTGTTTGCTAACGAGAGCAAGAAAGGGCATGGTTTTGTGTGGGTGGGAAGGTGGCCAAGATCTGGTTGGAGTTGGAGGAGAAGAGACTGTGATCACAATATGTTGTATGAAAAATCTATTTTCAGTAATAGAAAAAAGTTCTTCTGCAACCTTGGCCCCTTGAGATATTTGGGTGCTTAAAGTTGATCTACTTTAAGGAGAGGTCGCCATGTGCATGTCCATAAAGGAAAGTGGTGCAAGGCTATCTGAGAAAGGCTCTTCCCGTCTTTGGGATTGTCTTCTGTATGGCAAAATGGTGGTATCCAAATTTATTGCTATTCAATGCTGGCATTTTAGAACGGGGGGAACAGTGTATGCTATTGCTGTCAATTCTCCTATCCTACAGGTGAGGAAATCGACTGGAAGAATGTAAGTGAGCTGTGCCAGGTGCCACTGCTGATTACTGGTTGTGCCAAGACTTAGTCCAGGTGGTTCCTCTCATTATTGGTCCCTGCCCTTCCTGCAATTTATAGAACTTCCCAGAGACATGGGCTCTTAGCCCTTGCTATTGCCAGGGATGCTCTGTTCTGAGATGGCCCCATTGCCCTATTCCACTCAGAATGCCCCACCCCACACTTGTAAGCTGTCTAATTGCAGCTAAGTGAGTCTGAGGCCACACTGTATTGACTTCTACCACCTTGAACTTCTTATCTTGATCACATCAACACTTTACCCTGCTTATTCCGACTCTTCCTGAATAAGAAGTTAAAGAAATACTTGCACTGTGAACAAAACCATCAAACTTTGATCTAGAGTACCTTTGAAAGTGTTTCTGAAGTGTTAGCTACTCCATTCCTTTGGTTTGGTATGTACGGTCAAGTTCTCCTGATTTCCCCACATGTTTGAAAATACTTTTGCTATTCTGTGTCTTCTGGCATAATGAAAAGCATCAGTGAGGTAATTTTAGTAGATTGCTGAACTCCAATCCTTTGACCAGGAGGTATGGTTAAAAGAACAAAGTAGATTTTAGGGAAATCAGTCCAACATAATTTCACTTTAATGGGAAGTCTCTGCTCCAATGGCCACTTCTTTCAAATTATCCTGTGGGCTTCAGCTACAAAGGTTGTGCAGAAATGTGTGACTCTATTGGGAACTGTACATGCACTGCGTTAGCCATGCTGGAGGCCAGTGATTATAATGTGGGTTTCAGATGCACTTGGCCACTGATACTGGGTGGCAAGGACTGAAAACAAAAACAGGATGAGCCCAGAGCCCAGCAGTGGAAAATGAGGTGGGTGGGTATAGAATGGAAAATGTACTCCCTCGGGCCATGGCCTGTGTTCATTAGCACTGACCTTCCTCCCCTCTCACCCTGTAAGCTGATGTTGATAGCAAAGCTTTGAGAGAATCTCAATAAACCCTCCTGCCTTACCAACCAAGGACAAAGAGGAGACCACACAATTTAGTTATGCTGTGCCCAGAACCATGTATTTTTAATCTCAACCATGGGCTCAAACTATTCTTGCTCTTAGGCACATAGACTCAAGCAATTAACGTTAACATATGCTTCCACTCAAACATCATGTCCATTTCCAAATGGTCACAAATATGTAGCATAAACACTAAGGACATGAAATGAATGACAGTATAAGCTAAAAGGCTCCAGAATCCGGCACTGTTCACCCCAAATGACATGGAAATGTTGGACTACATATCTTTTGTGTTGCACCCATATTTCTGGGGAAAGTAATTTCTGCTTTCATTCTAGCTGTTCAGCAGATACTGTGGTGATCCGTTGCTTGTGAAAGGATTGAGGCAAAACTCCAGCATACAAAGGACAATGACAACCAGAAAACGACAGCCCCATTCGGCCCTGGCCTTGAAAGGAACTGGATCCTAGGAGGTGCCAGCATTTCCAATCTATTGTCCTCTGTCTCCCTCTGCTGTTCTTCTGGAGAAGTTTCCCCTCACGACAATGAGAAATCATGTACTAGCTGCCTCCATTTCTATGCTCTCCCTGCTGGCCATAATGGGAGATACAGACAGCAAAACAGACAGCTCGTTCCTGATGGACTCTCAACGCTGCATGAGGCACCATTATGTTGATTCTATCAGTCACCCATTGTACAAGTGTAGCTCAAAGGTAAGATGAAGGTCACTCCCAAATCTTTGAGAGGATACCCTTCTCCCTCTTTTACAGAAGAGAAGCCATATTTACCTGTCAGGAGATGGAGAACTGTGACCAGAGCCCAAACTGGAGCTTTGTGACTGACCTGCAAAATGCCTAAGGGGATCTTTCTTTACAGTTTTCCCAGTATGATTTGCATTTCTGTGTCTGTAATGGCTCATTCTGATGTTGGGATGTCTTGTGTCCCTGACTGGAGATTTATGAGCAATAACATTCCTTTTCAATACACAAAACAGGTACTGGGAATAGGGCTCAGTGAGTGAATTTAGGGCCTCAGTTTGAACCCCCAGCAGTCATGTAAAATCGCCTGGCATGGTAGTACACATCTCTAATCCCAAGGCTGAGGAAGCAGAGACAGGGGAACCAGTGGGGCATGCTGGGTAGTCAATCTATCCCAATAAAGGAGCTTCATTTTTAGTAAGAGACTCTGTCGTTAAAAGTGAGGGAGCAATTGAGGACCAAAGCCTCCATCAACCTCTGACCACCACCATCACCTTCATACACATGCACACATGTGCGGAAATGGGTGCACACACACATACACACACATACACACACACACACACACACACACACACACACACACACACACACACACACGGAAGAAAGAAAAATGGAGCCTCTAAGTTACCATAATTTTTTTCTACCTGTATCAACAACAAAAAGAAGGGGAAGATGTTGAATATGATTTAACAGTGGAACACATTCTTGGAGGCTGTTCAAACAGTTTTCTGAACTACCCCAGAACCAGCTGTGTGGTCTAAACCTTCCTCCATGCGTCACATTTATGCTAAAATGACTAGAGAACTAAGGATGACAATTCCATTGTTTATCGTTTTATCTTGCTTGGGAGTTTTTTCTTATTGGCCGTGGGTAGAGTGCTTCTTGCACAGGTCATCTATGTCTCAGTGCTGAGAAGAGGTGTACAAAGTAATAACATGCTAAAGACCACCAAGAGTGGCTGCCACACAGACCACCCAGAAGGGAGGCACAATGTAGGATGAAATGGATTCCAAATGAGAGTCTTCATGACTATCATTGCTCCAGTCACATGCACTAAATGTGTCCACACTTAGTAAATAAGACTTTGTTTAGCTCATCCTCAAAGGATTTTCACTTTAGTCTGGACACTGAAACAACAACAACACCAAATCCCATTGCAAACTCATATGTTAAGTATTTTTAAAATTACCCATGTAATTAAGGATTTTCAAAATAATATAAACCACTAGAATTAAGGTCATAAAAATCAGTCTCTCCACCCTCCATTTCAAAACATGTCTGGTTTTACATTTTCCATAACTTATGTGATTGTAGCCCAAGGAGGATTCCTTAGTTTGGTTTGGGGGGAATCAAAATCTTAGTTAAATCAATTTTGCCATTGTATTAATAAGTCCTAGGACTGTAGGCAAAGAAATAGACATTTTTCCGCTTAAGAAACTATCCTGGATCTTATTTATATTTGAAGAACAAAACTGAATAGAAACAGACAACAAACATGAAGTTTGCTAAAATTCTCTCTTGGAAATGGAGAGCAGGAGCTGGTGGAGCTGGAGGGGCTTAGGGGGACACACTTGCGTCTGCCGGGTTCATTTCAGCACCACAGAAGCACAAACACTAAAACAAACTGTGAGAAAAAGATAAGAGAAACATTTTATAATCATGATTGCTCAGAAATTGCTTCAGAATAGACAGCACTGAGATTTGATGTTTGTTAGTTCATGGGAGATTTCTTCCTTTGTCAAGCTGTCCTTTATAATCATGCTTCTTTAAAAAAGGGAGAGAGAAAGAGTTTAAACTTAAGAAAGTGTCATTGTAATGAAAGGAAGGGTTATAGAAAATAGTAGCATCTATAAAAAGTTGAAAGTGGGCTGGGGGTGGAATTCAATGGTAGGGCACTTGCCTAGCATGTGTGAGGTCCTAGGTTTCATCCCCAGAACTGAAAGAAAAATCGAAAATAATCTAGAAATATTGGATAAAATGATGGGATACTGTTTTAGCATATTAACCTAAGAAGAAAAGGGTCAAGGAAGAAATGTCATTAACTCAAACTCTCAGAATTTGAGCAGGACTCTTAGAAACAACTTTTAGTTGATCATTGTTCACCTTTGCTTCTCCCAGAATGCCACAGTGAATAACAGTGCAGAACTGTGATAATAGAAGAAATGCTTGTCATTTAATGGGGACAATCTGTTTTCAAACATCCTAAATGACTCCAAACACAGCAATGATTTTATGTAAATGCTGCTTGTAATTATTAACCTTCCTTCCTTGGCCACAAAAATATGCCTGGCAGAATTTCAGCTACCAGACCCTTTCTGGATTAATTTTTCTTTATGTATTCAGGAAGAAAATGATTTTCATTTGGAAATATTCTACAGTTCTTAACATTTACAGACTCAGCCTGATATTCCCTCTAATGAGTCTCATCTGATGGAGTAGTTTTCCTTCAGAGGATAAACATTTAGCCTATCTCTGGAAAGGATAGTATATCTCTGGGCAGACTTTATATCTCTACAAATACCTTTAAGGTCATTATTTTCTGGACACATGACCACGCTTTGCCTACCAGTTAATGCTCTTGACTTAGATAAACACAGTGTGTCTGGTCTCCAGAATACAAATGAAATTTACATGTGGTCCAAGGAAAGAAGGAAAGGACGGAGCTAAATCTAATACCTAACCTGTGCTGGTCACACACACACACACACACACACACACACACACACACAAACTCACACTCCAGGCCTAGCTGCCCGTAGTAATGATTCATCCCCCGCATTTTTCTTTCTAGAAAAAAGTAATAGATAAAGCTGTTCTGGACACCTGTAGTGTGACTATGTCCACCATGGCCCTGAACTTGCACTTGGGCAGTTTTAGGTCACCTCACCCTTATCCTTGCAATTCAGGAAAGAACTAAGACAGACTCAGGCAGAAATGACTGAACTGCTAAGAAAGACAGAGTGGCCACAGTTTAAATTATACCTGGTGACTTCGTTAGTAATGGTATCTCATTGGATCCAAAAGGGCCTGGGAGTGGCAAGTTCATTTCCACTCTTCCCAAGAAATCACATTTCCCTGTAATTCTGTGTAAAGGGCATAAAGAAAACAAGCTGAAGTTCTGCAGCTAGAATATAAACGGGCTGTCTGGACACCAAGGCACCGCAGGCTTCAAGGAAGCAAGACTTAATTGCTTTAGATCCAATTGTAGATTCAGAGCTTTCCAAATGGGTGTTTTCAGGAAAGCCAAATCATTGCTTTGTGCCTCAGTTTCCTTCTCTGCAAAAGGAGCTGTTTGTCCAAGGGCATGGACATGGATGGCCACCGTGATAATATTTGTAAAGCAGCTAGCATAGTGCCTGCCATTTAATACATTTAATAAATGCTATTATGATCCTGATGATGAAGTTGTAAGCTAGACAGATGTTTCAGCCCTTTTCTATTTCCTTCACTACTAAGACTTCAATAAAGCTAGTGAACCTCCCATTGGTTCTGATGGATGTGGGAGGGGTAGGGAAGAGCAGAAGAGCAGAGTGAATGTAAGCCTCTGTGCTGGGTGCTAAGAGTGAGGATAAAACAGGAGCAGACTACTGGCTGGCTGTCTTCACCAGGTGAGTGGAGGTGAGTTCTGACTCCTGACGAGGCTTGGCTTTTCAGGAACCTAGGTTGGCAACTTGAACTGGCTCCACTGGTGTTTGAAGGCCAAGTTGTTGGGAAGTAGGACATGGTGGTCCAAAGTAAGGGAATAGGAACTGCTTCTAAGGGTGGGGTAAACAGCAACTACTATGGGCAAGATGAGACAACAGGTTAACAGGAAACAAGGAGGTGAGTTGAGGAGACAAGGCTTAAAAATTCCAAAAGAGAAGGTTTCTTGTGTCAAGGACTGAACTGCAGGATTGGGAAAGAGCTTTTAGAATCCACAAGCCATCTTCTACCCAAGAAGCTCATAGAAACAAATATGGGAGTTAGGGAAATAGAGTTTCGGACGTAATTGATCACTTGCAGGGGTGAGGTTTGATTTTTAAAATAAAAACAAATTTATACTGATGTCTACTGTGTGCAGCCATCATGAAAGTTGCTAGAGACGGAAATAAAATGGGAAGAAGACAAATGTTTACCCTCCATAATGCTTCAGCAGGATATAGGAAAGGGAAGTGTTCTGTATGCAAATGTCTCTTCACATCTGTTTGCTTTGTGGCTTGTGTGACAGTAACAGACAGCAGTTGGAGTGAGCTCCCATGCCAGTCCTTAAGTCTCACCACCCCTATGCTACTTTGTTCTCCCGGTTGTCATTTTGTTGTTGATCTCAGCCTGGCACAGACCCTTTGAATATTGACCTGGCTTCCTAGAGATGAGCTGAGCAGTCCTGTCATGATGTTGGTGATGAGGGAATGTGTGGGGAAGTGGCATGGATGGACCTTGTTTCTGATATGTATAGAGAGATCACCTGGGAGAAAAACTCTGCTCAAAGTCATGGAACATATTTAGAAGATTAAAATAGTAGAAATGAATGTTTCTGTGTATGTTCAGTTCCCATTATAAAGGTGGCTCTGTCCTCCCTCCCTCCCTTCCTCCCTCCTTCACTCCCTCCCTCCTTCTCTTGTGAGTGTGTGTGTGTGTGTGTGTGTGTGTGTGTGTGTGTGTGTGTATGTATGTGTATGTGTTGAGACTATCAAAATTCGTTCATTGTCTCAGAGTTTGGAGGAAGAGGTCAAGATATAGGAAGGATTTCGTTAGACAGAACCAAGTGAAAATTACATTCCTGGGAGAGTCAAGACATGCACAAAGGCAGTAGTTAAACTTAACTTTCACTGGAGCAGGGAAAAGATGAGTAGAACAGCACAGCTCTAAGACTAGAAGCAATTGACACCTGGGGCAGTCATGGTAGGTGCTGACTGTGCATATCTGTTCACTTTTCTTGGGAAGAAACTACGTGAGAAACAGGGGCCAGGCCAACTGGAGGTGGACCCAGGTCCTTCCATTCTAGAAATCTTGTCCTTCACTGTGGACCAGGCATGGAACTTGATATGCTGAAAACTTTTAGTGAAATAACAATTAAGTTAACTTATCTTCAAGTTACCCTGTATTCCAGACTTGGTTATTTTACGGGCAGCTAACATCCTGATCAATTAGGGTTATCTTTGACATAGCATGTATGTCTTATTGGGATTAGCCCATGCTGCCTTTGACCCTTCTGAATAATTATCATATCATTATTATTCCTGTCGGCACAGGTTTGTTTTATTCACATGGATCTATCTCTAAAGACTTCATTTTGGAAAGTGGCTGAATGATTGCTTCAATATCCAGTAGATATCTGGATTAAGGGGTCAGCAAATTTTACACTGTTCCAATTTGTGAAGCAGCCTTTCCGATGTACTTGTAGATACAGGGAGAAGGAACTGGGGAAGTTCTCAGACTCTCTTCTTAGGTGGGGGTAGACACCAGACATGGGCAGGTGTTGCTTATATATTTATCTATGGCTCAATCCTGTCAAACCTGTTTGGGATGATGTTTACCTTGCCTATCAGTTTGAAGAACAGACAGAATAGCATTAAAGCTTTGATAGAATCAAAACATCTTACAGAAGCCATTTTCTCTCTGCCTTTGTGACCTTGCAAAGAAAATAATGTTAGACCAGTCCAACTTATTCCTCCCTCAGTCCTGCTAGGTTCTTCTGCTCATGTGTGTGAATTGTTGAAATTTCTCCCAGTGTTTCCTTAGACAATGATGTTAATAATCCTTAACTATCAGGAGTTATCTTTGCCTGATTTTGGAAAGATGTGCCAGCCATTAATTATCCTTTTACCCTTGGGTGTTTAATTTTGCCCTATAGGATGATGTCAGAGATCATCTCTAGTGAGTCTTTAATATTAACTGCTAATTACTAAAATACTATAAGGTCATATATCACCAGGAATCAAGCTTCTTCATCCCACCTCACTCATGCCTTTGACCCCTAGGATTCCAGAATCTTTGAATGATGTGAGCTGCCCTTTATCTTTGTGGGGGCGAACTCCAACCTTGACACACATTCAAAGCATCTTTACTTTTGCTTTAACTCAAACTTTTTTGGGAAAACACAGCAAAAAAAGTCCACCTACCCAAACTAGCCATGGCAAGAAGAATTATTGCTTATCATTTTAACTCCTTGAATATACACTTGATGGCTTTGACCTGAGCATACCAGACATGTTTGGGAATCTCTTCCTTATGCTCAGTGTGCTCAGGAATATGTCAGCATCTAAAGTGCTTTCCAGTGTGAATACACTTATGATTTCTCAGGAAACCTCCAGGTTTCCTTTGCTTGGGAAGGGTATTCCTTTGGAAAATTCTCCTTGTGTTCCTTACCTCTACTATTTAAAAAAAACAAAATTAAAGAAGACTTTTGCCCATCTCCTTAAGATTTATGCAAAATGTTGAGTATGTACATTTTTTCTGAGGATAATTTTGATACTTTTTAAGTCCTTTATCTTTTTATTTTTAGATTTATTAATTTTTATTTTGTGTGTGTGTGTGTGTGTGTGTATGTGCCTGCTTATCTGTACATGGATCACATAGGTGCGGGTGTCTGAGAAGACCAGGTGTGGGCCCTCCCTGGAACTGGAGTTCCAGGCTGCTGTGAACCATGTGATGTTTCTGGGAACAAGTCCAGGTCCTCGGCAAGACAGCAAGTGGTCTTAAGCACTAAATCATCTGTCCAGCCCCTTAATCAGAGTCTTAATAGAGTATTGCTATACAGAACACATAAGCTCTGACACAGCAGCCCAAATGTTTGGAAACGGAGAGGCTAAACTTGGTATAAATAACTCTAAGATGCTGGCATAAACTGTACAAATGGAAGGTGCCTCTTTAAGGTATAAGCACAGGTGTGTACTCTCAGACCCACAAATATACCCTGTCTCTGCTTCACTTTCTTCTTGTAAGTTCACCTAGAATTTTTTTCCAAAGCAACATTTAGTTTACTCCCTTTTCTTCTACAGAGACTACATTCCTTCTGTTTAGCTATTTCCCACTGGACCCCTATCCAATAACTCTCTGCTTGATCCTAGACTTCAATCGGACATGAATTTCTTCTCATTGTTGTTGGTAGACTTGCAACACATTTGGGCAGTGGTAGGTCTCCCTCCATCAGGAGAGACTCATTTTGTACTGAGGTGTTTATTTGGTTTTGGTTTTGGAGGCAAGGTGGTAACCCAAACTAGTTTTGAACACACTATGTCCTTGACAATGACCTTAAATTCCTGATCCTTCCGCCTCTACTAAGTGCTGAGATTATAGGTATGTGTCACCATCCATGTTTTATATGATACTAGAGATTGAACCCAGACTTGTGGGTGCACTAGGGAAGCAGTCTACTACCTGAAGTATATCACCAGACCTGTTCCCGGATCTTTTTATTCACACTATAGTGGTACATCTTGTTAACTGATTCCACGCTCTCGCTGCACTTCACAGTCCCCTAAAAAGTCTTGAAGATCATGAAAGCCTGGGTCCTTCTAAAGGAGTTCAATTCAAAATGGTTTCAGATGGGGAAGTGTTGAAAGGCTTCCTCCCAATCTCCAGGTGTACCCGGGATTGAACCTAGAGCCTTGGGCATGCTAAACAAGTCCTTTACCTCTGAGTCACAATGTCTTAAACACATATTTTAGGTTTTTCCAATAGGTTCTGATGTGTAACCAGAGACTGCAATCACTGGTCCAATCCAGCAGGAATCGGCAGGGAGTGTTGGGGTTTTTCAAAGGATACTGTGGTGACCGGAAGTTTTGACACTTGCACGGAGTAACCACCTCCCCTTATTTCTCCAGATGGTGCTCCTGGCCAGATGTGAGGGGCACTGCAGCCAGGCATCGCGCTCTGAGCCATTGGTGTCCTTCAGCACTGTCCTCAAGCAACCTTTCCGTTCCTCCTGTCATTGCTGTCGACCTCAGACCTCCAAGCTGAAGGCTTTGCGTCTGCGCTGCTCAGGGGGCATGCGACTCACTGCTACTTACCGGTACATCCTCTCCTGTCACTGCGAGGAATGCAGCTCTTGAGGCTTGCTGCTGAGTGGCTTTCTGGCTGGCACAACCACGGGAGCAATTCAACCATCCAGAGAAGTACTGGCAAGAAAAGAGTTAAGGCAGATAAAGATGGAGCGAGTCCCACAGGATTGTGCATATTCTAGTCCTAAAGACTCAATGTGCTTTCAAGAGAGAGCGACTCTGGGAACTCGGTTTCCATTCCGGTCTCCTATTGCTGAAAGAATTTCTTTTGGTTACTTTTCAGATTAAGACATTTCCCCTGTTGGCTCCGAATGTGGTTCGGGTTTCTGACAGCTCTGCATTAGTGGGAAAATGTGGGACCCTGTGCAAGAGTGTGTCAGGCTGTCCCTATTTGGTGCATATTAGGGAAAAACTTGCCCAATTCTTCTTAGGAGATCTTCAGCTGTTGCTTCACCTTGTTGTTTTGGTCTAAGATTTGTCTTTAGAGGTTCCCGGTTTCAAGTTCCTGGTGCCGGTTTCAAGTTCAGGACAGCAAGTCTATGGATTCGTTTAGTGAGGTTACTCACAGCTAGCAGATACTAAAATAATTAACACACGGGTTCTTTTATGTAACTGTGGAACTCCTGCAGCTACAGTTATTCATAAATGACTTGAGGGCTCTAAAGGTGGTATAAGGAATTTATAATCTAAAGACCTTTGCAGGTAAATGATGCTAAACTTTTGTGAGGAAGTAGACTTTCAAACACACACACACATACACACACACACACACACACACACACACACACACGGATACTGCACTGACTCTGGAGAAGGCATAAATTACCAGTGACATGGAGAATGCATCATACTCATAACTGAGCATTAGTCAAGCAAGTAGGAATCTATTTGTGGGTGTGCAATAGCTTCAGTCGTGTCTGGAGCATCGTTCTCTAACATCCACCTGTCTATGTGAGGCTTGTTGCCATAGTGGTGGCCTGGCTTACCTTCTGAAAATTTCATTCCAATGTATTTTTGGTCATTGAGGCTCAAAGTCTGAATTTCCCCATGTTTTGAAATAAAAATAGAGTACCTTCGAAATTTTGTCTGTATAAGTATTGTTATTTCTCCTTCCTCCTCTTCTGCCTCCCATTCCTCTCTTCTTTAATATCCTTCTGTGTTGTGGATATAAGATCCATGTAGCTTCTGTTTGGACATCTCCAAGGATATGGTAGAAGTAAGGACAACAAAAAGGAAATTGAGTTCCAGAATGTATGATGGGAACTTAAAAAATATATACTGTGGTGGGTGGCCTTGGCTGTGGGTTTTAAATTTTAGTACAAAATCTGTTGTGTTCTGGCTTCCTTGGTTACTATGGTGTGAAATAGAGATGACACATCCCTTTCAGTCTCTTCATTTTTCTAAGAAAAGATTAAGTATCTGTAAGTCAGGTCAACAGAGTCAGCAGGACAGATTTCACAGACAACAGTTTTGGTGCCATTGAAGGTCTGTGCTCCAAACCTAAAGATACTACTGTGATCTTCCTCAGCACTGTAGGAAGTGTGACATTTGCCATAGCATTATGTACACTGCAGGCACCTCAATGTGAACTCCAACATGAAAATTCAGTTTCCAGGGCAACCTTGATACCACACTGTCCTGACTAACCAGAAATGACAGCACTCCCCACTGTTAACACAGCTAACCTGTGAATTATTTTTCCTGCAGAGACGCTGGCTTTCTACCCTCTTTGGTACTGCTTTGACACAATTTTATGAATGTTAGCAATGTTAAATTTGTATTCATGGCTTTGAAGCAGAATTTTTTTAAAAAACTCTTGAACTTGATTTTAAATTTCATGGTGATGAAATCATATAGTTCACTGAATTGGAAGATTCCTCATCCTTAAAGCAAATTTAAATTGGCAATTTGAACCATTATATGAAGAGAAAATTGTCATACGAAGAACTAAATTTAACACTGAAAGTTATGTGGTCATACGACTCCCTCCCTGTGTCTGAGATAGGATCCTGTTACGTTTCCCAGGCTGGCCTGGAATGCTGAACCCTCCTGTCTCAGCCTCCCGGATGCACTGTTACACTCAGATGAATGGTTACAATTCTTACCACATAATGAAAGGATTTGTTGCTGGCCAGACTTATGAATTTCTTTCCTGTTACTAATCAAAAGTAGAAGCAGGCCTGGAGAGGTGGCTCAGCAATGGCTGTTTTTTCAGAGGACTAGACTTTGGATCTCAGCACCCACATCAGTTGGCTTACAAATGCTTAAGCTCCAAGGGTTTCAATCCCACCATCCGGCTTCCATGGTCATCCATACACACAGAGAGACACACAGACAGACAAATAAAAATAAAATAAATGACTTTTAAGTAGAAACGATATTTCTACCCTTAAAATGTCTCTTCTTGGCTTTGAAATGTCATTTGACTTTAAGAGTCTATAATATTAACCCTCGAGGTCCGGTCTTGATTTGCTTCTTAAGTATGCATGACTGTAGCAGGAAGGTGTTATATCACTCATATCTTCTAAAATATCCAGAAGCTATGGAAAAAGGCCAATTCATGTCCCATTACATGACTTACCATTAAATCTTCATGCATAATAACCAAAAAATACACGGAGCATTTGAGGACCTTTACTAAGAATTCAACACCCCCTTTAATTATGTGAACAAAAAGAAGCCCACAAAAGTCCAAGGACTTAGATTTGGAACTGGAGACCAAACTCCCAGCTCACCACAGCCACAAATTCTTGCCTTCCCTTCACCAATCAATAGCACCCTGTTCTTTTTAGGATCTTGCATGCTGAGTAGAATGGAGAAACTGAAAAGAGTATGGGGAGACTGAGTGATGTTTAATGGCAACATACCAAAGCTGAGAAAGAAAGAAAAAAGAATTATATTTTCCCCTAAAGACTTTAAAATAACCCTGGGAACCCAGAGAATTAAGATGTTATTGGATATTAAGTTACTATGGAATTTGTACTAAATCTTTAAAAAAATTAAACATATTTAGCTCTATTTTAGTGTTTACCCCTAAGGATGGAGAAAGAACCAAATGAAAACATTGATCACTTAGGAACATTATTCGTGGAATGCCTAAGGAATGCTCGCTTGCCTTCTCCATTTACTATACATGAAAAAAGGAAATTAAAATGTGTTACAATTTTTGCAGCTTACGTCTTAGAGATCCATATGTTAAGTCGATCCAACTCTCATCATTTAGGAGCACTTAATAATAATAAGCTACTGCTGCTGTGATGGAAAAGAAATGCCCTTATGAACTTACATGGTTTTCCTCACATCCTGGCTTCCCAAACCTACTTCTTACGCTCTGTCTGTATAGTAGTAAGCTCTTGAATGGAGGACAAGCCCAACTTTCTTTTTTCTGGTGCAATGATGGTTTAATTCCTCTTAAACTCGAGTGCTTACTAATCTACACAGTGCATTTTTTTATTGTCAGATAGAGCAGGCTGTGTGTGCATTTGGGTCGGGGGACTGCTAGATTAAGTGTATTTTTTCACTATGGCCTAGTAGGAATTAAAATGTGGATTCACTTTTGGTTACTTCCACAGGGCCACTGAGACATGACCCCTGAGCATGTGGGCTTCCTACTACAGAAGGCCAAGTGTGCTGGTACCAGAAGATGTGAAGGTGGTGAAGAATTAGGTTAGAGAAGGGAGCATATGCTGCTGCCAGTGTCCCCTTCGTGGCCCGGGAGCAAAATGCATCCTGCTGGACAAATGCACTTCCTCCTTTTAGGCTTAGAACGATGGAGTACCTTGGGATAAGGAAGAATTTTGCAAGCAACTGTATAAAAACACCTGAAGGAGAGGTTTTTACTTAGTAATGCCCATGTCCTTACTACAAGCAGATACCCAGCCACATAGTGAAAGAGGGCATTTCAATTTAATAAAAAGATAACATCACATGCCAAAATGTCTATGTTAGAGCCTACTTGCCTTTCTGTAAGTACATGAGTAAAATGCTTCAGTGTACTATTTTGTAAGTATACAAGAACTCAGGTATTTTCTTTCATCCCATGGAAAATATGACTTGAAATTTCTTGCTAAGATCATTCTGTATCCTCAAAGACCAATTCCATTTTTCTAGGTGGGAAACTGAACGTTTAAAATTGAATAACAATAGTAAACATGGAAATGCACTGACCAGGCTGACCTTCAAGGAAGGATTTGTTACCTCACTTGTCAACCTTTCAGGGGCCTCCTCATCTTCAGAGACACCTTTCTCACAGTTATGCGCTAGAAAAGGAATATGTTTATATTCATTGCCCAACAGAGGCCTGGGTCCCTTGGTCCAGTGAAGGTCAACCGTTATAACTAGTCCTGGCTCCAAACCTGTGCGCAGGGTTCCCTTTGTAGCCAGGTGCTCTTCTCTGTACGTTGGTGCTCATCCTAATAAGTAGCAGCACCACAATCTCCATCAGTAGCTATTTGCCTATAATTGGGTCTAACCCGTCAAGTCTCATTCAGTGACTCATAGTATTCAAGTGAGTATTTTGAACTGGGTGCAGTGTCACAAACAAAATCCCAAGGCTTGAAAGGTTGAAGTAGAAGGATTTTGAGTTGGAGGCCAATTTGAACCACATAACAAGTTCAGAGCTAGCCTGGGCTACATAGCAAGACCTTGTCTAAAAAAAAGAGTCTTCCAGTATCCTTTAAATGCAAGATTTAAAACTGTGTGCCAATACCTATGTCAGTAAGAATTCTAAATGCTATAGACATTGGAATGAAAAAGTCACAGCCTTATTATTCTTTAAAACTTTTAAGTTATATGTATGCATATGTGTCTGTGAATGTGGATGCAGTTTCCCACAGGGGTCAGAAGAAGACATCAGATACCCTGGAGCTGGAATTACAGGGAGTTATGAGCCACCAGATATGAGTGCTGGGAACTGAACCAAATCCCAGAAATTTTTATTCTCTTAAAAGTGATCACCAGAACTAATAGGCTCATCATTATCTCAAAGTGTAGATAAAGTGTCTGTGTATGCAAACGCATATGAGAAGTCCTATCACTATATGAGAGCTCACTTTCTAAACTCTTGTTTGTGATTACAAATAACTATTTTTTAGAGATGTGTTCTCTTCAATCTTTCATGTACTTCAAGTATGTATTTTCTCCCTTAACCTTGCTATATGCTATTTCCCCCCTTTTTGTTGGAGGCATTTCCTTCTTTTTCCTTTATTGGGTTCTACAATTACACTTCATGACTCTTCAGACAGCCATTGTTGAAAGGAACTATGAAAAAGCACAACACCAATATAGACTTCAGTCTGAGCAAAAATAGAAGGTAATATAGTCCAATGCTTATCATTTCTATAAGGTTTTAGATCCTTTGTTTATTGACCATACTCAAGAATCAAGATGGACAATTGAAGGACACTTAAATGAGTGTTTGCTGTTTTTGGAACCAATATAGTGTGAATTTATCTGGTTCTTTGTCCACTCACCTCTCATTGAATATTAAGAGTGTAAAGTCCTGGACCAGGTTGCCTCTGTTGCACGGTTAACCACATGGCTTAGAGCAAGTTCCTAGTCGTTTGTGTGTGTTGGCTTCTACATCTTTAAGATAAAGATGAAGGAAATATGAATATATTCTCTGACATTATTTTGAGGATTAAAGACATGTCATGTGTAGGACCTAAAACCATACTTGACACTCAGTGAGCACTCCCGAGTAACCATTATCAATGATTCCTATTTATGTTCTCACATTTTTAATAAGCTACTGTTTGTCAATTATAGCTTTGCTCAAACTGAACGTTATTTTTAATGAATTTTTTCCAGCAAAAATGTATTATATGTTGTTTTTATGTGTTAATTCTTTTTTTTTACGAGACAGGGTTTCTCTGTATTGTTTTGGAGGCTGTCGGTCCAGCCCGGCCTCGAACTCACAGAGATCTGCCTGCCTCTGCCTCCCGAGTGCTGGGATTAAAGGCATACGCCACCACCGCCCGGCTTATGTGTTAATTCTTAAACTTCTTATTTTCTTACTATACTGAACTGATAGGAAAAATTAGAGATCATTGTTCTTCCATAGACTGTTTTTATCTTGTATTCTCTGCCTTCAAGTTATACTCATACAATGACAGAAAATGCCTGAAATCACTTTGTGTGCCTACCTACATTCAGAGTCACAACTCATAAAACTAAATATGCATATTTCTGAATACTTCTTCTGGGAAATGTTCTTATTATTAAATAAGTTCATAACCTTCACTTCTTCCCATTATCCAATTAATCTCCAAAGCTGCTCTCATCCCTCAATGAGTTCTCTTAAAGGTGGGAGTTAGTGAGGGTATTCAGAAGTTTGTTCTGCAAATTATTTAATGGAAGGACTTCATAAAAGAAAAATTCACTTTATTTCAAAGTACTGGGGATAGAATACAGAGCATTGCACATTCTAGGAAGGTTTTCTATCCCTGAACCACACCCCTACCCTCATTTTTAGGTTTAAGAGTACAGAAAGTCAGAAAGGATGTGTTCCATACCAATCCTCCCTAGGATTGTAGTAAATGGCACGCATTTATATGAGTCATCTTTCTATTCATTTCTGGTTCTTTGCCTTTTCAAAATAGTATAGCCCTTGATTGGTATCACTTGAAATTTTTCTAAAAAGCAGCCCAATTACAGGTTGCCACACATTAGTATCTCTTAGCCATATATCTCTTCCATTAATGTCCATTTCTCCCAAACACTTGCCATTTGTTCAGAGCCAGAAACTTTTACAGCAAGTCTTTCATTTACAGAAACTATAGAATATGAAATTAAAATAGAAAATATAATTTAATATTATATAAGTCACTGCTGTTTATTAGCAGCCTAGAGGGGAGAAAGTGGGTATGGAATTTCATTACTAGCTGGGGAGCTACTGGCTTTTGATAACTGCCTGGAGAGAGAGAGAGAGAGAGAGAGAGAGAGAGAGAGAGAGAGAGAGAGAGAGAGAGAGAGAGAGAGTCAGTTTTCTCTAATAACATGACCCCCTGGTAGGTAGAGTACATGCCAGGGTAGGCCACAATTCCAAGACTAGTTGGGCTGCATAAACTGAAACCAATGGGGACAAAAAGGAGAGGAAGTGGAGGAGAAAGAAAACTCAAAGTTGAGTGGGAAGGGGGAAGGGTAGAGAGGGTGGTTGTGAGAAATGTTGGAGGGGGTAAATATGATCAAAGTATATTGTATGAAATTCTTAAAAATATTATTTAAAAGTGAAAACAAGGGAAAGTGTGATGGCACAGTGTTGTAATCTCATCATTGAGGATGGCAACTCTGAGTGAGCTCCAGGCCATCTTGAGCTACAAAAAATGATGTCTCAAAAAGTAAAGCAAACAAACAAAAAACCAAACCCCAAAACAAACAGCAACAAAACCAAGAAGGCAAAATTAATATTAATGTTAAAACATAATTCAGTCCAGCATGTAAAATATTAGTATTTCCTTATGTAACCAATATGAAACACAGTAATGAGACATTGTGTATTTCTAATACCAACTCCCTGAAGTTTGATATGTGTTTTACAATCGGGACATAGCATCTGTCACTATCCACATTTGTGAGATTCCGTGGATACACTGAAATCAATGAGCAGATAAGGCAGACAAGATAAAGACCCTGGCTAGAAAATCATGATGAGTCATAGTTTGCTATAGCCCTTGCCAAGAAAATAATTCCTTAGAATTTCAGAAATTGTTATCAATGCCTAGAAGTCTCCACAAAGTCAGAACCCTATTGTACCTGGCACTGCCACTAAACAAATTTGATCCCAAGTGGATCACTTAGACTTCCTATTAATATTACCTTAGGCCAGATTTTAAAGATGTCTTTTTGTACACACACACACACACACACACACACACACACACACGCACGCACACATGTGTGCACGCGTGCACACACATACACGCCTCCACTAACATCTGCTCTCAAGTTACTAGTACTTTGAAAAAGAGACTCTGTTACTGTTTTATTTTCACCAGTAAAAAAAATTATATTTTACTTATTGAGTTTCTCCAATTTTCTTTTTCTATTCCAAGTGTTGTGTACAGGCCCAGGTAACTGTAGCTCAATGGGAAAGCACACACTTAGCATGTGTGAGGGCCTGGACACCCCTCACTATTGCATAAAATAAATAAGGTAAAAAGCTGCATAAAGGATGTGTTATATGCATGACTAAAAATGGGAGAAATCAAGTTCGTATCCTGAAACATCATTATGCCAGTGTGTTATTCCTTCTTCCTGAGGCAGGGGACTACAAGTGGCAGTTGCTAGGCAACACCAACTGCTCTTCAGCTTTTCACCAGCTCTGTGAACATTGCTTGCATCCCCAGTACAATAATTGTGCACTGTCTTAATTAATTTATACCCCAAAAGAAGATCTTTAAAAATGATTGTAATCTAGTAATCTCATTAAAATAATAATTTCACATAGGACCCAGTGGCACAGGCCTCAAATCCTAGCTGTTTGGGAGACTGCAACAGGACAAATAAGTACAAGATGTGCCTGGGCAACTTAGTAACACTGTGTCTGAAAAGAAAAAAAGTGAAGAGTGACCAGGGATATTACTTAGTGGTGAATTACTTGCCTGCTATGCATGAGGCCCGGGGTTTAACCACCAAAACTACTAAAGTGTACATATATGTATCTGCATTGGTTTCAATCAATGTCAGAACATAGTTAATTTTATTATGTTATGATGCAGTGACTGTATCATTCATTCTGAGAAAAGAATAATTTGGTACTGAGGATGGGAACTAGGGTCTTGTTCATCCTCAGCCCCTTGAGTATTTTTAATGGAAAAAGTGTTGCATTTCTCTTTTTGTTCCTCCCACCTTAGTCTTCCCCCTTTTCCATTTAAAAGGGCCCAAGCCAAGGAAAAGAAGGGGGTATAGAAGAGGCATAGCTCAGCAGTAGGTGGGCCAGTCATGCCTTTGTTTTGTCTACTGAAAGCCTGGAAGCATGGCAGGGTGTTTGAAGAAGAAAAAGAGAGATAGGGGCTTTTAGGTTGAGTGCTCACCCATAATTGAGTTGCTAAGTAGTAGGGCATCAAAGGAAACTACAAATACCCTGATAACAACCCCTCCCAAGTGCTGAAAATGGAATCAGGATCCTGCAGGGCAGGACAGGAAGCAGTGAGTAGGGATGACATTTAGAAAGACAAAGGGGAGACCCTGGTCTCCATGTCAGAGGAAACTAGCCATCTTGTTGGCTATGCCTGACTTGAGATCAATTTGGATGGCCTGAGCTCATAAACACAAGCCTTTAGCCTCAAGCAGGAGACTCTGGTTTTAAGATAAGAATAGCCTATGACCTCACTTGCAGCCTTTTTACTCTGCATCAAGTATGGTACTATGTATGCAGTATAGTATAATAGGGATGTATAGTAGGGATGATATTAAATTTAATCCTCTCAACAACTCTGTTGCTAACCACATATACAGATATGAAATATAGTCCCTTAGAGAAATGGCATCCTTTGTTCAGAGGCTAATGACCCGTAAGGTGCAGAAGACCTTATCTCTGTCTCTGTGTATTGCTTTCTCTTTTCTACTCCATCCATCTTCCGATTCTGTGTGTCCCTTGATTTGACCCTCAAACAGACTACATTCAAACAGATGTCTACATTGAAAGGAGGGGATGGGTCAGGATCAACGTATTCTAAAATCTCCTGCTATTTAGGTCTTTCATAAGAAGAGCCTTATTTCCAAATGGTCCTTGGAAGCACTCCAAATTCTAGGAACTTCAGGGACCAAAGAGAACCACAGGGGTCCCTGTAAACTTCCCAAGGAAATTTTAAGTCAAATTTTCCTTGGCTTTGACTCCAAAGGATTTGGGTGAAACTTGGCCAGGTTTTAGAGACTGGCCTGGAGTGTTTTATTCCATTCGCTGCAATGACATGAAATAGAGGGAAGAGATAGGTCATCTCTCATCTCTATTACCTTCCCAACCACACTGATGTCAGAACAGGAGGAGACCCTAGTGACATTCCAGTAAATGACCTTGTACTCTAGGTGAGAAGCCTCAGAAGTTCAGGTCACACACCTAGGGCACAGCAAAGCAGCTCAAATCGGAACTGGAAACTCTCAGTCCTGGGGTAATGGGTGCTTGCCTCACAATTTATGGTCAGTTTCTGACTAGACCCACTGGCAGAGTGAATTTCCCAATCTGGAAAATAATAGGGCACCTGCACGAAAAACCGGGCCAACACAGCTTTTGATACACAAAGCCCATTGTTTGGCCTCTTTTAAAAAGGCAAGCACTCCAGGAAAGCATTACAGATAACATTCACTTCCACCAGGAGTAGAACCATCATCACAGGCACAGAACATGGCATAGCAGCCTCCTGCTGCATGCCAGATAAGGAACGGTTTCCAGAGTGCTGTTCCTCCAAAGACTCCTATAATGAGAGCAAAGAATGTTTTGAGCAATCTACACTCTTGCAAATCATTTGGTGTGCTGCCTTTAGATGGTGCTAATGATCTACTGTAATGGAGGAGTCTGAGAGTGCCTGGTGCTAAGAATCAAGGAAGTAAATAAGACCTCAAGGAGCTAACTATCTTTTAACCCTTTGTGCCAGAACACAGTCACAGACTAATCTAGAGGAATATCATCGCAAATAAAGTTCTGGCACTTTGGTTGCCCTAACTAGATTTTGATAATGTTAAGTGACCCCTCCAGGAAGGGATCATGCAATACACATGGTAGATCAGCACACAAAGATGTATATCCTTGCCATTAGGATTTGCATTGTGTCTGGATCAGGTGGGGATCCTGGTTTATAATGCTCAATTGTGTGATGGAACTACTCACAATGTGAGACTGTTGTCTGCAGGAAAACCTTACGCACTGAAGAAAGAACTGATGAAATGGAATATCATTTTTAAAATCTGGCTCTGAAAAGGAGGTCAGGGAAGAACACATCACATTATACCAACCTTTCTGCACCAGGATTTTAAGTCTTATTTCTTCTTTTTTCTATAATGTGACATCCTGATGTTCCATCAATCACAGAGTCTTGACAGAAGAGATAATGGGTAGTAAAAATTGTTTTACTGCTCACCTTTTCTGTCAGTGCCACGAGTGACAGGCTGTGTCACAATTGCATTTTCTTATGTAGGAAAGAAACTTAAGTCCGTGTCCATTCCTGTGGATGATTCTGTGCATGTGGGAATTGGCAAGGGTTCCTCACCCCAGATGTCATACTTAGAACAGATGTGCGGTGTTTATGGTGGTGTAAACTTGTGTGTGTGTATAATTGCCTGGTTACAAGGCAAAGGCTTAGGAAAGGGAACCACATCTGTCAGGTTAGATTCTCATCCTAGAGGGATGATGAGAAAAAGGAAGAATCATGGTACCATTTTTAAAATTCTGTTTTAGCAGAAAAAATTACCTAGAAAGATTATTTCAGAGACAGAATTAGAGACAAAAAGATATTTTAAAAGAAATTTCAATGTAATTTCAGCCATATTTTTACAGCTTAAATTTTTTGAATAGTTTCTGAGTACAAAATCATTTCAAGTACAAAGAATTTTCAAATGCTGCTCAAATAGATTGCCCAATTTTTAAGTTTTACTCCATTAACTTTGTCTTGATATAAATATGTGTACATATATAGTCATCATGGAACCACTTGAAAGTAGCTGCCATTATATATTCTTTCATTCCTAAATGTTGAAACATGCATTTCCTAAGGATGAGTCACTACTCTTATATAATCAAGCTACAATGACACACTTCATGCTCAAAGCAATCTCATTTCATCTATTATCTCAATAGCACTCTTTAATCAACATGTTTCCTCTGATCCAGGACTTGCTGAGATTTATTGATAATAAATACAAAATGTTTTCAAATTTGGGATTTTTCAGAAATGAAAGAGAATATATCAATGATCAAATTTCAATAATTTTGATAGAGGTATCATGTGTGGAATATCCATTTGAGCTGTGTGGCAGAATAAATAACATAGAAAGTTAAATAACCAAGGGTCGGGAGTGTAGTATGGTGGGAAAGTATGCTATCAGTATTTTTGAGGGTGTAGATCAATCTCTAGAACTATAATAAGTTAAATTAAATAATGAAAATATCCAAAATCTTCATGGTGTGTGTGTGTGTGTGTGTGTGTGTGTGTGTGTGTGTATCCTTTGTAGGAAAGTTTGCTTTGGACCATAATGTAGCTCTCTGAAGAGCTTCCTATTTTCAAAAATAAAATTTTATTGAGAGACAGACAAGCTCATTTGTTTAGTGCCATCTATGACTGTTGGGCAAAGCTGATTAGTTGTGACAGAGACTGTGCAGCCCACAAATCCTAGACTATTGCCTAGCTGACCCTTAACAGAGTAACCAAGTCTGTTGACCCTTGCCTTATGTGAATGAGTAAATATACCCAAGACTAGCAGAAGAGCACCTCTAGATGATTCTGCCCAAATTCACAAGGTACAGAATCAGACTCTCACACAGTTGCTTTCACCAACTCCATTTTGGAGTCATTTGATACATAACAAAAATTAAGCCATTACACAGCAGAAGAAAGCTACATGGAGTTCTAGAAGTCAGATGAAGATTGCAAAATAAGACAGTATTTTTGTCTTGGGTCTTTGACAGTGCTTTGTCAGAAAGAATTTATCTATTTTCATATATCTCTGCATGTATTTATGTACTGAACAAAGCAATTTGTCATGAGTCATATATACAGCTCTATAGCTATCAACCTGTCAACATTTATCAATCTACCTCTATCTTCTTCATTGGAGGAGATTGTGGCCACATTAAATAACTGGATGGTGTATGCATAAGAGATAGCAGAGAATTTACAAATAGAGATCCTCGGACATTAAATCTTAATGAAACTTCTATTAAAATCAATGAAACTCTGCTTTTCTTGATAACGAGGAATATTGACAGAGCCATTAAATTGTCTGTCTCCCATCATAATGCACTCAGCCCATAATTAAATAAAGGAATTTGTTTTTGCAGTGCTGGGGATGAGACAGACCTAGGGCCTTACACATGCTAGCCAAATGCCCTAGGGATATTTGGTAGGTTTTTAAGTTTGTGATAAGAAAAAAAATACAGATTTTAAAAAAGTTTTAGCTCCTAAATAACAATGCATTATTTATGTTTGAGCAATTACAATTATTGGTTTAAGAAAAGCAACTTTTTTAAGCCTCCTAATTCCAGGCCCCTAAATTCTAGAGACTAGAATGGAGCTGTGGAGATAAGGTCATTTTATTAGGTTTGCACACAGCTGCTTATTGTCAATCACTGTGTCTGTTTGGAAATGTCACAGAGCCAGAAACCTGGGCTAGAACTGTGGCTTAGTGATAGGACACTGGGTTGGCATGGGCAAGGCCCTCAATTCAGTCTTCAATGTATCAAAAAGAAAGCCCAAAATAGGGAAATTTTGTGATTGGTAAATTAGCTTGGTAAACCAAACCCTATTAAGATTTATGTGAGAAAGTAAAGATTTGCGATGGTCTCCAGTTCAGGAAGAAACTAAAGCCATCTCATAGAATGCTGTATGGGTCACATGATTTTCTGGCATTCAGGTCTCATAGAAATGACAACTCCTTAGTGTCTCATAAAAGTTCCAAAAGTTAAAATTTGCAAAAATATTAAGCCCTAGATTTCTATGAACCCTTTTCTCATGAAAATATATGATTCATATGATCATCACAACCTTTTGCTCTTTAATTAAACTGAAGATTAAATTTGCTTTTCTTCATCCACTAGGTACAGCCTTGTTCAATTTCTGATAAATTATTAGCCAGTGTTTTGCTGTTCTAATGAACTCAGGGTGTTTGAAACCACAAGACGATATTTCAATACTGTTTTTTCAGCTGTGATTTTAATTTAAATGGTCTCCAGGCAAAAGCCAGAAATATAATATTTTGGCCTTAAGAGACTTATCTCAGAAGATTTTTTTCCTATCTGAAGAAAAAGAAACTTCATAATTATATAATCAGTCCTTGAAGAGTTATCAGGAGTTGTACACATTGCATCCAAGTTAAGAAGAAATGATTTGATGACAAAGTATGAATGCTAATAAAAAACCTTTAGAAAATACAATCATCCACACCATCATGTAAATTCACCTTGTTCCTGCAGGTCCCCAGTGTTACTTTCTAGGAATGAATATCTATAGATTGCTTTTTTTTTCAGAGACTCCGGTATGTTTGCATGAATATACTTTATTTTTAAAAAGAATATTCCAGTGTTGAGTGCAGGAGACTATGGAGTACTCAGCTCTACATGGAACATCTATATTATTTTCATGCTGTAAAACAAGTGCCTAGTTGTCTTTGTGGGAAAAGGTAAATAACAAAGCAAGAAATAAGTTAAAATGGACATCAACATCTAAACAGCTAGACCTATGTTGATTTGGTTCTGAGACACGAATCTTCTTGAGGTAAATATGAGATGGGAGACTGCTGGGAGAGCCATGGAACTGTCAGGTGGTGGTCCACTTTCACAGGTGAAGTTGCCTGTACAAAAGTGACGTTTGGTTTTAGATGCGTCATATCATTGTAGATTAAAGAAAAAACAGCTTTCCATATTGCAGCTGATGGAATTTATTATGTACAAACCTTGGATTCTCTTGGCATATACATGCTCGGTGAATTGTAACAGCTTTTTTCCTTCCATTTGCAAAATCAGCACAAAATGCGAAGTCATCACATAATTCACTTCAGGTCAGCCTGGGATATATGAGGCTTGGGCTTGTGAAAATAGGTATAGACTATGAAACTAGATAAGAGGTCATGAGAGGAGAGCATGAGCTGTTGAGACAAAGGGGAAAATAACCAATCCCATGTGATAGTCAAAGAGAAAGTTGGTCACTGAGGTGAAGGATGTGCGGAGAAGGAGGCTAGAGAAGAGTAAAGGCAGAGAAATAGCAAAACCAAGTTTTGTTTGCAAAACGTCACGTTGAAACAATTCTTTGCAAGCTAAGAAAGTATAAGGTTCTGAGGTACATAAAGAGCTTGAGTGCCTGTGTGGGGATTTGAGGTGGCTCTTGCCATAATGGGATGTAGAACTGACCTCATCCTTGCAGCATTTCTCTTCAGCAGTGCTACTGCTGCTGTCACTCTTTCGCCCTCTTTGTCACCAAAGGCTAGTAAGATGCAAACCAAGATGCCTGATTTGAGCTTTTAGTCTTGTTTCTAATACTGCCTAGCTTAGGGGATTCCTCTTAGATCACTGAATGTCTTTTTTCCCTTACCCTAAAGGGGCTGATTGAGTGTTGACAGAAAAGGCATCCAAAATCTCACCAAATTCTGAAATTCCATGATTTTAATGTTGCACTTATAGGCAAGATCACAGGTTATTCCAGGGATTTGCTGCCCCAAATTCCCTTCCTAGATCCCATGTTACAGCAATAAACTGTGGACTTAGAAATTCATTCTTAGCTCCAGCAGCTGGGGTGGCTGAGGCAGTAGTAGCTCCTGAACCCAGGAGGCCTAGGCTAGCATGGGCAGGCAACATAGTAAGATGACAGTAATCATCTTGCTTAAAATGTTGCTTGTGGAAGGAGTAAGTGTGCAAATAATAATGTACAACTATTTTTCCCAAGAATTTAATTAATTCCATAATTTCTATCTGCTATAATTTATAAAATACTTACTAAATGACAGCTTTACATAGCTACTCTGTATAACACCTAGCGATTCCAGGAAGTGGATTTTATTATCTGTTTTGCAGGTAAAATCCCTAGACTCGGAGTTTATTAGCTTTTCCAGATGTTTGCAGTTAATACATTCAAGTCCTGATCTACCTGCTGGCACTTCCCTAGAGCTGCACCCTTTCAGTATAGATGCTGACAAACTCACAGTGTTGGGAATTCTGCAGACTGAGCCAAGCAGACGAAAACCACACAGAGCATGAGGAAGGCCACGAAGAAGGAACTCTGCTTCCTTAAATGAGAATACTTCTTGGTATTCTGTCACAAGTGATTTGATCATAAACTCCAGAGGACACTGGAAATTTGACAGTTTCCAGAGAAGAAATTCTAGAAGTCATCCTTTATCTGGAAAGCTGAGCAGAGGCCTGGAAAATGAGGTGAAACAGTGTGTGGCTGTAATTCCAGCACAACACAGACTGAGGCTGGATGATGGCTGTACATTTGAGGCCACTCTGGACCACACAGCAACACTCTGCTTTACCACTGCAAAAAGGATTTGAACTTGAGAGATGGCTTAGCAGTCATGAGCACTGGCTTCTCTTCCAAAGGATCTGAGTTCAAATCCTGATATTCATGTGATGGCTCACAAACATCTCTAAGTCTAGTCCCAAGAGAACCAATGCCCTTTTCTGCCCTCCTTGGGCACCAAGTATAGACATCCATATAGGCAAAGCACCCAAATACATAAAATAAAACTTTAAAAATTTCCAGATATCTACAAAGATGATACCAACTGGCAAACTAAGCAAGATTGGAGAGACTACCTTAATTGCCCCTCCCTGATAACGAGATTGACAACTACCTAGATGCCATCCTAGAACTTTCATCCAGTGACAGAAGGAAGCAGAGGCAGATAACCACAGCTAAACACTGAACTGAACTCCTGGAACCCAGTGACAGAGAGGGAGGAGTGATGAGACAAGGGGTCAAGACCATGATGGTGAAACCCATAGAGACAGTGGACCTGACAAGGGGGAGCTCTTGGTCCCCAGACTGATGGCTGAGAGGCCAGCATGGGACTGATCCAGACCCCCCTGAATGTGGTGTCAGTGAGGAGGCCTCAGCAATCTTTGAGGCCTTGGGTAGTAGATCAGTGTTTACCATGGCATACGAATGAACTTTGGGAGCCCATTCTATATGGAGGGAACCTCCTCAGCCTAGACACATAGGGGAGGGCCTAGGCCCTGCCCCAGATGAAGTTACAGACTCTGGAGATCCCCCATGGAGGGTCTCACCCTCCCTGGGGAATGGTGTGGGTATTGGGTTGGCAGCTGGGGGGAGCTGTTAGAGGGGCAAGTGAGGAGGGGAAGGAGAGGGATCTGGGATCAACATATGAAGCAAGCATGTTTCTAGTTTAAATTAAAAATATATTGAGAAAAAAAGAAAAAATTAAGATCTCATAAAAGACTTTAGTATTTTTTGTTTTGTATCTTCCAAAAACTTTAATGACTAGTTTTTATAATCACATCTATAACAATAAACAAAAACGATGTAATATGGTGGGACATGATGTCATATGCCTGTAATCTCAGCACACAGGAAAGCTGAGGCAGGAGCATCACGTGTTTGTCCCACTCTGGGTCAATTTAAAGACAGTAATCAAAAAGCTTGAAGAAAGGACTTTGGATGTTATCACTCTACATATAGCAAGTGTTTGAGAAGATGGCTGTATGTAACTGGATTTAAACATGCAATGTACACAAGTATAAAAACCTGACACTCCATTATTATAGGTACAGTTTTTTTAAGTAAGTAAACAGAAAAATGGAAATTTGTGAAGGTGTCAGCATCCTTAATGTAAGGGGAAGTACCATAGGAAAGTCAACTATCTTCTGTTTGAAGCCTGCCTTAACAGTATTTATTCGTCATTTTATTTTATATGTAAGAATATTTTACCTGAATGTATGTATATGTATCAAAAGATTGGACGTCTACAAGAGCAACAAGTGCTCTTAATCACTAATCCATCTCTCAAGAGCCAGTATTTGTGTGTGTGTGTGTGTGTGTGTGTGTGTTGGAGACAGTCAGCACATGTGAAGGTCAGAGGACAGTTTTAGTGTGCTGGTTCTCTCCTTCTATTATGTGGGTTCCAGGAATTAAATTTAGTTTGTTGATCTTGATGACTCACCCTCTGAGTCATCCTGCTGGCCCAGGAACACTTTTAAGACAATTACTCTCCACATGAGCTTAGCCAAAAGGCTGAGAAGTAATTAAAAACAACTATTTTCAACCCTCTCTCATGAAGGTAAAATTTTTTGTGGCATGTCCTTTCCCTACCCTTGGGTGAACATTATAAAAGGAATCTTCTGTCTTGCACCCATAATATTTTTAATGCCCATTTCTCCCTTATTTCAAATAATTCATATTTGCCATCTCTTTATGTTTGCTTCAGCTCTGTTTCTGCTATAACAAATAACTGCAAACATAGTAAATAAAGACAAGTTCAGTCACCATCATTCTGGAAGGCAAAATGATCAAACAATCCAAATCAGGTAAGAGGGGGGAGTTTGGATATGGACCATTCTGGAACAAAATTGTCTCCATCCACAAACTTGAGAAAGCAGGAATTTACCTGCTTCTAAAGCATAGTCCTTGTAGGCAATTTTCTACTGACATGGAAAGTTGAAAGAGGGACTGAAGTAAACACACACACACACACACACACACACACACACACACTATTGCTACTTCAATTTTTATTTACCAAAGAAAGATAAAAGGAAAAGAGAAAAAAAACAAAATAGAATCTGAAGATGCTTTTGAGGCCGACATGATTACCCAGTTATGTGATGTTGCATTGAGAACCCAGCATATTTTGCATATGAGGAAATGCTCCACACATATCCCCAACTCAATATTGTACTGTATTTGTACAAAACATTATCATTAGGCAAAACTCAAGACTTCCTTTTTTGCTGAAGAAAAAATTACTTCTTGTAAAGACATAGTTAACTTAAAATAAGAAAGTTATTTGAAGATGTATTTTTAAATTCTGTGTATGTGTAAGGCTATGCACACATGATTGCAGGTTCCTTCCATGGTAGAGGCATCAGATCCCCTGGAGTCAGAGTTACAGCATGTTGTAAATGAACCACCCAAACTGGGGCTGGATGCAGGCCCACTAAAGAACAGTACACACTCTTTACAGGTGAGCTGTCTCTCCAGCCTCAAAAGACTAATTTTGTTTTCTTCAGAAAGGGTCTAACTGTATAGTACTCGCTGGTCTGTAACTTGCTATATGGCGTAGGGTGGATAGGCCTGATTATTTCTGTCTCCCAAATGCCGAGATTAAATGTGTGAACCACAAAGACAGGCTAAAACATTTCAAAAACCTATAATATAAGATCCTATTTAAGTAATTTTAGGTAATTTGACAAGGCTGTCCAATGGAATCATAACGTGTGGCATATTTTAAAAAATCATGTGCCCTGGTATAAAAAGTAGGCACAATTCATGATACATTTGACTTATTTCTGCACTTGAAATATCGTTGTTTTGCTATATAAATACTCAATGTGAACAGTTGTCATTAATGAATTCTAAGTTCTTTTCATATAAAGTTTTCAAATTCTGGTTGTTATTTTATGCTTATAGCATATTTTAGTATAACCAGCCACCTTTCAAGTATTCAATAGCTGCATATTACTAGTGGTTAATGTACATAGTAAAGTAAATCAAGGAGTGAAGAGAAATTGTTAACTAAAATTTAAAAATCAGGAACCACAAAGCATAATGTAGATGTTCTGAATATATTTGGGGGAAACATTAACAGAAATAAATGAAATTTGAAGTTAATAAATATATGTAATGAAATGACAGTCAATGCTTATCACAAAGATTTGTTACAATTGAGCAAGAAGAATAGTCAAAGGCCATAAATAAATCATTGACAGAAGATCAAATTAAAGACCCAGCAAATATCCAAAAAGATTCCAATAGAATTAATGGTAAGATTTTACTTCATCCCCGTGAAATTATCAAAAGTTAAAAGAAAGCAGTATTGTTGGCAGTAATTCAAGGGATAAAAATCTCATTCACGGCTGTTCAAAATATTAAAGTTGAGGGCTGGAGAAATTGCTCTCAAAAAATAGTAAAATATATGTGCATGAAATTCTATATACATTCACATAAGAGGTAAAATGCTTTGAAAGTGATTTTATTTGAACTTTTCTACATTTCACAGTCATCTTAAAGGAACCTTTCGAATTTGAAGCTGAAGCTTACAGCTGTCTTCAGTTTTGAGAGATTCAAACTAAATAAAAGAAGCATTGCTCTCCTCTAGGAAGGCTTTCAGGGTCATGTAGTTCAGAACCTCTGATCTTATTGCCAAAAAACTAGCAGAACTTGAAGCGATGAAATCCACCCTTTGTTCTGTGTTCACATCCACACATTCTCTGTTGCTTTGTCTCGGACACAGACATCTGGTGATGGTGGTCAGAATTAGATATTCTGTGGTTGCTACTAAAACAAATCACAGATAATATGATGAAATTGGCCAAGTCGTTTTTACCTTGAAAATCCAAATAACAAGCTGTGTGTTCCACTGAGAATTAAAAGAACCTGCTTTTTTCCTTGTGAAAGTAGCCAACTTTCAGAGTAGTCTGATTTGACTTAAGGCCCACTCTGCGAGATGCAGCCCATACCCAATACTGCTTGTGTGACCAAGAACCAGAGACTAGATAACCCAGAGACCCAGGGTAAAACTAAACACTACTGATCTTTTTAAAAAGGTGATAAAATGACTCTTAATGACATTCTGCTACACCCATAGATCAGTAACTTGCTCAGCCACCATCAGGGAAGCTTCCTCCTTCAGCAGATGGGAACAAATGCAGAGAGACCCACAACTAAGACATGCAGAAGGGGGATGGAGAGAGGGAGAGATAGAGGGAGGGAGGGAGGGAGGGAGGGAGGGAGGGAGGATTTTTGGAATGCACAGTCCTAAATGGATTGTTTCCATTAAATCCCTCTCCTTGGAGCTCAGGGAACCTGGAGAAAGAGAAAGCAGTAATAGTGTAAGAGCCAGAGGGGATGGAGGGCATCAGGAGAATAAGGCCCTCTAAATCAACACAAGCAAAGCTCATATAAACCTACAGAGACTAAAACAGCATGCACAGGGCCTGCATGGGTCTGCACCAGGTCCTCTGTGTATGTGCTATAGCTTTCAGTTTAGTGTTTCTATGGGACTTCTGAGTGGGTGAACAAGTGGGTCTCTGATTCCTGTGCCTTCTCTTGTGACTCTTTCCCTTCTGTTGGTTTGCCTTGTCCAACTTGGATGTGATGTTTTTGTTTTACCTTATTATATTTTATTTTGCTAAAAAAGAAAGAGAACATGTTTTTTTCCTCAGGATAGTTGTAAAACTCTGTCATATACTATATGTGAAGCAGAGGTCCCAGACACCTAGCACCTGGGCACTGACAAACACACCTCTTGCCAAATGAGAGGTTGTATCTTGAATTAACAGCTTAGGAAAATAAACCAGAAAAGATAAAGATCTATTTATGTCTGGAGCATACAGAGGCAAGTGTGCCTGGAAGTCACTCTTTACTCCCCAAACTCATGAAGGAAGAAAAAGTCAAGTAGTTTTCAGGAAAACCAAGACTCTTTGGAGTGGTTAAGGAACCAGGACTTGGTCATTATTTTCTTAGGGAAAGGAGAGGAAAATATGAGCAATATGATTCATGTATGATTCAGGTGCAGTTTAATCTTGGTACAGTGATGGAAACATGTTACTGTTTGAAGTTAGCATTCATCATCTGAATCAGCTTCATGTACCACTCAGATTGGATAAGGTGATGGGGAGGTCATGCCTATATGCAGCAAAGCACTGTGAGAAAGTCTCCATGCCTTCTGATGAATTTTGCTGTGAACCCAAAATTTACCAAGAAAAATTAAGTCTACATTGGTTTGGTTCAGAGTCCCTCTGCCCCTCATTGAGGAGGCAGGAATCTGCTGTCTTTTTTCTTTCTTTCTTCTGATTAGCCATTTGTCTAAACTACACACTTTTAATTATTGCAGAGTAATAAAGTACACACTCCAAGCCCTCAGTCTAGAACCCACAGATCCCACTGGGCTCCTTGTCAGCATGATAAGTCTCCAATACAATTTCTTTCTCTACCTTAAAATGACTTCACTTAATTATTATTGACTATTTAGGCTATTCTCCTGATTTTATATTTATTGCTCTGTTTATTTAATACTCATGTTTTTGACAAATATGTACAATATGCTTTGATCACACTCACTCCCCATTGCTTTCCTCTACTCCCAGGCTCTCGGAACCCCCTCTTTCCAACTGGTTCTCTCCTACTTTCATGTGTTTTGCTTTTGGTGAACTATTGAGTATCACCAGGGTTGCCTTCATGAACATGAATGTCAAGTTATTTACTGAAACATGAGCAATTTACTAGCTACTATGTCACTAAAGAAAATACTACCATCTCCAGAAGCGATTAACTTTCAGGATCAATATATATTTATACTAATATTAAAATGATTTTCTTGATGTTAAAGATACATTTTACTCTCCCCTAAAGGTCCTTGGTTCAACATGATAATCTTTCATCTGCATTGCCACACATCAAATTCCTCAGACTTCTTTTCTATTGGAGCCACTGAGACATCCTGAATGTTAAACTGTGTTGAGCCACTGTACCCTTCTCACAGGAGGGTGTGTCTTTTGCAAATGCTCTTCCTTCATGTAGCAAACTCCTAGTTCTTTAAAATGAGGTTTTATCTAGATCATCTTCCTGATGACATAAATTTAGTTGTTGGCAGTCCTGGTGATTGAACCCAGAGCTCTGTGAATGCTAGGTAGTCTAACATTCAATTACATCTTAGCTCTTTATTTTTATTTCAAGGTACTGTCTTGTTGGTCACAGCAGTACATTTTTGTAGTCTCAGCACTAAAGACTTGAAGGCAGGAAGATCCGGAGTTCAAGATTGCCTAGTGAGTTCAAGGCAAGCCTGGTCTGCAACTCTCTCCCAGTCAAAAAATATACAGCGTTGTTAAGTTGCTTTCTTTGCTAGGGTTTCTGTTGCTGCGACAAAATGCCATGACCAAATAGCAAGTTGGGGAGGAAATGGTTTATTTGGCTTATATTTCCACATTGCTGTTCATTATTAAAAGAAGTCAGGTTAGGAACTCAAACAGGGCAGAAACCTGGAGTCAGGAGCAGTGGCAGAGGTCATAGAGGGTGGCTGCTTACTGGCTTGCTTCCAATGGCTTGCTAAACCTGATTTGTTGTAGAAGTCAGGACGACCTGTCCAGGGATCGAACCACCCATAATGGGCTGGAACGACCCCATAAATCACTAATTGAGAAAATGCCTGACAGCTCCATCTCATGAAGGCATTTCCTCAACTGAGGCTCCTTCCTCTCTGATGGCTCTAGCTTGTGTCAAGTTGACATACAAAACCAGCCAGTACAGTGGCCTAGACTGATCTTGAACTTTGGGGTTCCTGCTTCAGCCTCTTTGTAGCTGGTATGATATAAAAATGACAGATGTATGTCACCATGCTCAGATTCAAAGACTTTAGTTTCAAATAGCCAATAACATTTAAAACTAGATTGAGTGGGAATTTAAAAACATCAGTGTACAAAAATAGACTGAAAATAGGAGTTGAAAAACCCACTAAAGCTTCTATGACTCCCAATAGCTTCTTGCTTCTCATTCTCTAACTCCCCTACTTTCTCTTTGCAATTATGCTTCCTGTTTATTTTAGTCACCATGGAACATGAAATACATGTAATTCTAAATCCCTGTTTATCCAGGGGTAAATGAGATAAGAACATTAAACAACTCAATGCAATCTCGTATAGCTTAAAGGAAATGAAGCTTGTAAAAGACCTAACACATTCATTGGCACGCAATACAGGATAGTTATTAAACTATTGGGCAAATGGATCATTTGAGTACTAAGGCCCTGGATATGTTCCAAGCAAGTCCAAAGACACTGGAAGAATGCCACACCAAATTAAGCAAACTGCAAAAGTCAATTGAGCAAGGAATTTCTATGAAACACTCAGTGAAGAAAACACAAAACTGAATCAACCTAGTTTGTATTTGGAAAAATGTTATCACTTTCTAAAATAGAAGATGATAATTTCTGAAAGTCAGAGAAGAAAGTGCTTGATGGAAATGCTCAGTCAAACTCTCATGTAGATAAAACAGGCATAGTCAGAGACATGGCTCAGGGTGTCGAAATCACTAAGAAACAGAATGAGTTCACCAAAAACAAGGCAAGTTTGTTTCCGTTCTTGATAGTGTTAATGACTCATGAGCAAGGTGTTTTACAAAGCTTTTCATTATATCTTTGTGGACAAAACTGTGAACTCAATAGAAAATATTCTTTGCTCTTTCTTATTATGGTCATAAGTTTAGTTTATTTTTAATGAGAATATTAGTTAGCATATAAAATGTTAAATTATGACATTTTCATGCATACATATTGCACGTTGCTCATTAGAAAAGGTTCACATTAGATATAATCAAATTTTGACATTAGTCCACAATTTTATGAATTATAAATAATATCATTGTACTTTTGCCTTCCCTTCTTAAATTAAATATAGTCATTGAAGTGGATCTCTGTGAATTAAAGGCCAGCCTGATCTACATAGTGAATTCCAAACTGGTCAGAATTACAGAGTAAGACTTTGTCTCTAAAAAAAAGTAAAACAAAACAAAATGGCATTGTATACCTTTAAAATTGTGAAATAAATTTATAAGGAAAGTTGAGAAGCCTATGTTATTATAGAGTAATCAAAGACTTTGCAGACTATAAATAAGGATAACACATTTGAGAAGGAGATTAAGTAAAATGGATATTAGAAACCAGTGAAATTGGCCAGGAAAGAACACTAGACATAAACTGCTTGATATGTGATACACTTTAACCAAGGTAAGAGCTATGGCTTGCATGCTTGTAGCTTTTGAGATCGTAGTAAAATACAACCAGGTCAAAATACAAATACAGCAAAGGGAATGCATTTAATTTCAACTTATGGGGAAGGAAGCCCTTTGAGGGGCAGAACTCAAGAAACACCAGTGCCTGGTTCTAGGACAAAGGTCTTAAGATCTCACTGAGATATTGCTATTAGCAGTAATAAAGTTGCCATAATTTGAGACAAGTAGCATGATCATGACTAGGTATCAAAAAGCTGTTTTAGTGACCTTATTTTATTTTAAGGCCATGTAGTCATAAGGCTAATGGAAATGTATGAAAATGAACAGGTAAAGTAGGCCTTCCTTTATTCCCAAACTAGATAGATCCATATCAAAATGTCATATTTATTCTTATCTCCCTAATAGAGGAACTAAAAACTAAATTAATTGTTTGCTTATTTAGTTATTTGGGGAGATGCAATTTAAAGGATACGGTTATACTTATCCAGGAAAATAGAATGCATGAAATTGTTTATTTTAGTTTCCATCTGCAAATGAGAAATCCAGGCTCCAACCTGGTAATATTCTTCACATTAGTTGTAGGTTGGTGAGAGTGAGGGTTATTTTAATCCTTTTCATTGCAGGGATGCTAACAGAATGAGAACCTTAGTTTAGATGAAAGAAAGGGAGGATTTTTATATGAGATAATAAGAATTCTCCAATAAACACTTGCACAGATTTTCCAATGACTTTGGAGTCTTCCCTGGGAACTTTCTGCAAACAACTCCAAGGGCTCTGGGCTGAGGTGTGAGAGACCTTTAGTCCTTGGTTACTCATCAGCTCAGTGGCTTTGGGAAACTCAAGCTCTCTGGGTCCGAATTTCTTTGCAAAGTAGCAGCTTTGAACAAATAAAGGACACTCTTGATTCTTGACTGGATACTTGTTCACTAAGATGAAAGTCAAGAAGACCGTGGGTTCAGTCCTTGTTAGAATGTTTAATGCCTAGCAATAGTTGTTTCTCTCCAAGGCACTAAGTGTTTCAGCTTGTCATTGTTTCAACAGTCCCACAAGATTGAGCAATGTGTAATGTATTTTTCTCCTAAAGTCACATAACAAGCCTATCTTTACACTCAAAGGCCAAACTTCTCCCTGTGAACTTTGGTGCTTTGTGCAGAGGGCAACCTGATTTCTTAAGGCTCTTTTAACAGCCCTGTACACTCACACAGTGTCAGCATATTGTGCAGACTTAGTTCTTAGAAAGGCTTTTTTTTAATCACCCGAGAAAAAGAAAAGCAGACTGAAAAATTTGTTCTTTTTTTTTTGAGGATGGTCGTTATAACAATTATTGGGCTACACATAAAATTGTCCTACAGTGTTCATGGGAAATTAATTTGAGGATCCCCTTGAACATCAAAATCCCCAGGCTCAAGTTCCTATATAAAATACCTGACTAAAACGTACCCCCATAATATACTTTAAACCTTCTCTAGATTGCATATAATACCTACTACAAGGCAAACACTATGTAAATGGCTGTTATATTGCCATTGTTTAAGGGAAAATGACAAGAAAAACTCTGTATGTACTAGGTTCAGACACATTTTTTCCCAAATATTTTTCTTTCACAGCTGTTTGGCTCCA
Organism: Mesocricetus auratus; assembly: GCF_017639785.1. Lineage (NCBI taxonomy): Eukaryota > Metazoa > Chordata > Mammalia > Rodentia > Cricetidae > Mesocricetus > Mesocricetus auratus. The sequence continues at coordinate 5,442,061 of NW_024429213.1, forward strand.
CAGATATGTAACTTAGGTATAGGCAAAGGTGGGGCTGACTGTATACTCCTGTAGACATTAACTCTAATCAACCAGTATTTACTGAACAGCCTTTGTGCTGGAAATACAAAGGCTGTGTTCATCAGGCTGTGGAAACACTTAGTGGCTAATGATGCTCAGTAGTGCCTCTAAAGATAACTTTGCAGAAGCATAGCATCCATAAGGGCAGGGATGTTAAGAAGAGGACATTCAGGCCAGAATAGGACTATCTAGGAGGCTTTCTGAAAATGAAGCACTCTACTAAAGATGTTGCCTTAGGTTGTTTTATATTGCTATACAAAATACCCAGGACCAGATAGTTTATAGAATTAAAAGAATAGATAGGCAGTTGACTCAGTCTAGGGGCCAACAGGTCCCAGAACATAGGTTCAACATATGTTCAGCATCCAGTGAGGGTCTTATTGCTGCATTCTAACATAATCAGGGTATCAAATGATGAGAGAGAGCAAACATGTTAGGGTGGGTTCCTTCCTCTTCTTATAAAGCCACCAATTTCGTTAAAGGAGTCTCACCTTGAAGAGCTTACCTGAGCCCAATAACCTCTCAAAGACCCCATCTGCAATCAACAGATGAATTTTGGGATCATGTTTGCAATATATGATATTTGATGAACACATGCAAACTATCTCAGGTGGTCAGGTGCAGGACACATGCGAACTATAGCAAGTTGTTGGGTGCTAAAGATGGCATAAACATGTTTGGACTTTATGCAAACAGTGATACATACCCCAGTTACTACATGAAACATACTTACATATACAAATTTACTTGTTGTTTACCTGAAATTAAAACACAATAAGAAATCCTATATTTTTACTTGTTAAATCTGATCATCCTAATTCTGGTGTGTGTGGGGTGGGGTGGGGGGCCGGGGAGTGTATTGTTGAGACAGGGTATCTTATTCAACCTGGAGCTCACAGATTCAGCCAAAGTGGTTAGCAAGTAAGCCCCCGTGATCAATCTGTCTGTAACTACACACTAGAATTACAGGTTCAAGCTCCCATGCCTGGCTATTTAAATGGGTGCTGATGATCTTAACCCAAGTATTTTTATGAAACAAGCACTTCACCCACTGAGCCATTTCTCTATCCTCCTGGGCAGTTCCAGTTCTAAATGAAGGGCCTGCATTTATTAAAGGCACGTAAATGAAACAGACCAGGTGTGTGGTATCACAAGTGAGCCAGATATGAGGTAGGAGAGTGACTTAGATATCAGTAAGGAGAGAACAGTTAATAGGTGTGCTTTGCTAAAGATTGTATACTTAATTCTTCTTTCCAAGAACTTATAAGACTAGAAGAGAAGAGGAAAATTATCTACTTTGCAGATGCAAAATGTGTGAGCATTTGTATAGGTGTGCTTTGCTAAAGATTGTATACTTAATTCTTCTTTCCAAGAACTTATAAGACTAGAAGAGAAGAGGAAAATTATCTACTTTGCAGATGCAAAATGTGTGAGCATTTGTAGCAAGAGAATGTATTTTCTGAATGCTTCCATGTCAATGGCTCCTTGTATCCAGAATCCTTCTTTTATCTTCTTGCAGAAACCCCACAACACTGTATTTAAGAAGTAATATTCTTGTAGCCCATATGGTAGAAATCTCAGTTAACCTGCTGCTGGGTGTGTGTGGAGTCCAGCTCAAGTTCCACCCTATGAGCCAGTTACCTTGGTTCAGAATGGCTCCATGCCCAATGCCGTTGCTCTTTTCTCCAAGACCCAACCAGAGTCATCAGATAATCCACTCCTGTTTTATAGACTTGGCTGTACCTAGCCCTTTAAGACATAAATATTGGGCCAGGAGGGGTAATTTTGTGATAGAGTGTTTGCCTAGTATGCATTTAATCTCTGGAAAAAAAGGAGAGTGGCAGAAGAGAGGGAGAGAGGCAACCATGAGTACTAATCTAACTCCACCCCATTCAACCCCAAAGACCTAGGCTCCCTCCCTGAAACTAAAACATGCAACCCTTGATCTAGCTGGAGTGACTATTCCTGGGCCTCAGTGGCCCAGAACAGCACCCATCTGAGTGCTCTGTTCCTCCTACCTGGCTGTCCTTTAGAAATCGGTGCCCCCATTCGAAGAATATGAATATTTCCCTGTGCCTCTTCATGTTTCTCCTTGTCTGCCAGGATTCCCACCGGGGCTGAAGAGATTGATCAGGGGATATCTTGTTTGTTGCACAAACATAAAAACTGAGTTTGGATACCTAGCATTCATGTAAAAAGCCAGGCAGGGCAGAGTGCATCTGTAATTGCAGTACTGGGAGACAGAAGGAGCACTGTGGCTTGCTGGCTAACTATGCTAGCTGACTCAGTGAGCTCTGAGCTCAGTGAGATACTCTGTCTCAGAAGAAAACATTTAAATGAAGAGTGACGATGGCATCTGCCATCAGTCTCTGGTTTCCACATGCACACATATCTAATCCATTTCCATTGTCAGTACTCCCAATTTTATAGGGCAAAGTTCATGGCCATCATGGCCAGGAATCCCTGTCTGATCCAGCCTCCACCTCCAGACCCAGTTTCAAATCTTTCAGCTCTTCTGGCCTTGATGTTACCTCAGGGCTCAGCTTTGCCGAAGGCAGTAACTAGGCAGCTTCCCTACACCACAGCTACTCCCTCCCATGGACATTGCTGAATGATGCTCTACTTCCATTCAAATTGCTTGCTATTTTTCTGCAAACACACCCCTTAGCACCAGTCTCTCCATGCCTTACTGCACTGAATCTATGTAACGTCTATCTTCTCTGATACATGACAAGAGTCATGTCTTTCTTATTCAGGGTAAAATGTTCAGAGTGCTTAGAAGCAAATCAGATCTCAGTGCTCATTTTCTGTGTAATCATATATGTAAATGAAGATCTGAGTGAATACCCATGTACCACTAGCTGCAGGTGGAACACATAGAAAGAGTAGTTGGAACAGGACAGTTTGTTTCCTTATTTGCTTCTGTAAGTTGCCTGTATCACATGGTGAACATTTTCCCCTGTTTTGACTGCCTGGGATATAAATTGCAATCTTCCATTGGATGGATCTGCCATGGGATTTATATGATGACACAGTTGATAGTAAGACCTGACTGCTGGGGCACATTCATGTGACCCAAGCTCAATCAGTGAACATGCATGAGTTCAAATTCTTGAATTTTAGTGAGTGACAAGGGAAGTTTAGGCTTCATTTTGGCAATGTAAGCTCTGAAGTGACACCCAAGAGCATGTTCCTTCTGAATGATTGTCATAATCTTGTTTTGAGACAGGGTTTTAACCTCAAACTTGTGGCAGTTCTACTGCCTAAATCTCCCAAGTGCTGGGATTACAGGTATGAGTCATCCATCATGCCTGGTTTGACTATGGTGTCCTCAGTGCTGCATAACTTTACTTATGTCCTAGAAGCACTGTGACTGTGTTGTGTCACATGAGCACTTACGGTTAATCAATCAGCCTGGAAGTAAGGCATCGTCTTCATACATACAGTAAAATTGGTGGCAAGAGACCTTCTGGAGCTTTCTTTTCCCTCTGGCAATGTTTGAGACAGAAGCTTCTTTATCAGCCAGAGACCTGCATGGGTCCACAGAGCAGAGTCCTTTCCTACTCCAAGACTGATGTGCGGCTTGAGCAAGACATGTCTTTATTGATTTAAATGGCTTGCAGATAAGCTAGTTAGAACTTTAACTTCGGTCCTTGTTTGCTTATTAGCCTAGAAGACTAAATCCTTTTCCTGACTCCATCTGACAACTTACATCTTTCCCATGTGATCTTGCAATTAGTTCATCCTGCCCTGAGTGCCACGTGCTCCACTGGTGTCAGAAACTGCTCACAATGGGTGGCCTATCATCATTTGTAGGAGAGTCATTTTGGCCTCAGAACTGTTTTTAGATTATTTGGAACAAGAAGCAAAATGTTCATGAGGAGACAACACCTCCAGAGATCCAAGTGGCTTATGGCTTGGTCACTTAAGTGATCTCTGGAATATAACTGTCACATTCAGCACTGGAAGTCTATTACTCTAAAGTTATTGTGAGACTTAAGTGAAAAATGTCACATGAAAGGGTTCTGAGACTTCAATATGCCTCGACGAATGTGGAACTTCAGATTTGTCCCAGGCTGGAGCTGAGCTACTCCAGATCATGGGGAATTGAAAGAGTAACAACACAATAACATTGGAGACCAAATTATTAAGTGATTGTGCAGTGAAAGTCACAGCATCTACTAAACAAATGTGAGAGTACATTAGTCACTTTAAGAAGTGAGAGACTGGCCAGGCAGTGGTGGCACACACTTTTAATCCTAGCACACAGGAGGCAGAGACCAGTGGATCTCTCTGAGTTTGAGGCCAGCCTTGTCTCTGTAGAGTGAGTTCTAGGACAGGCTCCAAAGCTGCAGAGAAACCCTGTCTCAAAAAAAAGTGAGAAACCCTGAGGTCAGCTACAGTGTCAGTGGCATTTAGACTCATAATACATTAGATTGCCCACCTATCAAAGTTGTCACTAGCATAAGACCAGAATTTATAGCAGGTGTGTCCAACCTTTTACTATTTTAACATGATATTGTGTACAAAGTTCATAGTCATGAACTGTGTTAAGGATCATACGAAAGAATCTCAAAGTTTTATGGGTTTTTTGTTGTTGTGTTTTGCTTTGGGCTGTATGCACATTCCTGCAGTACTGTGGCAAAGAAAAGCACATCTCACATCCAGCTGAAGTTTGTTCTGAAAACTACTTTCTCTGTAGGTAGCCACTACTGGATCTTTCTACCTGACCAAACCATTGTTACAGACACAACAGATGCACTGTTTCACATCTCCTGGACCACCTTTCACCACTGAATGGGTGGTCAATAACCCAACGATGCTTTGCATCTGGATCTCCCACTCTGCCCCTGAGTTCCCTGACACCACTGCTTGGGACCTGTAGAGACTTTTCTTGACAATTACAAATGTGTCAGCTGGAACCATTGGAGAGTGAGCATCCATGGGTCAGTTGGAGCTATCGGTCAGCAGATGATGGATGCTCTCTTCTGCACCATTTGGCAGACAATTGTGAGATGTGTGCTACACAGTTCCCCAGAAGACTTCAGAGATGTGGATCCCTCCCTATGTGGTTTCCTCTTCCCTATCTCTACTACTTTTCCCTTGGAGAACTTCCTGAAATAAACCAACTCCATGAACACCCTACCCAATGCTTTGATTTTTCAGAGCAACCTAAGCTAGGAACATGCCATATATGGGTAAAAGTGAAGTACCACCTGGCCTTGATATTTTCCAGTCTCATCTCTTCCATTCTGTCTACCTCACTCCACTTTCTGCCTTATTCTTATGCTTCTTTAGCAGCCTCCTATTCTGCACTAGCTTCTCTGTTTCTTTTTCTTGTAAATTTTGATGCTTTTATCTCGTGCACAATTCTACACACACACTCATAAACATGTACACACATGCACAAAATACACACGCACATTCATACATAAACACACGAGGGAGAGCAACACTCTCCCACTAGAGTTTACCTTATTTGCATGGTAACTTCAGACTCTTCAGAGTTTTTCATTTTGTAAGCTGAAGAATTTCACTAGAACTACAACAGTAATCGGTTGACTAATTTAAGGTTGTCAAATCTTACTGTTCTCACATAAAGAGATTCCAGAGATCATCTACTTTTGCCCCTGCTTTATAAAATAAGGGACAAATTAAGCCCTTCCCCATCCCAATCTCTGTGTTCTGAATCTTCACTGGCATATGCTTGCCCTCACCCCAACACCCAGAGGGTTGATAACCCAGATAGAGCACAGGAGTCTGTCCTGTGAGGACTGTCACCCAGCTCTGTCATCCCTAAAGGTTGAGCAAAAGGTTTTGCATCTTCCTTATCCCATTCTTTTCTTTTCCAACAAGACATACAATTTCTGAGATTACAAAGCCGGGAAAATGAACTGCTTTTTCAACTGTTTGATTCAAGATGCTCATTCAAAGAAATGATTGAATTTCTGTTGCCTCTGGAAGAACAGACATGAAGCAATAATTCTGCCATTTATCAGTCACGTGGAAAGGGAGGAACTTCCAGCACTGAATTTTAGTATCTCTACCTGTATGTTTGCACTGGAAAAAGTGGGGAGGGGACTCTGACCCTCAAGTAATCTGGTAAATAGACAAAGACCAGGATTTTTCACCTCTGGAATTTGGACTGTCCTCTAGGCCCCAATAGGTGTGGTCATTGTCACTGTGAGTTATAAATTCTGCCTCTGTCGTTAGTTAATTGTGTGTTGTTTATACTTGCTTTGTTTAGGTATAAATTTATCTATCTGAAAATGATTTGTAGCTTGGGAATTCTGTTTTGGTTGTATATGATTTTAAAACACTCTTCCAGTGCAACATATTTATTCCATGAGTTATGGCCCTATATTCTATTTTATTACTCCTTTAATTCTTTGTTTGATTGGCATGTAGTAATTATATACATGGATACTTCATACTTGTGAACACCATATGCTTTGATCAAATCCAGCATTTCTCATTTGCCCTTCTCCATTTTTTTCTATTCTTAAACTCCTGCCTTTTATTTAATCACAACATAAACTTTAGCTTTTAAAGTCATGACTAAAGATTTTAGTTCTTTTTCATGTTACTTCCAGAAGGATCTCAGTTCCTTCTGCTTTTGCCACTGGTTTGCTTCCACTTGATAAGAAATACAGTATGAGAAGCATTTCTCCTCCTTCACGGTAACAGCTTTTATGGTAAAGCTTTAGCTGTTGCTCCTGCTCTTCAGTGCTGTCATCCATTGCAATCTGCACTGCTTGTCTTTCTTACTCTCAAATCCAAATCCCTGAACAAGAGAGAGTTTTTGTTCATAACTCTAAGTTGCTGGCCTGTGTAGAGTGAGCACTTTCCCCACTGAGACCTTTTTTCACTTTTTTAATTTTGAAAGGAAGTCTTGTTAAGTTGCCCAGCCTGGTGTTGAATGCACTTTGTATCTCAGGATGGCCTTGAACTCGCTGTCCTCTTGCTTCAGCTGTCCAAGCAGTTGGAATACAGTCCTTTACCATACATAGCTACACATGCATAATCAGAGATTATATAAATTATTATAAAGTAGTGAAGACTCACATAAGATAAACTGTTAACCTTTGGGGGTATACAAATTGATAGCATTTTATTCATCGCGATGTTGGCAACTACCAGTTTATTTACTTTTAAGATGTTTCCATCACCCTGAAGGGAAACCCATATCTACTGAGAGATAGTCTTCCATTCCTCCCAGTCTTTTGAGGTTCTGCAAAACCCTGCTCTGGATTCTGTTTTCATGGATTCACCTATTTTGGATATTATACTTATTACAGAATCTTTTTGATGTCTGGTTATTTTCACATACTGTAATGTGATGATTCTTTTATTTTTCTTGATTTTGAGTTAAGGAGAAATACTGGATTGGGAGAATTTTCAAGATTTGTTTATGTAGTATCCCAAGCCCCTGCAAATAGAAATCTATATCTGATGATTATTTAGAACTGTCTTGATTAGAGAATTACAATACATTACTGAATATGTCTTTTGGCTGATACCCATCAATTAGACTTCAGAAACTTTCACCTTATATTGGTGCTTTAATTTTTAATTCAAGGATAGTACAGTTTTATCTAATATTTTCATTGATTTCCACAAAATAGACAACATTAAGAATACTTAGGCTTATGAAGCCTAAGAATCTCCTTTCAGTAGGCAGAGATCGGACAAACAAGACCAACTCAGCTCACAGCCAGCTGCTCTCACCCAGAGGCTCTCAGAGAAACACCACATGTGCATAGAGAGTCAAGGAGATGATCTGGCCTACTTGACACTCATTTCCAAGTTCACTCAAAGGCCTTGTGCTTCACCTCGCCCATGGTGACTAGTTTACCAGGAGGGAAAGATGTTCATTTGAAAGTCAGAAGTGTACCCCAGCCTGCAGACATCAGACAGTTGCAGTAGAAGATGTTAGAAGAGCCCAGTGGATGAGGAGCCACAGCTGATCTCCATGGCCACCACACCAGCCTGGAGCCCTGACATCTCTCTCATCTCTCAACCTCATCTTCATCTTGGACCAAGTAGTTGATTGTCTCTTGAAAACAGACAAGACAAAAAGGATGTGTTAACTCAGCCTCTCCCCACCAAACACAGTTCATCATTGCAGTTTTGATTAAATACAGGACATTATCTCACTATAGTGCCCTCCTGGCTGTGTACGCAGGAAAATTTGAATTAGTCATAAAAACAGAAAGAAAAACGCAACCTAAAAAAGAAAAAAGAATATTTAGGCTGAGGATGTAGCTCAGTGGTAGAATGCTTGCTGAGGCCCTGAGTTCAATCTCTAGCATTGCAAAAACATCTGTCTGTCTGTCTGTCTGTCTGTCTGTCTGTCAGTTATCTATATCTGTATGAAAATATATCTTATTTCTATTTTTAACTCTATAGCTGATTTCCCTGCATAAACTCCCACAAAAGAAAAATTTCATAAAAAGGCTTAAACTTCATCATAGGAAAACATCAGTTGCTCAAATCAGGAAATACACAGAGTGACTATTGCGTGGAGAACTAAACTGCTTCTCTTTACCATGGGTGTCAATTCTTCTTAACTCCTGAGTATTGCTTAAAGGTGGCAAATGTTCTTCACAATGATGAGGTGATGTCTTTAAGTATAGACCAAATAGGCAAACAACCTTTGGGAAGAATGATACCAAATGTGCAAATTTCCCATATGGTATGTAAGCTCCAGGGACAGTGTTTCTCAACATTCCTAATGCTGCCACCATTTAATACATTTCCTCATATTGTAGTGACCCCCCGATCATAAAATTGTTTTATTGCTACTTCATAACTATGATTTTGCTACTGTAATGAATCATAATGTAAATATCTGATGAGCAGAATGTCTGCTATGCGGTCCCTGTGTAAAGGTTGTTCAATCCCTAAGGGGTTGCAACCTGCAGAATTGCTGTACCAGGGCACAATGTTCACCTCTTGAAGAGCATGGCCTCTGAGAAGGGTCCTCAGATTTCCAAAGGTCTTTCTCTCTTCCCTTTATCACGGAGTACTTTTTCTTTGGTTCAGTAGTGTGGATATACTAGTAGCTATTAAAAGTAATCATCTCCGGAACGAAATGACAGACTCTAGAGATCCCCCATGGAGGGCCTTAACCTCCCTGGGGAATGGAGTAGGGATTGGGTGGGAGGCTGGAGGTGCTGGGGGGAGGGAGTGGGCGTGGAGGGGAGGGAGAGGGAGCTGAGACTGACATGGGAAGCAAGCATGTTTCTAATTTAAATATATAATAAAAAACATAAAAAACATTAATGGATCACAAAATAAATAAAAGTAATCATCTCTTCATTTATCTATTAACTGTTTGCCTTTCATGGCCAAATGCACTTATTTCAATAAGCTTGATCCAAGACCAATGAAGTCTGGACTTTTGAAGTAAATGTGATCTTAATGGACACAGACCATTGCTTGTATTTTCATCATCTAGTATTTACTTTTGGCACTACTTTCATTCATCTATAAGACTACTTTTTTTCAAATGTAGAGGCCTTGTTTGCTAAAAATTATCCCTTATCTGCCTCAGCTGGGTAGGAAAAAGCTTACAGAAGAGACTCGAACCCGTAATTGAACCTTTATAGAATGCTTTCATCTAGATCAGTGACTGCAAACATGGGAAGGAAGATCTTGCTTCCAAAGGACAGTTACCAATATTTAAGAGCAGGTTTTTCTCATTGCAAACAGAGCAGGGGGGTCTCTGCTGGCACCTGGTGGTGTCTCACTCAATTGGTTCTCTATAGTAAAATGCCACAAAAGGGTTGTTTACTTTTATTTCTTTCTTTATTATTTATCTTGTCAGTTAGTCTTGGTAGCTAATGCATGCAAGTAAATGCTCTCCCACTGAATTTTACTCACACTCCTAGCAGATAGATGATCGATAAAGGATAGAAGTCACTTTCTCAAAGTCAAGAAGCATGCAAAGCACTGGCAGGTTCATTGTTTGAGGACATTTTTGCTGTGGGTCACGTGGCAAGAGTGTTGAAAGCTATGCCCTCACTTGGTGGAAGGCAGGACAAAAAAGGAACCAACTCTGGAAAATTTCTTTTTGCAAGGCCTTAACTTCATTCATATGCAGAAAGCTGTCATGACTCAATCATATTCTAAAAGCCCCAACTCTTAATACCATTGCATTGGAGATTACATTGCAATATGAATTTGAGGTATGCCACATCAAAAAGTAGATACCCATGGTACTGATAAACACCATATAATGCAGAGGGTAGTCCCACAGAATGAAGAATTGCCATATATAAATGTCAGTTATGCCTAGGTTATGAAATCCTGACCTACCCTGTAGCAATTTTAGAATTTAGGTCTCAGTCTTTCTTAATCACAGATGGCAAGGAATGGCTTAAATATTTCCTTCAAGTTTTTCAAGTCAGAGTAATACTCTTCATATTAATACTTTCATTTCAAAATGTCAAAGGCCTACATTCTGAGCTATTTTCTTTTTTTCTATCTTATTTCAAGATGTCAAAGGCCTAAGCTTTAATTTTTTTTTCTATCTCAGGAAATTTAACACCTACGTACTAGTTGAACATGTCTCAAAACACAATTGGTAGGTTCTCTGTGAGAATTCTTTTCGGAGACTTCTAATCAGGTACAGCTGGAATTTTTGACTTCACTGTAGAAAAGAATTTCAGGTATAAGTCAGTAAGAAGCAGCACTGATGTCTGTGAAGAAGAGATTTTGCCGTTGATTTTAGCACAGAGAGGAAGACAGAAGTAAGTGCTCAGGGAAAGGATTGTAGACCCCCAAGTGTGGACTTCCTAAGAGTTGAAGTTAATCATCTTTACCATAATGAAACATGTGATCTTGGCTTCTGAAGCTACATCTCAAATGATTTTTGAATAAGTTGAGTGAATCATAGGGTCATTTCTAAGTACACTAGACAGGATTAAAACTGATAAAGTTAAAACCTCTGTGCACAAAGATTGCACAAGGGACTTAAGGTTTGCTTTTGCTGTAGACAAAGTTTAGAGTCTTGCTTATGAAATTCCCGGAAAACTGCACATTCACACTTGGAAAAAAAGTAAGGCCACTCTCAAAGGTCGTGTGCTTAGGCTTTAAGTATGCGCTAATATTTTACCTGCCTTGTTTGACATCTCTGTGAATGGAATCTTATCTCTGTGTCAGCAGTCTTCCTGGCAACTGGTGTTAATTGTGCTGAAATTTCTGACCCTCAGTTGGCAAGAGACTTCAACCCTGTTTCCTACTTCAGTGTTTCTTTAATCCCCCCCCACCTTAATATCCTGCCTTGGGGCCACTGATAGCTACAAAGACTCCCCTGAAGAGATATAAATGGACCTGAACATATAAATCTTCACATCAATTTTTCTAGGAACATCACAATTCCTTAGTTATTTAATTTAATCCAATTTGATCCTTGAAAAGGTTGCATCTGTGCTGGAGAGTATGTAGATTGTTTAGAACCTCATGATTTGTGGAGACTTGCAGTGTAGCAGATGAAGAACCGAAATTATCTCAGGCTATCTTCAGTCACCTTAATAGTTAGTTATCCCCCACCTCTGTATCTGACCTAACATGTTTTTCACAATCAGGTAATATGTTAGCTTAGCATATCGCTCATTCCCTCCAGTTTAAAAGGTAAAAATGGCATCAGATAGCATCTAAAACATAGAGCAGAGGTTTCCCAGTCTGTTGTAATCTGATTCCCTGATGTCTCTACCAATGAATTAGTAAATGTATTGAATTGTGGTTATGTATCCCATGGCTATAGAGTGCCATGTAACTACTTTCACAGCAAACCATTTCATTCAGACTAAGCTGAGTCTGTGTTCCCAGGCCGCAGTCACTCACATTTGACTCAAAATGAAGAATGTCTTGGTCCCTTTAAAGTAAGGCTGTCCTTTGCATCAATGTTTCTTTTTTCTGTTAAAGTGCTAGACAGAGTCGGCTGTTTTAGGATCTTTGGCTCTGGCCTGTCCTTGTCAGTCTCAGGAAACTGTACTTTGTAATAACTCTGCTCCAGTTCTCTGCCTAGGTGAGTACTCCTGTCTTTGCTCCCTCCCTGTAGAGCTTCATCTTTCCGCCATACTGGGAAGCTTCATGTTCATTGCCAGCCTGGCAGAATCTGGAATCACCAGGCCACAAGTGTTCATCAGCATTTTGTGGGGGATTATTTAGCCCCTAGGCGTGCCTGTGAGGGATTGTGTTAGATGACTTGAGGATGAAAGACTCACACTAAAACTGGGTAGCACCACTGCCTGGGTGTGAGTCCTACAGTGCTGAAAATGGAGATTGGCCACTAAGAAGCATCATCTATCACTCTGTTCCATGGCTGTGGGTGCAATGTGAGTGGCTGATTCAAAATCCTGCAACCAGGACTTCCCTGCCATAATGAACTGTCCATTGGACTATAAGCCCAAACCCTTTCCTTTAAGTTGCTGTCATAGGGGTATTCTGTCACAGAGATGGTAAAATAAACTATGCCAAAGACTCATTTCTACAATACTGATCGGTGTTATTAGTGTACTTCCACATTTCTTCGGCACATTTGGAAATGATTAAACATTATACTACCACCACACTAAGACTGAGGACTTAGCAAGTCTCCACAAAGACAGAGAGCTCTTTGGGTAGCTCACTATCTACAGAATGATTTCTTTTAATTTTTAAAGTATTTTACATTTGTGTATTTATTGTATAGGAGGGGCGCATGCACATAGAGATCAGAGGACAGCTTGTAGGAATTAGTGTTCTCATTCTAACATGTGGGTTCTGGTGTTTGAACTCAGGTCATCAGGCTGAGTAACAAAAATTTTGGTGTGTCGAAATATTTTATCAACTCTGTTAAAGGAATTCTGACTTCAGCAAACACTAACCTTTTTCTGTACCATAGGATATAGTACTTGACCACAGTCTGTTATTTATTACTGTCAGTTTCACTTCTGTATGTTGATTTCTTCTATTAAACCATAGCAAAATATTTTTTCAGGCTAGAGTGACCAGATCAAACACAGAACATGATGTTAAATTTGCATTTGAGTTTGTCATTTTTCATTTGCAATTCAAATTTAACTGGACAGCTTGTATTATTATTTGATAAATTTCATAACCATATCCAGGATGATCATTTTTAATATTTTCCCCTATATCTGAAGAACACATGATACAAGGTTGGGATGTGATGTACAGCCACTATCTAAACAGGTATCAGTTGTGTTATTCCTCTGAGGTAGATAGAAAGTGAAAATAGTCTACTTCTGAAGACAGTAACAGTGAGCAATTGGTTCTAGTTCATGCTCACATTACAGTTAAATTAACTCTAAGTTGAAGGAAGGAATAGACTTTTGAGAAATAGCATTTCTAACATAACTCCGTAGTATCTCATTAGAAGAGAAGGAATGCAGATCCTGTGATTTTTTTAAAATTGTTCCTAGAAGGCTAGAGTGGATGAAAGTTTGTCATTCAATCCCATACATTCCAAACCTGAATTTTACACAGGGGATTAGTATTGTACTCCTATTTAAACAGTGAGCATGATGATCTGAAATTCTAGGAGCATCTCCCTCTATCAACCATTATTGACATATACATCCTCATGGGAAGAGGTTGGGCCTGTGTGCAAATACTTTGGAGGTGATCATATCTATTGTGCATTCAGGCACGCAGTAACCATGTCATACCTGGAAGTCAGTGTTCTATACCTCTTCTACTGTCTTCCTCTGGCTCTGCGCATTCTTTGCATCACTTCTTCTGTGATATTCCCCAAGCCTTGGTAGAGGGTTATATGGATGTTCCATTTGTCACTGGGCATTCAACAGTCATTTATTCTTTCATTTCTTCTCAGTACTTTGACAAGTCATGAGTCTCTGCAGTCACTGACGACTAAGAAGGAGGCTTCTCTGACCAAAATTGACAGCAGCACTGTGCTATGGGCATGCGCAAAGTTACTGAAACCTACACATCATGTCCATTTACCAAAACAAGAGCAGCAGCTCTTTACACCAAACACATATTATCTCCCTAGACACGGGCTTCTGACAAGGTTTACAGTACAATGAGAGAATCTTTAGGTCCTTAGGAGAATAATAACTATATCATGTCATACATGGCCAGATGTCTATGGACAAGAGAATAGGTCATAAAGGACTTTCTGTTTTGTCTTTTATTTCCTACCTTCTTTTCTCCTCCCCTTACTTCTTTTTTTTTCGCTGTGTGTTTTGAGACAAGATCTTATACTGTAACTCAGGCTAGACTTGAACTCATGACCCTCATGTTTCAACTTTCTGAGTGCTAGGATTATAAACATGAGCTGCCATATCTGACTTATATAATTTCCATTCTAAACAATAACATTTATTTTAAAACTAACAAATACTAGTTTTGTTTATTTGTATACGGCGAATCATCAGATGCATTGTGTTAGTTGGACTTATTAATTTTTTCAGAGAGTCTCTCTATATAACCTGGGATGGTCTCAAATTACTCATCTGCTTCTGTTTCTCAAGTACTGGGGTCAGGGGTGTGTACCATCATGCCTAATTTAAAGTGATGTTTTGGTCTATGTATATATGGAGAACAAGTACCTCATCATAATTAGCATATTCATTATCATATTAATTTATCTCTTTTGTGATAAGAATGTGAAAAATCCAGTATTTTAGCAATATTCCAAGTGATAGGCAGCAAACCATGGAAGAAACATATTATAAACTCAGTTATCTGATAGGGAGTTAAAAACCAAAATGTCTAAGGAATTCATATAGCTAAATAGCAAAAAATGGTCAAAGGACTTGCTGAACATTTTTTTCACTAGTAATCAGAGAAATTCACATCAAGGCTCTAATGAGATATCATCTTATACTTCTGGTTATTAATTCAAAGGGAATAAAATGAGTATGTCATGGTGGTATCAGCCCTCCTGTGTTGACTGCAGCACTCTTTACAGTAGCCAGCTATGGACTGTCCATCAGTTGATGAATGAGTAAAGAAAATGTGTTATATATAAACAATGGAATACTATTCAATCACATAAAGAAGAAAATCCTGTAGTTTGTGACAATCAGGATGAAACTGTTGCGCATTATGCTGCATATATGGAAGAAGCTGGACAGAGAAAAACAAAACACTGAATGATTTCACTTAAATGTGGAACCTAAAAAGTTTGAAAGTCTTGTTGGTGGCCAGGCGTCTCAGCCAGGAATACATTTAGGAGGAAAAGCCACTTGTATCATCTGATTACCACAGTCTCTGGGCTGGATCACAATCATCATCTGATATATGCAGAATGAAAATATGTTTTTATAATAAAACATGGAGATATTGTTTAACTCAAATCTACATAAAACCAACCAAAACATTTATTACACGTCAGAAAATCCACACTATGAAACTAAAATTATGTAAAGCATCCAAATTCTTTGAAGATAATGATTAAATTCAATAATTAGTATATACTCTGAGTCTGTAATATTAATTTTAATTTTCATCTTTACAGAAAGAAGTGGTGAAAAGTTTCACCCCGGTGTTCTTTGAAAATATCTGTTCTGATTTTCCTTTACCCCATGAGCTACATTTCCTTATTCTTTTGGCAGTGCTAAAAATGGAATCCAGAGCTTCATACATTTAAGAGAGTATTACTAGTGGTCAAGGTCGGGACAGGATGTTTTGGGTTCTTGACATCTGATTCAGGAATAAAGACATGTACACAAGTATAATGTGCAAAACAGTAAGAATCAATTGTTCAAAATAAAGCAATAGTACAGATTCCAAAAGATTGACAGGAGGCCACAAAAGATATTCAAGGGCTCCAGGTTACTGCCTACTACTTTTAATTACATAATCCAAAGGAAGGAGGGGGTTGATCACTAAGGGGCATAGTTTGTGTGTTACTATATTTTGAATGATAGATTAGGTGATGTCATTATTTCTCTCATGTGCATGTTCCTTCCATACTACATCTGATTTTAATCATATGTATGCCAAATTATTCATAGTCATAGACATCAAGTAGGATATTCTCCCCCAAAATTCACTTTGAGTAAACAGTGTGATTTATAATAAATCCACCCAAAACTACTTTAGGTCTTTCTGTTCTACTGAAGTCATAGCAGAGTATTACTGAATAGAATCTGTCAAAGTTTGATGTAAATTAATAGAAGGAGAAAATTACTTCTCTTCCGACAGGAGTGCCATACAGCCTGATGCAGGTGTGTATGTTACAGGTTGCTAAGTACTTTGGTTGGAGAGAGGAGTGTGTTTGGGGAGGTGAAGGACCTAAGCTGTCAAGTGTATCGTTAAAGGAGGGTTATGTGCATAGAATAAGCAAAGGAGAGTTCTAGGTGGATAGACCTTTGGTTGCCTGCTTCAAAAGTGATCAGCCAATGCTGTCTTCTTACATGACATGGCTGATGCACTTGTGAACTCACAGCAGCTCTAGTTAACTGCAGAAGATCAAGCCAGTCAATACTCCAGCATAGATGGCATAGATGGGTGAGAATCTCATGAGGAGTTGCTGATGTTGATGACTGCTGAGGGACAATGGGTCTTTATCATTAGGAGTGTGAATGCTGGCTGGTTGCACACGCTCTAGTGAATTGCCTCACACTCATGCACAAAAGGCAGCATTACACACCATTTGGACTCACAAATTTATAAACATAAAGAGGATATGAAATTGGAAGTAGGATGTTTTGGGGGGCTCTGAATGGAAGGAGTAGGGGATGAGTCTGACCAAAATGAATATATGTATATATGAATTTTTAAAATAATAAATAAATGCCGGGCAGTGGTGGTGCACGCCTTTAATCCCAGCACTCGGGAGGCAGAGGCAAGCGGATCTCTGTGAGTTCGAGGCTGGGCTGGACCGACAGCCTCCAAAACAATACAGAGAAACCCTGTCTCGTAAAAACCAAAATAATAATAATAATAATAATAATAATAATAATAATAATAAATATATAAGAAATAATGACTGTAAAACATGCTCACTCACTGAGCTCTTAGCTATGATTGTTTAATAATGTTCTCTTCTCCTCTGTGCCCTATAGTTTTTGCCATGTCATCTGTTCTGATATCTCTCATTGTTTAGGACCTCATTTCTGATTTATAGGAATGTTCTTATTCTCGTTATCAGTCATGGTTAAAAGGCAAACACTTTGGATAATGATCAGCTGGCACTTGTGATGCACGTGGGGTCTTGATCTTCTTTCTTACTGTTTGTAACATGTCCAAGGCTGCCCTCTGTTTTCCTGAAGACCTGCAGCTTGGGGTCTCTACCCAACTGCATGCATTCTGAGACTGGCCTTTCTGTGAAGTTTCTCTGAACTCACACAGCCTGTGCTATAACAATGAGATTGTAGGGAAAGGAGCTATGGTTGTGCTCTTCAGATAGAAAAAGTAATTTCCTATTCATTATTAACATGTCAATAAGCATCTCAAGGAATCCACAAAGTTTTGGGGGGCTGCATTAATCATTTGGCTTGTTCCCTGCTGACACCACATTCACTCAGTTCTTGGCAAGTCTTCTGGTCCTATAAAAAATCTTCCCTGTGCCATTTTTTGTTTCTTTGCCTTTTGAGACAAGGTCTCATGTGGCCCATGTTAGCCTTGAACTCCTTTTCCCTTTGCCTCTACCTCCAAAATGCTGGGATTACAGGCCTATGCCACCTTGCCCAAACTCCCTTGTCATTTTAAACCATCCTATGGACTTTTGAGTAAGGTCTAGATTCTTGAGCCCTTCCAATTTATGAACTCCATGACTACATCATCCCACCCCATAAACAACCCTTTGGAGCCCAAACAACACTCAGATTAGCATTCAGGATGAAGACAGATACTCTATTGAATGCACCGAAGATCTCACAATACTTTCAACTGAATATTATTATCTAAAGAGCTGCACTGACTGCTCTTTTTACCTTTCAATACATGTTTGAAAAATGACTAACGTAGTTGTTGGGAAAAAGAAACTGGTAAGCTCTAAAGAATCTAATTTTAAAATGAATTTTCTATCCCTTGTCTAGCTTCCAGCATTGAAAAACAGAAGGCAAAATGTACTACTTAGATAGTATCTGGTGCACTGTGTTCTACACAGTCTGCCTCTTTATTGAAACCTCCTGTGGCATAAGAGACTCACTGATATATCTCTTAATGAAAAGCTAGCCAGCAAGAAAGAAGTAATAACGATATTTTATCTCTTTGGCACTCTTCTAATGAAAAAGAAATGAAAACAAAACATGTTCGTTTTAATTGATGAAAGAAACATGGATTTCATAAAGTTGAAAAGGCAAATCAATTCTGCTAGGAGCAAACAGCACCCCTCTGCATGTCTTTGTGAGAGGTGTCAAGCATTGCTCAGATGGAACATAAATTAGCTTTCTGGTAATTATCCAGCTTTATATTTAGCCCTCCTAGGATTAGCATCATTTTTAATTTATGATGCCATATTCCTAATGATGGACACAATGTCTGATACCAAGTTGGTATTCAATACATTTTTCTTGAATGGATGAATAAAAGATAGCACTTCCTTTTCTGCAGTGATTTATTATCTAGCTGAGGACAGAAGACAGGAATACAAACAGAAACAAATGATACTTCCTACCATTTATTCACCGTCAAATCACTCACTGCTATGCTATTAATTTTATGCTCTTTGTGGATAGTCTAAAAGGTGGTGAGGATGGGTTCTGCATCAGGCTCTGTCCATTTCTTCCAACGCTTCTGCTTTAGGCTTACCTTTCGATTTTGAATTATTGTTTTCTGTGTTGGGCATGCTTGTTATCCTCACTAGTTGGTACCTTTTGGAGGGCCTCCACGATTGTCTGGCTAGGCTATCTTTCTATGATATGTGTCCTTGAGTGACATTAGGAATTGATTTGTGATCACTGATCCTGAATGTCTTTCCTGATGAAATGTGTGCCCAGTGAAGGGATGGGAAAGCTTCTATTTTGTTTTCTTCCCTAGGGCTCAGCAGAGCAGGTTTTCAATAAATGCTAACACAATAAATAGATGTTGTATTAATCTGATTTGTGTTGCTATAAGAAAACACTGAGAATGAGAAATTCAGAAAGGGGAGAAATACTGATTTTTGCTCACAATCTGGAAGACCAGTATTTGTATGTAGCTGGTTTCTAGTGAGGGAGGGCCCCATGCATAGCAGAAAAATAGATGGAGACACACGATGAAGAGAGGTGTGCAATAGACCAAGAGGAGGTGGCAGGCTCTCTCTATTTTTATTTTTTAACTTTCTTTTTATTTATTCTTTATGTCTTCCACACCATGCATCTCCATCTCATTCATTTCGCCATCACTTTGTATCTGCCCTCTGCCCTTGCAGCTTCTTCCGTAAAATAAAATAAAATTTAAAAGAGAAAATAAACAAAAATCAAAAAGGAAAAATCAGCCTCATCATGGAAGGGTGAGTCACACACCCTTTTAGCCATATATCTTTATTTGCAAGTGCTCATTGCACAGAGGTATTGGTCCGGTTTGAGGCCTCTGGTTTCTACTACACTATTGATGCTGGGCCCTTACTGGAACTCCTCTTGGTTATCCTGTTGTTGCCCTGTGTCCTGGAGATCCTGCAGCCTTGAGTCTGAAGACTGGCCCCTTCACATGCTCCAGCAGTTCAGAGATGGGGTGGATGCTGGGGTGGCTCAGCTCATAAGCCTGCTTCTGGGCTGGGGTAGTTGCAGGGTTGGTCAGCCGGCCGGCTCTCCCTTGTCCTCACCACCAGGGTGAGCTCTCCTATACTGCCCCGATGAGTTCACCCCTTGCAGTGATGAGTGAGGCGTGGAACCAGTTCTCCAGCTTTCATGTCCTCAGGGTGGCTCTCCCACACCTATACGTTCAGGGCCAGCTCTACTGTGCTACCCAGGTGTGGTGTCGGAGTGCTGCAGCTGATGAGGGCCAGGGGCACCTCTCTAGTTCTCATGACCTCAGGGCTAGCTCTCCTACCTGCCTGCCTCAGGTGTTGTTGGGCTGGTCTGGTCTGGGCCGGTCTGGGCTGGGGTGGGGTAGGGAAGGGCATCTCCCCGAGATGCCACATGACAGATGAGTAATGGGACAACTCCCCCATACTCATAAATTTGGGGCTGACTTGCCCACACCTCCACCAACAGGAAAGGCTCTATTGTGCTGCCCATGCTAGGTACAGGGAGCATCTCTTTTCCTAGTCTGAGAGCAACTGGAGCACAAACTACCTTAGTGACAAGAGGATTTGGGGACTGAAGTAAGATGAGGTAGAGGTTTGCCTTTGGTTCTTTTCAACTTCACAGTTCACTAGAGGTAGCTTCTCTGTGGGTTGCAGTTCCACTACCTTCAACAGACAGAAGCATATCACCCCAAAACTCGTCCACTTCTTCCTTTGAGTTCTCAAAGGCGGTCTGTCTGCTGCTTAAAGAAACATGTTCCTGTTCTGCCTGCGTCACTTCAGCATAAGAATTTATAATCCTGTTGAGTGACTCCTGCACTTGCAAAGGCCATAGTCCCCAGATAGTTGACCCAAGGTTGCATAAAAGTAGCTCAGCCTGCTCTATTGGGGAACCCTGAATTACACTTGCCTGTCCAGGACTTCTCCCCTGCCATCACCAGCTTTCTGGGAGCCAGCCTCCATGGTTTATACTTCAGATGCATTGGGTTGTTCAGTAAGCAGTTGGTTGCAGTATTTCCCTTAACAATACTGGGGATTTTAGGGCTTGTCTGAGACTAGGCAAGGACTCTACCACTGAGCTACCCTTCCCCAGGCCTCCTGAAGATGACTTTTCTATGTCTTGTAAAAGTGGGCGAAATTGTCTTTATGCTAAGTACCTCATCAAATGTTAGAGTAGCCTTTTACAGATAACTAAGCAGTGGCATTGTGTGTGTGGGGGGGCAGAGCAGATTATTGAAATGAAGATGACTAGGGCTGGGAATGATAATTGTTTGGTCGATAAGGTGAGCCTTGGACTCTACCTTCCCTTGCTTGTTATTACTGGAAGTGGGCATATATGAAACAAACATATCTGTGGGGTACGATGTGATTTTAATTTTTGTGTGTATATGGATGTTTTGCCTGCATGTATGAATACAGCGTGCATGCCTGGTGCCCACTGGAGGCCAGAAGAGGCTGTGGGATCCCCTGAGACTGGGATTACAGATGGCTGTGAGGGTTGGGAATTGAAGATGGGTCCTCTGTTAGAGTCATCTCTCTAATCCCCCCGTGACATTTTAAAACACAATTTTTGTTTCCAGCATATCCTTAATACTCTGTCTGCTTTCTTCTTGTGTAAAATGGGTCACTGTGAAGCTGAACGGGAATCTTGCACAGTTTTAAACAGTGCTTGTCACTTGCAAGGCTCTCCATCTTGGATTCTTCACCCTGATCAGAAGCCATTCCAGCCCCTCTGTTGCAAAGTGGGATCACGAGACTGATTGGAAAATTCTTTGCAGGAGGCAACGGGATGTTGACTCAAGGGAAGGACTTTAGGGTTCCAGGTCGCTGTCTCAGCGAGCATGTCTGCCCTCCCCAAGCCTGAACTGTCTGGGAGGGGGCGGGGGCGAGGGTTGAGCGCTCCACCAGGCTTGCGCGATTTGGCAAGCAGGCGGGCGGGGCTCAGAGTCCAGGCACCCAGCCAGCTTATAGCCGTTCTGCCGAGGCGCTATTGAGAGGGGACAGTGCGCAGCGCGGGTACAACCAGAGGTCCTGACACTCTAGCAACCAACGCAACTGAAGGGCCTGGAACCTGGCGAGCACCATGAGCAACAAATACGATGTGATCGTGGTGGGGGGCGGCATTTCAGGTCAGTCGCCTCTGTGAGCTCCTGCTGTTTTCTCAGACAAGTGGTCTGCTCCTGGGAGGCCAGCAAGGCAAAGGGGCAGAGGCCGATCCCAGAATCCTGACTGTTAGTGTACCTGAGATGTTCTCTGTGGGTGGAATTGAGCTACTGTCTGGTTTTGTTCTCCTTGCAGAATGGATTTAATGAGTCCCTGGCCACAAGTGGGAGACTGGAAGCCTGTTGAGGGTTTGGTGTTAGACTTTGAACCTTTCCTCCAAGAATGCTGCTAGGTTTGCTGGAATTTTCCAACTGAGGGGAAAAGGGACTGGAAGGATGGAGACACTTCTTGGGGTTGGGAGACCCTCAAAGGTTAGAAATTCGTTCCAGATGAACCTAGACATATTACTTACTCAGAAAAGGCAAGCAACATGTTATGTTGTCATTTGAGCAAGTGGTCATGAAAAAGGAAAGGGCATAGATCCTGCTGCCAAGCATCTTTTAGACTTCCCTAATTCTCTGTGACCCCCTAATTGCCATGAGTTCAACAGAGCCAACAGTGCCTTCTTGGCAATTGCTTCTTTTAGCTCCACCCATCCTGGCATTGGCTTCTTGAGTATCTGTAGGGAGACCAGGCTGCTACTAGGCTCAAGTCCAGCCCATATTTGGTAAGAATGGGGACAAAGACTGCCCATCCATAAGGAGACTGTGGACACAGCAAGGACAAGAAGCATAGAAATCAGAGTTGCGATTGTGGGGCTGGGGGCCGTGAGGAATGGGACTTTCTAAGGAAGGCCAGACAGACTCCATCATGAGACTAAGCAATGCTCTTATCATGGGCAGTTTACCTGATACCTAGACTCCCAGAGGATCCTATTATTGGAACTGTAATGAAGGTGCTATCAAAATCTGTAGACAAATTGTTTAAGGACTTGATCTTAAATGACCATATGGAGCAGGAGCTGACCTTTCTTCCTGTCATGAGCACAGGTCAGGGTGACCTGACTCTCTGGGAACCAGAGAGGGATGACAAGCATTGGATGTTGGGTGCTGATCTCGACTCTGTGTTTTCATGGCAGCACTCCTCACCTTTGGGTCACAGTTTGAGCTAACACCTCCGTGTAGCCAGTCATGTTGATTTTACCCGCATCAGGCAAGCAGCCTGGCACTTCAGATGCTTCGATGTGTGGACACACTTGCTGAGGTAGCAAGAGAGGGTGCGCATTCAGCTTTCAGAGCAATGCTTTTAAGTGTTTTCTCTCCAAGAGAAGCTTGGACTTAAAAGCGTTCCCACCTAGGTGCCATAGCAAATATTACTGCTCCAAACACTGTCTTGTTCAACATTCTATCCTGTGGGAACTCAGCCTCTTTCCAGACCACTAACTAAAGTCCTTTACTTTCCCAAAGTACCCTCATGGGCTCTCTACTTCTTCTGCATTAGTTTGGCCTTTCTGATTTATGTTTCAAATCTGCAACGGTATGCTTGTGTGGTAGTGGTGCACCTCTACTCCCAGAGCTAGAAAGGCAGAAGCAAACAGATCTCTTGGTTCAACGTCTGATCTGCTGAGCAAGTTCCAGGATGACATGAGCTACGTACACAGAGAGAAACCCTTCTTGAATAACCAAGAAACCAAACAAAAAGCCCAAAAGAGCAGTATGTTTGTATGTTTAGTGCAGAAGGCAGAACCCGCACAGCTTCACCAAACCATTCAAGGCCTCTGTCACTTAGCTGCATCCCCAGTGTCTATGCTCCAAACCTTTAAACTCACTGAAGTTATTCGTGCTAGATTTACACAGGAGAGGTGTATAAAGGTTTACCTGTTTTCGTAAACCTCGATGAATCTCTGCATTAACTCTGATCAAAACAAGCAGATGATGAAGAGACTTCCTTTTTTCCAGAATTTTGTGTGGAATGGATATTGTTCTAATGAGAGCAATGGGTGAAGGCCTGAACTTACTCAACTGTTTTATGTACTACTTGCCAATAACACCAGCTGACCAGTCAGATTTCAGGACTATTGGCAAGGGCAAGTGCACAGTGTGAGCTCTGGTTTTGAGAAGTCTAAACTATGACATCCAGGGCACGGAAGGTGTCAAAATGGAAGACAGCTGCACATGGTAGCACACATTCAGATTCCCTGGGATGGGAAGGATGAAGCAGGAGGATAGGAGGACTGAAAATTCAAGGTCAGCCTCCCGTAACATGACACTTTCTTAAACAACAGAAAAGATCTATCACGCTAAGAAGGGAGTTGAGATATCTAAAGGACAGTCTAAGGAGAAATGATTTCTTATGGTCTGTGTTGCAGTAAGGTAGATATATATATATACCCCCCAAAATGCACCATATATTAAAACAAGAACTAAAAAGAAGAATTATTAATATTTTCATTACCAAAATAACAACGTTTGGAGCAGACGGAAATGCTTATTCTCATTGGAGTACTACACTGTGTATAAATATATCAAAATATCACACAGTACCCTGGAAATATGTACCCTTGCTGTACTGGGAAAGGAACACAGAGCGCAAACATTTTAGTAAAGTGCTCCACCACTGAATTGCATCTCTATTTCAGCACCATTTTGTTTGTCAATTAAAAATTATTTTTGAAAAGATAGAGACTAGGGAGATAGCTCAGTCAGTGCAGTATTTGCCACACGAGCATGAGGACAGAGTTCAACACCCTCCCCCAGAACCCATGCAAAGTACAGCTGGAAAGAATGTGAGAGCTTGGAGACAGGGAGCAGGTCTGTGGAATGTTACCTATTGCAGAAGATATAGCAGTTGAAACCATGAAGACACAGCAGCTGCAGATGCATGCACTAAATGTGCAAAAGAATGGGCCCGTCGGTGTCAGCTATGGATGGAGGAGACATTCATGGGTCCCTACCACTCACTGCTGGACTTTTTATTATTCACAGATTCAGAGAGAGGTAAAAACCATTACCTTCAGCTAAGTGCTTGCTGATGACCCTATCAGGCTCCAATAGGTAGTTCAAATCCACTGGTCAATCATATGGCCCCGATTAAAAATAAATGCATTACAAAATAAAACCACAGTCATGAAAGGGACTGATTTCAATGAATCAGTGAAGTGGGGATTGATAGAGATAAGAGAGGATGGTGGTGAGAGAATAGTCAAAAATGTGGATACGTATATACATCTATATATGAAGTTGTCAAAAATCATCAATTAAAAAAAAAGCACCAGTAGATGGGGTTGGAGAGATGGCCTTTACAGAGAACCCCGGTCTTAGTCCCAAGTACCCTTATAGCATATGTATAATTTCAGTTTTAGAGGATCCAACACCTTCTGGCCTCTGTGGTGTGCATACATGCGGACAAGTACCAGTACACATAAAGTAAAAAAAATCTTATAAAATATATAAAAATGTAAACAAAACAGCTTAGTATGAAGGCACATATTTGTAAACCTAGGGCAGTGAGAAACCCTATCTTAAAAAAATACACAGGCAGCCGGGCGTTGGTGGCGCACGCCTTTAATCCCAGCACTCGGGAGGCAGAGGCAGGCGGATCTCTGTGAGTTCGAGGCCAGCCTGGTCTACAAAGTGAGTTCCAGGACAGCCTCCAAAGCTACAGAGAAACCCTGTCTCGAAAAACCAAAAAAAAATACACAGACAAAGACAACACCTGAATATTGACCTCTACCTTACACACACACACACACACACACACACACACACACACACACACACACACAAAGAGAGAGAGATAGATACACCTATAACCACATATACATATACACGTACAACCACACATACAGATATATTCATACAACACATACATAGGTACACACACACATATATAAACACACACATGAGGGAGTTGTTGTGTGTGTGTGTGTGAAAGCAGGTATCTATTCTTTCATTTAATAAACATTTACTCCCATCTTACCCAAAGGAAATTAAAGATTAACACAGGGTTGTTGGTCCTGGGATCCTCACAAGTAAATGTGAAAGACAGTCATGAATAATTAATAAAAATGGCCTGTGGCAGGTGCTTTGGTAGCACACACACAAAATCTAGAAAATGTGATTGTAGAAAATATCAGAATCTGTGAATATTTCACAAACAAAATGAGTGAACTGGTCTTCAAAGAATGAACAGAACTCATTAGCAGGCTAGATGATAGAAGCATAGGAAACAGAATTTCAGAGGGGCAGAGGATTATAAGAGCTAAAGAACCAGGAAATCTGAAGTAAGATTGTGTCCCCTGGACATGACAGGGAAGCTTCAGCCATGATTCCTCAACAATATGGCTGCCGAATAAACCTGAACAAGTACAACACCAATATAGAAACGCTATCATGGAAGGGATTGATCTCCTGGGTCCCCACCCCTTAACAAAAATCTATAAACAACTAAGGAGCTTGTAGTAGGGGAAAACAGTCTTCCCCACAGAAGAGTCTCCAAATAGGTTATCCAATTGTTCAGGCCTGAATAAACAAGCTGAGCAGGTTATATTTCTATATATATGCATTTGAATGTGTATGCATATACAAACATGAGTGTACATATTATATATGCATATATAAAAATATAAAAAAGAGGCATGATTTGAAAAGGGATCAAGGATGGGTATGGGAGTTTTGGAGGGACAAAGGGATGTAATTATACTTTAATTTTAAAATTAAAACCTCTTAGAGAAAGAATTTTAGTGTGAAGAATGAGGAAGAGGTCTGACAGAAACAAAACTAAAAAGGTCAGTTGGGATCTTGGTCTGGTGGCACAAGCCTCTAATTCCAGCATTTGGGAGGCTGAGGCAGAGGGACTACAAGGGAAGGTACATAGCAAAATTGATTTTTAAAAATGTCCAAGTTTTTTTAAAGGTCACTAGAGATGGATTGCGGAGAGCCTTTTGCATTTTATTATCTTCTGCAGTGAGTGACTGTGATCATTTTTAATTCATAAACGATGTGTGAGATGAGTGGGCATGAGGGGACAGTGCTGGCATAAAAGACATTGAAGGGGACAGAGGATAGGTTTGGGGAAAGTCAGGACAGCTGAACAGGGAAGCTATGGGAAGTCACCTGAACAGAAATCTAGCAGTTGGTACTTGGAGTAGGAAATTGGTGCCACAGATGTGCATGGAGAGAATTAAAGCCGTTGCCATGGAAGAAATGACCCAAGCCAAGTGGAGAGTATACTCACTCAGTATAATCACTTAGGAAGCAATTGACACAATGGTTTATATTTCACAGTTTCCAAATTCCACTCTGTTTTTTAAACTTTGCTAATGATTAAACTTGGGGCAGCCTGATAATTCTGATAAGTTTTAAAGCTGTCAGCAAATTTTAATCGCTCCCTTTAGGATAAACAGAGAGGCACACTGAGGGTATAGCTAGTTAATATATAACTTCCTTTTTTATGCTTAAAATGTTCTGTGCAATTGAGGAATACCTCTTTAGAAATGTCTGATTATAAGTGATTCCCTCCCATGGAAGGAATGGGTCTTTCATTTCCCCAAATTTGGCAGGGCAAACTCAATCTCTGACTTGGAACTGGCAGGCAGCACAGCAGTTTCAATTTTAATGTTTGGATTCCTGCAGCCACAGGAACTATCTTGCAAGTCTGGAGTAGATCCTACTCAATCACCAAAATAAAAGCAAAGAAAGAGCTTCTCAAAACAGAAAAGAGAAAGATTTTGCTAGGCTTGGGAATGGAGAGGCAGGAGGTACTTGCTTGAGACCCTTGGAGGAGCATGAACCAGACTTCTAAATCCAACATGTGGTGGGTGAATGGTCTACATGGTTACAAGAGTGAACTGGCTGTCTTCTGGTGGGACTAGCTTGGATAGGGACTGCTATTCATGTTCATAAGAGATCATGAGTTCAGGAACACTGTGGGCAGGGGTGCCTTTGGGATTAACAATCAAGCCACCTCATCCTCTGTCTTGAAAAGAAAAAAAATGAGACATTCTCCTGAAGCCAAAATGTTCAGAAGTATCTATAATTTGATAATTTGATTGGAAATTTGTGTATCTCAGCCAAGGAAAAACAGAAAAGGCATGGAAATGTTCAGGCTAGATGGCTGGCACACGAACCACATGTGAGCCCTGTTTCTTGGTGCCCACCTGAGTGATTTTGCTTAACCTTCTCATCACTTGCTTCTGCATTTCTGTTTTTCACTAGAGAGGACAGCTTACTAACTAATGAAAATGAAGAAAAATTAAAACCTAAATGATTCAGAATGTGCACTAGGAAGTTAATTCTCAGTGAGCGGGGAAGGAAAAGACTGCTTCCATGAAAAATAAAGCAGGGGAAAAACTAGTTTTAAAAGCATCTGAAAGTATGAAGGGGGTACTTGCAGGAAAGGAAGGACACGGGGATGTGAGAGCAAGGTGAGAAGGGATGGGATCAGGTATACTTTTTTTGAGAAGGGATGGGATCAGGTAAACTTTCTGCTATGTGCAAATATCGCGATGAAGCACACTGTCTTTCCACGTACCATTGTGACTCACAACGGTTTTTGTTTTGTTTTAGTTTTTTCTGAGTTTCCAGACGTTTAGAAAGAAGGCTTGTGATTTGCTTCGCTTTACTTTGGGGACAGAGAGCTTTTACTTTCTCCCTTTTCTAAAACCCACTGGAATTCATGGTGTATATTTGTCTGAGGGAGGACAGCTAGAAGGAGCTAGAAGGAGTAAGGAAGGAGGAAAGTGATGCCATTCTACTTCAGTTAAAACACATTTTTAAAAGCACTTTCAACATGTAAGTATTACAAAAAAGAGCACTCATCTTTGTACTGTAAAAATCATTACTATTATATGCAGTACAAATAGTGGTGTTTAAAAACAACTTTTTTCTTTTACTTGTGTATTTTTAATTTTTTAAACTTTTTTTTTTGGTTTTTACGACACAGGGTTTCTCTGTATTGTTTCGGAGGCTATCGGTCCAGGCCAGCCTCGAACTCACAGAGATCCGTCTGCCTCTGCCTCCCGAGTGCTGGGATTAAAGGCGTGCGCCACCACCGCCCGGCTAATTTTTTAAACTTTTTTATTATTTTAACCTTAAATAGCTTGCTTCACATGTCAGTCCCAGTTCCCTATCCTTCCCCTCCTCCCGCATCCCCCCACCATCCCCCCAGATTCCCACCCTATCCCTACTTCCTTCCGCATAGGGGATATCTAGAGTCTGTCATTTCACTCAGAGTAGGGTCCAGGCACTCCCCTAAGAGTCCAGGCTGAGAGAGCATCCCTCTTTGTGTTATGGACACACGAAGTCCATTTGTATGCCAGGGATAAACACTGATTTACTGCCCAGGGCCCCATAGGTTGCCCAGCCTCCTCACTGACTCTCACACTCAGGGGGTCTGCATCAGTCCTATGCTGGCCTCCCAGCTATCAGTCTGGGGTCCAAGAGCTCCCCCTTGTTCAGATCAGCTGTCTCTGCTGGTTTTGCCAGTCCGTTCTTTGCCAATTTGCTCATGGTTCCTCTCTCTCAGTCACTAGGTTTCATGGGTTCAGTTCAGTGTTTAACTGTGGGTGTTTGCCTCTGCTTCCATCAGTCACTGGATGAAGGCTCCAGGATGGTTATAGACATCAAGTTCATTATCAGGAATGGGCATTCGAGGTGGTCTCTCTCCACTATTGCTTAGCTTGCCAGTTGGTGTCATCCCTTTAGATCACTAGAGGTCTTACTGGTGCCAGATCTCTCTTCTAACCTATGACTCCCTCTATTGTGGTATTTCTCATCCTGTTCTCCCCCTATTCTACCCCCACTCAACCTTCCTGCAAATCAAAACAATTCTGAGATACCATCTTACTCCTGTCAGGGTGGCTAAAAAAACACCAATGACAATTTATGCTGGAGAGGATGTGGAGAAAGGGGAACACTCCTCCACTGCTGGTGGGAGTGCCAACTCGTACACCCACTTTGGAAATCAGTATGGAGATTCCTCAGGAAAATGGGAATCAGTCTACCACAAGACCCAGCAATTCCACTCTTAGGCATATATCCAAAGATGCTCAGTATCTTGGTTTTCAGGCTCACAAAGTGACAACTTACCCAGTAGTAGATTGAGAAATTGACTTGCAAAATTAGCTTGTGTCTACACACACACACACACACACACACACACACACACACACACACACACACCAAGGAGTATTAAGAAGGAGAATGCTGCTTGCAAGCACTGTGTATTTTCCTCACATATACAGATGATATATGAAGCCAGTGATTGAATTTAAAGAAAAAGCTTTAACTCACTTTGAAATATATATCTAAAACATAAATATGACAAATACTATAAACCCAAAACATATTGCTATATAAAGACTTAGAATTGATTTGATGCCTGCAGATATTAATGTTAGGATTGGCCCCGTTTTCTGCTGCAGCTCTTCTCCTTTGGAAAATATCATTATCAGAGAAGCAGATTTCAGTCTTTTAACCTTTATCTAGTGCAGCCATTTTTCTACAACAATAACTTCGTTGGACACAGAATCTCACATTGATGCTTAGCCTGTTCTTAATCTTGAGATCCTCTGGTCTCACCTTCCTAGACACTGGGATTACAGGTGTGTGCCACCATGTTCAGCTGTGGAATGATAATAGTTAACTCTGTTCTGATATCATTCATTAATTCACATGGTTGCAAGTGTACAAATTCTCAGAAGATTTTAGTGGGGCAATTACATTCTCTGATCTCTACATATTTAGGTTGTTTTAAATACCACAGTATTCAACTGAGAAACTTAATTGTTCTAATAATATCAACATTTTTGACAAAATAAAGCATGCTAGTGGCCTCTGTCTCTGATTTATGTGGTGAACTTGAACAGACACTTTAGTTTCTAGATTGTTTCTTCAAGATATTGGCCTCCAGTAGCACTGACACAGTGAAGTCCATATAACAACATTTCATTGCCAATAGTATCGTCTCCAGATATCGATAATGACAAATGTTGTGTTACCACCCAAATTGTGTAAATCCATACATCTATTTTTATTAATGTTCAAACTCTCATATATGGTGATTGATATGCTTTAAATTAAAATGTCTCCAACTTAAAAGGTATATAAAATTAGTGGTATTAAATCATTACAGGTGAGAAGATAAAAGTGCAGTGGTAGGTATTAGCTAGGACCCAGCACGAAAGGAATGTATACAGTTGCATATGACCCTGTGCACGAACAGCCTATAACTTCACTTTCAGCTTTAGGTTTGATGGACATGATTACTTATCATGTTGGCAGTGTCCCATGTCTTTCTGTATTACTGCATCTCATCTACTAAGCTATATTTCAATTATCTGTTAAGGGCTGGGGCTGAAGCTCAGTTTGTACAATAATTACCTATCATGCACAATGTCCCCGATTCCATGTGTAGAACTGCATAAACCAACCATGGTGATTCTTAACTTCTATTCACAGTGCTTAGAACATGGAAACATAAGGATTGGAGGTTCACAAGCACCCTCAGCTACACAGTGAATCTCTGGTCAGCCTGGCATACATGAGACAATGTCTTCAAAGACAAATGATCTGATTAAAGATTGGTGAATCTTCATCTTAATGCAAACTGGTCAAAATTAGGGACACACTATTATTTGTCTCCAGATCCCTAGTCTTCCATAGCCCCCCAAAATCGAGTTAAATCAATAGAATTCATTGTTACTTGTATGCAACTTATCATATATTAGTCATCTTATCATATAGTGTTAAATGGCATCTAAAGTGTTGAATGTTTAAGCCTTTAATCTTGTGTCAGTTTTTTCTCTAATCATGATTTCATTCTGGCTTGCTCATCACCAGCATTTTCCAGAATTGCACAATGACGAAGGTGTCATTGTGTCATTGCTCCTAGTCCCAGCATCCTCGCTCCTTTTAATCAATCTGTGCAACATTCCTAACAATTCTTTCATATTAAATGTGGAGTCATGGCTTCATCAGTTGGAGGCGAGGCTATTTTTTTCTCTTATACATTCATTTGTGTTTCTATCTCAAATAGCATTATGCTTTTAATCTTTATCACACTCCTGTGGGTTATTACTGTTTTTCTTACATTGTAGCCGCAAACTATTGAGAATATTCTTTGTTGTCTAACAGAAGGATGAAATGAAATATCAACAGCCAATTTAATTAGTAACCAGAATACCTTCAGAAGTTTGAAGAAACAATGCTACTTAAATAAATGAAAGGTTGAAGTCATCCCATCTTTGTGATTTATACTTTAAAAACAATTTAGAGAGTTGGGAATATTTTTAATAATGGAAACCATAGAAATAATACATACTTGTTGAAAATTTATTAATTTACAGAAAATGGCAGGAAGGAAATGAAAGTCAGGTATAATTAAAACTCATAAAACTACCAACTCTTACTGCTTCAATCTGCATTTTCTTCATGGAAATTCTTTATTATATACTCATTACTACCCATTTTAAATTAATAACGTTATGAATGCTTAAATATTTCTATTATGTATTTATCTCTATTGAAAATCCATACAATAAAATATACTGATTATAATTTCCATTTTCCTTCCCTGATCTTCCCTACCTCCACACCCATAAAACTCCATGCCTCTCTCTCTCTCTCTCTCTCTCTCTCTCTCTCTCTCTCTCTCTCTCTCTCTCTCTCTCTCTCTCTCGCTCTCTCTCTCTCTCTCTCTCAGGCAAATAAAATGCAAACGAACTACTACAACACAAACAAAGCACAATAAACACAAAATACCACACACACACACACACACACACACCACACACACACACAACCCATAAAGGTACAAAACTGGAAACTATGACATACAAGCAAAAAAACCAGTAAGATTCAAAAATAATGCCCAAACAAAACCATATGACCAAAATTATTATATCCAAAACTACCATTTATTTCATTTTGTATTGGTCATTCACTGCTGGGCTGGGAGCTAACATACCCAGTAAGAGTCTGTTAGAGAAAACTAATTTTTCATTTGAAAAATTCTAATTAAAGTTGTCAATTAGAGATAGCTTGGCTTCTGGGTTATGAGTGGGATCTCCTGCCCACTTCCGTTCTTAGTGCTGGGACTCCATCTGGCTTGAATCCTCCTTCCTACCTAGTCCCAGTGCTCCAGCAGACTTGGCTTCTTCTCTTTCTCTAAATGTCCCACAAGTAAAAGACTCCATAGATCACACTGGGTTATCTACATATTGCATGTTCTTCCCTCATATGATAGGGTTCTTACATTTGTTTGGTTTTGTTAATACAGGAATTTACTGTACAGTCCAGTGTTACCTGGAACTCCCTTAGCCTAGACTGGACTTAAGTGGACTATGTAGTCTAAGATGGTCTCAAATTGGAGGTTTTTCTGTCCTACCACCTCTGAATTCTGGGATTCCACATTATCTTGAAAACTTTGTAAGAATTCTCCATATTACTGTATAATAACTTATTTAATGCATCGTCTATTGAACACTGGTGGATTTTTCTTGTCATTTAGAGAAAGCTATCATACATATAAATTCTATTTCTTTATGAAATTCTTAGAAATAAGTTTTAGGTATTCCTTCAGTATTTTTAAATTGTCACCTCAGGAAAATTGCACCAATTTATATTAGTAATGAGTTTCTTAGTCAATTAAAAAGGAAATCAGCATTCTTCCCATCCATGGTACATCATAAAGAAACCCATGATTATTTATCAAATCTGAATTGTAATGCATTGAAGTTGTTGATAGTAAAAGTCATAAACAGATTCATTTTTTTCAAAATTTTCCATCTATAAATGTGCAGTCAACATCTTATGTCTGCAATGTCTCATTATGAACATATATTTATAACTTTTAAAATATTGGATATAATTTATCCTGTTCTTCTAGATGTCTGTCCTCATTAATTAACTGATATGTTTTGTTACAGAAAAGAAGATAGCATTATAAACAACCATTTTCTGTCACTAATTATTTTTACCAGTCTAGATAAGATGGAAAAACAGCTTCATCCACAGCCTATCATAACAGCTGATCAAACAGCTGTTTCGTGGTTACATTTTAATCTCTTCTCCAGTTTACATTCAAATCCCATGACAGATTTTAGTGTACTTAGGGGAGATGCAGCTGACTGAGAATGGCCCTTTTATGCTATGCTAGTCAGTAATAGTCAAACAGTCCTTGCTAAGCACCAAAGATAAGCTCACATAAAGGTGTGCATTAAAATGAGTTGTTCTCATTTCATCAAGTGTGTTTTCACTTGTTGTAGTTTCTATGGGGGACAAAACTAAGTTAGCTCATTTGTTCATTGTTTGGCTACTTTGTTTACCCAACAAACCTCTATTGGGTACACTATTTACCAAATGTCGAGCTAGTGTAAGGATATGGATGGGCAATACCTTTGAAATATACGCTAAGCAGAGAGAGGTAACGAAACAGGTGAAGTTCTGGAAGGATAGTGTGCTGAGAGAGACATGTTTATGTAGTTTAGAAGAGACATTGGCATGCAGAGTGGGAGGATTGGGGGGACGGCCGCTTTACTTTAAGGGCCTCAGAGACATTGAAGGAAAACTTGTCAATGTTTATTGAAGAGATCACCAGCCCATTCAAATATTACTGTCTCAAATATACCTTTAAGTGGCTAAAATGTAAATCTAGGGTTAATATACTTACAGCATTGAAATTTTGGTTATTCTTTGAATTTAAAATGGCAGGGTAATGGGTGATGTAGTATGCTGTTAAAGATCCATATGGAATGGGCTGAGAATGCCAACTGCTACTGACCCACATTTGAAAATTTCTCTGGAAATTGCCCGTGGCTGGAGGAAATGGACTCATGCATGAGTGTTTCCCTTTCCTGAAGACACCAGAGTGGTGGCATAAAGGACTGACCTCCTTGTCTCAATCGAGGGAACTCTGAAATCGCATGTATAGAGTTGCTCTCTGATTTCCCTGTTATGATTGTGTCTCAGTTGAATCCCCCTCTCAGCAAAATGCCTCCTGTTTTTCTACATGTCCAGTCCTGATAAGGTTTCCATATCCAAACCTTTCTCTGAGGCTGTTTGCCAGGAGCCCTAATCTAGACAGATAATGGTCGAGCAGCATCCTTGATCTATGTCATGAGATATTCTTATCATGAAGCAGATTCAGCCAGTTTGAAGGTAGAGGCCATTAAAGGCATGAAAGGAGCTGATCAGTCCCAGGGATAGTGCTTAGCCTCTTTCTTTCCAGGTGTTCTTTCTTTGAACCCTTAGAATTCCCAGTGCAAGATGATATGTAGATGCTGGTCTCTATACCAGCTCAAATGTGTTTCAGAGATTCTATTTCTCTCAGATTTGTGAGCTGTTTTAAAGTAGAGTCAGGTCCTTTGACATGGAAATGATACAAATATAGCTTTATTCACTTATTAGAGAAAGCTATGGTAGTGAAGTTATGAAAGAAATAGTGAAACTGGATACAGAAGGTCAAGGTCTGTCCATGTATCTTGGACCATGATATTTGAACTAACTCTGATCTTTGTTCCTGGGAAATAGTACTATGGGTGCATATCTATGTTTTCCCCTTATCCTACCACCATTTTCATGTAGCATCCTATAAGAATTTCCACAGGAACTGAAGATGCTGACTATAAAATGGATAATATAATGAGAAGGAAGATAATGAGTCTTGATTGGTAGGTTCAAGTGGTTAGACTCACAGATTGAAGGTCCTTGGTTGAAGGATTGTTTATGTTTGAGGGATTTGAGCAAATGGACAAGAAGGATAGAAAATGATTACTGTATTGTAGAATTTCCATAGATAACCTTTTGATTTTAGTCTTTAAAAATGATTGTAATGTTGTCAGAGAGAGGGCAGGGTGGTGCTTGATCTTGAACCTAAGGACCTCATATATGTTCTACCACTGAGCTATGCCCTCAGCCCTGTATTTTAACATTTTGAGAAAGTAGGCACTGAGACTAAGACAGAGCTCTCTGCTTGATTCAGCAAATAATTTAAGATCCAGAAGAACAGCATCTTTAAAAAAATAAATTAGCTATTGGTTTTATAGTTGGGCAGAGGAAAAAACTACCCAGTCCTATGTTCAGGAATGGCAGATAGACCCCTCTGTAAGATTCATAAATACAGCAACAACTCTCTTTGGTTTGGAAATATTCTAAATAGTGGTGTGTGTTTCAATTGGCCACAGTCACTGAGAAGGATAACTCCTTTGATGGTGACACGTTGTAAGTGATGACCAGTAGGATAGAAAGGGGACCCAAAGCAAAGTACTCAGGACTCTGAAGTATGGAGCAGCTGAGAGACAAGAACTTTTCTTACAAGTTCATTACCTTGAATACGATTGGGGAAAACCATGATTAGAATTCACCATTATTTAAAGTCCATTAGAAAGAGCACTTGGTTCAATTCCTCAACAGTGGGTGTGTGCATGTGTACTTCTGAGAGAGGGTGGAGGTGAAGGAGAGGGAGAAAGAGCAAATCAGTCTTTTCCATATCCCACCAAATGCAATGCCCTGGGTCTAGACTATTAGCATTAACCATCTAGCACTTTGAAGATTCTGGTCTCAGACTGAAAAAAAAATCCCAGACATTGTTTACAGTATTTATAAAGGTGTGTATAAAAGAAAACGTCTGGTCCTATGGTTGAGACTCTTCTATTTATTCTTCATCCAACTCTTGGGTAGCAATATTCTGTGCTATCTGTCATTGTTCTTTCATTTAAAAACTTTAACTGGATGCTGTCTTCATGATATATGCTAGGAATGAACAACCAGGAAACAGTTCCAGCATCACACACACACACACACACACACACACACTCATGTGAAATTATATTTCTTGCACCTTTTGTTGTTGGTGCATACACGAAAGTGTTCATTTCAAATAGAAGAGGTTTCTTGGTCCCATGAAGGATCTTACATCAGGACAAAAACAGGGGGCTGAAAATCAAGTTCTCTGTCCTCTGCTAGCTTTTCATTGTTTTCACCATGGGGTGATATTTTCAGCCTCAGAAGGAGACAAACAGATTATCACAGAAGTGGCTTTCTCGTTATCAGAACGTGGCTGCACACAGGAGCAGTCAGCAGCTGACAAAGATCACGTGCTCTTAATTGACACACTGCCTGTGTTCCCTTTTTTGTCCCTCAGTCCCCTCTCTCTGATTTCACAGAGATGTGTCCAAGGGGAAAGTGAGCTTGGTGGAGATCAATCTGCCTGCTAGGTTGCTGTATTGAACTTCCATTGGACATATCTGAGAAATAAAAGAAAGCACAAAGCTGTTGTGATGCCAGGTAGGTAAGTCAGGCAAAAGCGTTTTGTCTACAGACAAAATGTTTACTTGGACCAGGTGCTTTCTTTATTTCTTGGTCTTGGTTTCTGAGAAGAAAATAACGAAAGGCAGCTAAAACTGCTAAAGCTCTTAGTTTTTTCTCCTATTGTGCTCTTTGGAGGATAAATTTCAGCCTCAGATATCTCTTAAATCTGGCTTCCTTCCCTAAACATGAATTCCTTTGAAAAGAGGCTTGTACATTTAGGATTGTTGGAGAGGAAATTTAAAACTAGTCTGCAAAATGAAAAGCATTGGTAACTTTTAAGTTTCAAGTAAATAGATGTGTGCTTTAACATATTTAAATGTCTTTTCCTAGGATCTGAAAAAAATGTTGACTCTTAGACTTTAAAACCAATCTCCATATTAGTGTACTTTAATACACAAAATTATAGCACTTTTTTCTAACATTTTAAAAATAAAGAGGATAAAGACATTAATGACATTGAAAAATGATACTTTCAGGTAATTTTTAAAGTGAGAGTTTGTTTAAGCTTGTTTCTAAAAATAGTCACAGCTTCCTGTAAATAATAATCAAAATGCATCTGCAGAAGGTAGTAACAATGACGTCTGCATGGTATTTCTAAGGACCTTAAACATATATAATATTTGTGTACATAAGAAAAGCAAAATTAATTTGTCTCCCCAAACAAATGCATTTCTCTAGATAGTGGTTTAAGTTTTGATAAAAACATAATTCACAAATGAATTGTGGAAAGTCAGAAAGACATAAAGGGTGAAAACACAGATTGGAAATATCTATTTAGCTTACACAACTGTCAAGCTGAATATTGGTTCCTCTATCTTTGGTGTCTAAGGCCTGTTATTTAACTAATTTTTTCTAAACTAATTCCCACATTCTAAGAACTTCCAGATTCTTATTCGCTGTATTCACTGGGCACTGGGGAAAAAAATCTCTTCTTGTCACCCTTATGATAAGAGTTTCCTGCTTTCCTCTGTGATCCTTGGGTACCCCTTTCATCTGCTTTGCCAGGTAGCTTGCTCATCTTTCTCAGTACCATTTCACTTGCTGCTGCAATTTCCTGTTTAGGCATCAACAATCACCTCCAGGCCAGTTTCCAAGCCAAGAACCTTGCTTTTTAGCTAATACCCTTGGACTGCCACAGCTCTGGGAAGAGCCGATCTCCCATTTGCATACACCGAAGTAGAGATTCTGGCTCTGCGGGTCTGGTGTTTGCCTGATGGATTTCTGTGCCTGCTGGAACCTCTTATAGCCATACTCAAATGTAGGCCAGCAGATGGACTTGATTCCCCCAGGCGCAGCTGTCAGTTTATGACTGACATGATTGGATGTATAAACAACACAGTGCACCAGACTACAGATAAAGCATACTAATAGATTACTTGCCTAGAACACTGAGGCCCTAGGTTCCATCTTCAGCACCAAAACTTTCAAACCTAGTGTCCTCATCTACTACACAGAATAAATCAGGCTTCTGGCTGCCCACAGTACCAACAAACTCAATACTACCACCTATATTGGCTATCTTTTTTTCTTTCTCCTCTCCAGACTCCTATGAAAGCTTCTAGAGGCCACCTTTCAAATTCATCAGTTCTTCCCAATCCCTTG
Source organism: Mesocricetus auratus (assembly GCF_017639785.1). Taxonomy (NCBI): domain Eukaryota; kingdom Metazoa; phylum Chordata; class Mammalia; order Rodentia; family Cricetidae; genus Mesocricetus; species Mesocricetus auratus. The sequence continues at coordinate 5,480,725 of NW_024429213.1, forward strand.
TTTGAGGGTCTGTTTTGGTACTAACTCAGACAATTATTCTAACTATGTTCTTGTCTCCTCCTATTAGTTCTAAACAACCATGGCTCCTAGTTTCATAGTATACTTTAAACCTGCAAGCTTCTTTCTGTCTCTCTAATGTGCTTTTTGGATCTAGCGCTCCATCTATATATCGCTGTTCTCACCAGAGTCTTCTCATTGATAAACCATCAAAATATACAGTACAGTGGTCTCACATTGGTATGAACTACCACCATACATTTTTAGGAATCTTTCATGTTCTCAAACAGAAAGTCTACCTATTAAACACAAACTTCCTATTACTTCACCCAAACAGCCCTTTACAACCATTATTCTACTTTTGATCTCCATAAATCTGGCTATACTGGGTCCTCATTATGAGTGGAATTATACAGTTTCTGTTGCTTATTGTCTGTTTTTTTTCACTTAACTCAGTGTCTTCCAAGTTTTCCCATCTAAGACAATCTTATTCTGAACAAAAACAATCTGTTTTTAATAGTAAAATGAGCAAACAAAAACCCATTTAAGTTACAGAACACAGTTATTTTCAGATAAGAAGCAAACAAAATTATTCAAAGGAAAGACTAATTAGTTCACATGTTGACCCTTACCCCTTCCCAAGCCATCTGAGCAGCCCATGTTTACAGGGGTTTTCTTATTCTTTGGCTTGACAGTTATGTCTCCAGTCCTTGAATAATATGGCTGTTCTCTCATACAGAATTCTTTTCTAGCATTCTTCTCTCTCTACTCAAACTCAGATACCTCTTGAGCATTCTTCTGAATTAAAGACCACTTTGGGAGTCTCTTTATCTGACAGTCCTGTGCACATTATATTATATCCCCAAAGTTCTGCTTTCCCATGTCACCTTGTTCCATAATATTTTGTCTTCTCTACTGTAATTTTCAGTGGGAAGGGAATTACAGTGCCTGATGCATAGCAGGCTTCCAGTAAGTATCAGTTGGATCATTGAATTTTTTATTTCTTGAAGCCCTGGACATGTAACCTAGGGCCTATGCATGTTAGACAAATGCTCTGCCACTGAGCTACATCATGAGACTTTTTGAATCATTTTTAGAGATAAAATTTAGAGCTTTGGTCTTTGAATTACATTTGAACTTTTTTCTGTGCTGTCTTTCTTTTCTGAGCTACTTTAATATATTAGAGTTCCTAAAGATTAAAGAGTGTCTTTTAGGTTACAGTTATTTTGCAATCACCAAGAGGGCTAAGAAGATTATATTTATAATAAAAGAAATATCCTCATTTTTCTTCTGTCCTTTTGTGCCATTTTTAAAATACATTGACATCCTCAGTAGTTGATGACAGCTATGGCTCCAATCTACCAGAATACAAGACATAACAATATATATGAGTTTCTCAAACCCACAGAGTTCTAAAGATTTAAAGTTTTCAGCAAAACCTCACCAAAATTGATGTGTCTTGTTTATAGAAGATTTGAGTGCAGGTTATTTCATAATGGCTTTCTCATTTCTTGCTAAGACTTTTTATAATAGGCATCTGTGTACTATTTTGTCTCTCAAATTTGAAATTCGGTTGTGAAATGCATTTAGCCTAAAGGTTGTAGATCAAGAAAGTAATTTATATTATGTATTAAGAAGATAATATACATTAGAAAATATGATTCCACACCCTATAGGGGATAGAAGGTTCTGTATGCACTAACTTTTAGCTACATCTCTCAGCTCCACTCCATACTCTGCTCCCTTGAAGCCATCCATGGTGTTTTGGTGGGGTGTTGTAGTTGTTCACTCCTTACATTGCTTTAGGGACTTCTAGGACTGAAATTCCAGAATTTTCTGGTAAGAACCCTCAGGGATAGAAAGTGGTTCCAGAGATCCTGGTACCAGGGCCATCACATTTCTCATGCAGGCTAGTTAGTAGTTCTTAGGTCATTTAGGGAAGCTCAGTGTTGGTAACACAAAACCAACAAAGTCTAACTCCAATCTTTCTGTCTCTGTCTTTTTGGTTTTTTAAACCCCAAACTTCAGAACTATCTGTTTAGGGACTGGATGAACTATCCTTTCATATTTCTTTGGTAAAGGAAGTTATGAATATTATTTGAAAAGAGAAAAAAAAGAACATAAAACTTGGTTCAGGTTCTCCTAGAAGCAGACCCTGAGAAGGATCTGAGGACCTTACGAGTGAAGTGAACCCAACAGTGCCGATAAGAAACGAGACATGAGTGGGTCAAGTTTCAAGAGGCCAGTTGAAGAGAGGATAGAGGGATTATATGAACAAGGGGGTTCAAGATCATGATGGGGAAACCCACAGAAATAACTGACCTGAGCTTGTGGGAGCTCATGGACTTTACTCTGGATGGACAGCTAGAGCTGGCATGGGGACGACCTAGAACCTCTGCATCTGGGTGACAGTTGTATAGCTTAGTCTTTTGTGGGGCTTCTATCAGTGGGACCAGGGCCATTTATATATGAACTGGCTCTTTGGAACCTATTCCTTATTGTAGGATGCCTTGTTCAGCCTTGAGGCATGGGTGAGGAGTTTGGTCCTGCTTCAACTTGATATGTTGATTCCTATGAGAAGCCTTACCCATCTGAATTGATTCAGAGGAGGAGAGGATGATGGTGGGGGGGGTAGAAGGAAGGAGGGAGGGAACAGAAGGAGAGAAGGGAGGGAAAACTGTGGTTGGTATGTAAAATAAGCAAAAAATAATGAAAAATAACAAGGCATGGAATAATGGTACAGCAGGTGTGCTTACAAGCCTGGAATTCAATCCTGTTTGTGAGCCGGGAAGACTCTTCACTCTTCAGTTATCCCCACTGAGTTACTGGGGAGCTTCCAGATTCAGTATGCATAGCCACCAAGAAAACCCTCAAAGAGTGAGTTACAGTGCCTCCAGGGAGCAATGGTTGCCTATAAAAGTGTATACTGAGGTAATAAGAATGGGGCATCAAAACCTGCTGTTACATCTTTTACTAAAATATTCAAATGGTCAGCTATCAGGGATGCTCTATAACTCCAGTACTCAGAGAACTGAGCAAGGATAGAGAATTCAACACTAGCTTGAACTACAGAGTTAGTTCTGGGTCAGTCTGGAACATGAAATCATCTTAACAAATAAAATAATAACCAATGTCAAACCGAAAATCAATCCTTGGATAACCTGAAAAGTCAATGGTAACAATAATAATCCATTATATTAAGTACCAAAATTTCATCTTGGCATTTTTTAGTAGTAGTTTTGTTGAAGTGTTATTCTTATGCCATACACTTTACTTACTTAAAATGTCAAATTAATTGGGTTTTTAAGCATGTTTCACAGGACCGTGTGATTGTTGCAACCAATGTAAGGGTTTTTAAAAATATTTTTGTATCTCTCAGAAGAAAAAAAAAACACTATTAGAAGTAATTTCCTCAACCTCTTACCCACCACTGCTATGCCCATCTCTGACAGTTAACTTATTTTCTGTCTCCATAGATTTGCCTGTGCTGGGCATTTCCTATGGATGGAAACATTCACTTCATGATCTTTCATGCCTGATTTCTTTGGCCTTAGTGCAATGTTTTTAAGATTCATCCTTAGTTCAGTGTGAATCAGTACTTTAGTCTTCGTTAGGGATGAATAATGTTCTACAGTATGAGTAACCCATCATTTCTTTACTCGTTAGTTGATGCACACCTGAAATCTATCCACTTTCTGGCTATTATAGTGTTGCCATGAACATTTGTACACAATGAATAGTCACGTTTTCATTTATATTGGGTATTGCCTCGGATGAAATTCAAGGTCATTTGAAAACTTTATATTTAAACTTTTGAAGGTCATTGTCGTAAGATTAGAACTGTGGTCTGCAATGGCTTACCAGATACCTTACTATTACAAGGACATTTAGAAAGTTTTATCAGCTGCCTTCCAAACAGTAGTTAGAGGTGCCTGGATTACTGGGTTGTCTGCTTCTTCTGTATGCTTTTCTTAGATGGTTAGAGCTGAGAGAGATTCAGGAGGCAAGACTCTTAGGCAGTTTGGCTTCCTAAGGCAGGATAATGCCTGTGGTTGACCCTTTTCTGACCTTATGTAGCTTTCTAAAAGCTAAGTAGAGACACAGTACCCATGAACCATGCCAAACCACACCACTCCCATTCTTTTAAATCTGACTCTTGAGTCCTTACCTAATAGTCAAATTTAAACCTCCTTTGTGTAGTTAAGCTCAGAATCCAAATAAGATGACACATTGGCAAACCCATTCATCAAAGCACTGTTTATCCATCTGTTGTTTGAGGTGCTTATTTGTTGAATCATGCTCTGGAAAATAATGTGGAACAAGGTAAGGTTACAGGAATGAAATGCAAACTAGATAGAAAATTGGGCACATTTTAGTTTTCAGTTCATAATTAACATCCATGACACCAATGAAGGTAAAGCATAACTATCACTGAAAATGACTGTTCCTAGCAACCAATTTATGGTGAATGATATTTTATGTCTTATTTTAGCATATATATTTGTATTCATATTTACAAAATAAATAAAATACCTTAACATTCAATGAAGACTAGGGTTAAAAATGTTCACGGTTGCATGTATATTTTAGTGTATGCCTAGAAATGCACAGAATGCATATACTTACTTAAGAAATATTTGCATTTTGGTTTTTAATTTTTTATTTTATAGACTGCATGAGTGTTTTATCTGAATGTATATATGTATACAACAAATGATCCTGGTATCTTCTAAGACCAGAAAGCCACAGGTCTCCCCAAGCTGCAATTAGAGACACAGCTGTTGAGTTGTCATGTGGAAGACAGGAACCAAACCCAGTCTCCCTGCAAGTCCCGCCATCTCTCTAGTGCCCATATTAAATGTTGTGCTTAGCATACAGTATGTTTTTCTTAGTCACAGCTTTCATGGGAATATTAAGACATTTCTGTTAGACCCTAAGCCCAGTTCAGTCCCTTAACTGGTTTAACAATACATTGTATTCGGTAGTTTAGAAAGCAAAATATAAACAGCATTATCAGATTCCAAAGTTTATAGTGTAATCTAATAAAGACACATTGGTAGTATTAAACAAAAATTAATTAAGGGAAACTACTTCCTGGCCTTGAAAATTTGATATGAATCTCTTTCTCTATTCCCCCACTGAAGTAAATTTCATAAAATAGCAAGTAGCTGAATGTAGTTTAATTTAAATTGATATACAGTTGACCCTTGGTAAAAATTGCTTCCAGTGTACTTGCTCCTTTTTCCTGAAAACACAGAAGGCTAATATGAAAGACAGTAGGCTGTGACTTATAGAGAATTTCTATAATTATGGCTCTCAATGATTGATTTAGGTCTCTAAAATGTACACATTTATAAAAGTTAATTATTTATGTAAAGAATTCTGTTAAAAATCTAGTAAATAAGAGTGTTCACATGGTATCATGACTAATGAGAGACCTAGGGACTATTTTTCCAGATACAAACAAAGCATATTCTACATTATGATAAGCTCTACAAACATAACATCAAATAAAGCTTACCAAGGCTTAATTATCTAATGCTAAACTCTAGTTCGTTATGCATTATTTGTGTGTGTTTCTATTATAAATGACACTGTACTGAGGAATAATTACTTTTCTTTATGTTTGGCAGTCTTTCCTTAAATATTGAATCATAAAGTAATTATGTCTGGTTTTAAAATATTGAGAGTTTAAGACTTTTAACACATTCTGCCAAATTGCTTTTCTAAGTGCTTTCCCAATTACTCCTCTGGCTTGTTTTGTTTCTCTCTTGGGAGCTTTTAATATCGTCTCTTTTATATCTTTCTCAAATTGTTAATGAAAGTAATATTCACAAATTGAGAGGTGAAATTGTTGTTTTTAATTTTTAATTGCTAAAAAACTCAAGCACTTTTCTTGGGTCTATAAATAATTAAATCATATTTTCTGGGAGAATGAATTTTGTTCATTCCTTTTCTTGACTTCCTTGCAATTGGAGCTTGGAATAGAATCCATCCTTCACTTCAAATAAACCAGCTCTTATTTATCTTTCTGTACTGACAGGTAGCTAATATTCAAACTGATTAGTCAAGCCTTTGAGTTTCTCTCTCAACTTGCCAGAGCTCTACTCCCTTAAGCTTCATACACTTACTTCTGTGAGGCTTCTGACCAAGGCTAGTATATTGCTTTCCTACCCAGGTGTATGGACAATAGGCACAGAGTGAAGTCAGATACTGCAATTAAAATGTCCTAATCTGATAAGTAGGATTCCTTGAATGCTTTTTGTGTAGTATTATTATATGTATAATTCATATTATGATTCTACTACTTTTATTTAATTTGAAGGAATCCCAGTGGTTTCAAAAGTTACCTTTAGGACTAGTTATATGGGTAGGTAGTTGAGTTCTTGCCTGGCATATATGAAGCCCTAAGTTCCATCCCCAGTGCTGCAGAAAGAAAGTGAATGAAACAAAACCTGACCTCACTAAGCTGATTTCCAAATCTTTGTGTTTGTTACCAAGCCGACAAATGTGAAAATTGCTGTGTATTTATTGGTTTTATATTAGGTCCAAAGCAGTGGAGGTGAGGAATCATGGGACGCAATTGGATATAGTGTAACACTGAGCCATAGGAATGAACCTCCACAAAGATACACAGAGTATCCAGAAATACAATATCCTGGAGTAAAGCAGAAATCCAGAGAGGCAAGAGGAAAATGAAAAAAAAAAACACTACAGCATCTTGTCTGAATTTAAAGTTCTTCCACTAAAGACCTTTAAATGTCGTAATTTTTTTTTTTTGCAATTTGGGGTGTGAATGGTGACACCACCACTTTCAGTTGGCAAAAGACTTGTTTCTTCATCTAGGAAGGATTTGTCAAGAAGCAAAAGTTCCTGAGATCTGGATTACATCTCCTTTCAACAAGGTGACATGGTGCAGGCCTCCCATTATGCATGACTTCACATTTCAGCTTACAATGCTAACTGAAATGACAGTTTAGGACTGTGTCCAAAGCTTTGGCATGCAAAGAGTTTGTTTGAAGTACTTAAAAACACAACTGTGTGCAGACATTAGTTTCTGTTCCTTGAGCATGCAAAGGCTCTTCTCATCCTAAAACCTTTCCAATAATTGTTCCGATCTGTTGTAACGCACTTACTCTTGATATCATGTGTTGGGCATTAAAAACACATCTTTCCTCTAAGAAAGAGGCATCCTCAACTCTGTTCTAGTACCCCACCCTGTTTTATCCTTCACCAATTACTTTTCTTGAGCAGTAATTTGAAGACAGGCATTTGTTTGATTAGCTAATCAGTTAATCTACTTTTGTGTATATATGTGGTGATTGTACATGTTCATGTGGGTTGTGCATGTGTGTGGGTGTGCATGCATGCATGTGGGCATTTCTTTGGAAGCCAGAGCTTGATGGCCAGTGTCTTTTTTAGTTACTCTCCACTTAATGTTTTTTTTGGACTGTTTGCTTATTTTGAATGCCATTTTTGGAAATGTTCATGTGTGTGTGCTTCTGTGCAGCCATGTATGAATAGTGGGTACAAGGAACTCCAGTTTCAGGGACGTTGATACCTCTTCTGCTCTTTGTGGGCATTGCACTAACATGGCATTCAGTCACAGACACAGACGCACACACATAACTTTTTAAAAGTCTTTTTAAATAAATATTTTATTAATTCCTTGAGAGTTTTGTATAATGAATTTTGATCCTATTCAGCTTCACTTCTCCCCCTAACTCCAATCAGAATCAATCCCACCACCTCCCTATCACCAAACCCCACCTGGATAGTCAAGTCCTGAATAATAGCCCTGGCTTGTCCGGAGCTTACTGTGTACGACAGGCTGGTCTCTAACTCACAGAGATCTACCTGCCTCTACCTTGAGTGTGCTGGGATTAAAGGCATGTGCCACAACCACCCACCCTCTTCCATTTAAAATGAACTTTAAAAAAGATATTTTTATCTCGGACAAGGCGGCACAAACTTGAGGATTTAAGTTCGAATGGCCTGAAATCATGAAAAGCAGAGCATGGTAGAGTGCATCTGTCACCCTGGAGTTCCTTATGCAACATGGGATCAAGAGACAGGAGACGTCCCAGAGTCTTGTGGGCCAGCTAGCCTGAATTACATTCAGTGAACAACAAAGAGATACTATCTTAAGCAAGATGGAAGGCAAGGACCAACAGCTAAGGTTGTCTTCCGACCTCAACATGTATCCCTTGGCATGTGCACACCTACACACACACACACATACACACACACACACACACGCACACACACACAGGCCCCATGCACATACACATATCATATGCACACAAAAGGTTTTAACAAAAGAAAATATGAAGGCATTTGGAAAAGAAAATCAGGGGCTGAAAATTTTAAGACATCTATGATGTTGCATTTAATGTCATACTAACATTAAAACAAGTTTTCTGATATGTAAGATATATTCTGATGTGTGTAATCAGAGTAAGTTCTTTGCAAAATGAACCACTCTGCATCATTCCCAGCTCAGCTGTCTAACCCATGGCATGTATTGCTTGTTGGTTTCTTTATAGATTAAGAAAAGGGTAGTTTGAGACTAAGCTATTGTGTGTGTGATGCAGTTTAATGAAATACTAAAAACCAGTAGCTTATGCTAGACTTGATCTATAAATCATCTACATTGAGCCAAAGCATAAGGATAGATACTATGGAAAAAATCTCTTATGTTGTCAAGAAGCATTTTAGGGAGAGGAAAATTAAGAAGAAATGGAGGAATCATTGGTTTCCAAGTCCAGTCAGTCTCTTCAGCCCAATAGCAGGGCCCCAACAGAAACAACTAATTTCGTGTAAGTAGTCAATGTATCAGCCTGGCCTGGGAGTGTAGAGTCCATTTTTTATGTTTTGCTTTGCTGTAAAGGATACATAGCATCTCAGAGATGATGCCCAAGCATTTTACCATCAAGTTCCATTATCAGCCCCTAGCTTCTTGAGAAAGGATTTTGCTAGATAGGTCAGGCTGCTCATAAATATTCTGTGAAGTTCAGGATGTCCTGGAACTCTTGTTCTTGGAGCCTTGGTCTCCTAACTATTGACATTATAAATGTATGCCACTATTTTGGCTTGTTTTTGTCAAGTTGATACAACAGGGACCATCTGGGAAGAGGGAACTTTCATTGAGAAAATGGCTCAGTCCATGTGACCTCTGGGTAAGACTGTGCTGGAATTTTCTTAATTCTTTATTACTGCAGAAGGGTCTACCCCATTATGATCAGTGCCAAACATAGACAGGTGGCCCTGGGGCTTAGAAGAAAGTAGGTTGAGTGAGCTATGGTAACCAAGCCTTGGCTTCAGTTCCTGTCTCCAGCTTCTTGTCTTAAGTTCCTGCCATGACTTCTCTTCAGGGTGGAGTATAAGTTGTAAGATAAAACAAAGCCTTTCCTCCCCCAAATAAATGCTTATCAAAGCAATAGGAGGCAAACTAGGACAGCCTCACTATATTCCTCATTTTATAAATTCTAATTCAGAGAAGTAAATAAATTATTTGTCCATGATTTTGTAGTACTTAAGAGACAGGATGAGTTTGAAATCTAATTCTTCCTGTTTCCAAGTCAAGTGTTTTCTAAGGTATTATACTCCACATTCATTCATAGGTATTTCTTGGGGATTGGCCAAGCTTTGCTGTATATTGTATCCTTTTCCACAATTACTTGATGAGTTAGGGGCAAACATGTTCACTCTTTAAATAGATCTGTAAGGTGAGGTCTACAAATAAGTATTGACCAGAGTGCCACCCTGGCCTCAAGGCACCAGGCAGATGCAACGACAATGAACAAATATGTGGTGGAGAGGTGGGAAAGATAGAAAAGCAGACCAGTGCATGTTCTAGCGAGAGAGGCAGAACCGGAGATGTGTTGGAGGTGAGAAGTGAGAAAGAGGGCTGAAGTATGCATGCTGTCATTGCCCAACATGGTTGGCTGCATGGTTTGCAACAGCCTGAAGGTTAAACAGGCACAGATTTACTCCCTGGACCTGTCTCTGGCTGCTGGATCCCCGTGGCTCTGGGTAATAACAGAGGCCTGAGATGCGGAAAGGTTCGCTTTCTGGATTGGACCTCCTTGAAGGACCAACGTGGCCTACAATGCCACTAGAGACCATGTTGGTGTTGGTGGTTCATGTTGTTGCTCGGGTCAAGATGAAGCCTGAGATTCATGTGGACATACAGAGTCTGTACCACCATCTGATGCCTTGGTGATGCCCTCGGACTTTGCTGCCTCAGGGAGCATGAGTGGCATGTGTAATCATGGGAGGCCATGACAAGGCTCATGGTCTGGGCAGTCACTGACGGTCACGAGTGGGTCAGTGGTCCTGATTCAGTCAAGGGCCATATGGATGTCTGTATCTATGTTACCACTGAAGCCCACATAGATGCTGGTAGTTCGAGCTGCCACCAGACGCCATGCTCATTGTAATCAGGGTGTGTATTACAAGATTCCCAAATAATCAATAAAAATAATCAAATAATAGATAATGATTTGATCACAAATCAGTGGAAAACACACTATCTAAAGTTTCCTTTTAGAAACAATGAAAAGTCATCTTAACATAATCAAGAACATTAAATTGGCAGGGTTTTGGGACCACTGCTCAGAATAACATCTAGATTTTCAGAGTGCACTTAAGGTTGTTTTGAATTTGAGCTAATCAGATGTTCTAACATGAATGGGAAGCTAGCTTTCTGCTCCAGATACCCCTGCAATAATTTATCCAGACAGTGTTAGACGTTTTCCCCTAGATATTTATGAAAGTGTTCATTTTTGTCCTTCTTCTGATACTGATCCTAACAACTGAGAGTTACAATTACCTTTCTTATAAAGCATATTGGTCTCAGTAAAAAAAAGAGTCAAACCTAATAAAACCCAAGTAATGTCATCTGTGTTCCATTTGAGGCCTTGTCTTCACAAACATTGCCAGTTTGTTTTGGCTTTCTTTCTGTTAAATCTTTTATCAAACCACCAACTGGAAAGATTTCAACCTATCTCCAGTCTGGTGGTGTGAAATAACAGGAAACCCCTCCTTCCAAAAATAATTGTCGTGAAAAGTTTAAAATTGTATATCTCCCCCAAAGATTGCTGTGAATTCAGATACATCCTGCTCCCACGTGCCTTCTTCTGGTCCAGGTCTCTTTCTTCTTGTGGGTGAAGTACTCACTGCTGTAGAAATGTGGAAATCCAGAGACACTCTGCTAGCTTCTGATAACAAACTTAGGACTCGAGGAGGTGACAGATAAGCTGTGTTTGGGAGGTGAGCTGGCAACCCTAAAGATTGTGTGGTATGGAAAGAATCACATGCAGGTGGTTCAGTGTCACCAGATTGTAGAGTAGGGAGTAGGAGAAAGGGCAGGGAGCATAGCTCAGTGACACAGCACATGCTTGCCTACCAATCATGAAAATCTGGTTTTTACAGCAGCACTGCAGAAGAGACAAAAGGTGAGAGAAAGTGAGAGGGGTTGAGTCATACTTTTTGGGTGCAATAGGATAAGCGTTACTAGGAAGACTCAATTGATGGGGAAGTCCTGTGTATATGTCAATAAAGCACTGTTGGCCAATAGGGAAGCAAGATAGGTGGGACTAGGAGTTGAGGAGGATTCTGGGAGAGACACAGGTAGGCACACCATGTAGCCACCATAGAAGTAAGAGATCCGGACCCTTTTCTCCGGTAAGAGAAATACTTAGATTAACAATTATGGAGTAAATACTTAAAGTCAGAGATATCCAGTAAGAAACAAGCAAACGGCCAACAGCTTCTTAATTAATATAGCATCCTGTGTCTTCATTTGGGACTGATGCTGCTCTGGAACCAGGCTGGCAGAAAGACTTCACTTTACACTCAATGATGAAGTCTAAGTTTCAGGTTTGAACTCCTGGGTAAATGACTGTGTCTATTGTAAGAAATGAGGAAAATCAGAGAATAATGGATGCTACTTGATTGCTTACTGGCTTCAGGGTAGTTGATGGTCCTTAACTTGTAAATATCCCCTAAATTAGATTCTTTCTTACTGATGTGACAAGGAGCTCTATGAGAGGAGGGGAAGAACTGACATCTTTGAAGCCATGCAGAGAGCTGATCAGAATGAGTAAAGACCCAAGGAAATCATTTCCTCTGGTGAAGGCCCGTTTCCAATAATAAGAAGAAACCTGGATGATAACATAGAGCAATTCCAAAGCAGCACTCAGGAGGCCACAGAAGGCCACAAGTGGCCAAGTCTCTCACATGCCAGGGCTACCTTTTCAGTGCCTGAGTTTGCATCATAGCACTCTTCCTTAGGGCTCACCTTCTTCATCTTGCCACAGCTCAGCTTCATGACTTCTTTTTCATGGCTGCATCTTCCACACTTTACCTGCACTGCCCTACCACTCCTGGGACATTTGTGGTTTCCCAACCCTGCCTTAGAATGCAAACCCAAGGAGCAGATCTTGCTAGAACTTCGCATTGGTTTCCTGGGGCTAGTACTTAGGAGTTGAGAAAACTGATGTGAAAGTAGCTTGCAAAGCACTGAGGGATGATGAAGAAAATTATTCTTTGCACCCAGCAAGTACGTTTCCTTTCTCAAGAAGGCTGAGCTCATCCTAAGGAAATCATTTCTGGGAAGTATTTTTAGGCAGTTGCCTTGTTCCACTCTGATTCTATGTCAAAATAGCCCAGAATGGGGAACATTGAGGGACAGGGTAGGGCTTTCTAATCAGTGCTGACAGTGGATGCTGTTAATAGAGAAGGTTCTATATTCACTGATCTAATGGCATCCTAAGACACTAGCCCTTGGGCATGTATGCTGCTCATAGTTGTAGTGTGTGCATACATCTTGTGCATCCATGTACATGCCAGTATGGTAGAGAGTGAGCATGAGTCTGTGCACTTTCCATAGTTCAAAGTCTATACACTATTATATTATGGTATTTTTCTTTTGTGTTTTTCTGAGATACAGTCACTCTCTGTAGCTGAGGCTGGCCTGCAGCTCATTCGGTAGCCCATACCAGCCTCACATGCATAATCTGCCTGCCTCTGCCTTCCAAGTACTAGTATTACAGTTACATGTTTTGACTATACTGTTAATATGACTCAATTTAGATATTAAAAAGGAGAAGGCCAGTGAAATGGTTGAACTACCTGCCAAACCCAAAGACAAGATTTCAATCCCTAGACAAGGACTGACATGATCAAGAAGGAGAGAACCACCTTCTGCAGATTTTTTGATAACTGCTGTGGGAATCACATACCTACAACTATACTACATAAATAGATGAATGAAAACATGTCATTTTGAACAGAAGAAACTCTTCGGTGTGTGGTTACTGGAGTCAGTGTTTTAATGCTAGAATAGATTCTTCTACTTCTTTTTATTTCTGAATGAAAGCGAGTGTTGAGGCACAAATGTCAGACTTTCCCATGCATGTTTCTTAATGGTGTATTCCCAGTCAAGTTCAAATTCTGGAGACGTTTTCATTCCCTGGAGATCCTAAGTATTGGAGTTGGTATAATGGGGCTTCTTGGATCTGGATTTGTTATAGCTTTGTTAGGGAACTGAGGGGAGATGAGGTTTCTAATATCAAAATGATTTTTGGTGAGTTAAACACTTATATAATTGTTTTTGAGAATTATTTAACTTGAGTTAAATTTAATGAGAGATGCAGAACCCAGGCTTTCCACAAATGCTACAGGATTTGTAGCAAGCATAGAATATACAACAACTTGGGCCATAGCTCATTTGAAAATGTCTATTTCAAGAAAGCTCTAGCCCTCACCTAGGTGCTAGATGGTTCTCTTACCCACATTACAACCTATTCTGTGTTGAAGGGGAAAGCCTTCTAATTTTTGTATCAGGAGTGTAGTGCTGATCCTTAAGCTTTGTTACTATGAGGCTCAGTTGGTTTCTTATCTAACATTGGCATTGTTTAGGCTAATGCTCCATTCTCTGAGCCATCCAAACCTTCTGAAACAGAAATTTTGCTAGGAATCCCCTCTGCTCACCATGCTCTAAAACCCCAATACTCCAGAAAACATAGGAAATGCCAGCCTAGCTTGGCTGGTTTGGACTTGCGTCTTCGTGATATCTCCAAATAAGTACTTCAGCTATCAAAGAAGTTAATTTACTATAGGTGATAAGGTTGCATGTGTGTATCAGCTTCCTAGCACTGCTGTACCAAAGGAACTCAGAAGAGTCAGATTAAAAGGGCAGATTCACTTGAAATTCGCAGGCAAATGGATGGCACTAGAAGAAACCATCCTGAGTGAGGCAATCCAGTCACAAAAAGAGAAACATGGTATGTACTCACTCATGTATGGAATTTAGACATGAATCAGGGGAGTGCCAGCACACAATCCCACTGCCAGAGAGTCTAGAACACAGAACCTTCATCCAGTGACTGATGAAAGCAGAGGCAGATACCCACAGACATACACTGAACTGAACTCCTGGGATTCAGTGTCAGAAAGAGAGAACTGATGGGCAAAGGAGATAAAACTGGGCTGGTTTAACCCACAGAAACAGTTGACCTGAACAAGGGGGAGCTCTTGGACCCCAGGTTGATGGTTTTGTGGAAAGCATGGGACTGACCCTGACCCCCTGAATGTGGATGTCAATGAGGAGGCCTAGGTAATCTCTGGGGCCTTGGGTTGTATTTATCCCTGGCGTACAAATAGACTTTGAGTGCCCATGCCACAGTATGGGAGGCTTTCTCAGCCAGGACTCTTGGGGGAGGGCCTAGGCCCTGCCATGTATGAAACGAGAGTCACTGGTGATCCACCATGGAGGGCCTCACCCTTCCTGGAGATCCGGGTGGAGATTGGGTGGGGGCCTGGGGGACCTGGTGGGGAGGGCAGGGGAGAAGGGAAGGAGAGGGATCTGGGATTGACATGTAAAACAAAATTGTTTCTAGCCTAAATAATAATAATGATAATAATAATAAAATGGCAGATTCAGATTAATGTGTTGACATGATTGGTTTCTCATGAGACCAGTAAGTGGGCTCTCTTCCCTGTTTCTCCCTTAACTTCTTCTGTTTTTAAACAAATCTTTGACCCTTCTTGGCTTGCAGGTGCATCAGTCTAATGCCCACCATCTTCTTTACATGGCATCCCTTTGTACAGGTTTTTGCGTTCAAATTTCCCATTTCAGTCTGGGTTAAGGTCTATTCTAATGATTTAAATTTAAATTTAATTTGATAAATTTTTGTAAAGATGGTTTCTAAAAGTGTTCCATTTTGTGGTTCTAAGGGAACTCATCTGGTTGTCCTTCACCAAGCTCAAGGCTCCTTGGATAATAGCAAATTTTTGTTTCTTGAGGATTCCAGCAAAGGGCTTTGCCCCAAGCTTTCCAGAGTCCTGGACTCTGCTAACTGTGACTAGTCTTTGTTGCATCACAAGAATGGGAAAGAAGAATGAGGAATTCGTGTTCCCTTCTTCATAGAGCACACTATTTTTCATTCCCATGTTGTCCTTTCTCATTATTTCCATAACTCAATTGTACCAAGTGTGCTTCTATTTTCAAATATAAACATGCATGAGATAAAGATTGGAACAGACTCTAAGAAGTGTGTATTTGGGCAATTTCATCACTGTGTTCCTGCACTCAGGCCTCAGAAGCCCTCTCTCAACTCCACTGCCCAAGAGGTGGGTGCTGGAGAAAAGGAAAATAGGTTTTATTCAGTCTGAAAAGAGAAACTTTAATGTCTTAGTTACCATCTCCCATTCCTTTGAGGGTGTGCTGAATATTTGTATGAGGGATATGAACAAAGATCAGCATGTCCCCAGGATCCTGTGCTAGACAATTTGTCTTTGACCTGGGTGGTGAACTTTTTATGATAGCATTGTTTTATCTTGAGGTGGAAACATTCAGTTTTATTGTCTTGGAATCAGATCATAAAAATAAGCAAGGTTAGAGGGATACAATGTGGAGGTCATTGTCTGAGAAGAGGAAAAGGAAGAGGAATTAAGATGAATCACTTATGCCAACAGTCAGAACATTATAGTGTACTTGTGATGTAATCGTCATTGTTAACTTGACTGCATTTAGAATTACATTGGAGATTTGGTGTATCTATGAGGCTATTTCCAGAGAAGATTCACAGAAAAGAGAAAGACCTACTCTGAGTACACATAGCACTATCCCATGGGTGCTAAAGACTAAATAAAAGGCAGAAACAATGAAAGATAACAGAACATGGCCAGTCTCCTTTCTGTACTCTTGTCAGCCAGGAAGTGAACATCTTTCTTCTGCCATGTACTTACACCTCTATGATGGTTCTGCCAAAAAACATGGGGCCCATTGACAGACCCCTCTGAAACCAGGAGCCAAAGCAAATTCTTTCTTGCCTATGTTGTTTCTGTTCAGTATTTGGGGCATCACGACAAAATTATCTTCAACAGCGTCTCAGGTAGCGACATAATTACTAGGTAATACAACCTCAGGGACTCGCCCTCATATATGTGGTTCATCATTGACTGAAGCAATATTATGAATCTTGTAAGTGCACCTAGTAGTTACCCTTTCTTGTGCTCTCGTGCTTCTCCTGTTGACTTTTGTCGTTTTCTAGAGACAAGATATGGTTTAGACATGAATTCCTCCTCAGCATATAGATAAAGGACAATGGTGTGAAGAGTGTTTAGATTGTGAATAGGACAAAAAGAAGGGCTATTTTGTTACTGCAATGTTAGTGAAGGAAGCCAGGACCTCCCAAATCCTAGGCAAGCGCTGTCTCACTGAAACAATCATCAAACAATGAAGAAGATAAATGTCTAGACAGGAAATTTTCTGACACACCCATCACCAATTTTTGCCTCATGGACCAATTGCTTTAGGCATGTTTTCCAGAATATGTAATAAGAAATTTCTGCTCTTACAAAAAGTACTTGTATCCTCTATTCCCCATATTATAAAGAAATATTACATAAAATTACATAAATTGCAAATATGTACCCTAGTGGAGTTGCATGATACATTAAATCTTTGACAAGTACAGCTGAATAAAAGCTAATTTAACTTTTCAACCAGAATTTCCTTAGTATGAAATTTTTAAAGAATTGTGTAGCAAATGCTCACATGACTAATGAAATAGATTCTGCAATGAATGATTTTGCTGTGTTTGCATTTTGCATTGTATTCAGTCTATTTCTCCATTCAATTGTCCATCTATCAACACCTTTTGTCTATAGATGTATTTCAAAATAAATTACAGATATGATATTTCAGCCTTAATTATTTTAACATACCTCTCCATAAATAAAATTGTTTAAATTGTCCATTTTCTTTCTCAAGGAGAATACATGTTATGCATGTTATATTCACATATCTGCATGTCACATGCTTTGGAATTATGGAGATATCACCTACGTAATGATAAAATCTTGTGTCATCACCATGCTGCCCCATTTGGTTTAATCACCAACTAGATGAAGCCCTATATAATCACATCATCCTGTGGGAAATTGAAGAGGGCCAAAAGCTTGTACTGCAGGAGAGCAGTAAGGTTTGCCTTCATTTCCAGTCATTCTTCTTAGGTTTAATCCGCAGGGAAAGGAAACAGTTCTCCAGGCCCCTCGAAGTAGAGGGAGGACCATGTGACCCAAGAGTAACTTTGTTCCTTCTATTCACTCCTTATATCACACTCAGGCTTCTTTCCCTGGCCATGCTCATGCTTAATTATTTTCTAGGATTCTTAATCCATCATCTCATGTCTGATGAAGGGGAGAAGTAGACCCCTGACCCTGTTCATATCATTTGTGGCAACCGCTTGTTTGAGAACTGATCTGAGTCTGCAAGTATGAGGGTCAAGGAGTGTGACAGCTTTCCAGTATTCTACTCTGCCTTAAAGGTGCCTAACAATTCTAAAAATTGTATGGGGAATCCATAGGAGAACCAGTAGTACTAGAGCCACAGAACTTTTATCCTCAGTCATCATCAAAGAAACTTCTTTTATTCTTAAAGCAGTCCGAAGGCTAGGGATGCAGTCAGCATGCATGAGGTGTTGGGTCCCACCCTCAACACCATTACCCTGACCACTACAATAATAAATAAAGCCAAAAGGCCCAGTGGTTCCTGCGTGCGTGTGTGTGTGTGTGTGTGTGTGTGTGTGTGTGTGTGTGTGTGTGTGTGCGTGCGTGCGTGTGTGTGTGTGATGTTGGGTCTTGCAAACCTCAAACTCAAGATCTTCCTGTCTCAGTGTCTTGATTGTTAAGATTATGTATTTCACCACATTCAGAGTAAAAACCAAACCAACCAAAGAACAAACAAACAAACAAAACCCCACAGTTGTTTTCCAGAATGGTATAGTTATTCCTACACATTTTAATCTAATTCTGCAGAAAATTTGAGACAGGTTAATTAAAAGCTATAGACTGGTTTTAAAGATAGAGATTCACACATAGTTGAGAAAGAGAATGTGTAATTTCTGGGTGTGATTCTTTGTTCTCAGAAGACAGTGTGGAGGTAAAGCAGTAATACATTTCATCTACTGCAATTGTGATGCACAAAAGATACTCAGCTGCTTTCAAACAACAAAGGGTAAAGGCAAATGCTTCTTTATGAAACAAGACTCATTATGATGGCTGACATTTCCTAAAAATGTCATCATTTGCATATAAAATGTGATGAAGAAACCATTTTTATGGTTTTAGGTATATTCTGAAGGGCCTTTGCAGACAAGCTTATTTGACTATCTTGAAGCAGCTGCATCTGGAAAAAGGTTTCTATGGCAACTTGTGGAAGCTTGATGTTTTTTATCCCTTTCAAGAACATAAATCACTCCATAGCCTGAGGCTTCAGAGAAGGTCTCCTATATCGTACAAGCTATTGCTCTTTGTTTTCATGTTATGTGTTTTGAATGTCTCAGAGAAAACAGGACAAGGGTTGCTACCCTTCCAAGAAGATTTGGAATCTGTCTTTTTATCTGTGTGTGAGTGGTAGGGGGTAGAAGATGTGAAAAACATCATTCTAGACTTTGTCAATGGCCAACATATGTGTGTATGAATGGTCTGTGCTGTTTCAGTTTTGCCCCACATTGTGATGGGTTTCTTGCCAGGAAAGGGTCATTCTGAATAAAATACGAGGAACTGTTTGGTCAAAGCTCTTCTCAGTGTGTGCTTCCTTGTCCAAATAGATTTGGATTTCTCTCTAAGGAGCATGTCCCAGAGCTTTGGATACTGACAGGTATCTTGATTTTTATCAAGATCTTCTTCCCAAGAAAGTTAATAAAGGCAACATTCTGATTTTAATTAAACTTCTGCTTGCTTCAAGAATTCAACAGCAAAAGCCTTTTGCTATGGGAAGAGCTATGGCTAATGGAGAACACACAGGACCTAGAGACAGAGCAATATTTCAGCGCTAGCTCTGCTTCACTAAGTGTGTAACTCTGAGCAAGTCTCCATTTCATAATCTGAGAAATGGACACAGCAATGCTGATGTTATGGAAGACTGAATGCGTGGGAGTGTTGGAAACTGCAGTGCTATACAAATATGAGGTGGTTATTATTATAATTCGGCTGTCTCTTTTTTTTTCAAAATGTCAGAGGTATCTTACCATATTTGGTGTGACAAAAACAAATTAGTTTCAATATATCTGTATATTTTAGTTTCTTACAACACATGAAAAAGCTTAGATGCTACTATATCCGTTTATTTCTGTATCCAAAAGTCATTTCTAAAAGAGTCCTTTTTGTTTAAGGATACTTAATACAACCATTCAACAGACACATCTAAACGCCAACTGTACCCTGCACAGGAAGAGAGAAAACATAGATAATTCCAATCTTGCCATCCCTGACATGAGCTTTCTGAGCTCCATGGGTGTCCTGGCGACACAGAGAAAGGGGAATGCCATCCAGCCTCTACTCTGTCAATCAAGCCATTTGCTTCATTAAAAAGACCTTTTAGAACTTTACCTGGCAGGAACATATACTTTCTAGTAATTTACGCAAAGGCAAGGAATAAGCCTCATTGCTGCTTAGATGATAGGTGCCATCAAAGGGACTGGGCATCACTGTTAAATGGCCCCTTCACATTTCACTCTTTCACTTGGGATTGGGACTTAGCGTCAGTGTGCTGAGGTTGGAACACTGTCTCTGCCACTTGCCAACTGTATGACCTCGGGAGCACTCCTTGGCCTCTGTGTTTCACTTCCTACATTTGCCTACCCAACTGGAGTAGAGAAGCTGGCTCAGTCACTGCTTCAAATGTTAGTTGTTTCAGTCATGGCTTCACCTGCATGGTGGGCTTATCATCTGACTTCTTCCTACACATGACTTTCTCTTAAGGAATTTGACTTCTAATAGAGGCTGCTTTTCTTCTTCCTGCTGACCTTTTTGGGGTATGTTCCTGTGAAATAACTAAAGAAACATTGTCTTTGGAGACTTCAAAGGACTCCAGTTCTTTGATCTGAAGGTTGCTTCATTGTTTCTAGAATTTCCTCACAAAACCATTGCTTTGCCCAGGGGGTGGCGGCACTCGCCTTTAATCCCAACTTTGGAAGGCAGAGTTCCAGGCCAATCTGGTCTTCAGAGCAAGTTCCAGGACAGCCAAAGCTACACAGAGAAACCCTGTCCGGAACCACCCCTCCCCTCTCAAAACCCACATTGCTTTGTCAGAGTGATGGAGGTGATGAGGGTTATTTGAATATTAATACTTTTGTAAGTCCTAATGGAATGCCTATATCATTTGTCAGGGTTACAAGGTTAGAGGTACTTCGAGGTGTTGTAAATTTCATTGTCAATTCTGTCTACCAAGATTGTCTCACTCTCTCTTGGTAACTTTAGACTGGAAAAAGTTCCAATGCAGCAATAAAGTACAGATGTTTTGTATTACTTCCAAGACAATTAATTTCCTATTTTGAAATGTAAAAGTTGGTAAAATGTAACAGATTAATCCGAAGGGCATGAAACAAGTTGTCAAAACAAAGAACGAGGTAGATGGATGCTGATTTCACACGTCCTGCAGGTTTACAGTCTCCCTCAGAAGCTAACTCAAGTCATTTTCTACAGCTCCGAAATGGAAATGCCAATGCTAATGAAGCTGCTGGCCACTGATTTGTAGGTCTTTAGAATAATCTCCGTGTCTAATAATATCCATGATCACTGGTATGCTGAAAACTTTTCATTACCTTTCAGGCTACTTGGCCAGAGAAATGCAGCATTTTTTGTTTATTTGTTTTTAATTTTTGAGACATGGTGTCACTGTGAGGCTGGCCTTGAACTTGTGAATCTTCTGCCTCAGTCTTCAGATCACTGAGATTAAAGAGCTGCCATCAGGCCTGACAGAATGTAATCTTTGTGTAATTTCATAAAATGACATGTATACTTCTATTATTTGTTCAATAGCCTGTATAAACTATTTCTGAAGGAATCAAATAACTAGGTTTGTGATATATTAATTGACCCTGCATATTAAAGTCAAGTTTCAATAACCTTGTAGGAGTGCACGGTGATGATAAACTTGCTTTTGAATCCTTTTCCAAAGTCAAATATCTGTTCAAAAGAAAAAGTTAGTTTTTTTGGTGATTCTTAATATTTACATAGAGAACAGAATGTTTTCAGATAGTTTGTAAGGGTTGGTACATCGAGTTATATTTTAAATTTTCCTTATTTGAACCAAGAATGGTTGTTAAGAGGTGAGGTATTGGTTTCAACTCTGGTTCTCCGATTTACTAATTATGTAAACTCTCTGACTGTTGAAACTGAGGATTAAACATTTCTCAACCTTGTGGTGAGGACAACGTGGTGTTTGTGGAGAGCACTGAACATGAAACTAAGTGCTCTATATTTTAGGTGATACCTGGTAATATGAAGCCCTTAAAAACATTATTATTATATTCAGAAGGTACTTCATGTTTAGTCAGGGCCAAATATATTATCTAGTGATTTTAGGGTCAACATTGTTGCTAATTTATGTAAAGTTTTACAATAGGATTTAATGAACACAGGCTTTTCCTGCCTTCTCAGAGTATGTACCATTTCTCATATTTTGCTTCAGTGGCAAATATGTTGAAGGTTCCAACTCCAACATTGTAAGGAACACATGACTGCTTCTTGATCATCTTAATCACGTCCTGACTGGACTCTGACTGCTAAAGTCAGTGATGTCATAAGCCATCCACATTTGTACCAGTTCAACCAATTTTTGTATTTTTAATTTCCCTTTTTTAATTGATGCCTAAAAGACATTTTGAGTTTTCCCAGAAGCACCCAAAACATAAATTTAAAAAATGCAAGGGATTCCCAAAACATAATTCCATGTTGCTCAAGATTGTTTGTGTCATTTTCTGTTTATAATTATAATGCAGTACAGGTAGAGAACTCCATTCATTGGTTTGCTTTACTAACTGTTTAGGCATTTCATCAGATATTATTTAGTAGCTCTATTCACTAAAAGACAGTACCCTTTGTAGAATCTCCTATGTGAGTGTCTGTGGGTAATGCTCGATTTCCTTCCCAGTTCTTTTGTTTAACCCTCAGCATGCTGCTGAAGTTTATGTGAACTCGCTGACAACAGCTGTTACTATGGCTGAATGTGGTTTGATGTCTTGGGCTGATGCTTGATAAGAAGAAGGCCTTCGGACTGTCTGCAATTCTCAATTTAAATAGAAAATGGCTACCTTTTCCTGTTATGAGGGTAAAGCTGGCAAACTGGAGTTAAAACTCCAAACACCACATTCCTAAAACTGAGTCCTAGGATGCTTCCATGCTATAGGTGTGGCTGCTTGTAGTGTGGACTCTGTGACCTTACTCTGCCACCAACTGAAACACTTGACCCTGCCTCTGGGGAAAGGGATAGAGAGATACATTAAGTTAAATAAAGAAATGTTAATCCAATCCCTCTGGAAAATGGGTTTC
Organism: Mesocricetus auratus; assembly: GCF_017639785.1. Classification (NCBI taxonomy): domain Eukaryota; kingdom Metazoa; phylum Chordata; class Mammalia; order Rodentia; family Cricetidae; genus Mesocricetus; species Mesocricetus auratus. The sequence goes on from NW_024429213.1 coordinate 5,503,570, forward strand.
CTCTGTGAAAATCACTACCAGATGGACATAGACACTTTGGCTCATTGTGTTTCTTCATTCAGACTCAGATTATGTCCAGGGAATTCTTACCAACCCACAAGATTGAAGTGTGTCTTCAAACACGTTGGTCCCGATAAAGCAATAAATATGCTTAGAAGTAGGGATTCTAACTATAACACACATTGAGAGACGTCATCAGAGACGAGACAGAAACTGGAAAGGTGATGGCTTTTTTCACTCTCTATGTATCCTCAGACAGAAAATGAGGCTATCAAAGAACCTTATCTCACTAGCTAGGAATGCGCTTATTGAATCAAGGTACAATAAACTCTCACTTTTTTCTTTGTTAGTGCTGCTGGGGATGGAAGCTAGGGTTTCACGTAAGTCAGGAAAGTACACTAACACTAAACTACACTCCCATCATGAATTAATACAAGAAAACACAACAGTAGTTTAAATGGAGTGGGCACTAGGTGTGTTACAGTAGTGGGACCTAATAACATATAGTCATTATTTTTGGAAGGCAGGAAAGGAACTGTTTTATGTATCTGTGAGACACAATAGCATTTTGGCATTTCTTTGATTTTGTTTGGTCCCATGAAGCAAGTAAGTAAATTCAATTTACTATAAGAGCATCTGTTCTTGGAGGCAGCTCTTGCTAAATTCTGCGGGTGCTTTTATTTCATATTTTTATATTTGGCAATGCTATGGATAGAAACCTTGGTTTTCCCACATGCTAAGTAAATGACCTACCTCTGAATCAGTCATAGCCCTCTAGTGGTTTTAAAGATGCAGGGCCTTGTTTCTTTTCTACTGAGAGACATAACAGGGGTGGATTCAGATGGGAGGGTCAGTGGAGAGGAACTGGGAGGACTAGAGTGAGGGGAAACCACAATAAGAATATATTATTGAGAAAGAAATATATTTTTTATCAAAGTAAAAAGTTCCCTTTCAAAAGTCACCTCACAACAAAAGGTTCAGGTATTTAAGAGCTAAAACATTAGACCATGTCTAGGGTGTGTTAGACAAAACTATACACAGGTACTCAATAAGTTATTTTGACTACTTGAAAAATTAAAGTGTGGATGGAGCCATTTCATCCTTGATCAAATATGATCAAGCATATCTGATCAGCTATATCTGATCAGTGATCAGGCATATCTGAAATTAAGATGTGTAAAGTGTCAGTTTTATGACCTTAGCTTTGAAATTTTTTGTTAACTTCCAAAAGTACAATTTCCTAGTAAACCCTAAGCCGGCTTATAGGTGCTGAAGACTGACCCTCTCTCACATGGTTGATTCTTAGAGTTAAACTGATAGTGGAGTATGTGGCTACTATTGGACCCTTTGACTCCAGCACACACATGCATGTTCTTGATTGTGGTCTTGTTTTTGCATTAGCTTGTCTGACCTATAATTTGGTTTTTAAAATATGAATATTATTGACACAGAGATATGGAATGTTTATTTAGATGAGATATTCACCGCTAATGAAATGTGTATTATTCTTTCTAGAAGTATCACATGGTTTCCTAGATGGAAACTCTAGGCCTCTACAAAGAATTCCTATCTATATACTAGTTGTATTATAGCAGAGCTCATGTGAATGTGATTTTTCTTGTTGGCCAGTAGCATGAGGAGCATGTCTGTAATCTTGCAGCAGATTTGATCATAATGTTTTCTTGTATATTTCCCAGGCATGGCAGCAGCCAAACTCCTGCATGACTCTGGCCTCAGTGTGGTGGTTCTGGAAGCACGGGATCGTGTGGGAGGCAGGACTTACACAGTTAGGGTAAGATACTAAGGATGGGGATGAGAAACTTGGGTCTGCAGCTGAGTTGTGTATTTAGACTTGTATTCCCTGAAAGTTTTTGATCCTGATTTTCTAAGAGGGTGGAACATGACTCTAACATTTTCCATATGGCCCCTCTCTTTTCTTTACCATCATCATCATCTATGCGTGCTAAGCATCTTTCATCCAGGAACTTGCACATGCCAAGCACACGAGTAGCACTTCTAGCCCAAACTTCTCTTTTAACTTATCTCTTTTTCATCTTTCTTCTTTCTCTTTGTTTTAGTCTTCTCGCTTCATATCTAACATAAAACTAGGAATGGGAAGGAGAAAAATGGAGAAGCAGATTGTATGAGATTGTATTATAGTAATAGCAAGAAAACTATCAGAAGTCTGGACGTCCCAACCCTAGTTTGGAGGCTTCTCTAGAACTAACACAATCATTTCAGCCACACAAACTGAATTCGGGGGTGCATAGGGAGTCTCATTTTTAGTTAATTATTTATTGTTCTATTTTGATTTATTTTGTTTTTTAAACATCAAATAATAATTGTATTCCACTTATGGAGTACAGTGTGATACATATACAGTGTGGGTAATTAAATCAAGTTAATTAACTGTTATCTCACTCATTTGACATTTTTGTGGTGACATACTTGAAATCTACTCTTAGTTATTTGAAATATACAGTGCAACATTATCAACCAGGGCCACACTACTGTGCATTGCAGCTCATAACTTACTCTTCCCATCTAGCTGAAACTTGCATGCTTTGACCAGAAACTCCTTATTCCCTTTGTCCCTACCAGCCACACCTATGAAACCCCTAGTACCCACCATTATACTCTTTACCTTTATGAGTTTGACTCATTCTAGATTCAACATCAATTTATTTCACTTAACATACTGCCATGCAGATGCATCTATGTTGTGCTAATTGACAGAATTTCCTTCTTTGTAAAATCTGGATAGTATTCCATTGTGTGTATCTATAGCATATTTTATTTGTCCACACATTTTAGGGTAACAAATGACTCCTTTGGAGGAGAGGATCTAGATAGCAAATGATTAAATCAACACAGTCAAGTAAGGCTATTTTTATGTCACTGCTTTATGAGTTCCTAGTTTGGCTGAGGATATTGGGCTCAGGGATATTGAGCTCAATTGTAAGTGATGGGTTCTGAAGTGTCTTGCCTTTTCAGTGGCCAATTTTCTTTTTAGACATTGATTTAATAGTTGAGTCACGTGAATCAAGTACAGCAGAATTGAGAGAAGAACTCATCTTTCCACAGACGCAGCTCAAATGTATCCATAACCTGTCAAATATTAATTGCTTATTTAAGAGATTTTTTACAAACATTCATCTATATTCTTTTCTCATGGAAAAACAGAATGAAAATGTTAAATATGTGGACCTTGGAGGATCTTATGTTGGGCCAACCCAGAATCGTATCTTACGGCTGGCCAAAGAGCTGGGATTAGAAACCTATAAAGTGAATGAAGTTGAACGTCTGATCCACTATGTAAAGGTAAGTCTAAAATAGACATGGAAGGCTTGCAGCTACTCTGAGAGTGTGTTCGTTGTGATCAAAAATAAGTTGAATGGCAATTCTAAACCTATTTAGGAAAGCTGTTGACAAAGTCATACTTCCATTTGGTAAATTATGTTATAAATTCACTAGAGAAAAATATTTGTGATTAGCTTATTAAATATATCTCTATTTAAATACCTGTGGCACTTACAAGATATGTAAAAATCTGTATATAGTTTTTCAAATGCTTCCCTAGACTTTACATGCAAACCCTATTTGTAATATGACTCATGGAGTACTTTGCTATTTTTACCGTTGCATCAGACAGGTCGGTTAAAGTTATTCTTTTCTGGAAATTGATGTAAAAGTGGCTCAACAATCAAATCCCAGCAGTTTCATGGAGTCTCTGCCTCCCTCCCCTCATGGGTTACCTAAACATATTTCCTCTCTCTTTCCTAGGATCGTTTGTGACTCACGGTTTCCTCCTCCCAACCTACACTTCCATCTCATGGCCTATGGATCTTTTCTTCTTTTGCTCTATGCCAACCAGGGTTAACACTTACATCGCCATCCTAACTTCCTCCATCTGAACAACTGTGTGTGCTACACAGAGCTGAAGGATGGAGGAATGGAGCACTTCTGAAAGCAGAAACTCTGGTAGTTTTAAACTAGAAAGACAACATCCTAGAACCGACAGAAATCCTGAGGATTTCCCACTGGCCACTCCTCTCTGTGGATTCCATTTCTTCCAGCATGATTCTTGTTGTCTTATATCTCTCTATTCCCATTTCCCCAGAGTCCTCACTTTGTTCTCAAAACCATTGATAATTTATGCTAAGCAAAGCTAAGCTCTGGCAGAGGTTTTTAAATTTCTTTCATTTCTCTTTTCTTCACTTGCTCCCAGAGGTGAAAGGAAGCAATAGGAAAAAATCACTCCCTCAGAAAATGGGCTAAAGGGGAACTAAGAGAATAGTTTGGAAGTACAGCACTCTATGTTTGCAAGCACATGCTAAACACGTATGATGGCCTAGGTTTTCAAGCACATGCTAATCATTTAGGAAGCCCTAGGCATGAGAGTACTAACTAAGCATTTATGAGGCCTTAGCCTTAGTTCCCAGGACCACTCAAAATTAAACCAAAATGACAAAAGGACTACTAACAGTTTGATTTGTAAAATAATGCAATGCCCTTATATCTGTATGATACGATTAAGAAGCAGACCATACATTATGAATCATTTAGTAATATAGAAATGAAGCAGCTACTTGATTTGGCATAATTCAGTATAAAATAATTGACCTTCAAATTTTGTTTTATAAGTCTTTTTTCTGCATGAAAAAGAGTCACATGAATTAGAAATGAAAACACAACATGGTGATGGTGTGATTTGCTTGACAAGACAGTCCTCAGTAAATTTCCTTTGTTGAGTTCTTTGCTTATTAAATGTGTTTTCAAATTGACCATTCAAAAAAGTCTTCCTGATTCTGCCTGCATGACTTGCAGAAATTGCCTCATTGCAGCACCAAGATCTCCTAGGTTTCTCCAGGCAAAGGAGACAGTTGCGTTTGCTGTTCTCTTTGCACACCACAGGTGCTCGCTGCTTCGGAGCTGTGTCTAGGATGATTTGTTTAATTCTGGCAGTCTTACAGCTTGATTAAGTCTGTTGCTTAAGAAAGAATGTTCCCATTTATCAACTGTGGACATGGTGTTGCCCTTAAATCATTTTTTATAGTGGGTACCAAATGTGCTTCTTTCTTAGACTGTCCTATTAACCTGTGCTCAGCTAAGAAAATATAAATAATGAAGCAGTGTCCTTGACTTAATACAGGGTAAATATGTATGCCAATGTACTCTTTATACAATTTAAAGTGACTATTACTGTTTTATATTATTACAGAAGTAAAGCATGCCTGCTGTAAAAATATAATCAGAAACTATGAGTAGAGAAAAACACTTTTAAAAAGGAAACCCTCCATTATCTTTTCTTGAAAATAAAATCACTCTCAAAAAGTCTATTGCTTCTTAGATTTTCATAGTCCAGGATTGCTGTTGTCTGACCTCTGCTGGAAGAAATGGGAAGTATCTGTGAATTTTATATAAAGTCATGTGCATATGCATAAATATGTATGTTTGGTATACTAACTTAATCTCTAATTATCAATAGTGAGAGAAAAGCTGAACATTAATGACACTGAAGCTGCTATGTGGATAAGGGGCCTCACCGAGCTCTCAGTGGTTATGTTGAGACCTACATGATGATAAAATAGCTAAATAATCAGCCCCAAACTAAAACTTGTTTCCTATTTTGCACCTTCCCTGCCCTTGGCCTCATGATACTTTTCATACTTTTAACCTCTAAAACAAAGTCTCTGAGTGTCACGTCTATTCCTAAGATTATTACCAACACTCCGTCTCCTCCTACATGCCAGACAGAGGTTCAGAACTCCGTCTTTTCTCTTAGGAAAGGCAGTGCTTTGGGAGTTCCAACATTGGCCTCTATTACCTACTTTAATAAGCTGACCTGACAAAGGTTAACTCTTGAATCCCAGGCATCAGCCTGGGAATCCAGCATGGGACTGATCAAGACCCCCTGAATGTGGGTGTAAGTGAGGAGGCCTAGGTAATCTATTGAGCCTTGGGCAGCAGATCAGAGCATACACACGGACTTTGGACTCCCATCCAACAATGTGAGGTGCACTCTCACCCTGAACTCTTGGGGTAGGGTCTAGGCCCTGCCCTGTATGAAATGACAGACCATGAACACCCCCATGGAGGGCCTCACCCTCCCTGGGGAAATGAGGGGATAATGGGGGGGGTTTGGGGGAAGGGCACGGGAGTAGGGGAGGGAAAGGGAGAGGGACCTGGAACTGACTTGTGAAGCAATCTTGTTTCTTATCTAAATTTAAACTGAAAAATAAATTTTAAAAAATTATTGCCTCCAAGTGCAGTATATAGTATTTTCCCCTTATGTTTTCAGTGGACTTTCATGTATTTCTTAACTGGAACCCTAAGGTTATCAAATATAGTATGCTTTTTTCTGTGTTGTCAGACCCTCTGAGTTAGCTTGTCAGAGGGGTCTTTTGTTTGCTTGTTTCTTTGTTTTTAAATTTCTTTTATGAATGTTAATGGAAGATTTGTTTCATGTACAACTTTAGTAATATTAGGCTAAAGGACCTGAGTATGCTCATTGATAAATGTTTGTGTGTTTCCTAAGCTTACATGGAACCCATGGCCTTACACATGGTAGGTAATTGTGACAGTTTCCAGTTATATCCCAAGGTCTGCTGGCCGATATTGAAAATGATGGTATGAAACTACCTAGAAAAGGAGGTTGCATTGGCTCAAGATGGGTTGGATATCCGTATAAAAGGATATCATGAATTCTCCAGTAGTTATAAGAAAAATGATCAGCTGACAGATGGATCTCTTCTTGCAGTCTCCATAATAGGCACCCATAAACCCCTGGTGTGATAAACAGACCTATGTACTACCTAGATCCATTCTCTCTAAACTGTGTGTATCTGTGGAGCAGCATTCTTTAGTGTTACTATAGATCTGTTTTATGCTGTTAAAATGTAATTTTGCCAAAGCAATTAAAGAAGGAATACCAAACTTATGAGATTTAATTATCAGTGAGAAGAGCAATCATTTTGGCTCAAATTTATATAATTTACAAGGTGTTTTTACATAGACTATGTCAGAATGAAACCAATTATTCATATAATTATTATATGCTAACAAAAATTAATAAAGTTATTGATACAGCCATTAGTTCTTAGGAATTATTGTTAAGAACCCACTGATATTCTATTGTGAATTTCTTATTGTGTCATTGAGAAGATAGCAATCTAAATGTCTTAGAAATGACCACTTGCCTTTAAAATATAATTCAAAAGAAAATCTAATAGAACACGATTTAGGGAAACCTGCTGCATTTACAGCTTCTGCCCTGTCCTCTAGCATCGCATATATGTTTTCACACGCATAAATAAGTCGTTGTTTTGTTGTTTGGTTATTGCTCTTTTGAATCCCTACTCTGAAGATTTTGGAGACATGTCAGAGGCTGTGACTAAATGAAATTTCTCTGTTTCTACAGCTTTTGTGTGTATGAGAATAGAAACTAAATTTAAGTTCCCAGGAAACCACTTTAGGACTGAAGACTCATCTAACACATGATTGGTTGATGCAAAGGTGTAATCTAACTCAACACTAAAAACAAAGCTTCACGCTGATACTTGCTTCTAGCCTTCCATTATGGAAAGAAACTGAGCAAAAAGGCACTTTGGCCTTGACCTGCTTGCCTGTGGACAGAAACAAAGTTCATTGTCAAAGACCTTTTTGTGTTGTTATGGCCAGCTTCCGTTCTACAGAATCATGTGACTGAGGAGAGTTGTCATTATTGGATTATCTGTTTGTTACTGTTGTAACTGCGGTTGCCTAAACTATCTGGGGGAGGGAACACTTGGCCCAGCTCCTCAGTTTTTTTGACAACTCTGAAATCCACTTGAAAACCTGGTATTTGGAACTCACATGAAGACATAGAGGGCAAAGTGTAGGTCTCTCCCAGTAATAATTCCATTTCAATGAACTCCCTCAACTATCTGTTGGTATTGGAGAAGAGCAAGAGAATTAGAGAGGAAATATTGAAAATTAAGAATTCAAATGATAACTGCATTTAACCAATGAAATTATCCTGCTATTCAAGCTATCAAAGGATAAAAGCAATCAATGGTCTTATCTAGCTGTAATGCCTATGAACCACAACAATGACCAGAATGGCAAGATATCCCAAAAAGTGTGATAGTGACGCTTATATTCTGATGGTAACCAACAGTTGTCTAATTGAACTTAAGACCTGATCAATAGGGAATTAATGTCTGATACTGTAAACTTAGACCACTACTCATGGCTGCTTACACCATGGACTTTAGAGGAGAACCTAATACTACCAGTTCCCTAAACCACTATGATTTCTAAGTGTGTTCTGAATACATATCCCTTTAGTGTTTGTTTGTTTGAAATAGGCTTTCTCTGTGTAACAGCCCTAGCTGTGCTGGAACTCAACAGTCCAGGCTGCCCTCGAACTCCCTGAGATCTACGTGCCTATGCCTCTCAAGTGCTAGAACTAAAGACTTGCACCACTACTACCCAACCTAAATACATATCCTTATGCCCACAAATAAGTGTAGCTCTCATCCCTCATCAAAGAAGCTTCTTTTTGTGACATTTGGAGGCCATTCCAGGAAGCACAACTGGTCAAAATGCAGAGATCCACTAGCTGGGGCTCCCAGCCTCAGTTGATACATCTATGGCACAATTCTACTTACAGCTTAGGAGACATCATGGAAGAATGGTGGAAAGACTAAGATTCAGGGGACCAGGATACCTGCCTTGAGATACTATCTTCTATATATGGACAGAGAAGCTGTAGCCATGAAATCTCTACAATGTGCTTGTCTCAATGAGATCTGAAAAATGTCAGTACCAATTGATATGCTAATGTGGTTGGGGGAAATCCCGCAACTAGATGAAGAGCTATAGTCACATGAAGCCTTCTGAGAAAGGGAGAAGCAGTCTTCTTTAGGGATAACCCCCTCCCTTGATAGGCTATCAAATCCCAGCCAAATCGTCCCTTCAAACTTCCCACAAGAGCATTAGCTCAGAATCTGTGAAACTTGATGGTGAGGTAATATGAAGGTTCCTAAGCTTGGCTGTTTGATCTCTAAAGCTATTCTATTGCTGAGAGCAAACGCACAACCACTTGAAACTGATACTCCCTAACAATGTTTTCAGTAGCTTCTGTGAGAACTTTAAATGCCTTATTTCCAAATTAGACTACCAGTTGGATTGTGTATTTTGGTTTTGTTTAGTTGGTTGTTTGGTTTTGTTTTTCGAGACAGAGTTTCTCCATGAAACAGTCCTAACTGTCGTGGAATGCACTCTGTAGACCAGGCTGGCCTTGAACTCACAGAGATCTGACTTCCTCTGCCTCTTGAATGCTGGAATTAAAGGTGTTTGCCACTACTGCCAGGTTGTGTATTTTAAGACAAGTTGTCATCATGCATCACAGACTAACCTCAAACTCAGCATCCTCCTGCCTCGGTCATGTGGGGTGCTGGGTGTTTAGGCATGGGTCACCACGTCCACCTTCCAGGCAATGGTTCTCCCAGTGCTTTGCCGCTTCTTCTACCTTAGAATCGAGTGGCCCCTGTTTTCTAGCTGCTTGAAAGTTTTGCCCTAGCAGTAGTCCATTGCAAAACATTACCAATTTGCCATTCAAAGTTGGCTCCAGGAACAGCTCGGCTATGCTGAGCTTGGTGTTAAATACATTGAATTAACTTAAATATGAAGAAAGACAGGAATTGACTATTTTATGCATAAAAAGTCTTTATGGTGCTAAGAATTGTGTTGTTAGCAGTTAGAATGCAGGAAGATGAGAAGGAACATGAATTTAACCTTACATAGAACAATATCCACGTACACTAATGCGGAATTGTACTTCGTAAAAACGGAAGGCTCTTGGTGAATTTCATGATCTTCTAATGCTTCAGACTCTCTCTGTTAATTGCAAAATATATATTTAAGTTCATCACTTCTTTTCCTTTAATTCACTTTTTGTATCTTCCATGAAATTCAAAGTCATGTGTGTCATTTAATGTTACAAATGGGATTTCATTCTGAAGTTATTTCTCTGCCCTTTCCTGCCATCTTCCTTTCTTCTTTTTTGTGTTTCCGTTGTCTCCCTTGATCACACTTTTGTCTATCTATCTTGCCATAGCAAACATCTATCCATTCCCCTACCTATCTTTCTGTTTCGTAGAGACTTGTTATAAAGAGGTCTACAATCCCATACACTAGATGGTATGGTGTTTTTCAAACATAGATGCTGTTATGTGAGGGGGATATGATGCTTTCTTTATGTATCACTTGTGTTTTTTTTGCAGAGACATCCTGTCATGTTTATTTTTGAAAATGTAGTAGACACAGGCTTTAGCGAGCTCACGACTTGTGAAAAGAAGGTGGACTGCTGACTCTAGCAGAGCTGTGTGCCTCTCAGCTGTCTAGGCAGTAGCCTCCTGCTTTTACACATTCGTGGATAATAATCAAGCTACTTCTAAGCAGACTTAGTGTTTACATTCTAGATCCAAAAGCAGCTAACTGCTCTGCAGCAGACTCTGTAAGGCTCTTCTGTTGCTATTTTTAAGCTACAGAATTTTCCAATCTCTTCTCTCTCTCTCCCTCCCTCTCTCTCTCTCTCTCTCTCTCTCTCTCTCTCTCTCTCTCTCTCTCTCTCTCTCTCTCTCTCTCTCTCTCTCTCTCTCTCTCTCTCTCTCTCCTTCTCCCCCTCTGTGTGTATGTATGATTTCTCCCCCCCTTGACATTGTCACCATCATTTAACTTCTTTGACACCTTGCTGTGTTACTTGTGCCTTTGAGCCTTTGAGCCTTTATTGCTCCATCTGCAAAGATATAATCCTACTAGGTTTTAAAGACAATGCATTTTGAGTGAAAACACTGAGTAATACTGTCACAAGCAAAGCTACTTGGATACCCTGAAGATTTTATGAGCATTTTAAAAGGGGAGATAATTGGTTTGGTGGTTTGGTTTTCTTCAGAAAATTCACTTTTCTTTTACAAATATTTATTCTTTAAATGTGTGTGTGTGCATGTTGTACATGCACATGCATGTGTGTGCATATGTGAATGCAGAATATGCCCACAGTATCCAGAAGAGGGCATTAGATCCTCTGGAGTTACCAGTGGTTGTCAGCTGCCTATCTAGGGTGCTGGGAGCTAAATTACTCTGCAAGAGGATATGTGACCTTAACCTCTGAACCATATATCCAGTCGAGAAAATACACTTTCCTAATTCTTGCCATTAAGTATGAGACACCAGGAAGGATCAAGATTTCCAAATTCCCTTTACATGTACAACAGGCCAGTAAATTCATCCTAAAAATATTTTCATAAGCTCTTTGGACACTGAACTGGCAGTTGACACTTTAAATCCAGTCTTCCTCTGTTTGTTTCTTGAGTTATGAGTAGTCTAGGAGATCAGCATTTGGCTGCAGCTAAAGTCACATGCCCAGACTAAATTGATCATAGAAAAGAAAAAAATGCCCTTTTCTGTTTGTGTTAACTTCTAAATTTCTCTCCACTTTGCTCTGATTACTTTAGACTAGAATGTGGTTATGATTATTTAAGTTGACGACCTTTCCCAATGTTGCCAGGGGCAGTCATTATTGGTATTCTTATGGAGCTAAGCTCAGAATACTGAAATACATCCACTTTACTTCTTTTCGTCATATATACATGACAAAAATATATACATTCAAAAACTCATTAAAAAGCTCAAAATGGTCTTGTCCAGTCTAAATAAAATCTATTTCTATAAACAATTTAATGTTTCCTAGAAGTCACAATAACATGTGAAAAGAAAAGTTCAAGTACATTTTAACAATACCTTTTAAATGGGGCTAGAGAGATAGTTCGGTGGTTAAGAACACTGACATGTGGTGGCTCACAAATTCGGTAACTCTCTTTCCATGTGATCTGAATCATTCTTCTGCCCTCTGTGGATACCAGGCAAGCATGTGGTACAAAGACCTAAATGAAGGCAAAATACCAGTACACATGCCATTAACTTTTGAGATACAATTACAATATTTCTCCCTTTCCTTTCCTTCCTCCAAGCCCTCCCATAACTCCTCTCTACTCTGCTTCAAATTCATGGCCTCTTTTTCACTAAGTGCTATTGCATTAAGTATTAATAATAATAATAAATCTTATTGCATCTAGTATGTATAAAATATATCAATTTATAATTTCAGCCTTTTAATGTAATCATTATAAATCATTAATGCTACATTTTTCTTTCTGTTTTGTAACAACCTTTGTTTAGTTAGTTTATAATATATACTATTTGAATTAATCCCACATCACATGTTTAGCATGTGGCTAGTGGCTACCGAATTAGACAGCTGATGCCTTAAGTGTTTACTGTAGTCCCATGTATTTTTGAAAACGTTCCTAATCCATCTTTAAACATTAAAGCATCACTATAAATACTAGTTCTCACAATCTAGGCCTTATATTACATCACAAGTTAATTTTACTTATGCTGCAGCTGCAAGCATCTGGCATCACAATGAACTTGGAAATCAAAACAAGCTTCCTTATATGCCTGTTGCTTCATAAGAGCAGATTAGCATTGAACCACTTGGAGAAAACTCTCCTGCATGCACAGGTGATGGTATGTCTCTATGACTTTGGTGCATGTGAGGTTGAAGTAACCAAGAAGACAACTGTAAGGGAAGATTTTGAATGTTTCTGCAAACCTTGAAGGACTCAAGAAACTGATGAGAAAAACATTATGGCAAGCATAAATAGCTTTCTCATAGAGCCATTATTTTAACACATGTGATAGTTTGTCCCTGAGTGTGACCAACTCAGGAGAAAACAAAACAGGCTCAAAGTGCTAACCATGGTGAGCTGAGGAGAGGCCAATAAGTAAAGAATCTTAGAAAAGGTGGGGTGCTCATCACCCGTTTCCTCCTTCAGCATGCATGCTGTTTGTACACTCCTGAGTGAAAACGCTGCAGAGTGACACAGATCTATGTACTGCTGCCATTGACTGTCTTCTCCTTTTTAAAGTTGGCAATGTTAAGGGCAGATGTTCACGACACCTTCTTACCATAGGCAAACCAGAAAAAATTTGCAATTCCTAACTACCTATAATATAGCTTACCGGGTAAAAACAAATCTGTACTTAACAGTTGTTAAAGAGTCAGTTCAATATAGGATTTAATCCGTGCAATAACTGACATGTTTTGAGGTTTTACTATTTGCAATACAATATTCTAAGCATTGTATACGCCTTAAATCACGAATATTGAAAGAGCTGATGGTGTCAACCATTCTTCTCAATGAGGACGTTGAAGCACAAAGCATTTATGTGATCTAGTCCAGATCTCCAAGCTTAGGTAAGTGCTAGAATGGAGATTCAACTGGGATATTACAGAGCTCAAGATCTTTGTCACCTAAGTCTCCATGCATTAGAGACTTAGTCTCCAATGCTGTGATGTCAAGAGGCGGTGAAACCTTTAGGGGATTGTGACTAATATGAGATTTAGCATTAAGTTGTGTGAAAATTGTCCTTTGGGGAGATTAAAGTAGTTCTCATGGGCACTTGTTTAGTTCTCTTTGAGTGCTGGTTACTCTAAAAGAGCAAGACTGGGACCAGAGAGTTTTCTCAGCAGGTAAAACCAAGCCTGACAATGTGAGTCCCATCCCCAAGACAAACATGGTAGAAGGAGGGAAACAGCTCCTGCCAACTGACCTCCACACACTTGCCATTGGGGCGCGTGCGCACACACACACACACACACACACACTGTAATAATGAACCAAAACTCGCTCCTTTCCTATTCTCTTTGCCCTCCTTTCTCTCCCTGTAATTTGTGCCTTCTCATATCCACTCTTGCCAGGATGCCATCTGTCATATGTCATGATCATTTCAGGGGTCATGGCAGGAGGCTCAGCAGAGCTGAGAAAATATTAGCACATATTCCTGAATATTCAAAACTATAAGATAATTCAACCTCTTTTTGTTTGAAAAGTACCTTCAGATATTTCGTTATAGCAACAGAAACATTGACACAATATTAAGCCGTCACGTTCCATATCTAATCCAGGAATTTAAAAAGGTATTAAAGCTGCTCATTCAGATGAGACTGTTGGTACCTTGTGTCAAACGAGACAAACATAGGAGTAGATAAATCTACATGTATCCTTTGTATTTCTATTACATAGTATCAACATACAGTGTGGGTGGTTAGAGGAAGGATTGTTTTACATATATTGTTCTTCAGCAGAAGGGAGTTGATAAATCATATATTTAAGAAAGACAATGTGAGTAGGTGTTTTGGCTGTTGACAAGTTCCACTGTGATACTGAATGGCATTGATCTCTAAGATTAGGAAGGCTGTAAGTCCATCTGAAAACAATAGGTTACCTTTAATCTGCCTGTGATATTTCTAAGGTCAGGAGAGATATGTTGCTTCTATTCTGAGGACCTTGTAATTTTCCCTGCTTAGCTCCAGATCTTTTTCTCAGAATCCTGTTGACATCTTCTCTATGTATCCAGACTGGAGCTAAAGTTTCTTCACTAGACTATGGAACTCTGGGGAAAAGCAAATTAAAAACATAGGAGTAGAATGATTAAATTTGATAATTATCATAGCCTTAAAGTGCCTAGATGTTATGCCCCTATCAGCCTCCTGACTAGGCTTCAATCTGGAGACTGGGGTTGCAGGCATGGACTACCACATTCAGCTTGTCATTGTATTTAAGTTGTGGCATTAAATCTTATTCTGTTATCCACTCATTTTTAAAAGATTAACATTTACTTATTATTTTGGGCTCTTGAGACAGAGTTTCCTAAAATTCACTATATAAACCAGGTTGGCCTCAAACTCATAGATATTCACCTTTCGCTGCTGAATGAAAGATGTGCACGACCACACCCAGCACAAGATTCATATTTATTTTAAATTATGTGTGTGTGTGTATGCATGAAGGTCAGAAAAGAGTGTTGGATCCCCTAGAGCTGGAGTTGAAGACAATTGTGAGTCATCTACTGTTGGTGCTGAAAACCAAACATGGGTCCTTTGCCAGAACAGTACATGCTCTTAACTGCTGATCCAAATCTCTGGGTCCTATTTACTCATTTTTAACACATAGTCTTACTAAATAGCCCAGAATGGCATTTCATTTGATATGTGGCCTGCAGTGATCCCAGATCTATAATCTCTTGCATCATCCTACCAAGCATTGAGATTAAAGGTGTTTACCACACCCAGCTTCATGATGCCATCTTGTGTGCCAAGCTCATTCCCATCTCCTGGATTCTGAACTCTGAAGCTGACTCATGGTGGCTGTCCTGTCTTGCTCCTGTGGAGGAGGAGAAAACAGTTCCATGCCCCCTTCCCTTTGAACCTGGGAGGACTCTGTTAGTGCTTTGACCAGAAGGCCATGACAAAAGGCATACTATTCCAATTTGGTCACAAGCCTTAGGAAATTGGCAGATTCCATTTCTCTGGAGAATACTCACTCTTGGAGACTTGAGTTGCATAGATCATGAGAAAAATCTAAATAGTCTCAAAGTGCCAAGCTAAGGAGGCTAAATGTGGGCATCCTAACTACCCCTTCCAGAAGAATGAAGTCTTGAGTCTTTCCTATCATGGCAATAGAGTCAGGAATAAAACTCTCCTGCATGCCCAAGCTGAGTCAGCCTTCAGAAAACTAGAGCTACACCACTGTCTGACACAGCTTCATGAGCAACCTGTGTCCAGTCAACCCATATAACAACTGTGAGAAATCATGAAATTGATGCTGTAAAGCCACTTAGTTGGGACACTATTTTGGCAGATAGCAGAAGACATGGGAGGTGGAGTCTAGCTGAAGGAAGTAATTATTTAGGGGTGCACCACAGAAAGATAACCCCCATCCTTCCTGGACAACATAGGATGAACAGCGTTCTTTTACAACGATGCTCTGCCTTACCACAGGCCCAGAAGCAATGGAGCCAGACAACCACAGACTCAAAGTTCTGAAACTGTGAGCTAAAACCATCTTTCCACTTAAAACAGTTTCTGGTATTTGTCGCAGTGACAAAAAGCGGTATTGTTCCCTCTGTTGTATTGTTTTGTCATTAAGTGACATTTTTAAAAGCTTGAAATAGGGGCCAGGAGAGATTATTCAGCTATTAACAGCATTCAATGCTCTTGCAGAGACAGGACTACCTGTATTTCTAGCTTCAAGTATCTGTCGCCCTCTTCTGATATTTATGAGCACTGCATGTACATGGTGCACATTCAGGTAAATAAAAGCAGATTAAAAACCAGAAAAAGCTTGAAGTTATAACACACACACACACACACACACACACACACACACACACACACACACTTGTCTCTCACCTGCTCTCTCCTGGCACAAGTCACAAGTTCCAGCAGGCAAGAACCAAGTTTTATATGTATGTGTTTGTGCATGTGTGTGTGTCCACATATATATTTTCTTTCTTTTTAGAAAAATACTAATTTATGTTTGTGTAGAGGGCTGTATGTATGTATAAAGGGGTGCACATACTACAGTATGCAGGTGAAGATAAGAGGGAGCTCCTGAAGTCAATTCTTTTCTTCCATCAGTGGCCCCCAAGAATCAAAATCAGGTCATCAGACCTAATAGACAAGTGCCTTTACCCGCTGAGCCTAAGAACTCTTTCCATTTTATAACATTTGTTTCATTATGGTGTTTTGATAATTTTATACAAAAGAACTGTATTAACATCATTTCCACCATACTCTCCCCCTCCAACTCCTTCCATGCGCCCATTCCCTTTCAAATTCAGGATCTTTTCTTTAAATGTTGTTGGGGTGTGTGTGTACACATATATCCATAAGTAGAACCTGCTGATTTTGTTTAGTGTTCCTTCTATGTACATGTTTAGAGCGGACAACTTGGAATTGGATAAGTCATCAGGTCCTGTCTCTGGAGAGAATGATTCTTCCTCCTTTAGCAGCCATTAATTGTCTGTAGCTCTACATCTTGGAATGGGGCATTCTGAGATTTCCCCTATATATTTGGGCTTGTCAACTGACAGTGTCACTCTTCAGGCTGTATTTAGGCAACTAAGTTGTTAAGATTTCTTCATATATTTGTCCTTATATATGTATTTAGTTATATATATGCATATATATTTCCTTATATGTTTCCCTTAAATATACCATCATCATTTTATCCATTGCTATAACTCCAGCACTTGCACCGGAACATAATATTTAGTGGGCTTCAAGCAATTGCTTCTTGCACAAACAATGGAAAGGATGGTCTCTGTCTTTCTGTGAGCCTGTTCCTTTCAGAGCATTAGACAGATATTGATTGGGTAATGCTCTTTGGGAACAACTGCAGTATTCAAGTCACAAGAAATCTAGTCCTAGAAGATGTCAAGAAACTAGGAAGATTCCTCAGCTTATCATATATGCTACAGTTGCCATCCAAATCCCACAAGCGTATGCTATCTTCTTCCTGCACATTTAAGTTATAAATACATTGCAAATACACAGATGAACAAAACATGCCAGACCACCTGTCCTTGTGGAGCTCTCATGATAACCAGGATATGCATACAAATATATAAATTATTAGAATGCATTTAAAATATGGATGTAATTGTGATATGCCTACCATGTTCAAGATTCTGAATACTAATCCTAGCACTTCAGAAAGAAAAAGGTTAAGTGCAGAATGAAATGATATAAAATATGAACATTCTTAAATTAACTTAATGTAGATGTATCAAAAACTCACATGTGTCTGAAGATTTCCTTTCAAGTTGCCTCTTAATTCAATAACTCTTAACTCTAATGAGCTTTTGAGTTGATTTTTCAAGTGTATTTTGGAGTTAAAATTCAGCTATGCATCACGCTGCTGAATTATGCAAAAGACTTTGGCTTTTATTTTTGTTATTTTCCCATGGCAACAATTAATACCTTCTAATAAGGATTTGAATTTTTCAACCAGTTCTTATAAATGCCTATAAGCATGTATAATGTAATGCTATATCAAGAGCAACAATGGAGAAAATGTGTGTAAAAATGTTTGGGGTGCACATGCACACACGCACACAGGAACACACACAAAGGCATGCTGTATGTGTTATAAAGCAGCAGAGACTGAGGAATTGGAAGAGGTGTGAGAGGAATGTGATGCCAAGTAGGGAAGTCAGAGAGAAGCTCACCAAGTTCTTAATATTTCAAACAAATCTCACAGAGGCAAAAGAACAAAATGTAGTTGTCGGGACTAAAATGTTCCAGCCGGAGAAATGGATGATACATTCAAAGGCTGGAAGCTGGCATGTGACAAATGTTTGTGAAGAGTAAGAAGCCTGTATACTCAGAGAAGAGAAGTTAAGTAAGGGCTGAGAAAGAGAAACAATTGTTTGCTTTTAAACCGCTCTCAAGCACAACAAAACAAAAAAGTCTAGCTGTTATCTGTAGGATTTGCATGGCATAAATATGTCATTGCCGGTGTCAAGCTTCCAGTCTTTGACAGTGCAGAGCTGTTAGACACAGTATGCACAAAATTCTAGCACTTTGATGTGAGGTCAGAGAGTCATCAGGGCTGGATGATGGAGACCCAGTGAGCAGGTAATTGCAGTTATTATGATTATGATTATGATTAAAATCTCCTGTGGATGCTGACATCCTTAAATGTTCACATCCCTTATATTAAATGATAGAGTGTTTTCACAGAATCTGTGAGCATCCTCTGGTATGCTTTAAATCATTTCTAGAGGCCTTACAACACCCAATACAATTAAGAAACTAGTTACAGGATAGTTACGTTTGCATTAACCCCTGAAGTCTTGTAAGAAAAGTATACTGTTGACCTTTGGCATCTGCACAGAATTGATTGCAGAATGGTCTTACCATGTGAATATCAAAATCCACTGATGCCCAAGTCCCTAAAATGAATTGTACATAACTTATCCACATCCTCTTATAGGCTTTAAATCATCTCTAGATGATGCAGAATACTTTATCAATGTAAATATTATAAAATAATTAAACTGAATTATTACAAGAAAGAAAAGCTTATATGTAATTCAGTACAGATGTGATTTTAAAAAGTTTGCCTCTGTGATTGATTGGCATCCCCTCCCACACACACAGATGTGGAACTTGCATATAGAGAGAGTTGACTACTTAAAAATACTGTCATGTATTCTGGGTGATGTGGGAAGCCTGTAAAAGACTTGAAAGATAGGAGTGATGTGATTTGACTCTCATTTTCTTTATTTTCTTTTCCTCTCCTTTTTCTGAGACAGGGTTTCTCTGTGCAGCTCTGGCTACCCTGAAATTCACTATGTAGACGAAGCTGGCCTTGTACTCCCAGAGCTCTGCCAGCCTCTCCTCATAAGTGCTGGGATTACAGGTGTGTGCCACTATACCTGGATGACTCATGTTTCCAAAGGGAAATTTTACAACAGTTCCTGCAGGTGCCATTAACTTCTCTATGCTTCTGTATCTGTTGAGCACATATGCATGCTTACATATATGTCATCTTCATGGGTGATGAGTCACACCAGCCACCATTGTTCTTTCCTTTGGACATATATAAAAGAGGAATGTACATTCTTTCCCATAAAGAGCTTATCCTCTTTCCTCCTGAAGGCATTTAATTAACAACCCACTTAAATATGAATACATCTTCCTGAAAATAATTGTTCCATATGCGCAGATATTTCAGAGATATCCTTTTCATCTCAGTCCAGCATTTTCCTCTAGGACACAGAATCATTTCTAGGTTTATCCAGCATAATTTCTCTGCAAATTCTATGCATGATCTTCTAATCAGGACCTGTCCTGTACTTTTCTTCTTGTCTCAATACAATTTCCATAACAGCAATTAATATTCATAGCAGCCAAGCTCCTGTGGGGGCCATCCAGATGTTTCTTCCTGTGACCAATGCATACTTTGACATGTACACCTTATTTTCAAACATCAGTCTTCCTATAGGGAATCTTCTGACTCATCAAAGTGAATTGTCATTTTGGTGTGTAGATGTGTGTTTCTGCATGTGTGTTTGTGAATGTGAGTGAGGTATCTGTAGAAGCCATAGGAATCTGATGCCCTGGAGCTAGAGTGACAAACTGTTTTGAGCAACCTGAGGTGGGTGCTAGGAACCAAACTCAGGCCTTCTTGAAGATCAGCCAGTATTATTAACTCTGATCTATCGCTCCTGACCCTGGAGACACATTTTAAAGATGATGAATTTACTCTTGCTTTTCCTGGACAAACCTGTATTGTATGAACATAAATGGTGTTTTAAAATTATAATCTGTGATATTTAAATAAGCTTTGACTTAAAGGCTTTAGATTTGATTATGGTTTGCAATCCTGCTGTTCAGTCTGTTCAACTGTCTGAGTACAAGTCTGATGAGGATAGCAGATAAGAAACCTACATTTCCTCAACACTTGTATCATTGCATCCTTGTTCTCAAAGGAGGTCCCATTAGGCCTGGTTCCAAAAGTGTCTAATGTGGTCTCAGTTACCCCAGATCCATGGGATGGAGATTTTAAAGGTGTTGCTACTTCCTACTGTACCAATACCCATGCATGGCAGGAAAGAAGAAGGAGAAGAAAATATAGGAATCTTGTTAGGGAGAACTCTGGGAAGCCACAGCTGTGAAGAGGAAGGGGAAGATGCAGAAGTGAGCAGAAAAAGTCAGACTTGTGATGTGGCTGCAATGCAGATGTCAGCTGACAATGTGAGGAAGTCCAAGGACAGTATGAGTCTGCAGAACTTTCCTGAGTGGTCCCAGAGGTCAATCCTTTGTCCCTTCACATTCCTCAGTCATTGGAAGTGAGCTGCCCAGAGGATACAACATTGCTTTGAGCAAAACTGAATTTCTGCAGCTGAGGAAAATCTCTGAAGGGAGCTAAGAAGCAGGGTTGCTACCAGAACCACTCCTGGAAGCTTCAGCAATGCCCTGGACCAGTTCACTAAAGTAGCCATGACTGAGCACTTGAGAAGTAAACTCCAGTAGTTTCAGGTCCAACTTCATTTAGTAAGGACTTTGTTTACTCTGTTATCTGGCTTTGGAGTTAGAAGTGAAGGTTAAACCATGAAACCAGACCAACTATGGCATCATAAGCCTGCTCCCACAAGCCTGACCTACTGCCTAGACGTTTGAGTTCCCTGAGCTTGGTGCTATGCCCTATTTCATCTCCATGTCTTCAGAATGTTGTGTCATGCTTGTTTAACAGTTTGCCATTAATACATTTTAATTTTACACAAGAAGAAATAGTACATTGCAAGTATCACTTAAAAATATTCATCCTACACCTATCCAACCCTATCAGAAAGTACAATTGCATTCTCTTAACAAACTGTAATATGAGCTTTTGGGCCCATGTTGTGGGTAGAACCCGAACACTGTGCATACTAAGCAAGTGCCCTATCACTAAGGTCCTGGTGTTAGCTTCAATTGGATAACTATCTTTGATTTGTCTCTCTGTACAGGATTGCTAAGGTCCCAGTTATACATAAGCACCTAGAGTGGTATGGTGATGAACATCATGATGTTGTCTGTGCACAGGAATTTTTTAAATCTTGGCTTCTTGCTGCTTGAAATGTAGCATGACTTTAATCAAACTTGAATTTGAACCCCACTAATTAACTGGGTGATCCTGGACAAGCTTTTTATCCAAGGTTTACTAATTGTATCTCACTGTCATAGTCCAGTTCATTCTGTGGTAACAGGATACCATAGGCTAGGTCATTTATAATGAATAGAAGTACGTTTGGTTTATGCTTCTGGAGGGTGGGAAGTCTAGGGACATGACACTGGTGAGATGATGGCCTCTGTGCTGCATTAATGCATGACAGAGGGGGGAGCAAGTCCTTATGGAACAAACAGATGAGCTCATCCTTTTGATCAGAACTCACTACTGCTGTTACTAATCCACATCCATGCTGACTCACTCCCGTTGACCTAATCATAGCTTAAAAGTTCAAGTTCTCTTCCTCTTCTTTTCCTCATCCTTCTCCTTCCTCTTCCTTTTCTTTCTTTTATGCTTTTGAGAGAATGTTTCACTCTACCCCTTGCTGGCCCTAAACCAGCAGTGCAGACCAGACCTAAACTTGCAGTGATCCCCCTACATCTGCCTCACCTACGTGATGGAGTTGTAGGTATGTACCACCTTGCTCAATTAAGACACCACCCCTAAATAAAACTATGATAGGAGTTAGATTTCAGTATGAGTTCTAGAATGGATATTCTTGGAAACTCTTTGCACTAGCAGTAGAAAATAGGAGAGAATTTTTGGGAGTTAATACAGTATCATAGGTCAAAGCTAATAGTGGCTTTGATTTGGGTACTCAAAGTGAAGAAGCTGAGAAGTGTCTGCCTTATTTATATATTTGAAATGTAGAACTGATTACATGTGAGATTGGGAAAATGGAGAAGAATCAAGGGTGATTTTTAACCTAAGCAACTTATTTCAGGGAATCTATGATTTTAAAGAACAGATGAATGTGTATTGTCAGGCAGTAAGAGTGAAGTTGGTGTAGGGAGGCTAGAGAGAACAGAAATGGATCAGTAAAATTAACCAGTTTTTCAATAAAGCCATTTCAGTAGGTAAGTGGAGAGAGAGACAGAGAGACAGAGAGAGAGACCTTTGCCGATGCTTTCGCCATTTGAGCAAATAAACTCTTAAGTGTCTACAAGTAGAAAGGGTGACACAGAGAAGAGCTTTGTAGCTGTGACCATTTTACTCTGCTTTGAAACAGCCTCTCAGCATCGGCAGTCTGTCTTGGTGGTTTGCTATGTGATAGGTCCGGAAGTGTCTAATTCAGGCATCAAAGGATTCAGGGTATCCTTGGGGACACAATCTTACTCTCTCAAATCAGCAGTCTAATTTGAGACTCCTTCCTGTGGAACTCAGACTTGCCTTCCTCAGCAGGTGTATTCAAAACAGATACTGAAGGCAAATGATAAGTTCTTTTGAGAGGTAATTACAATTGCAGCCTTCTGTTTTAAACATTTATACTTTTTCAGAAGAAATTAAATTTGGGGAATGATGGTGAAGTTCATATCCAAGAACTCCCACAGGGTAGGCAAGTGCTTTTCCATTAAGTCATATTCCAAGCCCTGAGAAGTTAATTGTGATTTTGTTTACAAAGTAATCATGCTGATATCTTAGATGCTGAAAGAGTCCTATTCTTCAGAACTATACTCAACCAATCATTAATCTTCTACCATCCCCATCCATCCATCTCTTTAATGCTAATCAATCATCAACTGAACCTGTTGCACCTGTGTGGGAGCGTTACGGGAGGACACAGATTTTTAGTTCCTTTCCTTAAGTGGCTGGATACAGAAGAGAGACAACATGCAGACAATAATATCAAAATAGCATGAACAAGTATGGTGCGATTACGAACAAATATTCTGAGCAAACACTGGTTGGGGCAAGGTGAGTTTTGGAGGCCTCTTCATGAACCTGAATCCTAAGATCTGGTCCTGGCAAGTTGGTTGCCTCCCACTGGATATTAGAAGGTAAAGAATGTTGACTGAAAGGTGCCATGAAAGTGTTGCACTAAGATCAGGAAAGGTGCCTAAGGAGCCTGGATTTGTTACAGAGAAAAAGGGGACATTTAGCTCCTTCCTCTACTTTACTCCATCCATTCTTCCATCTCAGGATACATGCTAAGGCTCTGTCTGACTGAAGCACTCTGCATCAGCATAGTCACATAATTTCCCCATCTTAACATTCAAGTGTTAGCTACTCAGCGGCATCTTCGCTGACCAACTTATTTAAAATTGCAACCAACCCCAAGATGCTAGTACTTCCTTGTTGGGGAAGTTCTGTGTATATGTCAATAAAGCACTGTTGGCCAATAGGGAAGCAAGATAGGTGGGACTAGGAGTCCAGGAGGACTCTGGGTAGGAGAAACACAGGAAGTCCCGCCAGCCTGCTTCCAGAGCTGCATCAGTCCCAAATAAACACACAGGAGGCTATATTAATTACGAAGCTGTTGGCCTTGTTTGTTTCTTACTGGCTAGCTCTGGCTTAAGTATTTACCCCATAATTGATAATCTAAGTATTTCTCTTACCGGAGAAGTTTCCGGGCTTCCTACCCCATGGTGGTTACATCTCGACTTCCTGTGTTTCTCCTACCCAGAGTCCTCCTCGACTCCTAGCCCCACCTATCTTGCTTCCCTGTTGGCCAACAGTGCTTTATTGACACATACACAGAACTTCCCCAACACTTCCTGTCTGTCCTCCATACTCTGTTTCTAACCCACAACATGACTCTTATTGTCCTTTTGGTTCATGTATTTCCTTCACACCTACTAGAATATAAAGTTGTACAAGATTTTGTGTGTGTGTGTCCTGTATATCCAGTGCCTGGAACATTGCCAGGAACATGGGAAGTGCTTGTTGGATGAACAAAGAAGTTGCTGTGACAACCATTTGAGTATGAGATAGACTAGACTTTTCCAGAAGAGGAAAAACAGCCATGGAAATGATCTGGCCAGTCATTCAACCGATCATTGGTTCTTTCCTGGCTTGTCAGAATCTACAGTGATAACTGGATTAAATGTCTCCAGAGACCTTCTATAACACACCTGAATGTTGCTCATAGAGCAGACACGTGAACTCTATTACTCTTATGAGAAGTTTATCATATGTCAGTCATACATGAGGAAAGCTTTTAAAATGAGTTTGAGGACTAGAGATGTAGTTCAATGGTAGAGGCTTACTTGGTATGCCCTGGGCTCTAGGTTCTATCCTCAGCACTGACATAGAAAAAGAACTCACAAATCATAGGTCAAATTCTGATCCTACCACATGTAAACCATACAACCTTAGCAAGTTACTAAGTCCATCCCTGGAGCTAATCTCCAAAATGGAACATTCTATTCATGTACTGTTATTCAGAGTTGTTATAAAGATTAAACTAAATAATTTAGTCAAATTATTAGTTCACATCTGTCAAGTTGTGCTAAATAATTAAGAGGTTGAGAAGTTCATGATCAAAGATATTGGCTTTTAAATATGTGAATGAAAACATTGCTGCCACTTAGTTACAAGAGCTTCAACAAAGGATTGCTTCATCTCTTCCTGGCTCAGTTTCCCTATCTTAAAGGGGCAATATTGTGCTTGTATCCTAAAATCTTTGTGAAGTACATAAAATTCTGGTAAAATACAACCAAGAGGCCCGTGCAGAAGACGCCCCCATGTTAGCTGGTGCCATGGTTTTTACTATTATTCCTATAGTGCCTGACATGCTTTTTGCATTTCCATCTTTCCCATCTCTTCCTGCTTGAGCAATATCAGGCTTTTCATATGCTGGGATGCTGCCGGCAGATTTCAATACCACATCTACCATGTGTTGATGCTATCAAAAGAGAATCTCAATGTCAGGTTGGGTGTTTATAAATATGAATGAGTTCCACAAAGCCAGCATGTCAACAGAGGAAGAAAAATATTTGTCCAAGTACAGTTTGCAGGTCTTACCCCGTGGGAAAGATTATATTTCTCTTCTCTCAACCTGCAACTATATATCAAAAGGAAAGAAAGCTTGAACCTGTAAATGAGTATATCCTAAGTATAGCCTAATTGATATGTATAAAAGTGGCCATGCTGTAGAAAGACAAATAACCAACCTTGGCTCCCATGACCAGGAAGGCAAGGTTCCCATAAGCATTTGAGGTGACATACTAAGAGAAAAAGGCCATGCTTCTGGAGACTGATCTAATAAGAACAAGGCCACCTATTCCTTCTGGTAGTGACTGGCATTAGAATCAAGAACAAGAAGACAATGGAAAGTTAATAGAAATGTGAGATCTTGGCCTCCAGAGCAGAAGGGGAAAAAGGACTTGTAGGATTTGTAGGGTCTTGTCACTGACACTAGAGTCACCAAGCAAGCCTGTTTCTCTAAAGTAAAGGCTTCAGAAGGCAGAGTTCAGATGGTTTCCCAAAGTCTGGCAAGTCTTTACAGGCTTCAAATTAAAGCCACATGAATGTCAAATTGTTTTCTTGCTTTCATCAAGATTGCCACAAAATTTGAATCTAAGTCTTCATGCCAAGAATTCAGACTCTCAGAAATAACCCAAAGAAGATTAATTTTAAAACATGGATGTATCCTTATGAATAAGATAATGTTGCTTAGATGACAGTTTATCATGTCACAAAACCCTCAGCCACAACCATTTAGTTTGTGCATATCCTTAGAGCTGTGTATAACCTCCAGGTCTTCCTGCCACACACAGGTGAAAGACAGATTGTGATTTTGATTCTGAAGTTAACAGAACAAGAGTTTGGTGTGACTCCATTTACTCTTACCTAATGTGCCTTAGGCTGGCAGTTCCAGCTCCAGCCACACATACATACATTCATATATACATACATACATGTATATATGCATACATACATATAATAAAATGAGCTGGCAGCTCCAGCTCTAGCCATACATACATACGTATGTGTAACCATACATACATACAATAAAATGAACTGAGCCCAGAGAAATACCTCAGCAAAGAGCAGTTGTTGTTCTTGCAGAAGACACCCACATGGTGGCTTACAACTGTCTGTAAATCCATTTCCCTGAGCTCTGATGTCTTTTTCTGGCCTTTTTGGGCACCAGGTGTGTGTGTGTGTGTGTGTGTGTGTGTGTGTGTGTGTGTGTGTGTGTGTGTGTGTGTGTGTGTGTTGTGCTGTTATGTAAAGTGCACACTACCAAGGTAGGAAAGTTATCATCAGTATCATCCAGCTACAAACCCTAAGATCTACAACAATGGCCTTGCCTCCAAGATATACTGGTTTAATAGTGACACAAATAGGGGAGTATCAAGCTACTTTCTAAATTATATTTAAAGCCTACTCCATGAGATGCAGTCCATACATGACCATGCTAAAGTGGCTGAGAACCTGAGACTAGATAGGTCAGGGGCCTTAGGGGAAAACTTACTTCTATTAGTTTACTAAAAGAGAATAACAATAAAATGACTTCTAATAACATAATGATAGGTACATATATCAAGGCTTCACTCAGCCTTCATAAGAGAAGCTTCTTAAAGAAGACTGTAATTAGCACTGAGACCTAGAACGCGACAGTGTGCAGAGAGTAAGAGACTTTGTAGCACTTAGACATAAATGGGATGTTTTTAATCAGACCCCTCCCCGCAAGGCTCAGAGAACTATACGGAAGAGTATGAAGAAAGATTGTAAGATCTGGAGGTGATGAATGACTCAAAGAACAGGGTGTTCCAGACTTAACAGGACTGATGCATGTGCACATATCAACTCACAGAGACAGTGACAACACACATGGGACCTGCACAGGTTCAAGCTGGATGGGATGCCCGTACAGAGAGACAAGTGCAGACACAGGGTCCCACCCGAACCAAGAAACTATCTCCAATCACATCTGCTTGCAAAGGAAAAAATATGTTTTCTACAATTGAGTGTCACTGGAAATATCAACCACACTCAAAGGCAGGCCCTCAAATCTGTGTGTTTTGAGTGGGTTTGGTTAGGTATTTTTTGCCCTTTAATTTTAGCATTTTTGTTTGTTTTTCAATTTTTGCTTTGGAGGGTTTTATTGACAGAGAGAGCGATGGACAGAAAGAATATAAAGTTGGGCAGTTTTGGAGGGTGGGAAGATCTAGAAGGAGTTGGAGTAGGAAATAGAATATTTCTAACTATATTACATGAGAAAAACATTATTAAGAATTTTTTAAAATGAAAAATATGAGTGGAAGCATTTGTTTACATTTTGCATAGCTTCGTGAACTGAGGGCTTATTATGGTGTCTTTTCATGATTCCTTCACAAGGACAGGCTGCCTTGGACAATGTTCAAAAGAGTAACAATTGCAGGACTGTTTATACCATAGCCAAACCTGAGCTCCAAACTTCTTGCAATGCCTTTGGCTGTGAGTTTATAAACTTCCATTTCCTCCCACTCTTGCTTATTCCTTGAAGCTTAAAGCTTTGAGAGCTATTTTTTACTGAGTCCAACAATAGCTCTTTCCTGTGTTTATAAGAAACTTTCCCTCATCTTATAAAAGCATACTTGTTTTTATGAATTCAGCTAAGCTAAATCATTATTTGCTTAGAAGTAAGATGCTGAGGACTGTAAGCAAATTCATGCATAAGGAAAGCATGTGTAGGCCAAATGTCGGTAGTGCATGCCTGTAATCACAGCACTGGGGAGGCAGAAACAGGTGGAGCTCTGTGAGTTTGCCGTCAGCCTGGTCTAGAAGGAGAGTTCTAGGACAGCCAGTGCTGTTACACAGAGAAATCCTGTCTCAAAAAGCAAAAACAAACAAAAAAAATGGAAGAAGAAGACGACGACGACGACGACGACGAAGAAGAAGAAGAAGAAGAAGAAGAAGAAGAAGAAGAAGAAGAAGAAGAAGAAGAAGAAGAAGACGACGACGAAGACGACGAAGAAGACGAAGAAGAAGAAGAAGAAGAAGAAGAAGAAGAAGAAGAAGAAGAAGAAGAAGAAGAAGAAGAAGAAGAAGAAGAAGAAGAAGAAGAAGAAGAAGAAGAAGAAGAAGAAGAAGAAGAAAAGCAAAGCATGTGTATTCTTCAGCACCATGTTCTTCTTGGTATGTCAATTGCCAGACTGTTCACACAGATTGTTACTTCTCACTCTGGCCCTTTATAAGAATGTTCTTGGAGACTAGAGAGATGGCTCAGAGATTAAGAGCACTGGCTGTGGCTCTTTCAGAGGTCCTGAATTCAATTCCCAGCAACCACATAATGGCTAAAAAACCATCTGTAATGAGATCTGGTGCCCTCTTCTGGTTTGCAGGGATACCTGCGGACAGAACACTGTATACATAATAAATAAATCTTGTTTTTTTTTTTTAAGAATGTTCTTGGAGTAGGAAAACTTTGGCCATTGGCCTCTGTCACCATCACCCTGCTGACATCTTGTGGTTTGGGAAGCCCCATACCTTATCTTGCCTTATATTTCACCTGAACCTTTGAGCTGCAGTGTGTCAAACAGACACTAGGGAATTGTCCTAATGTGCTATCTTTGAATTTGTATGTCTCTATATTTCACTTCCATCTAACACATTCTATGCAAAGATGCTGTCCTTGGACAAAGGAGGAAAGAGTTGCAGAGAAGTACCCATCTCACAAGGTGTTCTGGTTAGAAGGCGAATGTAGGTGGAGCAGGCTGCAGTCATTGGCTGAAGTCCTTCCTATCTGTAGGTGATGGCTTGAAGGGTTACTCTGCTCTGGTATAAAACTTGTCTGTACCCCTTTTCCACGTCAAGCTCAAAGGTCAGACTGGGGGGGTCTCCCTTTCTTAAATAATTAAGAACTTAAGGAAAATAATGAGACTTTGGAGATGAGGGAATTGTCCTAATGTGCTACCTTTGAATTTGTATGTCTCTTTCCCAAGTTTCTACTCTGTAGGCTCTGGTCATGACCGTGTCCTCCTCACATGAGCTAACCTGTCTTTCACTATCTACCTCTTTCATGTTAAGAACTCTTTCCTCTTTCTTACTCTTATGTCCTATGGAGTAAAAAAAGACTAAGATGGTCACAGAATTAATACAAGAATTGGCATGGAACCTCTTCCCACTCTGCTTCTCAGTTGTCCTGACTACAAAATCAGTACAAGATGCATCATTGCTGAATGACTCAGAGTTACTGGGAAGCTTATCCTGATACAGTTGAAAGATGCTGTTGTTTTGCACAGCCTGATTTCTGACCCAGTTTTTAAAAATAGACCCGAAGTGGGTTTGGTGTGTATGTATCCTTTAACTGCCATCAGCAAGTTAGGCCTCCCAGATGGGATTTGCATGTTGTCTTATTGGCAGTATTTTATGAGGCTGTGTTCCTATGTCTCTATGTCAGTGTTATCCTTGTGGAGAGAACTAGCTCATGTCAAATATTTTCATGGGAGGCCTAAGGTTGTTTCATTTCTCTGCTTTAATTTCCCTAACCTCTGAAAACTCCTGCTTATATCTGGACTTCTGACTCCCTGGAAGAGCAAGCCAGGTCGTTTTGTCCTTCCCATAACCGTGCACATGTGGTTTCTCACCCCTTCTAACTTGTATTGTGCTTGTGATTGTAATTCTCTGATTCCCTGTATACACAATGGCTCCTGATTCTGAGCTATTAAGAAATATTACTGACAACAGAGATATATTTTGGTAGCTGTTCTGTACTAGCATTTGCATTTTTATATGGTCAGGGTCCCAATTTCAGAGACAATCCTCTTTACTGAAACATGCCACCAAACTTATTTGTTTGAAAGAGTTTTTTACTGGAGATGTGTATGCCAAAAAGCTGAACAGAATTTTGTGAATATAAGTGCAAAGACTTGAGTGTGTATTAGATATTGGTCAGTCACACATTAATAGCTAAAATGATTTGCTCTTAAAAATTGCCAACATAGCAGATTTAACAAGATTTACACCCTTGTATATGTCTCCTTCTAAATATATGTGTCTCACAGGGAAAACCATACCCCTTCAGGGGCCCATTCCCACCAGTATGGAATCCAATCGCCTACCTAGATCATAACAACCTCTGGAGGACAATGGATGAGATGGGGGAAGAGGTAACACTCCCTACAGCTGTTTTGATTGCATATGTATTTTTCAGTAGGTCTCAGAAGAAAAAAGCTACAAAGTATCAGTCATCCCACATTCATAACATAGTGCCCAGCACACCCTACCAATCACTACATATGAGTGAAATGAATGAATGAATTTATTTCTGTATTCTAAAAGGATGAGCTATCAAAAAGACTGTTATTTGTATACACTTGATGAGGACGTTGAGAAGTATGAAGCCTTTCTGGGATGAAATTTCTAATTTATAAAATCCCCAGGACATACACAGTTCTTTGATTCTCTATCACACCTAGACTTGCAGCTCACAAGTAAACACATGGAAGCTTTAACTGAAAACTCCGATTTTCAGATGATTAGCTGCAGTTCTTGGAACCTAGTTAAAGAGTTGACTTTGTGAGTGATCTCTGTAAGTTATTAACTTAATTCCTCTTACCTGTAGCTTTGGTTTCTGTGATTGTCATTATCTATGGCCAACTGTGGTTGGAAAATATTAAATAGAAAATTCCAAAGAGACAACATTCATATACATGATTACAATACATTGTTTAAACATTTTTGTTATTGTTAATATATTGCTTTGCACAGTGTAATAATTAAATTTTATTGTAAATATATTTATATAGGATAAATATCTTTATTCCAAAGGAAACTTATTATAAGCTGAGTGCTATAGATCTGTGACAGAAGAGCTGCCCAGACAGTGAGGTTTATGCTATTTGAAAAACTGTTAGGGGTACTTGAAAAATTAAATCTTCAATTATTTCTTCTTTGAGTTAAAGCTTTTAATATTGTGCAAATAGTTAGTTGACTGGAAAATTGTCATTTTCTTTCTTCTTTAATGCATGTCAATGTAGATTCCCAGTGATGCTCCGTGGAAGGCACCCCTTGCAGAAGAATGGGATTACATGACAATGAAAGAATTGCTAGATAAGATCTGCTGGACCAAGTAAGGTCTTCCACTGGGCAAAGGCATTTATTGTGACAATAATTGGGGTTTATTTAGGTATGCCATTTATCAGGCATGAAGCAAACAAGTATCTATTTTATATCTAAAATCATACCACCGACCAAGTTAACAGCTGAAAGATACTGAAACTAAGTCTTCCCATAAAGATAGGTATATTTTATTTCTTTGATATAGTTTTGTACCACCAAGGTGCTATTTTCCCCATAAAGTACTCACAACAAACTAGAATGAGTCATCTTTTTCTTAGAACATTTTAATGCACAGTGGTTTAACAGTCTCACTTACTAGGACTAGTTTTGTATTCTTCACTGGTGGTCAAAATGTAGATAGCATAGGGATTTGAAATACCTTTTGTGATACAGTGCAACTCTTCAATATTTTAAAGAGCAATTTCTAGGCAATTCACATGTGTAGAGGACACCTGTATGTGGACCTACATGTTCCAATTAGTGAAAAGCCTGTAGTGTCTACAGAGAAACACTTGAGTCAAGGCTGAAATTCTTGTTTGAAGCACTGGAAAGTGTGTGTAGTTTTCATAGACCTCACTTCTCCTAGGCAACAGAGAAAGTGGAAAGGATTACAGGGATTCAAGTATTACAATTGAGAGCCAAGATCAAGAATACTGTCCTGACATACCAAATAGAATTTCTTGAAAATCCCTTTGGCTCAGAAATTGATATTTTAATGCTCTGGATTTTAAGGGAGTGATGGCACTGACCACTCAAAGTAAAAAAAAGTTTTAGAGATGTCTGAGTCTAAGATAAGGGAATGATCAAGATATGTTCAATAGGAATTCAGCTTCTTAGAATTCGCCTTAAAGAGAGAGGAACGGAGAATAGGGGATCATTTCCAGTATTATTTTTAAAGGGGAAAATCTGAAGCTCTAATAACTGAAGACTGGTTAGATTAACTAAAGGGTATCCAAAAGATGGGATAGACTAGAAAGTTTTAAAATTATGTTGTGGAAGAATACTTAGTGGCTTGAAAGTTAATATTAAACACATAGAAAAGTGGGCTTTCATAGAATGTGAATAGCGGGATATACAATCCCAACTCTTAAAAACAATTTATTTATTATAGTTTGGATTGTGAAAAACAATGGACATTAACTGTCATGTATTTCACAAATAGTAAATGGTACAATGTATTTACCTATTACTGTTCTGTTGGACATTTGGACTACCTCATAGCTTTCATTATTATTGTTATTATCATTATTATTATATAACATGCTGCATGTTATATAATGTGCTTTTGAAATCAATCCATTCTTAAATGCCAGAAAATGGATGCCTATTATGAGTCTGTGCTATTTATAGCTTCATATGAGAACATGGTTTATAATATAACTTACTTTTGCTGTAATATAATTAGGTTTATTTACAAATTTTACAGACTTACAATATGATAACCTATATCTGTTCTAGAACTTCTGTTATGGAAAGCTTTTAATACATCCAATTTGACCTTTTGTCCTCAAAGAGCCTTCAGAACAGAATCAGTTATGTTTCTTTGAGGTCATAGAGATCTGTGATTCTTACCACAGCTTTGACCTCAGTCTCCAGTTAGTTAATACCCTTGGTTGTCAACTCACAAAAAGAATGTTGAGATATTTATGTAAACAGGAATCAGGGCATTTTCTAACTATTCTAAAGCAAGATGCACATGAGGTCATTTGCTGACTTTAAAGGAAACAACACACAGAACAACTAGCCTATTCTGATTCAAAGTAAATGACAAACATACATTCAAAGACTAGTGCTGGTCACTTCCTTAGCTGTAATTTATAAAATGGTGTTCAGAAGAGCAATGCATATTTTATATGTGATCACAGATACTCAGTTTTGTTTGAGAAAAACTGTATCTAGAAAAAGAACACATCAGAATGAGATTTGTAGTTGCCCTTTGGGTGACAGAAATATAGAAAATACTCATTTCTTCATGTTTTATCTTATGAATTTCCAAAGCTCATCTAATGTGTATGTATGTTTAATGTAAGAAAACTAGTACAATGTTTATCTTTTTAAAAGTCAAGGCAAAAATTACAAAATATTATTACTCTAGTCTGCTTGACCTTTCCTCCCTTAAATGCTGTAAAGGTCTTTTTTTTCTTACCGAAACCCCCAGAGTAAATCAAACAGAAGTTTAGGAATGGACCTGCTTGACACAGAGAAATGCAGCTGTCCTCCTTTATCTACCGCTTCAATTCATCATCATTAGTCTTTGTCCAGAAAGGACATTTTTCTTCATGGGAGAGATAGACTTCAGTCACATAAATTGTATTATTTTATAATTTTATGATTATTCATTTTTTATTAGCTATTGCTAATTTCTTTAATTAGAAAATTAAAGGATTCTCCGGTGCTCAGGACTGAACCCAAGTCTTCACACATAATGGGAAAGCCACACCACTAGTTCTATAAACTAAATTTCATCATAGGTTTTAAAATAAGAAACAATAGACAGGTGGCTGGAGAGATGTCTCAGAAGTTAAGAGCCATCACCACTCTTGTAGATGACTTGGCTTCAGTTCCCAGCACCTACATCAAGAGATCCAACACTCTCTTCTGGCCTGTTTGGGCAACTGGGTTGGAAGGAAAGTTACACCATACAACAGAACTCATGTGCAAGGTTTATTGGGATGAAAGGGAGGATGCAGAAGAGGCCTCTGGGGGATGAGAGAGATGGGGGGACTTGCTTTACATAAGTGGATGTAGCACATGCACATGGGGAGTGGCAGTGCCTGCCAGGTACCCAAGAGCAGGCTAGTGCAAATGCCAGAATACTAACATGTGGTACACAGAAATACTCAGGGCCTCTGGGAGGAGAGAGTGAGAGAGACAGAGATTCAAGTTGGTTTTGAGAGCCTCAACTTTAACCACTTAGTGAATGATTTTGGTGATGCTAGGGGATGTGTAGGAACAACTGATAACATATAACATGATACCAAAGTCAGTTCTGAACAAGGTGTTTTGTTTTAGAATGCATAAATACCATATTTCCCAAATTAATGTTCTCATGTTTTATGATAGTGAATTCAGAAGTTTGCTAAATTGTTCTAAACATAGTCAAGGAAACAAGAAACTTGGTGACTCTAGATCCTTCAGAAGACTCTGTCCCACGTTTATGAATCATTCTCCTGTTTCTTTCTGAGCAGATCTGCAAAGCAGCTTGCTACTCTCTTTGTGAACCTGTGTGTCACTGCAGAGACCCATGAGGTCTCTGCTTTGTGGTTCCTGTGGTATGTAAAGCAGTGTGGGGGCACAACCAGAATCATCTCAACAACCAATGGAGGGCAGGTACTGTACCAACACAAAGCCACTGCTACACAAATTGGTGTGTGGCAATCACTAGATGCTGGTGTTTGAGACAGGCTTGTGGTTTGTCATGCTTTATCGTGGCAGTTTCAAGTAGTATTCAAAAGGAACCCTCTGTTGTCAGGTATCCAGGTGGCCAGTATAATTTTAAGACTAGGCTCCTCAGAAATTCCAAACAGAAGAGATGGAAATGCACTTAAATTTCTTAAATTTAAAAAATATACCGTGGTCTGGGCTGTATCTCCATGATAGAGCATTTCCCTAGCATGAACCAGACTCTGGATCCTTTCCCTGTACTAAGAAGGAAAAAGAAATAAAGAAAAGAATAAATAAAGGAAGGAAGGAGCAATAATGTTTGAAATGCAGCACCACATATGAGAATTCATTCTTGGTTTTATTTATTCAATGTCTATTCTCTGAGCATTGTGTAAGGCCCATTGTTAGGCAGGGTATAAGTTTTTAATCTGTTTGATAGTCATCTTCCTTACCTCTTCACCCCCATCCTCTCTTCTTCCTCCTCCTTTTGCTGCTTTCTTTGTGGACTGATTTGAAATAGTCTTTTAAAAGTCAATTGAGGAATAATGAGATATTCAGCAGATAAAAGAGCTTACTGTAAAACTTTAACAGCTAAACTCAATCCCAAGAACTCGAGCGAGGGTAGGTAGAAGAATAAAACTGGCATCACAAAATTGTTCTCTTATCTTCACTCTTGCACTCACACATACACATCTTGCACACACACACACAGAAACACACATGCTTGCTACTACTAATAATAGAATAACTTTTAAATTAACTGCTTTGAAAATTGAGGATGAGGAGGCAGTCAGTTAAACTGTGTGCATAGGCAGATTGAGCATTTAGAATTTCTGGAATATTGGAATCAGGGCTAAAGACAGGAAATCCGGAAAGGTGAAACGGCATTGATGGCCATAAGAGCAGCACGCATCTGACCCTAGATAAGATGGGACCACACACAATAGGAGGGAGCTGACTTGGGGCTGGAGGTATAGTGTAGGGAAGGCAGAGAAAGGCTGAGTCTGAGCCTGAGTCACAGGACAAGTGTTAGTAATACTCAGGAAAATGATGGCCAAGCTCTAGGTTGAGTTCTATTATACCCAATGGACCAGCCAAAGAATGTAGGTAGGGCCCAGATCAGTGTATTGAGCAGGAAAAAGGGAAATCAGGATTATTCTGAGAATGTTCAGCTCAGTTTGGAGACCTGGAATCCACAGTAATATAACTTCAAGGTGAGTTAGTAAGTCAAGCATATAATTTTGTCAAAAGACAGTAGCCTCCAATTAGAAAAAAATCCAAATAAAAAATAATAATATAAGTAAAATAAACCCAACCACAAGTTATAGGAAATCATTCCCCTTAATAAAATGAAATTTTATATACATTAGAGTAGGAATAGCCAGGGAAAATAGCTAATTAGTTGTTTATGTCAACTCCTATATTGACCACCCACCTTTAGTCCAGCTTTTTTTTCTTTCCAGGAGAGGAAATTTATTGGAGGGTCAGGTCAAGTGAGTGAGCGGATAATGGACCTCCTTGGGGACCGAGTGAAGCTTGAGAGGCCTGTGATTCACATTGACCAGAATGGGGAAAATGTTGTTGTGGAAACCTTAAACCATGAAATATATGAGGTAAGTAAGACTCTGAAAGTGAGGGAAAGAAATCAGAGTCCCATGGGTAGCTGAAGCATATATGAGGTCAAGAACAGTCCAGACTTCATAGAGTCTGTTGGCCAGAGCTACATCTACCTGAAAGAAAGCACAAGGAGTGAAACTATTTGAGAGGAGATTGAAAATGTACTCTCTTTAATCGGCCCTTGGGTAATTATAAAACCAAAGGAAATATTTGATAAATATCAAGCATGGCTTATGGGCCTGGTATTATTCTGAGAGTTGGGAATTTTCTGACTTCATGAGGTTTTACATTTTAGTAAAGGATTAGAGCTGTAGTCAAACATACAGTGGAAATCTAAAGTGTGTCAAATAGTGATGACTAGTGTGGAAGAAATCAAGCAGGGAAAGGAGAAGGCATCCCACAAGGCTGGGCTGATTGATCATGTCACTTTAAATGAGGTTGTTAGCAAAGGCCTTAGCAAGACAGGTGAACCCAGAGCTGGCGGACTCTGTGGGAAGAGTATTACAGATGTCTGGAACAACAGCCAGGATCAGGGGCTAAACTGGAAACGTGTCTGGACTGACCAAGGAATACAAGCTGATCAAAATGGCAAATGAAAGGAAGGCTGGAACAAAAACAATGAGAACAAGTGGAATAGAGAGGCAACTGGGAAGGTGTAGGAGGTTTAGAACTAGGGAGGAATAAAAGCGGCTTTAGTTTTTAGCTGGGTCCTCTGACTTCTGACTTCACTGTTAAGGGATGGAAAGGGAGCAAGGGTAGACACACACACACACAAACACACACACACACACACACAGAGAGAGAGAGAGACAGACAGACAGACAGACAGACAGACAGACAGAGACAGAGACACAGAGACAGAGACACAGAGACAGAGTGGATTAAGAAAAACATCTGTAGCAGGCCAGTGGTATTTAACCATGTTTACTTTTCTTTCAGGCTAAATATGTGATTAGTGCCATTCCACCTGTCCTGGGTATGAAGATTCACTATAGTCCTCCCCTACCGATGTTAAGAAACCAGCTGATCACTCGTGTGCCTTTGGGTTCAGTCATTAAGTGCATAGTTTACTATAAAGAGCCCTTCTGGAGGAAAAAGGGTAAGTGCATTCTTGATATAAAGATTTATCAGAGGAGGTCCAGTAAGCTTTGTATCACGAACCATATTTGGATATAACTACTTGCATTAGAATGCTGGTCAGAAAACTCATGATCATCCAGTCTCATCCTTCTGAGTTCTGGGATTACAGGTGTGTGTCACCACCTCTGGATGATAGTTTTCAGACATCTGTACTGGCCTGCCCTTCAGATTCTGACAAGATATGCCCTGAGCTGCAACCACTAAGAGCATCACCTGTACATATTCACTATGTTCATTTTCGAAAGGCCCTGCCCACCTCCCATTCTCCTCTCTCTCTCTTTCTATCCCTCTCTCTGTCTGCCCCACCAGTCCCTTTCTCTCTTCCAGTTTTTTTTTGCTCTCTCCCTCTTTCCTTTCTCCGCTCTCACCTGCTGCTCCTACCTCTGGAGGCTGGTCTCCCCACTTCCCTTTCCTATGTTTATGATCCTGTTCCCTAATTAAAAAAACCTCCTTGAACCTTGTTGCAGGGCACTTTTCTTAAATGATAACACTGGCTAGTTTAGGTTCTACAAACAATTCTTGCAAACTATGCTGACACAAACTCATAAATTATTTTTCCTTGGAATCTGACCAATTCTTTGAATAATTTGATATAGCATTTATTTAATCCTCTCCCAATCCCATGAGAACATGTGATTTTGCTTTTTAATATACCTGAAGCATGGATTTGTAAAGGCATGGATTCATGAATGGAGATGTAGCTCAACTCCATACAACCAATAAATGGCAATTGTCAACTTTTTCAGGCCACCTCTTATTAGCATGAAGATCCTAGTGAGTTAAATGAAATACATTTCTTGTGCTACTACACCAGGTAGGACAGTGAATGGCAATGCTCATAAGAGTGCTGCATCCTGAGAGAAGAAAGCCAGAGTCTTATCATGTACAATATTCTTTTCTACAACCCAGCAGTTCTTGTGGCATTGAACAGATTTATGCTAAATTCGAAAGTAAGGATCTTGAAATTTCGTGTCTTGGAGTTTCATTTCTATTTCAAGAAGGAAATGTTTACTAAATTAAGATGAAATAGCTTTCCTGCCTCTTTGCATCCCTCATTTTAAATTGGATAGATTGTATCTCTGAATATTCCCTAAAATAAAACGTTCATAAGCATGAAAACAAACAAAAAAGAGTGCTGCATCCTGTGTTGTTTGAAATGCTCCTGGCATGTTGCATCTAATACCCATGCCACTAGCCACATGTGGGTACAAAACACCAAAAATGTGGCTAATGATACCAGAGAACAGTTTTGTTGCGTTTTATTGCTTTAAATGAATCACCACATCCAACGAGTATCTGCTGCTTTGGATAACATGTAAATCATTTCTTTTTCCCTCTGATCAATATCTGTTTAACTACCAAGTGAGCACCAGGAAAGAATAGCAGTTCCTGAGGCTGAGGATAAAGGTCGGGGTGGACTAAAATGGGAGAAAGACTGTGAACTCAAGACTGTGCAGAGACAATTGGGAATAGTGTCACAGTTTGGTGTGAGGATAGTGTTTCCTGTACCCACTCAGCCCTCTCTACACAAGGGTTCTGCTCCTGCACAGCAAACCAGCTACAAGTGAGGAATATTCAGAAGAGAACTATACTTGTCCTGAACATGTGCAGCCTTTTTTCTTGTGAGTTTCTAAATCATTCAGTATAAAATCTATGTGACATTTATATCCTATTAGGTATTTTTAGTAATCTCAAAATGATTAAGAGAATGTGCTTAGGTTCCCACCTTATTTATGTATGGGACTTAGACACCCAAGGATTTTGATTCTCATGGAGGTTCTTGGAGTGACTCCTTCTAGATATGGAAGGACAGACAATTGATAACTCTGCTCAGACATACCTCAGTTCCATAACTCCCCACACTGCAGGTAATCCTGCTTAGTTCTCTTATTGGATTGGCACATCCACTGAGCAAGTATTCTACCCCATGCAAAGGTCTCACCTCCAAGAACTCTGTCCCTTTGCCCTTTGAATCCAATGGCAACAGCATAATGGGGCTGAGCTTCTTCCTCCCAAGACTCAGGTCATGAATTCTAGGTAGCTGGCTAGTGGCAGGTAGATAGCATGTAGGTCAAGGAATTTAGGCTACTTTATGTTTTTTGTTTGATTGGCTAGCATCTCATTATTTTAATGTACTGTATTTTGAAAATATTCTTTCACTGCTCCTTTCATATCTTCCCTAATTCCTTACCACATATTCTTCAATATACTCTAAATAATCTCTATTTAAAATGTTTAATATAATGTGTTGCATATAATAGCTATCATACCATATATGTGTGTATACTATACATATTTGTATAAAATATATATGCATGCGTATAATGTATAAACACTATACATAACAAGAAAAAAGTTGTATATAATCAGTTAGTGCAGATATAATGAAAAATATTTTTGGTTCTTTGAGACTGGATCTCTTTATGTAGCCCTGACTTTCCTAAAACTCACGAGGTGGACAAGCTACCTAGTCTTAAATTCTTGTCTCTATCTAAAACATGCTGGGATTAAAGATGTGTACCACCATGCCTGTCCTTAAATTCTTTTTCAATAGTGAGTTTGGATTGACAGGTATAGAACCCATAGATACAAAGGTCCAGTTGTATTATGTTCCAGATGGTGATGATGAGAGTATTGTTATTCATAATGAATTGAATTTCTTACCCTAGTTGCTGTTCTTAAAAGGTCAGGTTTGAAATGGGATTCCATGGTTCATTTTAGTTTCCCATGTTATGTCTGCCCTGTGTTCTAAAAGTTGAGGGCTGCTTCCACTGGCATTAAGTGACTAGACACAGCAGCACACAGTTACTCAAGGGGCTGAAGTAAGAAAGACTACATGAGACCAGAGTTCATGACTGACTTGAAAAATGTAATGAGACCCCCACCTCTAAAAGAAAAGTTGGAAGAGGAGTGACTCATCACAAAATCACACTGGCTCATGAGGCATGCAGCCTCTTGTATTTCAGTTTCCATTGGACACTTTGATTTTGTTCTTTTTGTCCAACATAGTGTCTTACATAGTTGATCTCAAAATCACTATGTAGCTGATATTGCTGCCTCCACCTCTCAGGTGTGGGGCTCACAGGTATGTACCACCACATGCAGTTTGTGCAGTGCTGGGGAACAAACTCAACGCTCTGTGCATGCCAGGCTGGCACTCTATCAACTGCACTACAGCATCTGGGCCTGCTCTGATTTTTTCATAGAACCTTGATTACCTAGCTCTCGCGATGACATCAGTTTAATTTGCTTTCATACAACTAGAGTATAATGTGTTTCGTTTGGCCTCCGAACTCCTCAAGTTGAAAACTGTGTATTTAATTGCATTTGCTATGGGTGGAATGACAGGGTAATGGATATGTTCATTCACTTCATTATTTTCAAAGATTTCTGTGGAACCATGGTTATTGAAGGAGAGGAAGCTCCGATTGGGTACACAATGGATGACACCAAACCAGATGGCACTTATGCTGCTATAATAGGGTAAGGCACAATTATATTATTGTAGCTGTATTTGCTATCAGCAATGTGATAAATTACTATTGATTAAGGGATACAAAATTTTGTTAAAAACAATTTTTACTTGATAATACTATTCTCCAAATCCAGTGATGGAAGTGTTATTATTGCTTCATTCTAATTAATAAATATCTATATGCCAAATACCAATATCATTTAAATTTTATTATATCAATTTTCTACTTCATATTTAAAGTGTTAGTATATATATTTGGGGGCATCTTTACATGATGGACTGATGTTACTTCAGTTTTTTATTAAGAGGAGTGTTTTACTAACTAGTTCTTTTTTTTTTTTTTTGGCTTTTCGAGACAGGGTTTCTCTGTATTGTTTTGGAGGCTGTCCTGGAACTAGCTCTGTAGACCAGGCTGGCCTCGAACTCACAGAGATCCACCTGCCTCTGCCTCCCGAGTGCTGGGATTAAAGGCGTGCGCCACCAACGCCCAGCTTACTAAGTAGTTCTTATGAAGACTATGTGGGTATCCGTGCTGTTTACTATATTTTCTGTTGCTATAGCAAAGTTTTTAAGACTGGGTAACTTACGAAGAGAAGAGGGTCATTGTAGCTATTAGTTTTGGAGGTCCAGAAGCATGGAATCAATACTTACTGGACTTCTGATGAGGGCCTTGTTCTACTCTATACAAAGCAAAAAATGTGGAAGGGGTAAACATTTGTCACAAAATCGCATAACAAGAGTGGAAGCAAGGAAGCAAGCAGAGAAGCCAAACTTGTCATATAAAATAGCCCACAATCCTAAGAAGCAAAATTCACTGTCATGGAAACCATATTAATTGCTTGAATTCCTCACAATTCAAAATGTTCTGAAAAACCCTAGTACTTCTGAGTGCCGCTACATTGTGAGTGGAATTTCAACATGAGTTTGGGTGATGACTTCTCTATCTGAATCACAGTAAATGTCACTTATGTGGGTTATTGAGACTTTTCTGAGTCCCACTACAAGGAAGTGGAGGCCAGCCCCATCTTCAACTTGCCAGGGAAGATTGGCATAGCTGAGGAGTGTTTGGGGACCAGTAGTGGATACAAAGATGTATTCCTGGAGTAACAGAAAGCCAAGAAGAGAACAGGGAGGACACAGCAAGTTGTTAAACAGAAAGCAGTTGTCGAGATGAAAATGAGACAGCACCTAAAGCATGAGTGTTACAGAGGCATCATGCTTGAAACAGAACCAAGTGGCTAGGAAGCACTGACTAACTCAGACACCACCTTAAGTGAGGATTTGAGGTCCAAGCTGGTCGCCAGCCTGCTGGAGGGCAGTTCATCAGTCATCAAGTTACCCTAGTCAGAAAGCATGACCAGTCATTTACTTTTGGTTCCTTAATGCTCCAAAGCCAGAAAGTGCTCCTCAGTGTCATGAAAGCAATGTAGATATGGACACCAGGAACATTGTTAGTATATAGATGGTTTGTTCTACGCACTGCAGAGGGCATGTGTTGCTATAGAAATGAAGCTAAGATGAAACAAATTATTAAATTGGTCACTTTTTCTTGTTTGTGTTTTTAGATTTATCCTTTCTCATAAAGCTAGAAAACTGACACGCCTTACCAAAGAAGAAAGGTAACAAATGTTCTTTCCTTTTTCTCTTTCTTCTTTCCCTCTCCCCTTCCTGCCTCCCCCATCTTTGTTCCCCAGTCCTTCCTTCCTTCCTTCCTTCCTTCCATCCATCCATCCTTCCTTCCTTCCTTCCTTCATTCCCTGACAACTTCCTTGCTTTCCTCCCTCATTTCCCCTCTTCATCCCTCTCGTCTGCCTTCCTTCTTTCCTTTGCTTCCTCCCTTTCACTCTCCTCCTTCCTTCTTTCCTTGCTGCCTTCTTTTCTTTTTTAGATTGATAGGAAGACAAATTTTCAGAGCAAGAGCACACATTCAATAGAGAGTGTAGCTTTTCAAATAAATTATGTCTTTCTTTCCTCTGCCTTCTTCTCTCCTATCTTTCTTTTTTGAATATTTGCTTGCCTTTCAATGTTTATTAACTTTTAACTTCCAGAATACCTCACAATATGTGTATTGCTAATGTGATGTATCTGTTATGTTAATGTAATGGTCTTATATGTCACAATACTTATTACTTCAGAATCAAATATTTAAATTAATAGTTACCATGTTATTGTACATAGACATTATGCTAAAAAGTATGAACAGTATGCAAAAGGACATAATGAAAGCTCTGGACATGTGCTTGTGGAGGAGATAACCATGTAGGCAAATTGTTAGATTAGGTACTGCTACATAAGTGAGGCATAACAATTACAGATTATAGGTACAGAGACTAATTTCTCTAGAGGATATTTTTCTTGCAATTTACATTCCCCGCTGGAAAATATGTATATCTGCACCACAACTGACAACATATTTAATAACACAAAGCCCAAATGACTTTCCAGTGCATTCTTTCAATCTGCATCAGCTTGTTTCTCCATAACTAGTGCCACCTTGGTGCATGGCCAGAGCTGATCAAATCTGACTGGGCCACAGATTTTAAAATAACCCCATTGGAATATAAGATCCATGAAGGTTAGGAAGTGTTATCTGATTGACTCGATGCAGAATCTGCAGTGCCTTGGATGAATCTTTCCCCATTTTTGTCTTTCTGATCAAGTTC
Organism: Mesocricetus auratus; assembly: GCF_017639785.1. Taxonomy (NCBI): domain Eukaryota; kingdom Metazoa; phylum Chordata; class Mammalia; order Rodentia; family Cricetidae; genus Mesocricetus; species Mesocricetus auratus. Next base: position 5,547,291 of record NW_024429213.1, read on the forward strand.
ATAAATTAATCATCATATACTGTAACAACTATATCGTTTATGTAGTCAAGGCTACTCGTTTTAACAGTTTAATAAATGATCTGTCATACACACAAAAGTTATATTCCAATATAGGTTTACACTTTATCATTTTATTTGGATTTTATTTTTTAAGTATGTGTGTGTGTGTGTGTGTGTGTGTTTCTCTGTGTGTGTGTATGTGAGCGCAGGTGCCCTTGGAGGTCAGAGGTGTTGGATACCCCTAGACCTGAAGTTATCAGCAGCTACCATCTGTCCATTGTGGATGTTGGGAACTGAACATGGGTACTCCAATGAACAATGCACACTCTTAACCACTGATGCATTTCTCTAGCCCTCCAAGATACACATTTTAATTATCCATTCTCCTACTGCTTTGGAGGTTTCATAATGATAGAGGAGTGGGGTGACTTGATGCCTGGTCAAGTTGCCCTCTTATTCACTGCATAGCCTAAGCTTGCCTTTAACTCACAGTCTTCTTGACTCCTTCGCTCAAATTCTGAATTTACAGGCATGCATCCCCATGCCCATATCTAGAGTCATCTACTGTCTGAACATCTTTTAGTTTTCTGAAGAATATTTTGACATAAGAGTTAATGCCATGGAGAGTGGAGGTACTCATGAGGACTTATTCATAACCAAAGAGCTATTGCTGCCTTCTAGGGGTGGGAAAGTCTGTTTCCTTTAAGGATGTAGACTCTGGTAAATTGCCATGGTCTGGTGGCTGACCCCACACTCATGAATATATAGCTAACACAAATTGGACTTGATGAGTTATTTAAAAAGGGGATAGGGAGTAGATATGGGAGGAGTTAAGGGGAAGATTGGAGGATAGACATGATCAAAATATATGTATATATGTACAAAATTATCAAATAATTGATAAAATATGTATTTTAAAACGAAGTGAAAGCTCAACTTCATTCCTGGGCAGTCATACTTTTAAATTATCAGTCTCTTCTCCAAGGGTTTAAAATGCCCACCTTTATGAATTCTAAAATTCCTTATATACTCATTCTATTTCGGAAGTTAACTTTGTATCTTCACACCATTCTTGTGTTCATGCCGATTTATTTCAGAGAAAGAAAAAGAAATTGAGAATTTTTATTCTTTTGCTTCTAAAAGAGTTCCTATAGTTAAAACAAGATTATATTTTTAGAGAGAGATTTAGTTTTATGTATATGGGTGTTTTTCCTGAATGGATGTCTGTGCACCATATGTGTGCCATGCCTGGTTCCCGAAGCCAGAAGAGTGTGCTGGATGCCCTGGGAAGGAATTACAACCTTCTGTGAGCTGCCACATGGATGCTAAGGATTGAATTCAGGTCCTCTGGAAGAACGGCAACTCTCTTAACTCCTGAACCAACTCTCCAGTCCACAACAACACTAGTTTGTTTTAAAATTCATTGGCCAATCTCTAAATCATGCTTAATATCCCCTTGTGCATTGCTATTCTAAAAGTCATCATTGAAACTGCTATGTTTATCTATAGAAATATATCATTGGCTAGATTTATGTTAATTGATGAATTTGTTCATTCACCTTAACTGGTTAATTATAATTGTTGGCTTTCTTCCAATTCCCCCACTAGACTTAAGAGCTAGTATTTGCTGACAATTTATTTATTAGAAAGTGTTATTATGCTAGGAACCATATATTCATAGTTTTCAAATTTGAAAGTCACTTGGAAGGCTTGTGAAATGCAGATTACTATTACTTTCTTTTTTAAGGGGGGGTTTCTGGGTAGCTCTGACTGTCCTGGAACTCACTCTGCAGACCAGGTTGGCCTCGAACTCAGAGTTTGGCCTGCCTCTACCTCCCGAGTGCTGGGATTAAAGGTGTGCACCACTAACTACCTACTGCCACTTTTCCTTCTGAGTAAGAAGTCAGGTATGGAGCCTGAGGCTTGTCCTTTCTAAGTTGATCTATCCAGTGATTCACTTTGCTTTCTGTCTTAAAGATTTAGCAATAGTCTCACTATGCTCCTATTATTTTGTGAGCTCATGGCTTTAAGACATTTGATATAGGGCAAATTCCTTGTTTTTAAAAATTAAAGTGAAGCTGGATGTGGTCACATTTGCCTACAATGATGTCACATTAGAGGCCAGGGTAGAAAGATTAATTATGCCAAGCAAGCCTGGGTTACATAGCAGGACAGTATTTCAAACAAAAGAAAACAGAATGACTTAACTTGGAATGTCAAAGTGGGAACAATGGATTCGAGACTTTTATATAAGGGAATAAGTGCCTCTCACTTTTTCTTTGCCTTAATACCATTAACCTTCACATTCATCATTAAAATGCTATATTTTTTTCTGTTGTACAGACTAAAGAAACTTTGTGAGCTCTATGCAAAAGTCCTGAACTCCCAAGAAGCTTTGCAGGTAAGGCTTTTTCCCAGTCTTTTTCCAATGGGAAGGGGCCAGGTTTGTGTCAGTAGAACCCTGCAGCTCATGTTTACCCCATAGATTCATGGAAAGGTCTGTACATGTAGGGTTGATGCAGAAATGGTTCCATAAAGTGTGATTGAGCCCCGTCTGTACAGGCGATGAGGCAAGGAAGCTATGACATACTCTGGGTTTAGGTAGTGCTTCTTTTGTCCCTAAATTCAGAGCTGTTCCCTGAGCAGGCTTTTCGGTGACAGCAGTTTGTAATTCAAGTTCTCCAGCGTTGTATGAAGTAGTTGAGTGGAGAACCTTATTTACAGAGAAAAGCAACTGTTTTTGTATTTTCTAAAAGTTTTCATTTGAGGAAGTTTCTTCTAAAAAGGATATTGATGATAATTACTAATGCTGAAAAGATGTTGCATCACTGTGGCTTCAATATTTGTTGTGTGAGAGGAAGAAATTCCTTGGAGGAAGGAGAAATAAAAAGAGAAAGCCCAGTCTTTCTTCTGATTGGCTGCAAAGAGCCAAAGAACAATGCTCAGGAAGCAAGAGAGTCCTCTGATTTCAGATCACAGCATGATAACAGTGATAAGCCCAAAGGGGACTTTGTGCCATTCACTACTTAGGCAGGGCCTCACAGTTTGTAAATACGATGCCATAAATGATTGCAAAGTTAACTTCATGAGGCACTTTTAAAAAACAAAATAGGTTTTTCAAAGTCTAGTTTCAAATATTTTGCTATATCAATTTTCTCTTTTCAAAGTGATGCTTAATGACAAACTTTCTGTTTAAGTTATTCATCGTTGGTTCCTCCCACCCTGGGGAAGAATTGAACCTAGGGTGTGGCAGGCTAGGTGTGTGCTGTTAACTCAGCAATACTCCTGCCTCTATTTTTATAAGTTCAAATTTTGTAAAAATAAGCCTGTTAATGAATGGCTAACCCACATTTTCCAGACCAATGGTTGTTTTACATGTTCCCCCATCCCACCATAGTGAATACATACTATGAAAACTGATCCACTTTCAGCAACGCTCACTGCTACCAAAACATGAAACTCACCATTGTCTGTTTTTCATAGCTACACATTTTTTCACTTGATCAACCATCCTTGTCAACTATGAAATTTTAAAACTTTACCAAAACCATGAAACACAAAAATGAAAAGAAGAAACAAGAAAGTGAAAACAGAAACAGATAATTGTTGTTTATGAGCAAGAACTTAAGATACCCATGTCCAGGAATAGTGGTGCTTTTCCATAATCCCAGTACTTGAACGGTAGAGGCAGGAGAGGAGCCTCTAGAATCTTAGGCCAGCTTGCACCACATGACAAGACTTGCATGTGTGAAAAGAGAAAACTTTCTAAGGTCTGAAATCACCACAAGTTTATTACTAAAAACATTTACCTGTCCAAAGATGTCTTTAAAAACATCAGGATAATACAGCCCTATTTCAGTGTATTATCAGTCCTCTGTACATACAGGTTCTGCAAAATAATTTAAAAAATAATTGCCCCCACACTGAAGATTCAGTGTGATACGCATTTGTATGGCACTTATGTTGCATTGTGTACTATCAGTAATCTGGAGATGATTTAAGGCATACGGCAGGGTGTGCACAGGTTACATGCAAACACTACAGCGCTTTCTACAAAGGCCTTCAGTATCTCTAGGAAGCAGGGAGGCATAGAAGCACTGCCCTTCAGATTCTGAGAGAGAGCTGCAATTTGTTCTGTGCAATGAAGTCTACTAGCATGAACTCTATATACAACAGACAAAGTACCTTCCTCTACCTCTCTTTCAAGCTTTTGTTCCTCTTCCTTACAGCCAGTCCATTATGAGGAGAAGAACTGGTGTGAAGAGCAGTACTCCGGCGGCTGCTACACAACCTACTTCCCTCCTGGCATCATGACCCAGTATGGAAGGTACTGTCCAATCACTGCCCCAACTCCTACAGGGCTTGCATACATTCAAACAAGCCATGTTTAATAAATACAAGTGTGCTAAGCTGTGCCCGAAAGCCCTGCAACTAAGCTCCAACTCAGTTACCTCATTTCTTCCTAGTTTTTGCTTTCTTGTCAATACCAGAAAGAAAGAATGTTCCCAGTTTCCTTTGAAGCTCATGAATCTCACAAAGGAAGTCGCTGCACTGCACCGGTTGTGTTGTTTCCGTTCTTCATTCCTCTAGAGAAGCAAACTCAACCAGTACAACCAGAGAAAGTTGGTACATAAGGAGCACTTTAGATAGCCAGAGGGTTTGTCCAGACTGGCAGTACGGTGTCCTAATACTCAGTCTAGAATTCGGTAAGCATCCCAAAGCACCCTTCTGTGTCAGTGTGGGCATGACTCTGTAAACTCGGAATCAATTCTAGACCAGGCAGGAAAGGGCTTGACTTCCTACTCTTTTCCTACCCATCACCTATTTAGCCATTTATTGTTGGATTTTACTCTCCTTAGCATGTGGATGAGGCACATAAGATAATGTGATGATTGCCTGAGTTATTCTTTAGCAACTTTATTCTGTTTATGACTCACCCATTCAGAGTTCACACAGCACTGTGCATCCAAGTGTGAGTCACTATGCTGAGTTCAGTGCATGTGATGATGATAACAAGGTGTGAATTAATGGCCATTCCTCTGACTCTCCTAGCAACACTAAACTAAATCAGGAAAGAGAAAGAAAGGGTGTTGAGAGTGCAGCACAGAGTGTTAGTGGATGAAGTCAACTGACCAAGCTCTCCATGAGAACCAGTGCAAGAAGGGTTAACACTTGTTTAGCAGAAGATGATTATTGACTCTGGAGAGTGTAACCCTTATCTGCCTATAGATGCCAAAATAGAATCCAGAGAAAATCTGAGGGCAAAAGGATACTGCCTAATGAGCTTCTGAGTCATTAGGTAACTTTTCAGATATGCCCAGTGTAGACTAAGTCGCAAGTGATTGTTTCATTCAGTGTGTAGTAGATAAGTGCTGTCCATTTGCTGACCACTTTTTAAAATATCAATATAATACCTGCTTGCTGAGGAGCTGGAAGTGTTGGAGGCAGTGGTGGGAAGCAGAGGAAGGATAGAACTTAAAGGGAAAATACTAAAGCACCAGCTCCAGTGTTTTAGTTAAGAGGTATAAAGCTATTCCGGGACTCATGGAATTGCAATCTCACTTTACCTAGTGAAATGTGCAGTGGCCGCATGTCAGGCGGTAGGGGGCAGAAGAAGTCTCCTGGGGAATGCAGTCTAAGTCAAATGTCATGGAAACAGCCACTGTTGAGAATTCTGCAAGTTCTTATGAGGTCATGGGCAAAGCTAGGTGTAGCAAGGCTATAGGTGATAGTGATGACAGAATGACAAGGATTGGGAATAGAGAAGTGGCTCAACTTCTTGTGCAGAGGACCTGAGTTCAGTTGCCAGAGCCGACGGAGGCATCTTACAACACCCTATAACTCTAGCTTAAGGGATCTTCTAACCTCTGTGGGAACTTTCATTCACATGCACATAATTAAATTTTTAAAATCAAATAAAATGTCAAGGATCAAACTAGAAAGATCTGTAGGATCCTCTGTGTCCTGTGACATTTCAGAGGTTATAAAAATTCATCTTTTAACCACTACATTGATTTGGGTTTGAGGTTTGTTTTAAGTCCAAGGTGTAGTGTGATTTGAGGTCTGACCACTGAGTGCCGAGCTCTGTGCTCAGGCCCATAGATTATCAGGAAAATGCCTATGAGGGGTGGGGAGCATGAAGAATGCTTAAGTTATCAGGCCTGGTTCTGAATGTGAGAAGCAGGCACTGGTGATGGGATGGTAATGCCTTTCATCTTTGTCCGTTCTCATGGATGTGTGTCAGGTTTCATATCAGAAAGCAGAAACTACGGCACAACACAGCTTAAGAACATAGCTCCCAGGCCAACAAGAGACTGTTTCACAGGATTTTAATGACCCTGCAGGACCATGACACTGGGAAGATTGCAATGAGTTTTGTTGTGAGAGCCCTAGATGTATTCAACAAGTGTTCTGCTTCCAGCTAGAAGACAGAGGACAAATTGGCAGGCGAACTTTAGTAAAGAACTGAATACATGTTTCTTAAGAAATTTCTGTTATGGATATTATCAATGAAAAATGCATTGGAAGTATTATGCACTGAAACACATAATTCATGAGGAATATGCTTGGAGGTCTCCTTTATGTTACTGTCTCCTTTCCATCCTTATTCTGCAAAGGAAGACAATTTCCACACAGACATTGGACAGAGACTGTCTTCTGTTTAATCCTTGCTTTTTGCCTTTTTGCATGCGATTGTTAGATTCATTGGTTCCCTACATCTTAGTCTTCCAATTTTTTTTAAATTAAGGTTAGAAACAATCTTGTTTCACAATGTCAATCCCAGCTCCCTCTCCCTCCCCACCAGGTCCCCCAGTCCCCCACCCAATCTCCACTGCGATCCCCAGGGAGGGTGAGGCCCTCAATGGTGGATCTCCAGTAACTGTTATTTCATCCAGGGCAGGGCCTAGGCCCTTCCCCAAGAGTCCCGGCTGAGAGAACCTCCCATATTGTGGCATGGGCACTCAAAGCCTATTTGTATGCCAGGGATAAATACTACCCAAGGCCCCATAGATTACCTAGGCCTCCTCACTGACACCCACCCACATTCAGGGGGTCTGGGTCAGTCCCATGCTTTCCACACAGCCACTAATCAAGAGCTCCCCGTTATTAAGATCAACTCTTTCTGTGGGTCATACCCACAGTTTTAACTCCTTTGCTCATCAGTTCTCTCTTTCTGACACTGGATTCCAGGAGTTCAGTTCAGTGTTTATCTGTGGGTATCTGCCTCTGCTTTCATCAGTCGCTGGATGAAGGTTCTGTTTCCTAGACTCTCTGGCAGTGGGATTGTATGCTGGCACTCCCCTGATTCATGTCTAAAATCCATAAATGAGTGAGTACGTACCATGTTTCTCTTTTTGTGACTAAGTTACCTCACTCAGGATGGTTTCTTCTAGTGCCATCCATTTGCCTGCAAATTTCAAGATTCCATTGTTTTTTTTCTGCTGAATAGTACTCCATTGTGTAAATGTACTACATTTTCTCTATCCACTCCTTGTTTGAGGGGCATCTAGGTTGCTTCCACGTTCTGGCTACTACAAATAATGCTGCTATGAACATAGTGGAATAGACATCCTTGTTGTATGAATGGGCATCTTTTGGGTATATACCTAAGAGTGGAATTTCTGGGTCTTGTAGTAGACTGATTCCCATCCTCCTAAGGAATCTCCATCCTTATTTCCAAAGTGGCTGTACGAGTTGGCACTCCCACCAGCAATGAAGGAGTGTTCCCCTCTCTCCACATCCTCTCTGGCATAAACTGTCATTGGAGTTTTTTTTAGCCATTCTGACAGGAGTTATATGGTATTAACCAAGGTTTGGCCACAGCACCCCCCTACCAGTTCTCCAACTGGCAGTTCCTTCTGTTGCGAAAGGTGATTTCTGGCTGTTTGCAATGACATTTACTGCTTTGTTCTTGTTCTCAGGGTTCTACGTCAGCCAGTGGGCAGGATTTTCTTTGCAGGCACTGAGACTGCCTCACACTGGAGCGGCTACATGGAGGGAGCTGTGCAGGCTGGGGAGAGAGCAGCCAGAGAGGTAGGGCCCAGGATCATGGCCAGTGGGGGAGGAACGTAGCATCCCCCCCACACCATATTTCCCCATCTAAAGACCCAGGATACCATTATAATAACAGTTTTAAGGAAAAGGAACACCTCAAACAAAATATTGAAAATATCTATATTTTACTTGAAGTGTATGTCAGACCTCAGCTGTGCTTAAGAGGTTTTGGGAGGAAACGTGGTTCAGGGGTTAAACTTCTTACTCATTGAGAAGAACTGAGTTTAGTTCCCAGCACCCATGTCAGGAAGTTCACAACTGCCTGTAACTTCATTTCCAGGCGATACACTACCATCTTCAGAACTCAGAGACCATCTGCACATACACGTGCACAGAATTACAAATAGAATCAATCTTTAAGAATAGGGGGTCTTGCAAGTTTACTTCATTCATTACAACTGGTTATTGTTATTTGTTTATATAGGCCTTTACGGAAACACATGCTTTTTGACACATGTGGCCTGTTCTTATGAGCATATGTTTTACTCAGGTGATTCCATTTAACCCTCTGACTATAAATTGCCTGATGCTCTAAATAAAGTTGGATATTGCATGAGGAAAAAAAAAGAATAGGGGTCTGGAAAGGCGGCCCGCAGCTCAGAGCACTCACTGCTCGTGCAGAGGTGTGCCTCCTAGCACTGACATTCAGTTCTAGGGGATCAGATGCCCTCCTTTGATCGCCAAAGCTTCCTTCAGGCTCCTGGTGCACTTACATATGCTCAGCAAGCACACAAACAGACAAAACTTAAAAGCTTTCTTTTTAAATTAAAAAAAGCCATCACCATGGTCTGATGTTACAGAATCAAAAATATTTCTATTAGGATTAAAAATTCAGAATCATTCTTTTTTGGCAACACTTCTAGTCTCATTCCCATTAAGATACTTTTGCAAGTACTAAAATTTATGGTGAAGCTAATGACTGAAACCTTTTATACCATAAATAAAAGATCTTTAGGAGGCCTTTCAAAAGGTCAAGTGGATTGCTCTGCCCTTTACCTTGACGTTGTTGATGGATATCCCAAGAGGCATTCACTTGGTTCTTTTTTAAAGAATAAAAGAAAGATAGTATCTGCTTTGCTATTTGCCAAGGTAATCTTTCATTTCAGATTCTGCATGCTGTTGGGAAGATTCCAGAAGATGAAATTTGGCAGCCAGAACCAGAGTCTGTGGTCAGTTTATGTCTTTGCTCTAAGAATGATTGTTCCCACGAACACACTTGCATATGTGCACATTCCTTTTCCTAATGGTTTGATGTATGGTTATCTAAGTAAACCACATGACTTAGGGGTTACAGGGCTAGATGAACTTTGACAAATTTGTAGTGCTACATCTCTTGCAGATTAATAGGAAAATATGATTTTATCATAAGAAAATATTTCTCAGAGAGTTCTGGACATATTAAGAAATAAATGGGGGACAGAGCACAATGGCAGAATGCTTGCTTAGCATGAAAAAGATCCTGGGTTTGATCTCTAGCAAGACAAGAAACAAAGACAAGAAAGAGAGGGGAAGAAAAGACCAAAACACCAGCTCAAAATAAGAACTCAGTCACAAAAACTTCAGTGTCTGTTGATTGATCTGACTTATTGATTCTCAACAAAAGTTAAGAAAAAAGGTTATTGTCCTCTATCCAGGGGTCAAGAGGTGGAATAAAGTGGAGCACATTTAAACTCACTTCAACTACATGTCTTTTTGTAACACAACCACAGAAAGTTTTTCTAACTCATAGGAAGGATGCATAGAGTCATAGAGAATGGGGATCCAGAAAAAATCAATTGTTCTTCTGTCCTTTTAAGCCTGAAACCTTAGATAGCCCTGACATTCCAAAATTACTGTCCTTTTGCTTCTGCTAGAAACAGGATGGTGGGCTGAATGGAACATTCATTCATCCTCTTCAACAAACATTCATGATGTGCATGGGTTACTGTGGTCTGAGAATGGCAGTGCTTTCAGATGGGAAGACAGAGAATAACCCCAAAGTACAGTTCTGACAGATGATATGCTGGGAGAAAATATGGAAGGTAGAGCCACCTCAGCTTGGGGGCTGCAAAAGGAGGACTAGCAAAGTCACAGAGTGTCAGTCAGGTGAAGAAGAGGGAGTGAGACCACAAGGGAGTGTCATGTTTCATACGACAGATGTTGGAATGAGTGGGATACTCTTTAACAACTATGAAAGAAATAGTTTCTGGGATGGCATGCACAACCCTGTACTGACATAAATGTTCTCTGAACTCAGGACGTCCCTGCGAGACCCATTACCAGCACCTTCCTGGAGAGACACTTGCCTTCTGTGCCAGGCCTGCTAAAGCTGCTTGGACTGACCACCATCTTTTCAGCAACAGCTCTTGGTTTCCTGGCCCACAAAAGGGGCCTGCTCGTGCGTTTCTAAATATGGTCCTTCCACATGGGCAGTCTTCTTATTCTGTGTGGCATGAAGGCTTTGGGAAGCGGTTCTTATAACATCTCAAAAGACACAGAGAATACGGAGTGAGAAAGCACAGTGACTTGGTTTCCATTTTGGCTGCTTGGTAGCATCCCTACTGTGTTCCACCCATTTCCAACTTTTCTGCCCTCTGAGATTTTAGCACAGGCACACAGGCTTGTTCAAGCTCCTCGCTTACTCACAGCTTAACTGGCCATCACACAGTTTTTGTGTTTCAAAACCGGTGGCTTTGTGCTTTCCTTTCTTCCTGTTTGTTGTGTCCTCACCCATTCAGGTTCTTTGCAATTGTCCTTACAATCCTATCTTGTCATAACGGGAAGATATTAAATACCATCTGGAGCACATCCTTTCCTTTAGAGTTGAATAAACCAGACACAACAGAGGTGAAACTTAATCACACAAGGCCTACATTTGGGTGCCTGGAATGGAAACAAGTTGATGCTTTCCCCACCTCCCAAGATGTATTTCCCAATCATCCTCTGCCTTATTCCATAGTCACTGGTGGTTATTCCTATGTGGATTCACTCTGTATTAACTGGTATTGTGCTACTCAGTAGATATCCTTTGGTCTTGCTGTTTCGTGCAGTGTCGCCAACTGATTTTTATTTTTCTTGATAGTAGAGGTCTTATCCTTGTCATTCCTTTGTATCCTCCATTATGCTTCTATTCATAGATTAAGACACCCATAGATAATTAAAAATAAAGTTGATTCATCATATGTTTGCTGCTTTTTCTTTTTGGGCAATGATTTTCAAGATTTTGATAGGCCAGAAAATTGTTTGATAAGTCAAAAATCTGTCAAAATAATAGACACTAACCAACATAAGATGCAGAATCTATTAAAATAATTATAATACTTCATTTGACCTTTCATATTTCATATCAGGGTGGTGTTCTTTACCAGGTAAACCCATTAATTGCAAACTATAATGTCACAGTCCATTAAATCCTATATAAACTACTCTTTAAATGAGATCATCATTTTGAAGAGCTCATTCTTCTTGACTCCCAGGACGAATAAATAATACTAGAGTTTCTGATCCTACAATGGCATTCATGTGCATGGGTTTATGGGAACTTTAGAAGCTAAATGAGGAAATAAAGAACCTGTTAAGAATTTGTATCCCTTTTGGGTTTTCTAAATCCATTTAAAATATACTGCTGGGGTTAGAGTAGTTACTCAGTGGTGGGATGCTCAAGCAGCCCCAGCCCCAGGGTTTTATCCTAAGCACAGACAAATCAAAACTGATAGATGAAGGACAGAAATTGGAGTACTGAGAAAGCATTGAAATTACTGCACTTGTACTGTGCTTTGTGACTTAAACTATAGGATCATTTCTGTTTGTTTAGGAAGAATGGATAGCTAGCCCTGGATGGCTCACACCTAAATTCCCAGCACTTGGAAACATTTAAGATTCAAGACCTGCCTAGGTATAGAGAAAACCTACATTGAAATAAATAATAGAAGGCTTGGGGCATATCTCAGTTGGTAGGGTGCTTGATTAGCACACACAAACAAAGCCCTAGGGCATGTCTAATTCCAAGCACTTGAGAAATGGAAGCAGGAAAATTGGAAGTTGAGGGTGATCATTAGATGTATTGCAAGCCTGAGATGTGTAAGACACAAAGTAAAGGAGACATAATGTAAACCAAAATGGAAAATTCTCAAAAATCTAAATGTAGATCTATCATATGAGCCAGTTATATCACTCCTTATCATATGGGCAAATGACTCAACATTATAAACCACAGAAACTTTCTCAGTCATGTTCATTGCTGCTCTATTGACAATGGCTAGTATTGGAAACAATGTAAAAGTCCTCCAACTGATGAAAGAGTGTGGTAGGGGGTTAGTGTTCCCCCAGTCCTTCTCTGTGAAGTTCTAGCCAAAGCCTGAGTACACTGGTTTGAATATGCAGGAAGGCTTGGAAATATGGCAGCAAACCTTTACCCCCACCTTCTTTTAGCTGCCCAGGTTGTTATGCCTTGTCTGCGAGACCCCCCAAAAGACCATCAAAGAGCCAACTCACTGATGCAAATGCACAAGGCTTTTTTTAATAGGTTACAAGACCCGGCAGGGACCTAATCCAGCAAACTGGCACAACAGCTGCAGGAGAAGGCCCTGTGCCTCAGTTGTAGGGGGTTTATAAACACAAAAACTCCAAAGTTACACAAAGTTAAGCAATAACCATAGAGTTGAGCAAAGTTTGAGCAAGAGACATGGGATTGCATGTTGGTTAGTCATTTACCTTGGGAGGGGATTAGGGGATTTCTATTTCCTGGGCCAGGTGTGCTCACAGTCAGGCAATTATCTGCTTTTCTGAGAACAAAGAGCTGTCATTTAGATATTGACATAGCCTGGGGGTAAGTTCCTCTCTCCTGAGTCTAGACTTAGGCTACTTGTCATGCACACAGGTCAAGGGGTTAGGTTCCTCTAGCTGTCCTTTGTACTAATCAGGCAACAGTTCTGGCCTCTCAAGGGATACTGAGGTAGAAAGAAGAGGCAGGAAATGATCTGGAATAGAAATAAACAATTTCTATACTAAGAATTGACTAAACAACATAAAGATGAGAGGAAGGAGGGAGAAACTGTGGTCAGGATGTAAGATAGATAAATAAACAATAAAATGAATAAATAAAAAGAAAGAGACATGCTTCCTTGATCACAGAAGCTCCATGACTGAAGAAAAGTATCTTGAAAGAATGACTGCCTTCCTTACCTTCCCCTGGCTATCATGTTCAACTACTTGCTGCTTTGAGTTGCTGAGGACTCTTTGAAGAGCTGTGCAGAAGGTACTTCTGAAAAAAGAATTGTCTGCTGGACCAAAGAAGGGAGTATTGATTGCCCACTGCTCAAAGTCTTCCCAGTAATATTAATTTTTATGAAATTCCAGATTTGCCAATAGACCAAAATGGCCACTCAAACTGCTAATGGTAGCTTGTTCATGTGGTTGCTATAGCAACAGCTGGAATGAAAATATGGGTTGATGCAATGCTGGATTTGTCACAATGAGAGAAGCACATTTTCATTTCTTTCTTTAGCCAAAGGAGGAAGATACTGAATTTTAGAAAAACAATGTTTGTGTAGCAGTATAATGGATATTTTAGACATATACCATCCCAGTTTTGTATTGTCAAGACTGTGCAGCTGTGGTAGATTCTAAATAAGATCTAGTAGCAACGTCTTACACTAACCAAGTGTCTTGAGCAGATGTTTGCAGAAACCTGACTGACCTAGCCTTTTCATTTTGTTAGCATAGCCACTGACACCCACAGGACTTGAGTAGTTTAAGATTGGCAGGTAGCCTTACATAGTGGTTCATATCTCTCTGGCTGGTGTCCTATAACTGCTTCTTCTAGATTGAACCATTCCTAGGGGAGAGAGGGAAAGGTTCGTGAAATTCCTAAGACATTTATGAGTTTCACAAAGCTTATGAAGCTTCTTTTCTGATATGATGCAAGCTGTAAACAATTGCTAGTGGTGAGGATACTCCACAGGCAGCTGCCTGCTAGTCATGCAGGGGATTGCAGTGGTACAGCTTTCATGAAGCATCACTCATGCTGGAGAGGAACACTTTGGTGACGCAGCTGCCTGCAAGTCATTCAGGAGATTGCAGTGGCACAACTTTCATGAATTATCGCCCATGCTGGAGTGGGAAACTGGTGATGCAGCTGCCTGAAATCATCCCATGCCCCTGTAGTCCCAGTAAACTCATTGGCTCACTAAGCCTGAACTTCAGATGGAAATGCTTCTATGGTTTGTCATTGACAACCCTATCTGGAGTGAATACAAATAGTCTACCCAGGAAAATAATGCAACACTGGCCAGAGGAACATGAGCTGGTCTTTGTCAAATACTTTCTGTCATGGTGATGAAAGACATTTAGAAACAGAAGAGAGCAGCTTAGGTCACAGTAACTAAATGAAGCGTGATACTTAAGTCTGAAGAGTTGACAGTAAAGTGGCTTCTGTTTCATTTGACTTACAGAAACATCTCAACTGCAAAGGCCAATGTTCAGGACTTCATTAGATTTGACTGTACAGTATTGAGGATGCTCTATCCTACTCCGCACTCACTGCCCATGTCAATCCAGTGGAAGCGGTGTGCCTACTTGAGAGGAGTTAACCCTGTTAATAGTCATCTGTTCTCCTAAGTGACTCTTTGATATTTCAAGTCTGCTTGTCCCCAGTTACCCAATCCTTTGCTATAGCATACACTTTTGGATCTTCTTGATGGGGGGATGTTCTTCTGTATATATGTTTTTCTTATTGGTTGATGAATAGAACACTGATTGGCGGGCCTAGGAGATGAGACGAATGCTGGTGAGGAAGGCAGAGAGGCTCCATGAAGAGATGCCAAGAAGAGACTGGGAAGATATGATGCACCAGACGTTCTCTGGTAAAACAAGGCCATGTAGAAATACATAGATTAGTAGTTATGGGTTAATAATTAAGAGAGCTAGACATTAAGAAGCCCTAGTCATCAGCTAACAGTTTATAATTAATATACGCCTCTGTGTGCTTATTTGGGGGTGAAGAGTAGCAAGACAGAAACTCCAGCTACATCTTCTCTATTATCATCCTAGTCCTAGATATCTATTAAAATCCTTGTGGAATATTTGTTTAACGAGGCAAAAATGTGTTACATTTGTTTATGCTGCCTTTGTTAGCTATGGGAAGATGTGTTGCAGTTGCATTAGTTAAATAAGATTAACCTGGATTCAGAGAGGCAGGCTTGACAACTGTCTCTAAACTCGCAGGTTTTTACCCTAGCCATTGAATCTCAGTTTTATTAGAGGGAGAGACATTTAATTAGAACTACCTTCAGGGGCAACAACAGAACTATTGTCTGGGGGAACAGACTCCCCGCCTCAGCAGGCTATGGCCTCAGTGGCCAGCCACTAGTAATTTAAAGCTCAGCCACTGTGACAAGGTAAAACAACATTTTTGACTCCTCATTTAAATAAAGAAGTAAATCTTATTACCTAACTAAATAATAGACACTGCACTCCAAGGAAGTGGTAGATAATTTACTGAAGTTTGTTCTGCAAGGGTCTTTGTTATTTGTTTCCTACTAATTTGAGAAGGAGGGAAGGTATCATTGAATTGCAAATTTTCCTGGTGAGTGATCTTAATGACATTTTCCCTATGGACAGCAGAAACCAGGTTCCTGTACTCAATTAAAAGCAAAACAAAGCAGGGTCTCACTATATAGGCCAGGATGACCTTGAACTCATTATCCTTTTACCTTAGCCTCTGGTATAATGGGATTACAGGTCCACACCACTCCCAGAAGAACTGCTGCTTTCTGGTATAATGACTTTTATCATCTCTCCTGAGCCTATGTGATGAGTCACTGACAAGCCATATACCACTCAAGTTGAGTGACAGCTCAGCCTCTGTTCTCAAGTCTTAATCACACTGTCCCCTTCTCTCACCTTTATATCTCTGGTCCCTACCCATCTCTTCCTTAAGCATTCTGATTTAGTTTATTCTAGATGAAATTCTATTTCCCCTAGAGGCAAAATGCCGTGGCATTTAGCCATTGGCCTTGAGTTTGACACCTTTGCCTGTATTATCTCTAGGCTATTTCATTGCATTATAGTTTCTTTCCCCTACCCCGCTGTCAAAACCAATTCCAATGTCGGAAAGGTTCCTGGGTTATGAAAAATCCAGCCTAATGTTTTGGAGTTGTGTGTGGGCTGAGGAGACCAGGACCAATGTCTCAGAAGAAAGTAAGGGCAGATGGACAAATTGGTACTTCCCTAGACACTGGAAAGGCCAAGGCCAAAAGACAAGCAGTTCAGGGCAGGCCTGAGTTACATAGTGAGATCCTGACCCAAAAATAATAATAGAGGCTATAAAGATGTCTCAGTGTTATGCCCAGCACACAGGATCCATCCACCCCCAACACGACCACCACAGAGCCAAGAACCGATGCAAACACACAGGACCTTCATTCAGTGGCTGATGGAAGCAGAGGCAGACTCCCATGGCTAAGCACTGAGCCTTGGGCAGTAGATCAGTATTCATCCGGAGTATACACACGGACTTTGGACTCCCATCCAACAATGAGAGATGCACTCTCACCCTGAACTCTTGGGGGAGGGTCTAGGCCCTGCCCTGGATGAAATGACAGACTATGGACACCCCCATGGAGGGCCTCACCCTCCCGGGGGAAATGAGGGGATTTTGGGGGGCTGGTGGGAGGGCACGGGAGGAGGGAGGGAAAGGGAGAGGGACCTGGAATTGACATGTGAAGCAACCTTGTTTCTAATCTAAATTTAAACTTAAAAATAAATAATAATAAAAAATAACAAAAAAAGATTTAAAAAAGAACAAACTTGAGTTTAGGCCCTCCAGCAGCACTCTAATACAGCAGTGGGTGAGGCCCCAACCAATGGGGGGGTGGGCTTATAAAGGGAAAACAGCAAGCTGGGGGAGTACAAGCCTTGGTGTTTTCTAATTGCTTCGGGGGGGGGGGGGGATGCTTCCTGAGTCGAATTGCCCTGAGGTAAAGTAAGCATTTGGAAATTTCCATTAGAGCATCTGGTGACCTATTGGGACATCTGGTGACCATGATAAGATATCTGTTTCCTCAGTGTCAGGCTGATTCAGCAGGATGTGCAGGTCCTGGAGCACCTTTTAGTTGTTTGTGGTTTTTCTGGGAACTGGGTTCAGGGTCCAGTCAGCAGTTTCTCAAGATGGTGTCCAGCCTAAAATGGCGTTCATCTTGCCTGTTGGTGGCTGGTTCTCATCAGCAATTTAAGAGAGATCACTGGTCTTGTAGATGTCTAGAGTTCAGTTCACAGTACCCACATCAGCTGGCCCACAATCATCTGCAACTACAGTTCCAAGGGATTTGATACCTTCTTCTTGTCTCTGTGAACACACACACACACACACACACACACACACAAACATTTTAAAAATATATAATATGATCAAAATACATTACATGAAATTCTCAAAGAATTAATAAAATAAATTTCAAAATTAATAAAATGGCCATCTGAGTGGAGATGTCTGAGGAGACACATTGGAGTTCAGGGAAAAGGTTGAGGCTAGTGATACAGTTTGGTGAGCCATGGAACAAACTACAAAGATTGGAAGGTCTGAGAATTAAGCACAAGAAATCAAAATGCCATGAGTATTCAGTATCTACAGTTTTCCCTCTACGTCCACAGGATCTATATTCCACAAGTTAACCCAATCTCAGACCAAAAATATTTTTAAAAATTGTATCTAGGGGAACAAGGGGAACTAATTGTAGGGTGAGAATGGAGAGAATAAAGAGTATGGAGGGGAATATTCTCAACATACTATGTCTACTTGTATCAAACCTTATGCTATGTAATATCATGTACCATAACTATAGACAATGAAGAAAATGTAAATGTAATAAAGGGCAAAAGATTAAAGAAAAATAGTTCATTAAACTTACTGGACTTGGGGTAGGTTAAAGAGGAGAAAAGTAGATACTTTACAAAAACTTCAGTTTCATTTCAAAGGTTGATTTAAGATTATCCATTAAATGGCATGAGTAACTGTCAAAAAACCACTTGCTGTTTAAAATTAGGTTGCATCTGCATTTAATAGGTACAGATGTTTTTCTTGCCATTTCTTCCCAAATAGTACAGTATACTAACTGCTTACAAAGTGTGTATTGTATTGTATTATTAGTAATCTACATATGATTTTAAAGTGTGTGGGAGGATGTGGCCAAGTTATAGGCAAATAATACACCATTTTATATAAGGAACTTGAGCATCTAGGGACTCTGTGTCCCATAGGGTCCTGGAACTAGTCTTCCCTGGGTAGCCGGAGATAATTGCGATTGTTCAATTATAGACCAGTGTAACCCTTGAACAGAAATCTAAGAATTGTCACAACTTATGTACCCAGACTGAGGCGATTTGGGTGTAATCTTTCATTATAATCTCCATTTTTACAATCTTTTCAGTTTAGACATGAATAACAATTCTTTGTAGCCTTTTAAAAACATGTCTGCTATGTGTTGATACTGTTTGTGTACCTAGTTAAATAAAGTGCGGCTCTACGGATTTGCTTGTGTTCTACTTTGAGGATCTGAGCAACATTCAGTCACACATGCAAATATAGTTATCAAAAGAACAAAAAAGGAGATAGCGGATGAGTAATTGGTGTTGTGCCCAAATTCTGAACCCCCAAATCACCAAGAGGTCCATTTCGATGCAAAAGCAAAGAATCTCTTATTGTAGATGTTTAACGAGCTAACCCCATTAGCTCGGGCCCTTCACCCCGCCACCATGGTGGATGGCTGGAGAAAGACCCCAAGCAACCTCGAGGCAGGGACCTTAAAGGGCAGCTTAAGGGGAGTGTCTAGGGGTATGAAACAGTCTCCAGATTGGTGCGCTTCCAGGTTTGGGTGACCCGCCCTGTGTTGATTGGTCAACTGGTTGTTATGACCCATTGGCCCTCCCAGGGTAGTTGCTGTGTTCTACACATCACTGTTGTACACAGTCTGAAAGCACACCCCTCAGAGGCATAAAGCACTGTCCCACCTGCTAACTTCTGATTGGTTCCTTGCTATGAGGAGGGCATCTGACCTCCTAGTGACCAGGACAGGAGCGGTAAGGCCAGTAAGGCCATGCAAGCACATGTTAGCCTGTAATGGCTGCTAAAATGGGGGACTGGTCACTACATTATAGGGAGAAGCTGGACAAGCAGGTGGGTATACAGAAGGACAATTACAGTCTGATAGGGTACTTTAACTCCAGCAAGTACTCATAGAACAAGGCTTAGAATTTTCCCATTCCATTTTGTCACCTTGTCTGAAACATGATATCAGAAAGTCTTTCAGATATACACCTGAGTGTGAGTGAAATCTATCAAAATTGGGTCAACCTATAGAGAACTAGTACTCTGAAGATTGGACCCTGGGACACAGCAACAGAAAGGGACTTCATTTCACATCGCTGCTGGCTTCCTCTTTCTGCCCATGTCATCACAACAGCTTTTTCTCAGGTGTCCCCTTGGCCTCTGCATGGAGTAGTGTTCTTCAGTGGGTAACCTTCCCCATTTTCAGTATACTGCTCAGGGAGGGTAAGGTGTCTTACTATGTCCAGTGCACCCAAGGCTTAGCAGGGGCATGCTAACAAAACATTTTTCATGGTTTGACCTAAGAAGTGTTGGTTCCCTGCTTGAGAGGTAAATGGGAAAGAAAACTAGATGGGATTCAGTGATATATTTTGAATATGAAATGCCTATGCCAAGGCTTATTTTTCAGGTGCTTGTTCTGTATCTGGTGGAACGATTTTGGGACATTGCAAAACCTTTAGGAATTGGAGATTAGTTGATAAACATAGACTGCTTATGGTAGACTTTTGATAATCGTAGATCAGCCTTTGACTCTGGCACCTTCTCTACTTCCTAGTCTGCTGTGACGTGAGGACCCTCCACCACATATTCTCATCACCAGGAACTCAGTCATACCTTCTCTGCCATGATGGCCTGAAGTCCACTAAAACCCTGAGGCACAAGAAATCTTTACATTCTTAAACTGGGTATTTTGTGTTAGCTATGAGAATAGAAATTGATATGGCATTAAATATCCCATGAATTCTGTTGTCCTCTTGAACATCCAACCCATCATGGCCCAGAACCTTCTCCTGGGACATGTGTAGGCAGGTCCTGTTCCTCCTTCTACCTTGGGTGTTCACCCCTGTTGTTAACCTAGAGAATGGCTGCATTTTGTATTTAGAACTCTGTCGTGTGATATTTTGATTGTGTTCTGACAAGTAAAGCTTGCTTGGAGTCTGAGGGCAGAGCTAGCCACTAGCTGACCAAAATTAACCATAGAGGTTTGGAGGACTGCAGACAGATAGGAGACAGGAAGTAGTATGATGGGGCTGAGAGAGGATCTTGGTCCTGTCCTTTTGGAGGAAGGAATGGATTAGGGAGGAGGTCACTGGTGGCTGCTTCCTTGCTTCTCTGATCTTTCAGGTTCTTACCCCAATATGTGACTCCCAATTTTTTATTGGTAAAGAATAATTAGATAATGCTTCATAACTCAGCTCTAGAATAATTCTTTTCAAAAAGCTAAGGAGATTTGTCTACATCCAGTGAGACTCCTCTTCTGTCCTAGTGAACTGTGACTGCAGTGCAAATCACAATAGATGTTCTACTTGGTGTGAGACCCAGATGGATGGGTAGAGAAGAAACCAATCTGCAGGGACATATGAATGGAGCTCTCCACAGGCATATGAGAAATAATATTCAACCAGTGTGGGAGGAGATTAGTAGCAGAAGAAGCTGCAGGGAGAACAAAAGTGTTAAGGTAGGTGTCCAGTGGCCATTCTCCCTCTAGAAGCACACCTTCTTTAGAGAATTTATGCCCAGTAGGTTGAACAGCCCCCTCCCTACTCTATGCAACCTGGGGCAGAATTTCATGCCTGCATTTGCAATTGTATCTCATCATGAATTTCCTCTTGTTATCCTCTGTCAATCCCTTGAGACTCCCTGGACCTATTTGCCTGAACCCAAAATGGTTGGACCCTAGCATGGCAAACCAACCTACCCTTATGACACTTCCTGACCACCCTGGGCACCCCAGCATGTTGCCTCCCAGCCTAGAGAAAGCCTTATGCCAAGTCTGTATGTCCTCTCCCTGCAGCAGGGCAACTGGCCCTGCATAATCAGTTTCCCTGAACACTGGTCCATGTAGGATGATTCTATCTGTCATGTGCTTGACAGCATCCATATGTTGAACAATGCTCATGTCAAATCCTCTTTTTTTAAAACTATGCACAGAATTTGGCCGTGGAGTCACATGTAAGGGTGGGGTGGGGATGCAAGGAGTACAAGAGAAGATTGGCCTAATTCTGAGAAGCCAGGGACCAGCATACTCTCTAGGCTTGCCCAGGACCCATGCTATTCCTTGAAGTAAGCTGGGGCAAAACTGTATTTCTTTTTCTTCTCTCTATTTATTAATTTTAATTTGTTAATTTTGTGTTTCAGCCAGATTCTCAACTTCCCCTAGAGACTGGGCATGTCAGGAATGATCGAATGAAATAAATAATGAATAAATGCTTCTCTCTTGGATTCCAATTTAAGTCCAAGGAGCCTGCTGAGATATGAGGCCTAGTCTTGTCAATTATTTCTTCAGACTGACCTCCGGTAACTAATTGGCTCATTTAAATTCCTTCTTTTGAGGGCATGTTACAATGGAAATAAAATTAAAGAGCAGCAAACTTGAGTTTGTGATTGGATGTATTTGATGAGAAATAATTCAAGATGTGCTTTACAAATAGGAATAATAGTGAACCACAAACTTAATTTTTGTGGTCAAAATTTATTGTTAACAATAGCTCTGCCTTCATTATTTTATTAAATTAACATAAGAAAAACCATATGCTCAAAATCCAGATTGAAAAGTAGGCCTATCTGTCTCTGGAAATGGGAGTTCTTAACATTTATGTTCTCCTTGAATGTAGGGAGACTTAACCAGTAATCTGTTTCTAAAGGAAATGCTTTTGGGGGGAGGCTGGAGAATTGACTCAGTAGTTCAGAGCAGGGGACCTTGGTTCTCTTCCCAGAACCCACATGGTATTCAGTACCATCTATAACTCCAGTTGCAGGAGATATGATATCCTCTTCTGGCCTTCACAGGCACCAAGAACTCACACACACACACACACACACACACACACACACACAAATATTAAAATATTAGAATTACTTAATCCAATGTGCATCCAGTAATAATATAAAGCTCCAGTTGGGTGTTCAATGTAAGAAAGAAACCAGCATGCTTTCTGCTTTAATTATTTTATGTGTATGGGTGTTTTGCCTGCATGTATGTGTCTGTACCACATTCATGCGGTGCCCATAGAGGCCAGAATAGGACATCAGAACTCCTGGGACTTCAGTTTCCGATGGCTGTGAGCTTTCATGTTGGTGTTGGGGATCTCTATTTAGATGGTAGCTGTTTTATCTGAAATGAAGTGGTACCTGGTCATGGTTTTCCTTTGCATTTTCCTGATGGTGACTAATGTTGAGATCATTTCTATGTAGATTTGTTGGCCATTTGTAGATCTCCTTTTGACAAATGTCCCTTTAGGACTCTTGTCCACTTTTCCTCAGATTATGGTATTTTGTTTTCTTTTATTTTTGCCATCATCCTGAGTTCCTTATGTATTCTGGATGCTCACCTGTTGCCAGAGAGAGTATACTAATAGTTTCTTTCATTTTTCATTCAATTAGTTTTCCCTTGTTGCTATATAGCTTTTTAGAGTGTTGTAGCCCATTTCTATATTTTTGCATTTGTTTCAGTGCTTTTGAGCTCCTATTCAAACAATTCTTGCTCATCCCAATGTCACTGTATATTTTTATTATGCTTAGAACTCATATTTGTCTCTAATCCTTCTTGTACTCAGTTTTATATATGGTAAAAGATTGGTGTCTAAAAGGAAATGAAATTATTATGTCAAAGCTACATGCATAGCCCTATGTTTATTGCATCACTCTTCATAATAACCAAGAAATGGAAAGAACCTATGTGTCTATTGACTGCTGAACAGATCAAGAAAACTTATGACATATCGCACCATGGGATACTATTCAGTCATAAGAAGGATGAAACTCTGTGATTTGGGGCAGCATTCACAGAATTGAAGATGATTATGTTAAACAAAATAGCATATTCACTTATACATGAAATATAAAAGTACTGATCTCATAGAAGTTAAAGGGAGAAACTGGGAAGAGCAGAAAGGAAGGAACAAATATGGGAAATTAATTAATGGGCACTATGTCACAGTTAAGCAAAGTAATTCTGGTACTGTATCTCACATTGTGATGGTGATAGGTGATGGTAAAACATGTATTTCAAAAACAGGTAGAAGTATTTTAAATGCTTCACCACAAGAAAATGATAAATGTGAAGAAGTAGGTATTTTTACCCCAAGTTGAACATTATACAAAGTATGCATGTGTAGTTACCATAATTTGTGATTCTCCTCAGAATATGTGACTTAGAAAAAGCAAACAAAACCATACTTTCCTGTTGTTGAGCTAAGTCATAGGTAGACCAGTTGGAGACCAGTTAAGACAATCTGGCTACTAAACTTGAGGAAGGAAGCTTCTTGTAACATCAAATTCTGAAATAATAAAAATGGGTTCTTCGAAAACTATCCTGAAGCTCATATGGAACTCACATGGAACCACAGAGACTGCGTAACCAAAACTATCCTGAGCAAAACAAACAATCAAACAAACTAAAAATAAAAAAAAAACCCAACCTACCCTGAAGCTCATATGGAACTCACATGGAACCACAAAGATTCTGCATAACCAAAATAATCCCGAGCAAATAAAAACAAAAAACAAACGAACAAACTACAATGCTGGGTGGATCACTATTCTGGATTTTAAGGCACATTACAGACCCATAGTAATAGAAACAATATGGAACAGGAATAAAAACAAACAAAATCAAAGATCCAAACACAAGTACATGTAACCCTGGCAATTTTATTTGACAAAGACGCCAAAAACATAAGCTGGAGAAAAAGAAAGCATCTCCAACAAATAGTGTTGGGAAAACTGAAGATTCACACGAGAATGAAATTAGACAGTTATTTTCCACATTGCACAAATATTAATTCCAAATGGATCAAAGATCTAAGTGTGAAAAGTGAAACACTAAGTGCCGACAGGAAATATAAGCACTGTCCTACATCTATCTATCTATCTATCTATCTATCTATCTATCTATCTATCTATCTATCTATCTATGTCTTACAGGATGTGGTCCAGCTAATTCAACAATGGCTGCCTATGAGCTGAAGGTCCAAGAAGCCAGTAGTTGCTCAGTCCATGAGGCTGGATGTGTCAGCTGTTCTTCAGTATATGATAGAATCCTGAAGAAGTAGGCTCTAATGCCAGTGAAGGGATGGACTTGCTAGGGAGGTGAGAGAAAGCAGGCCAAAAGCAAAAGCTTTCTTATTTCTTATATAACTTTCCAGCAGAAGGCATAGCCCAGATTGGCCTGGGTTTTCCAAACTCCAAAGATCTGGATTAGAGGTGTATCTTTCTGTCTTAAAGATCCAGATTGGAAGTAGATCTTCCCACTTCAAATTTAGCAAAATCCTTCAGAGGTGTGCCCTCCGTTTTGGGGTTTTAGTTATTTCAGATGTAATTAAGTTGACAACCAAGAACAGCCATCAGAAGAGTTTATATGAAAAGGTTTGGAAGGCGGAATGGGGAGGGGGAAGTGATATAATTATAATCACAAAAATAAAGGAACTAAATTTAAGGAGTGGGCTCTTTATAATGCCTAACAATTGCTCATTGGGCCTTGTTTCAAGAGCTCACCTTCACTCTGCTCACAGCTATGTCATAAACTTTTCCAATTCCAAACAATGTTCTGCCTTGCTAATCCTGACTTAAAAAATAACCTACCCACAGTTGCAAACCCTATAAGTCCTTCCATAATTCTCCATCTTAAGACACTAGACATAGAAGTGTGATTCTAGAACTTGGTGGGGTAAATATACAAGATTTGAAAATTCAAGGTCATTGTCAGCAACATAGCATTTTGAAGGCCAAACTGGGCTATACCAGACCCTGTGTCCCTTCCTCCACAAAAAAGAAAAGAAAAAATTAAATAAAATGAGGATGAGAGGCAGGAGGAGCAGGAAGCAGAGGAGAAAAACACCTACCACACACTAAACTCTTGAGGTAAAACCCTACCGCCGCCTCGATTCCCATCGCCACCACCCTGTTGCTGTGTGTCTGACGAACTTTGCTTGGGTTGCTTGGACCGTTTTCTAACACCTTTGGGCAGTGTACACTGGCAAATTTTTATTAGGATGCTCTTGTTTGCGATTCTACCATAACATAAGGAGGCCTGTCGGTTCCCTATGAAAGCACAGTTTTCAGTCATGTGCAGTCTGAAAGGAATTGAGTCACTGGTATTAGTGCATAAACATTTATTTTCTTTAGTTTATTAAAGGTAAAACTTAGAGACCATTTCTGCATTTATGGAAGGTGACAGACCCTAGCCTTTTTTAATGTAAAGACAAAACTGGGAAAATGTGCAAATCAAGTGTGTATGAGTGTGTGCTTGTGCTTGTGACCATATGTATGCCCGTGTTTGTGGATGAATATGGAAAACAGTAAATCTAGGTATGGATGGGAGTAGGGCAGAACCCATGAAGTTTGAAATCATCCAAGGTTTTCTGTGTTCCTCCATGTTAGTATGCCTGGAATAGCAAGGATTTGAGGAGTGGCCAATGTGACACTTAACTTTGTTTTCACTCTCAAGGCCCACATGATAGGTTGAACAATGGCCCTACTAAAGATGTTCAGATCCTAATTCTTCCACGAACGAATTTGTCATCTTCTATCACAAAGATACTTTGCAGATGTGATTCAGGATCTTAAAATAGAAAGTCTATCCTGGTAAGGCCAGTGTAATCATAGGATTCTTCTAAGAAAGACACAGGCCGTGTTCTGGTGTAATGGAGCCACAAGCCAAGGAATGTTGGCAGCCTTAGCAAGAAGCAGATAGTCCCCTGGGGCCTCTAGAAGGAACTATAACTCTCAGAATCTCAATTTAACTCTGTAAGACTCATTTTGAACTTATGAAATGCAGACCCATAAAATGAGAAAGAAGCTTGTGTCATGTTAAGCTACGAAGTATGTAGTCATTCGCTACAGGGACAATAGAGCACTTGATGAAGCCTGTAAGATCAAGTGGCTGTCACAGCAAAGGTGGTCAGGCTGCTTGGGAGAAAAGCTGATTTGCTCTCTAACTCTCCTCAGCCTGTGTGAATTTGCCCCATCTCTGGGTGAATCTACCTTGTGTGTGTACACTAGGGTTTTCTCAGTCCATCCACTGCCTGCTGCTTCCTTGAGTTCCCTGAGAAGCTTCACATCTGCCTAGCCCACCTTTTGCTGATTCATGTGGTTATGAGGGTATATGTTAGATGAATATATATGCTGGGCAAACTGACTACCACTACCCATTTTTAAATGTAAACCAAGATCACTGATAGGCATATTTTGTATGGGTCTGGTCAAGGATACAATTTAACACCCAGGATCTTATCTAGGGTCTTTTCTGTTCAGTTCCATTTAGGTCACTTAAGTAACTACCACCACCACCACCCACATACACATGGGTCCTGCTTAAAATGCCAGATACTATTAGCTGTATGTTTCCTGAATTTTAACAGCCCAAAATAAGCTAGGGTGCCTTACATACATCTGAAATTGTTCAGGATAATAGAGCGTCTAAATTAAACACCATGTTGTTTTCCAAATCCCCAAAGTCATGTAGGTCTCTGTCTCTGCCACACACCTCTGGCTAAATGTAGAAGTTCAGCTCCTTCCCTCCATAATTTTCCACCTCTATAGGCTCATACAGCTTTTGATGATATTTTTTCTCCCTTGCCCTTTCTATCCCACTTCTCTTCTGCCCATGAATTTTCCTTCTTGCCTATTATTCATCAGACACAACAGAGTCCGAGGAATGAGGAATTCTAACCGAAAAAAACACAAACTTCCTCAAATATGGCAGAGAAAGGGTTATAATTATGAGGCATAAACATTAGGTCCATTCCACAACTGAAAAAGAAGCCATCACAGGTAGGTACAGGTGACATCTTTTGCTCTTTTTCCCCCTAAGGCAAACGGTCCTGAATGCCCTAGAATTTCCATCAGAAATGAACAGTATTCGGCCAGTAGATGGCACTATCTTAAAACAAATTTACTCAGCAGCATAGGGCCTGGGAGATAAGGAGTCACTGCCAATGGAGATGAGTTATTAAAAAAAAAAAAGACAAGAAAGAAAAAAGGGGGGGCGGCGGCGGACATGAGGAGTATATATGGGATGTGTTATGGGGGAGAGAGGATCAATATGATCAAAATATTTTGTTTGAAATTCTGGAGATCTTGTAGAGAGGGATGCGGGTAAAAGACTGGTGCACTGGACTCTTGTCAGGACAAATGGAATCTAACATTTGACACTCACTGAGGATGCTTCTTGTGATGAACCCTGCCATCTCCATTTTACTCTTTTTCTATGTCTTCTGCAGGCTCTTTACTGACTTGTTGCATTTGGTGATGTTTTGGGAGCCTTGAGTCTACATCCTAATAAACTCTCCTTAAATCTCTGCCCCCATTCATAGTACCCTGTGTCTTTCTATCATAGCACTGAACAGAGCCCCAGTTAATAGTTCACTTGCTGTCTCTAATCGCACGTGTACTCCATGTCTGATCCACTACTGAATCTCATAGGGGCTACCTAGCACACAGGTGTTGAGCAATTCTGAGAACTCCAGGGTCATGACTGCTCACAATTTAAGAAGTGCCTCTGCTTCCAATCTAAAAGGTTGATGGAGAATACCCATGCTATGGCTTTGCCTGTATTATTTCATCACTACAGTGGAACCTGCAAATTAAGCATTCTGAGTTACTGTCGAGGAGCATTTTAATAACAAATGATTCCACATTGCTGCTATAGACCAGATAGGGTTCTCATTGGTAAACTGTTCTGTGGACCTTTTAGCATCTCTCCCATCTGTCCCTCATTTTCAACCAGCACTTCAACCGGTACACACCCATGCCATACCATTCCAATCTCCCTGACTTCATTTGTGGACTTCAGTGGTTCTTGGGAACTATCTGAGGCTCGTTAATAAGAAAAGCTGACTTGCACACAGGTGTGACTGTAAAGGAGTTTAAGTCATTGAACAGAAAGATTACATATGAATTAAGGTAGGTCTAGGAGTACCCTCTAGCCCATATTTTTACATGAGGTCTCCAAAGCTACCTTCCATAACTCATGCTTAAATCAATCACTTTGATTTCAACCAAAAACAACAGTTATCACTTTGAGGCCTGCTTTATTTTAGGACTGTGAAAAGAACAGCCTTGGATAAAAGGGAACAAAAGCCCGAGTTAGAGGAAAATCAAAACAAACACTGTTGCTGTTACTTAGTGCCTTTCTTTGTTTTCTAGAGGACAGAGAAACTTGTTACAGAGTGCCTTCCTGTGTTTTCATCCCCCTTTCAAGGTCTCACCAGGTTTTTCTGTTTAGGGACTGTTCAGGGATTCTTGTGTCTACTGTCAGCATAGGTTTAAATGGAACCCGTTTCACGTTGCCATCCTGTTTACTAGAATTGTATCATTTAGCACAGATGGAAGGTGGTGGTTTCTATAGAATAGTGAGAATTCCAAATGGTATGGGATATAGCATTACTCTTGTCAGCCATGCCACGGACATATGGATCTGGATATATGGGCAGGACCTATGAACAGGAGGGATGGTTTATGGCTGGCACTAAAGAGGGTTTTGCTGTGGCTTTTGTCTTTTTGCCCTCCCAATGTAGGCCTCTTTTGCCCACCCCAGTAATTTTACTAAGTGATTGTTGGTATTGTATGAGAATAAAAGGCATACAAAAACAATTTGGCATTCCATGATATAAAACAGATTGCTTTTTTTAGTTTGTTTTTAAGGAGGGATTTGAGAACAATTTGGTCATGGGAACCACATCTTCTGTAATCACTTTTCGTTTTTAATGACCAGCAGTCATCCAAAGGAATTTGTACCTTTCAGAGGTCACCTAGTCTCTAATTCTCTAAATGTTTCATGCTTGCTATTGGTTTTTAGATGACTACTAAAGACAACTATTTGTAAGCATATATTTTCCGTTTGATTTTTGTTAGTAATGTGTAGGTAGGATTCTCCTTTAACTCAGTTTCAAGATTCCTTACAAACTGTTGTTTTTCTTTCTAAAAAAATGTAGAAATAAAGCCTTTTCTTTAATAGGGACAAGTTCAGAGAGATAGTGCCATTCTATATGACCAAAGTCCATGTTCACAATAGTTTATATAAGACAAGGCACTTTCTATGGGGGGGTCTCAATTCTGACTTTATTTCTTTTTAAATTTTTTATTTATTTAAATTTTTTTCATTTTTCATATCAACAAAAGTTCCCCCTCCCTCCCCTCCTATAGCTTTCCCCCCAAGCCTTCTCCCCAACCTACCCCCATCCACTCCTCAGTAAGGGTAAGGCCTCTTATGGGGAGTCAACAAAGTCTGGCATATCAAATTGAGGCAGGACCAAGCCCCTCCTCTCTGTGTGGAGGCTGAGCAAGGTATTTCTCCATAGGGAGTGGGCTCCAACAAGTCAGTTCATGCACTAGGGATAAATCCTGGTCCCACTGCCAGTGGCCCCACAAGCCACAAAACTGTCACCCACATTCAGAGGGCTTTTTTTTTTTGGTCCTATGCAGGTTCCCCAGCTATCAATCCATAGTCTGTGAGCTCCCACTAGCTTGGGTCAGCAGTCTCTTTGGTTTTCTCCATCATGATCTTGATCCCTTTTGCTCATATAATCCCTCCTCCCTCTCTTTGACTGGACTTCGGGAGGTTGGCCTAGTGCTTAGCTGTGGATCTCTGCATCTGCTTCCATCAGTTACTGGATGTAAGGTCAATGATGACAGTTAGGGTGGTCATCAATCTGATTACAGCAGAAGGCCAGTTCAGGCACCCTCTGTACTACTACTGGGAGTCTTAGCTGGGTACATACTTGTGGATTCCTGGGAATTTCCTGAGCACCAGATTTCTCTCTAACCCTATAATGTCTCCCTCTATCAAGATCTCTCTTTCCTTGCTCTCCCTCTCTGTCCCTCTCACAACTCAACTATCCTGTTCCCTCATGTTCTCCTCCCCTCTCCCCTTCATTCCTCCCTCCCCCTCCCAAGGCTCTCTTAGGGTCCTCCTTAGACAAGGTATTTTCTATGTTCTACAGAACTAGATACTGTCCTGCACCCTGGGTCCCCCAGCTGCCAAGATACAGAATGATGCCAGTTTCTTATAAGGACTTGAGAATCACAGTTGCAGTTTCTCATTAGGAATTGTTCCTAGCCCTGCCTCTTCTGTGGTCACACTCCCTTCCAGAGAGTAGCTAATAGAAGGACAATTTGCCTAGATCTGTCCTAGTTGAAGGCAGCTCTCAACAACCTTCCAGCTTCCCCATTCCAATGTCCTGAGTCATCAGTCCTGCATTGCAGGCTGACTCTCCCCCTGCACAATCCTGCCTTCCTCATTCCCTTAGAATGCTATCTCCAGTAAACTCTTTGCTCTGACTCAGCATCTCAGTATGTTCCTAGGAAACGCAAAAGGTGATAAGAGAAATAGTACTAGCAACCGAATGCATCAATCACATAATGTTGTAAAGAAGAACATCCCAAGAAAGCATCTAGCATAAGATCATCTTTCCACAGATAGGGAAACTGAGGTAGAGAACCCAAGTGATCTGCCAAAGGCATCATAAGCTAATTAGATGAGAAGCCTTGTCGTAAAATCTACAACTGTGGTCCAGTCTAACCAACTATAATATTATAGCATTTGATCTATTCCACAGACAACCTTCATAACTTGAAGATGAAACCCAAAGTTGAGAATTTGGAGTCTCAATATAAAATGCTTTTTTAGAAGTTCATCCTCTGTGGACTTCTGACTATGAAAAGCCATTTTCAATCTTCTGATACAACCATTGCACAAACAGAGAAGCCTATCTGATGGAAGGGTGGTATCACATTTTATTAACAACAACAAAACCCAGTACCATACAGACAAAATCTTACTTCAGTGGCAAATCATACATGTACATATACCCACATGTAGCACTGGGGCCAACTTTGGACATGAACATTAGGCACCAAGATCATGACCATCAAACAAAACATAGTTTACACAGTCCTTCAGTAAAGTTTAATTTTTTCACCATAATATGAGATCATATTTTCCAGCTGAGGCAAAAAGGTGTATTTCTTAAGTCTAATTCTCATCCTAACTATGGAAAAAGGCCAATTGGCCTTCAGAACTGTGAAGGGGATGATCAACCTCTTAAAATGACTTTTTTCTCTGTTTCAGAGAGAAGATCTATGATATCTTTGCGGTAGACAGCCTCGCATATGATGTTTTTCAACTCTCATTACATGTATAAGCACATCTGTACTAGAAATCATTTTAATACACAAGCTGTGGCTTAATAGGATTAATATCATTAGGATGAGTTAATTGGATTTCTAAGAAGCAGAAGAGCAAACTCAGGAGATTTTCAACGTTCCATAGTTCAATGCTAATAATCTGAATACTGTTGGAACCCTTGCCAGTTCAGCTGTTTAAATCCTTGCTCAGGGTGTGTCAGTACTGAGTTAATCAGTAAGTTAATACACACAAATCTAACAGATTAGTGATGAGAATTTGCACTGCAGTTTGATATGGATGGATCCAGGCAATTCCTTATATACTGGGGAATACATAAGATATCACGCAAGCCTTTGAATTGCAAGATAATGCAGGGCAGAAAATCTAGATCTTTGCTCTTAGAATGGGCAAAACTTGAAAGATCTTACATCTTCAAATCACTATCCAGAGGCTTAAGTTTACATTTCTGATAAAGCTAGTGTCATGAACTTGGGTTGGCTAGCATGTGCTGGCAATCTTTTAATTGTTCTTAAATAAGAAACACATTTACATTTTTTAGAAAGGAAGTGCTTTGTAGAGAAACCTTTGGAAATTTTTTTTAATTAACAGTTTTTCAAATGGGAAAGAGAATAATAGGCACCATTCCAGGCCCACAATACTCCTAAGATTGAAAACTCAGTCTGGATATATGAAATCATTCAATTAAATGTTTGTTATAAAACCAAATAATTAAAACAAGTAATATTATCAGATTGAGCCCTAATTTCATTTCTGTATTTGACTGTCTCAATACATAACAATAGAGAAAATTTCACGTGTCCTTTGGCACTTGAGAAAAAATGGCATGCTAATATTTAACCATATTGAAGACACGTAGAATTGGAGATCCAATTTTATTATCAGACAGCCAGAGAACACCTGAAAAAATGCTAATTTCCTTAAATAAGCACAGAATGTTACTGACAAGGGCCAATTCACGTTTAGATACAGTCCAGAAAAGAAGGTGCCTATTGTAGCTTGTCTCATATGGAACTAGTCAGTGAGGACACCTAGGGAACATTTCAGCCACTATTTTACTCTGCACATCTGGGTAGCTACACATAAATCACAGTAAGCAAGTGTTTTATTTCTGAAACCATCAACTATGTTGCATTAAAGGCAAGAAAAGCAGACCCCAGAAATTATTCTTCACAAGTAAGTACTTCGCCATTTTATAATTTAAGCACTCACAGCATTTTATTCTATCAACCAACATGAAGTAGTCTAACAAACAGGATGAAACTTGATCTTACTAAAATCAGATAGGTAATTAATTCTTTGGATTGTTATCACTTTACGAAGACTGAGATTAAACTGAGGAGGATTAAATCAAGTGCACTTAAATGGCCCAATGACACAGGCTGTAATTCATCCACCTTTTCCTTTTGATGGTGATGGCTCTAAGGATGATCAAGCAGGAGGCCCGAGGGTGAAAAAGTTCAGGATCACAGCAGCAGTTTACACTTGTACAAGGCAAAGCAGACAAGAGCCACAGAGGTGGAAACACCAGTGATCTTTAGTAGACCAGGCACGGAAGGCAGGTTCCTCTCAAAGAACGTATGGGTAATTTCGAATGCTGGAACATCCTAGATAAATGAACATAGATCATTAACAGAAATTCTTGCATACCTCGAAGAAACAAAGCCTATCTGTAATAGTGTGTGTTTCTATCCCCAAGACAGTTGCCTCCATAATAAAAGCAGAGGCTGAAAGAAGGTCAATGCAATTTTCATGTGCTACAGTTTGTCTATAGAGATGGAGTAGCCAATCTACCTTGGAGTCAGGCTCTTGAACCCATATGTCTTTCTTGGCAACTTTTCCTAGAGCATTCAAGACCTGAAAGAAAATTGATTGTGGCATTATAATGTGACACAGACTTTTTGACAGACTCAAGGTAATATTAAACATTGATGGACCCACAGGTGTGTGTCAGAGAAATATATACATAGACTATCAGTGTCAAGAAATATATGGAAGAATGGATAAAGAAAATTTGTTATTCACATACAATGGAACATTATTCCGCTTTAAATAAGAATGAAATGCTGTTAGTTTGACAACAAGGATGGACTTAGAGGATAACACATCTTTAAATGAAATGTGCTATGCTTAGAAAGACAAACAGAACATGTGATCCATTATATGCAGAAGCCAAATAAGTGAATCCTATAGGAGTAGAAAAAATAACAGAGACCACCACAAGCTAAGAAAGGCAACAGGAAGTAAGGCTACTGAGAGCAGGTAATAGGTACGGAAATATAGCTCAATGGGAAGAATAAATTCTAAAATTCTATAGCAATATCGGGTGACTAAAGACTGTATTTGACTGTCTCAATACATAACAATCACAAAGATATGATACATGTTTGATAGGAAGGAGATGCTAATTACCTTGATTTGATCATTGTCCATTATTCATAGGCATCAAAATATCAATGTGTACCCCACAAATATGCGCAACGGTGTCAATAAAACAGCCCAAGTATCTAATTTCTTGTTGTCTAGCCATATAAATAAAACAAAGAACCAGAAAGATCAGATGACAAAAATTCTGTCACAGGGCTGGGCTATAGCTCACTGGTATAGCCCATACCTCTCATGCATGCTACTTTCAATTAAATTCCCAGTACTGCTTCCCGAGATGTAATTACAACTGAAAAAGAGGGCACCTTAGATTTCTCCCTTACCTCTTTAGCTGCTCGTTCTCCAGCTTGGACGGCTCCTTCCATGTAGCCACTCCACTGTGTTGCTGTCTCCGTGCCTGCAAAGTAAATTCTGCCTACTGGTTGGCGAATCACCCTTGAAGGAAATAAAGAGGTCACGGAGGGTTAAATGGGAAGGTGCTGAGGGGAAATGAGTCCACAAAAGGAAGGGAAACCAATCAAGGAGAAAGCACTCATGAGTCTCAGTTCAAAGTAAAAGTCTATGCTTTGTTTCATGTATCTGCTTACACGGATCTAAACTATCAAACCTGAGAGAAGCAGACTCTAAGTTTACTCATCGCTAAAGGTGATGATGACTATTTTCAGGCAGCCAGTCAGCCTGGGGTACAGTTCTCCTATGTAGTATCTCTTGAGACTGAGCCAGGGACCATGGACCCTATGCCTGCAAGGCAAAGAAGCAGAGCACATGAAACAAGGTGGTTCTAAGGAAAAGTAGACTCCCAGGCCCTGCAGATCTCATCTCCTCCCACCTCAGCTGAATACACTGAGGCCTCTTCCCTCTGAAGAATATCTGATGCTCCTCTGTTGACAAGACAGATATGTTGGACAAATACATTCATTGTCCTGAGAGTGGGCAGCCCTGTGAAAATAAATGCTGAGGAGTGTTCAAAAGGCTTCCCAAAGGACAATGTAGTTGTCTTCATCTCACAAGTGCTACTGACATCTTTGATCCTGCCTACCACAGCTCTATGTGTTAACATCCGCTTCTCTGGGGACATATACTGAGTTACAAGCCGGCAATTTATCTGGGATTTACAAATAAGAATACTGCCTGTTTCTACAATTGTTAGTGAACACAGCTTGTTTGAATGTATGCAAGCCCTGTAGGAGTTGGGGCAGTGATTGGACAGTACCTTCCATACTGGGTCATGATGCCAGGAGGGAAGTAGGCTGTGTAGCAGCCGCCGGAGTACTGCTCTTCACACCAGTTCTTCTCCTCATAATGGACTGGCTGTAATTCAATGGGGAGAAAATTACAAAAGAAAATAACAGTGGAACTATTACCTGCCAGCAGTGAAGTCTCTTATGTATTTTACATTAATAGAAAGTTTATATTTAAAGCATAAACTGGGGATGGAACACAGTGGTATGAATGTGCCAGGCCCTGAGTTAGAGTCCCAGCATAAAAAAAATAAGAAAACTAGGAAGAAAGGGAAAGTCGAGAAGTAGGAGAGGAAAGAGAGGGAAAGAAATAAGTCTGAAGCTGAGTGATAGAACACTTTCCTAACATGCACAAGACCCCAAATTTAATTCTCAGCATGGCAAGAAAAAAGAGCACACTGCTTTTCTTAACCTCTTGCCTAAAGGAGTCAAGACATAACCCAACACTTGGTAGAGAGGACACTGTCATTCATGCAGATTCTAAAGATTAGAGCTGAGTCTTCAGGAAACCCTACCAATCAGTTTTTGGAAAGGTCTTCTCCACTCTCAAGTGTCTAAGACAATGGCCTTTCCTTTCCAATCTAGCCAGGTATTGCTGACAAAGGCAGGCTGGGAGGGAATAGGTAGAAGACAGAGCACAAAGAATTTTTCCAGAATCCCTTCCCTAACCTGTAGAAGTTCATGACAAAAATGTTGCTCAAAGGAAACAATTAAGATGAAAGTGTTCCTTAGGGAATATGAGAGAGCCTTCCGCGACTTCCCTATCACATTCCATGTGTTTATTATTTGCACAGGTTAAACAATTCCACAGAAAAAGTCCTCAGCTATTGCTGCAGTCATCAGAAACCATTTCCTTCTCACTGTTTTCAGAAGCAGTATAAAAACCCTAGGAGTGCCAAATGAGGTATGAAGTGAGTCTCCATGTGGAGAAATGAATTAGTATGTCTTTGACCTGGGAAAACATTAAGTCTGCTGTGTTAAATATATATTATAGTGCCTTCGGCAACATATGATGACATACCTGGGGTTTTGTTTTACAGCAATCACTTGACAATGACAGAAGCACAGGGTCTCTATTCTGCAGAGCAATCTCCCTTATCAGTGACATAATGATTGTGGTTCCAAGTCTCTTACTACAGTTGAATGCCTACTATGCAGTGAACACTTCAAAAGACCAACGTGATGCTATATCACAAGTTCATATACCTGACACTAATTTTTAATGCCTTTCGATTGCTGAAATTAATTCTCTAAATTAAACACATCCACCTCTATTCTCTGCTTAAGACTTACAAGAAACCAGAACTTGCTGTAATTTACCACCTTTAACCAACACAGCAAAGCCTGTTAGAGAATGGGGTTCTTACATATAAAGCTTCTTCAGATCCCAGAACTTTGGCATACAGCTCACAGATTTTCCTCTTCCTATAGAGAAGAGCAAAGGCATGTTAAATAAGTCATAACTGATGGGCAGAGAATAAGCACATAAAGTTCTAGGGTATTTGATAGTGACTTCCTTGAAGAAAAAATCAGTTTAATAGCCTTCTGTAACTACAAAACAAATAGTCAATTAATCCCTGAACTCAGTTTATATGCCTCAGTGGATTTCTGTATGCTGATTAACATCATATGCCTCAACACAGTAATTTGAGGAAAAACAAAATTTTCCTTTTTTTCATCTGCTATGCAGATGAGGGTGGTTTCAAACTTGCTCTGATCCATTGCCTCAGCCTCCTGAGCACTGACATTATGGGTGTATTCTATCATGCCTAGCTAAACTCTTCTTGAAAGAAGATATGGTTTAAACTCACAGTATTCCTGGTGAGTTTTTTAAAAACTTAATTTACTAAATTTACTCATCTTCTAAATTAATAGCTCTATATCAAGTATTGAATATATACTATTTACATTTACTCTTTTCAGCTTTTACATAGTTTAAGCACGTAAAAATGCCTCCAAAATGTTTGTTAAAGGCTAATAAACTATCAGAAAATAATTTTTATGAAAATGAGGCAAAAGATGCAATTCAAATCCATAAAACAAGCACTAAGATCGGATGAGAGAAATTATTTAAAACATGTGTGTGTGAGTGTACACAAATATGCAAGAGCCAATCTTACTAGTAATAAAGAAAACAAATATAAAAATATACAAGTTCATATTGCCAATAGCATTAGAAAATATTTTTAAAACATAAACCCAATTTCTTTAAACAGAGTGGAACAAAATGTAGACTTATTATTACTGATATCATTAATTTTATACCATTGACATAACTCTTATAACTCCTATCATGTAAGTACATAAGGTTAAGTTGGAAAAAGAAGTAGAATTATAAATGTGCTTATTGCTATATTGTTTCTATGCAAGGTTTTAAAAGAGACAATTTCACTCATGAATGATGTTACATAATGTAAAGTGGATATATAAATTCTAGGACAGTTAGAAAACGCTTGATTAAAGGCCCTAACATACAGGAAGAAGACTTAAGACTACTGTTTATTTGCTTTATCTAATCTATAGTCCCCATTCAAGAGGTGAAGCTGAACTTCAGTGAGCTGCAGATTCCTTCTCTACCATTCTGTTAAGTAATGGGAAGGTAAACCTTTACTATTCCAAGCATTCTGCCCTTAATAGGTACTCAATATGTGTTGAGCCAAATTCTATGCTCAGTCCAGTATGGTATCCTCTTTTCTATGCCACGAAGAGATAGCAGGTTCTCATTTTATGAGAGATTGTAAGTAGTAATTCAGACATTCAGAATCAATTAAGAATAATGCCAAGTCAAGCAGGAATATTGCCAATTAGTATTCCAAAAGGTTGATGTATTTAACTTATTTTCTTGACATATAATAAAATCCTTACAAGAGTAGAGCTAAACTTAAAAAATCAGCCTTCATTGTAACTAACTTTTAATAAAATAATAAAAACACGATAAATATCATGTACTGTATTTCATATTATTAAATGAGTCAAAGACAAGTTTGTACAAACACACCAGAGAATTACATTTCCCATTCCTTTCCCTCATTAAAATTAAAACTTTTAAGAAGATATATGGAAGACAATGGCGTTATACCAAAAAAGTTTTTATGCGTATGTGACAGGGATGGAACACTGGGCTTCACACACACAAAACATGTGCTTTACCACTGAGCTACATTCTCCACTGAGACTAATGCATTTAGATTAGTTTGGCTTAAAAATTAATAGAATACATTTTAAATTGTAGCCAAACAAGGTCACCATGCAAATCATTTTATAGTTGTATTTATTCACCAGCTTATAAATCTGTCTCATCATCACAATCACTTGAACAAGTGGTTAGAAATACAAATTCTTAGCCTCTGTTTCAAACCCCCTGAACAATATTTTATAAGCCTCAAGAAATTACACTTTATAAATACCTTTTGGGAGAGTTAGACACACTAAGTTTTGAAAACTACTGCTCTCATTACTGACATATTCAGAAAAGGTTTTTGTTTTACAAGAACTTTACAGTTCAGCCAATATGTGGAATCATACCCAAATCTCTACCTCTAGCCTGGTATTTATTTTATTATTAATAGAAAGGAAAGGCAGGAAATCCAAAAGAAAATGTCAAGCTTGGTGTGGTGCAATGAAAAAATTATGGATGTATTACCTGTTACTCTTGACTTTGTCACATGTCAGGGGCTATCATTTGAATGTATGTGACCTCTCCCTAAGAATTCCCATGTTAGGGTTAGTAGGATGGTTCCGTGGGTACACACGCTTACTATATAATCCTCATGATTTGAGATAAATCCCTGGAACCCATTTCAAGGTAGAAGAGAACTGATGCCAACAACTCTGTTTGCCACTCATGATTATGGAATACATGAGGCTACACACACACACATACACACACACACACACACACACACACGAGTGTGGACACACACACATATCATGTAAAGATTGTTTCCTTGTTACAACTTTTTCACCATAGTAACAGTATTCAGGAGTGGGGGGTAGTACTCTTAAGAAAAGTGGTTAAAACATAAGGGCTCTATATATCTTAGGTATTCTGCTTACCTGCAATTATCTCACAGGAAAACCCTACCTCTTAACTACATAAAATGACTACAAATGTGTAAAATTAAATTAATATATGTACATAGACATTGACTTGATCAAGGAAAACATAGTGAAGTATTTAAAAAGTTGGTTTGTTGATGATGAGAATATTTGTAAAATATTGTGCTCTTCTTGCTGCTGTTCTACTATTGTTGGTTCAACAATCAGAATGCAAAGGCAACCCTTATTGATTGTGCAGATATAAGTTTACCTTATTTCTTTATGTAGCTTAGCAAGTCGATCAGCTTTCCGGGCAAGTATGAAGCTGGAGAAGGAAGCCACATTTGAATGGTCAATTATAGTCACGATAAATGCACATTACTACCACTCAGCATTAATGAAATCTTCCAACCCTCCCCTTCTCCTAGAGCAAATGCCATCCTGTCTTCAGGCTCCCTCTGCACCTAAAAGTCTGCTAGGCTGTAAGCTCCTAAGTAACAGATAATCTCTTATTCAATATTTTACTTCTAAAATTTAGCACCATATTTGATATTATAGGAAATTAGACATTGGGCATATTAAGATCGCAATTGCATTAGATCATTATTCTGGCAATGACACTCAATAAAGCTGGACCATTATTAATACATACCTACCATAAATGCCATAGTACACCCCTCACTCCCTGCCCTATTGCCCTTCAGAATCAGTAATTGGTGCCCTTAGCTCACAGATAAACCCTTCCCCAGCAATTATACTCAGCAGCAGATAACTCCCTGGATCAATATCCTGCCCCTCCTAAGAGGCAATTGATTTCCAATTATCAAGTTAGTT
This sequence comes from Mesocricetus auratus, assembly GCF_017639785.1. Taxonomy (NCBI): domain Eukaryota; kingdom Metazoa; phylum Chordata; class Mammalia; order Rodentia; family Cricetidae; genus Mesocricetus; species Mesocricetus auratus. The sequence goes on from NW_024429213.1 coordinate 5,587,291, forward strand.
CATTCCCTTGTCAAAGTTTGGGACATCTGTGAAAGATCATTCCAGTTTCCATATTTCCATGAGCTGGCTGAGATCTTGGTTTAAACAACAGTGATATTGAACTCTCTCTCTAACTCATCCTGCTTCCTTCCCTACCACAAAGTCAATAACCAGGAAATTGAGCTGGGTCTGGCAGTACAGTCCTGCAATTGAAGCTACTTAGGCGTGTGAAGCAGTAAAGTTTAAAACCAGTCTTGCTACAGAGTAATTTAGTGGGACCCTATATTAAAATAAATCACACAAGAAAGTAGTAGACATTTGCCTAGCATATACCAGGCCCTCGGTTCAGTACCAAGTGCTGTATACACAAAAACGGGGAGAGTGGAGGCTATTGCCCTAATATAACAAGAGTAACTCGTCAACAACAGTAACGAAAGACAAAATATTTCTTCTCAAGCCTCATATTGTTGTAAGAATAACAACAAAAGAGATTGCAAAAGAAAATTTCACAAGTTTATCATCCTTTGCAGTGTTTGTCCTTTGGGAGACACACTGGTGAAAAGTATCCCAGAGGTGGTAAGTCTAGCATATACTATATATATAACAAAAATCCCATTTTAGAAACAAAGGAAAGCAGTTAAGTTTATGAAGATGGGGAATCATGAGAAGACAAATACATCAGAAGCTAATTTTGGAGGTCAGCTTGCAGATTCCTCTGGCTCTGGCTCTAAGCTAACAAAGTGCTGGAGAATGTTTCTCCTAACATAAGTGAAATGCAGGGGAGTATAGAGCACTTCCTTCTACCTTTTTAAATCTCAACCCTTAATTTAGGTAAACAGAAAGCAGGCAGAGCTTTCTTGCATGGCAATTGTTTTCAGTTATTCTTCATATTTGGAAAAATAAAGTCTGGTCTTCCATAAACATAAAGTACAAGTTAAACTTGGAGAATAAATTCTGGTGATCTACTACACAGTAGGAAGGTCATAATTAATATTAATTTATTATATATTTTAAAATAGTTAAACAAAATTTTCAATGTTCTTATCATAAGGAAATAACCATATGAGGTAGAGGATAGGCTAACAAACCTGATTTGATCATTGCACAAAGTAAATATGTACTGGAACATTCTTCATCCAGATATACATCTTTTAGCAATAAAATAAAACCAATAGATAAATCCTTCCTAGGAATTTCCTAAATAATCCCAACAATACTTGGAAGGGTGCCAAAACATATGTCCCTCTTATAAAGCCAAAGCAACTCCAGTATAACATAAGGCAAAAACGTCTTAAGTTCTTCCATCTGTAACTGAACTATCACTGACTTTTTGAAACTTGCATACCGATCTGCTTTTTGTTGGCCTATAGAAATGACAAACTGATGGAACTACCTGGATCCTGTTTTGCTCAGTGGAACTAAAAATGAAGAGAATATGTTGCTTTTTTATGGTCATTATATTGTATACTCCTGCCTGCCTCAGGAATTTAGTGCTATTTCTTACATTACAGACAGAGAAGTGATTATCAAACATTTTGTCAGTAACCCAGGCAGAGCCTGCTTCTTAGGGTCCATAGGACATGGGTCTACCCCTTTTCTCTTTGTAGCTTTCCTAAAATGGCATGATGTGTTGTTTATTGAGCTCACCTATCTTTTTCAGAAAGGAAGCCTGCATTTCTCCAAAGCTGAAACCATTGGTTTCTAAAAGCCATTTGACTGTTTTTAACATGTATTCTTTTGTTATAGCACAGCACAATAAAAGGCTTTGATGTATATAGGCTATTTTAGAAGGACAAAGGTATGCAACTATGAAGGTGTATCCCTCCTTACAATTTCCTTTGTGAGGACCCACTTCCTTCCCTGGAGCACTAGTTTTCCATAGGCTGGCGGACTATCAGTGTACTTCTGAAGTTAAGCACTCGTGGTGAAAGATAGCTGCATCCATTTGTGGCCTGTCTCATCTTATATTCACACTGATACTTTGTATACAAGTGTTAGGAAAGAGCAAGTCCAGAGACACTGTATTTGAAAGATTGCACAGGGTAAAGTTGTTCTCTTCCTAGAATAACTGTGGATACTCTCCCTCTAGGAAACATTGATTATCATACTATCTATCAAGCTGCCTTTTCTATTCTAATCTTAGCATGTAAGTTTTTGTAGGAGAATAGGTAGGCAAGTACAAGTTAAAAAGTGAAGCCAAGTTCGTAGTTTTCCAGTATTCTTTTGCCACACACAAAAATGTTGCTATAGATATGCTAATATATGAAAACATAATATCGTGTGTATTTATCATTGCTTCGGCCCAATTATAAAGCAATATCCTTTTCTAGCATCCATATCAACATAAATTAGAAACTGCTCTAACTTACCCCATGATGGCAGGCAGTGACCCATCTGGTTTGGTGTCATCCAGAGTGATTGAAATTGGTGCTTCCTCATCTTCAATGATCATGCATCCACAATAGTCTTAACCAGGAGAAAATAAGTGAAGGGATTGAAACCACATTAGAGATAAACACATATGTAGAATATACATAAACCATTTTACTGAGGAAGGAAAATGTTAAACCACTAGTCTTTGCTCCTACTCTAGACGCTTTTATTTTAAAGCACACATGACTATACAAGGACATGTATTCCTTGTGTAGAAAATGGCCCATCTCTATAATTTTTCCATAAAGGGCTATGTCTCATGCATGGCAAAATGGTAAGATGGGGAAAATGATAAAATAGGCCTGAATGTAGGAACACATGGAGAAAGAGATGTGATGTGCTGGAAGGAATCACTTCCATTACCACTAGAAGTTATGAGATGGATTCTGTTGAATATGAGCAAGAACCATATCTGGAAAGCCCCTGTATTCTAAAACCTGCATCATTTAATATTCACAACACCCTGATAAGCATTTATCACAAAGCCTTATAGCCATTTTATGTTTAGAGACTGATATTAATAAGATGGTGAAGTCTAGGAATAGCTGGCTTCATAGCAGCACTGTTTCCACAAGGCCCCTTGGTCTTATTCTGCAGAAGAAGAGTAAGCAGCAAGATAAATGCCAGGAGCTTGACGGTGGTGAACCCATAATTGATATTCCCATTACATGCCCATCTTTTTCTCCCATTGTCAACAATCACTCTTGAGGCCATTCTGTGAAATTTAGAGACAGATTTACAATTTCTCTAGGAATTTAAAAACATGTATCTTTTTCTATTAAGCATATTCTGTTCAATATCCCTAAAATGTGGTTTCTTTACTTAATAGTTTAAACACAAATAAGAGCAGCCTACCCTTTTTCTTCCAGAAGGCTTCCTTGTAATACACCATGCACTTGATGACAGCCCCCATTGGAAGACGCTGAATTAACTGGTTTCTCTCAGGTGGAAGTTCTGGTTTGAAGTGGATCTTGGCCGTCAAAATTGGTGGGATGGCACTAATTACATATTTACACTGAAATGCAATATGCAACAAATCACCTGAAACATGAACTGTAGCCTTTACAAGGGGTATGGAGCATCATTAAAAACAAATCAAACCAGTGTGAAGCAACAAAATCAAAGAAGGTACGAGAACAAGGTAGGTGGGCCGGTAAGTTTTGTCAACCTGACACAAACTAGAGTTAGCCTGGGAAAGGGAGCCACAGCTGGCGAACTTCCTCCATTACATGGGCTTTTGGTCTTGTCTGTGGGGAATTTTCTTGATTAATTATTGATATGGGACAGCGAGGTCTACTGTGGATGGTACCCCCCTGGACAGATGATCCTGAGTGATATAATAAAGCAAACTGAACAAGTCATGGGAGCAAGCCGATTAGCAGCACTCCTGCATGATTCATGCTTCTGTTTCTGCTTGAATATCTGTGGTGACTTCACTCAATGATAGGCTGTGATCAAGAACTGAAAGCCAAATAAATCCTTCTTTCCAAAGGGACTTTTGGCCATGGTGTTTATCACAGCTACAGAGAAGCAAACTAGCACAATAAGTATACCAAATCTGTCAGTCTGGAAGACTTGAGGTAGATACATGCTAGAGTTAATTATATCACTGATTAGATTATAATATGATTAGAAGTTGCAAAAGGTACAAAATCGATTTACTACAAACTCCTTTGACTACAATGGGTTACCTCGTAGTGTTCATGATTCAGTGTCTCTACAATGATGTTGTCATCCGTTTGGTCAATATAAGTAACAGGAGAGCTCAACTTCACTTTTTCCCCAAGGATTTTCATCATCTGTTCACTTACTTGGCCAGCTCCACCTACAAATTTCCGTTCCTATTGGAGAAGGTAAGCAGAAAAGGAAAGTTATAAAGAGAAAATGGTGGAACATTTGCCACTAATTGGTAAATCTCCAAGAAGGTATAGCCAATTGTGGGAAGAATCATTAAGATATTTCAATTATCGTTCTCAGTACAGTTTCTGCAAGGGAAATCCATCACTAGCATATAAAATCAGAGACAAAAAAGTTCTCCTATGCCAATGCTGCCCTGATCAAATGCAAATAGCAAGCCTGGCAACTTCAAATCTGTAGAAGCATGGTGTATGTGAGGAGTCCTGGGAAGGGAAGGTAGCTATGTTCATCCTAGGGGATGTGGTTTCTAGCTCCTCACAGAGTTAATTGCCCGTACAGGTAAGGACATAGAAAATATTATATTATAGATGACATGAGTCTATAAAAAACAAGCTCAGCGTGCACTTAGGGTTAGCAATTGCCAAATTAGGTCCTTAGGAATCTGAATTTTAGCTTTTGAATATCTTCTTCTTAAACTAACTGTAAGTTTCATAGTCAAGGCAGAATATTAGTGGTTAAGCAATCTGTTTTTCCTTTAAACAATGCTAAGTATTTCTTTTGAGCAGCACTAAAGGATCAGAAGTTCTTTTCTTACTGTAATCTGCTATTCTCAGCATGGACATTGTTTAAGCATAATCCAAAAGGATAAATTCTTAATACAGCATATTTGCTTACAACATAGGAAATATTTTTAGTCTCTATAGGAGATTCTTTGAATGACTAGGAACTGAGGGACAGGCCTCAGCTGACAATTATGATACTTCACTACTGCATGAGTAGTCATGCAGTAACTATTGCAACTGGTGTTTAGTGAGGACACAAAACTGATCACATAGTGGTTAAGACTTACTTCTTCTTTCTGAAGAAATTGAAATTATTTATCACTGAATCTGTTCTATGATTCCAAATAGGTGCCACGAAATCTAGTACAGCAGAAAAATCATAGACTAATTCTATCTGTTCACTACCTTCTCTGTTTAGAATTTGTTAAATTGAATATAAAGAGGTAAATGTGTTTTTAAAGATATTGTGATAATGACTTGAAATTCAAAATCTAAACTCTACTTTCTAAAAGATCACATAGGGCTTGTCTAGAAGTATTCTGTCTCTTACAAATAAACGATACAGATAACCCATGAGTTAAGATACCTCAGAAGGTTACAATGACCTTAAGCACACATTTTAAAAATGCAAATGTCCTATATTAATTTGGGTCTTCTGATGATCACCTGAGGAGAACAATAGTTTACTTTGAAGACAAAGTCTAAATTCACAAAATGTACTCAAAATTCTGGGACTCAGGTAACAGCATAAACTAGAATTTATCTGCAACAAATTAATTAGCCTTATCCTACTGAGGCATAACATTCCTAGATAAGAGTCATGCTCTTTGGAAAAGGGAGAGCTTTGCAATGAATGTCAGAGTCTAAGGAATAGGGATTTAAGATTTTGGCTTTGCTGTTAGTTTATTTTGTATTTAGTCAACGAATTAAATGACTTCACTCATTAGTAATGAAAATGTATGGAATCCCCCAAAAATTGCAGGGGTACAGCTAAATTTTAAAATTCAAAATATAGAATTTACTACAAAAAAGAGTGGACACAATTCATTTGTGTGGATTAGAAGAGTAATTTCCATTCAACAGGATTTAACAAGAAAGAACACCTGTGAGAAACAGGTGGCATAAAGAAGTTTATGTAAAGAACAGAGATAATTTTAAGTATACTAATTTTATAAGCACTACAATATTATTGGAAATTAACTTATTTTTAGTAGTTTTGCTGCTTCTTCATTATCCTACATTTTAAAGGAAGGAACTTAATTGTTAAATATTTCAAATGAAATATTCAAAATAAAACATTAATTCAAAATGAAATATTCCTTAGCAATGAGCTTTTCAGGAATAACAAAAGGAAATGAGAATTTCTTCAAACATATTTTTAGATCATTTTATCCTACCATACATGATTATAAACAATGAAGGCATTATCAAGGCATTATTCTGGGCAAGTCAATTTCAGAACTGACAAAGTATACCTGGCCTCCATTGGTGACTGAGAATATCCGAGTGGTGCCACCACACTGCTTCACATACCACAAGAACCACAGGGCAGATACCTCATGTGGCTCAGAAGTCACATTGATATTCACAAAAAGAGTAGCAAATTCCCGAGCAGTTCTGTTCACAGAAGAGGAGTAGAAATCACATGTCAATGCATACAGGAAGAAGAGTACCAAGTCTTGAAAGTTATCCTCTAAACTTCACTATGTGACACATACACACTGTGAAATGTAGATATACACCAGTTACACATACATCAATAGTAGCATAATTAAAAATACATACAGAACTCAGAGGAATGTACCTTTACAAAATATAATAGAACACGAATAGAAAGTTTTTCTACTGTTTTGGGAACAAAACCAAACCAAACCAAAAACCTCATAGTCTCGATGTCCATAGGAGAGCATTTGTTAACTTTTGAGAAAAAATAAAAAGTTTTCTCCTGCTATTATGAAATATGCTTAGCTTTGTGCAGTTGCAGTATCATAGCCAATGAGTTTTATCCGAGGTGCGATAATTGCTAGTTGAAAACTTTTCACAAGAAATACGGTTAGCCCCAAAAATGGTCTATCTAATGATTCAATATCCTTGATTGTTAGGCACACTTCTCACCTATTTTAAAGATTTTCCTCACTTTTCCATCTCTTCTGACTCCACTCTGGTTCATGCTACTGTAAAATCTCTTACATGGGCAGAGAAAGTGGTGAGCTCCATATTATCACCCTAAATCACCTCTAATACCTTCTGCCATGCTAAACACAATGTGGTCTTTAAAACATGTTGGTGGCAAGCTGAGCATGGTAATGGAGTTTAATCTCGTGCAGTAGGCAGAGGAAAGAGGATAGCAAGTTAGAGGCCATGAAGGTATACATAATGAAACTTTATTTCACAAAAGCAAAAATAACCAAAACAAAACTAAACTAAAAATAAGGTTTAAAAACACAAAACAAAATTAAAATTTTCATCAATGGCCTAAAATAGAGAATCCTGGCATGCATACAATATAATAGATGCATTACAGGCTGTTGAATGTATTACTACAATTACTCATCACACTACTTGCTGCAACTATGTTCCAGGCATACTGACCATTCACTTGTTAAAATGTGCCTATTTCCTTCCCTTTGAAAGCCATTTCCAAAAGCTACTCCTTATTTTCTCTCTTGAAAATTCTATTCCCTTATATCACTCACAGGTCTGAACCTCTCCCCTTCCTCTTGGTTATTCCTGAAAGGCATAGTTCCTCAACACCATTTTCCTCATTCTCCTTTGGGTAAGAAATTCCTACCATCCCAACTACATCTACTATTTTCTCTCTCCTAGTCTAACAATATGCCATTCCTGAAAGATGCTGCTCCAGAAAAATCTATCCATCCAGTTTCCCCATGCTTTTGTGATAATTCTTAGAAAGGTACAGTGTTTCTTGGGTCATTTCATAGTAAATGCTATGTGCCCACTTTATATCTATTTCTGTATCTTCCACACTTGGCCCTACGAATTATCCTGGAAGTTAGCATCGAACCCTGTCTTTTCCTGACTTTAAAATGCTGCCATGTCTTATTTCTGGAAGATGTTACTACTCTCACATTATCTAACATCAAGCTTACCCTTAACCTTAGCCTAAACCTAGAATATAGCATCTCACCCCTTTGGGACACCTAGAACATGCTCTCCTACCATATTTATACTCCCTTACTTCCTCTTCACTACTGTCATGCATTCTGTTCGTCATTGTCTTAGCATATACGTGTATAGTGTGTATGCATGTGTGTGTGTGTGTGTGTGTGTGTGTGTGTGTTTTCCCATGTGTGTGGGTCATCTCCATGCATTGGGCAGGTGGCAGAGGTTGAAGCCAAGTGTCTTCATGGTCTCTCTCCATTTTATTTATTGAGGCAATATCTCTCAACTGAACTGGGAGCTTGCCAATTTGGCTAGTCTAGATGCACAGTTTGCGCATGGATCCCTTATTTTTGCCTCAGGAGAATCAAGATTACAGGCAAGCTGCCATGCCTGCCCATCTTTTATGTGGCTCAAAACTCTGGTTCTTACACTTGCAGAGCAAGCATTTTATCAACTGAGCCATTATCCAGCTTTGGAGGCCACTACCTACACTTCTGATTTCCTCTAACTCCTGTGGATCATTCCTGGAATACCATCCTGCTACACTATGACAATGCTCCCTTCTCTTCTCTGACCCTAGTTCTTCCCTGGAAATTTTCCATGAGGTTCATCTTTCCTAGTACTCCATGACTCTGACTGGCATGTTGTTGAAAGATTCCATCTCTCCCCACACCTGACAGCCTCCCTGTCTTCCTTCACACCCAAATGTTCATACATCCTGCCTCCCATGTATTGGTGGATCATTCTTGGAAGAGATCATCTACTACAATCAGTCTTTCTCTGTTTTAACAGTATATCCCTAGAATATACTATGCCATCCACAATCTGCTCTTCAATTGTCCTTTGTCCCTACGAATTATCCCTAGAATTATACCATCATGATATACAATTTTTGCATCCATTCTCATTCCTACATCTATATGGTGATTATTTTTTAAAAATCAGTTTTATTTTCATTTTTAATATAAGGAAGGGGGCAAGCACACCTGCCACATTTGTTAGGTGTCCTTGGAGACCAAATCAGAGGGTCAGATCTTCTGGCACTGGAGTTATCAGCAATTGTAAGCTGCCCAACAAGGGTGCTGGGATCTGAACTCAGGATCCCTTGATAAGCAACACCAATGTACTCTTGACCATTGAGTCATCTTTCTAGCCTCTGGGATTGATCTTTTGAAAAATATGTTTACAAATTGCTTTTGTAGGTAACCTCTACATAACATAAAAACACGGTTACTATTTTCTATTCAAAATATGACTCTTTTGTACAAAAATGTTCTACTCTATGTACCTCCTTTTTTAAGTTTTGATTAATTTTCTGTTCAAATCTGCTGACTAATAAGATTACTGTATTTCTTAACTTTCCCTACAAGTTGTTAAGAACAACACTACTATTCAAGACAGGATGCAAAGGGTCAGAGGGAAAGATTTTTAAAATAAGATTTTAAGCAATCAAATATACTTTGTCCAGCAGATTTTATCAAAGAGATCTTTCATGGTCATCCTGTCCCATTCCTCAGCATGTGGTGCTTGCCACGGTGCATCAAAGGGGATCTGCAATGAAAGGTCATATGTTCATGAGTGAAGGAAATTTCTCTACTCCTCTCTTCAGAGAAGCCTTTATGCATACCTCTAAAAGCTTGTTTCTTGGTGTCTACAGTTGGCTGGGAAGTGCATAAAGAGGTGAGATAAATCTGGAATTTGTGCCTTAATGCTACTGTCAAACAATAGTAGCAATAGTGATAATAACAACAGCATATATACATTTATTTGTAATTGGGATAATGATGGTCATTATTAATATCAACATTATTATTGGAAGATCACATCAATTTTTAACCCCACCCCAATGAACTTTGATGTAAAAAGTCCTTGTCTTCTTTACTACATAACGTGGCATTGTAGATAGATAACTGTAAGTAGATATTTGGCAGAAATATCATATATATGCTCACAGGCATAGAAATGAAGCCACACAGGCAGTAGTATAAGCAAGAGTGTTTTGAATTCTGGTTCCCTTGCTGCATGGTTTTGAGAAAATTACATAAACACTTGGTATTCATTTTCTCCATCTATCAAGGGGAAATCCTTCCAGCTTTTGCAGAATTGCTGATTACCCTAGAAAGGGCATGCATCAGTGCAAATCAGCAATGTCCCTTGTACCTTACAATGATATTAATCAGCTTCATTCTTCAGCAATATGTTATGTGCAAACCAAACACACATATTACCTCTTTTCCCATTTCATCCATTGTCCTCCACAGGTTGTTATAATCCAAATAGGCCAAGGGATTCCACACAGGTGGAAAGGCACCACGAAATGGGTAAGTTTTCCCCTGGAACATAAAAGCAAAGGGGATCAATTTGAAATGGATAATACTTAAGTTACATGACATCCTAAAACCACAGGAACCAGGTTGACCTGGTACAGGTCTTTAATCCCACAAGCTCAGGAAGCTGAGGCAGGAAGACTCCAAGTTGCTAGTCTGAGGAATTTAGTGAGATCCTATGTTAAAAATAAGAAGGAAAAGGGGTCTGGGGATGTTATTCAATGGTAGAGTGTTTAATATACATATATGTATATATATATACATATATATATATATATCCTTGTGTTCTACCCCCAAAACTACAAAAATAAGTAAATAAATTAAAAATAAAACCCAATTAATAGAAATCATTTTCTTTGTGTGTGTGTGCGCGCATGTGTGTGTAAGAGAGAGAGGGGACACAAAGTATGACATGTGTGTCAGAAGCATGTGCCAGCAGACTCGCCTGTGTGAGTGCACATGAAGATCTGGTCAACTCTGGGCGTCTTCTGTGATTGCTTTCCACCTTATTCTCTTGATACAGCGTCTGTTACTGAACTTGGACATCACTCGTTTGAGCAAACTGGTTGGTCACCAAGCCTCTAGAATCTGTCTGCCTCTGCACCCCTAGCCTGGAATCATAGTCATATACCACTGTGTCTGGCTTTTTTTTACAAGGGTGCTCAGGGTCTGATCTTAGGTTCTCATGATTGTACAGAAAACACAGAGTCATCCTCCAACCTCAACCTAAAACATTTTCAAAGCAGCAGGATACTCTACCACATTGATGTAAATATATTTTCCCTAAATAAGCCTAATTTTAATAAGATTTCTAAAATTACTCCCAATGTTGTATTAGCTATTTTAAGTTTACAGGAAATTATAGCTTTGACTCATGTTTACTTCTTAGGACAAATAAATATATAAAGACAAAACTCATTTCAGTATAAATGCTGAAACCATATTCTTATCAAATATCTGTGGAAAGGTGATCTTATATAAGTGATAGCATGAATAGACACATACACGTCACATCTCAGAGCGAGTTTTAAAGGTTTTCACAGGGTAAATGAAGACCAATTAGACTACTGTGTTTGATGTAAAGAATCAGACTATTAGCAGTATGGAACAACTGGCATTTACCAGTTTGAGTTGTTCAACATCTAGTTTTCTTTTATAGATGTACCCTGGCTTCCTTTTCGGAAACTGCCACTCCTCTTTGTTATTATGTAAGGAGCATGGTGCTAGATGCTATTAAAATAAATATAGGCTAGATTCCCCTCAACTCGTGATCTAGCCCAGCTATGAGCTTGTGATCTGACCTTGGATAACAAACACTGTTGGAAGATTTGACCCTGTAGTTAGGTCATTATAACTCAAGTACAGTAGAAAGTGAATTTTATTCCTTAAGACAGCATGACAAACAGATGTTTCAAGTTACAAAGACCATGATTCGTGGCTCTAACTTGTCAGAGTTCTCCTGCTTTCGGTAGATTCTGAATTGTAATGCTCCAGCCTCAGAAATTCCCTTTGTTAGCTCAAACAGGTTTGTGTGGCTTAGTACTAAGTTTTCTAATGTCAAGACAGCTTGATATTTAGAAACCATTTACTTCACTTTATTGTGTGACACATACTATGCTAATTAAAAACAAGGGCAAATAGAGGGTGGACTCAGTAAAAGAGAGAAAGACTAGGTCATTTATAAGGTACTATCTGCAAATTCAACTCATTTTAGTGGATCTTCAGGTTCTTTATCTGCAGATCCAACCAACTGCAAATAGAAAGCATTCAAAATATACTATCTATACTTAACAAGCACAGACCTTTTTCTTGTTACTATTCCCTCAACAAAAAATTATAGCAATTACTTAGATAGCATTTACATATGATATATATTATAAGCAATCTAGAGATGATTTAAAGTACACAGGAGAATATGAATAAAATATAGGAAAATAACATTTCACTTTATTTAAACCACTTAAGACATCCCCAGATCTTGGTTTTCATAGGAATCCTCTGCAAATACCAAGGGGCAATTATGGTTAAAAATAAATGACTTCTCAATATTCATAAAACACAAATCTTTTCTGCTAGTACAATTTCTCATGAAAGTTTGATTTTATTAATGAATATCTGTAGAAAGTCAACTGCATGCATTGCATAGTATTAAAAAATTATGCCAGACTTTCAAAAATGTTCAACAAAAAATCCTGACTATCAAGGCAGAGGCACAAGGCATGACAGTATGTGCGTACTCTCCCCACCCCCACAACTGAATAAGAAAACATGGTATCTATTAAATGACAAAGAAGCAAATTTCCTTTCCACTAGCAAATTCAAATAACCTTGGTTGATTATGTGATCTGATTTCTTATCAGAAAATGCTATGTTGAAATGCTACAATACAACTTTTTGGGACTCCAAATCCTTTATCACTGTCATGACTATCATCAAACATTTATTGAACTTTCTTCATGCCTGGCAGTGGCTGAAACTCTTCATATGCGTTATCTCATGTAATGTTCGCATCAGTTCTGTGGGGAAAAGGACTACTAATATTTCCATTTTATAAATAAGGAAACTAAAGCCTAGTGATAGCAGCTAGGAAATAGTATGAGGATAATTTCCTCCTCCAAAGGCTTTCTTCATAAAATGTGTTTTCCTCACTCCTATATGGTTGATGGAACATGGAGATAGGTTCGTTTTAGATGCATTTTAAACTTCCCCAATAAAATAAGGAGAACTCTCACATGTTAAAATTAAGAAATCTCTCCATGTACCTTTTCTGTTTCTAAAGAATAAAATACAAAGAAAGAAGCACAAGGGGTTTGACTGCCAAGGAAATGATGCCATATTTAGGAAAGGCTAATACATTTTCTGAAAGAAATGGACAGAAACATTTACACAAGACAAACTAACTCTGGAGAGAAGAGAGGCTGGACTTACTTGATATTTTGGGAAGCCTTTAGAGCAGCAGGTTCTTGTTACAATTCTTCATGCTATAGTGGAAGCTTCACCCCAGCCCCTGGCATCCATATACCCAAAGAGTCTAGGATGTTATGGTGGAAGCTTCACCCCAGCCCCTGGCACTCAAAAACCCAAACAGTCTGGAATGTTATGGTGGATGGTCCATCCAAACCCTCTCCCCTATCTCTCTCCAAACCCTGCTGCATCTCAGAAAGCCCACATTTAATGGATACAAAGCTCCTGGATGGCCTCCCACCCTCCCAGAGAGGAGACAGGAAAGAGACATCAGAAAACCATGAGTCTATTTTCTGGGGAACAGTTTAAATACCCTGTGGGAGTGGTCTTGAGTATCTCTGGGAGGGGGGGTCATCATTTGGCGGGCTTTCTGAGATGCAACAGGGTCTCGAGGGTTTGGGGGCTTTGGTGGAAACTCCACCATAACATCCCAGACTCTTTGAAGCTTACACCAAAACACTTCCCAAACTTGAAAAAAAATCAATATTCCTCTATAAAACGACTTTGTACTCAAAAATAGTCATATACAAAACAGATCTCTGCTCTGAAAAAAAAGTGTTTGAGATAGGGTCTCAATATGTAGCCTTGGCTGGTCTGTAACTCAACATGTAGACAAGGAAAAAAGTACTTTAAAAATATTCTCATTAATCATTAAATAAAGTATTATAAATGCCATATTACTAATGAAATTCTCCTCATAGAATACCAACTTGAGTGTGCTTACATAAAGTCTTAAGGGCCCCTCAATCCATCCAAGCCTTCATAAACACACAAAGACCCAGAAAAGGTCAGAGAACAGGGTGAAGGGAGAATCTAGCCTGGCAACCTGCTTAATAATGGAAACCATAGATAGTTTAAAAGATGTAAACTTTTTTCCTGCTGACAACGGCACCAAGTAGTTTCCTCTTTATCAGTTTCTGGCTTTTCTGTTCTCATTTGCAGCACACAGATACATCATGGAACTGGCAACTTCAAGGTAACAGCTTTCTCCTTTCTCATGAACACCTACAAGGGCTTATTTATCAATGGCTGCTTCTAGATTACACAACTGGGGACTACTTTGACATGTGTGGCACACTGGAAGAGGGCATGGCAATGTCTCTTGGCTGAGGGAAACACGCAGAGGCTCTCTTGGTGTCCTAAAACGAGATTCCATAGTTTCTTAGCAAGGTGTTAACAGTTTCATAATCCAAAACAAATTCTCTTCAAGAAATGCCTTCATGACCTGAGAGTGAGGCAGGGCTCTAAAATACTATTTCCAAATAACTATTACTTTGTAAAAATAAAAGGAAATAAAGAACCTTGAGTAGCAATTGTTCATGTTATGCCTATATTCTGAAACCATACTACCTTTCCAAAATAGCCTTTAATTTCTGAAGGACTGACACGGCAGAAGTTATTTATGTTGAGTAGAACACAATGTTCCTGGAATCATGTTCCCAAATATCTAAGTCCACTTGAGAATTACATCTGTAATCTATCACTGTTCATAATAATAGGAGGTTATTAGCAGGACCTGATAGCTTATGGTTCTCATAAACCACAAGATATGCTGTTTATACTAAGAAAGTAGCACTTAATGACTGACACACTGCAAAGTTTCTCTTCTTTATACTTTCAAATTTTAGTTAAGTAAAAGGAAGTGAGAACAATCACAGTATTTTAAGGAACTGGGGTGGCTGCCAAATAGCTTTCTTTAATCATCTAGAAAATAAATAGCTTCTAGATTGGTTTGGGAACATGCCTTTACAACCCATATGGATACCCTGAGACTTGCCTGTGTCACTGTTATTTAACAATGCCTAAAAGAGAAATTTTTTCAACAATCCATAATGCAAGAAATAAAAGAATCATCTAAAAAGAAACCCATTAATTCACACAGCATCATTATATTGTTTTAAAAGGGGTCAAGACTATGCTGGGGAAACTCACAGAAACAGCTAACCTGAGCAAGTAGGAGCTCACAGACCCCAGTCAGACAGCTGTGGAACAATGCATAAGACTGAACCAGGGCCCCTGAACATGGGTGTCAGTTGGGGGTCTTGGGAAGTTTATGGGACTGCTGACAGTGGAATCAGTATGTATCCATAGTGCTTGAACTGGCTTTTTGGAGCCCATTCTCTATGGAGGGCTACCTTGCTTAGCCTAGATATATGGGGGAGGGCCTTGGTCCTACCACAATTGATGTGACAGCCTTTGATGATGCCCCAAGGGAGGCCACACCCTCTCTGAGGAGTGGATGGGTGTAGGAAGGAGATGGTGTGAGGAGTGGGAGGAGGACAGGAGGGAGAGGGACATGGGATTGGTATGTAAAATAAGATTGTTTTAAAAATTAAAAATACACAAAACAAAACAAAAGTTACTTCCTGTTTTGTTTTTTTGTTTTGTTTTTTGTTTTGTTTGTTTGTTTGTTTTTGGTTTTTACGATACAGGCTTCTCTGTATTGTTTTGGAGGCTTTTGGTCCAGCCTGGCCTCGAACTCACAGAGATCAACCTGCCCCTGCCTCCCGAGTGCTGGGATTAAAGGTATGCGCCACCACCGCCCGGCAACTTCCTGTTTCTTGATGGAAGTAGCCAAGTTCTCAAACATAAATAACTTCCATTTTACCTAAAAGAAGTTTTCACATCTTACATGGAAATATCTCTTTTTAAATTGCCATTCTCTCTTAATAATCACACTAAACTGATGCTCAATTCTTCATATCTCTTTATTCTTAAATGTGACTTATAGCCTGGCATTGGTGGCCCACACCTTTAATCCCAGCAGAGGCAGTCGGATCTCTGAGTTTGAGGCCAGCCTGGTCTACAGAGTGAGTTCCAGGGCAGGCTTCAAAACAATACAGAGAAACCCTGTCTGGAAAAACCAAAAAAAATGTGACTTGTAGCCCTCTCACCAAAATTCTCAGAGCTCCCTTTCTCTTGAGCTCCCTATAGCCATATCTGAAGGCATGAATTTTGTCCACCTCATTAGTAATTCACTATAACCCATGCACCCCCAATGAATTTCACTGATTTCTCCAAATATCCACCTTCTTTCCCAGGAACCTCCTCCCCATTATTTGATCCACTGAGTGTTTCAGGGTTCCGTTCTCA
Source organism: Mesocricetus auratus (assembly GCF_017639785.1). Lineage (NCBI taxonomy): Eukaryota > Metazoa > Chordata > Mammalia > Rodentia > Cricetidae > Mesocricetus > Mesocricetus auratus. The sequence continues at coordinate 5,603,630 of NW_024429213.1, forward strand.
ACCTTTTCCTTTTTCTCAACCCAACCCTTTCTTATTTCCTTGGCAACTTATCTACCACCTGATTTTGTTGCTATGCTTATACAATGCTATAGTTTGTATTTTTATGTGACTGTTCCCTCTGTTCAGGGGTATGAAATTGTGACTTACTTCTCACACAACTTCTGCACTTTTGCTCATGAACTAGTGTTTAACACATCTTCACCCCATCTCAAGATTTGCACAGCAACCGGTTAACATGTTGATAACTAAGTTGAGTAGCCCAGACTCTAGAAACAGCAGCATCACACTAAGGTAGAAATGATGCTCTCATATCAAGATGGAAAAGACTTAAATGAATGTTTAGGTGGTTCTACTTAAGGGATTCTAGTTATGTACAGAAATTTAAAACAAAGCAATTATGACAGAAACCATACAAGTTTTTGTGTAGACTATTGAGTACTTATAAAGATCACTGGTAGGGCAGCCTTTAAAAAGTATTTTCCCTTTTTCACAGATGCCATTAATTTAGGTGGAAAACATAGTAGAGAAAAAAGATGAAAACACTGGGAAGATGTACAGCTGTTGAATAACCATATTAATTTATCAATAACACTCCTCATAATCTATCCACTTAAAGTCAGTGTATAACCATGATAATATCCAAATTTAGAAAATTTTCTCCACCCTATGAAGAAACTCTTACTCATCAGTAATCATCCTCTATTCTTTCCCCCTACATTCTGAAGAATTGCTGAACTATTTTCCCAAAGTTGCTGTGCTATTTTTCATTTTCCTCCAGCAACATAGGAGGGTTCTAATGTCTCTCTGTCTTTATGTAATACGTTTTCTGGCTTTTTAACCATAGCTATTTTAGAGGGTGTGGGGTATTGTTATTGTTTTTGAGAAAAGGTTTTGCTAATGTAGTACAGCCTATCCTTAGATTCATGATTCTCCTGTCTCTACCCCATGAGTGCTAGGATTATAGGTGTGTGCCTTCATATCCAGATTCACTTGGGTTTTAAATTGAAAAAGGTTTTGACAGATAATCTCTCTATATTACCCAGACTATCTAGCATCAAACTCTTGGCTCAAGTCTTTATAAAGGAGGCTTGTAAGCTCAAGGAGAACCTGGGCTATACATCAAGACTATGTCTCACAAAAAAATATTAAGAAACAAAATTAAGTCTTACAATACTTATGTTCACATTATTATTTTGTTCTTTTTGGCTTTTCCAGGCAGGGTTTCTCTGTGTAACAGTCCTGGCTGTCCTGGAACTTAACAGAGATCTGCCTGCTTCTGCTTCTCGAGTGCTGGAATTAAATGCGTGCATCACCACTTCCCAGTGCTCACATGATTTCAGTAGAGGTTATCATCTGTCAGCCATGACACTTCCACATCACTACCTCTGCTGCTTCAGTAGCCAAATGACAATAGGAGTTCACACTGAAGACTGCGCATCTGTAGAACAAATCGCTATTTATTCTAAGCTTCACTCAAAATTCTTTTGTGCCATCTGTCGATTTAGTTTGTCTATGCACATTATGGATCTGATAGAGTCTTGCACATGCTTACCAAGTTCTCTAACTTGTTGTATCCCCAACCTCAAAATATGTCTCATGAATTAATGAATAAATGCATTGGAGCATCATGGCCTGGTATAGGTAGTCATGTTACTTCTAAACTCCAAAAGGACCTTCTTTCTAAGACTAAAGTGTAGGGTGGAGTAGAAAGAACAGATATAAAGGAATTGGCTTTTAAAAGATACTGTCATCTTAAATGGCAGTAAAATGAAAACCAACAATTTACTTCATTTCAAATAGAATCTACCTCTCTGCTGTTTAGATTCTATAAACCTTCATTTGTGGAATTATTATTTTTCAAACCTAATCTTAAAGATTTGTTCCCTAAACCAGTGCTTGAGAGGCTTAATATGCACTAGCATCTTTCCATAACACAGTCTTCACGTTCTATATACTAGGACAAATAAAGCATCGCATTGTGATCACTTGCCTCTTTTAATGGCTTGAGGAGTAGGAGGATCACATATCTGAAACCAGAAAAGCAAACAACCCAAAACACTATGAGAAATGATCCTGTCTGTTCGAGATGTTCATTTGCTATTCTTGTCTTTCTTTTTTAGGTGGTGGGAATGTAAGGTAAAAGGGTCAGCCAAAGAAATCCACCCTGGCCCTGAAACCAGAGCTAGTGAAAGAAACCCACCCTGGCCATGAACCCAGAGCCAGCAAAAGAAACCCACCCTGGATCTGAAACCTGAGCCAGTGAAAGAAACACTTTAGCTCTGAACTCAGACCCTAAGTTGCAAACACATTTTGGCCCTGGAACCAGAGCCAGTGAAAGAAACATGCCCTGGCCACAAAACTAGACCCAAAATAGCTTCTAAAAAGGTCAGTGAAAGAAACACAGTTTGACCCTGAAACCAGAGCCAGCTCTCCCCCTGACCAACTGAACATGAAATCAACCAATCCCTAAGCAGGAAAACCAAGCAATGCCTGAGCAGGAAACCAGCCAAGCCCTGAACATGAAATCTAGCACCCTGGCCTTGATCTCAGAGCCAGTGAAAGAAACACACCCTGGATCTGAGACCTGAACCAGTGAAAGAAACACTTTTGCCCTGAACCCAGAACCAAAGAAACACTCTCTGTCTCTGAAACTAGAGCCAAAGAAACACAGTTGGCCCTGGAACCAGAGCTAGTGAAAGAAGCATGCTCTGGCCCCAAAACTAAAGCCCAAACTCTAAAAGGGGACAGTGAAAGACACAGTTTGGTCCCAAACCAGAGCCAACTCTGTCTCCTGACCAACTAAACCAACCAATCCCTGAGGAGGAAAACTAATGAATCCCTGAGAAAAAAATCTTCTTCCTGGGAAAACTCCAACCCTAAGAAGCCCTATATAAGCCCCTCTGCCTGTTCAGTTGCTGGCTGTCCTTTCCCACCCTGGCAGAGGCGACCATTCTCCTGGACTCCTTCCCAAATAAATTTTTTTCTTAAATGAGTTTTGGGTGAAGATCTTCTCTCACCAGCACTCAGAAGAAGAACATTTTTGCTGAGATGCTCCCTTAAGGGTACTGAGCAGAAAAAAACCAGAAGAAACAGTTACATTTGCTGGGAAGATCCCTTGGGAGTGGAACAGAAAAAGTAACTTGCCACGGGAGCCAGAGGAAATTGCTACATTTCTACTGGAGTTTCCCCTTTAGCAGAGTGAAGCAGAAGATATAACATCTTGGGCCTGAGCTGAGCAAAGAAGAAACAGATAGCTCTGGTAGGAAGTTCCTTTACAGGAACCAAGCAGATCTCAGCTATAATGGCTCTCTCTACGAGATGAGCAGGACTACTACAACCTATGGGAGGTGTGGAAGCATCCTCCACTGCATCCCAGCTCCAGGTATCCCCTGACTTCCCAATCAGTCATGATATCTTTCCCTCTAGAGTTGTCCCTTCACAATTCCATGTATCACCTGACTTCTGGATGAGTCTGGATACCAACCACCAATTCCCAACCCCAGAGTTGTACTGCTACAACTTTTATAACCCAGGCTAGCTTCAATCTCATGATCTTCCTATCTCAATTACCTATGCACGAGGATTATAGGCCTGCATCATTATGCCTGGGTTCCTAATTTGTTTTTAGAGAATTATTTATTTAACTCTTCTTACATTCTTGATATACCTCTAATCCCATGTCTCATTTCTCTTGCTTTCATTGCTCCTAAATAACACTGTATCCTCATAAGCATGATGCATCATAAGGTAATATAATTTTGGTAGCCTTGGATGATTTTTGCAAGTCATATATGTCTTTGAAGATATTCAGTCATTTATAATATATACTGCTTTTTTTTACCATACTTGCAGAGAGGTATGTGCATGTGTAGATAGATACATAGTGTTTAAACCTTGTTAGTGCCTAAATGAAGTTCATGTCTCTGTGCTCTAAGTTCAGATTCCTGTCATCCTAACTACTATCCCATTAATCTCCATGTTAGCAAGGTATAGCAAGATCAAGCCTATAATGCCACTGAGCTGAATTCTCCTTGGAAAACTTAATCAGGTGTGCTCCTACACCTGGAAGTTATACGTATGAGCATACAATGACCTGGAAAGAGTAGTCTCAAGAACCCCACCTAGATACCATAAACCACTGGTGCATCCTCTGCTGAATGACAAAACCATGGCCCCTGGCCTTTGCCATGATCACTACTATATTATACTGATTTATATACATGGCTAACTTTTCAGATTATTGTCAGTGTACCCAAGAAGACAGACTACCCTTCAAATGTATTTGTACCTGCTCTGTTTATACTGCCTTGTCACTAGCAGAGTTCCAATAAATGTTTGTTAAAAAAAAAGATACAAAGTGGGAAATGAAGGGCCTACTTTTTGTAGCCTATCTTGTATCACATCTAGCTTTCTCAGAAAATGTCTGATTATTTTAAAGACAAATGAGTCCCTCTTTTTGCCCCCTCCAAGCCTCCAAAAAACTTCTAGTGAAATGCCAACTTAACACTGAGTTTTTGTTTGTCTGTCTGTTTGGTTTTCTTTTTGAGACAGGGTTTCTGTGTAGACCAGGATGGCTTGAACTCAGAGATCCTCCTGCCTCTGCATCCAGGGTGCTGGAATTAAAGGCATGTGCTACCACCCACCGTTCAGCTCAGCACTGACTTTTAGTATTAGTACTACATACAAACTTTTTCCAACATTACTGCCAAACTGACTTTAGAACTTACTATGTGGAAGATGATGAAGTGAATAAAGATAGAAGACACAGTCTCTTTGAGAATGTAAATCTTAAAAATAATTTCACATGTTAGTATTTCTCACACTAATCTTTCCAGATGCTAGATGAAAATTGGCTCTAGGGTCATAAATCTGGGAAACCGTGGCTTATAGTGAAGTAATCTTTTTTACTGCTGGACTCTGTAGGACTTCTAATTTGCTAATGGGAATCTTGACTCCTTAATATATGTTTAGAATATGGAGTACTTCCAAAATGGATCTGAATACCAAACTCCTGCAGTGCATGTTTTTATATTGACGCTCTTTAGAAAGAAAACACTCAGAAAATATTTCCCTAGATACTATTTTTACATTCTGACTGGCACTGACAGGAGATTGAGACAGAATGAGAAAACGTTCTACCTGTAATCAATGAGGAAACATTCTCACATGTAACCCTTCTGAACAAGAGGATACATCGGCCCATAACACTGAGTAGAACAGGTGAAATAAAATGAAACAACTTGCACATGTAACTAAAAGTGAAAGGGCATCATGGGCTCTTCGCAGAATCTCTGCCATGGACACTTCCCTCTGTCATAAGACAACAAAATGAGAAAATATGTCATAGAGGATCAAAAAGACCAAGGGCAGAGCAGAGTTGGCAAACTAGACTGTTAGCTGTATATATCCATGTTGTATGTACCTATAGTGAATTATCACTGATTAAAAATGACAGAAAAGCCAGGAATGGTGGTGAATCTCTGTAATCTCAGTCCTTTGAAGGTTAAGACAAGATAGTGAGAGCTTGTCTCAAAACAAACAAACAAATCATAGTGGAAGGGATAGAAACAGGAGAAGGAAGAAGAGATGGAGGATGCAAAGATCAAAAGGACTCTGTGTGGCAAGAGACAGGTCTGTGACTGCACCAGGCCCTGTGTTTTATTGCCAGTACCATGAGAAACGGAGATTCTATGCATAGCTCATGGCAATGGTTGTACAACAGCGTGAATGCACTTAATATCACTGAATTACATGTCTATCATGGTGAGTAATGATAGAAAAAATCTAGTAACCTCTCTTCTCAATGTTATGGGTTGCCACTTTGATGGGGTAGAATATTTCTATTGTGGAGACCACATCGGAGTGGTATCCCAGAATATACAGAAAATAGAAAGGAGTTTTCAGTGATGTGAGGCTGTGAAAAAACTCAGTGTCACATATTCTGGGCACAAGATCTACCCTTGAGGTACCCCAACTCCTAGCCCTTGTGTAAAGCTTTAAACTTATAATTCTGTTATTTAGATCTCTGGTGATCTACAAGCAGCAAAGTAAGTCTTTTGAAAATCTCTCTCTCTCTCTAAGCTACCTGCATGTATTTACACTGTATATTTGATACATAAAACTAAATATATTTACATATTTTAGCCTCTGTTAAAAAAAACCAGCCTACCCACCAGGCATGGTGGCACATGCCTTTAACCCAGCACTCAGGGGGCAGAGGAAGGCACATCTCTGAGTTCAAGGCCAGCCTAGGCTACCTTGTGAGTTCCAGGACAGCCAGGGCAACACAGAGAAACACTGTCTTGGAAAATCAAAACGAACAAACAAACCCCTACTTATAAGTGGTAAATTCAAATTAGTTAAAAGCATCCATAAGCACACTGCATATGGAAGGCAATAATAGTATTATGGACTAAGAAAAGATGCATTTAGCTAATTAAAAGGTATAAGCAACATCCTTTAGTTCTTTGGGTTTCCGAAAGGGTTGAAAATGAAAATACAACTTCCTGAGACAAAAGAAACTTGTTCTATAAATTAGTATAGAAAAGATGCTAAAATAATCTTAAAATTAAATGCCCCTTATTAAAAAAACACCTATAAACCAAGAGTCAAAAACAAGGTCATATTAGTAAGCATTGAGACAAAGTAACACAAAAGCAGACCTTTTGTCTTCTACAGGACACTTTGGCTGAAACCAAGCTCGTCTCTTAGCAACAAAGTGTACTTAGTATTCTTTTTTTTTTTTGCATTCAAATAACTTTCTTTTTTTTCCAGTTTAAATTTAGATAAGAAACGAGGTTGCTTCACAAGTCAGTTCCAGGTCCCTCTCCCATTCCCTCCCCTCCTCCCGTGCCCTCCCCCCAACCCCCCCCCGTTATCCCCTCATTCCCCCAGGGAGGGTGAGGCCCTCCATGGGGGTGTCCATAGTCTGTCATTTCATATAGGGCAGGGCCTAGAACCTTCCCCAAGAGTTCAGGGTGAGAGTGCACCTCACATTGTTCTATGGGAGTCCAAAGTCTGTGTGTATACTTGGGATGGGTACTGATCTGCTGCCCAAGGCTCAATAGGTTCCCTAGGCCTCCTCACTGACACCCAAATTCAGGGGGTATTGATCAGTCCCATGCTGGATTCCCAGGCTGATGCCTGGGATTCAAGAGTTAACCTTTGTCTGGTCAGCTGTTTCTGGGGGTTAAACCAGCCCAGTCTTAATCCCTTTGATCATCAGTCCTCCCTCTGTGTACTTAGTATTCTAGGAAACATACATTCTAAAACATTTTTGGGTTTAGAACCCTGGAGTAAATAGCCATAGGCAGAATAGAAAACCCAGCACCAGGAAAAAAATGCTTACCCTGCTATTAGTAAACTTGTGAAGTTTTAAATAAAGCTTTTTCACATCACTCTAAAAATAAATATTTAGTGCATATTTCTGACTCCAGTTTTACTTAGAGCGGATGTGGGATGTAGGGGGAAAGTGAGAATGCATAAATATCTCAATTCCTATTTCAAAGCAGGTTTTGAAAATGCTTGTTCTGGCTCTGGCTGGGTTTTCCTTCTCCATATCCTTCACCACACACTGCAATATTTAACAAAAGGTTTCCATAACACAATGGAGCTCATTCATAAAACGAACGTAATGATGGATCATCTTATTTATGACTGTGAGAAATTAATCACTCCAATGAGTACTCAGGATCTAATGTTTCCCTTACTATCTAAAGAGAGGAAAAAACCAGTAGAGTATCTTAAACACATTGAGATATTTAGCTGATGTTATTTAAAGTCTACCCTTTGGGTTAAAAATGTCAGGGTTAATTTATATTAGTTTCACAGATCATATAGGCTCACCACAATAAAGACATAACAAATTTACAACCTTTAACCAGGCATTTTGGCTGCTAATAATCCCAGCAGTCAGAAGACCTATACATAAAAATTACTGTGAATTTGGGGCAAGAATGGACTACCCAGCAAGATCTTGTCTCAAAATGAATGAGGATAAGGAGAATGTGAAACAGAAGCAGAAACAAAAAGAAGAGGAGGAGGAGGAAGAAGAAGAAGACATCAAATTTTATACTGGCTAGTTTTTTTTTGTTTTTTTTAATCAATAATGATTTTTTTTTATTCTTTTTTTTAAATTTAGATAAGAAACAAGGTTGCTTCACAAGTCAGTTCCAGGTCCCTCTCCTTTTCCCTCCCCTCCTCCCGTGCCCTCCCCCCATCCTCCCCCCGTTATCCCCTCATTCCCCCAGGGAGGGTGAGGCCCTCCTTGGGGGTGTCCATAGTCTGTCAGTTCATATAGGGCAGGGCCTAGACCCTTCCCCAAGGGTTCAGAGTGAGAGTGCACCTCATATACTGGCTAGTTTTATGTCAATTTGAAACAAGTTAAAGTCATCAGAGGAGGGAGCCTCAACTGAGAAAATTGAAATTGTCTTCATAAGATTAGGCTATAGCCAAGTCTGTATGACTTTTTCTTAACTAGTAATCAATGGGGAAGGGCCCAGGGTTCCATCCACGGACTGGTAGCCCTGGGTTCTATAAGAAAGCAGGCAGAACAATACATGGGGAGCAAGCCAATAAGCAGCACCCCTCCATGATCTCTCCATCAGCTCCTGACTCCAAGTTCCTGTCCTATGTGAGTTCCTACCCTCATTGCTTTTGGTGATGAACTGTAATATGGGACTTTGAGCAAAATAAACCATTTTCTCCTCAAGTTGCTTTTTGGTTATGATATTTCATAGCAATATTGGAGGTACGGTCTTGTTGAAATAGAATTGGCCTTATTGGAGGAAGTGAGTCACTGGTGGGTGTGGGCTTTGAGATTTTACAAGTTAAAGCCAGGCCTAGTGGCTCACTATCACTTTCTGCTGCCTGTGGATCTAGATGGAGAACTCTCAGCTGTATCTTTCCAGCACCATGTCTGCATGCATGCCATCATGCTTTCTGCCATGATGATAACAGATTAAACTTCGTAAGCTGCAAGCCACCCCAAATAAATGCCTTCCTTTATAAGAGTTGCTATGGTCATGCTATCGCTTCACAGCAATAAAAACCCTAACTAAGCTGGGTGGTGGTGGCCCACGCCTTTAATCCCAGCACTCCAGAGGCAGAGGCAGGCGGATCTCTGTGAGTTCGAGACCAAGCCTGGTCTACGAGTTCCAGGACAGGCTCCAAAACAATACAGAGAAACCCTGTCTCGAAAAAACAAAAAAAAACCCTAACTAAGACATTAACCCAATATATTATCATGTTGGACAAACCCTTATTTTCCTGCTAGAAGTAGAAAGAACAAGGACAGCTGAGAAATTCTTTAATAAGCAGCATTATTTTTCAATATAACATTAATAAACAATCTTAATAAGAATATTGAATACAGTATCATCCTACTTTTGCTTACTTTAAGAGTCTCCATTTATAGTTTCCTCATCATACTGAGAACATCCAGTACACTTAGTATTGTAACAGGAAGTTACATTGCTATTTTAGGTTTCTGGACCAAACAACTGAGAAAAATCCCACCATCCTTATACACAGGGACACAAGAACAAACATGAGATGATGCTTAGTAAAGAAGCATCAAAAGAACTAGAACAAGTACAAACTGTAAAACAGCTTCCTGGAGTCCCCTAACAACACAGCAGAATAGAAAGACCTTGGTCTGCATTCCTTCTTAGTGTCCCTTATTTACTTGGAAGATTACTTGGCTGCTGAAGTTCAGGTCTTTTCCATTCTATGAAGCTACAGTCCCTATATAAGAGCCTTCGAGAGTAAGAGTTAAGTGAAATAGCAGAAATAAAAAATCTGATATCAGGCCCTGAACACAGTTGGGGCTCCATACAGGAAAACCACCCTTATCGTTACTACAGGAGTAATGCTGACTTTGAAGAATCAAGTAACATGACAGAGGTTGATCTACTGCTTTATTTTTTAGAGGGTTTTGTTAACATATAGTCTCATGTAATTGAAGCTTGTCTTGAATTCCTGATCCTCCTGCCCCCACATTCCAAGTAATGGAATTACAGGCATGTACCACCAAGCATGACTTTATGGGAAGGATTCAAATATGCTATTTGTTGTCCAAAATATAAGTGATACATGAGTTTATCATCAAATTGCCACAGCCTACACATTTAATAATTATGAACCAATAGAGATACTGTGTTGATGTGCATGGCTATGAGACAGCAATGATTCAGAGACTGATAACTATTTTGTTGCTGTTTGAGACAAGGTCTTATTATATAGCCTAGACTGACTCCAATTTACTGTCCTTCTGCCTCAGTCTCACAAGTGTGCTCACACATTAAGCTAATAGCCACATATTGAAAGCAACCTCAGAGTATCAATTTTAAGGCCGCAAGATGCCTTTTTCTAGTAGTTTATATGTAACAGTTATGTGTTAGTAAAAAAAATATATTAGGGGTTGAGTATGTCCCATCTTCAGAAAAATGAAGCTGTGCCTTTTCTTGGAAACAGAAATACCAAAGATTTTATTTACCTAATGTTGGAGAAGGACTCAACAACATATAAAAGGAACCCCAGTACCACTTTTTAAAAATAATCTCCTTCTTTAACTTAGACACCTGATGCATCATGAGCATTTTCTTAACATTTATCATGAGCTCATGCCCTGTTAAAACTTGAAGTAGGGTTCTCTCAAAGTATAAAATTATTACACTAGCATTTCTAAAATTTACGGTTTCCTGTGAAGTCCAGAATATTCCATAGGTATTGGAAACCTCAGCACTTAACTAAATATGTTAAGTTCAAAAGGTCCTGTCAGGAAGGTTGGGAAGTACACCAGAATCTTACAACTTGCAGACAACATTCAGATTCTTTAATGTCAGCTTTTCATTTTAATCTTACTGTGTCTCAATTAAGAATGATGGTGTGCAACTAACAATCTACACAACAGTGGAGAGGCTACCTTAAATGCCCTTCTCCAATAATGAGATTGATGACTACCTTATATGCCATCCTAGAGCCTTCATCCAGTAGCTGATGGAAGCAGAAGCAGACACTCACAGCTAAACACTAAGCTGAATGCTGGAATCCAGTTGTAGAGAGGGAGGAGTGATGAGCAAAGGAGTCAGGAACAGGTTGGAGAAACCCACAGAAACAGCTGACCTAAACAAAGTGGAGCTCATGGACCCCAGATTGGTAGCTGGGAAACCAGCATAGGACCTGAATATGGGCGTCAGTTAGGAGGCCTGGACAATCTATGGGGCCTCTGGCAGTGGATCAGTATTTATCCCTACTATAGGAATGAATTTTGGGAACCCATTCCACATAAAGGGATACTTTCTCAGCCTAGATACATGGGGGAGGGCCTAGGCCCTGCTTCAAATGATGTGACAGAATTTGATAATCCTTAATGGAAGGCCTCACCCTCCCTGGGGAGGAGAAAGGGGATGTGATAGGGGGCAGGGGACAAAGAGAGGGAGAGGGAACTGGGACTGATATGCAAAACAAGCTTATTTATAATTTAAAAATTTAAAAAGGGAAAAAAGAATAATGGGATGAAGAGTTTATAAGATGGCTTAGCGGGTAGAGGAGCATATCATCAAGTCTGATGACCTGAGTTCAATCCCCAAGACATACAAGTTGTTCTCTGACCTCCATGCCTGTATCATAGTATGTGCATATATACATGAACAGACACACACACACATGCACTAAATGTGATTTTAAAAGGAATAATGGGAGTGTCCACAGATTAGTCAATACAGTGATTATTGTACAAACACACAATGAGACAGACAGAGAAAGAGAGAGAGAGAGAGAGAGAGAATATAAGGCATTGAACTATTCACCATGTGCCCCTGTCAGATTCTTAGATGTATTAGAGTGGGGATAGCTGGGAGACCAGAAAGTACTTAGTTGGGTATATAACTATAAATTTTCAGTGTTTAAAATGTGCGAAATGCACATGGAACTAGCAGAGTAAGGAAGTGATTTAAAAAACTGCATCTGCTTATTTATCAGCCAGTCTTCACTGAGACTGATGGTGAGATGTTTTACAAACAGAAGAGGCCCAGTGCTCCTCTATCCACTACCTAAGTTTCATTTCTTGGAATATATAGTGAAGTAAAGAAGATCATGCTTTCAGGGATTAGTAGACTGTTACTATTTTATAGCTTTGTCAAGTCACTCTGTTTCACTGAACCTCCGTCGTCTTATCCATAGGAGGGGGAAAATCATGACAGCCTAGGTGACAGTTAGAAAAGTATAATGAAGTCATACATAAAAAGGACTTAGTTCGTTCTTGTTAGCCTCTAGGAACAACAGAGATCTTTCAGCACCTGACTCACAGGAAGAATGCATGCAGACAAGTCTGCTCAACTGGCTTCCAGGTTAGTTATCACACTTTGCAGTTGAAATGCAGAGTAGGTTACCATGACTATTTAAATAGTTGAGCACTAAAGATTTGGTTTCCCTTTTCACATTAAATGTGAAAATGTAAAACGTTTCTGTAAATGGGAGCTGCTATTATTTTTACTGTTCTCGTTATTCATTTGGCTGGGAAAATGCCATATTTTGTAGAAATAAGAAACTAGGAAAGTGATTTGACTATATGCTAAAGAAGCCAACATTTCAAAATATTTTGTATAATACCTTTATGATGCTGGAGATTGAATCTAGGGCCTCATGCATACTATGCAAATGCTCTGCCCCTGAGATAGCCTCAGCTGTCACCACCTTATGAAACCTCTTAATACTTTTTTGATCTTCTCTTAACCTCTGAGCTTGTATTGTCTCTTTTATTTAAATTAAAAACAATCTTATTTTACATACCAATCCCAGTTCCTTCTCCCTCCTGTCCTCCAATGCCCCCCACCAATCCCCAATCTCACCCCCAACCTCTGAGCTCTTTCTAAAGGCTACTTGTTTATATTCTCACCTGTTACTGTTACACACTCCTAGGCATCTCAAGCCAGGTGTTTACCAAATTTGCTAAAATTTCTGACCTCTTGGTTGTCTATTACGTGCATAGATCACAAGTGTCCTTAATTCCTAGGAAACTCCCAATGCTTTAGCTTCCAGACATAATATGATTGCATACAGTCAGGGGAAGATGTGGCTTTTACAAAGAGGTGTGGTGGCTGGTATGGAAATCCTGTCATTTGGTATGAGCAAATGACCCCTTAATTTCAGGAAGCGACCTACAATAACAGATTATAAAGTTAATTTCTCAAGCATGTTTTTCTAGGTTCCAGTCACTACATGTTTGGCTTAAGTGAGAAACAATAACAGTGGAAAAGGGCATTGTTTCTTAGGTGGATCTGAGGAGCTGAGTTTAAACAATCTCTTCTTTGAACACTAGGAAATGCACAACCAAGCTATACTTTCCAAGAGGAAGAGCCAGGTACAAAGCAAATGAACAAAGTATTCAAACACACAATGGCTGAGAATGCAGAAGAACCAATTCAAAACCTAGAATGGCCTCATATTGTGTTTTTTGAGGCCTTTAGAACTGACTCTTAGGTGACTTGGGAGTTGCTTGTTACTATGGAAATGTGTGTGTGTGTGTGTGTGTGTGTGTGTGTGTGTGTCTGTCTGTCTGTCTGTCTGTCTGTCCAGGCAACTCCATCGCTTGTGTCATGCAAATTCATTAGGAAGCAGAGTAGGATACAGTCTGAGAGGCTTATAGTAGGTATCATAGTTACTTTTCTATTGCTATAACAAAACACCAAGACTAAGAGAGCTTATTAAAGAAACCATTTGGTTGATATTACCATTTCAGAGGGTTAGAATCCATATGGCGGATCAATGTGAGGTGATTAGATAAAAGCTGAGAGCTCACATCTTGATTGAAAGTAGGACACAGAGAACACACTAGAAATGGCACAAGTTTTTAGAAACCCCAAGGTCCATCCCCAGCAATACACCTTCTTCAACAAGGCCATACCTTCTAATCATTCTCAAACAATTTCACCGACTGGGGACCAAGTATTCAAACATACGAGCCTATGGGGACTATACCTGCACTGTAAGTAGGGCTTAATTGGCCATCCTGGCAGGAACCTGGCAAAGACAGTGTTTAAAACTATGTGGACTATGGAAGCCTAGCTCAAGAGGCTTCAGAGGAAAAGAGCAATATGAACCAGGCTAGAAAAGATTCTTGTGATATTTTGGTAAAGAATGTAACATGTTTCTGCTCTTGTCCTAAGAATTTGCTTGAGACTAAATTAAAACACTATGAATTAATTGCTTGGGCAGAGGTGATTTCAAAGTAGCATACTGACTCTGCTGCTTAATTATTAGTAATCATTCCTAGGCAAGTCTACTATGAAATAGAATAAGTGGGGCAATAGATACAGTTTGAAGAGAAAAAGAGCACCAAGAAATTTAATGTTGGGGCCAAGACTTTTGCTGAAAGAGATGAGAACAAGGCCAGGCCTGATTTGCATTGGGATAAAGGGAGAGATGTCCTCAGAACAAGACCCCATCAAGCTAAGATTCCAACTTGTGAAAACAAAAGGCCTAAGGAATGTTTTGCTCCTAAAAATCAACAACAAACCAAAGATTCTACAAATGTGATTCAAAGATGCTTGGTCCACCCTAAGTTGGTAGTTAAACTTAGGCAGTGTTGTCCACATGGTTCTGGCTTTTAGAATCAAGGATACATACAGTAAAAAGTTGAGGATCTTCCTCCATGGTTAAGGAGAGCTGCTGAGGCCAAGAGTGGGGCAGGAGAGCCCCTGCAAGGATTACCTGAGAAACTCTATAAAGATGTTAAAGTGAAACTTGGATTTGTTGGAATCTCCAAAATTTTACAAGTGCCAGAGCCACAAGATATCTGCAAAGGAGAGCTGCGTGTTTGAGAAAAAAGCTGTATCTTTGCAGGCAGCAAGGCTAGCAAGATGGAGCTATCTAAGCTCTTTGACATCAGACATGGAACTACATGATTTGCAGTTTACCTTGCTGGGGTTCAATATTTCTTTGGTCCAGTATTTCTTCGCTGTGCCCTGATTCATCCCTTTTTGAACAGTAAAATATATTCTGTGGCATCATACTTTGGAAGTATATAATTTGCTTTTTGATTTTACAGGTGGTGACAATTAAAAGGTTACATTTATTCGCAGAATTTACTTTGGAGAATGGCCCTATAGGCTCATATGTTTGAATACTAGGTCCTCAGTTGATGGAACTGTTTGGGAAGTATTAAGAGGTGTGGCTTTGTTGGAGGATATGTGTCACTAACAATGGGTTTTGAATTTTCAAGACTTGTGCCATTCTCAGTGTACTTGCTCCGTCTCTCTATCTCTGCCTCCTGCTTGCAGATTCAGAAGTAAGCTCTCAACTATTCCTGCCACCATTTCTTTGTTCCACTATCAAAGACTCTAACTCTCTGAAACCATAAGCCCAATTAAATGCTTTCTTTCATAACTGACCTTGGTCATGGTGTTTTGTCACAGCAACATAAAGGTAACTAAGGTAGGATAAAAGACCTGAGACTTTGAAAATTGTTACAAAAAAGTAGAGAAACACTTCAAGGTTTACATATATTTAGGGATTTTCTAAATAGGATTTCAGTTATTAAGAAAACAATGCCAACACTGTCAAATGGAAGCCTCATGAAATAAAAAAAAAGCTTCTGCTAGGCCTGCACAGATACAAGCCAGATGGTGCAGTGCTGAGAGCGGGAAGTGGACATGAACCCCACTCTCTAAGAAGCTACTCTAATCAGCTGCTTGCAAAGGAAAACTTAGTTTATTCCAGTGTTATCTCACTGGATCTATAAGTAAGGGTGGGCCTCATGTCCAGCAATGGTATTTGTAGATTGCTTTTTGTCTCATGTGTTGCTTGTTTGGGCATTTATCTTACTGGTATTTTGCTTGTATATTACAGTTTCTGATGTTTATATTTGTGTGTATGTGTGTGTTTCTTATGCATTTTCTTTTCTTCCCTAAATTCTGCTTTATTTTATTTATCTCCTTGTTTTCTAAAGAGAGAGAGAAAGTGTGGAGTTGGATGGATGGGGATGTATGGAGATCTAGGAGGAAATGAAAGAGAAGAAACCATGACCAGAATATACTAAACATGAAAAAAAAACATTTTCAGTGAGCAAAAAGCTTCTGCCTATCTTATACAAAGTTAATATTTGGAATATATAAAAAATACAAAAATGTAGACAATAAAAATTAAAGAATTCAATCAATAAACTGACTAATGGCATAAACAAATAAGTTTTTAAAAGATGAAACACAATAACCATTAGAGATGAAAATTACATTGGGATTCCATCTCATTATTGCAAGAATGGCCATCATTAAAAAACAAATAAAAAATCATGGGAAGGATGTGGGCAAAAGAAACATTTATATACCAGTCTGGTAAGAATGTAAACTACTCTAGTTACTATGGAAATCAGTATAGAGATCTTGCAAAAAAAAAAAACTAATATTAGATCTACTATAAGGCCCACATCTACCATTCCTGGGTATTTAACCAAATGACTCCTTATCAAAATATCACAAAAATATTTACACATAAATATTACAGCATTATTCATTGTAGCTAAATTATGGAACCAACGTAGACATCACAGGAATTGATAAAGAAAATATGGCATATATAAATAATGGGATTTTTCAGCTATACAGAACAATGAAATGGTGAAAATTTTATACAGCTGAAGACAATTATATTAAGAAAATCATTATTTTTATCTTATTTGTAGTTCCTAGATTTTATACATATACTTACAATTATGAAAGTAGAAGCAAAACTAGGGGTACAAAGAAGGCTAATGGGAGGGGGGAGAAAGGAAGGTGGAAGAGTATGAGAAGGAACATGTTCAACATATAATAAATGCTTATATGACAATACACTTATGTAACATACATCACACCTTGTAAAATGAAAACACACAATGAAAGAATTTAAAAATAAACTTTAAAAAGGAGAAAAAATCACAAATAAACCAAATCTTTTTCAAATAAAGTGTTCATGCATTGGACATACAAATAAAAAGTCAGGCTTACCTTGACATACTGAACCAGACGCTCATTGACATTCACTTTATAAGTCTCTATGCCTAGCTCTTTAGACAAGCGTAAGATTCTGTTCTGGGTTGGTCCCACATAGGCTCCGCCAACATCTACCCATGAAACGTGCTCATTCTGCAGAAAGAGGAAAAGTGAAGATTTTATTTAAACTTTGTAGTCAAGAAATATTTTCATCATGAAAAATCATGTTTATGTTGCTAATTTAGTTGTGTCTTGCATGTCATTTATAATGTTCACTTGAAACTCAAACCCTTTTTCTCTTCCACTCTAAAGATGGGGAACACTGTCTGCCAATTCAGTAGGCATGTCCATTTATAGAGCTATTGGTGAAGCTGATTCAGCAATACAACACATAAAAACATTATAGTTCATCCTGCTGATCTAG
The DNA here is from genome assembly GCF_017639785.1 of Mesocricetus auratus. NCBI lineage: Eukaryota > Metazoa > Chordata > Mammalia > Rodentia > Cricetidae > Mesocricetus > Mesocricetus auratus. The sequence goes on from NW_024429213.1 coordinate 5,621,024, forward strand.
ATTCTTTGCAAATCACTTAACTTATTAACTTCTTGGGTTATTGCTATAGGAGTCACCCAGGAATTTATTAAACCTAATTCCCTGATTTCTGCCGGATGAAATCTTAAATCAGCCCACATTTGTGGGCTTCTAGTGACATTCTAACACGTTTCTAGGCAAAAATGAATCACTGCAAAACTATTTAAAAATATAAATTATTCATGTAACTAATTATTTATAAATATGTAAACTCTCTTATAAGGTAAAACTATTTTATTTTTCCCTCTTAAATGCAGCTCTCCACTTTTTCCAGATTTTCTAATTTCTATCAATCCATTTGATTTAATCAACAAATTGAATGTTGGTAACCTACAACTCCTTTATGCATTTTAATAAGTTCTTTCAGGAGTACTTTTAATTTTTTTCCTTTTTTAATTTAAATTAGAAGCAAGCTTGTTTTACATTGCAATCCCAGTTCCCTCTGCCTCCCCTCCTCCCCTGCCCCCCACCAGCCCCTTATCCCATCCCCTTTCTGCTCCCCAGGGAGGGTGAGGTCTTCCATGGGGGAATCTTCAAAGTCTGTGATATCATTTGGAGAAGGACCTAGGCCCTCCCCCTTGTGCCTAGGCTGAGAGAGTATCCTTCTATGTGGAATGGGCTCCCAATACTAGGGATAAATACTGATCCACTACTAGAGTCAGGAGTACTTCTATTCTTTTGTTTGCATCAGTTATTGAGTGTGCTCATTGCCTTTTATCCTTACTTGCCTGATTATTTTTTATTGTGTAGTAGTCACTGTATTTGAAAACCTTGCAGAAATAAGTAGACTTCTAGAAGTAATTTTTCTCAGGAAAGATTTATGAGATACTAATGATACTAGATAACTATTTCTTTTCACTATCTGAGATTTGAAGCTAGAAGGAAATGCACATATAGCCTAGTCTTCTTGCAGTTCGCCCTTAGTTCTAAGATGCAGCCCAACCTAAAAAGAAATGTTGAAAACCTTTCCTCATATACATACTTCCCTGGGCTGGAAAAATATGAACAAGAGAGGAAGTCAATTAGGGAATCTTCCCAGGACATTGGAAAGACATTGATTTTTTTTTAACTTAAGTGAGGAGACTGAGTCTTTGAGTAGTGCCAGGATCTGACTTAGATTTCAATGACTCACTTTCACTGCTGTGATACTAAAAATTAATTATAGGGAACAAGGGTAAAACAGGGAAATCAGCAGTCCACAGCAGTAACCTGACCTAGAGGTGATAGTGGCTCCCACCTTAATGTAGCAGTAACAAAAGTAGAAAACAATAAATTCCAAACATATTTTGAAGACAAAGGCAAAATAATTTCTGGACAGAATGAACATTGGTCTGGATGTATTAGAAAAGACCCCAAATATTTGCTGAGTTACTATGTAGAAGTCTTGCTTTTGCAATTGCTGGGAAGAGAACCTAGGACATTTAACATGATAGAAAACTGTTCTACCATCCGGGTGTTGGTGGTGCACACCTTTAATCCCAGCACTCAGGAGGCAGAAGCAGGCAGATCTCTGTGAGTTTGAGGCCAGCCTGGTCTACAAGAGCAAGTTCTAGGACAGCCTCGATATCAATACAGGGAAACCCTGTCTCAAAAAAACAAAAAAAAGAAAGAAAGAAAGAAAGAAAACTGTTCTACCACTGAGAAATTCCAGCAGCTCTCCAAAGTGAATGTTTTATGTTCCTCAACAAGAATGTTCTCTAGGCATGGGGTTAAATCTCAGCGATTCAGTTCTTGCACAGTATATTCTGGGTTTCATATCCAGTACACAAAAATCAGTTTGGATAATTAATTTTGAGATGTCTGTTCGACATCTATATCTACTAATTTCTAACTTCTCTGGCAGATCAATACAGTGAATTTTAATTATCATTTTACTTATTTCTATAGAGGAGTTACTCAGGGTTTACATCCTGCTTCATCGGTAGCAGTGAAAGGCTATTTTGACTTCTTTAATCGGGATATCCTAATTTTCATGTTTTCTTTCACTAACTGTCAATACTGTCTCCTAAAGATTCTTTAGTCTCCAACATCTTTTTAAGAATAAAACTGGAGTCAGTACACCAATAAATTTCTATTGCTTTACCATAACTAAGGAGACTCTTGGGAATACCTAAACATTTCTTTAGAATACAGACACACTCTTTAAAGCAAGTAATCCTAAATGAAGCAGGAAAAACAGTGAGGCATTCCACAAAATGTTTCTTTAAAAATCAGAAATACTCATGGGTACCTGGGGTTCTGCAGGAAAACATTAAGAAGTGTAATGTTATGCTGTGCTTGTTCTTTATTTAGAAAATGTTACTCAGCTGAAGAGGCCACAAACATGAAAAGCTTTAGGAAACAAATTTGTTGACCTTGTGGTGGCCTTGCTGGTATTCCAACTTTATTAATTTGATTTATTAATAAATTTAATAATTTATTAATTAATAAAATTATAGTTTAATTATGCAAAATTAAAGTTCTGAATTTGTAGAAAACTTCATTAGAAGAGGTCAGGTGACAATATCAAATTTGAAATTTTGTTTTTTTATGATCCAAATAGTTCACATGACTTCTTCTTCCAAAGTTATACTGATTGATTATGTTGTTTGAATCAATTCTCAAAGTATTTGATTTTGCTTTCTATTACATACCATTCTGACCCTTCATAAGCCTTCTTTTTCTCTCTCTAGGCATTTGAAATATAAATGCTAAGTGTTCATTTCTATGTAGTTCTAAGATTTCTTTCTCATATACCAAAGAGTACAGTGCTGAATAGATGCTAATAATTCCTGTCTGCTGCTGACATATATAAATGGAGCAATATGGCCAAGTAGCTCAAGTCAATAACATAGATTGGGATAAGCATGTCAGAATTTCATTTCCTTTATATGACTTGCTCTTAACTGAAAATCTGCAGCATGACTAATGTTTCTATTTAATAAGCAAAAGGTTTAAATTATAAGAAAAGTAGGATTAAGGGATAAATTAATAACTACCTCTAAAATTAAAGACCATTTTTTCAGGAATGACAGAAAAATCATATACACTGAGTGAATATAGACAGAATAAACAACTTGTCTTTTTCACTACCATACAATGCTTTCTATTTCAATTTGAAGATGGATTTATTGTTGGGGTACACACCTATGATTCCATCATTTCAAAGGTTAAGGCCAGCCTGGATACACAGCAAGACCCTATCTCAAAATAATTAAAATGAAGAATCAGATATTGTGGTTCATGCCTTTAATCCTAGCACTTGGGAGGTAGAGGCGGTGGGTCTCTGTGACTTCATGGCCAGTTGGGTCTACATATGAGTTCCAGGACAGCCAGGGCTACACAGTGAACCCTGTCTCAAAAACAAACAGAAAATTAAGTAAAGGTGTACAGGAGCTTCTTGGAAGACTTGCATGTGAAATACTAGTAGGACTTATCCAAGATAGACTCAAGTAGGTATTGTGAAGAGATTCCAGTTGCCTCACTCCCTTTGTACATTTTTAATGTACACAAATGTTTTGCCTACAAGTATGTGTGTGCACCATGGGCACCATGGGTGTGCCTGGTACCCATAAAAGTCACAAGAGGTCTTCAGATCCTGGAACTGGATTTATAAATGGGTACTTGGAATCAAACTCCGGTCCTCTGCAACAGCAACAAGTGCACTTAACCAAAACCTATAGAGGCTATATTTAAGGAAACACTCAGAACTACTCAAAATAAATTTAATTTCAGTTTATATCTAAGTAAAGGAATCAAGCATGTTTTATACCACAGAGCAGCATATCTGCAGCCTCCTCTTACAATCTTATTAAAAAGCAAATGGAGATTCAGCAGCCCTGAGAATTAACTCTTGCTTCTAGGCTATAGGTCTATAGACAACACATGAGGTAACAAGGTTTAGGACACACTGTTAGAGCTGAGCAACATAAAAACAGGCCTCATGAGTCTAGTGAAGTATATGCACATAATAGATAGAATGCATGAAATGGTATGACTGAAAGAGCTACTGCACCATCCTAGTTCAGATGACATCACACAGCTATTGTAGTAGCCATTCCAAATCCCCTTTTATGCCTGTTTCTCCTCTGTTGCCTGAAAATGTTAAATACTTCCTTTCCCAGGCCCCACCTGCATAGCCACTCTGCCTAATGACACAAATGTCTGCCTGGAGTTTATTGGTAAAGGAAACGCTCTGTTTGTCTCAGCCAAGGATAGTACTGCTCTTTCATTCTATTTCCTTTTTTGTTTGTTTTGTTTGGAAACAAGACACCACTATGCAGCACAGGCTGGTCGGTCTTAAACTCATTCGCCCTTGCCTAGCCCTCTCAAGGGCAGTGCTTGCTGTTGTGAGGTGCAAGGCCCAGTGATTCTTGTTCCCTTGATAGAAGACTTGCTTAGAGACACAGTACTCACTTTGTTACCAAAATGTAAAAGCCAACATGTAAAGAATGGTAGAACAAAGGGTGGGAAAAATATAAAGGCTCGATGACAAAGCTGAACTCCTGTACTATCCTGGAATATCTACCACTAAACTTCTGTGAAATAAGTTGATGTTTTCACTGCCTAAACCACTGATACTATTATTGTGTAGGCTATTCTTTTATTAGCAGAAACAGCTATCTAGGCAGACATTCTCTCCTTCTAGCCTTTTAAAAAAACAATATGCTTTTTTACACTACCAGTACTTAGCCTTTACCACTCTATTTTTGTGCTCAACCAAAGGGAGTCATTACTGAATTTCTGCCATAAGCAAAGGAATCTTTTCTGCCTTCCTCCTATACCATTTGGCACTGTCCAGCATTCATTCCTCTTCCCTCCAGTGTCAGGCTGTAGTCTGGTGATCCTTCTTAGTTTCTCTGGCTTTTCTCTAAGCTCTGTCTCCTGTCTCATTACATACCCCACAAACTTCCATCTCTGGCCTTATTTCCTTATATCTTCTCCATATGTACTTTCATGAGATTCCACAAATTCAGTTACTTATAGACACACTAGCATTGTATAACAGCCTGCAGTTTTCTAGAATGTTAATGTAGGTCCTTGTGAAAAAGGCAGTGATGTAATAAGAACTGTTTCTTACATGTAGCTAGACCAGACCTGAACAGAGGCCAAGGGTAAAAGGTACACAGTGATATGCTACATTTACTTCTGCATACTAGAGCCACTACACTTCTTTAAGCTGCATACTGTGGAATAAACAAGGACCCCTTTTTTTGTGTGTGTGTGTGTGTGTGTGTGTGTGTGTGTGTGTGTGTGTGTTAGGAATATAAAATTACTTTTAGTCCAGCCAAATTATTGCATTGCCACACATACTATATACTCAATTCAACTCTCTGACATAGAGATTACAACACTGGAATGAAGTTAATTTTTCACATTTGTTGTATTATCTAGTATGTGATTGAAATCAGAGGCCATCACTATCTAGTCAGTACTTCTTGAAAAGAATGCTCATGTAGGGCACAGCACTGTACATCTGTAATCCCAGCACTTGGAAGACTGAGGTATAAAAATGAATTTGAGGTCAGTCAGAACTATACTGGGTTTAAGGGCAGCCTTAGTTACTGATAAAAACACTGTCTCACAAATAAACAAGCAAAGAAAGAAAAGGCCACTTACTTGATGAAATAGCTTAGACTTTGTGGGCAAATGGCTTAACTGTGTGATCTCATGAGATCTTCTCCAGTGCTATGACTTCAAGTGGCCCCATTTAGAGTTTTAAGTGGCATGCTATAAGTATTGAAATCACTTACCCTCACAGTATGTGTTCTTCCTCCAACTCTGTCACGGGCTTCCAAAACCAAGACATTGATTTTATGTTCAGACAAGAGCTTGGCAGCAGCTAACCCTACAAGCAAAATAAAAGAGAAGAAACTTTAACATCTAAATGCCAGGCATCTCAGACTTACCAGATCTACCCAGAAAATAAGTAAAGAGCAGTACACCTAATCTGTTGATTTTGCTATTATTCTAAGAAATTTTGAGCAATATTGTTAGCTATCATAAAGGATCTCCCAAATGACTAGCTCATTCATTTTGTACATAAGGTTGGCTATTACAAAAAAAATAGTAATCTTTTTGAAAGTGTATCTTCTTTTCTAGAGTAGTCAAATCATACTTAGAGAAACTTGTGAGCCCTCTTCCAGAAATTCTGACTGTATAAACAGGTATAGGATTCAGTGATTCAGTGGTAGAGTATTTATCATGCCCCCTACCCAGAGTTCCATCTTTAGTACTAAAATAATACTAATTAAATAAACAGAAGAGCATGTTTTTCTATAAAACTTCCATGCCTCCATCAGCACTCAGATTTCTAGATTTTACTCAACTTAAATTTTATTATCACCCTCTATTATTTATATCTGTATTACATGGTTCCTAAATTTTGTTTTCCTTAGTAGAGTCTAAGATTGTTAGGGTTAGGAGCTATGCTTAACTTCATTCATTAGATCAAAGGTAAGAGTAGATTCTCATCTATAAGTAAAAGCTTTTATAAAAGATACAGTTTAAATCCAATATAGCAGTAGCAGAAAAGTTAAAAGAGTGTAATAAATTACCTTTCATCACAGACATATGATATCAGCATTATGATCATTTATGATAACCTTAATCTAATCACCTAGCTCAGCAAGAGTTTCCCAGGTTTCTCCACTATAAAAACACACATTCACTCTCCGTTTTATACTGTACTTGCAATGCATACTCTGCATTAGAACAACAGGAAGTTATGGGGGTACTGTATTTATAGAAATTGTTGAGAATTTTTCATCAATATAGAATTGTTTCTTCTCCTCATTTATTTATTCAATCATTAGTATGGACTCACAGATATTTGTTTTGTACTCCGGTATATAATCCAATACTGTATTATTTATTGCTGAAATTATTCAAATTATTCACTGGGAACTCTGGTTCTTGTGTGCCTTTTGGCATGCCTCTATTAGTTTGTGTTTGACCATGTGCAAAGAACTTCCTTACTTTCTGGCGCCTCAGGAGACCCCAGGCTCACAGTATCTTCCCTGCCTGCCCAAGCCTTGCAATCACCCATTTCTGTAGTAAACGTTGGTTCCTTTTGTTGAGGAATAAAATTAGAAATCAAAATGTCGTGTTTCATGATTATTGGAGTACCATTGCTGGCATGAACTCTCAGCTCTCAGAGTAAGGAAATACCTGTTTGTATATACTTATTTTTCAACCTGCATTCATTGTATTTCAAATACTACCTTAGTAGCTAGTCATCTTTGTATGGTGGTGCATACCTATAATGCCAGCACTTGGAAGTATAGGCAAGAGGATCAGAAATTCAAGGTCATTTATCCACAACTATATTTTGAGTTTGAGGCCAGTCCGGGTTACAGGAGACCCTGCCCTCCAAAACATTACTTAATTAAAAAATAAATGAAAATTGGGTTTGTAGTGAAGATATTCAAACATTCTGACATTATTCTACAAATAACATGGAAACTATTTACACAGAATTTGTATTTTACTAGGTATTACAAGTAATCTAGAGGTGATTTAAAGTATATGGGATGATTATGGAGGTTCTGTGTAACTATATCATTTATAAAAACAAAACAAAACTTGAGGATCCTCCTATTTTGATATCCACAGGAGTTCTGAAACCAAACCTTCTCAGATATTAAGGAATGATTGTTATGCAAAACATTTCTTCCATGATTCTGAATAAATAAATGTTAATGTTTCAGTTTTCATGTTGATTGTGAAGACAAAGACTAATTAGGAATTTTCAAGACAAATAGGTTAGAAAACACAGGAGAGTTCTTTTTTTAATGCTATCAGGTAAAACACAGACAAACTTTGAAGTCTAGAAAGGTGTTTTCTTTCATTTTTGTTTTTTTTTTTTTTTGAGACAGGGTCTTGCTTTACAGCTCAAATTGGCCTTGAACTGTCGGCAATCCTCCGGCCTCAACCTCATGAGTATTGTGATTACAGGTATGCAGCAGCATGTCCAGCTTCAGAGAAGCTTTTCTAATATAACAACTATAGCTGTCAATTTGGAGGGAAGCAAAAGATGATATCTACTGTAAGAAACAAGTCTGAGACTACACTCCTTAACCATTTATGCACTCTACTCTTCCCCCAATCACTACAAAATTCAATGACAACTTGAAGAAAAAAACAAATCTCAGTTGGGCATGGTGGAACATTCTTGTAATTCCTGCACTCAGAATGTTCATTCAGGAGGATTGAAATTTTAAGGCCAGCCTGGCTGTGCAGCAGGACTATTCATGTCAAAGAAAGAATGAAGTAATGGGAAGAAGGGAAAGAAAAGAGAAGGGAAGGGGAAAGGGTGAAATTGAAAAAAATATAGTCAGGGGGAAAGGAATTATGAGGAAATAGTAGGGATCCTATTTTCAAAGTATGCTGTGAAATGTCTGTGTGTGTGCTATAAACAATGATGCTAGTGTGGCCAGATAGCAATGAGTAAGAAGCAAATCAGACAGGATCAAGATATGAGGCCAGAGCAGGTCTCAAATATGAGCTTCTTTTTTCCTTACGAGCCCATGCAACTATGCCAGCTCAATGAAAACTTGTTGCTTCCCTAGAATAGAGACCCTGCTATGTTGCAGCTGTCTGAATGCTTGCTGAAATCATGAGAAAAACTACATACCAAGAAAACAAAACCACATTCATGTGGCTGAGGGTGACAGAGCTTGTTTAGTTGGTTGGTTTGGTTTGGTTTGGTTTGGGGTCTTGTTGTTTTGTTTTGTTTCAGATAAGGCCTTCCTATGCAACATTGGCTGACCTGGAATTCATGGAGGTCTGCTAGCTTCTGTCTCTACTGGGATTAAAGATGTATACCACCATACCCTGCAACAGGGTAGGTTTTATTAGTGCTCTGTTATACATGGTAGCTAGGTCTTATACTAGTGCTACATGTTATACATGGTAGCTAGGTCTTATACATGTTAGCTAGGCCAGCAAAGTTTCACTGGGCTGTGTCTTCATCTCAAATAACCAAGAAAGCTTAACAGGGACAGTTATCAGGTCAGTGTGTATGTGTGTGTGTGTGTGTGTGTCCAAGGGAGTTAGAATATTCGAAGTATTAATAGCCATTTTTCTGATTTTTAAAAAAGTATTATGCTAGCCAACACACAAGTATATCAGTATGCACACAAGCTTGTTGCTGGATTTTGTGCTGATTGGGAGATAAATCATTCTGTGGATATGTCTGTGTGTGTGTGTGTGTGTGTGTTTGTGTGTGTGTGAGAGAGAGAGAAAGAGAGAGAGAGAGAGAGAGAGAGAGAGAGAGAGAGAGAGAGAGAGAGAGAGAGAGAGATCATCAGAGAATCAGATAGGAGCAACCAGGATGTTTTCTTGAAAAGGCCAAATCTTACAATCCTTTCAGTTTCAATGAACTAAAAACATAGTGCAGTCTCAAGTGATAAATAGAATTAATCTAACAATTAACTTCAATTTCCCTTAATTCAACAGACTGGTTGTCTAGACAGTCTCAATTTATTTGATTATTGCTAAGCATTTATCTTCACTTTAGATAAATAAATCTCACCTAAGTTGGGGAATGTAATTACTTCTTAATTCATTATTTGCTTAAGTCTTTCATCGAAATTTCAAATGCACTACAAATGTTCCACACAGACACCATCAAATTCTGAACACAGAGAAAGGCTAAATTTAAAGCCATAATTCCCCAAAAGTTTGATGAACACTGATTCTCAGAAGAGACACTCCAAGAGGCCAGGCGTTGGTGGCGCACCTCTTTAATCCCAGCACTCGGAAGGCAGAGGCAGGCAGATCTCTGTGAGTTGGAGGCCAGCCTGGTCTACAGAGTGAGTTATAGGACAGCCTCCAAAACAACACAGAGAAATCCTGTCTCAAAAAAAAACAAAAAAGACACTCTAAGAAAGAGTATTAATGTTCATAAAAGTTGGGATCCTTATACATCTTTTGGGATAAATTTCCAGACAAAGCTGTTTAAAGACCTTGAGCAGTCCTGCAGCAAAATAAAGAAGAAGAGGAATCATTAAATTCAGCATTTCTCCACACTCTGTTATTTTTTTAAGACTGTGCATCAAAATGCAATTAGGAAAAACTGGTTTAATCATTTTCAAGATTGTTCAAATAGTTACAGCAATAAACTTCTGAAGGCAGGGCCCTAGGTTAAATAACATCATAACAGCTATAATGGAAGTTAAGTACTGGAGAAAAGCTTTGATATAGTCATGGCTTATCCTCTAACACCTCACAAAATTATTACTAGAAGTGATATTCCCAACTTTTAATATTGACCATCACCCCAGAATGTACATAGTTAATTCCTTACTACTTTATGACCAACATAATTCCTATATAACCTCACACTTGGATTCTTTTTTGTTTGTTTTTCGAGGCAGGGTTTCTCTGTATTGTTTTGGAAGCTGTCCTATAACTCTGTAGACCGGGCTGGCCTCGAACTCACAGAGATCCACCTGCCTCTGCTGGGATTAAAGGTATGCGTCACCAACGCCTGGCTACACTTGGATTCTTGAACTTAATACTCCATGGATAATAAAAAGTATAATCAAATATCAGCTTACACTAAATTTTCTAGGCAACATTCTCAAAGCTGGGAAACAGAGAATAGACCTTACAAATTTTACTGAAGGCACATAGTGAAACTCCATTGACAAATATTGGATGGATGGATGGATGGATGGATGGATGGATGGATGGATGGATGGATGAATAAATGAATGGGTTTTAATGTAAGCCACAGTTCAGTTAACTCATTTAATTTGGAAATGATCACTTTAAATATCATCTTCATTGTAGTTCATAACTTATCTAAAATCCAGAACACTTTTGTCAATTATTACTTCCTCCATGAAATAATTCCCTCTCCTGTGCCCCTGACTCTGTGAACCAATCTTAAGCATATGCCGAATATACCTCATCTTGTAATAGTTAGGACCCTAAGTCTTTTAGATTTCAGAATATTTCATGTGCTTTCTGAGTGTAACCTGCCACATGTCAGATACAGAATTTTCCACATGTGGCATCAAGTGAGCACTTGAAAACTTTCAGATAGTTTTATCTTCAAGTTAGGAATGCTTAGCAAGTACCAGCATCACCTCAGATTCGTAGATACAACTCCTGCTACATAGAGGGGTCTTACCGTATAGAAAAATGAGTTAACAGATAAATTACAGAACACCCTCTGATCAAACTTGTTTCTTTCATGTGAATCAGAATTTTATCTAATGCCTTCAAAGGCCAATTATCTTTATAATATATAATAGATACATAATAAACAGTGAGTGCATATTTAATATCAACACCTTCACTTCAAAATGTATGATCTCTAAATATTAACCTTTTAAAATGACTAAAAGTAATCTTATTGACCGAGGAAATGGCTCAGTTGGTAGAGTGCTTATATAGGATGCATAAAGCCAAGGATTTGATCCCCAGAACCATAAAAGCTGGCTTCAACCTATAATCCCAGCACTTAGGATGTGGATACAGGGAAATCAGAAGTTCAAAGTCATCCTCAACTACATAATGTGTTTGAAGTTAGTTTGAGTACATGAGGCACTGTCTCAAAAAAGAGAGAGAAAAAGAAATGAACAGAACAAAAGAAAATGTAAATTCATTAGTTTTAGTATGAACGTTTTGACTATTTCATAATAGTCTATTTACTACTAACTTTCTTACGTTAGTAAACTTATCTTTGTGTTTGTCCACTTATTTGTTTGAGACACATTTTCATACAACTCGGACTGGTTTTGAACTTGGTATGTAGCCAAAAAAAGAGTTTTAACTACCTCCTAATCCTCCTGATCTCCTAAATGCTGAGATTAAGAGCATGCAACTCAACATCAAATTGGATTTTCTTACAATTCATGTTTTACCACTTCTGTGAGAGCTCAGTATCAGTCCAAATTACACTGCAGGCACCATGACAATGAAAAGATTTCAAGAATACACAATATTAACCCATTACAAAAGGCAAAAAGTCTATATATAAAAATATGACCTTCTTTAACATGAAAAATTCAAATAGATTTGACCAGATTTTCAAGGGAATATTTGTGTGGTGGTTTCTTTTTCCTCTATCGTCCCTCTCCTCTACCATATGTGTGTGGTAGGGACCTATGGTACATTACCTATGTGATCAACTAAGGAAGGCAGAAGTTAATTTTAATCTTCCTCTACCAGTTTACCAACTAATTTTTTGAAGCAGTGTCTGTAACTGACCCTGCAGCTTGCCTTTTTGTTAGACTATCTGACCAGTAAGTCTCCAGGATCTGTCTGCTTACATAGCCCCAGCCCATACTAGCTTACCCAGAGCTCAACTTTCATACAGGCACCTCCATACCTGACTTTTTCTGTGGTTTCCTAGGTTCTAAACTCAGGTCCTCATGCTTGTAGAGAAAACAGTTTACCCACTGAGCCATTTCCCTAGCATCTTCCTTTAGTTTATGAACCGGTTTCACTCTGTAGTTCAGGCTGATCTAGAACTCACCATTTAGTCCAGACTGACTTCCAAATTGAGGTAATTATCATGCCTCAGCTTTCTAAGAGCTAGAATTAACAATGTAATGTAAGCTATCATACCCATATTTCATGGGTATATTTGGTCCAAAAAGTTAAGAATCACTAATTACAACTGTATAATCTCTACACAGTATCCTAAATTCACTATTTTAAAAGTATATAGGGATGCATGGGCTGGAGACATGGTTTGGAGGTTAAGAGAACTTGTTGCTCTTACATAAGAACTGGGTTCAGTTCCCAGCATCTATATGGTGATTCGAAACCATCTATATCTACAGTTTTAGGGGAAACTATTGCTATCTTCTCACCTCCTCAAGCATTAGACACACACAGTACATACATAAATGTAGGCAAAAATACTCACACACATAAAATAAAGATATCTAAAATGTAGAAAAAGAAATAAATAAAAGTATATAAGGGTTGGCTAGATGGATCGGTTAATAAAGGCATTTACTGCATAGGCCTGGTGATCTGTGCTCAATTCCCATGACCCACATAAAGGTGAGAGGAGAGAACAGCACTTGCACATCCACAATCATACACACACACACACACACACACACACACACACACACACACACCGATAAGGCAATAACAGTAAACATTTAAAGACAAATATGTTTATCACATGAGAGTTTCCACACCTTAGAAGATACCCCACCCTTTTCAATATAACTGTCCATGAAACAATATCAGTATAATACAGTCAGTCGCATGTGTAAATTACTCTCAGGTAACAGCTATTAGGTTTTAGCGCACCAATTCTCAAAGTAACAATGGTTACTACACATCCATGGATAAGTCATCAAAGCAAACTAGTGAGATGATAGAAAAGTACTGTCCTGAAAATATTTTTAAAGATAAAAATCTAGTTAGGTCATTGAGACTTCTGGGATATTTGGTAATGCATTTGCTTTTTTGAGCTTCGATTTTGGTCCTTTTGAAATCTTATGAGCAGTTATTAAGACCCTCAGACATGGTTAACACATAAATAACTCTCAGTTAATCACCTTGTTTAACACTCTTTCCCTGTTCAATCAAATACTGTTAATAAGTGGAGTCTTGTTTACTTTGACCTGCCAACTGGAAAAGTGCTTTTAAACAAAGACTTAGAGAAGCCATGGGGAAATGTGAATACACATCTGTGAAGAGACCTGGGTGCTAATTTACGCTACTACAGGGAGTCAGTATAAAAGGTAAAGCAAACCAATTCCAGAATAAAGCATGGAAGAAATTAGTGCTAAGGAATGGTAGAAAACTAAACCCAAAGATGAAAACATTTATGAAGCTGATTAGTTATCAAGAAAAGACAATACTGAAATATTACATGTAATGTAATACAACCTCTTTTTTTTTCTTGAGATATCCCACAATGACCTCAAACACACTATGTGCTGAATATGACCCTCAACTTCTATCCTCCTGCTTCCACCTCCTGAGTGGAATTACAGGTGTATAACAACATGTCAGGTCAATGCAATGCTGGAGACCAAACCCAGGCTTCATGCATGCTGGCAAGAACTTTATCTACCTGAGCTACATCCCTTGCCCTCCTCCTTTTTTCAGTACTGGTAACTGAATTCACAGCTTTGCCTATACCAGGCATGTGTGTACTCTACCACTGAGCTATACTTCCATTTAATCCTACCACTATATAACAAAACCACAACTAAAAGGCTTTAAATCTCCCCAATTTGCAATGCTAGGTAACAAGGGCAGTGTTGCCTAAAGGAAAATGCAAATTGCTGTTTAAAATTAAATATTTGTCACAATAAAGAGGGAAAATAGCCTAAACACTCAACTTGTCTCAAATGCTCACAACATTTAGAAAATTTTGGTAAAGTTCTAATCACTCAATCTTAAAAAATAACCCCTATTATGAAATCCATGCATCTCAAACATGCATGTACACTCACTAGGTAAATATTTATAAAGTATATCTAAACCACAGGGTTGGACAATTTTACAATTTCCAGTATATGAAAGAAAGATACAATACGTCCTCACTATTTCTGGCTACTGCTGAATCCAAATGCTGCAAGATTTTTCATGTTAAAAGATCTCTCCACCACAATTATACAGATTATGAGGTACAATTTCATCAATAATGCATTATAACATTCCTTTTCTCCATACTTGGTCTCTGTGGTCCATGTAATTATATTATACTTAAGTTTATTCCTAAAAACATTTATCACATTAGCTGAGAGCTATGTACAAATTCAAATCAATTAGCACTGATTAAATGTTAAAACTACCCAGTCAGTGTCAGGTCCATCCAAAAGTTCATTTGACCATTAAAAAGATAATTTAATCAGAATTCAAATAAATTTAACTCTTGAATCACTGTTCAAAAATAATAAAAATAATTCACACAATTGAATGAAAGTTTACTGGTGCGCTTTGAATGAAAAAATCAAATTAAAGGAAAGAAGTATCCTACAAGGCACACAATTCTCATGCTCACTGAACCTCAGAGTATGCAATAACTAAGCTATCAAAAACCAGTACCCTCTTTAAAATGTGTTGCCAAGTTCTGGGTTAAAATGTTTAAAATGATCCTCATAGAAATGATTCTTACAGGTGTTGCATTTCAGGGTCTGGGAATTTATAGTATATAGAAGTCAGAACATTAGCCATTCTTTTTGCAAAATGACTTTTCTGTCTTGGATCATGAGAAAATTCAATCCCTGCTAGTTTAATACAGTACCGTGTTCTGGGGAGCTAGCACTCTCAATTATAGTAGAGCTTGACTATAGAAAAAAATGTGCATAATGAGAGCTCTTTCTACATGATACTTAGTATTTACCTGGAAACAAGCAAACAAAACATTTTATTCACCAAGAACTATCCAGCATTATGACTAAGGTATTTTCATTAAGTACATGCTAACTAATCCTTCAGAGTTCTGAAGCACAAAACT
The DNA here is from genome assembly GCF_017639785.1 of Mesocricetus auratus. Classification (NCBI taxonomy): domain Eukaryota; kingdom Metazoa; phylum Chordata; class Mammalia; order Rodentia; family Cricetidae; genus Mesocricetus; species Mesocricetus auratus. The sequence goes on from NW_024429213.1 coordinate 5,636,469, forward strand.
CACAGGCACACATGGCACACTGAATCCTCCAAGTAGCTCCCAGGGCCACATTCCTACAGGTACAATGAGAAACTATTTTCATCCCCTGGTATTTCTGCCATGAATTAAATTAAGTACTACTTGTGTCTGGCATATACCCTCATGACCATACCCAATGCTCTTTTGTGTCTACTGTTTGGAATGTCTTTTTAAAATTTTCTTATCACTATCTATTATAATAAACCATACTTCCTTCTCAAGGTCTCAGTACTTTGTTCATAGTCATAAAGTTAATAATCATATTGATTTTTACTTACTACTTCTAGTAGGAAGATAAGGGCACATTTCTAGCAGGAGATGCTATTTTTATATCCCTCTACCCTTGTGATCTAGCTACTGCTCAGTATATGGTAGAAGCGCTAAAATGTCTGAATAAGTTCAAGAGCCAGAGCTCTTGGTTGCTCAGAGGACTAGAGTGCTCACTCTTCCCTAACTGCATTCAGAGCTATAGTTAGATAATCACTAAGGAGATGCTGTCAGGAGGATTACGATTGTAGGTGATTTAGCTAGATTGCCTTTTAAGCCCCCTCTGACCCAAAGCTCTGAGATTTCAAAAGTGCTATGAAGAATATATATTGTCCTAAGAAGGTAGCCCTTTTCAGTTTCTTCACTCTCTAAAAAGAACCATTTCAGAAATTCTTAGATAAGAATAAATATCATTTTTGTCATTTATTCCAACTGTTACAGTTATGACTAAGAAGTAGCATCTAAAATCAGAGAATGAAACATTGCCCTTAAAAATAAAATTGAGAAATAAGAGTCAGAAAATAAGTGTGCCTTGTTACACATAGATTAAAATCTCTTTAAGAAGGGATGAAAATAGACAAGAGCCAAGGCAACTAGGTATTGCAGGACAGATAGGGTGAACTGTTAGAAGCCTATGTTAAGATGAAAACACGGAAGACATAAAGGGACAAAATAAACAGACTAACACAACGACGAAAGGCACTGTGACTAAACCTCATATCCATATGAGGAAAAGTGGGTAATATTAGTTGTCCAACAAAGTGAAGGCAGATAATTGACCATGTGGATTAGTTCTTGAGATATGAGACCACTGAAGAACTTGAGTAGAAAGGTGAGAAAGAAGTGGATAAACCAAACCAGTCAAGCCTGGAAGAATACTGCATGCAGGATGGATGTGAAGAGAGAGTTATTATTGTAAAGCAGGATCACTGGGAAGGTATTATAGTCAGGTAAGCTTCAGGAGTCAAGTGTCTGTCCTGGAGATGGGGTCATGAACATGGTAACTGAGGAAGTAGAAGATGAGTCAGTCCAGCTCAAAGGACCTGAAAAGGGAATACAGAAGGCCTGAGGATGTAATTTGATCACAGAACTATGTACTTAACATATATGAAGCCTGGTGTTTATTCTCTAGCACATCAAAAAATACTAAGGATGTATAGAAGCTAAAAGAAAAGGACATGATTGGAGATGTAGCTCATTTGGTAATGTTCACCTAGCATGCATGAAGCCCTGGGTTCCATCACTAGCAATGCATGAAAACAAAATTGGGTGTGGTGACACAAACCTGTAATCCTAGCACTCAGGAAGTAGAGGCAAGAGGATCAAAGATCAAGATCATCCTTGACTACAGGGTGACTTCAAATTCAGCCTGGGCTATGTAAGACCATGTCTAATAATTAATTAATTAATTAATTAAATAAATAGAGAAAATAATGGATCAAAAGATGGAAAATATGGTATCCAAGAAAAGAGTCAAGGAACTGAGAAATCTGCAGTCTATAAGAGCAAAATATCCATGAAAAGATAAACTATGGCATATGAGTTTAGAGGAAGGAAAAGATTCAACTTAAAGAGCTTTCTGTAGATAAGGGAACACTGGAATAATAGAATAAGAAAGAAATACAGCAGAGACTCAAGGTGATTTAAAAAATGGAAAAAGTATGATTAATAGATGATAAAACTTTAGGATTCAATAGTATCACAGAAAACATGGAAAGGGTTTCCCCTCACACAGGATAAAAATTAATTAGATGGGCGGATAGAAAATAGGGTATTATGGTTGTTGGAAATGTTCTGTCTTTTATTTTTGATGGAAATATTCTTTGTACAAAGACAAAGCCTTCTAAATATGAATCAATTCTCAGCAATGTCATTTAGAATATGTCCTCTTCTGAGAGCTACGAGGCAAATGCTAATTATTGGCCAGAGTATAGTTGCATAGGTAGCATGATAAGAGTATGTACATCCTAACAGGCAAGTTTTAAGGAACATTCCAAAGCATTTAAAATTCTCTTTTTTGAGAAACGCAAACCCATGCTTTGGAGTGTATTTAACTTCCTTCCAGATTGCCACAGTTCCTTAACCCTTGTGCTTAAAATCTATGTTAATAATATTACTGTAAAACAATCTTCCAAATCAGCTTCAATAAATACATAGATTTGATTCAGGAGCTGGAAGGAGTGGCCTTTACCTTTAATCCTAGAGCTTGAGAGATAGAAACAGGAGGATCAGGAGTTCATGGCAGCCTTAACTACAGACAAATGTAAAATGTGAAGCCCCTGTGTCCAAACAACCTGTGTGAAAACAAAGAAACAAAGGGACTATATCATGGGATTCATACCATGGGATATGGCCATGCCTACATAAAGAGATGTGCTGTGGAGAGCACAAGAATACTCTCACTCATTTATGAAACATACAGCCTGTATCTAATGCCTGAGTCAGACAGGCATCCACAGCTATGCTAGTTATAAATCAACTAGCATAGCTGTGGATGGCAATCCAAAGACAGGAATCTTTCTAGTCAGTTTGGCTCCTAAAATCTCTCAGATCTGACTGGTGTAATTGATACTAAGGAAAACCAAATCCTTTTTTCCCATTGTTTCTGGCAAACTGAAAGTTGGTGTCTGAAATAAGTAAGTATACTGAGCAAAAAATGTTCTCTATGCCCCCTACCAAAGAAATGAACTAATTAATAATTCCCAGGAATAGGTACAAATATTTTGTGGGGCTTCATATAAGTTGGATGCTCTCTCTAAAAAAAATAAGAAACCAATACCTCAGGTATGGTATCATACAAGAATAACCCCAGTATTTTGAAAAAGAAGCAGAAGGATTAGAAGCTCAAATCCATTCTAGATACACAGGGATTTCAAGTATAGCCTATGCTACATGAGACCCTGTCTCAGTCCAGCACCACCACAAAATAAAAGAAGACAGCAAAATTGTAACATGACTCAGTGTGTAGCTGGTAATTTATTTAGAATGAAACCAGAAGGGACCTCAGGTTTTTAAGATTCACCAGCTACATGCTAAATACACTTCTGTTGATGACAAAATATTAGCAGTCAAGTGTGAAAATGGAGACAGATCAAACAATTAGACAAAAGAAAAACAAGCCAGGACTCCGGGAGGCACCTCACTTGATAGAGGTCTTGCCTACCAGGAATAAAACCCTGGGTTGATCCTAGCACTACACAAAGCAGGCATGTTATCCCACATCTGCAATCTGAGCACTTGGTAGTTGGATGCTAGAAAATCAGAAGTTCAAGTTCATCCTTGGCTACATATTCTGTTGGATGCCATCCTGAGATACATGGGACATGGACTCATAAAATTTTAAAAAGTCAGGCAGGAGAGACTTTAGCGGCTAATGCTTATACTCACAACAAAACATCAAAAAACTTTAAAAAGACAATGCTTTCTTTGAGGAACACACTGGAGACAAACCAAGAAAAGGACAAGAATAAAGTCCAAGCACAAAAGAAAATGTGATATGGTGTTAATCAATTTATACTACATATTATCATATTTATATTCCAGTGATTAACAAATCACATTGCTTCTACAGTACTTGCCTAGAAGGACCAGGATTTTGGAAACACCAATCCACTAACCTGTAGATACTCAACAAGTATTTGTTGAAGGAAGGAACAAAAGAAGGAAAAACTGAGAAATGCTACTTTTTCTAAGTCTTCACCAGAATCTGCTTCTCCCCCTCTGATCCTTCAGCAGAAATGCATTCTATTGCTGCCACTGGCTAGAACTACCAAAGCAACAACTCATACTAATCTGGTGATTAAGATTGTTTTCCATGAACAGGATAAATTAATATATAAGCACATCTATGGTCTACTCAAAAGGGACATACAATAAAATGGATAATTTGGACCCACCCTATTTATTCCCTTTTCTGTCTTCCTCTTTCTAAGGTAGGTTTGGCAGATGTGTCTCTGAAATTATTAACAGTTGAGGGAAAGGCGACACTTCAGCTTGGGCTTCTACCTAGAGCCAAATAATAATCCCTAAAATTTTCCAATATGAGGATATAAGTGGCAATTTAATATACAAATATTGAAGAGGTTTCCAGGAAAACAGAGAAGCTCATGTACCTCTTACTTGATGAAACATCCAAGCCAGGACCTCAGGACAAGGTGCAGGCAGTGTAGCTGTTAACCAAGATACTCACTCCCTGACTTGCCCTCAGCTCCTGCTTTATTTAGAGATTCCCTTTGGGCAACAAATACCCTATACTTTTATTCAAGTTCTGAAAAAAACATCAGGAGTATGTTGAATCTTACAGCTCCTTAAAAAATTACCTTTTCCCAAAGGATTCTGCCTCCTTATTTTTTACCTACTCAAATTTTCTAAGGAATGGTACTTTGGAAGAGAGCAGAACTCCTACTACTTCAACAGTACAGCCATCCCTCCATTCGCGGATATTCTGTTCAGAGGAAGGGGTGTGAAATCAGGGAGGCCAAGCAACCACCTCAAGAATGCCAAGTGAAGGTCTTAAATGGAAGAAAACAGCTCTGTAGCTTCCCAGGGAGGCGATTAGACCTCGGGAGAGTTACTGAAACTCTCAAACCACAGATTCTTGGTTTTGTAAAATAGCAGATATGCTGCCCACCCACAAGACTGTTGAGAGGACAGAGGAAACTCACTTAATATGCTAAATGTAACTACACAGCAAGAGCTAATTAATCATTAGTGTTTAGTAGTAGGAGTCAAATTATTTTGTCTCCCTCCACCAATGCATACCACCAAGCAAAGGGACCAACCCCCGCTCCCATCTGGCAGGATCTGGGGCCCTGCCATAGGAACATTCTCACAGGCAGGAGAAAGACCCTGCCAAACACAGCAAGAATATTGCAAGTTCCCTATCCTGGTCATCCAGGGCCCCTTAACCTACTGTTAAAGATCCAAACTGACCTGAGATGCCGCCTCCAATCACGACTACGTCGAACATGTGGCCTGTGATATTAGGCTTCTCCAGATTCGTCATGATTTGGGTGAGATTCTCCGAAGACTTTGGCTTAAAAGGGGTGACCGCCCCGGGTGAAACAGACCCTTGTACCGCCCCTTGCCTGGTGTCCAGGGGCGGAGCCGATGTTTCTACCCATACCCGGGGGGAGCCCGGCTCTGAGGGCGGAGCGGGCCCTTGTGCAGTGACAAGGGGAGAGCTCAGGGGCGGAGCTGATCCTTGCTGAGATACCCAGGGAGAGCCCAGCTCACAAGGCTCGAAAGGCCCTAGTAAAGGAACTGAAGGGGCGTGGCAAGAAGGCCCCTGCATCAAACCCCCGGGGTTACACAGTAAGGAAGTTTGTGACACAGGTTCTGAGCTATCGAACCCCAGAGGTCTTTGTAATGGCAGCTGGAAAGGGAAAATGTGTGCCGGTGATGCTGTGGATAACCAAGCAGAGACAGACATAGACTGCCTGGGGAAGACTTCTGTCGACACCACTGGGGTATTTTCTGGAGTGTCAGGTAGTGGTAACGAAGGCAGGGACATGTTACTTTGTACAGGATATTCAAGTGGCAACCCCCAGGAATAGCTAGACAATGGAGATGGAATGGAACCATCTACCGACCCTCCGGGAGTGCTGATCTTTGAGGCAGGAATAGACCCTAGTTCTGACTGTACAGAAGTGCTAAGTATTGAAGCCACTGAAGACATTTGCCCAGAAGTCACCAAGGACCTGTGCGCAAAGTATCCGGATGAATCCGGGAGTGGGATGGGTCCTCGTAGAGATAAGCGCTGGGAGATGGGGGAATCCGCGGCAGGTCTGGGGACCTGAGCGCTCTGGCTGTGGACGTTTAAGTCCCAGGAACAAGACTTTGAGTTGGGGCCATTGCTCGGGCTAGAATCATCTTTGAGCTGAGGGAGGCTGGTGGAAATTAAGGAATCAACCAGCTCCTGAATGGACTTGGTCGTCTGAGGCGAGGATAAGGATTGGGAGGCGGTCTGCCACTGAGAATTGGACACCTCGCTGGAGCTGCTAGAGGTGCTTTCCAGGCGAGATGCGCCCTCAGGGGTCAGGGTAGGGTTAGCCCGGAGTTCGGGGGCCCATTCCACCTCGCGGACCCTGGTTCTGCGGCTACGCGTGCCGTCGCCTAAGGGGAAGACGGGCTTATTTTCGGACATAATTCTCCCAGCGGCGGGACGCCGCGAGTGACTACCCTGAACCCTCCCCTCCACAGCGCTGGGCTGTCAGGGCCCAACCGTTACCAGTCCGAGGCCCAACCCAAGCGCCCGGCCCCCTGGGAGGCGGGGAGACGAGGCGTCAGCGTTGACGCGGGGCGACTCCGCCTCTCCCGCCCACGGGCGATACTTATACTCGGCCCTCAGGGTTCGGACGATACCACCGCGAACAGGGGGGGGGGGCGCCCGTGAACGAGCCCGCGCGCGCGCTGCTGCGGATTCTTAGCCTGCCGCTTTCATGGTGCCCTTTCAAGTCGCGGCATGTGAGCCGAGGCGGGCTCCAGAAAGCGTATATGTAAAGGAGAAAAACCCCGAAGGACGAAGTAACAAAACGCCGCCTAGCTCACTTTGGTTTCGCCCTATGGTGACGTAGAGGGGGGCGGAGCCTGCCGCGCAGCCGCACACCTTCCTTGGGCGGGGGCGGGGGCGGGGGCGAGACGGGGCGGGACTGGGGGGGAGGGAAAGCCGGCAAACTGCCTGAGCTAAAACCCTGGCCCTGCTGTGTTTTCCGTGGTGTGTTTTTGGGCAGACGTAGTTTGGTACCAGAGTCCAAACAAGTATGCGAGAAAAATGGCTCAGCTACGGCAAATTAAGTGGTAGCGAAATTTAAAAATGAAAGCTAAAGGATGTTTAAGGTGCAAATAAAAAAAAAAGAAAAGAAAAAAAATTTGTGCGGCCGTGTAGAGGATAGTGCCACATTCTTGTAATCTAAGCATTCTGGAGGTCAAGAAGGAAAGATTTCCGGCCTAAGCTACCGTGTGAGTTCCAGGCCTTAGGGGTGGGGGTGGGGAGAAGGCTAACTAGTTCCTTCACTTGTTAAGACATCTTCATGGATTTTGTGAAACAGTCCAAATTCATAAATATACCTATGTTGGTTGTAAATCAGCTGAAAGGAGTAAACAGCAAAAACTACCACTTGCCATCAAGCATTTAATGCTTTCTTTCCACAAGAATTCTGATTAGCAAATCACAGAACAGTCCAAACAGCTGGGTTACAGCTGTTCTCTCTAGTCTTTCAAGTGATACTTTAGGTCTAAGGGAACAGGATTCTGTTTGCAGCCTTATACCTCATAGAAGCAAAGTATGTTTTATAATAATAAAATAATAATAATAATGCAGGTTAGCAGTCATCACACTTCAAAGAAAGAAATTATGCTGGTATCAGTAATTTATAGCTTTTTAGAATGTCTCAGTGCAGATACTACTTAGCAATCAGAAGTCACTTTTGCTGTAAGTAATGTCACCAAATAAAATTGAAACAATTTGAGTATTAAAAAGAATTGAAATGGGGTCAGAGAGATAGTTCTCCATAGATAAAAGATCTTGGTGCCAAATTTGCTAATCTGAGTTCAAGCCTCAGGACACAAATGATAGAGGAAAGAAAGAATTCCTACAAACTATCCTCTGACCTTTGAATGTGCACTGTGGTATAGGTGTGCCCCACCATACACAAAATAAGTAAGCAAACATAATTTTTAAAAACAATTATGAGGCTTGCTATGGTGCCATATACCTATAATCCCAGCACTCCAGAGGCTAAAGCAGAAAGAGTGTGTTTGAGATTAACCTAAACTATATAATGAATTCTCTAGTCCAGCATGGGCTATAGTGTGAGACCTTATCTCATAACAGAAACAAAAATGATGATGAGTCTTAGTAAGAAAACCACAAAGCCCATTGTGCCACACCAATGTGTTTCAGCTCTGTATCCCTGTTACAAATAAAGAGAAAGGGCTTAAAAATGGTGGCTTAGCAGTAAAAGGTTTTGACACACAAGCCTAAAAGCCTAAATTCAGTCCATGGAGACCATGGTGAAAGGTGAGAAACTGCCCCTGAAACTTGTTCTCTGATCTCCATAACTATGTCATGGCGTGCAGTCATCAGTGTACACACACACACACACACACACACACACACACACACACACACACACACACACACAAATAATGAATGAAAGTGGGAAGTTCTTCTTTACAAAAAGTGTCAAATAGTCAGCATACAAAGAAATGGCTGCTTTTGTATTTTGTTTTGTTTTATTAAGACATGGTGCCATTGTGCAGCTCCCCCTGCTGGAGTAGAACTTACTATGTAGATTAGGTTGACTTCAAACTTGAGGTGATCTTCCCAAGTGCTAGTATAAGTAATAAATCTCCTTTTAGGTGGAGATGCTTTGTTTTCTCCATGCTCATGTTTCCTGCCCTAAGGATCAATTCAGTGGGACAGGTCAGGGACCCCAGAAAAGTGCATTCACCTTAAGATAATGCTAGTACAGTTAGGACAGGGAATAATATTCTTATTCTCAGGAGATGAAGGTTGAAGTTCTTTGAGGTAGAGCATATATTGTTATTGATGTTGAACAGAATGTCTTTTAACTGTTGTATAGGTTAAAATTTTTCAGCATCAAGTATTGGGGCAAACAGTTTAGAGCATTTTGAATTAAAAAGTATTGACCAGTATGTTACTAATTATGATGAAAAAAATAAATGATTCATTCAAGCAGAAAGAGTGATAGAGAAAGAGGAAGAAGAAAAGAAAAGGCAGAAAGACCACTTTACCTCTCTTTCTGAACAGAACCTAAGGATATACTCAGCTTTAAAAATGGACTTGGAGGGGTTGCAGACATGGCCAGCAGTTAAGAGTACTGGCTATTCTTCCAGAGGACCTAGGGTCAATTCCTAGCACACACATGGCAGCTTACAACTGTCTGTAACCCCAACTCCAAAGGATCTGACACCCTCACACAGAAAAACTATGAAAAAAATAAAAATGGACTTGCTAACCAGTGGAATATGAAAATGGCCACCGCTTAGCAATCTGAAAAGTAAACAGAACAAATACTATTGAATATAATTTTAAAATATAGTGAATTTCAAATGAGAAATAGAATAAATAAATGAGAAGAAATTAATAATATAATATAGAAAATTATCCTGATCTAAGTCAGGCATGGTAGTAATCCCAGCACCAGAAGCTGAGGCAAGCAAATAGGGAGTTCAAGGCTAGCCTGGGCTATATAGCAAATATTTGAAAAAACAAAAATCTATGTGGGGCCTAGTGGCACAGACCTGTAATCTCACTATTTGGGAGTCAGGGACAAAAAGATTGCCACTTCACGACTTCCTAAGCTACAGAATAATTTTGAGGCAAGTCTGGGCAACTTACCTCTGTCTCAAGATAAAAACAAAAGGCCTGAGATCATATCTCAGTGATAAAGTATTTGCCTAGCATTATGAAATTCTTGGTTTAATATTCATACCTAACACACACACACACACACACACACACACACACAAAATTGGAAGGAAGGGTAGGAGGAAGGAAAGGAGAAAAAAAGAAAAGTGATGACATTCAGAATATACTACCTCAAAATATACACCTTTGGCATTTCATTTGAGAAAGCAAGAAGGCCCTGGTTTCCTTCCTTTTGCCCAGTGTTTCTCAACCTTCCAAATGCTGTGACCCTTTATTAAAGTTCCTCATGTTGTGGTTACCCCAAACATAAAATTATTTTCGTTGCTACTTTATAACTGTAATTTTCTACTGTTATGAATCATAATGTAAGTATCTGATGTGCAGGATGTCTGATATGTGACCCCTGTGAAAGGATCATTTAACCCCCAAGACATCTTGACCCACAGGTTGAGACCCACTGCTTTATTCCTTCTCCGTTGATTTAGGTTTTAAGAACTGCATTTGACCAGCACCAGGAAACCTGGAGAGATGACTGAGCAGTTAGGATCACTTTCCACTATTCAGAGGATGTGGGTTGGGTTCTCAGCACCCACATCACAAACACTTGGTCTGTGACTTCAGTCCCAGGAGATCTGATACCTTCTTCTGTCTTCTGTGGGCATCCGCACATATGGTGTATAGTCTTGTAGACACACACATACACATAAACAAAAAATAAAATAAACCTTTAAAAAAAGAACATATTTTTAAATAGGTGCCCTCTTTTTTGTTTTGTTTGTTTTATTATTTATACAGTGTTCTTGCCAGAAGAGGGAACCAGATCTCATTATAGATGCTTGTGAGCCACCATGTGGGTGCTGGGAATCAAACTCAGGACCTCTTGAAGAGCAGCCTAGTGCTCTTAAACTCTGAGCCATCTCTCCAGCCCCAATAGGGGCCCTCTTATCTTAATCCTAACACTTGAGAGGCTGAAATAGGAAGACCAAGAATTGAAGGCCAACCTGGTCTACATAGTAAGGTCTAACTGAGAGCAAATAGTTTTCCTTCCTCCCTTGTAGCTGAAAATGACTAAGTTTTGATCAATAAACATGAGTAAAGCTTAGATATGGGATTTCTAATCATGTATAAGTCTCATGAAGTTTTCTTAAATGAAAGGATTGTCCGTCTTCTTCCCCCTCTCTGCTGCCTGGAATTCAGACATGAATGGCAGAATTCAAGTTGCTATCTGAGACCATGAGATTAAGGAGGCTAGTAGTTACGAGTATGTGCATCTGCTAGTATTGTTTACATTGTCGGTACAGTCCTTTTTCTTGAAGCCATTATTATTTTGGATTTTTAACTCACAATTAGTGAACATAATCCTACTGGTATTCAAAAACCTCCCATATATTCCTCCTTCCTCTCTCTCAATTCATGTCCTCAGATGTGAGATAGATAATAGGTAGATATAGAGAAATATAGAGGTAGAGATAGAGAAATATATATGTGTGTGTGTATGTGTGTATGTATTACAAAACAAGAGACCCTTCTAATTTTGCAAAAATTTACTCCCATGTATGTTTTCAGAGCTCACCATTTGGTATTGGATAACCAATTGGTGTTCATGTCACTGGAGAAAGACTCCAGTCCTCGGCATTCCTTAGTTGCTTGTAGTTCTTTGGTAGGTTTGAGGTCTTGCAAGCTTTCCTCTGCCTACATTCATACGTCTAACCATCATACTACCTAACCACATTCTAAGTATTGATTCTAATATCCACAGAAAAATGTAGTCCTCACCCCTCATCAAAGAAACTTCTCTTTGCAACAGACAGAGACAATTACAGAAAACCACAACCAATCAAAACACAGAGCTGTGGATCCCAGTCACAACTGAGACATCTCCTACACCTCAGGCTTAGGGATTGTTGCAGATAAACTGAAAGGACGATTATAAGAGTCAGAGGTACTGTGAATCTGCAGGGAGATTGTGTCTCTTAGGAATGTCAGAAGCAAATATATTTCTTTGGGGCTTTTTACTTTTTTTAGAAAGTTCAAAATTGGCCTTAAACTCAACATCCTCCAGCCTCAGCTTCCTGAGTGTTGGAATTATAGGCGTATACCACCATACTGGGTTTGTATACTTCTTTATATTGATGTGGAAAAATAAATGTGTGTCAGTTGTTTTCCTATTCAAGAGTACTTCCAAGAGAGAAAGAGACAAAGTAAAATAAAACAACAAAAATGCTCAATATAATTTTTTGATGTTAGAGATGGAATCCAGAGTCTTCCACATGCTAAGAAAGAACACTACCAGTGAAGCACAGGCCTATCCCTGCTCTAATATGACCGAAAAATGAATAGTCCATAGGTTATAAGTTCACAGGAGAGGGAGAAAGGAAATTTGCACTCAAACGTAGCTCTTCTTTCAATCCCTTGTATTCAGCTATCTTGTTCTTATGACAAGAAAAGTTCATACCTTACATTATTGTGTTGTTTTCTTTGAGTGTTCTTTGACATCTCTTTCTATTTTGCCTCTTCCCTGAATTATCTAATTCTCGAGGAGAGGAAAAAGTAGCATATATGTTGCTGGTAATGTTCATTTGACACATGATCTAGTTAGGTTTTTTTTAGTTTGACATGAGTTAGGGTCATCTAGGAAGAAGGCCTTCATTTGAGAGAATACCTCTATCAGAATGGCCTGTGTGCAAGTCTGTGGGGGCATTTCTTTGATTTGTGATTGGTGTGGGAGGATTCAGTCTGTGTGGGTAGTGTCACCCCTGGGAAGTCATCCTGGGATGTACGAGACAACAGGCTGAAGAAGCCGTGGGGATCACGCCAGTAAGCAACATTGCCACACACAATTTCTAATTCAGTTTCTGCCCCCAGATTCCTGCCTTGAGTTCCTGTGGTGACTTCCCTAAGTGAGGGGCTAGCTAATCTCTTCTCAAAGTTGCCTTAGTCCAGTTTTTATCACAGAAATAGAAAACAAGTTAGAACAACACCTAATTTAGTCTGCTAGAATTCATGTTTTTTGTGTTTCTGTGCATGTGAGTATACAGGTGTGTGCAGGTACACTCTCACATACATGTATAGGCTAGAAGGCAACCTCTGGTGTTGTTCCTAAAGGAATGTATCTTGTTTTTTGAAACAGAGTCTCTTAGTGAGACCTGGGACTTGATCAACTAGGCTGGCTGGCCAGTCAACCTGTCTCTGCTTGTTTAGGTCTGTCATCACAAAGTATGCACACCATCATGTTTGGCTTTATATATGTGTCAGGCCTAAAAAGGTTTGAATGTGAGACCCAGTGTAACCTCCTGAGCTTGGCTAGAGTTTGGCCACCTGTCTCTGGCCTGTAACCTCCACATGGGGGTGACTCAGCAAGGCCTGATGTAAGACTGCCTCCTGCCTGGCTACCTGCCAGCTTCGTGGAATATTATTGGCCCTTACTCCTCACATCACCTTACCCTATCCTAAGATTCCCATCCCCTACCTCAGCCCTATGTAAGTTCCTGCCTGTTGCAATAAATCGAGATCCTGCTTTGACAAGTCTCCCAACTCAGTGTATATATCCCCTCCCACCCCCCACCCCATCTCAGTAACTAGTAGAGGGGAGGGTCTGAATCATCAACACTCACCATCCTACTCAGCCCCAGGAAGAGACTGGATGGACTGGCCCTTCCCCGCTCTATCTGCCAGAGCATTGGTCTTGGAACCAAACTCATAGCTTCATATATGTATGGCTAGCGTCTTACCAACTGAGATATTGTCTCTCCAACCTCAGACGTTTTTTGAATGTTTTATTATTATTATTGTTATTATCATTATTATTATTTGTGCACCTTTATCTGATCTTCAAGGGAGCCAACAGAAGTGAAACTGGTCTTTAATCTGTCTTGACAATGAAGACTGGGTGGGAAAAATAGAAAACAATAAGAAAAACACTTTGAAATAGGCCCTGTGGTGTTTAGGAGTCCCATTGGGGTGTGGATACATGTGGATCAAATGAAATAATTCAGAAACATCTCCTAGGATCATGAAGCATAAATGTGATTGAGTTCCTTAACAAAGGACAAGTAACTTGAGAGTAGAAGAATTGAATGTCTAGTGATGAGATAGCAGATCCTTCATCCCAGCTGTTTCATGATTCAAGATCAAGTTTTTAACCTCAAACCCCAAGAACTGCTTCCCCTTTAAGAGAAGGTCCTATGTTCAGGGCAGAGGATTGAGGGAAGGTAAAGGTTTCTAAGCACATCAATGTAAGTTGTTTTCCAGACTCCAGGGAAGCAACAATATTGAATCAAGTCCTTTGGATAATTTTTTAAATGCTGGCTCTGGCTGTCTACATCAATAGTCCCTAGAGTCACTAGAAGGGCTATGTCTGACATTTATAAATGCGTTTGCTTTTGCTTCCCTTCAACAGACAAGAGCCAGAGTACCCTTTGAATCATGTGGCTCTAGGCAACTTTAAGTCCAGTCTTCTTTAAATCATGTCCCTGAACTTCTAATATTTCAAGACACAATTTGAAAAACAAGAATTGTTTTTAAAGCCAGGCAGTGCCCTCTTTGAGTAGATTAGCAATTAAGTTCAAATCAGCCTTGTTTTAGAGATTGCACCTCCAGGCATCCTCACTGGCTGGGATCAGAAAGGCAAAGTAAAATGGTATGATAAACAAACAGTTATCTACACCATTTGATCAATATGGAACTAGAGGCAAACAGGACCTTCCTTAAAAGCATCCATTTAAAGATGAACTTGAATTATAAACGAGATAACTAGCTTCAATTTCCTGAACTTTTTTTTGTATGAACACCATCCAAAAGGGCTGAGGGTAAGTGCTTTCCTCCATTTCTCTGTCCTCCACGCCCAGTTTCTATCCTCTGTCCTGCTGTGACCCCCTTAAGATGCATCATTTTGGTGATTGCCTTTGAAGTTCTTGTTGATTTGGTCCACAGGAGTGAGGGCCAACAAGTGACTATAGAACAGGAAAGAAATTTCAAGTGTTTTTGCAATCACTATTAACATCTTTTTGTCCCTAGACCCAAAAAATACTATGCTGAGGTTGTGGTCTTTGACACCTCCACAGAACTATATCTGCTGTCTTCCATAGCTTCAGCTCTCAGTTTATCCTTTAACTGTTTTTCTCCACACCCAGTGAGGTCAAGCATCTGTGGATCCTTCATCATGACTGGTTAAGCAACCCATTCCATTGTAAACATGCCAGTCTTTGAAGTCTATTTAGCAATCCTAGATAGTAAAGGTGTGGTACATGTATCCCGGCACACAGGAAGCTTATAAAATATGAGGACTGCCGCCCTAGGCTATAGAGAGAGACCTTGTCTCAAAACCAACAGCAAATTCCAAGTGAGTTTGTCTTATCCTCTTTATCTCATTTGACACTGCAATATGGACAACTATGGAAATAGTACCTTCTAGGGCAACTGATAACCAAACTGAAATTATATCTACTTTATATGTTGTACCCTTGGGACGATGGCATTAGTATCAAAAGCTCAAGGCCATCCTGGGGTTAATAGCTAGATTCTGTCACAGAAAAAAAATATTTTTTTAAAAATAAGATTGTAATACGGTATATAAACTTGCTCAATATACCATTCTAAATTTACTGATCCAGAAACACTATAGAATTCTTTCCTTTAAGTTCTTTAGGACAGTTTAGGTAGCATCAGTCAAATTCATTTTCACCATATTTTTTACATTTATTTATTCAGTATTTATTTAGTGTGTTCAAAAGTCTGTGAGGGTTGGTTCTCTCCTTCGACTGTATGGGTCATGGGGATCAAACATAGGTTGTCAGGTCTAGTGACTAATGACTTAACCTACTCAGCCATCTTTCCAGCCCTTTTGGTTTTTTGTTTCTTTTTTATTTTTTAATGTTTTTATTTAAATTAGAAACAAGCTTGCTTCACTTGTCAATCCCAACTCTCTCTCCCTCCCCTCCTCCCCTGCCTCCCCTACCCCCCAGCCCCCTCACCCAATCCACACTCCACTCCCAAGGGAGGGTGAGGCCCTCCATGGGGGATCTCCAAAGTCTGTCATATCATCCTCGGCGGGGCATCCGTCCGTGTGGAATGGGCCCCCAAAGTCCATTCAGATGCCAAAGATAAATACTGATCTACTACCCATGGCCCCATAGATCTGCCAAGGCCTCCTGACTGACACCCAAATTTAAGGGGTCTGGATAAGTCCCATGCTGACCTCTCAGCCATCAGTCTGGGGTCCATGAACTCCCCCCATATTCAGGTTAGCTCTTTCTGTGGGTTTCACCAGCCTGGTCTTGACCCCTTTGCTCATTACTCCTCCCTCTCTGACACCGGGTTCCAGGGGTTCAGTTCAGTGTTTAGCTGTGGGTGTCTGCCTCTGCTTTCATCAGCCACTGGATGAAGTCTCTAGGATGGCATATAAGGTAGTCATCAATCTCATTATCTGGGAAGGGCATTTAAGGCAGCCTCTTCACTATTGTTTGTATTGTCAGTTGGTGTCATCCTTGTAGATCTCTGGAAATCTCATTAATGCAAGATCTCTCCTCAAACCTATAATTGTCCCGCGCTACCGTCTCGCCAGCAAGAACAACGCAGAACACTCGGATCCTTCTGCAGTAAAGCTTTAATGCATCTTGAGAGATAGATGATCAGCTTCTTAGAGGGAGACCCCAAGCTAAGAAACCCAGCCCCTTATATAAGCCTAGGAGCTCCGAGTGAGACGTGTAGAGCCGGGATTGGTGGTTTGCACATCACCCCAGATGACGCCACGGGAGAGGCACAGCTTAAACGGTTAACTCCAACTGACAACAGATGTCAGCGCCATCTTCTAACGGTTAACTCCAACTGACAGCAGATGTCAGCGCCATCTTCTAACGGCAATAGCGATAGCGAGGGCGGCTCCTCACATATAATGACTCCCTCAATCATGGTATCTCTCACCCTGTTCTCTATTGTTCCCCTGACTCAACCTTCCTGATTCCCCATGACCTCCTCTCCCCTTCTCGTCTCCCTCTCTCTTTCTCCTAACTCCCTCTCCTCGCCCCCCCTTGCTCCCAATCTGCTCAGGGGATCCTGGTCCATCCCCCTTCTCCAGGGTATCATGCATATCTCTCTTAGGGTACTCCCTGTTTACCAGACTCTCTGGCAGTGGGATTGTAGGCTGGCACTCCCTTGATTCATGTCTAAAATCCATATACAAGTGAGTATGTTGTGCCCAAATTCTGAACCCAAAAAATCACCAAGAGGCCCATTTCGATGCAAAAGCAAAGAGTCTTTTATTGTAGATGTTTAAGGAGCTCGGGCTCTTCACCCTGCCACCATGGTGGATGGCTGGATTAAGACCCCAAGCAACCTCGAGGCAGGGATCTTAAAGGGCAGCATAAGGGGAGTGTCTAGGGGTATGAAACAGTCTCAGGATTGGTGTGCTTCCAGGTTTGTTATGGCCCATAGGCCCTCCCAGGGCGGTTGCTATGCTCTGCACGGCACTGTTGTGCACTGTCCATAAAGCACACCCAGAGCTGTAAAGCACAGCCCCACCAGCTAACTTGTGATTGGCTCCTTGCCACGAGGAGGGGATCTGACCTCCTAGTGACCAGGACAGGAGCTGCAAGGTCATGCAAACACATGTTAGCCTGTAATGGCTGCTAAAATGGGGGACTGGTCACTACAAGCACATACCATGTTTGTCTTTTTGTGACTTGGTTACCTCACTCAGGATGGCTTCTTCTAGTGTCATCCATTTGCCTGCAAATTTCAAGATTCCATTGGTTTATTTTTCTGCTGAGTAGTACTACATTGTGTAAATGTACCACATTTTCTTTATTCATTCTTCAGTTGAGGCATCTAGGTTGCTTCCAGGTTCTGGCTATTACAAATAATGCTGCTATGAGCATAGTGGAACAGATGTCGTTATTGTATGAATATGCATTTGGGTATATGCCTAAGAGTGGAATTGCTGGATCTGGTGGTAGACTGATTCCCATTTTCCTGAGGAATCTCCATGCTGATTTCCACAGTGGCTGTGTGAGTTAGCACTCCCATCAGCATTGAAGTGTTCCCCTTTCTCCACATCTTCTCCAGCATAAACAGTCGTTGGTGGTTTTTTTTTTATTTTACTTATTCTGACAGGAGTGAGATGATATCTCAGAGTTGTTTGATTTGCATTTCCCTAATGGCTAAGGATGTTGAACACTTTCTTAAGTGTCTGTCAGCCATTTCAGAACCCTGTATTGAGAATTCTCTATTTAGTTCTGTACCCCACTTTTTAATTGGATCCTTTGGTGTTTTGGAGACTTGCTTCTTGAGTTCTTTGTAAATTTTGGAGATCAGCCCTCTGTCAGATGTGGGGTTAGTGAATATCTTTTCCCATTGTGTGGGCTGCCTTTTTGTCTTGTTGACTGTGTCCTTTGCCTTACAGAAGTTTCTCAATTTCAGGAGGTCCCATTTTTTAATTGTCAATCTCAGTGTCTGTGCTACTGGCGTTATGTTCAGGAAGCAGTCTCCTGTACTATTTCATTCAAGGGTACCTCTCACTTTCTCTTCTAAGAAGTTCAGTGTGACTCGGTTTATGCTGAGGTCTTTGATCCATTTGGACTTAGGTTTTGTGCATGTCCACAGACATGGATCTATCTGCAGTCTTCTACATGCCAGCATCCAGTTATGCCAGCACCATTTGTTGAAGATGCTTCCTTTTTTCCATTGTATAATTTTAGCTTCTTTTTCAAAAATTAAGTGTTTGTAGGTGTGCGGGTTAATATCTGAGTTTTCAATTTGATTCCATTGGTCTACCTGACTATTTTTATGCCAATACCAAGCTGTTTTCAGGACTATAGCTCTATAATAGAGCTTGAAGTCAGGGATGGTGATGCCTCTGGACATTGCTTTGTTGAGCAGGGTTGTTTTGGCTATCCTGGATCTTTTGTTTTTCCATATAAAGTTGATTGTTGTTCTTTCAAGGTCTGTCAAGAATTGTACCGGGATTTTGATGGGGATTGCATTGAATCTGTAGGTTGCTTTTGACAAGATTGCCATTTTTACTATGCTGATCCTACCTATCTAAGACCATGAGAGATCTTCCCATTTTCTGGCATCTTTTTAAATTTCTTTGTTTAAAGACTCAAAGTTCTTGTGATACAGGTCTTTTACTTGTTTGTTTATTGTTATCCCAAGATATTTTATGCTGTTTGTAGCTATTGTAAAGGGTGATGTTTCTCTGATTTCTTTCTCAGCCCATTTATCATCTGTATATAATAGGGCTTCTGATTTTTTGCATTAACCTTGTACTCTGCCATTTTGCTGAAGGTGTTTATCAGTTGTAGGAGTTACCGTGTAGGATTTTTTTGGATCACTTATGTAAGCTATCATATCATCTTCAAAGAGTGAAAGTTTGACCTCTTCCTTTCCATCCCCTTAATCTCCTTTATTGTCTTATTGATCTAGCTAGAACTTCAAGTACAATACTCAACAGATATGGAGACAGTAGACAGCCTTGTCTTGTTCCTGATTTTAGAGGATTCTCTCTATTTAGTTTGATGTGGGCTATTGGTTTACTGTATATTGCTTTTACTATGTTCAAATATGTTCCTGTTATCCCTGACCTTTATCATGAAGGGGTGTTGGATTTTGTCAAAGGCTTTTTCAGCATCAAGTGAGATGATCATGTGACTTTTCTTTTGCAGTTTGTTTATATGGTGGATTACATTGATAGATTTTCATATGTTGAATCATCACTGTATCCCTGAATTGAAGCCTACTTTATCATGGTGGATGATTTTTCTGATGTGTTCTTGAATTCAATTTGCTAGTATTTTATTGAGTATTTTTGCATCAGTGTTCATGAGGGAGATTGTTGAATGTATTCTTGCACTGGTGTTTACCCATCTCTTTCTCCATTTGGTGCAGGCAGTGACTTTGCCTCTTGGTCCAATCATCGCATTCAGTGTCTGTGTCTCAGGAATCCTCTCTTGAACCGATTAGTGCAGTTGTTCTGTCTTAGGGAGCAACTCTTCTTGATCTACTCTATGCAGTAGCTGTCTGTGTCTCAGAAAACCCCTGAGGTCTCGGGGAATGGGTGAGCTTGGAGCAGGTGTGGGATTTGTAAATTACAGGGTCCAGTGGGGGTGGGGGTGGAGCAACCTGCTTGCAGGAGCCTTTCTTGCTTACTGGCCAGTGTGACTGAAGCTCACTTTTTGTGTTCTCTCTCTCTCTCTCTCTCTCTCTCTCTCTCTCTCTCTCTCTCTCTCTCTCTCTCTCTCTCATTTCATTTTATCTCTCTTTCTCTTTTCCCAACAATGTGAAACTAAGATACTCTGTTATACTGAATTCATGTTATGCTGACAAACACTCATTTTTTTTTTTTTGGTTTTTCGAGACAGGGTTTCTCTGTGGCTTTGGAGGCTGTCCTGGAACTCACTTGGTAGTCCAGGCTGGTCTCAAACTCACCTAGATCCGCCTGCCACTGCCTCCTGAGTGCTGGGATTAAAGGCGTGAGCCACCAACGCCCGGCTTGACAAACACTCATTTAACACTCAGGATTACCTAAGACTGGCACCATTCCCAGTGTGCCCTTCCTTCTATTGTGGCTTGAGATAAGAGTTCTCGATGTTCCTGCTGTTATGCCTTCATTCCTCTATCACAGACTCTAACCCTTTGAAATTATAAGCCCCAAAATACTTTCTTTTATAAGTTTCCCTTGGTCATGGTGTTTTATCACAGAAATAGAAAAGAACTAAGACAATTGGGAAAGGTTTACTTAAGCTTAGAGCTCCAATCACAGTTGCTCATCCAAAGCAGTCACAGCAGGAACTCAAAGCAGGAACCTAGAGTCAAGAACCAAACCAAAATCCACGAAAAACACTTTTTACTGGCTTCCTCACTTCACCATAGTTTATTTAGTATTCTTTCTTATGCCATCCGGGAAACTCGCCCAGGGGTGGCCCCGGGTTCTCCCACCATCAATCATTAGTCAAGAAAATGCTCTACAGACTTTCCTACAGTAAGCTGGAGGGAGGTTTATTTCTCAATTGAGATTTCTCTTCCCAGATAACTCTTTTGTATATTTAACTTACAAAAAAATTAACCTGGACATGCATCAAGGACTAAGAGGTGGAGAACTCCCTGTTATCCCTGGGGCTTCAGCTCAACTTGGCCCTTAGTGTTGATACAGCATATTCAATTGCCCCCATCTGTCTTTCTGTTCACCTTCTGGACCTCCTGTTCCCATACCTGTACCCAATCCTACCCTTTCACCTCTGCAGATGGACTCAACTCTGTAGTTTTTCTCTCACCTCTGCAGATGGACTCAACTCTAGTTTTTCCCTCAGCCTTGTGATCCACTGTGTCCTGACCCTACAACAGCAACTTATCCCCTCTAAACGGTTTGAATTTCTTACCCATATAGACTCTATGTACATTTCTTTTTTCCATTTTGTACATTATATTTCATTTAACATTCCACCACAGTTCTCCCCCCCCCCGCTCCCCCTCTTCCCACCCTATCAGGTTACTTCTGTGACTACTTGAAATTCTGCTGTAGCCTCTTCAAGGATTTATAACCATTCTGTTACTCCTTTCCAAATATTTAGAAGGATGTATTTTGTGTGGTGTATACTACAAAAGTTAATAAGACTGACATCATCAAAGAGGCTTCATCAAGCAACTGATGAAAACAGATGCAGAGACCCACAGCCAAACATTAGATGAAGCTGGGGGAATCCTGCAGAAGAGGGAGAGGACACCACAAGAAAGCCCACAGACTCAACTAACCTGGGCTTATAGGGTGCACAAAGACTGAACTGACAATCATGGAGTCTGCATAGGTCTGACCGAGGAAATATATGAATGATATGGTTGTGTGTCTTGGTCTTCTGTGAGACTCCTAACAGTCTGCGGAGGGTAGGGCTGTCTCTGACTCTTTTGCCTGCTTTTGGGACCCTTTTGCTCCAACTGTGTTCCCTTGTCCAGTTTTAATATAAGGGATAGCACCTAGTCTTACTACAACTTGATATGCCATGTTTGGTTTTTATCCACAGAAAGCCTCTTGTTTTTTCTTTCTTTATGTTTTTTGTTCTGTTTTTCAAGACAGGGTTTCCCTGTGTAACATTCCTAACTGTCCTAGAACTTGCTTTGTACACCAGGCTCAAACTCACTGAGATCCGCCTGCCTCTGCCTCACAAGTGTTGAGATTTGTTGGAATTAAAGGCATGTGCCACTACTGCCTGACTAAAGAAAAAAGGAGGAGTGATAGATGAGAGATGTGGGTTGGTGGGACTGGGAGGGGAGGAGGGAGGAAAAACTGCAGTTTGGATGTAATATATGAGATAAAACTAAATTAAAAATAATTAAGATTGGAATAAAAGACCCAGGTGATGGTGGCACATAGATACCTTTAATCCCAGCACTTGGAAGGTAGAGACAGGTGGATCTCTGTGAGTTAGAGGCCAGCCTGGCCTACAGAGTGAGTTCCAGGACAGCCAGGGTTGTTACACAGAGTACCCTGTCTCAAAAAAAAAACAAAAAATGGAATAAAAGAACCTATGATTACCTTAACCTCATTACCAAGGAGAGAAGGATTATTTGACAAATTTAAACCCCCCAACCTTGTGATTTTATTGTTAATGGGTATTTTCTGACATTGTAAAAAGTACATTCATCTGCATTTCAGTCATAGTGCATTTGTGACTGTATTAGACAGTCTCTCCTGAAACAAACCTTGTCTCACATATGTACACAACTGTGTTGTTATACCTATAATATATAAAAAGATGATATGTATGCCAATGAGATCAGTACAGAACTAATGATACATCTCTAGAAGATGAGTTAGAATCCTTGACATGAATGAAGAGAGCTATAAACAAGTACTAAGGTGTGCCACAGAAGAGACACTATGAATTTGTTCCCTGTTCTTCCTCTAGCTCCTTTAAAATACATGATAGTATATGAAATAATCTTGCAGCAGTGAAAAAATCCTTTGGGGGTTATACTTAGCAAAGTTCTTTTTTGCTTCAGTGGCATTTGCCCTTCTACAAGGTTATTTGTGAATTTTGAAATGGCCATGTCCCTCTTGCCAACAATTCTGAATTCTGGAGGATCTGTACCTAGTTGATTAAGATGGTAACTGTTAAATAATCTTTTTCTGAATTTACAAAACACTTGATGCTGTTTAGATAACACCAACATGTGTAATGCCACGCCTCATTCATTCATCACCTGTATCTTCGACACAAAGCATGGGGATTGTTTTGAGGTTGCATTTGCATCAATGTAATGCATCTCTAAAAAAGAACTATATGATATCTCCCAGAAGCTGAGCTTCATTCTATGATCTGAGTAGAGAAAAAAGAAACACCCCATGTGTCAAAGACATGTTGTCTACCTGTCTTTCTCTTCGTTTCCATCCCTGTTAAAGCTCTTTGTGCTTCTGTGAACCAGAATCTACCAAAATGGAGATTTAGGGACAGATGACATCTCTACTTTTTCCAAGTTGCCTGTACTTGAATATACCAGATTTCTTCTTGTTACCAACTCTGTATTGTTGAATATTGATTTTCAGGCTGCAAAACAGCCTAGAATTTAGTCGGATAACAATATTTGTGTCTACTTGGGGATTAAAATACATGTATGCATGCAATATGCATAAAAATAATAATACCAAAATGGCAATAGGCAACACATTTTTCTGTAGCTTTCTGGAATTAAGTTACTATAAATCTGAAATTAAGTTTGATAAGATACAAATGGTCGCTCTTGGTTACCAGATTACCTACCAGAACTTGATGGTAAGATCCTATTACTGAAGATACCACACACTTAGCTTACAGAGCATAGAGAAATCATGGTAGAACTTAGCTAGAATCTCCCTCTCGTCTGGCTAGCTTTGCTGTATAGGCATCTGGAGGAGAAAAGTCAGATGTTAATCCTGTAATATCAGCCTGCCAAGTAAGATTTGAGCACTGGTGCAATAGTAGCATGATTGTTATGGGATTGACCAACTGTCTTCAGATTGGATTTAAGGTCTGGTCTGCATATTTGGTCAAAGTCATATGGTTGGGGAGGTCCTAGGACCTAAGGATGAACCTACTAATTTTACTAAATAGATTCACAAGTGTTTACATCCATAGACTAGTGTTTACCAATGCCTTAATCAGAGAACCTTATTTTTGTAGTGAACAGTGGTAATGCAAAGACAGATAATTCAGACATTGATAAAACTGTTAAGAATTAAATGTCTGCTAAATATTCCCTCTAAATTCAATATCCCTATCATTCTCTTCAAGATTCAAGGAAGATCCTGGAAGAGAGTGCAGGAAGAATGTAAGAGCTGGATGATGGGGAGAAGGACTGTGAAATGCTGTTTCTGGACAGGACATGGTCCAATTCACTCATGAACATTCAGCTTGCACATATGAACTCATAGAAGCTGCAACTATATCAGACTTGCATAAGACAGGATTGTCAGCATTCAGTCATGGATGGCAGTAGTGTCTCAAGGAGCCCAGCTCAGCCCTAAATAGTTACTAGCAGTTGATGACTGTTGGTGAATGGGGATTGTTGTCTTCAGTGTAGCCACTGGGGAAATAACCATGGTCCAGTGGATAGTTCCATACCTATGCCCATATAGGTGAACCTGGTTGAACTCAGTGGGTAACGAAACAAAACAAAAACAAAAAACATGGCAGTGAGAGGGGAGACTTCTTAGGAGGAGGCAAGGTTGACCCAGGTGGGAGAGGGATATGAGACGGCAGGGTGATGAGTGTGGTAAGGATGGATTATATGCATATCTGAAAGTATCAAGGAAGAAATGGATTTTTTCCTAGTGTGCAAATTGGGACCCTGATATAACTCAGGAAGATGAGACACTTGCTGCCAAATTTAATCATCTAAGTTCAGTTCCCCAGAACCCATATAATAGAAGGAGAAAACCAATTCTAGCAAGTTGTCCTCAGACTCCCACACCTACAATTTAAAATGCTATAAGAATATATATATATATGTATATATATATATATATGGTAACCCATAAAGCAACAACTAGGGAGATAAAAATTTTATAGTGAGAAACTATTAAATAAATTAAAATGTAAAATTAGAAGATAGCCATTGAAGGCAAGGAAAAAATAGGCAAATGAGAACAAAAAAGACAAGTATGGGTAACAAAATTCAAATGGAAGAAAAATCTAGTTAATATCAATAATAACATTTATGACTAGATGCAACAATCCAAAGACTAGAATTTTCAGCCTATAGTTTCAAAATTATCAGACCCAAATATCTGCTTCTTGCAGGAAATTTGAGGACGCCAGTTGAGGTCTATGCTACAGAACTGCTGGTCCCCAACCTTTCACAGCTGGAGTGCCACCAGTTTTGACTGCCAGCTGGGTGACTACCATGCCTCCCTGATGTGCTGCTTTGTCTCTACCATCTTTTGAGTCTACCATCTTCAAGGAACAGTTCCAGCAGGAGAGAGGTCGATATACTGCCTGGTTGCATTAACTGGACACAAGCTAAAGTCATCAGAGAGGAAGGAGGTTCAGCTGAGGAAACGCCTCCATGAGATCAGGTGCAAGGCAGTTTCTCAACTAGTGATCAATGGGGGAGGGCCCAGGCCATGGTGGGTAATGCCATCCCTGGGCTGGTGGTTCTGGGTTCTATAGGAAAACAGGCTGAGCAGGTCAAAGGAAGTAAGCCAGTAAGCAGCTCCCCTCCATGGCCTCTGCATCAGCTGCTGCCTCCAGGTTCCTGCCCTGTTTGAGTTCCTGTCCTGCTTCCTTTGATGATGAACAGCAATGTGAAAGTGTAAGCCAAATAAACCCTTTCCTCTACAACTTGCATTGTGGTCATGTTGTTTCATCACAGCAATAGAAACTGAAAGACAGTAGACCTACAACGTATTGGAATCTAACCATAAACATTATTTTATACAACTCATCCTTGGTTCTTGCAAGTTCCACAACAATCAAGAGGAAGATAATGGACTTTAAACAAGCCGGAAACAGCTATATAAAGCTATTTCCCAAATATGGCCTGGTGTAGATGTACAGAGACTCAAAAAGCATCATTATATTTGGCCTGGCCTCGGTGGTCACTGCATCAATAAGGCACACATCCCCTTCAGCTACAATGGCAACAGCATGTTGATCAACATGGCTATATAGATGAAATATAGATGATGGCCATGAACAAACTAATGGTGTAGCTAGACAATACCTGTGAGGTCAAAACTCTCAACGACAAATGGTGTCAACAATGATTGGGAAAGACTTCCTGAGCAACCTTCCCAACAGAAAGTGTTCAGAAGCTACCAAGCAGGAAGACTAGGAAGACTGGCTAAGATTGTTAATCCCACAAACCTGAGGCTTGTACAAATCTTGAACGCAGCTGTGACACTGATGCTAAAATGCCTGAGGACTGAGGTGGTAAATTGCATAAAGAGTGGGAATTATCTGTGATTCATAACTCTGAGTATAAGAGCAAGTGGAAGCTACAACAGATGGACAACTCTGATTAAAGGACTTTTTTAATATACCTAGAAATGTACAGTCCAAATACTGCCTCAGTGCCAATATCTAGATGTAGGGAATGGTACCATCTCTGACAGCTTTGTCACCAAAGATTATAAAAGAGTTTGATAACAAGACACAGGAAATCTCAAAGGCTGCAGACAAGATCAGGAGGAAAAGAAGCAGAGGGCATAGAAGATTAGGAGGATGAAGAGGAGGAGGACAAGAAATAAATCACCATTCATCAAGCCAAGAACCAGCTAGAGAGACCATGCTGGCAACTTCCACAGCTTAGTCTTCAATGCTCCCACTACAGACCTAGCTATGACACATAATGACTCTTGTGAGACTCAAGAAATTTCAAGGGTTTTATCCAGGGGATTCAGATTTGGGGTAAATTTTGGTGCCCCCCCCCCCGCAGTATTTCAAACTGGTGTATTGCCCTTGTTTTCTTTTAGTCCTTACTGTTGAGATCAGGCTATGCCCCACTCTTCTCTACGTTGTATGAAACAGATTTTTTTCAGACTGGGCCCTAGGAGGTTCCATTTTAGAGGCAGCTGACTCGTTTTGAGGGAGAAGGACAAGAAGTCCCTGGGTAGATGCAGAAGCTGCTCCATCTATCAAGGTACCACCCATCCAGCATAGACTGATAAATGACTTATTCCTGGGAAAAGAAGATGAACCACTCCATTTATTGGATAAATTGTAATTGTGCAGAACATGGGCATATTAATGTCTTATAAGGGAAATGAGGCCCAAGAACTTACCAGATACACCAAGCCAAGAAAAGGGTGGAACTTCTTTTACCTGGATCCCATAAAGTGATGGACACCCAACACAGTGTTGGCATGGCTCCCACATCAAACTATCATCAGATACCTGCCACGTGCAGAAGAGTAGGGGAGAGGAGAACATGAGGGATCCAGATAATTGAGTCAGGGGATGACTAGAGGAGAGTAAGAAAAGAGACACTTTTTTAGAGGGAGCCATTATAGGTGTAAAGAGAAATCTGCCATTAGGGAAATGTCCCGAAATCCACAAGGATGACCCCAGCTAACAGCCTAAGAAATAGTGGAGAGCCAACTTTAAATGCCCTATAGTGAGACTGATGACTACCTTAAATGCCATCCTAGAGTCTTCATCCAGCATCTAATGGAAGCAGAAATAGACACCCACAGCTAAACACAGCTGAACTCCTGGAATCCAGTAGCAGAGAGCGAGGAGTGATGAGTAAAGGGGTGAAGACTATGCTGGGGAAACCCACAGAGACAGCTGACCTGAGCAAGTGGGAGCTCATGAACACTAGCCAGACAACTGGGGAACCAGTATAAAGACTGAAACAGGCCCCCTGAACATGGGTGTCAGTTAGGAGGACTGGGCAGTCTATGGGGCCTCTGGTAATAGATCAGTATTCATCCTTACTGCAGGGATGGACATTGGGAGCCCATTTTCTCCATGGAGGGAAACTCTCTCAGCCTAGAAACACAAGGCCCTGCCCCAAATGATGTGACGGAATTTGATATTCCCCATGGAAGACCTCGCAATCCCTGGGGAATGGACGGGAGTGGGACAGAGGGGGTGGTTGGTGGGGGACATGGGAGGGCAGGGAGATGGAACTGGGGTTGATATATAAAAAGAGATTGTTTCTAATTTAAAGAAAAAAGAAAAAAAAGACTGGAATAATGAACCTGCATTTGCCTAAGCCTAGCTACCAGGGTAGGAGGATTATGTGACAAATTGTTTTCATTGAAATGTAACCTTAGTGCAGGCTTACAGTATTCACCTATGGTTCTCTCTCTCTCAATCTCTCTCTCTCTCTCTCTCTCTCTCTCTCTCTCTCTCTCTCTCTCTCTCTCTCTCTCTCTCTCACACACACACACACACACACACACACACTTTCTCCTCCCATCCCTGTCATTCCCCTTTTCATCTTTCCATCTCAACCTCCTCCCTCTTCCTTCCCCTCCCCTCTTCCTCTCCCTCTCCTCTTTCTTCCTCTCCTCTCTCCTCCTTCACCTCCTCTTTTCTTCCACCTTCTTCTCCTTCCCCTCTTCCTCTTCTCTTCTCCATCCTCCTCCTTTCCCTCCTCTTCCTCTTCCCTCCTCCCACTCCTCTCCTGTCTTCTTCCTCTCCCTGATCATTTCCTTCTTTCTCCTTCATTCCCTTTTCCTCCTCCCCTCCTTTCCCTTCTCTTCTCTTTCCTTCTCCCTTGCCTTCTTGTCCTTTCTTCCTCCTCACCCTCCCTCCTTTTGCCCTCCTTCATCTTCCCCTTCTTTTCCCATCCTCTCTATCAGAGCTAGCCTGAAGCTAAGAGGTCGAAGCATGCCTCAAACCCTGGATTTTCTCATCCTTAGAGCAGCAGGAGTTTGTTTGCCCCACCCCCTTGTCCAGATGCCAGCAGACCACAAGCAGTTAGGCTTCCTGTGATGTGCCCCAATGCCGCTGCCTTTTGCAGGGAACATCACATTGTCCATTCTTTTGGTATTCCTCACAACCCCATGGGACAGGCTATTGTGGAGCGCACCCATGCCACTCTCAAACAGTATTTTAAGAAAATAAAAAAGGGGGGAGTATGTTACCTCCCCCAATATTCAGTTATCCACCATACTTTACATTTTAAATTTTTTGACCATAGACCGTAATAATGTGTCTGCTATGGAGAGACATTGGAACAAACCCTCCCAGTCAGATGGAAGGATTTGATCACAGGAAAATGGCAGCCACCCACTCCCCTACTAGCTAGGGTCCGAGGGGCTGTTTGTGTTTTCCCTCCAGGAAGTGAGAAGCCCATTTGTGTCCCCGAATGGTGCATCAGGCATGTTGACCCCAATACTACTCCGGATACTAGTAATGCTCACCATGATAAAGATGATCCAACCATTGCTGAACACTCAGGTAAGGGAAATATGGGCGTTGGTGAGGATTTCCCCCCATGTTAATGCCAGTTAGTAATTCCAGCTCCCTGTTCATCAATTTTTATAACACCAATAATACATTGGAAGCGGCTGCTGCCAATGAGATTAAAAAGTCAGAAACTAGACATTCTGAGTTTCCCCCTCCTAAGCCTGATACCAGGGTCAGGAAGTAGGGGAATCCAAGAGATTCCCAGTGGCAAATGCCGTTAATCCCAACACACCTTTATGCAAGTTCCAGGACAGCCTCCAAACAATACAGAGAAACCCTGACTCAAAAAAAAAAAATTGGTAACAGTAAAGAGGCACTGGTATTAAGTAAAGAAAAAGAAAAAGACAAAGGTATATGGAATGGAAAATTTTGTTTACATTTAAATTCTACTTTGTGAGTCATCTCTAAAAACTTTTGGCCAAAAGCCTGGCCTCTCCACCTTGCATCTACAGAGTTACAAGGAGTAGGTACAGCTGTACCCCATGACTATAGCTCAAATGGAGGAATGATAAAGAACATACAGGACTTTTAACCCTTTTAGTTCAAGGATTGGCTGGAGTTGTTCTTTTACATAGATTTCAATTACGGAAGCTTCATTGCAACAGACTAATCATGACCTAGGGAAAAAGGATGACTAAAAGATGCATGTATGTTCTGAATGTATGGTGTGGCCACACCGGTATGTATGAAATGTGATTGTGAATGCGTGAGTGTGAACTGCTTATATGATTAAAAGGATACTTAAATCCCTTCAAAAATAGTTAAAAAGCTACCTAGATTGCTTTATATATAGCCAAAAGGAACATCCAGCCAGTCTGTTAATGTTTTAACAGAAAAAATTAAGATGCAAATGAGGCCTTGTCAGCTAGTGAGAGCTCTACAGGTTAGATTGGGAAAGACTGCTCACAGACTTCAAATAATTTTCAAAAGTTCAGCACAAAGGAAATGAAGGAAAGCAAATAAGCCATTTAAGTCTTTTCCATTCCAAAAATGCAGTAGGGTCTTGGTGGGGAAGATTAAACATTGCAACAATAGACATGCTACCATGGAAGTGGGAAATCTCACACGGCCTAAACTCTAGACAAAGATCTAGAGGTAACTAAGAGATGCTGAGAGTGTGAGAAATTGTCTTCCCAAAGGAAGAGCACAGTGATCAGTTATCTAATACCAAATGGTCAGCTCTGAAAACATGCATACAGGTAACATACAGACTGAACAAGTTGTATCTGTGTATTAAAGAATACATATATAAAAATACAGACAACAGCAATTAAAACAGAGGCCATGAATTTGGGAAAGATCAAGGGTGAGCAGCTGGAGGAGGGTAAATGAGATAATTAAATTTAATTTAAAAAATAATTATGAAAAACACTTGGATAAAGAAAGGTCTTACAAAGTGAAAGAGATAAAATTTTGAATAAAAGTCTTATATTTTAAAAAGTTTTAGAAGGCGGGAGAGATAAAAAGATTTTAATTTCTTGTCATAAACAAAAGTTTTCTAGTTTTTGATGCTAAGCCTAATATTCAATGTTTCTTACACAGCTAAGGGTCAAGAATTCCAAGACAATTATAACAAAATTTCCTGTGAATGTTGTTGGTATAGAGACAGTGTTTGATTTCAAAAAGTACTGTGGTGTGTGTGTGTGTGTGTGTGTGTGTGTGTGTGTGTGTCTTATACATGTGTGAGTGAAAGCGTGCAGGCACACATGTGGCATCAGAGGACAGCTTTATGGAATCAGTTCTCTCCTTTTACCTTTATAAGGATAAACTCAGATCATCAAGCTTGTACAAGGGCATTTAGGGTGTGAGCCATCTCCCTAGTCTGTTGTGGAGTATTATTTTAAGATGTGTTATATTTGTTTATGCTGGGGAATATTTGTTTAATGATGCAAAGATGTGTTGCATTTTTTATGTTGCTCTTGTTTAACTTTGTGAAGCTGTGTTACTTTGCCAGTCTATAACACCTGATTGGTCTAATAAAGAGCTGAATGGCCAATAACTAGGCAGGAGAGAAGGATAGGTGGGGTTGCCAGGCAGAGAGAACAAATAGGAGGAGAAATCTAGGCTCCAGAGGAGAGGGAGAAGAGAGAAAAGGAGGAGAGGAAGATGCCAGGGTACAGTCACCGGGTCACAGAGTAAGAAGTAAATAAAGGTATATAAAATAAAGAAAGGTAAAAGCCCAGAAGCAAAACGTATTTTAAGAAAAACAGGATAATTTAAGTTAGATAAGCTGGTTAAGAAACAAGCCAAGCCAATGCTGGGGATTCATAAGTAAGAAAAGTCTTCATGTATTTATTTGGGAACTGGGTGGTGGGTCCCCAAAGAGTAAAATAAAATGCACTATATTAGTCCCCAGCTTTTTGTCTTTTGCTTTTATTTGTTAAACATTTTATTTCTAAACTTTCCTTTCTACAAAAATGTAAATATTCTCTGTTAACCCCACTGCGTAAGAATAAGACTACTACCACAATTTTGAGCCAAATTTGAAGCAAACTTTAATTAAATATTGGTCAGGATGATGGACTCTGGTCAGGTCCATTCCAGGGTTCCCAGGCAATGACCAGGCTTCCCAGACAATGTACTGCCTGCCTTTGTCCAATGGGGGCAAGCATACATCCTGACATACTTCCTGCCTATGTACCTCCTGCCTACTTGTGGTCAAGCACAAACAATGCAGTTGGGTCAAACTTGTTTAGCAAAGTGAAAACATGTGACTTGTTATCTTATATGGACAACAGCCCCCAAGCACCTCAGAAAGTATCTGCCCCTGGACAAGAGGCTTACAGGTTAGAGCCATTTTTGTTTTATGAATCTCTTAGGAAAAGTAATTAAAATTTATGACTTTGGCTCTCACAGCTCATGTTAATCCTACTAAGAGAAAACAAAGAAAAGCAGCAGAAGAAATGGCTTTTGTAGTTCCATTCTATTTCACCTGTTGTTTTTTCAATTCATTCTAATTTTCTTTCTTAGTTGCTTTCTCAGCCCCTTTCCGTAGCCAATCTTTCTGAGTTTCCTAATTCCACGCCCACTGTGTGCAGCCTATTGCTACATACTACTCGGTTCTACCTGTCTTTGCCAATCTAATGAACGTATCTTGGCTGACATATTATTTAGCTTTCTCCAGCACTCAGAATTCCTTCTGTCCCTAAAACACTGCTTTCCCTTCATTTCCAGCACACCATAATCCTGATATCTTTTCTTCTGCCTGTTTCTGGATATTCTTTTGTATGTCACTGTTTTACTCTGGGGTCCTAATCATGGTCTTTGACTAATGAATTCAGGCACTTTTGTGACCTCCTTTGCTAACTTCAGGGCTCAGGAAATATCCTAAAGATCAACACTGACCGTTGCAAAGAGGTTCCCTCTATAATCTTTTAATTTGCATTAATGGTAGAGTGAAATAAGGGAGCACAATTGTCTTCCATCTCCACTGGGAAGCCTCCATCTTAGAGAAGGAGACTGTATCTATTTGAGACAGACTTTGTTCCTAGATTTTGTGAGTCCCATGGACTCATTCAAATATCGTAGGGAATTGTTTTACAAGCTAATTTCTGTCTCTGGGTCTATGAATTTCCTTAATAATCATTTAAGGTCCTTCAAGACCTTCATCTTCTCTTTGAAGAAAGGTACATAACCTTCAACTCTCCATCCTTCATCTAGCTCTCCTAATCTGTGCATGGTTCCATTGTTGTTGAGAAGGCAGTGTCCTTTCTCCTATTTAATGTGTTGTCATTTCATTGCAGTGAACTTTCAGGTGGCAGTGGAAAGTTTCTCTTTGTTCCTACAGGATCCACAGATTTACTCTCTTATAGGATCCTGACAAAGATATGTTTGAATGCCACCTAGATCTCATCATTCTTTCATAGACACCATCAATACATTCAACAGGCCTAGAATACAATGCAGCTTGTCATGGGAAATACAAAATATTCCTCTTCCAAATACAAAGGATGGTTGAACTTGAGGAGTGATAAAAAGGCAAGCTATTTCTCAGAAGGAGATAATGAGTCAGTATAAAAAAGCAGAAAAAAATCTTGGAGCCATGGGAAAGATAAAACAACAACAAAAACCTCTGAGACTAAAATAGGTTGAAGCCTTTGCTAGGAGAGTAGCAAGAATTCCAGCACAAAGAATTGAACATCAAAGCCACAGACCTCAGTTTGGCCTGGATCAAGTTCCTAAAAGACTAGGGGAATTCCTTAAGCTAGTGAGGATGGCAGTGTAGAGCTGTATCTCTATCCTTTTGCCACTAGCAAGATGAAGGCAGTTAAGGAGAAACAGATGCAGGAGAGCTCTTTTTGCCTTTCTCTTTGACTAAGTGCAGTATACAGATTACCAAAGACTAAAGGCACTCTACCCCTTTTTCTAGGAAGAAAAAAGACAACATTGGACCCTACTTGAACTGAAGATGTTTTACAAAGCAGATGAAAATACAAATGTATGCCAAATAACCCATGCCTTGCCAGCAATAAACAGCTTACCTTTCCCTCACATTTGGTTTGATATGCAATGTAAACAGTCTTATTATCTCAGCTTCACTCCCTTCCACACCTTCCTCCTCCCAACATTTATCAATTTTACTTAGAAAGCTGGTGTACTCAATGGCATCACAGAAGGCCTGGCTTGAAGCTGCCATTCCAAAAAAGAAGGAAGGGGAAAGCTTTGGCCAACAAACTGTCAAAGAAAAGACATGAATGGACCCAGAGGCAAAGAACTTCACTACATCCTGGGAAATTGAGCTTGGATTTTCACCCACTCTCAGATTGCCTTGACTGGGGAAAGGGGAATGAAAACATGACAGACACACACACAGAAGAGCTGTGGGGAGAAGCTGGAGTCAGGTGAGCTGTATGCTCTACTGGAAAGCAACCAACAGCTTGAAGTCTCAGCTCCTTTGTTATATCCAGGGGAATGAGGAGGGGAGTTTGCTAATCTCAGTAGAGGGTCTCTGTGAGGGAGTAGGCTCAGGCTGTAGTGATTCCAGAAGATAGACACTGTGACTGAAAATTTTCTGAATATGCTTTTTTTGGCTCAACATTTCATTAGCATCTATACTCTGACCAGGGGAAGGTATTGTCAGCTCCTTGAGCCTGACCCATAAAAAATCTTGCCATTACTATGGGTCTAGAATATCGGGGATTTGGACATGGCCATGCTTATGTCAACAATACACATTAATATAGGGTTCCATTCACTCCCACAATTCCACCATTCCATAAGAAAAACTTTGAGATACTTCCCTTTTTGAAAATGGGACAATCTTTGAGGTGGAAAGTCTATCGCATTTGCCTCTAGGCCTGAAGCTGAATTAATAAACTGAGTCTTCCATCAATTTCTGCTTCTATTTTTTTTGGTAAGATTTGAGCAGGTAGTAGAAACTTCATATTAGAATAACAGTGGTATTAGAAGAATTTAGACAAACAAGCTTTATGTGTGTTTGACAGGTATACATTTTCCCAAGTACTACTCCTCTACACTTCAATTACCCTTCCCATTTGTCCGTGGGCTGCTTGGACAGAGACACAGCTTCATGCTGTAACATGTAGGAGCCTGGGGAGTTCTTCTCAGTAACCTCCACTCAGATAAAGCTCGATGCTTGGTTTTGTCATATAAAATAATTTCAGGACAAGCCAATATAAAGGAAAGCTGGAATGTATTAGCTGATGAAAAGATTTAGGAACGGGGGTTAATAGTGAGAATGATGCTCAGGAAAAGAGGACAGGATGCATTTCTCAATGAAGAGTCTCACCCTGTTGTCCTGTTGTCCTCACTAAATCCATACAAGCCACCTTGGTGGATTCTTAAGAAACCCTCAAAAGGTTGCTGCTTCCTGAGGTGTACCCTACAAGAAAGGCATAGAAATTAAAGGTATCTTTACTGTAAGCAAAAGTTAATATAGGGGCAAGTGAGATGGCTCAGTGGGTAAAGGCACTTGCCATCAAGCCGGACAACCTGACTTTGCAACTCAGGACTCTCCCACATGGTGAATATGGTGAAAGGAGAGAAGTTACACACATGTTTGTCTTCTGTTTCCACATGTACACTGTAGCATTTGTGTGAGCAGTCATGCGTGTACACATCCACATCACAATATTATTATGGAAGAATTCTTGATAGCTGGCAAGCGACCTCAGTCACATGCTCCAGTGTAGAAGTCTATTTCCTTTCCCTATTGCCTTATGTCTATCTTTGTATCCTGACTTACCCTGTCTTATCACATGTCTGAAAGTTTTCCTTGTTTATTTGTTTTGTGACAATGTCCTTTTAGATGACCCAGTAGGATGGCCGGGAGCTTGCTATGTATTTCAGCTCTATCACAAGAGTAGAAGGAGAAGCAACTTGCTGGTCTCTGTGCAACCTGAAGAGCCCTCAGGAACAAAATGGCAGCCCACAGAATAGGAAAAGATATTCACTTTGTCAGAGGAATGATTTCCAAAATATATGAAGAACTCATGAAGCTAGTCAACAAAACACTAAATAATACAATTAAAAAGTGGGGTACAGAACTAAATAGAGAATTCTCAATAGAGGAACACAAAATGGGTGAAAGACACTTAAGAAAGTACTGGAAATCCTTAGCCATCAGGGAAATGCAAATCAAAACAACTCTGAGATACCATCTTACTCCTGTCAGAATGGCTAAAGTCAAAAACACCAAAGACAGTTTATGCTGGAGAGGATGTGGAGAAAGGCCAACAGTCCTCCACTTCTGGTGGGAGTGCCAACTCATACAGCCACTTTGGAAATCAGTATGGTGGTTCCTCAAGAAAATCGGAATAAGCCTACCTCAAGATGCAGCAATTCCACTCTTAGGCATATACCCAAAAGATGCACATTCATACAAGAACATCTGTTCAACTATATTTCTAGCAGCATTAAATGTAATAGCCAGAACCTGGAAGTAACCTAGATGCCCCTCAACTGAAGAATGGATACAAAAAATGTAGTACTACTCAGTGGAAAAAAAAACAACAACAACGAAATCTTGAAATTCCCAGGCAAATAGATGACACTAGAAGAAACCATCCTGAGTGAGGTAACCCAGTCACAAAAGAAAAACATGGTATATACTCACTCATATGTGGATTTTAGACATAGAGCCAATGATTACCAGCCTGCAATCCACACCGTCAGAAAAGCTGGGAAACAAGGAGGACCCTAAAGAGACATACAAGGTCCTCCAGAGAGGGGGAAAGGGACAAGATCTCCTGAGCAATTGTGAGCATGGGGGGAGCGGGGAGGGAGCTAGGAGAAAGACAGGGGAGGAGAGGAGGGGAGAGGAGGACATGAGGGAGCAGGAAGTTTGAGTCGAGGGAAGAATAGAGGAGAGCAAGATAAGAGATATCATAATAGAGCGAGCCATTATAGGTTTAAAGAGAAATCTGGCACTAGGGAAATGTCCAGAGTTCTACAAGTATGACACCAACTAACAATCTAACCAGTAGTGGAGAGGCTACCTTAAATGTCCTTCCCTGATAATGAGATTGATGACTACCTTATATGCCATCCTAGAGCCTTCATCCAGTGACTGATAGAAGCAGAAGCAGAAATCCACAGCTAAACACTTAACTGGACTCCTGGAATCCAGTTGCAGAGAGGGTGGAGTGATGAGCAAAGGGGTCAAGACCAGGCTGGTGAAACCCACAGAAACAGCTGACCTGAACAAGGGGAAGTTCATGGACCCCAGAATGATAGCTGGGAAACCAGCATAGGACTGATCCAGACCCGGTGAACATGGGTGTCAGTGAGGAGGCCTCCCCAATCTTTGAGGTCTCTGGTAATAGATCAGTATTTATCCCTAGCATATGAATGGACTTTGGGAGCCCATTCCACATAGAGGGATATTTTCTCAGCCTAGACACACAGAAGAGGGCCTAGGCCCTGCTCCAAATGATATGACAGACTTTGAAGATCTCCTATGGAAGGCCTCACCCTCCCTGGGGAGCAGAAAGTGGATGGAATAGGTGGTCAGTGGGGGGCAGGGGAGGAGAGGAGGGAGAAGGAACTGGGATTGACATGTAAAACAAGCTTGTTTCTAATTTAAATAGAAAAATGACACACATTTAAAATGGCATATGTATAGCTTAGTCATGTGATTTTATGGCTCTTGAAGTGACATTGTTTAAAGGATGTAATGTATAACTAGGTTTAAAGATTACACAAAATGCTTCAGAATTAAGAGGTGAATTGGTTTCTTCTTAGCAAGGTTACAGATATATTTCAGGGAGTCTTTATCCTGTTGAGCACACCAAAGGTCCTGGATTCGGTTCCTCAACATTCCATAAATCAGAGTAATGGCATACAGGTCTGCAGTCTCCTTCTCTGCAGGTGAGAGCAGGAAGTTCTGCTGTTCAAAGTTATCCCCCAGCCTCAGCTAGCTCCTGGCACACCTGGGCTACATGAAATCCTGTCTTAAAACTCTCACAGCAGGAAATCAGATCAACTGCCTAGCAGGGTGTGGTTAGGCCGAATTCAGGAAGTGGCAACAGAAGGATCAGGAATCCAAGGCCGTTTTATGAGTGAGATTATACAGTGTTCTTTGTTCAAATTTATGGGTGACAAGGGATTGCTAACAAAGTTAAAATCAAGGTCCATATTGAGTTGATGAAGACATGTTTTGATCTTTAGTCCAAGTTATTAGCTGATTTAATACCCTTATTTGTATCTCAGCAGATAACTATGGTTGTATTTCAGTAAATCTTTTATTATGGTATCACCAGTTCATCAAAATTCTTGATCCTCAGCCAGGAAGGGATATAAACCAGATTAGAAGGCTAATAGGATTCTTATCTTTCCCCATGTCCCCTCAGTTTTCCGTCTTTCTCTCTTGCCTCTGTTCAGGGCGACCTCAAACTCATGACGCTCCTCCTTCAGTCTCCTGAGACCTAGGATAATGGATATGTGCTAACATGCCCAGCTGAAAATGCACTAGTTGTTTTTAAAGTTGCTTTGTAAGCTACTATTCAAGGCAATTTCTTTGAGAACTACTACAGTGATTCCTATATGGATTATCTTCTCAACAAAATTGTCTATTTTTCTTATTGTGCTTACTCTATAATTACAGAGTGCATTCTTACTAAGAACCTTTGAGTGTTGAAGAAAAAAATCATTTTTCTTGTCCACCATCATCATATAGTCTGTTGTGCTTGGGGACCTAACTTGCTGGGTTTAGTGATAGAACACTTGCCTAGCATGTCTGAGGCTCTTGATCTGATCCTGAGCATCACAATAAAAAAGAAAACAGTGAACCCAGAGCTTTGGGCATGCTAGCTAATTAGTTTACTACTGAGTTACATCAATACTCCTGCTCCATTGTCTCAATGGGTGGTATCATCTTTGATCTGGCAAAAACACTAGTTCCTATACAAAATCTTATCTGACTGCTTTCATTTTTTAGGTACCACTGCTAGTACAGGCTTTAAAAATTGATTTTTTGTTTAACATATTATTCATTTAGTTAGTTAGAGACAGCATCTTGCTCAACCCTGGCTGGTTTGGTATTCATTATGCAGTTTATATTGTCCTTGAACTTATAGTAATCTTCCTGCCTCAGCTCCTCAGGTGTTGCTTGCCTTGCTTGTCTTATGTTTGAATCCTTAAACACACATGAAACATTGATCACAGTGTAAACTACAAAAGCAGGCTCTTTGTTAAGACAGGCTCTCATATAACCCAGGTTGGCCTCAAATTTGCTATGTAGCTGAAGATCTGGAACTTCTTATTCTCCTGCTTCCAGCTTCCTAGTGTTGGGATTAGATGTGTGTACCATTATGCTCAGATTTATGCTGTGCTAGGGATCAGAGTCTTTTGAGTGCTAGGGAAGCACTTTGCCCTGTGAGCTGCATTACCCAATCCCAACGACCTCTATAGAATCTACTTTTCTTTCACATACATATCCTTGAGCTGTAATTTGACAGCACAGATGTCAGTATTTTCATGGAATTTATTTCCTCAACATAAAAACATTAATTATATGGTCAGCAAAACACTACACAAATGTATCAAAAAGCAAAGTAAATGACCAACATACATATTTGCATTATAAATATATCAGAAGCGGGCATGGTAATATATTTCCATTTGTGTGTGTGTGTGTGTGTGTGTGTGTGTGTGTGTGTGTATACATTCAGAACTAATGCTAATCCTGAAGCTAGAGGGGTCTCAGTTTTTTACAGTTGTTTATAACTAATTTATACTGTAGACAGTCCTATATATGTAACATACGTTTACCTAAATTGTACTTGTGTTAGTAAAAACTCAGGAGTCAGAAATTGAGATAAAAACCTGATAAATCCAAGAAACAAAAGAGGGACGATCTACTGACCCTACTCTCCATGTTTTCCCAATCCCAAAGCCCCAGAAATTCCCCTTAGCCTCTGCTTCTCTCTTTCTATCCCTCAGTATCTGACTCTAAGGCTAATCTCAGTCAGTCTGACTTCATCCTTGATTCAAGATGACTTTATTGGCACAATGGAGTGGCAGTGCAAACAGTTCTCCCACAACATGCATACCTTCACAACACAACCTTTATACTTATACATGCCACTTAGAGTCAGGTATCTTGATAGAATATATATTATCGATTTCTTAAAATTTCTCAGGAAATGCTAATCACAGACAAAGAAACATATTTCCAATTATTTTCCATGAAATGCATAATTTGACTATGTGTACAATGTGTGGAGGCCAAAGGTCAACTTGGGTTATATCCTTCTATCACAGCTTTATCTTTTAGATAGAGTCTCTCACTGAACCTGCAGTTTTAGCTAGAATAGCCTGGAACTAAGTATGAAAGTTATACTTGTCTTTCTCACTCTAGTCCTGGGATTACAGTCACCTCTTGCCACACTTGGCTTTTACATGGGTGCTGGGGATCCAAACTTGCATAGCAAGCTCTTTACCTACTGAATCTACTCCTCAGCCTGATAATCTTCTTTTTCTTTAAGTCTTTAAGTTTCCCAGCCTTATGAACTGACTTTTGGGGGTCCATTCCCTATGGTGGAATACCTTGCTCTGCCTTGATACACTGGGGAGGAACTTAGTCCTGACTCAACTGGGTATGCCAGATTTTGTTGACTCCCCAAGGAAGACATTATTCCCTCAGAGGAGTAGATGGGGGGAGAGAAGGGTGGGGAGGGGGAGGCAGGAAAAGGGGAGGAAGGGGAAACTGGAATTGATGTGCAAAATGAAAAATAAATCTTTTTAAATAAAAAATATATAAAGATGTTTTATTTGGAAGTAAATCAAGGACTATTTTTAAATAAACTACAGAATCAAAAATAAAAAAGATTCACTGCCTTACCAAATTGTAATGTTAGTCAAGTACTCATGGGAACCTATCTTTTTCTTTGGAGAATGTCCTAGTGTTTCGTACCAAACTTATTCCATGGCACATTTAGACAGATAGAGAGAAAAGAAAAAGTTTATCCCATTTAGAATAGTCCAAGTGTGACTGTATTTATTTATATTATTTACTCTGTATTTATTCCCTCAGGACACATATCTATAATAAGAGATTATGTGTCATTTATAAATTCTGAATAGAACTCAACTGGCTAGAGACTAGTGATAATCCATGATTATCCATGGCTACATAACAATTCCCTTGAAATTTAGCAACTCAAAACAACAACCACTAAACACATGCTGGTGGACCAGTGTAACCCCAGCTTTCAGGAGGCTGAAGCATGACCAAGACCTTGAAGTTGCCATGTTACCCCTAGGCTAGAATATGATCAAATTTTACCATCTTAAAATATTGTTTTCAAATTTAAAACACCCAAAAAGATACATTATGTCTTGTTTGTGCTTACATAGCTTTTATTATGTCCAATTATGGGCCCAGAATTCAAGTGTGGTTAAGCTGAGTTGGCTTGATGAGTATCCCTGGTTCTGCTTCTTCTGCATGTTGCTATGAAGGTGCCTGCTGGGACCACAGTCATCCTAGTTTCTACCAAAGGTCAGTCACTTCCAAGTCCAATCATTTGATTGTTGGGAGGTCTCTGTTTCTTGCTGACTGTTGGTTGGAAGCCGCTCTCAGTTTTTTCTGTAGAGGCCTCTTCATAGCAAAGCTCAGAACATAGAAGCTGGTTTCATAAGAACAAGCAAAAAGTGCAAAACAGAAAATGTGACTTCTTAATCTATATTTTCTGAGACTTCTATTTCTTTCTCTTTTCTCTCATTTGCTTTGCTTTTTCTGAGTGCTGGGGAACTGAACCAAGGGCCTCATGAATGCTAGAAAACTGATTTGGGGCTGAACTAGTTCTCTAGTACCTTTCTACTAAGTTAAGTTCAAGTTAACTAATTCTGTAAAAAGAAGAAAAAACTTGAGAGAAACACAATGTAGTAATAATTATATTATCAGCAGAGACAGAATTCATATAGCGGCAGCACCCTGAATTAGCGCAAGTTCAGAGAGCACCACCCAGTAGGGTGGGCAGGTAGTGTTTATAGAAAACAGACTAATCCTAGCACTCAGGAGGCAGAGGCTGCTTGATCTCCAATCCTAGCACTCAGGAGGAAGAGGCCAGGCTGGTCTAGATAGTTCCAGGACAGCCAAAGCTACAAAGAAAAACCCTCTATTGAAAAACAGAATGAAACCAAACCAAACCAAACCAAAAAAGAACAAACAATAAAAATAAAAGGGAGTAGATGTATAGAAATAGCTGTATTTGATCATGTTTTGGTGCTTGCCTTTCAAAGATATCTGAACATGTTACATCCTATGATTTGCTGAAAGCTAAGCTGCTATAATGGGTGAAGACTCAGCTACTTGTCATAAGAATATATTGTTAAGTTGCAGTTTGTTTCCACATTAAGTTAGGTTACAGTTACTTATGTGCCATGGTGAGTTTGGCCAAATTTAATTTAACATTCTAAAATACCTTTGGATTTTTAAAAAGGTTGTATTTGATATAGTCATTGTATACATTCTTATCTACTGGAGGTAACATCTTGCTATGCTGACCATGTTGGCCTCCAATGCCTAGGGTCAGGAGATCTTCCTATAAGTGTATAGTGTAAAATGAATAATAAAAAAACAGAGACAGATATTTGGGTTCAAGTCGAAGACCAGAGAAGCAAAGCGGTCAAGCCACTAGAGAGTTCTCATCTCTAATAGAGCTGGGGTCAATCCTGACCTTTTGACCTCAATGTGGCTGGAGACTTATTGCCAAAATCTGAGACCCTGATCCGATTTTCTATACCTCTCTAGTGCTGGAATTAAAGGTGTGAACTTTGCTTCTCTTTTTAGACTGATTCACTCTCATGTAGACCTGAGTGGCCTTGAACTCACAGAGTTCTCTGTCTCCTGAGTCCTGGGATTAAAGGTGTGTACCACCACTGCCCAGCTTCTAGTGTGGATAACCAGTGTGACTGGCTTTGCATTCTGGTTTCCAGGCAAGCTTTAGTAGATCAAATATCACCACACTATGGTCTAGATTTTGGTTGTTTTCTGAATATTTGATTACCATGTTCATGTCTTGTTTCATGAATACAATATTTTTGATCTCTCTCTCTCTCTTTCTCTCTCTCTGTATATATGTTTGTGTTTGTGTGTGTGTGTGGTGTGTGTGTGTGTGTGTGTGTGTGTGTGTGTGTGTGTGTGTGTGTGGTATGTCAGAGGCAGCTACCAGAAATTGAACATAGGACATACTATGGAAATACTTTACCTTTGAACTATATTTCCAGGCTACTATTTTCTCTGAACTCTTTGAGAATGTTGATAATTTCATTTGTAACCCCATAAAGCTGCATCTATGTTAAAGATCCTGTAGAATGTTTGATTC
This sequence comes from Mesocricetus auratus, assembly GCF_017639785.1. Lineage (NCBI taxonomy): Eukaryota > Metazoa > Chordata > Mammalia > Rodentia > Cricetidae > Mesocricetus > Mesocricetus auratus. The sequence goes on from NW_024429213.1 coordinate 5,679,320, forward strand.
CAGCTGAGTAGAACATGAGGACTGTTAAGAGATGGAATGTTAAATGTCCAGAGCCAAAGTTATCTTGGGATATCTTTGGCCTTTAAGAAAAATATCCATTTATCTTTAGCCTTTGGATAGGAACTAACATTCTTCCAAATACTTGGCAATGGGCCACATGGAATGTATTATTAAAATTAGCAGATTGCCACCGTTAGTACCCCTAGAGCTAAAACTGTGACAAGATGACACCTGAAACCTATGGGAAAGAGTTCCTGTTTTGCTATATTCCACCTCCCTAACATCTTCACCGAGGTGTTTGTTGAATTCTCTGATTTATGGCACCCTTTGTTCTTTGGCTTGCAAATGTTTATGTAAAAGTGTTCATTTCAGGACATGTTGTTCAGTAACTTGAATTTGTATTCTTCAGCCATGATCAATCATATTTAGATTGTGGCTCAGAATAAACCGCTTTCTAATTTCTCTTAAAGTAAAGTTATTTTGTACTGTCATCCATCATACAAGTGAGTCAGCAGATCAACAGTATGTGTAAGCTGCAAAATGACTGCTGCTTCCTACTTGAAAATTACCCTGAATCTGGAATCTCCATCTCCTTCTCTTAGAGTCTCATGTAACTGAGGTTAGTCATGTTCTCACCATGTAGCTGGGGATGACCTTAAATTCCTGTTCCTTGAGTTGGGGGAGGGACAGAAGTGATGACCAAGGAAAGAGATATCTTGATAGAGGAAGCCTTTAGGGGGTTAGGGAGAAACCTGGGGCTAGAGAAATTCTCAGGAATCTACAAGGTTGACCCCAGCTAAGACTCCTAGCAATAAGGGAAAGGGTCTCTGAAAGGGCCTTCCCCTTTAATCAGATTAGTTACTACCCTAATTGTAATCATAAAGTCTACATCCTGTAGCTGATGGAAGCAGATTCAGTGACCCACAGCCAAGCACTGGGCTGAGCTCCTGGAGTTCAGTTGAAGAGAGGGAAGAGGGATCATATGAGCTAGGGGGGTCAAGACCATGATGGGGGAAATCACAGAGACAGCTGACCTGAGCTAGGGGGAGCTCACAGTCTCTGGACTGACACCTGGGGAACCTGAATGGGACTGAACTAGACCCTCTGAATATGGGTGACAGTTATGTGACTTAATCTGTTGGGAGGACTGGCAGTATCACCAGGACCTATCCTGGGTGAATGAACTGGCTTTTTGGAGTCCATTCCCTGTGGAGGGATACCTTGTTCAACCTTGATACAGTGGGGAAAGGCTTGGTCCTGCTTCAACTTGGTAAGCCAGACTTTGCACTCCCAAAGGAAGGCCTTATCCCTCTGAGGAGTGGATAGAGATGGGAGGGGGGAGAAGAGGGGGAGAAGGAGAGGGAGGGGGAATTGTGTTTGGTATGTAAAATGAGAAAGAACTTTTTAAATTAAAAATTAATTAAAACAAGTTCTGTTCAAGCATATCCACCATGCTCAATTCTCACAATCTCTTTTGTGCCTGTCCCTTAACAGAAACAAAGAAATTCTGAAAAATATAGTTCAGCTTAACCAAGCTGACCCACTTTAAATTCCTCCTCAAACTATTCTTTAAAGTTTCTCAAATTATTGACCAAAATTTTTTGAAATTATATTTCATAAATATTTATTCATTTGACATTTATTGACTCAATATGTTGTCTTCAAAGAATTTATAGTTGTTCGTATAGGAAAGGCAGACAGATCAATGGAGAGTAAGACTCCAGATTGCTTCCCAGAATTGTGCATTCTCTGGTTACAAAAATCTATTCCTCAGTCTTCAAACCACCACTGGTAGGTCTTTGCATAGTTCTTGAAGGATCTCTACCCTATCCCCACCCACCACTACCTTTATCATCACCAATCTCTGGGTACTTATTTATTTGTTTCTCACCACAACCTTTATCTTGGTTCAGAGCAGCCCTTTAGGAAGCTCACAACTTCTTTCCTATTTCCTCAGACCCAAATCCCCAAATAGTTCTTTTGTTTTCTGGCAGCACTTGTACCTATGACATGCATACTAGGTAAGTATTCTACCACAGAGCTACAACGCCACCTGTAGCAACAAGTTTTATGTCAATTCCCATCCTCCTTCCTGGCTCTATTGCTCTGTTTTCCTAGTTAATACTTGCAACCTTCTGATACAGCTTTTATTCTACTGAATGCTTTGTTTGCCTGCCTTTATATCCATTACAGTGTAAACGCTATATGAGTCAGACTTTTTTTTGTTGTGATCATCATTCTATCTCTAGAGGAAAGTGTTTCATATATAATATACATTTAACAAATACTTGTAGAGTGAGTGTAGATAATATATTCACTTGAAGGAAGAAAAGTGCAGTACTTCTCTGCTAATGAATCATAGCTTTATTGAACTAAGAAAGATTAAGACATTAAGAAACTGTGGCACCTGTCTGCTAATGAATCAGATTTTATTGAACTCAGTAAGAGATGGGGCAAGGCTTTGTTAGGCATACTTGTAATTTCAGCACTTGGGAGGTAGAAGGATCACAAGGTAGGTGCCAGCCTGTGCTGCACAGTAAGGCATGGATGAGGAGAGGGGGCAAAGGGGGTGGGGAGGAGGGAGGTGGAGGGAGAGAAGAGGAAAGAGGGAGGGGAAGAATGAATGAATGAATATGAGGATACAATGTATTCTGATGTCATATTTGTACCTCAGCTTCGATGGCGTGTCTTTAACAGAAACATTTAATTTATATTTTAAAGGAAATGATTCATAGAAACAACCCCAAAGAGTTCTTTTCTTTTGCTTTATTTTTCAAGACAGGGTCTCTCTGTGTAGCTCTCTCTAGCTGTCCTGGAACTCACTCTGTAGACAAGACTGGCCTCAAACTCACAGAGACATCTGCCTGCCTCCACCTCCTGAGTTCTGGGATTAAAGTCATGCACTACCACTGCATAGCTCAAAGAGTTCTTCATTTTGCTTTTCCAAGTGGAATATGGAAGAATGCTTATCTTGCTCTTTGGTGTTTTGATTGAGTTGATATGAACATCAACATTAACTTAACTTTTCAGTTGTACATCATTTTGTACATTCCTCTATTCTGGCTTCCATAGGCACCAAGCATGCATGTTGGTGCACAGAAGTATGCAGGCAAAACACCCACACACATAAAATGAAAATGACCATTTTGAATAAAAAAAATGGCAGAGAGGTTTTAAATTTACCCGATTTTTTTGCACACCCAGAGAATTAGGTGTTCCTCATTGTGTCAGAGCTAGTGATATGTGCTCACTCTTCATTTAATTTTAGTTTCTATTACAGGCACACACAGGAAGGTTACAGTCTGCAGATTCCCTTGCTGGAGGTAGCAACCGTGTAATTGGATTTTGGATAATAGTTGTATATGTAATTAGGTGGAAGTCATGTGTTCTGACAGAAATTCACTCAGGATGATGGGGCTTCTGTGATTTGGGAGTTGTCCTGCACTGACTGTACTGATTGTAAATGTGAGAAACAATCTTCAGTGCATTAAGCCATTGTGACTTTAGAGCTACTTTACTGTTTCCTGACACAGCTGCCTACTATTGATAAAAAACCTGTGACCAAACTGAAAATTCTAGAAATTAAGTTAGATTATTTCCTTCCTCCATCCCTCCCTCCCTCCCTTCCTTTCTTTCTTTTATCATTTCTAGTGAGACAAGATTTGAACTCCTGGACACACACACACACACACACACACACACACACACACACACACACACACACACACCTCTGTCTCACTTGAAATGAGGTAACAAAATTCTTTAAGCTGGGGAAACACAAGGCATGGAACTACAGTTACCTGGTTCATTCTGACCTAGCACTGTAGGCAACCACAGATTCACTAATATCATAATGATAATAAATGACCTGCATTTTCCTTTTTGTCACAGTTCTTACCTTGACTGTATGATATAGTGAACAACTACTAACTATATCCTGTGCTGTTGTGATTGTTTGAATAAAAATAGGCTGATAGGGAGTGGCTCTTTTAGGAGGCGTGTCTTTGTTGTAGTAGATATGGTGTTGTTGGAGGAAGTGTGTCACTGTGGGGATGAGCTTTGAGGCTATGCTCTAGTTCTACCCAGTGTCACATACAGCTTCCTGTTGCCTGCAAGATGTAGGACTCTGTTTCCTCTCCAGTACTACATCTGTCTGCACACCACCATGCCGTGCCATGTTGATAATGAAATGAACCTCTGAACTTTAAAGTGAGTCACCAAAATTAAATGTTTATCTTTATAAGAGTTGACATGGTCATGGTTTCTCTTCACAGCAATAGAGTCCCTAAGTAAGACAGGGCCAGACAGAGAATGGCTCAAATGGGCAGCATGATGTTCTGAGATTCCTGTTGGATTGAACTAACTAGCCTTATTGAGCCTGCACGGTTAATTCATCTTTTCTTTCTGTTTCCCATTCCTTTCAAGCATGTTCACCCCCTAGTAAGTACTGTGTACTTCAGTCTCTATCACAGTCTCTGTTTCCCAACAAGAGCCAAGACACTTTGGTTTCCAGAGTTATCTCTGGGCTTCTCCTTTTTTCCCCCTCAGCATTCTTTTATTGTCACTGGTTACCAACATCTGGGGGTTTCACAACCACAATGCAGGTGTCAAGGAAGAATTACAAAGCATTCTGAGGAAAGACACTACTAGGCTACATCACAGATGGTTTACTCATGGAGACCTGGCTGTTAAACATCCAAATAAAAATTTGCAACTCCCACATAGCAACTCCCCCTAAGATGCCCATGATGGACCTAAAGTTCCTCTGTTGGACCACTAGAAATTTTGTCAGATGGCCTACTGCCATGAAAGCATGCCTGTAAAGTCCTGCCACCGAAGTGCCTTGTCCTCTGGTCTCAAAACACTGGTCCTCTCCAGGTGTTCATTTCTAGTAGCTTTAGTTGGCTCAGCAATGAAAGGATCAAACAAAACCTCAAAGGGCCTGGGTGGGCTTCAATTCCTGTAGCCATGTTGTCAATCTGTCCAGTGAAAAATGACACACAGAAATCCCAGTCTAGCCATCCTAAACTCAGGGATTGAAATCTGACCAATCCCTAACCTAGAAAACTCCGCCCCCTAAGAATCCCTATATAAACCCTGTGCCACATCAGCTTGTGGCTGTTCATGCTACTGGCTGTCGTCTGCCACTCAGCCACTCTCCTGGATTCTTCCCTCCCAATAAATCTCTTGAACGAGGATTAGGTGAGACCTTCTTTCACTGGAGCAGGGATGACTCTGGGTAGAGCAGAGCAGACCAGAGCAGGACTGTAACACTTTTCACTGAGGTAAACATTCCCTTGGCGAACTGAAGTTGTTACACTCTCCGGGGGTGGGTGGGGGGAATGGAGCTGAATTGTAGCAACTTTGCTTGGGAAACCCTCTCCTGCTGGACCAGAGCTGATACAACAGGGAAGCCTTTGCCTGAAGCAAGGCTGTAAACTTCTATGCTTACTGTGACCTGGGGTATTCTTTGGCTCCCGAGTGCCAGAATACCTTTAAGAATACCTTTCCAGGCAAGCTGTAACACTCAGTATTCTCTAGCTCTCGAGTGCCATAATCCATCCCTGTCCATCCCATCTGATCCTTGCAATCTGATCCATCCAAATGTTTCAACCGATAGTCATAATATGACGTTATCTTTGGGAGACAGTGTGAAGGGAGAGGAGGAGGAGCCCAACACTAAGACGCCACTGAGGTTATGTCCTTGAAAGACAGGCACTGTCCCTAGCTACTTCCTTTCTCTCTCTGCCTCCCCTTCTCTCACCCTCACTCTCTCGCTGTCTAGCTGTAATGAGATGAGTGTCTTCCTCCAGCTCATGCTCCTATAGCCATGGTGCTCTGCTTCACCATGTGCTTATAGCAATGCACTCAGCTGCTCAGAGGATGAAACTTCTGAAACTATTCAGCCAAAATAAACCTTTCCTTCCTTGTTTACTTATTTGTGTGTTTTAATTTATGTGTATGGGTGTTTTGACTGCATGTTTATCTGTGTATCATGTGTATGCCTAGTGCTCAGAGCTCCTGAGACTGGAGTTACAGAGGGTTGTGAGTTGCCATGTGGGTGCTGGGATTCAAACCCAGGTCCTCTGTAATGACAGTTAGTGCTTTCAACCACTGAGTATCTCTCCGGCCTCATTCCTTTAAAAATGTTGTCTATACTGGATATTTTTTAATAGTGACCGAAAGCTAACAAACATGGTCTATGACAACTTACAATAAATATTTTACTGAGGTCTATATCTCTCTCCTCTGTGAGCATGTACTCCTTGTATTTTACAGTGAGTGATACAAAATATTAGCTAGCTGTTTTCTCACAACTTCTTCTTAACATCTCTTCATATTGTCTTCCTTCTACTTCTAGCTGATGACAAAGAATTTTTCAATAGATTGAGAAACAGCAATTGATTACTTTTGTCTGATGAATTTACTTTTTCATTAAGAGCCTTTACAGAATCATCCAAGTAAGTTCAATAATGGAGCTTGCAAATAAATAAACCTTAATCAAGTGGCTTTGATGACCATTTCAATATCATGATGATCTGTGTTTTGTATTGCTCAGTGGAGGAATATTTGTTTATTGTGCATGAGGCCCTGGGTTGGAATACCAGCTCTGCAAACAAAACAACACAACATAACAGCAAGGAAGGCTGAGATAATATTTCATGAAATGAACAGAGACAAAAAGTTTTTTATTGAAATCAGAAACAAGCTTGCTTTACATATCAATCCCAGTTCCCTCTCCCTCCCCTCCTCCCCTGCCCCCCACTAACTCCCATCCCATCCCCTTTCTGCTCCCCAGGGAGGGTGATGCCTTGCATGGGGGAATCTTCATAGTCTGTCATATCATTTGAACCAGGGCCTAGGCCCTCCCCATTGTGTCTAGGCTGAGAGAATATCCTTCTATGTGGAATGGGCTCCCAATATACATGCATATACCAGGGATAAATACTGATCTACTGTTAGAGACCCCATATATTGCCCAGGATTCCCAACTAACACCTACATTCAGGGGGTCTGGGTCAGTCTCATGCTGGTTTCCCAGCTATCAGTTTGGGTCCATGAGCTCCCACTTGTTCAGGTCAACTGTTTCTGTGGGTTTCCTCAGCCTGGTCTTGACCCCTTTGGTCATCACTCCTCCCTCTCTGCAACTGGATTCAAGGAGTTCAGCTCAGTGTTTAGCTGTGGGTATCTGCTTCTGCTTCTACCAGCTACTAGATGAAAGCTCTATGATGGCAAATAAGATAATCATCAACAGAAATAAGTTTTAAAAGATAAAATTTTGAGGCAGGAAGCCTACCATAAGGAGGATGTAAATAATCTGTCATCTATAAGGAAATAAGAACAGAAGTATCATCTACCATAAAATACTCCATGGAAGAAGATAGCCACCAAAGTAATCTATAACCTGTATCCCATGTCATCATCCTGAATCCTCATTACAGTGCCTTGATACAAGAATAGTAACACTGTTGCTGAGAATCACTATGTCTGGATGGTATTCCAACTATCATAGGCTGCCAATATGTGTCAATAGAGAATTCCCTGTTTATGAATTTAGCTGGCAGCATTAATGGAGTAACAGATGAGCTTTTATAAAAGGAGCAGATGAAAGTGGAAACAATCTGCCCAGCTGTGAAAATTTCCTAGACAGTGACATTCCTCCAAAGGCCTTCTAGATGTACTGTAGAACCCAGTTGCTACTGGCATCAAACCCCATGGAGCCACTTGTTCTCTACCATTGTGGAGAGAGCCCTGTTCCTGGAAAGATTCTTCTTTTTGATTTAAAAAGGTTGGTGGTGTTGGGGGAGCCGGAAAGTTGACTTATTGGGGTTAAGTACATTTGCTGTTCTTAGAAAGGACATGGGCTTGCCTCTGAGCACTTATGTCTGCTAGTTCACAACTAACTGTAACCCCAGTTCCTGAGGATCTGAGGCATAAAATGAAACTAATAAAGAAATATTTAAAAGTCTGTGGTGTATGACTATAGAAGCTATGCAGCTGACAGAGCAAACATAGAGCCAGCTGTTGGAGGCCAACCATTATCTTCCAGAACACAGTGCTGCCAACAAAAACATGTTTTGGGGGTTAATATTTTTTTAAATTTTGAAATAACTCTCTGTTTAGGTAAGGGTTACAAGGAGAATGCAAATGCAGCAAGTTCTTTACCTAGCTGTCTTCAATGTTAGCATCTCTTTAGACTATAGCCATGGTATATTTATCAAAAGTAGGAAATCATTGTTGGCATAATATACACCCGTCAATGAGATTATAATATAGTATGCTTTTTGTTTTTGAGACAGGGTTTTCCTATGTATCACAAGGTGGCCTGTAATTTTCAAGTCTGCATCAGTCTCCCAAGCATTGGTGTTACAGGTGTGAAGTACACATCTAGTTCTAGTTCATTTCTTGGGTTTGCTATTTTCTCCTTTCAGTCTCTGGTGTTTGAAATTTGTGGTTCAGCTGAATAAAAAAGTGTTTTGCCAGCTGACCTAACAAGGGTTAGCTCTTGAATCCCAGACTGATGCCTGGGAATCCAGCATGGGATTGATCAAGACCCCCTGAATGTGGGTGTCAGTGAGGAGGCCTAGGTAATCTATTGAGCCTTGGGTAGTAGATCAGTATTTATTCTGAGTATACAAATGGACTTCGGACTCCCATCCAACAATGAGAGATGCACTCTCACCCTAAACTCTTTGGGGAGGGTCTAGGCCCTGCCCTGGATGAAATGACAGACTATGGACACCCCCATGGAGGGCCTCACCCTCCCTGGGGAAATGAGACGATATTGGGGGGGGTTGGTGGGAGGGCACGGGAGGAGGGGAGGGAAAGGGGAGGGACCTGGAATTGACATGTGAAGCAACCATGTTTCTAATTTAAATTTAAAAATGAAAAATATGATAAAAAAGGAGCTCAGATGCTGTTATTTTTAATCTTGCAACAAAGAAAAGATTGAAGACTGGAAATATATTTTTTTGAACAGGCCTATCAAAAATGATGTTGCAGGACAAACATGATCACAAATTTCCCAATGTATTTTGTCTGACTTTCAATTAAAACAAAAACAATAACCCACATCCCACAGAATCAACTAACCAGGGCTCACAGGTGATCACAGAAAAAAAATGGTTTGCTTATTATGAGTCAGCACATAGCAAAACAATTTTACTTTGTCCTTGATTAAGATGAAACATGTACATTTTGAAATGTAGTCAAACATTTGAACAGCAGCAATTAACAGATTATTTAGCAGAGAGAACATTTAATCCAGACACTTTTGACATTCTATTACTTTGTTTTACTCTCAATGAAGATTGAGTATCTACATGTAAATCAGTTTTAAACAGGAAGGCTCTGCCTGATTCAATAACTTGGGCCAAATGACAAACCAATCATTAACCAACTGGCATCTAATTGGAGGAAATTACTTTCTGTTACTGTAAACCCAGCCCACAGCTCATGACTGGTGAGGCCATGGATCATACAAGAGAACCCACTAGTGCTGCATCACTAAACCAGTTTAATTTCTAACTGCATTTTAAATACCTAGGCGTATATCCACAGATAAGTGCATCTCTCAGGCCACACCAAAGAACCATCTTTGTTGCAGCAGATGGGGACCTTTATAGAAATCCACAACTGATCAAAACACAGAGATCAACTGACTATGGGATACCCAGATCCAATACAAAGTTTGCACTTGAGGAACATTTTGGTAGAGAGGGAGGGAAGTATTTAAGGGAGAGAGAGAGGGAGAGGGAGAGGGAGGGAGACAGAGAGAGAGAGAGAGAGAGAGAGGGAGAGACAGAGACAGAGACACAGAGAGACAGACAGACACAGAGAGACAGAGAGACAGAAATCAGAGATCAACTGGAGGTAGTTTCTGGGTTAGGGTTGGGAACATGTGTCCACTTCCCCTTGAAGCTCTAATACTCTATCTGGTGCAGACTTGTGCAAGCCCTGTGCATACTGCCTCAGTCTTTCTGAATTCACGTGTGCATTGATCCTATTGCAAGCTTGATTTCTCTATTATATTCACATTAACAGAGATTTAGTATTTATTTCTGACATCCTCTCTTTGAAACATGAACAAATATTGATCTAGCAAGTTCTAAGGGTCCATATGGCTTTTACCTCAAGAAGGATAAAACAAAACAAAACAAAAAAATCAGAAATTATTTGGAATCCTGTGAGGGATCTGTCTTCTCATGCAATTTAATTTTGTCGCTATTGGGTGACCTGTGATGATTGAGTGCTTGATTGCCTAGTGTTACCCATAATTATGAGACAAAATGTAATTAAAGTCAAGCTTGCCTTGAAATTTTTCATGTAGCTGAGGTTGGCCTTGATCTCCTGATCTGCTGACTTCTCCTTTCAAGTGTTTGGATCACAGGTATTTGCCACCACACCTGGCTTGGCTTACCATTTTCTTTCAGTTTCTTTTCATTTTCAGGAAGGTCTTATTACCAAGTGTGGTTACGTATTCTGTCACCATGGATTAGACAGAAGGACACCTCTAACCACCGAAACTTTTTTTAATAACTGAATCTCAGAAAGCAGTTTGTAGCCTCAGTTTCTTCCCTTGGAAAAGTCCCCTAATAAAATTTCCCACCTCCTCACAATTAATGCAAAATGGAAAAGTTGAAGAGGTCGGGGAACCAAAAGGAGCATTTGCTTTAGTCCTCACAAAGCAAGGAGATTTAATATCTACAGTGCTATCAATAGAACAGGTTCTTAGAGAAATGATTACTTACAAGTGATCAGGGAAAAAGAAAACACAAACCTTTGGCCTTCTTTGTCACCACCGCCTCGACCAACAAGGAAGACGCGACTCGGGAACTCTTCTCCAAGCAGTTTATTCAGGAACCTTGAAACAGTCTTCTTCTCTCTCGGGGAAAGCCAGCCCACAGCTTATATGGCCTAGGCATAGCCAACCCTAGCACACCACTTGGCGATAGCAGATAGGTCCACACACACGGAAGCAAGCCGTGGACCCGAGCCTTGACCAATTAAGGAGTTGTTTACTCCAAGAGCGCTCACAGTTGGGAGGGTGGTAAGCGAAAGCCCGCACCACCTTTAATGCCAGGCAAGTCGCAGCTCTCCACACTTCTTGAATCCCCATACAGTGATCCTTTATTATTGTTTCTTGTAGAGGAGACTTTTAGTAGTTAACCAATTTATTCACTGGCAATCATCGATATTGCCCATTTCATTTATTTTTTATGCTGTATTATTTTTTATTTATAGGAAGTATCCAAAATAGGCAACTCTATAAAGAAAAACATTAGTGGTTTTCAGGAAGCAGAAGCAGCCTAATGGGTACAGATATCTTTTGAGGACAGTCAAATGCTTTGGAACTAGAGTGATGGTTGTACAACTTTGTGATTATGATAAATGCCACCGAATTTCACACTTCTATGCATGTGTTTTTATGTTCTGCAAATTTTACCACAATAAAATTAGAATTTATGATGACTTTAAAACAATTTAACACACTGGGGGATCTCCTGGCCTGGAGATTGCAGGCAGGTCGACTCGCCCCCAGCTCACCAAGCAACCTCGATCCTGGGATTGCTGGACCACTCTTGCCCCAACTCAGGGCAGAGGTGAGCTCCAGCCTCTGCCTTGGACTTTCACTTGCCCACTCTGGGAACTCCTGGCCTGGGAACTACAGGCAGGTTGACTTGCCCCCAGGTTTGGACCTGTACCCACCAGGAGAAGAAAAGACCCCACCTGTACCAACTGGAAGAAGGGATGGGAAGATGAAAATATAAAAGCACATTCAACAACAGAAAAACCAATATGACATCACCAGAATCTAGGGACTCTACACCAGCAAGACCTCAGAAACAGAATAGAATGACCTTAAAAAAAAACTTCATGAAGATGATAGAGACCCTAAAAGAGGAAACCAGAAAATCCCTTAAAGAAACGGAAGAAAAGACAAACCAAAAATTACAAGAAACAATTCAAAGAGTACAAGGTTTGAAAACTAAAATAGAGGACAAAAAAATCATTCCATCCAAACACAAAAGAATATACCTTCTTCTCAGCGCCACAAGGGACCTTCAGTAAAATCAACCACATAATTGGCAACATAGAAAACCTCAACAGGTACAAAAAACTTGGAATAACCCCCTGTAACTTATCAGACCACTATGCTTTAAAGTTAGAATTCAACAACAACACAAATTGCAGAAACCCTACAAACTCATGGAAACTGAACAACACACAATTGCACCATTCCTGGGTTAAGGAAGAAATAAAGACTTCCTAGAATTCAATGAAAATGAAGACACAGCATACCCAAACTTATGGGACTCTTTGAAAGCAGTACTTTCCTCACTAAGTACCCACATGAAGAAACTGGAGAATAGTCACACTAGAGAATTAACTGCACAAATAAAAGCTCTAGAACAAAAAGAAGCAAACTCACCTGGGAGGAGTAGATGTTGGAAAATAATCAAACTGAGGGCTGAAATCAATAAAGTCAAAACAAAGAAAACAATACAAAGAATCAATATAACAAAAAGTTGGTTCTTCCAGAAAATCAACAAGATAGAAAAACCTTTATCAAAACTATCCAAAAGGCAGAGAGAGAACATGCAAATTAACAAAATCAGGAATGAAAATGGGGACATAACAACAAACACTGAGGAAATACAGAGAAACTTCCGATCATACATTGAAAACCTGTACTCCACAAAATTTGAAAATTTATAGGAATTGGACAATTTTATGGATAGATGTCACTTATCAAAATTAAATCAATCACAGATAAGCAATTTAAAAACCCCTAACGAAATAGCCGTCATAAAAAGACTCCCAACCAAAAAAAAAGCCCAGGCCCACATGACTTCTACCAGAAATTCAAAGAACAGCTAATATCAATACTCCTCAAATTGTTCCACACAACAGAAGCAGAAGGTTCATTGCCAAACTCTTTTTACAAGGCTACAATTACCTTGGTAGTCAAGCCACACAAAGACACAACCAAGAAAGAGAAATACAAATCTATATCCCTCATGAACATTGATGCAAACATACTCAATAAAATACTAGCAAATAGATTCCAAGAACACATCAGAGAAATCATTCACCATGATTAAGTAAGTCTCATTCCCTGGATGCAAGGATGGTTCAACATATGAAAATCCATCAGTGTAATCCACCATGTAAACAAACTGCAAAAGAAAAACTAAACGATCCTCTCTCTAGATGCTGAAAACGCCTTTGACAAAATACAACACCCCTTAATGAGAAAGGTCCTGGCGATATCAGGGATAAAGGGAACATACCTGAACATAATAAAAAGTAATATATAGTAAGCCAACATCCAACATCAAACTAAAGGTCATAACTTCTATTAGTTCCTTGGTTCCTTTGTTAAGTTTCTGTCTGGTAGTCCTGTCTGATGGTGAGAATGAGGTGTTGAAGTCTCTCACTATAAGTGTGTGAGGTTTTATGTGTGATTTAACCTTTAGTCATGTTTCTTTTAAGAATGTGGGTGCCTTCATATTTGGGGCATAGCTGATCAGAATTGACACTTCATCTTGATGACCTTTTCCTATGATGAATATGAAATGCCCTTCTTCATCTCTTTTGATTGGTTTTAGTTTGAAGTCTAATTTGTTAAATATTAAGATTTGTTCACCAGCTTGTTTCTTTGGTCTATTTGACTGGAAAATCTTTTCCCAACTCTTTATTCTGAGGTAACATCTGTCTTTGACATTGAGATATGTTTCTTATACGTAGAAGAAGGATGGATTCTGTCTTTTTATCCATTCTGTTAACTTGTGTCTTTTTATAGGCAAGTTAAGACCCTTGACATTGAGGGATATTAATGACCACTGATTGTTGATTCTTGTTTGTTTTGGATTTGTTGGTGGTGGTTGTTATTGTGTTTGAATTCCCCCCCTTCTTTTTTCTTTTGGTGTTTCATAAAGTTATATTATCTATTGCCTATGTTTTTGTGGGTGTAGTTATCTTTATTAGGTTGGAGTTTTCCTTCCAGTACTTTCTGTAGCGCTGGATTTGTGGATATGTATTGCTTAAATTTCGTTTTGTCATGCAATATCTTGTTTTCTCCATCTATAGTAAATGAAAGCTTTGCTGGGTACAGTAGTCTGGGCTGGTATCCATGCTCCTTTAGCATTTGTAGCCCATCTATCCAGGACCTTCTGGCTTTCATAGTTTCCATTGAGAAGTCAGGTATAATTCAGATAGGTCTGCCTTTATATGTTACCTGGCCTTTTCCTTTTGTTGCTCCTAATATTTTTCTTTATTCCGAAAGTTTGGTGTTTTGATTATTATATGTCGAGTGGACTTCTTTTTGTGACCCAGTCTATTTGGTGTTCTGTAAGTGTCTTGTGCTTTCATAGGCTTATCCTTCTTTAGGTTAGGGAAGTTTTCTTCCATGCTTTTGTTGAATATGTTTTATGTAGCTTTGAGCTGTATTCCTTCACCTTCTTCTATATCTGTTATTCTTAGGTTTGATCTTTTCATGGTGTCCCATATTTTTTGTTAGGGATTTGTTGGACTTGAGATTTTCTTTGGTCGTTAACTGTATTTTGTGCAGAGAGTCTTCAACACCTGAGATTCTCTTTGATCTCTTGTATTCTATTGGTTATATTTACATCTGTAGTTCTTGATCATTAACCCAGATTTTCTATTTCCACCATCCCCTCATTCTGTGTTTTCTTTACTTTTTTCTGTTTCAACTTTCAAGCTTTGAGCTGTTTGAATTGTTTCCTTGACTTGTTTGTTTGTTTTTTCTTGGCTTTCTTTAGATTCTTTAAGAGACTTTTTTCTTATTTCTTGATTTTTTTGTTTTCTTTTCCTCCATTTCATGTATTTTTTGTTTGTTTTTTTCTTTTATTTCTTTAAGGGATTTTCTCGTTTCTTCTTTAAGGGTCTCTATCATCTTCATAAAACATTTTTTAGGGTCCTTGTCTTCAGCTTCATCTGTGTTGCTATTTTCAGGTCTTGCTGGTGTGGAATCCCTGGATTCTGGCAGTATCCTATTGGTGTTTCTGTTGTTGAGTGTGTTCTTATATTATTGTCTTCTCATCCCTTCTTCGTGTGGTCTCTCCCTCTCCTCTAGTCTCTCGGCGGTGTATGTGGCCAGAGACTTCAGTGTCTGAAACTCTGGATAGTCTGACTTTTCCTTGTGTTCTCCTCACTCAAGCGGAGGGCGTAGTGGGGGCAAGACTCAAGTGGAGAGCAGAGAGCAGAGGGCAGAGGGTGTATGGGGATGCCAAATTGAGGTGTGGTCAGACTCAGGGTGGCCTGTCCTGCCAGGGCCGGTCTACTCCATGAGAGGAGCAGACCTGGGAAGATCCAAGGAGGGGAGAATTGTGGGAGTTTGGTCCCGAGCAGAGCCCTCACACACCTCAAGCAGAGTGTGTAGGGCAGAGTGGGGGCAATATTGAGGTGTGGTCAGACTCTAACTTTTCATGTTGCTGTCAACAAATATCTGGCAGGAATCAGGAAAGACTGTATTGGTTTGGGTTCCTACTTTACAGAGTCACAAGTGTACCATGATGAATGAATGAGATCACTGATATATTGCTTAATATATTATTTGAATGAATGGAATACACCAATCCTGATATAAATATCATTAAATATTAGATTATAAATTCTTATATGGAACAGACTATCATAAATTCCTTGTATATTTTGGTACGCTTTTTTGCCAGTTTTTATTTACAGAACTAATGTGAAGCTGGGCGGTGGTTGCGCACACCTTTAATCCCAGCACTCAGACTCTCCTGGAGTGGTGAATATACATTGTCACTCTCTTGGAGAAAACTGAGTTTCCCTCTCACAGCAGATGTAAGTTACAGTTCAGTTGTTATCCTTCACCCTAGTAGCCTAGTGACCAGGTTTTCATTCATCAATTTTTTAAAAAAATGAGCATATGTATTATTATTCACCATTTAACCACAAAACATACAATAAAAAATTGTAAAATAAAACAAAAACCATCACATCAATGTTGAACAATGCAAACCAGCAAAAAGAATAAACCCCCAAGAGGAGACAGAAGAATCTGAGACCCACTCATTTATACATTCAGGAGTTCCATAAAAGTACTAAGTTGAAGGATGTAATATATATGTAGAGGACCTGGTGCAGACCCATGGAAGCACTATGAATGGTGCTTCAGTTTCTGTGAGTTCATATGAACTTTGTTCAGTTCATTTAGTGGGCCTTGTTCTCCTGGTGTCCTTCATCCCATCTAGCTACCACACTTCTGCCTCTTCTTCTGAGGGGGTTCCTGGAGCCCTGAGGGGTGGGATTTGATAGCGATATCTCATTTCAAGATGTTTTCCAATATTTCTCTTTATCTGCATAATGTCTGGCTGTTGGTCTCTGTATGTGCTTCCGACTGCTGCAGGAGGAAGCTGCTCTTATGATGGTTGAATAAGGCAATGATCTATGAGCATAGGAGGATATCATTAGGTTCATTTATTTTTTTCCATAAACCAGTAGTATTTGATTTTACCCTAGATCTCTGGGCTATCTAGCATCTGGTTTTTGATTACCCAGGTAGTGTTGGGTATGGGTTCCATCTCATGGAATGGGCCATAAGCCAAATCAGACATTAGTTGGTTACTCCCATGATTCATTTAAAAATAGATAACAAAATAAAATATATGATAAAATAAAAACCATTATATCGAAGTTGAACAAAACAAAGCAACAAAAGGAAAAGAGCCCAAGAGAAGGCACAAGAATCAGAGACCTACTGGCTTGCATGCCTAGGACTCCCATAGGAACACTAAACTGGAAGCAATAATGTAATATAAGGGCAGAGGACCTGGTGTAGACCTGTTCAGGCCCTGTGCAAGCAGCTTCAGTCTTTGAGTTCATATGAGCTTTGTTTATGCTCATTTAGAAGACGTTGTTTACTTGGTGCCCTCTATCCCCTCTGGCTCTTAACATTGTTTCTACCTCCTCTTCTGCAGGATTCCCTGGGCCTTGAGGGGAGGGATTTGATGGAGACATTCCTTTGAGCTGAGTATTCAAGTTCTCTGCTTTTCTCCAATTTGTCTTGTCTCTGTTTTTAAGACGACTATTTATTAAACAGAATTATCAAATAGAACAACAATTTTACTTGTCAATATGCAGGCAATTGAATTTAAAACATGTCTAAACAAAATATGCTCATAAATATTCATAGAGGGCACTTTTCATAGTACTCAGAAAAGTGGGAAAATACCAGATATTCATACCATGTCAGAAAAACTGACATATCTGTGCCACTGAATATTTTTTATAAAGGGATGAACATTAAAATCATGCCATGTGAAAGAACCATGTATTATATTCTATTTATATAAATCACAAAGGACTATATGTTATATATTTTCTTTCATGTGAATAAAAATTTCATGGAAATGAAATACTGTAGAGGGTATGAGGTTTTTGTCCATACAGATAAGCACTAGGAAAATCAGGATGGTTAAACACACAGGCGTTATCTCTTCAAAGAAAAGAGATATTTACCTGTTTTCCATTGAGACTTCTGGGAATGGTGGTAGTTTTCAGCCTAGTGATCTTTTGCTGTCTGCAGGGCTAGGCTTCACCTGAATCCCCCAAAAGATTGTTTGTCCCAGATTACCCCCTCCAGATCTGGATCTTTGCTTCTTAATCCATAAAACCCATGATTTTGGGACATCACTTGCACTTTACAACAGCCCAAGTATCTTCTATATTATCTTAGGGCCAGGCCAATCCTAAATCCTACAAGGATTATGTGTATCTCGGTCATTCTCCCTAGACCTGTAGCTGATTTTTAATTTTTTTTTTTCATTAGATTTTTTTAAGTTTAAATTTAGATTAGAAATATGGTTGGTTCACAAGTCAGTTCCAGATTCCTCTCCCTTTCCCTCCCCTCCTCCCGTGCCCTCCCCCCAACGCCCCCATTATCCCCTCATTTCCCCAGGGAGGGTGAGGCCCTCCATGGGGGTGTTCATAGTCTGTCATTTCATCCAAGGCAGGGCCTATACCCTCCCCCCCCCAAGAGTTCAGGGTGAGAGTTCATCTCACATTGTTGAATGGGGGTCCAAAGTCCATGTGTATACTCCGGATGAATACTGATCTATTGCCCAAGGCTCAATAGATTACCTAGGCCTCCTCACTGACACCCCCATTCAGGGGGTCTTGATAAGTCCCATGCTGGATTCCCAGCCAGCAGTCTGGGATTCAAGAGTTACCCTTGTCAGGTCAGCTGTTTCTGGGGTTAAACTAGTCCAGTCTTAACCCCTTTGCTCATCAGTCCTCCCTCTCTGTCACTGGATTTCTTGAGTTCAGCTCAGTACTTAGCCGTGGGAGTCTGCCTCTTCTTCCATCAGCCACTGAATGAAGTTTCTGTTTCCCAGACTCTCTGGCCATGGGATTGTAGGCTGGCACTCCCCGGATCTATGTCTAAAATCCATATATGAGAGAGTGCATGCCATGTTTCTCTTTTTGTGACTACGTTACCTCACTCAGGATGGTTTCTTCTAGTGTTACCCATTTGCCTGCAAAACTCAGGATTCCATTGTTTTTTTTCTGCTGACTAGTACTCCATTGTGTAAATGTACCACATTTTCTCTATCCACTCTTCAGTTGAGGGACATCTAGGTTGCTTCCAAGTTCTGGCTATTACAAATAATACTGCTATGAACATAGTGGAACAGACATCCTTGTTGTATGAATGGACATCTTCTATCCAAATGATTTTTTATTTTTTACACTTTTGGGGAGTCCTTGCCACCCAGCTCCCAAACAAATCATTCAGATGGAGTCTTATTATTACTTATGAATGACTAGTCTTAGATTGGCTTGTTTCTAGCCAGTTTTTCTCATTTGCCTCTGGACTTTTATCTTTCCCTATTTATTTATTTATTTATTTATTTATTTATTTATTTATTTATTTATTTATAACTTTCTTTACTTCTTACTCCATAGTTGTCTGTATAGCTGTGTGACTGGCTCCCTGCGTCTGCTCCTTTTTTCTTTCCTTGGTCTTTTCTTTCCAGATTTCTCCTCTTATTTATCCTCTCTGCCTGACAACCCCGTTTGTTCTTTCTCCTGCCTTTCTATTTGCTGTTCAACTCTTTATTAGACCAATCAGGTGTTTTAGACAGGCAAAGTAACACAGCTTCACAGAGTTAAACAGATGCAACATAAAAGAATGCAACACATCTTTGTGTCACTAAACAAATATTCCACAGCATAATGTAACACATCTTAAAATAATATCCTACAACATAGACCGTTTACTTGAGCATTGTTTCTAAGTCAAAAGAACCTATATTTATGGGAGATGCCTTATATACTTTGTAAAGAGTTTTAGTGTAAGCCTGTCTTAAATTTTGTTGCATACTTCAGGACTGAGTTAATTGTCATTAGGAAACTCTTTTTTCAAAATTGTTCTGTGCTTAAATATGGCTAAAATAAACTATTTGGTGTCAGACTCTGAAAGTTTGAACCAGCACTGCCTAACTAAGTTGAACTGAACTCTATTTCTTGCCTCTCTCAAGTTATTATCTCTGCTGGCCCTGGTGTTCTCACAAAATACGTTAATATTTTCTTGAGACTAAGAAAAAAGGCATGAGATTTCTTCTTCAGGAGAAGAAATTTATCTAGATCTGTTACTTGTAATGGTTTTATAGCTTCATGAATATATTCATATTCCGTTGAATTATGTATGTTAAGGGAGATTTTCATATACAAAACACTTTTGACACAGACTTATTTATATGTAAGAAAAGATGATGAGGGCTGGTGAGATGATCCATTTATTGCTTCACAGCCTGACAAACTGAGCCTGAGCCCTGGGACCCACATGGCAGAAGGAGACAACCGAATCCTGAAAGTTGCCTTCTGGCTTCCAATCTGCATGTCACACGTTCTCTAGCCTATACACACATACAAAATGAATACGAATAAATAAATAAACAATGTGAAAATGTTTACATAGAAATGATGGAGAATTCACTTTTAAATTTTGCCATTAAGAAAATGAAAATCAAGAGGTCACAAGTCACAGAGGAATAAAGCTGGAACCAAGCTGGAAGCAAGCCATTATGGTTCCAAAAGATGCTATGCCAAGTTGCTTGGGGAGACTATAAACCCTGTGAGTTAAAATAATGATCTTTCAGGCAAGATGTATCCACTGGAGCAATTGTGGCAAGTATATTATGAGGATAACTATCTGCTTTCTGAATGTCTTTGGGGCCCACTATACAAGAGGGAACTCAGTCCTGGCTCTATAAACCTGTGCAAGAGCCCTTGGCTCAGAAAGCCATAGGCTATAGCAGGGAACGGACTACTGTTATTTTGCTAAACAGTCATATTGTCAAACTACATTTCTAATACATTTATAACCATAAATTCATGCTGTATCCAGCTTTCATCAGAGAAGCATTTTACTTTACCAGATAATGGTTAATGAAGAACACCATGATGAGCTAAATACTGAGAATAAGTGATGGCAGGCGACAAGCCTCACCTATGAGTTATATCACTCAGTGGATAGCATGTGCAGCATGCATATCCTGGAAAAATGCTGATTTAGGTCCTTCCCGTTATGGAGTAGAACAGGAAGATTGACTACATCATACTATTTAGAAAGGTGAATAAAATAAAATGCATGAAATATTTTGTTTCCAGTTGATTGCATGTGCCACCACATCTGGCATGTACCACAATTTTGAAATAGTTATAAATAAATTATAAGATGTAAAAAAGGTAATATTAAGGGAAAATTGCTGATTTCTGTTGTGGCAAAATCCCAGGTTCTGTTAGTAATGGTGTGGTTTTAATAAATTAGATGAAGCAACTATGAAATTGAAATTATTAGTAAAAGTAAAGATGATTTCTGGATCAAATGAATCTCCATGGTTATTATACACTCCAAATTTAATAACTCTAATATAAGTACAGATTTCCTTTTGGGGGCCTGCAGTTCATGGGTTTGGTAATCCTACTGTGCCAGCATATTCATAAAGTCAGCTAATCAGAGAAGTTATTTTGTCAATTCTTAGTTCTAATTCCAAGATGTCAAGAGACTTGTTGGAAGTGGTGGTGCATATCTGTAATCCTATCATTTGGCAGGCAGAAGTAGGATTAGGAATTCAAAGCCAGAAATTCCAAGAGGCTTTGAGTCTCCTTTATTTGACTTAAAATTACATTGAAAATTCTGTTTAGTTGTGAAGAAAAGAAAATTATGAAATCTTCAGGTAAACAGATAGAAATGGAAAAAAATTATACTGGATGAGGTAACTCAGATTCCAAAACACCACATATGTGGATCCTAGCTTCAAATATTTAGATTTTTAATTTTTACCTTGGAATCCAGTTACTAGAATCCAGAAACTAGAAATGTACCCTTGAGGTGGGGGATGCCTTCATGGAGGGAGAATACCAGAGTATAGGTGACATGGGTATAGAAAAGGGGAGTACTGCTGATAGACAAATGTCAGCAGGGTTGGAAGAAGGGACATAAGAGAGACAAGGAGTCAGGTGGGACAGGAACCTCAGCAAAGAGTGTATGAAAAACCCATATGGAAATTTGTAAGCCAAGTAAAGATATGAGGTAAAAATTGCGTTGAAGTAATTATAGATTCATGGGAAGATACAAAGTAGTACAGAATATCTCACATACCCTATCATGTAGCCATTTCTATTAATGGAGACCTGTTGTATGATTTCAAAACCAGAAAAGTGACATTGATATTTTCTACATTTTCATTTTTCTTTGATTGGGCTGGTTTGACATAGAATCTTACTCTGTAGCACAGGATTTACAAACAAACAAAAAACAAAAACAAGAAAACAAAAACACAATATGCCACCACCACCACCACAACCACAACCAAAAAAACCTACTGACAAAGTCAATAAACATCTAGAACTTACCTTGAGGACAAGTAAGTAGTCCCTCCTTCTCAAGAACTGTATGTGATTTGATTACATAAGCTAAGCCTCCATGGATTGAGAAGAAGCAGGATACCTAAAATGGGATCTTAGCAGGCAAAGTACTTCAGTTCTCAGTAACCATCCTATTTCCATTTCCATGTAAAACCTTGGCTTTCTCAGTATGTTGAGAGAAATTTATCCTTCCCAAATGTTTTTCATTTGTTCCTTACAGGCAGTTTTTCTACCTCAAGAACACCATGGGAGCAGGGTGGTGGTGGCACATGCCTTTAATCCCAGCACTTTGGAGTCAGAAGTTAGAGGATCTCTGAGTTTGAGGCTCTACAGACCTAGTTGCAGGACAGCCAGAGCAACACAGAGAAATCATGTCTCCAAAAGCCAAAATGAAAATCCAAAACAGGAAGAAGATGGGAGGGAGAGGGAACAGGGATTTATATATAAAATAAGGTTGCTTCTAATTTAAATAAAAAAGAAAAAAATAAAGAAAGGTATAGGAACCAAGCATGGTAGCACACACCTTTAATCCCAGCATTTGGGAGGCAAAGGCAAGTAGATCTCTTTTAGTTTGAGGCTGGTCTGGCCTACATAGTAAGGTCTAAGACAGCCAGGGCTATGTAGAGAGACCCTGTCTTAAAAAACAAACAAAATAATAATAAAATAAAAAATAAGTAAAATAGTACTAATTAAAACAAATACAGACACAATTTTTAAGGCTATAGTGGCAGAACTGACAGCTCTTCCAGAGGGCCGGAGTTCAATCCCTAAGAGCATATGGTGGGTCGCAGCCATTTGTAACTCAAGCACTAACAGATCTGATTTTCTCTTCTGGCCTCTTTGGGTACCAATCATGCATATGATGCAGAAAGTTGCTTGCAGGCAAAAACATTTACACATATAAAATAAAAAATAATTAATAAATCTAAAAAAAATCTTGTCCTCCAGGCTATGAAAGAATATATTTATTTTGTTTGAAGCCAATAAGTTTTGGTGTTTTGTTGCAGCCATAGGAAACTAACACTGATAGTTTCATGTAATGTAGGAAAGATAATAAACAGGGAAGAACATACCTTTTGATACTTTTGGTATCACATACTACTGGTCTCACAAAGTGAGGCAAGGAGTCATCTTTTTTCTTTGATCTTTCTGGAATAGTTTACAAAATCTTTGTGTTAGTTTTTCATTAAATATCTGACAGAATTGTCTAGTAGGTCAGACCTTGGAGATTTCTTCTTGAGATTTACATGATAACTTCAATTTTCTTAACCCACACAGGGTTATTCATATTAACTTTTTTATAGTGTTGGATTTTTGAGGAATTGATGCATTTCTTTGAACTTGAGAAATTTATGAACTGTAATGTAAATGCTAAAATCCCCTATTTAATTCCAGATATTAATAATTCATTTTAAATTTCTTATTAAATTGTTAGAGGCTTATTAATATTACTGTTTCATTTATAAATGAAAATATTTTTGAGACAAGGTCTAACTACTTAGCCCTTGCTGGTCTGAAACTCACTATGTAAACTACAGCAGCCTGGAATGCATAGATATCCTCCTGCTTCTGCCTCCTGAGTACTGGAAGTAAAGACATGTGAGACCACCTCAGGCTCAGGCTCAAAGGATATTTTAGAATTGATTTTTACTTTATTGATTTTTCCTCATTCTGTTATTTTCCAATTTTAAATTTCATCTGATTTATTCTCTGATAAGTATTTCAACTTTTGCCATGCACTTAGACTGTTTTCTATAAACTTACACAAAACTACAAGCTTTTGCCTATTTTTTTTTCTTTTCAAAACATCTCTCTTAGTTTGGGTTTTTAGAAAGAGAATAATGAATCTCAAAACACAGTTTTTCCTCTTTTCTCTCCTATCCATTTCCTCTTGACCCTGAAGAAAGTTCTTTATTTGAAGAAGTGGCCTGTTTATCTCATGGGAATTTCCTCCTCTTCAAACCTTATGTGAGGTGTGAAAGTATGAATGGTCATTGGCTTTCGTTTAAAACCCAGGAACCCCAAAGAATACAGATTATTATAATACTATTTGTGGGTATTATACATGATGTGAATGTGTGAGTATACACATTACATATGTTAAAATAACAGTCGAACAGGAATTCAGAATACATTTGGAAGAGGGTGGATGCTACTATAGTCATAGCAAGAAACAGGAAGAAAATGAAAACGGGTGCAAGCCTATGTGTTGCAACTTCCATCACTGTTTTCTCTCTAACCCTAAATTTAGTTACTAGAAGGGTCTGGTGGGTGCAGATCAAGGGACTCAAAGAGGGAAAGGTGTCCTGGGAGAGCCCCTGGTGCTCTCTCTCTCTCTCTCTCTCTCTCTCTCTCTCTCTCTCTCTCTCTCTCTCTCTCTCTCTCTCTCTCTCTCTCCCTTTCCCTCTTTGAGTCCCCTGACATGTGACTGCCAGACCCTTCCAGCCACGGTATCCCCCAGAGGGACCTGGAGTCAGTAGGAAGCAACCAGCTTCAACAGCTGCCATTCCTGTCTTACCCCTCCACTCTTTGGTAGAGAGGTGAGTACCAGGGCCTCTACCAGGCCACCATTCCTTCCTTGAGTTCCCTGACCTGACACTGCCTGACCCTTCTTGCCACTGAACCCCCTAGAGGGACATGGAAGCAGTACAAAGCAGACAGCTTCATCCTCCATTCCTGTCTTGCCCCTCCGCACTCCAGTAGAGAGGTGAGGGCCAGGGGCTCTCTCAGGCCACCTTTCCCTCTTTGAGTCCCCTGACCCACAGGTACCAGCCACCCTCCAGTAGAGAGAGAGAGAGAGAGAGAGAGAGAGAGAGAGAGAGAGAGAGAGAGAGAGAGAGAACGCACAGAGGGAGAGATACCACCTGTACCTATTGAAAGAAGAGATGGGAAGGCGACAGTATAAGAACACATCCAACAATAGAAAGGCTTATATGACACCACCAAAGTCTAGGAATTCTACACCAGCAAGACCTGAATATCCCAATGCAGATGAAGCAGAAGAGAATGATCTTAAAAACAAGTTCATGAAAATGATAGAGGCCCTCAAAGAGGATATGAGAAAGTCCCTTAAAGAAAAGGAAGAAAAAACAACCCCTGAAATGCAAGAAATCTTAATAAATCACTTTTTAAATTTAAATTAGAAACAAGCTTGCTTCACATGTCAATCAGCTTCCTCTCCCTCCCCTGGGAGGGTGACTGCCCTCCATGGGGTATCTTAAAATCTGTCATATCACCCTGGGCAGGACGTAGGCCCTCCACCATGTGTCCAGGCTGAGAGAGCATCCCACCATGTGGAATGAACTCCCCAAAGTATAGTCCTATGCCAGGGATAAATACTGATCTACTACCTGAAGCCCCATAGATTGCCTAGACCTCCTCACTGACACCCATGTTCAGGGAGTCTGGATCAATTCCATGCTGGGTGCTTAGCCATCAGTCTAGGGTCCATGAGCACCCCCTTGTTCAGGTCAGCTGCTTCTGTGGGTTTCACCAGCCTAGTCTTGACCCCTTTGCTCATCACTCCTCCCTCTCTGCAACTGGGTTCCAGGAGTTCCATTCAGTGTTTAGCTGTGGATGTCTGTCTCTGTTTCTATCAGCCACTGGATGGAGGCTCTTGGAAGGCATATAAGGTAGTCATCAATCTCATTATCGGGGAAGATTTAAGGTAGCCTCTCTGCTACTGCTTAGTTTGCCAGTTGGTATCATCCTTGTAGATCTCTGGAAATCTCGCTAGTGCCAGATGTCTCCTCAAACCTATAATGACTCCCTCTATTATGGTATCTCTCATCCTGCTCTCATCTATTGTTCCCCTGACACAACCTTCCTGCTTCCCCATGACCTCCTCTCCCCACCTCTTCCCCCACTCTCTTTCTCCTAACTCCATCTCCACTCCCCCATGTTCCCAATCCTGTTCCATTCCCTTTCTCTAGGGTACCATGCATATCTCTCTTAGGGTCCTCCTTGTTTCCCAGATTGTAGCCTAGCAATCTCCCACTCCATGTATAAAATCCATATAGGAGTGAGTACATACGATGTTTGTCTTTTTGTGACTGGGTTACCTCACTCAGGATGGTTTCTTCTAGTGCCATCAATTTGCCTGTGAACTTCAAGATTCCATTGCTTTTGTCCTCTGAGTCTAAAATGGCTGATAGACACTTAAGAAAGTGCTCAACATCCTTAACCATCAGGGAAATGCAAATCAAAACAACTCTGAGCTACCATAGTATACCTCTCAGAATGGCTAAAATAAACAAAAAACACCAATTACAGTTTACACTGGAAAGGATGTGGAGAAAGCAGTAGGCTTCTCCATTGCTGGTGGGAATGCAAACTTGTACAGCCACTTTGGAAATAAGTATGGCAGTATCTCCTGAGAATGGGAACCAGTCTACCTCAAGATACA